>NW_026126571.1:15897500-17377500 GCF_943737965.1 Phodopus roborovskii
GGACACCTCAAACCACCGCACCATTGCCTCTGAAAGGATGATGTATTCCTTGTAGACATGCAACGCTATTTGGTTGATTAAACTGAACAAACTTGACTATTTCTCTAATTAGCCAGGACCAGTCTGCCCACATTTTGTCTCCATTCAGCAAGCAGCAAAAGTTTCATCTGGAAAAGGATATTAAGATCAGTGCAATCATCTGAACTGGTCCACCACATGGTTCTGAGTGAAGGAACTGGGCAGTGCTCTTTTCTTAAAAGGGCAATAACCATAAATGATAGTGTATATCATTAAAGAAGCACCCTAAATCTCCAATTTGTTGCATTTCTACAAAGTGTCATAATGGAAATGCAAATTTGTGCCTGCACCATTTTGCTGTCATAAAAAAAAAATCTCTGGGTGAATGATCAGTCCTCAAGCATATGGATGCGGAGGAGATGCACCTGTCTCAGAATAGTAAATGAGGGGAGGGAGGACCTGGCACATGGTCTGTCTGGTTATAGAAGCCTGCTTAGAAATAGAAACTGCAGACTCTCACGAACAGTGGGCCGATTTAATTCATGAAATCATGATTCCATTTAATATTATTGAAATGTCCATGTGATGTCCTTGGTAGTAGCTGAGAGAAATCATAGGGATTCATAGATGATTTTCCAGATCCAAATTTTAAAGTCCCATAGCCAACATTACACCCTTGCCTGTACCCTGAGATGAACCATGTTTCAGCCTGATGCTTGCCAAGAAATAAAAGAAACAAAGTCTATTACAAAGAGCTCTCTCCACGTTGAGTATGCAATGCCCTGTTGTAAGGCATTTTCTCAGATGCTATTGTCTCCTGGCTCTATTTGCCACCTGAAAAACAACAAAATCACAAGACCTGCACAGAGTGGTTGTGTTCTCAAGCCCAAGGTTACCTTTTCATGTGAATTTCTATTGAGCTATTTGCTGTTGAGTATACAGTAAACAGAGACCCTGACATTTCTAGACTTGTGACAGAATGATAGTTTATATTTAGTTGTTCAAATGGAAACACCTATCTTCATCTTGCCAATTATTTAACAGAATCTACAAAACATCTGATAATAATTTATACTATACTATCCTAAACTCCAAATGTTTTTACATCAGAAGTCCATATTTCTAAAATCTCTGAGCTTCCTTCAATGATTATCAACATGGTGTTCATAAAAATCAGTTGCATAAGTAGTTTTGTAACTTAATATGGAAACTTCTGTAACATAAAAAGTAAAACCCAAAAAAACAGATAGTGGTGTTCAAGCTGAAAGATCAGAGAAGCAGAGCAGCCAAGAAAGTAGCTCTTACCTCTACCCAGAATGAAGCAATCCTGCTCTCAAAGTGACTGGAGACTAATTGCCCAAATGTGCCTGGAGACCAAAATGCCCCAGACTGAATATCTGTTCCTTTCTTATATCCCTCAAGTGCTGCGACTTAAAGCATGCAATCCCAAGTATTGAGATCATCTTTGTGTGAGCTATTTCTTTTTTAGATTGGATCAATTTTATGTATTTCAGTGTGGCCTTCAACTAGTGGAGATCCATCTGCTTATCTCTTGAATCCTGAATTAAAGGTGTGTGCCACCACCACCTTGATATATGGCTAGCTAGAATGGCTGCTGGATTAAAAGTGTGTCTCACCATTGCCTGGCTCTATGACTTGTTGTTAGCTTTGCATTCTGAACCCTCATCAAACAAGCTTTAATAAATAATAAATAATACATCGTTACACACTTATATTTGGAAATTATAGTTTTGAATAAAAATAATATATGGTTCTTTGCAATATATACACAAATGGGAAAATTCAAAACAAAAATAAGAAACTATTCAAAATGTCAATAGTGACATTATTCTAGGTGTTTGAGAATTTTTGTGTTTCTTTTCTTTTTTGACTACATATTTATACATGTGAATAAAAGTAGAAACTGGAACATTGTCTTTGATATGCCAGCGTTACCAGAAGTATATGTTGCATCTTCAAAGTTGGAGATATATTTACTGTATGAATTTAATATATATATATATATATATATATATATCATCTCTAAAGTTATGGCAATAAATTTATATCACTTTTATTATTACAAAAAGTTAGGTTGAAAATATCATATATATAGACATTTTTTAGATAGAAAATATAAAAGCAAAGATTTTAAAAGAAAAGATACATTTAACACTTTCTGGTCTTAGACCCATTCTTCCATTAAGCCTTTGGAGATTTTAGGACCATACACAATTGAAATAAAGTTTTATATAAAGCCAATTCTCAAACTTAGCTTAAAGGATATATTTTGTCTAATATTAGTTTTACCTCTTAATTGTATGATCATGAACAATACATCCATATCTTAGAAACAAAAACTACTTCTTTTCTTTTTTTATACTTCTTATTTTAAAGATTTATTGAATTGTATTTTTAATTTAATATTTTGGTAACTTCACATGAGTATTTATATCATTTCCATATCTTCCTCTCTCTTTCCCAAGTCCTCTGGTGGCCCTCCTGAGAATCATGGCCTCTCTTCTTTAATTATTTCCTCTAAATGGAAAGTTAAATCAAGAGGAGGCCTCTAACAAATAAGGAGATTGGAAAGCCTTCCAAGTAAACACAGCTCATGTTCAGATGGGTTCACAACAGAACTGTATCATACTTCTTTCCTTTTCCTTTTCTCTCTTCTTCAGAGAAAAGGAAGGAAGAAAAATTACTTCCTTTCTAATTCATATTAGTTTTACAAACTATCAACTTGATCTATTTTGATCTAGTATCTGGCTTATTCTAATGATAAACCTGAATGATGAAGACACGATTCTTCAAAGTTTATGCATTTTCAGAAAATAAATCTGTGTTTCACATAGGTACTAGGGACTCTGGACATATAAGAAATGCTTTCTCAGTGCCATTTGTTGAAGAAACTGTGTTTTCTCCATTATGATTTTTTTTTTAAATCGTCAAGCACCAGGTGGCTGTAGCAGTGCGGGTTTATATCTCTTCCACTCATCTATGTGTTTAGTTTTTTACCATTTCTATGCTGCTTCTGCAAATGTGTCTCTGTGGTATAACTCAGAATAAGGTATGATAATTCCTGACATTATTTATTTTCTTCAGGATCACTTCAATTATCCAGAGACTTTGGGGTTTCTGTATGCATTTAAATATTGTTTGCTCTCTTCCTATAAAGAATGACACAGGAATTTTTATGGGGTTGTATTGAACACGTAGATTGCTTTTGGTAGTGGTAGAATGGATGCTTTTGCTTTTTTTTTTTTTTTTTAACAATGCTATTCTTTTAACCCATGATCATGGAGTTTTGTCCATCTTCTAGTATCTCCCTTTCTTGGATGTTTTAAAGCTTTCCTGGCAGGCAGGGATCTTCCATTTTCTCATATGGAACTGTGGTATTTTTAAAGTAATCAGGAGTGTTTTTAGCAGGTGTATAGAAGGGTTGTTAGGTTTTGTGTATTAATTTTAAATTCTGCATCTTTGCTGAAAGTGTTTATCACATGATGGGGACTTTGGGGTCACCACATAAAATCAAGAATCCTTTCATTTCTTGCTTTCTTATTTCTATCTTTTTATTTAAGCTACTTTCCAAACATGGATGCTCATACGCTGCATGTTTTAATTCAGGCTGTCGGCTGCACCAGCTAGCACTTTATGGGTTTTACTATTCAATAAAGAAATTATTCATGTGTAATGTGTATAATAACAATGCGATTGTCATGAAATATATTTTCTGCTAGTAATTGTGTTAGATTTTGCTGCAAAGCAAGTTTCTACATATAAATTAGTTTCGGTGAGAATGACTACCCTAAATATACTTTATTTTGCATCATATATAGTACCAATAGTGCACAGATGTTATGGCTGATAATGCACAGCATAGTAATTTTAATAATTTACTCTAAATTTAACTAACACATAAGTCATAAATGACATATGACAATAGTTGTGATCTATGATAACATAAATTACAGAAATTATATGTGGGGCTAGAAGAAACCTTAGTGTATTGTACGTGTACAAATATCGGGACCAGATTTGGATCTTAGCTCCCATATATAATGCAGGGCATGTTTGTGTATGCCTATCTGTCCAGTGCTCAGGGGTGGAGACAAGAAAATCAGTAGAACTTGCTGGCTTCTATCCTAGCTCTAGGTTAAGTGAGGCCTGTGGAGGGAATAACTAGATAGTGATAGACTTCTATGCCCAATGTTCTCCTCTATCTCCATTCCCCGTATAGAAGATATATATATTCCACCATATCTCTCTTATACTTTCATAAGTCTTGCTTTCATGAAATATATTTAACATGTAGAAGAATAATGTTATAAAATTATTTTACTGACATTAGGTCAGGTTTGGGAGGATTTACTTGTTTGTATTTATAATCAATATAAATCTTTGCTTCCAAAAGTTTGAAAGCTATGTTAACGTTCTTTCACTCAAAGCCAAATGGCACAAGGAAACACTTCACAGAAAAATAAAAGTTACCACGGATACCCATCTGTTGGATTTGTTCAGTGTTCTTGAGGCTGTGTTTGTTTCCCAACAGCACACATATAAGCACATAGACACACACACACACACACACACACACACACACACACACACACACACACACAAACCAATGAAAATGCAAAGAAAAATAAATTGAATTAGGAAAGGCACACAAATTGCATCTTGCTTTAAGATATTCAGAAAATGTCTTACTTGTCTGGTTACCATGAAACAGGCAATATGAAAACCTCAGTGATTTGTGTGTTGCTCCATTCACAAACATGATGTGAGCATCTACATCTGTAGACAACTTGGTCATAGGGGCTAGAATAAAAAGCTCCAGTATTCAATGAATCAAATTGTAAAAATGTGCTTCCTTTGTGGCATAGACTATATTATGAGTGACATGTAGACACGGCAGAGCAAGAGGTTAGAAGCACATCACCTAGGATAGACTGAATAGGGTGAGGATACTGGAGATTCTGAAACAAAGCCTTAAATCACCCTTCAGTGTTACCCACCTGACACCATGTGTGAGGACAGATTGTTTCCAGCTGAGAAACATTGAAAGGCATGAAGGCATCCGGCATTGGGGTCAGCAGCATGAGTATGCAATGGAAATGCATCTCAAAAGCACACATAGGAGGCTGGAAGACAGCTCAGCAGATAAGAGCATTTATCTCTTACAGAGAATACAAGTTTGGCCCTCAGCACCTATACTGTATAGCTGACAACAAGCTGTAACTCCAGGCCCAAGAGATCTGATGCCCTCATCCATTCACATATCCATAAATGGACACCCAGAGACATACAATTCAAAATAATTTGCGTACATCATTTTAAAAACCCACATAGTTCTTAGAATTATCCATTCAGCATTCCTATGGGGCAATTATATTATTTCCAGCTGGTTAATAGATCTCTATCCTAATGAGGATCAAACACATTTGAGCATCTTTAAGACATTGATAACACAAATTGTATGGCCATCAGGAAGAGGAGCATATGAACAATTAGAGTGTAACAGGAACATAATATAAATGCATTCACTTGATTTTATAATAATGTAAATTGATATTTTGTCCAAAAAATTTTAACAATGAAATCCACAGAAACTATGGATTCCCCCTTCAAAGTTGCACTACTGTTGAATTTAATCTGTGCTATATTGCTATTTTCAGCATGTAATAACATACACTAAAAAAGTAAAAGTTAAGATAGAAGGTAACATGGACCAGTTTCAGCACATGAATGTTGTGTTTAAGTCAAACTAAATGCTATCAATATTAGTTCCAAAACACTTACTCTAATTTCAAACATTAATCTGTCTCATTTGCTTATAGAAAATCCCAAGGTATTTCCCATCATCAATTTCTATATGGACAAAATTAAATAACTGAAATTGTACTAAGAATGCCACATATTTAACCAACACAAAATCAACCATTTGCAATAGAAGCAGAGATGTAGTTGTTCTGAGGTAATTCTGTCATCACACAAATTAAGTAACAAGAAAACCCAATCAAACTTGCAACTTGGAAAATTATGTGGTATTCACTAGTTAATGACTCCATGTTGAATTTATGTCAAAGCCTCAGGATTTCAGCATCTCAATGTGACACTTTCATAAACCTTAATCATTTAATGAAAAACAAAGTTGAATGACTGTACTAGTTAGTAATCATTCCATTACTATCACAAAATACTTGGGGCATTGCACTTATAAAGTATAAAGTTTACCTGTTTGTTTTCTGGCTTCTCATATTGGTCCATGATTATTTTGGTTTTTGTTTGTTTGTTTGTTTTATTTTGTTTTTGTTTTTTGGGTTTTTTTTTTTTGTATTTTTTCTGATTGTTGTTGTAGTTTTTGGTGTGAGGAAAGCAATACATTAACAGAAGCAAGTAGCAGAGGACATCACTACACTAATCTATGAGTAAAACCAGAGGAGCAGAAAGAAGATGAATCAGAGAGGTTACACTAGCACATTCAACAGGGGTTGTTTAGGATGGCCAGAATGTCCCTTCAGTCAATACTACAGGATTCCTTCAAGGGCACAGTCTTAACTGTCCCAGGAAACCCCCCATAGAGCCACAGTTTGGAATATCACCAAACTAGGTACTGCATTAGCATGAGGATATTCAACATCCAAACAGTGGCAATGGCTATCTCATTTCAGGCTAATTAGAATCCAAAAGTCCCTGTAAAACCACTATCCACATGACAAAATGGTGATTTTTCTAGGTAGAATTTAGGAAGGGAAGAAAGAAAATATGCTAGCATATGTCTTAAGGATTCTTTTGTATTTCTTATAAGCTATTCTCTGAGGTGCTTCTAAACTGGTATGCTGTAAGGGACCTGACTAATCAAACTGCACAGTGAGCAATGAGATCAAATGTGAAATATCTCATGAAAACTATGCTATTTGAAAGAAAATCAATTTGTTCATAAAGTTCAAAAGTGTGTTCCTAGCAACAGATATAAAGCTGCAATGTAATACACTTGTTTTTAATGAATAGATCCTGTTGACTACGTATGCCTGCAGCACAGCAAAGCCCCAGGTGAAACCTGATCCCATGGCCCTCAAGTATTCACTCACTGAAATGCTGCTCTTCTGCCTTGTCTGAGAATTGGACCTGCTTCCATAATTTCTCTTCTGGTCACAGCTAGATAATTGCATTTGAGGTATTACAATAGTCTTGATTCAGACATTAAAATTATCCAATTTGAACTGGATAATTTGACCTCTACAACCATCCTAGTAGGTAGGTTTGTTTTGTGGCATGCCCAGGCATACCTGGATTAGCTGTCTGGATATTTCAGGGAAGGCAGAGGCTGCAGTCAGCATATTCCCTGTCCGTGTAAGCTATCAAAATGCAGGGGCGGGGAGGGGGGCAGAAGCATTTTTTTTTTGTTTTCTTCATTTGTTTTCTTTTACTCTTCTTGCATACATTACACCCCCCCCACTCCTCCCTGTCCTTCTCCCTATGGCCCCTCTCCAGTCTTGATAATGAGGTTATTGTTAGGTTTCCTAAAAAAGATTATGTTTAGATTTATAATGACAAACCGTGGGTAACATGTGCCTTAGTTCCTGACTGTGTAAGTTCACCTTATTAAAAATTTACTGTTAGTTGTTCATATCACTTCAAAAATAGTAAGTCATTGAAAATCATGTTTAAGAGAAAATATGTAATGTGGCATGTTATTTTATCAACCATTATTTCGGAGTCTACAAGCCAGCACATTTAATAGATGTCAGGCCACCCACAACAACCCATATACACTATTGATTTTTTTTATCCAAATATTGACCAGAGTTCACTAGTCATAATAACTTCTAAAGTTATTCCACAATCATACAAGTTCCATAGTAAACAAATTCCAAGTGCCCAAGGGGACAACAACTTCAACATTATTAAATATTTATTGAAGATAAACTTTATATGTAATTTATTTATTTTCTATGAAATATGCAAGGATTATTTGCAAACAAGTCCTTAACTGTAACATGGAGTATAGTCCCACATGAAATGAATGTACAGCCATTCTGTTATTTTTCTTAATGTTTCACAGACATCTTTTTCTCTCTGGGATTCTAATATTTCTTATTTGCAGTTAACTTCTAAGGATTGTCCCATAGCTCTGTGTTCTAACTTGACTCCTTTCATGCACTAAGCTGTAATAATCTCCATAAGCATGGATCCTGCTTTCTCAAACAGACTGAGAACTAAAATATCTCTGACCTACATTTTAGTTATTCTTCTGAGCTTCCTTGTATCTTCCATGTATGGAGATGTAGACTCTGGTAATAATCAATGTTTCTCCCTCTCTCACAGCATTAAGTTAGAGTGAGATGTGTCTAGAACTTTACTCGAGCTACACTTGCTGACTTTCAGAGCTATTTTAACACTGTTTATATGAGACCAATAGACAAATAGGAAGCAGAATATTATGTCTCTCTCTAGTCAAACACAACCATCTTTTGTCTCAGCTGTATTCTTGTCTATCACATCCCAAAATTTCAGAGTTCTTCATTCGCAGAAAGAACTTAACATAAGTTACTGAATGAAAACCAATGCAGTAATTGACACTTAAATATTTTATGCAGGACATCAGGATGCAATGCAACCTAGTGTCCCTATATGAAATTCTATCATAAACTAGTTTAGTCATTATTTATAACTAAGTCTTAAACCAGAACTAAAATGTGAACAAAGCTACATGAGTTGCAAAAATTACCTAGTCTTCCAAATAATAATAAACCCCATAACTAATTTATTTTATTATTTATGTAAGTTTTTAAAAAAATATGTTATAAACATATTTACAAGTATAAAATAGATATTATATCTTTTTGTTTGTTTGATAATTTTTTAATTTAAATTGAAACAAGCTTATTTTACACCTCAGTTCCAGCACCCTCCTGTCCTTCCCAGTCCCCACAAACAAGCCCACATCCCATCCCCTTTCTGCTCCCCAGGGATGGTGAATCCTTCCATGGGGAGTCTTCAAAGTCTGTCACATCATTTGGAGCAGACCTTCCCTCTCCCATGTGTCTAGGCTGAGAGAGTATCCTTCTATGTGGAATGGGCTCCCAACTTCCATTCTTATACTAAAGATAACTGATCCACTGCCAGAAGCCACATAGATTGCTTAGTCCTAACTAACACCCATGTTCAGAAAAGCTAGGAATCAAGAAGGACCCCAAAAGAGACATACATGGACCCACGGAGAAAGGGAAAGAGACAATATCTCCCAAGCAAATTGGGAGCATAGCAGGAGGGAAGATGAAGAAGAGGAGAGGAGAGGTGGGCATGAAGGAACAGAAAGATTGAGTTAGGGAAAGAGTACAGGAGAGCAAGAAAAGAGATACCATAATAGAGGGAGCCATTATAGGTTTGAAGATAAATCTGACACTAGAGAAATATTCAGAGATCTACAAGGAGGACCTCAACTAACAATCTAAGCAATAGTGAGAGGCTACCTTAAACTCCCTTTCCCAAAAGTAAGATTGATGACTACCTTATTGCCATCCTAGAGCCTTCATCCAGTAGCTGATGGAAGCAGAAACAGACACCCACAGCTAAGCACTGAGCCAAACTCCTAGAATCCAGTTTCAGAGAGGAGGGAATGATGAGCAAAGGGGCCAAAACCAGGCAGGAGACACCCATAGAAATAGCTGACCTGAACAGGGGACAGCTCATGGACCCCAGCCTGATTGCTGGGAAATCAGCATTGGACTGACAACAATATATCTTATGTGTAACTGTGGTTATATGCATCATTATCCTAGTATTTGAAAGTATATCTTATAGAAACTCCTTTACCAATTAACCCCTACCCACTTTGAAAGGAGTTCTATTAATCTACTCTATATAGTGAATATTCATAGACTTTTTGTTATTTTTGCTTACACAAAGCTAATTAGTATCAAGGACCTGTAAGCCTGTGTCTAGAATGAATTCATTTGAAAACTGGCCTAACTGGACATTTATTTAACAAGTGCATATTATCTAATATTTTATTATTAGCTAGGAAAATTGAAATGAGTGAAAATTGATATTTAAACTATGATCAAACTCAAGAATTGTATAAAACTATAGGAAGGGATAAATACAGAGAAAGTAGAGATGTGTAAGTTAGAAATAATGTTAATTATGTAAAAATAATTTGAAAAACTATAGCGCATTTAGTCTTAATACCATATAGATAAGCTTACACAAATGGAGAGGTTTAAAATACAGTTGAAAAAAAATTACACTCCATTCTAATTGGTTAATTCTTTTCTTCCTTTGGTCACCAGTGAACTTTAATCAGTGTCTTTCTGCCAAGTCCAAAATACTATATTTAGCAATAAGGACATGCATCTATGAATATGGAGGAAGTGTAGTATGAGTTTGACTTGTCTGAGAGAAGTCAACGTCCTCTTATACATGATTATCTAAAGTGTAGAGTGCATCTCTGATAACACCCAATCTCCACTTCCCATGTTTTAAAGACTGATTGGCACAGACACTGTAGAGTCCAGAGCAGATTGTCCTACCTGGACTGCCTGGGGAGGAAATGAGGACTCTAAAATTTAACTAAGTTTACTACCAGAAGCCTTGTCTACAAAACTACCCGGAAACACTGATCATAATACTCCTCTCTAAAATGATGCATTCTAACACTTATGCCAATGAAAGACTTGCAAGTTAGATATTATGCAAAACAGCGAGGAAAAATGCTGGAATGTTATCATGAATGGAGCTTTGTTCTTACAAGTCGAAGACAATCTTTGTGGGTGTGTGTAAAATGATGTTTATACATAAAAGTTTATTTTCCACCCTGTGCTTCATTTTCTTATGTAGTTATGCAGTCTAAAAGAAACAATACAATAAGTCACTACAACTATAATTGTGATTTCTTCTATAAAAAGGAAAAACAGAGAATTTATTTAGCTGTTAATTAACATTTTCTGTTTCATGCATTATTGTTAATGTACAACTACTCACAAAAAAGTATGCACCTCATGCTTTAACACAGCTTCAATGACTAGAAAATAATAAATCTGAGATAGATGAGTGGGAACTTAAATCTGTATTGGACATGCATTATACTATTTGGCTGTATCATGCAAAATTATATTTAGAGACGTAAAAGAGCTAAAGCACATTCTGAGACTATACATTCAAATATCAGAGACAGATTTAATTACATGAATAATAGAGAAGAAAGTATAAGTAATATTTGAAAGTAAATAGGTGACATACGTTTATAAAGATTTTAAATGCTTCATCATCGGAAACACCCAGACAATATACATTACTTACCTGAGGCCATACTGCAAAATAACAGGATTTTAAATTGTGACTGACACCACATAACTTATGCTTTTTATTCTATCCTTGTCTGCTTTATAGCATTGACTGAGTGAGACTACATAAAGTTCATAGTCTGAGGTTACAAAAGTGAGGAATCTGTCACAGCTTTGTGTGATGCTGTATGAGAAACCTTGTAAGAACCTGTCTCTGGAGCTAGTTTTGGTTTTCTAAGAACAGTACTAAATTTAGTGTACAGCAGAGCAGCAGAGTACTTCTATCATTTTTTTTTTTAATCTGTACCTACAGAACACGCAGTCTACATCAGGTACCGCTTAAAATCTTGTAAACATAAGGTACTCAACCTATCAGAAACTTGAAGCACTTCCTAGATAAGGAATGCAAAGTATAAAGAGGTTTGTTTAAGGCCAGCTAATGGGAGATAAGTTTCATATTTAATTCCAGGTTTATTGAATAAGGTCTGCTACCAAGCCTGTGAACTTATTTACCTTCTGGCATCATACTGAAAATGGCCAGCTGTTTTCTAGTTAAGATCCAAGACTCATTTGTATGAAGTAAGATTTATGTAGCTCATGGGAGTTGCTGTGCGTTCTTATTTTCTTTCAAGAGCTTTTTGCCCGTAACTTTTCATTCTGTTATACCACTGATGCCTTCTTACAGCTCATGATATGACTGAAGACTTCCTTTGGTGGGATTCACTGAGACACACAGGCAGGCTTTGTAGACATCCTTTTATAAAGCAAGGAAGTGGAAAACTCTTAGTATGTTTAAATTTAGTAAACATACTTCTAAAAATTAGTAATTTAACTGTCCCTTTACAAAAAAAAAAAAAAGAGTAATTAGGACAAACTTGTAATTGATTTTCTTCTTAGAATTACTACCCAAATAATCAAAGACAAACTTTGAAAATTGCCTACATGTTTAATCTCCATAAGGATCGAGATTTGCCACCTTAAAAACATTTGAAGACCAAACCAGAATACTTTGAAACCATTTGCTTCTAACCTCAGTGAGCAATGATTTTCTTTTACAGCAACACAATAGCATCAACACAGTAAACATCCCAGTGTACTTACATGTTCAACTTGTCCTAAGGGCCTTGAATATTCTAGCTCATTTAATGCTCATCACAACTCTATGAAGTAAGCAGTCCACTACTCCCCACTGTAAGGATGAGGGAAGGTAACTGCACTGCTGTATCTAATGGCTTCCTACTGTTACAGTAGGTGACCTCACAGGGATTCCTTCTGGATATTCTGGCTCTACAATACTTTTGTTCTCATCATAGGATGCCTTCCTTGTCTTTCTAATTCAGACTTTGTAGTCTGAATATTAATTCTGGAGTTGTCATTATGGTCTGAGTCCAAAATGTCAAGGATGGGTACAGGAACAGAAGAAACTTTCTCCAAACTTCTTGATTAACACAATTATCTGCTCACTCTTTTAGTATTACCACATATGTTTTAGTATGTACTTTGTATTTGACAAAAGTGGAGGAGAAAAAAAATCACTCAAACACACACACACTCACACACACACACACACACACACACACACAGGATGCTAATAAAAGTAAAAATGATGGGGTAGTAATCAGAAGTGTATATTGTTTACTCAGGGAAATGGTATATCAGCGGCTCCAATTTTTAGTGGTACTACTCAGTTTCCCAATCCACCAATTATTATAAGCATAACTATAAAGAAAATTATAACAAATGTGTGGGCTGTTACTATAACATTGTAGATTTAATCACCCCCTGTTGGGCTCAAATAAAAATGCTTAGGGCTGTTCTCATTATTCCTGCTCAGGCTCCGAATATTTGATACAGAGTTCTACTATCTTTGTGATTAGTTGAAGAGTCAGTGGTTAACAAACATAGGTAAAATGACTGAGTAGAGCATTAGACTGTAAATCTAAGCACAGAGGTTACAGCCCTCTTTTTACCAAGTCTTAAGGTGATAATCACATCGAATTGCAAATTTGAAGGAGTAGATAACATACTTTACTAAGGCTTTTCTGGCCCCTTTGTTATAGGCAGGAGAAGTAGATTGAAGCCAGTAGTTGGGTGTTTAGCTGGTAACTGAAGTTTCATTGTGTGTATGTGTGTGAATATATAGGAAAGATAGATAATTGTTTGTCATAAGAAAAGAACAAAACGTTTACTGTTTTCGGTAGGAAAGAAATATAAATTGTGTATATTTTATTGGTAAAGGATTGATAATGTACCCCATTAATTTATATCTCCCATAATTCAATGCCAGTACTGACAAAGTTGATGTGGATTTTGTTTCACATCTTTGTAAATATATATATATATATATATATATATATTTGTGTATGTGCTTGTGTGTGTGTATGTGTGTGTATGTATATGAATATAATTTACTGCTCAATCAGCTCTTCAACTTTAATAATGAGCTATTCTTTATGTAGTTTGTTACAAAGTTAAGTTAAAATTCTTTCAAAAATGAAGTAAATGTGCTTTTTTATATTAACTTTTAAAGTAAAATAATTTGATTTACAAACATCAAGAAGAAAGATGTTCAAGAAGGAAGATACACTGTTTCCATGGCTACAATAACTTTTTAAGTTTCAAAATCCAAGAAGAAATGTCTTCTGTGTATGAGTATAAGGCTTTAACTTGATAGATTTTAACATCTGTAATTAATTGTCACTGAGAGAATAAAGCAATCAGTGAGTTTGATAGAAGCTCATAGGGTCAAATATGACACTGAAATTAACTACATATCTATTGTAAAATTTAAAGGACAACCTCTCTTGCGTCCCCCTACTCATATGTGTGATGATTGATAGCTTCTGTGCACAGGGCTGGCTTTGTCTAACAGCTGCATTCAGACCCAAGTGATATCCCATCACATTTTTCCAAAAATGTCTGACAGAAAGAATTATCAGCAATGACACTTCTTCTCAAGCTCTGGGCCTTATTTGCTGCTCTCCAGAGGAAGAATTGGGTACTAGACAGCAAGATGACATCAAGCGTGGGCCAGGAGACACACAGAATTTCAGGTTACTTAGGGGTGTGTTTGTAAGTATTGAAATTCCAAGTAGATATGAATGATATTACTGAAGACACTGATGACTGGAGATGCTTTTGACATTCAGTCTCAGAGTTGATAGCCCAGTGTAAGAATGTTCCTAAATTTGAGTCAAGGGAGCATCATTAGCTCATAAAACACTTCCAGGTATTGACTATATCATCTTACTATGTGTTCATACCTAATTCACAGGCCTTCATAAAGAGTATATGTACATTGACACAACTAAATAAAGCTGGTATGTAATAAAAATCCTTATGTTCCTGTCCAAGACATGTTTTATGTTTAATTAAATATATTCTGAATGTCAATTATTGTTAATTTAGAGAAATCTTAAAGAAACAAAGTCACAAACTTTTAACTTAAAGGTTGTTAAAGAACATTTCCTGATAATAGTTTATTTTGTGGATCAATATTTAAAAATTTTGCATATGCTGTTGATCATGAAGCCAATAAGCCTGACTGTGTATGGTGGTCAGTGATGGAAACTGTGTGCAATGAGATCTTAGTCCTCTGTCCTATGGGGCATTAACTACACACACATTTATTCATCATTCCAAGAACCCAAGTCCAGGTTATTTTTATGCCATACTTACAGAATTATTTAAAATGGTCCGACACATAGTAGGTCCTCAGTAAGGGCTAGTTTTTGTGCCTACGTAGTAAGATCAGAAATGTGCTGGTGACATCTAGTGGTCACTCTTGCAAACCTTAGGAATGCCACCCTTGAATTTCAGCATTACCAAACAATGTTATGTATTAATTTTAACAATAGCTATGAAACATCTTCAGTGTTAAAGTTTCTTCAAAGGAGTTCACAGAATCAAAAAGACACTAAATATTCTTAAAGAGTCTTTGGATTTGACAACAAGACACGTGTAAACCACTTACTATTTTTACATTGTGGTAATTTGTGCTTGAATTTCAGTGAACAATGCTCATTACTTTTAGAAGGATAGTTTTACCTAATGGAGGAAGAAACCTTTTTCTGAGTCTTAAAGTAAGAAAAAAATCCCCTGGCTATGGTTTAGTTGAGAAATATGGACAACTCTAGGCATTGTACATGATGGATATAGCCTTTTTTCATTGCTTGGGTTAATATGCTCATAAGTGTTGACTTTATCTTGGTCTAGCTGGAAGTAAGTGAAAGAATGCACATAAAAATACACAGTAAGGAATCAGAGATGCTGGATAATGAAATAGAACCTCACTGACTTCATGCTGGGACAGACAGGAGAAAAAACACACTGCCATGTCTGAAGTCAAGAGGTAGTCAGGATCTGACCCGTCCATGAGATGAAGAGGAGAGACTCTTGCTTATATCTTTTTGGGGATGAGACTTGACATTATAAAATCAAATGGAAATCTGAATGGCAGGACCTTCAGGGGATGGGGGAAGGACAAACAAAGAAAGACAAGATTATAAATCCACTGCCTTTGCATTTCAAAACATTCAAAGTATTTCACTAGAAATGCTCAGTAAGTATACAAGCACAGCAGCCTGGAGAGAGATGTAGTTTCAGGCTTTGCACAAAACTGGATATTGTAAGTGCCAGAAGCATGAGATCGCTGGGAAGAAATAAAAACCTATCAAAACACAAGGACCAATACTGGGTCAAAACCTGTATATGTCATCATTTAGTAAAGATATATAAGAATTGGACTTACTCCCATTTGCACCAAATAGCCCATTAGTCAGTTAAAGACACATGGAGACCAAAAAATTGCTTTGACAATAGCTTGGTGATAAAACTACCCCAGCAATATCAGAACATAACTTTTTAAAACCAAGTCTATGATGGGTTTAAGGTTGAGGAGCAAAGCTATAAAATGCTTTATAGTTCAGTGAAATAAGGTGGCTTTGACTTTACATCTCATAGTCTAAAGGTGTTAACTATGTTCTTTCCCTAAGTCTGGATGGGGAAGTGGTTTCCTTTCACATTATATAAAAAGGCAGTCTTTCTACGATTCTATTTTTCTCTGTGTGTTCTGTTTTATCAATTTTTCCTTCTCCCCCTTCCTTTCGGTCTCTCCTGCCATGCTTGTTTCTTGCTTCAGTGATTTTTTTGGGAAGTGAGCCCAGTTGGCTAGATGTTTTGTTATTACAAACTACCTCATGAATTTGGGATGTTAGCTCATTGGTGTTGTAACAAGGGATGGAGGGAGAGTGCAGGATGCTTCAGTACTTAAAGCCAACCAATTTATGACCTCCACAGAGACACATACTCTCTGTTTTATTTTGAATGTCCAGGTGATTACTTTCTCCTTAATTTTTGAACATATTGGGAGAAATTATGAAAAGTGCTCTGCCAAGAATTTTCATTGTATCATGGCTAGCATTTTATATATATTAGTGTTAGGTATCTTGGCTTTCATAGTTAAGAGTGACTTTTTAAGTTGTCACTTATGAGTTTATAGGCCATTTAACAATGTCACTACAAATTCCATGTTTTGAAATTGCATATCTTATATGATTTTGAGTAATCTATTTACACTCACTAAACCTAAATCAAATTATTTATTACAAAAGGGATTACAGCTAAGACTGACTAGATCATAATTTAATGCTGACAAAAGAAGGCAGGCATTTTAACCAGTTAAGTTAGTCCTGGCCTGAGATAGCAGATACACTCTAAAATTCACTTGCATCATTAGCTCAGAAATACTGAAACTTTAGTAAATTAAAAAACAAAAACCTCAACCACATTAAAAGTTTCCTTGCAAGGATCTTCATAATTATTTTCTCATTATTTTATAATTTTGCAGTCCAAATTCCCCCAAGATGTGGTCTAGAACTCCTAGTGTATTCAGCAATGGAGTACAATGGGGAAAAGTGAGATTAAACACACTTATTAACTTTACTATTACATTTAACTATCAATGAGCCTACAATACACTAATTAGATGCCTGAATGCATGGAACAGAAAGGAACAAGAACAGATTCCTCTAAATTCAAAGCTTAAAGATCTTAAAAAGAAGCAAGATTCTCTGAGAAGTGGATGGGTGATGGGAAATGGGGAGGTGGTGTGGTAGGTGAGGGAACTGGGCTTGTTATGTGAAATGGAAAGTAAAAAATTTAAATTAAAAAAATTAAAATAATTAAAAATAAATTTTAAAAAAGAGCAAGATTCAACACAGAAGACATCTATTAGCACCTTTCGTATAGAAACCCTAAGAGTTAAATGGATAAAAGCTGAAAAAGACCTGTGCTCTAGGGAATGACAGGCTGACAGAGCTAAGCAAATTCAGCCACCATACGATGTGACAAACACAATGACAGAACTGATTTACAACCTGGGACTCCAGGGATTTTTTTTGGGGGGGAGGGAGTTGAGGGGAGGCTAGGCAATGCTCAGCCCGAGACCTGTGCAGGCCTCAGACAGCAGAGCATTGTTGCTCTCTAACAGCTCAAGGGAGCAGTTACTGTAACAAGCAAAGGAAACTTTCCTACTGTGCATTTTCACTGGTATTGGATATGAAGATTATTATTTTCCATAGACAATTTCATTGTGTCTGTAATAATCACATGAAGTATAGGAAAATACTATTTAATCTTAGGATTCTGAATTCTTTTCTTTTTTTTAATCAAACTGAACTAAAAATAAATTGGTCAACTTACCCCACATGGTATGGCTAAGAACAAGGCATAGGATGCTTTAGCTGCTGCAAATTCTTGCTCTATACAAAATCTATTGTGTTGCATGGCATCTCTCTCTGTAGTCAATCCTGGGTCATGCAGTGATAGTTGCTTTTTATTTCATTTATGACTTCATCTACAAAGTGCTATACAAAAATATCATGAATAATTTTTGAGCCTATTTAAACTTCAGATACTTTTTATCTCAAACTTTCTGGGTCTTCTGATTTCAATAATTTAATTATTTTCAATCTAGAATATTTGAGTAAATATAAGTAAGATATAAGTTCAAATAAACAGTCTATGTACTCAATTGTTTCAGGGCTGTTTCTGTGAGTATGCAAGGTAGGAATTTTCCTATACTGAATATTAATTCATATCCTTCCTTATTTCACAAAAATAAATGTTTAAGCCATACTCAGGATTCACCATGGATCAACTATGCAGTAAGCAGTAATATCTTCATTGTTTTATTTACTGCATTGTAACCATTTGTCTTCAGCTATAAGGAAGATTCTTCCCTCATTCATAAATATAGAATTGAGGAACATTTCAGAAACTAACAGTAACAACATCAGGGCATAGTATAGAAAACCAAGGAATGAATAAGAAAACTTACAGAATTGGATAAACTGTTTATTTCAAACAAATATCATGTTTTCCTAACCCAAATATATTGACTGAAAAAAAAAATCGGAAACTGAAATGTTAGTTCAGCAGGTGTCAACCTTTATGCTAGAGCAGCCATTGGTAATTAATAATATTGGTACTGACTAGGAAACATATCCACTGCTGGCTAGCCTTCAAAGTACCATAAAGTTCTCTTTGGATCTTCGTGGGATACAGTCATCAACAAGCTCACCTAGTTGTGAACATGTGGGCTACAATAATTATCTGTGTGACAAGAGACTGGAACAGTGGAACAAACATTTTGAGCATGACCAACTACATTCTGGTTGGAGTTTAGGCCTTCTCTACAGGAGGAAACAGATTTTTGGTACTGGTATCTGGCCATGAAATCAGCGGGGAGCTCACAGGTATCATAGAGTGAAACTATTTCTATCAGTCTATGAGATGGACACAGTGTCAAACTGTCCTGTGAAACTGTAGTTCACTACCTATAGACTAGTGAAGTTCTCAGACATTATCAGATAAGTTCCTTGTGCAGTGGATGGATGGTGCTTAATACAGAAACCTACAACCGGTCAAAGCTCAGGAAACAAGTGCTAGTGGAATGCAAAAATAAAGCATCCATGTCACATAAACACGTACCCAGCCTAATGTTCAGGGACCATCTCAGGAGGAAGTGTAGGGGAGGTGGTGATCAAAAGCAAAACAAAACAAAAGTGACTTCTGGACTGCAGCTGTGTTTGTCTGCACAAGGCCTGTATAAAATAGAGCCAGCCAACACTCTAGCATGGATGGAGGAGATTTGTGCATTTCTGTCTCTAATTAAGGAGCTAGTGACAGCTGGTGGCCCCTAAGGCAGGAAGAGTCAGTTTTTATTTAGTGTGTCTCCTGTTATTTGCCCACAGCTTTAGTGGATGACACCTTACCTAGGTGTATATGGCCAGAATTCCATTGAATCGCATATATGGTATTTTTTTCTTCTAACTACAAATATCTCAGTGAGTCTTCCCTGGCCACAACAGACCAGCCATGACCATGAGGTCTGCCACCACTAACTGATGACTTGGAAAGGCTGAATACTGCTTCTTTAAAAATAAATATGTTCTTGCTTTTAAAAGAAAACATAGAGGAAACAAAGAAAACTAAAGAACAATGCTATGTAAAATGTTACCAGATATGATATTGGGTCTCCACATGAAGGAAAGGGGGTACATGACAGTGGTGCAATATATAAACTAGAAATAATATCATACTATAGAGCAGAGGACAAAGGAGAAGGGAGTTACAGAGTAGAAACTCCAAAGGGACCCAACTTACATAAGGCAGAATGGCTAGTATTAGAGCACCGCTACTGAGAAAGGACGTTATTTCTCATCTTTAAAATACCAAACAACAACAACAACGATAATAATAATATTCTCTGAAAAAGGATGCACTTTAACACTACTACTTTTCTTCATTTTCAAGGAGATTCATTTATCTATTCACGTGACCCTTAAATAAAACAAAACGATTCTTGTAGACATCTTGTAGGCTTAAATCCAAAGATAGCTTTCTCCCTCACAGGCTCTCTGGCTTCATCTGAAACTGTTATAAAATCCTATCAGATGTGTTCCATGTTGCTATGCAAGGCGGTTGTCCCACTGGATGGTGGATCTCAGTCTTCCCTGAAAATCCATGCTGGACTTAGTCAGTGTATAAAGTGCCACCTCCATACCCACTTTGTCCTACATCAGCAGACACAGCCATATAAGAGAAGGGATGTGCCAGGAGACTGGCTGGGACAGCTCTGTTTCTGCCTCCCTTCTTCAACAGAACTGCAAAGATCACAGGCTTGGGAATGAATCTGGGTCTCTTCTCCCAGCCTTTCTTTTATTCTTGAAACCTGCCTAAGGGCAGCAACGTTGGGCAGGAAACAGCAGTCTAGTCACCAGTTTAGAGAGAGGGAGGCATAAGAAAGTTTGAAACTGGGCGAAAAGAGAGAATAGACCTAACTGTCTAACTGTAACACAATTAGCCTCTGCCACATCCTGGGTTCTGCTAGGGTAGTGTGCTACATCATGGAAAGCAGACAAATGCTAATATCTATAAATATGGGCAAATTTCCCAGAGTTATCTTTTTTTTTTTTTTTTGGATTGGCATTTCCCTTGCTTTGAGTCACTTTTAAGAAGTTTTCTTCTATTAAACAAAATACACATTTTATCCTTTTGTGTTGTGTGTGAGAGAGAAAAGAAGATAGGTAATCCTAAACTAGGCAGATGGTCTAAAAGTACTTTCACTTTCATCCAAAATGGCCTACTTCCTGACTCTTATCTAAAGTTAGCTCTTTTATTTATTTATTTTTGTGTGTGTGTGGGAGGGGGTCTTTGTTTCCTGGATATGGTCTTTGGACACCAACTTAATATGCTGGAAATACATTTATAGTTGACCATGTTGCCTGTATTTAAAATCAAATTTCTCAAGCTGGGAATATCTGAAAATATATGTTCAGGTGGGTAAGGAGTTAAGAAATCAGGAGAGGAGACAGATTCTCAAAGGCAGCTTGAAACCTTCAAACTTTTCATCCTTAAACTGCTTGTCACTACTTAGTTAAAAGTAAACCAGCACAGGTTAGCTTATTGCTGACCCAAAGCAAAAGGTAAACAAACATCAAAGATGTGTTGAGATATTTCTTCTGCCAAGTCCACATCCTGGGATTAAGGCAAAGTTAAAACTCACAGACGAATGCAATACAAAATTCTATCACTGAAAATAGAAGTGTGCAAAAAACTCTACCCCTAACCAAGAAGCCATTTGCAGAGAAAGGGAAAATCAGTTTTGTCCTCTGGATTGTCACTATGTATATCAATCATACTCCTGAGAAGGTACCAATTTAAATAAAATATTGATTCATAAGCATAATGTCCTCTAGTTCCTTTTATTAATTTTAAGTTCTAAAGGGAAATTTATATTTTACCAAGTCTTAATGAAATCCATATCATAAGTCAAGTAAATCTTACTGGCAATCTAAGAGTGATGAAGCAATAAAATAAAATAATCCTAGGGTTTTTGTTTGTTTGTTTGTTTGGTTGGTTGGTTGGTTGGTTGGTTTTGGAAGGATTGGGGTTGGAGAGTTAGAAAAGCAGTTAAAAGCACTTAACTGTCCTCCCAAAAGACACAGGCTCAGGTCAAGATGGCTTAGCATGTAAAGATTCTTGACATCCAAAGTAGTTATCTTATTCCAGTCATGCAAATGGTAGAAGAGAACCAAATCCCAAAGACTGTTCTCAGACATGTGCCATAACACGAGCAATGTCATCCAATGTGCACACATACATGCTAAACAAAAAATATATATTTTTAAAAATATAAAGTTGATTACAGATTGAAAGTTTACCATATTTTGAACATTAGATAATAAGAAAAAATGTGAAAATACCAGGAAATTCACATTACACAAAACTTGACACACACACTATAAAGAGAAATATCACTGGTCTACACCCAAAAACTTATTGTTTTGTTTAATTGCTCGGTTCTTTAAATGAATAAGCCAATGTTTCTTTTTTTCTACCAGGTTAATAAAAAACAAGTAGGTTCACAGAAAGACAAATGCTAAACTTGAGGTTTTCCTTGCAGTATAACATACAGAGGTATTAACGATATCTATAAGTAATCACAAAGTTATACAAAAATGTTATAAGAGAAAAACAAAAATATCAAAGGCTCAGTGGTCATTCAGAATAAAGGAGAGGAAGGGATGTAAGAATCAGAAGTTGTGGCTGAGTAGAAGGATATAGTTCTTCTGGACACAATAGTACAGCGTATCCTAAGAACATACAGACTATGGGGCAGCATGAACAAAACCTATACAAAACACCCCAGACCATATCTTATGATGGAGAGGGAAGTTGAACACACAATCCCAATCCTGGTCATAGAGTCATTCATAACTGTTTGCTGCAAAGAAAGAGAATATAACCACCCTCCAGTGAAAGGGCATATGTCCAAATATATTCGAGAAGAAATTTGTCTTGATGTAACAAAAACAGAAGTGAGAGTAATTCTTGGAAGCATTGGAGGAGAGGTGAATAAACATGTTATGTAAAACCCCAGAAGAACTAATAACAATTTAATGTTTTTAATTAGAAAAAATGCATATAACATTAGATCCTGAAGACCCAGTCACATTGGCACATTTTGTTGACAATTATTTCTAAGAGCAGTACATTCTTCATTATTTTTGTTCAATTCTCATAAATCAGAGTTTTCTTCTTTGGACCTATTAAAAACAATTATTTCCAGTAGCTGGACATTATGTAAGAAAGGGAAAGAATTACATAACTAAAAAACTTGGTAACAAATTACCTGATTAGTAATTAACATTAAAACATAAAGAAACATTAAAGCATAATGAAAAAAATCTATGTGTGTTTTTTCCATGCCAGTTAAAGTCATACAGCAAATTATTTCAGCATTCAGAATAGAACTTATTCCATTTTCTGAATTTTCCCTTTTCGCATCCCAGGCCAGATTGGTTCTCAGTTTCTAATAGATATGTGCAATTTTCCAAGGCATACATAATGCAAAGCTATGCAAGTCTAATACCAAAGACATTCAGGATATAATAAAATGATTACCCTCATGAGGATGCTACATACTTAAATAATACTTAAGCAAAAAGTCAACTAAAAAAGTTATATTTATAAAATTTAATGCCTCTTAAAATGGTAGTGAAATATAATCTCCCCCCAATCCCTGATAATAGATAATACTTTATTTTGCATGACTTTCTAACAAAATAATTATAAGTAAAAATAAATTCTTTGGGAGAATTATTAATACATTTCTATTTTTATTCAGTGAAGCCTCACTGAGAATCTTGCATGAGCTATAGATTATACTGGGTGAAGGAGCCCAGTTCACAGTCATGAATAGCCGTTACATGGTGACAACTTGTACAGTATTCTCAAAACCTTTCAATGATAATAAGATCACCCTTCCTGAATACACACAGGATACATGTAGCATTGGTTATAATGCACATATTATCATTTTTAGATCTTTCACAATAATATACACACACACAGAAGGAACTGCTCATCTTCAAATCCTCCATAGACACATTGTCTTTATCCATTCTTCAGTTGGGGGAAATCTAGGTTGCTTCCAGGTACTGGCTATTACAAGTAATGCTGCTATGAACATAGTTGAACAGATGTCCTTGTTACATGAATGTACATTCTTTGGGTATATGCCTAATAATGGAATTGCTGTATCTTGAGGTAGTCTGATTCCCATTTTCCTAAGAAACCTCCATACTGATTGCCAAAGTAGCCATACAAGTTTCCATTCCCACCAGCAATGGAGGAGTGTTTCCCTTTCTCTACATCCTCTCCAGTATAAAATGTCATTAGTCTTTTGGATTTTAGCCATTCTGACAGAAGTAAGATGGTATCTCAGAGTTATTTTGATTTGCATTTTCCTGATGGCTAAGGATGTTGAAGAATTTCTTAAGTGCCATTTGGCCATTTGAGATTCCTCTGTTGAGAATTCACTATTTAATTGTGTAACCCATTTTAATTAGATTATGTGGTATTTTTGGTGATGAGCTTTTTGAGTTCTTCATATATTTTATAGAGCAGCCCTATGTTAGATGTGAGGTTGGTGAAGATCTTTTCCCTATTCTTTAGGCTGCCCTTCTGTGTACTCACTCATAAGTCAATATTAGGAATAGAACAAAAGATACTCAGCCTAAATCCACAACCCCAGAGAAGCTAGGACACAAGGAGCACCCTAACAGAGACATACATGAACCACACCCACCTAGAAGGGGAAAGAGACAATATCCTGAGTAAATTGGGAGCACAGGGATGGGAGACGTAGGAGAAACAGAAGGGGAGGAGGGGAACAAGGAAATGCCTTGATAGAGGGAGTTGTTAAGGGATTAACAAGAAATCTGGCACTAGAGAAATATCAGAAATCTTCAAGTATGATGACAATTAAGAATCTAAGCAATAGTGGAGAGGCTACCTTAAATGACCTTACCCTATGATAAGATTGATAACTACCTTAAATGCCATCCTAGAGCCTTCATCCAGTAGCTGATGGAAGCAGAAGCAGAGATTTTAAGCTAAGCACTGAGCTGAATGCCTGGAATTTGGTTGTAGAGAGGGAGGAGTGGTGAGCAAAGGGGTTAAGACCATGCTGGGGAAACCCACTAAAAAGCTGACCTGAAAAAGTGTGAGCTCACAGACACAAATCTGACAGCTGACTCAAAACACACACACACACACACACACACACACACACACACACACACACACACACACACACACACAAATTCTGACAGCTTAGAAGCCAGCATAAGACAAAAGCAGGCCCCCTGGGGTACCTGGGCAGTCTATGGGGCCTCTGGCAGTGGAATCAGTACAAGTGGAATCTGGGAGCCCATTCCCTATGGAGGGATATTTCCTCAGCCTAGTTATACAGGAGAAGGCCTAGGTCCTGCACCAAATGATGTGACAGACTTTGATGATTCCCCATAAAAGACCTCACCCTCCCTGAGGAGGGGATGGGGGTTGGGTGTGGGGAGATGGTGGAGAAATGGGAGGACAGCAAGGAGAGGGAATTGGACTTTGCTTGTAAAATAATAGTGTTAATTTAAGTAAAAATTAATAAAAAAAAATGTTTAAAACTCTAGTTATCCACCAACAAAAGACTAAGATAACATTTGAGGCATATAGATGAGATTTCTGAGCTGTGTGATAACCAGCCACTTACTCTTTCTACCAATGTATTTGAAATTCCCTTTATAAATTACTTTCTTCATTCTGTTACTATAAAAACTTCATGAAACTGAATCCATGTTGGAACATGGAATCTGACGTAACTAAATATGTGTTCCTGAGCCATGGTCACTCATTTTTGGCACCAGAAGAAAATATCTCTTATTCCCTGTGAAGTGAGAAATGGTTTTTTATAGACAGTAGTATCCGAATTTGGTATTCCTTCCTGGCTGTTAGCTTTGTAGGATTTACCAGTTACCTAAATAGGACATTACTGCCTGCTTCAATTTCCTGTGCATGCTCAAGCTGTTATCATCACCCCAAGAAGTAAACAGAACATTTTCAGTGACATTTCTTAAACCTTCTTATAAATATTTGGTAATAGGTCCTTAGCATTACATCCATCAACACCTATTGGGAATGTCTGTCATTTGAACTAAGACAAAGTAATCCATCTTAAGCAGCATCATTGTAGTTAAATCTTAATCAGTCATGATGGACTCACAGTGAGAAATTCTAAGAGGCTGTTTGGATGGCTATGAACATAAGCATATTAAAATTTAACTGTGCACTTTTTGTGAGGTATACACATAGCAGAATTGTCAGCAGGAATCAGGGAGACTCTTGTCACCTCTCTTAATCTAGAGAAATCGTAATTGCATTTCTGCCGATGGGCAATCTCTGAGACTTGACAAAAATGGCTTCCACCACACACTTTACCTAATTATCTTCAATTTCCAGGAAGTTAGCTATCGTTAAGACAGATCAGTTTTGTACATCATGAGTAAAGCTAACATGAGTGATTAAATTAAATTGGAGGTCTTCAAATTAACTAGTGAAACTCCAACAGGAAACAACGTAGTTTTTAATTTTAATTGCCCATATCTTTTTTGATGTCCAGAGCAAATAAAGGGTCAATGAAGAAGTCATTACTGAGCAAACATTCATTTGATGATCAAGTCTTGCCCTTCAGTTTTTGGAGACCCCAATTTAAACATCTCTCTCATAAATATATGCATGTACATAATATGTATTATAGTATATGTATTACATACATATTATTAGATTTTCCCATAAGCCATAAATTCCTTTTGAGAAAATATATTTTAATTTAAAGTACACCACTGACATGTCTCTTACATACAATTGTCCCTGTAATAAAAACCAGAATTGGAGGCAATGACAAAATTAGAAACAAAAATGTAATGAGCACTCTTTTGGGTAAGGACCAAATACTATGTTTTGAAAGTGGCATTAACTTTAAAAGGTAATGTTTCCGGGTGAAATGAATTGTGTCTACCATGGCTCGGTAATACTACTCTATGGATGCAGGAGTTTAATGTTTCCTTCTCCTCACGGTATGTCCCCCCGAGGGTGTAGAAAAGGGGTGGATGAAGTGTTGCAGTGCTGTTTGTGTGACCTGTGACTGGGGAGGTAATCAGTGAGCTCTGTGAGTCATCAAATTTTAGTACTTCCGAGGAAAAGCAGATGCTGCACCTGTAAGAGTCTCCGAGGTCTTCCTCAGGAGCCATGCACCCATTCTGTCATCTGGAAGAGAAGTCAAGTACCACCACCTGCTGAGCTATCTTGACAACTAGTGTTAAATTTTAAGTATCTGATTCTTGCTTTTTTTCCCCATAGTTTCATAGATTAAGAGATTCTTTGATAACATCATTGATTTTAAGTTTTATTTTAATTCCATATAGTACTATGTTACTAAAGCTATAAACGTCATAAGAATTATCCTTCCTTTAAAATTAAAAAATATTCATGCTTATTTTTATATTTTTATTTTTTTAATCTTTTTTATTATTTAATTTTTTTCTTATTTTACATATCAATCCTAGGTCCCTCTTTTTCCCACCCTCCCACGCCCCTCCACCAACCCTCCTATCCCATCCCCCATCCACTCCCCAGGGAGGGTGATGCCTTTCATGGAGGAACATCAAAATCTGTCAAGTCATTTGGGTAGGCCTAGGCCCTCCCCCATGACTCTCGGCAAAAAGAGTATCCCTCAAGAGGAATGGGCTCCCGAAGTCCATTGGTGTACTAGGAATGCATCCCTGTTCCACTGCCAGAGGTCCCAAGTTAACTCTCCCTGTTGTGTCCCTTTCCACCCACCTTCTCTCCACCCCACCCCACCCCACCCCCATTTACATCTCAGGGAGGTTGAGGACTTCCATGGGGAAATTGACAGAATCTATCATCATTTGAGGCAGGACCAAGGCCCTTCCCCGTGTATCTAGACTGAGCAAGGTATCCCTCCAAAGTGAATGTGCTCCAAAAAGCCGTTCATGCACTAGGGATAGATACTGGTTCCACTGCTAGAGGCCCCACAAACTGCCCAAGCCTTCCAACCTTCACCCCCATTCAGAGGGCCTAGTTCGATTTTATTTAGGTCTCCCAACTGTGAGCCCAGAGTCAATGAGCTCCCACTTGTTTGTGTCAACTGTTTCTGTGTATTTCCCCAACAAAGTTTTGACCCCTTTGCTCTATTATCACTCCATCCTCTTTAGGATGGACTTGGATTTTAGTCTGTATGTATGCCTGTGCATCGCATGCATGAAGTTCCTGTGGAGAACAGAAGACATGCAGATCTTCTGGGATAACAATGGTTGTGAGCTGCCATGTGGATGATAGGAACTGAACCTGGGTCTTCTGGGAGAGCAGTTAGTGTTCTTAACCACTGAACTATTTGTCCACTCTTTATGCTTCCTTTTATTAACTAGAATTTTTAATAGTTTGGCACTATTGAATTGCCAGTGAGATTTGTCTGATTTGTGGTATGAATCTAGTTATGTTTTGATAAACTATAAAGTGCCCTGGTTTTTCTCCATTAGAACAGAAAATTAATAAAAAGAAATGTGAGATAATTATGCTTATTAATCAATATTTTATTTATTTACTTTTCATAAAGTATACTTTGATCATGGTTTCCTCCTGCTTAAATTATCCCAGATCCTCCCCATTTCCCCACACACCCAAGTTCATGTTTTTTGCCTCTCTCTCTCTCTCTCTCTCTCTCTCTCTCTCTCTAACTGAAAATCAAAGTGAACAACAATGAACAACAAGAAAAATACAAAAATTCCAAAACAAAACAAACTGAAACAAAAAAGACTCCCCCAAATACATGAATTCTCTGTGTTGGCTAATACTCCTAGATGTGGTTATCAATTACAAATAACTTCTGGTTCAGGGCTGAGATTTTTGTAGTGAAGTTTTTCCTTGTATCAGCCTGCACAACATATACAACATGCTGCCTCGCTGTTCTCTAAGCCTGTTTGTGCATCTGTCCTATTATATCTGGAATCTTGATCTCTTACATAATGAAAAACACCTAAAGAATTTATCTGTATCTCTTCCTCTCCAGTTATTTTTCTGATGTGAGCCACCAGGAGAAAAAAGAAATTCCTCTGGATGGAAAGCAGAAGACAAAGAGAAAGAGGCTCTAAATGACAGTATAGAGAGAACTGAAATGTCAGATACTGAAAATCCCCAAGTATAAGAATAGTGAGTTAAGGAGCAAATGTCACTCACTAGGGTAGAAGTCTATTTGTAGAGTAAGAAGCCACAAGTGACAAGAGGAAGACTTATTTTCTTATTTTGTAAGAGCAATACATCTCCACTTTTGTCAACAAATTGATATATAAATGTCACAGAAAATAATAATAAAATTCTACAAAGATAGCATTCCTATTATGATGTCATATCACTAATGGGTGAGTTCTCCTGCTTGATAAGGCACTTGAGGAAACCCACATCTGTTAAAGAAGACCTAAGAACTCTAGTGTGTCCAAAACAACTGTACATCATCTATGATCACAACCTGGTTGACATGAATTCTGTGAATTCCTGGTAGACATTTTAGATGTTATACTCAAAGTTTTTGCCTAAAAGGCTTTTCTAAGCCCTCTGAGGGCCTGTTGCAGAAATCCAGTTTAACAGAAACATCCATTTCTCAGACATACAATATTTTTTTTCTACTCCAGAGAAGTAAACACAAAAAGTATTTACTTAAACATGTGCAAAACTTGCTTTCCCAAGAATATATGGGAGCAATACACATACATACATATACAATTATATAGATAGAGAGAACATACATATATTCACAAATATATATATATATATATATATATATATATATATATATATATATATATATTCACAATACCAATGTCCGTAGTCACCATCACTGTGGCACCATAACCATATTCTCCTGTTCCCTCTCCTCCTCCCTTTATACTCTTACCTCTCTCCCTCCTTGTACTGCCTCCAGTCGTTTCAAGCTTAAACCCTGGAAGACAAAGTATATTCAGTGCATAATTATACACAAGGAATTAACTAACAATCATAAAAACACTGTAGTATGTAAAAGGACTCAGGATTTAGTGCTGAAAAAGGACTTCCCCTCTACAGTGTTATGACTATTTTCCAAAGTAGAACAAGAAAATGCAAGTCTTTCATAGACAAATGCTTAAAAGAAAGAAGGGTTAATCTGTATTTTTGGAAGCTAATTGCAAAATGTGCTTGTTACTCAAGACAGAGTAGACTTATTGATTGCATATATCTCAGTTATCAATCTATCCATCTATCTACCTACCCACACATACACACATTCATAAATACACACACACACACACATGCATATATATATAATCAGTCTCTCCATCCATCCATCCACCCACATCACTATCATTTGTAATCTATGTCCATTGAGTCAATGCAACTTAGTAAAGAAATATAGTAGAAAGCTTGTTTAATATGAAAATTGCACCCAATATTTAATGTTTGCAATTATCCTAATAATGGTTGCTTATCTTGGAGATATTAAGTGGAAAATCACACCAAAATTCTGCAGCGCTATTTTTTTTTTTTTTCGTATTTTTCTCATCCATCATGACTCTATTCTTTCTCATTTTCCTCCTTATTTTACAGTGTGTATTTAATAAATAGTTCTCAGTTTCATGCACTGTATTAGATATTGGAAAGGTAAAAGGAAGTATATTTAAGATCATATGATTGGGCGAAATATATGTGATGGCCATAATCCAGGTTGAAGAATGAAGACATAAAAAGAACTCCATCCTTAAAATGGCTGACATACTCTTACAATTCATACTGTGTTATTTTTATTTTCTCCATTTGCATATGAATATATGCAAATATACATACATAATACAGTAAAGCATTGGGTTATTCCTGCTTTTATGCTCAGAAGATTGTGCAGTGATGTTTTAACAAATCATTTATTCATATATGAAACTCCTTTATTAAATTACTCTGGTACAGCTATGAAAGAAAATACTATTTAAGCACCTTCTTTGCTTCACAGAGTATACATTACTCTGTCAACTCTGCAAAAGATTCTAGAACCCAGCAACAGAGCATATGTCACCAAATTTCAGCCTGCCTTCAGAACAGAGATGAGTCTTCATTCATAGAATACATTTTAAAAAGTTTGAATTCCAAAGAAATAATGTAAAGCCAAGCAGTACTTCTCAAACATGGAAGCTTTGGATAAAAATGCCCTGACATAGATTCATTTACACATATTTTAGCATCCAGAAGCAGTATGCAGAGGCATGTTTGAACTAGGGATGATGTGGTTTTAATCTCTAGTTCCCAAATTCTGTGCCTGCCCTCCAATACATCTCACAACCTCTGTCGACATAATCTTTGCAGTTTGAGTTAGTAAAACATCTGCTCATTTTGAAGGTGAAATGAGATGTGAGCTCTGCACAGCAAAGGTAAGTTCTGCCTTTTGTCTTCATCTTCCAACTCATCTTCTACTCTCCAAACTTATCATCAGTATCGCATGTATGTTTTAAATGTAAGACCAGTTTGAAAAAAAGATGCATGTGTTTTTCCTTGCATTTAGAGAATGCAGATTATATAGGAAGCATTCATTAACAGACACATAGACAAGTTACATTAATTATACAAGTTTAAATTATTTTGGCACACATTTTATTTCATAGGATATTTTCGGAGCTACCTTTTGAGATAGACTTTAATGTGCCATCTTCTTTTCTTCAAACAATCTCTCTATTCTTCACCCTTCTGACTGCCTTTTTCAGGGACTTAAGTTAATTGGTATTGATCCCATTCCTACTGGTATTTGTCGGTTTCTTTCCTTGGTTCCTCATTTTGTGTATTTTCTACAATCATATTTACAAGTTCATTGGCCTTTTTATCTACATTATCTAAACTATGACATTTGTTGACAATTGTATTTTGCATTTTTATATATAATTGGTATTACCATGGGCTCTTTCCCTTCTCAAACCCTTCACTAATGTTTATATAAAATAATGACTTGATTGTTTTGTCCTTAGTCATTTTGCTGTTCTGTTTCTATTGGCTGAATTTTCTTACTGGTTAGAAATCTCAATTATTCATTTCCTATCTTTTCTGGTAATTCTTTTTGTCTGAAAAATACTGTGAGTTTCATTTTATGAATGCTAGATTTTGCTAAATTCACTTCAGAGTGCTAGAATTAACCTCTTGCTGTCTTTTAAGTTTCTGCTGATTCAGACTAATTCCCCTGTGGTGTGGATGAAAGTAAAGGGAGGATTCTACAATAGTTTTCAGTGATAATGCCTGTGATCCTAGACTCAGATCTGTACATTCCACTTGACATCCAGGAGCTCATGGACACTACAGTGTCTTAGCTGAGAGGAACTCAGGGCTGTCTAGAGTACTGACAGTACCAGCACTCATGGTACTCTAGTACCCAGCTTCCTTCCAGACGTTCTTCTCCAGGCCATGGGGAAGGTAAGATCACATATGTGGAGAATCCCAATCAAAGGTGGTAGTTCTTAATGCCAGTCATTCATATCACCTTCAATTAGCTGAGTAGTGACATTTAAGTCAAGTGTATTTTCTTATCAAGCATATCCAGTCTCCATACATGCTATCTACCTACCACACAAGAGAAAACATTTGGTATTTCTTATGAGCTTTTTATTTCCACTGAAGCACAATGAATTCATTCAGAAGAAAATTAATATATTTTCACTCTATTCTCTGAGACAATTGGTCTTTCAGAAAAACAAATAAAAACATCAACAGTCAAATTATTCATGTGTATATATTCAAATGTGTGTGTGTGTATTATCTACCTCTTAAAAATAATACAGAGAATTTTAATTGATTTAAAATCTACTTCAATATTCTTCAAGAGTAAAGATACATTTTCTATCTAGCGTGTCTAAAGTAAATTATATTTTAAAATACTCTGGGGAATGTGACTTGGGAAAACATATTTCCCACACTATATGCATTTTCTCACTAGAGAGTATCAGCTCTTTGCATTGATCAAAATTAATCACCCAAGACCAAACCAAAATGTTATAAATTGTAGGAAGAGCAAAGAAATATCCTGAAGCAAATGTTCTGCAGTGTGCTAAATTAAGATGGTTTAGCAAGGCATAAGTATAAAAAGCTATTAACTGAAAAAAAGATAGAAGTTCTTACCCAAATCTCCCCTGTACTCAGATATCTGTGCACGAACCCCTACAACTGTGTGGGCATGGTGTCAATTGGCTAAGTGGGTGGGGCAGCTCAGTAGGTGTGTACTGTCAGTTACATCAGAAAACTAGGCCTGTGAGATGCCACCCCCTTTGTGATGGTCAGAACACTCTTATAATTGTTATCATGTCACATAGATTTCATTAGCTCCGTCATACCCTGAATGATGGAAACATGCTATCCAGAATCCATGATTAGGTTAGTTTATTTTTCTGATACAGAAATACACAGAGTGTATGTGTGGAATACACATATTACTCCTACTACTGTAGATATAACCCTGTGATAATTTTTTAGACTTAAAACGTTATGATTTACCTTGATGAAGTCAGGTAAACTTTACTTTTTAAAAGCTTACAATGAATGTGTGACTTTTTAATATTGCATCTCAGGCACAGGGCACAGAAGAGAGAGACAAGGGCACTGTAAGTAGCTTGGCATCCAATAGCTCCATCTGACAGAAATAAGCTCCCCACCAGGAATTTGATTTAGTTTAAGTAGCAGTTTCAAAATTTGAATCAAGGCCATTGGGGTTCAGATCCATAATTACCTCTTTGTCTAACAAAATTTTGCTAATACATCTATCATCTATCCTCTCTGAAAAACTTTGTAACTTTTGTATGTTCAGGAACTTTTGTTCCTGAACAACATATTCCAAATATCACAGTCCTGAAATTTGTAATTTTAGGCAAAGTTGAGATAATCTAAATGAAATACTGCACCATGCCCAGGCCACAGCTACCTACAGTGTGTATTGAGCTTTATTTGTAGTTGGAGGAGATACCATTGCTCTTGGCGACGTACAAACGAAACAGTGACTCCACTGTAGTTGTTAAAGTAACTGCTTTTTTTTTTGGTATGTGTGTGTGTGTGTGCGTGTGTGTGTGTGTGTGTGTGTGTGTGTGTGTGTGTGTGTGTGTTTTCTGTGCAGCACTGCAATAACCCAGTCTTCCAGATGGGTGGGTTAATTTTACCAGATGGAACGAAATGATCATTTACATTAAGTCTACTCTTGTTTGCAGAGCTATTTTTCCTATTTTTTTTTTTTTTTTTTTTTTTTTTTTGAATAGAAGTCACACTACTTTGTACCATTGTTTATCTCACTTCTCAGCTGTGGTGTATGGCTCCTAAGAGTCAGAAGTGTCCAGTGCTTGCATCACCAACCACACCTTACTAATAAACTTCTTCTATGCAGATTGTGAGAGAGGGGCACACTCTTGAAGAATGACAACAATATTTAACCCTTTGTCCTGAACGTTGTAATGGGACTTTCTATATACATCTCTGGGAACCCAAAGATAACACATTTGTTTCAGTTTAGGTTGGGTCCATGCTTTTCCCTAGGGGCCTTCCTAGAGCTATTTCTGTGCACCAAGCTCGTCAGTAAAGCTGATGAACAACTCCAGGGTTTAGTACTTTAGCTGTCCATCTTTGTGGTTGTCTGAGTTCAAGCCATTGAAAGTTTGGATGTCAGTATTTTGCTCTGTTCGCTCACTAGTAGGCTTTGTATGTTTTAACAATAAATATACTCCCTTTCAAGAAAAAAACTATGCATACATAAAAATTTATAACTTAATCCTTGTTTGATATTCATTTTCTAAGTGTCAGTCCTGAGGTATGTGATTCCTCATGTGTTTGTTGAATTAACTTAGAAATTCAGAACATGTCTTATGGCTACTTACCCTAACAAAAAACTCAAGAAATTACTCTTCCATCTAATGCCTAGTAGTCTTCCTTTAAGGTTAAAAAGCTTTGTTTATAATGGGAATTCCTGATCATCTTGCAATCAATCTATAGGCTCTTTCCCTTATGTAATGCTGAAAATGGAAGTCTCAGAGAAATTCCAAAAGCATGGGATTAAATATTTAAACAGCTCACCAGAATTTCACTCAAAAGTTATCTAAAGACAAAAATCCCCCAAGTCTCAACATTTATAAAATTGCTTTTCTTTCTGTTCTACTTTTGATGTTAGTCATGATAAGCACCTTGGTGATCCCGTGCCTAACCTCAGTAACCCAGATTATACGCTTCAAAATGTTTTTCATCTCCTGGTTCAAAATTGGAGATGTCATTATTCTCAGAACTTCATGGCTTCACTATTAAGTTACATCATTTTGAAAATAGAAAGTATACACTGTCTTTGAAAACTCTACACTCTTTTAGAGGAATACATTAATGACAAGGAAGATTGTGTGCATTGATTTTAATGCCAGTGCAATTTCCTAAACTGAGGTAGCCCTCCTGATGGGATTACATAAGAATGTGTAGGTCATGAAGCCTGTAGCAACATCGAAAGATGTCTGAAAGTGGAATGACCAAACATCAAATAAAAACCATATGATGAGTGCAAGGTTTTCACTGCAGCAATTAGTCACACAATTGATCATTCACCCCAGCTTGGTTCTGAACATGCACACTTTCATTCCATGAATGTCATACTACCCAGTGTCAATGCATGCTTCCTGAAACACACTGGTTCAGATTGGGGGCTGTCATACAGTAAATATTGCAATATTTATACAAAGTATTCTGCATTTATAGAAACAAAATGTATTAGTTGTGGAAATATGTTTAATATTGCCCATAATCAAGCCTCTACATGTATGTATCAAATTAGGCAATGTTTGAACTATATTGTATCAACATGCTTGAGTGTTTAAATTACTATTAGTGTATCTGATTTCAATTTCATTATAAAATATTTTTTAAATTAATTTTGTTATATTATTGAAAACATCTACACCAATTTTTGATTGGCCTCAAACACAGTTCTGCCATTTTGGGCTTCGTAGTCACGTGAAGTGATATTTACAATATTGACAATGATGACATCAAAACCTTGAAAAATGACAAACTCTGAAACATGTATAAGATATTCTACAATCTCTCCAGCATCAAATATTCAGCCAAAATTGATTCCTATATGAAAAATTAAACAATCTATCTCATTAGTGTTGAAACTTGAATTCATCTTTCATAAAGTATAAAATAATGTGTGTCAAACACTTGTTTTAAAAAAAAAACGGTAGATTCCTTTATAAGTTATTTTCCTTTATAAGTTATTGCCAGTAAACATTTGATTTGTACATATGCTTTATATACCTAGAGAGCAAAGGTCACATGAAAATTTTATATGAAAAAAAGGGGGCACAATTGAAAAATATTTTATATGTGTTGAACTTGATAACCAGTGCAATGGAATGCCCATTGCACAACTCCATGCACTACACTGTAAGCTGCACCATGAAGTCTAATCTTTTCTAAGGTTGGGAAACTCAGATAAAAAGATTAGGTGACTTGCACGAGAAGGTGTGTCAAAAGGAAGAGATTTAGTTGAGTGCTCCATGGATAAGTTAGTTGTTGATCTCACTCTCCAGGAAGGGAATTTATGATAGCCTTTCCATGGAAGCTCATACTGTTAGTTGGAAGCAGTCTTGTAGTTCTCTAGACCTTTCTTTGTGTTCAATTTTATCTTCAAACCAATGTTGGCTCCCTATTTTATGTTCTCTCTCTCTCTCTCTTTCTCTCTCTCTCTCTCTCTCTCTCTCTCTCTCTCTCTCTCTCTCTCTCTCTCTCTCTTTCTCTCTCTCTCCTGTTTTCTATTCCTAACCAGGGTAAATCTTCCTGGTTGCACATGTTTTCCTTTCCTCTCCCTCGTTTTCTCCTACTTCTCTCTCCATTCGCTGCCCCCCCCCCCCCGCTTCCCCTGAGCTCTGGGGGACTTGTCCATTACCAGTTCTGTGAGGGACTTTATATGCATCTCTTAGAAGAGCCCTCAACTAATGCCTGTTGGAAACAGAAGCAAACACCCATACATAAACACTGAATCAAAAGTAGAACTCAGATGCAGAGGGAGAGGACAAGACCAGGCGGCAGAAACACATAGAGACAGCTTACCTGAACAAGAAGGAGCTAACAGGCCACCAGACTGATAGCTGGGAAGCCAGCATGGGACTGACTCAGGTCCCCCTGAATATGGGTCTCAGCCAGAAGGACTGAGCAGTCTAAGGGACCTCAGACAGTGGAGCCAGGATGTATCCCTGGAGCACAAAAGGACTTTGCGAACACATCCCCCATGGAGGGATAACTGCCTTAATCTAGAGACAGGAGAGAAGCCCTAGTCCCTACTTCACATGACCTGTCAGATCTACATGACCCCAACTGGATGGCATTCCCCTACATATGGAATTGGGGTGGGGGGATGGGAGGGGAGGGTGTTTAGAGTGCATGTGAGAGGTCAGAGAGGGTAAAAGGGAGGGAAGGAGGGAGGGAGAGACTGAGGGAGGTTGGGAGGGAGGGAGGGAGAGGGATCGACATGTAAAATAATAAATTAAATTTAAAAAAATGCTTTGACTCCAAAATTTAACTTCAAGGACAAGTTACTGGGGAAAAGGATTTCTATTTTTGTTTCCACTGAAAATGAAAAGATGTGGATTCCTTCCAGACTAATGTGGTTTGATCAAGCCAGACCACCTGAAACAGAGTACCAGGTGATCCTACATTCAAAACAGCTGGACAAAGCAGCCTTGCAGACTACAGCCAGGATTTCTGAATCTTCTTCGAATCCCCCAAGACAGGGCCCCTTACCAGCAGGAAGTAGTTTGGAAAGAATGACGCCCAAATTCCCAAATATTGTCTATAAATGTTTGTTTTCATTTAAATGGACTTGGTTATATAAAATAAAATAAAATTAATTAATTAATTAAAAAAGAAAAAAAAGAAGAGATTTAAATATCATGCCAGGAGGATCTGGTTGCAGACATCCCTTGTGACTCATGCACACATTTGTTGCGAAAATATGTTTTTAAAAAGTTAAGTGAATGGCCCATTTATTTTATTAAAGTTCACAGAGTCACCCTAGACAGTGTGAATTTTACATTTTGAAGAAGTAAATGCAAGATAATAAATTATTGGGTTTTAATTCATTCAGGATTCTGAAAGAAATGTGGGGAAAAAATATAAGGTAAATGAATTTGTATTTCAGAGTCCCTGATTCCTTGAGAAGAAATGTGAAATTCAATTGACACATTTCCTGAGGCAGACAAAGATTAAAAGAAAATTAATGTTACTGTACAGTCACAAATAACATTTCATAGAGTTTGTGATTATGGTTGCTTCAGGCTAACTAAAGTATTAAACTAGTACAATGTGTCCATGTCCCAGGACCCTGGCAGTTTTCATCGTGGTGCTGCATAACTTAAATTTCTCCTGCCTCAGGGACTTGGATCTTCTACTTTATGAGATTTCATGCGGCAAATTTTGTCCTGAACTCGACTATTCCTAGGGTTTTTGATGTTCGCAGAATGGGGGTGGTCATTTCGGGGAAAGTATCTTTCTGTATCAGATATGAGGCTAATCACCAACTCAGAATTATGGACATTCAGTGTATTGCTACTCCTAGCAGCTTCTACCCGATGATCTTAAGCACAAGGTTAAATAAAACTCCAGAAAATAAGTAATCCTAATATATATAACCCCTATGTGTGTAAATACACATGTCTATGAGGACATATTGCTCTAGTAAACAGTAATGGTGGGGAAATTGACAGGAGTTTACACATGTAACTGTCATCATCTAACATGTAGCATGCAATATTGTAAAATCTGATTATTTTTTTTATTTTTAAAACTATCTCCTTGTAATCCTTTTTGTATTAATTCTGTATTGTCAACTTGATTTTCTTAGCCTTCCTTATTGCAATATTCTTGATGAAGCTTTTTGGATTTCTACCAAATATTTAAGTCTAGTGCCCTTTTCACCTTCATGAAGAGAAAATATTTGAATGTTCTCTAGAAGTTTATCAATACTGGATATCATCTATAAGTGCCACATAAACAGAAATCCTGGGCTTTATTAATTTTGGAATGATCTTGAATACCCAAATAGTTCTTGGTAGGTGCTAACTGTGCTAAGAATATAATTCAATGTTTAATGAATAAAGCATTTATTTTAAAATATTTGTTTTTAATTTATTATGTGAACACATGTGTGAGAGAGAACATATATGCCCCTGTATGCACAGGCAAGTAAGAAGGGTACATAAGACAGCATGGAGCTGATGTTACAGGTCATTCTGAATGGCTTGGTTTAGATGTTGGAAATTAAACCCAGGTCCTATGAAAAGAACTTACTTTTACTCACTGAGCCATTTCTTCAGCCCCTGAATATTTACATTATAAATCATTTATGTATTTAAAGAGTTCATCAAGCTTATATTATATTCAGTTAAGAAACCTTATGTATAAACACAGGTATCACAAATAAAAAAATAAATAGAAAAGATTTTATTGGTAACTTGGAAGATTTAGTAATTTTGTAAGTTATATTAGATGATTACAAAAACAAATTGGTGCTGTTAAGTTTTTTCTGTTGAATGTGTAAAGATAATTATGGACAGAATATTGTGAATAAGAAGTTGATCATTTCAGAATAATCCTCAGAGAATAATTCTTGATTGAAGAGTTTCCCTGTTCTGTCAAGATGACAGTGGTTATTTCAAGATTCAAGCAATTATGACATGCAAAACACAAATAATTTTCACAAAAATAAAGAATATGGATGATAGAAATTTATCACAATATTTAGCTTAATTTAAATTTAAATCATGATTTAAATAAAACTATTAGATTCAGTGCAAAATGAATCTGTATTACAAACTGAGCACAGGTATTTTAGAAATCATGAAGTCCCATAAGTTTCTATTCAATAGAAGTTAAATTATATTTAATATGTTTCATACACTGACATTGTCAAAACTTGCTAAATGGAATCTCTTGAAAATCCAAGAGGACCAGAAAGTGGGTGGCGCTAAACATGACTTCCATCTGACTGCCTAGGCATCCCTATGTCTCCCCACCCCTTTCTCTGTGTCTCAAGCCCTTCCTCGCTGTACTAATCTGTATTATGAGTTGCTTTTCTTTTCTCGAGTGTTTGAAGAAGGCTCAACATCTGCAGTTCCTTAGAGTTCCTGGAACTTGATGAGTCCGTGGAAATCATAACACTGACAAGGCTTTGCAACTGCCTCATTATACTCCACTCTCTAGGCAATTTACATTCTGTGGTGAGCAATAGAATCCCTAATCTGTTTGCCCTTCTTTTGGAAATGAGTCAAAAAGAAACTACCGTGTACACAAACAGTGATGACGTTTTATTGAATATTCATCAATATTTTGAAAAATCACTTAGCATTCCTGCAACTTAAAGGTGTCTACTCATTTTACTTTTATGAGATATATTTACTGTTACTTTATGGATATTGGTGTTTTGCCTGACTGTGTGTTTATGAATATCATGTGCTCACAGAGGCCAGAAGAGAGTGCTGGATTCCTTGGAACTAGAGATACAGATGGTTGTGAGGCATTATGAGGGTGCTGGAATTGAACCCAAATCTTTTGAAAGTGAAATGAGTGTTCTTAACCTCTGAGCCACCTCTGCAGCCCCAGGTGTCATCTTTGATACATTTCACAGCTGTAATGTGGCCCAAGTGCCATTATTTATAAGATGCCCTTTTTGGTGCTGAGATACAGTTATAAATAAAATAGACAACAATCTTAACCTTAGGAATCACAAAATTTAGCAATTGTAATTATTTTATCTTGTGGTTTTATATGTACATGTGATTGTGTGCACATGACAAATGGTATTTCACAGAGAAATTGTATTTTGTGGACAGGCTTCTATAATCTGATATAATAATTTATTCAAACAACTTTTTTCTTCCAATGTCATTGGAATGAAGAGAGGTGGGGTGGGATCACCTAAGGAAAATCCATGTGGTGGCAGTTGTAGTTCATTTCTTTGGTTTCTATGACTGACATTGTCACATGAGCATCTAAAAATATTTATTTTCTGTTGTGTGATATTTTTATCACATTCGAACAATAAAGTGTGCTTAGAATCAGAGGACAGAGCCAGCTAATAAGTGACGCAAATTAACCTTAGATGTTTCGAAGGACTGAGGCTAGATAAGGAAATAGGAAGTACTAGCATGGGGCTTAGAGAGAGTCTTACCTTTTTGGATGGTGGAACAAACAACAGAGATAGAAGATCACTTGTTTCTCCAACACTTCTCTTATCATTTAGGTCCTTCTAATTGACCCCGGATTTTTATTGAGAAAGAATAATTAGATAAATTCTATGTATGAGTGTGTCTCTGTGAGGGTATTTGCATCTGAGTGTGGTGCCTGAAGTTCAGAAGATGGTATTGATCCCTCAGAACTGAAGTTACAGGTGGCTTTGAGTTCCCCAATGTGGCCACAAGGAATCAAACTTTGGTCATCCTGGGGCCATTTCAAGAACTCTTATTGGCCATCTCTCTAGCACATGAAAGAAATTTAGGCAACTGGAAAAAATTAAATATTTAATGATGCAAATAATACAACCAAATATGAAGCAATAATATATCCACGTAGCTTTTAAAATTTAATTTTAAGTAGCAATGAGATGTGTGGCAGATTTCTGATTTGAAATCTGCCTTTCAGATCTACACAGCAACTCAAGCAACATGATTTGCATATATGTCTTACATAAAGCATGAAGTGTCTTATAATTTGTCCATTTACTTTTTAATTAAGCCAATAATGTTCTAGGAATAATACCTTACGATTACTACCCCCAGCCCTGTACCTTCTCTGGGCAATACAATAGGGCTAACCCTATTGGTGGAGGTGTGGGTGAGCCAGCCCAGGAGTAGTAAGGGCAGGAGAAGTAGCCCCACCCAGCACAGGCTGGGGAGAGATGCCCTTTCCCATCTCAATCAGTGCTGAAGCAGGTGGAAGAGCTGACCCTGAGGTCATAAGAGCAAGAGAGGTGACCCTGTCCCCTGCCAGTTTCAACACTCAGGAGAGCAGGCACTGTACCTCATCAGGGAAGCACAATAGAGCCAATACTGTTGGTGAAGGTATGGGTGAGCCAGCACTGAGGTGGTTAACAAGGGGGAGTTGTCTCCATCACTCATTTGTCTTCAGGCAGCATAGGGGGAGGGGGCCATTGCCTTCCCCTCACCCAATCATCAACACCTGTGGCAGAGGGGAAAGTTGGCCCTGTGGCTGTAAGAGAGGGAGAGCTGGCTCTGACCCCCATGAGCTGCAACACCCAGGAAAAGTGGCACAGCCATATCGGATGGGAACAGCAGAAGTCAAAAGGCCAGCACAGCTGCTTGACAAAGATCCAACAAAGTTGAGCCACATCATGGCCACTGTGCCACCGTTGGTTTTCATCTGCACCTGTTGCGTACTTGGGGGACTTTTAATATCTGTCTAATTTGGGGATAATGGATTGATCGGAAATTTTGTATGAGTCATTTATGATTTCTCCCAGGAGAACTGCTTCCAAGCTTCCCCAGGAAAGCCCTGAACATACTGCCCATCCTGCTTTTAGGGAGATATTCTTATCTACTTGAAGGTCTTCCTTATGCTTTGGAAGTTGTGACACACTTAAAAATGTCAGAGGTTTCTTTATGAGGCTATGAAATAGTCTTGAAACATCTGCCCCTATACTTACTCGGGAACAAGAAAATCAAAACAAAGTGAACTTTTAAAGGTCAACAAGATTCAATGGGCTGAAGGAGTAGGCCACAGTTCAGATTGCCAACCTCTTCCCCCTGTACACTAAGGCAATGACATGGCATATACAGCAACAAAGTTAAATTGGCTGAAGTTACCTCAGCCCTACACAGACTTATATTGACGAGCAAAGAATGGAGTGGAAAGATGATTAAAGAATGAAATGTCAGAATCTTCCCTTCTTAGAAAAGCTAGCACATGCAGCGCCACTGTGGTGTCATGTGACCAAGAAATAACAAAACATTAGGATGAGACATGTAGACAAATTGTATAAGGATAGGAAATATAAACATTGTATTATGCCAGATTGTGAATAATAATTGCAGCAGATTTGGCCTGAGTTTTTTTCTTGGGCACTCTGACCACTAAGAGTTAATAACACACTGCTTGCAACATGGCAAGATGCCCAGACTAACTAGTTTGGAGATTTTGTTTTGTTGTAGTGTCCTTGTAGCCACAAAGGCTACTAGCCTGAACATAGGCTGTCAGATGCCTCAAATTCCTAAAAATTGAGTTATAGGGTTAATGAGTAAACATGATATCTCTGTTTATCAGTGGTGTCAACACTTGAGGGGAAATGATTGTAAAAGTTTATCAATGATGACAAGAAGATGTACAAGAGAAAGTGAAGCACATGCCCCAAAACAAAATTGTTATGATCTATGTTTTGGAACAACATGAATCTACCCCTGCTTCTGAATAACGAAAGAAGCACTCTGGATGCTAGTCAGTCAGGGTGCAAGATTCTCCTGACCATCATGCCTGGCTCATTCTTCCCTCAACTATTCCTTATATCCTCTCAGGACCTGAAGGAAAGCAAGCCCCTGCACCTTGCTAGGGCAGCACAATAGAGCCAAACCTATGAGCAGAGAGGTGTGGGTGAGCCAGTCCTGAAATTGCGTGCATGAAAGAACAGTCTACTACCCATATGTCGTGTGGCAGTATGGGTCGGGGAGAGTTGCCCCTGCCCTCCACCAGCCAGAATCAGAATGCTCAGCAATGCTTGCGGCAGGTGGGAGAGCTGGCTTTGGGGTCATAAGAACGGGAAAGCTCTCCTTGTCCCCCTTCCAAATTGTAACACTTGGGAGAGAAGGCCCTGTACTTCATCTGAGTAACACAATAGAGCCACCCTTGGAGGAGAGTGGATGAGCCAGCCCAGATATTGTAAGTATGGAAGAGCTGTCTGCACTGCCCACCTGTCCTGTGTTGGGAGAGATGCTCCACCACACCACTTGCCCCTTACTGCCTTCATCAGAGAGCTGACCCTCACCCCTAACAGCTGCAGCACTCAGGAAACAGGAAATAGGAAACAGGCCCTGCCCCTTGCCTAGGCAGTACAGCAGAGCTGGCTAGTAATTGGAGGTGAGGGTGACCCAGCTCTAATGTTATGAGCAAGAGAGAGCTATCCCCATTACTCATCTGTCATGTGACAGCATGGGCAGAAGAGATGCCCTCCCACCCCACCTCCTATTCATCAGTGCCTGAGACAGGTGAAAGAGCTGGCCCTGGGGTCATAAAAGAGGATGTCCCTGCCCCTCACCAGCTGCAGCACTCAGACACGAGAACACTGTACCTCTCCAGGGCAGCACAATAAAGCTGGTCCTGATGCTGAAAGTATTGGAGAGCTGCCCCTGAGAGTGAGAAGCAGAACTACCCCCACCCCCTTGCTCATTGCTGCAGGAGGTGAATTAGCCAGGGCAATGCTGGAGAGCTCACCCTGGTGGCAAGAACAGGGGAGATTCAGCAGGTAGACCAACCCTGCAGCTGCCCAGGGCCAGAACCAGGGTTTTGACTTGGCCTGCCCCAACTTCCACCCCATCTATGAACTGCTGGAGCCCATGAAGGGACCTGACCCTCAGAGCCGTAGCTGGAGGTTCTCAACAACACAAGGCAACAACAGGATATCCAAGAGGAGTTCCAGTGAGGACCCGGGATCGATAGTGTCACAGAGACCAGAGGCCTCGAAGGAGGTCAATGACTCTTTGTACAGTTACAATGCACAGTTACAAATAAAGATACACGGACAAAGGGGTTTCCTGAGTGACTCACGGTGTCCCACTGCAGCTTCCAATATGAAAATTTTAATTTCTCCTCTTTTTTCTTAAATTTTGTTTTATTTGGGGAGGGGCTACAGGATTACTGGGTGGATATAAAGGCCTGGGGAGATGAATGGAAGCAAGATAAATGATGTAAAAGACATAGAATAAATAAAAGAAGGAGAAAAAGTTTACTGCCCCTTAATATTACAGAAACTTGAGCATTTGCGTGCATTTTTGGGGCCCTATGCATGGAATAACTTAGTTGATGAGACAGTTTCAAAAAATAAAATACATTTTTAAATATGTTCCAGTAATAGAGAAACATTTTGATTAACACTGGCAAGTCATAAAGAGCAGTTTTTGTCTTTAAAATGTAATTGTCTCCTAGGATAATTTGAAAAGTTAAGTACCATGATGTCCATGCATGATATAGGCTTAGGTTACAATTTTATTAATGGATGGTGCTGGCTGGATGTGTTTATACACCCCAAAGGATTCATCAGTCAGAGGCTGATTCCTTTCCAGTGGTAAAAGAGCTGGTAAAATCCTTTAGGTGGCTAGGCACTGTTGTGGAAATGAATGCTTGTCTTGCGGAGTGAATTGGTCCCCAAGAGAACAAGTAGTTAAGACAAAGTAACCATAGAGCCAGAATTAGTCTGGCTTTGTGATGGCCCACATGACCTCTTCCAGAAAGGTTCCTTTCACTGCAATGCCATCTACCAGAAGGGCTCCTGTGGGCCTAGATGATGGAGCAGTTCAAATTTAAAAAACATGAAATAAGTAAGTTTTTCTCCACAACTACCCAACTTCAGGCATTTTGTTATTACAGAGCAATGAAAATCTTTCTTGTCTCTCTCTCTATGCCTTTTACTTACTTTAGCTCTGTCATTCCTTACATAAAGGAACCCCCCCCTAGAAAAACACACAAAACATCTTCCCAGTACTAATACAACCCTGATCAGGCTAATACAGCGGTCTGCTAATGGTTACCTATGAAGATACTTGCCTATCTTGGGGTACAAACTGATAACAGTTAAGGTACTTTTGAATATATTCTAGGTAGGAACAGCCCCTTCTGAGACAAGAAACACTGATTGATATAATTAGAAAAATATTTCCAAACACACAAAATCAAATGTTGTGGATATAACTTTTCTACTTCAGGAACTGTCTTGGATAGCTCATCTCCTTCCAATGCTTTCTTTGAATATTCATAGACAATGGTGGCATGCATTTGATGGATAAATTTGTGTGAAACAACTAAAAATTGTACAAATTCAGACTGGAGAGATGCCTCCGTGGTTAAAAACATGCTCTGCCTTCCACAGGATCTGAGCTAATTTTCTGGTACCCAATTTGGATAGCTTGCAACTTGTCTGTAACTCTAATGTCAAGGTTCTCCAAAGCCTCTTTGGGTTCCTGCACTCAGGTGCACATTACCCCAGAAAGTCATGCACATAAATTTTAAAATAAGAAAACAAATCATTTTTGTAGTTTCCACATAATTGTTGGAATGTCCCATGATGTCTTAAATTTTTTACTTTTCAATTTGCAGTAGCCTGGAGCAGGGATGTTCAGTCTCTTGGGCCTCAGGATTTGCTTCCCAGTTCTATTCTCCTTTTCTTTGTTGTGGGGACTTATTCTGCCAATAGCCTTGGAGTATCAGCCCTGAGGTCTGGTCTTCTCTGCTAAGTGACAACTGATACACTGAGAAGGAGAGCAAATGTCAGGGAAGCAGGGTGTAGGTGCCCTTGACCCCTGGGCAGAAAGACTAGATAAAAGCAGCTGGATCTGCTTTGCTCTGTATCTGTGAGTTTGTCCTGTCATTGAAACCCTTAATAAACTGGTGATTATACTTTTGTGGGTTCTTGAGTAATCTTTGGTTTCAGCTCAGATTCCAAGACTTGTGATTGTTCCCAGGCAAGCACAAAAATATGAAAAACTTTTAGATCCCTTCTTCCTCTGGTACAGTTCTCCATCAAAGCCTGAATTTTGAACACACTCTGGTAAAGATGTAAATACAAAATTATTGTTTTATAGAGAGTTAACATGGCCATAAAGTGTGCTCAGTAGTCTTTCCCCTATGGTCTTTTCAACTTTAGAGGTTTTGTACCAGCCATCCTGTTTCATTCTGTTCTTCCCCATCATCTTCATAGAATCAAGCCTTCATCCCTTGTCATTTAAATCCCAACATAAGTTCCCCCACGTCAGAGGAATTCCATGAACACTTCAGCTAAGATAGATATGAAGTTGCTTGTTGTCATATCACCAGTTTTTGCTTTCTGCTATGGATTTACCACTCAAAAGATCTTTCTTCTTTACTTACTATTTTACATGCATGCTATTTCTTTGCTCCATCATGCATGATCTGTTGACTGTAGGTTTCCTCTTTTCTTTATAAAATAACACCCTAGTATTTACAGTGATGCGTGGAACTTGGAGGGAATCTATTCAAAAATTATTAAGTGAGTTGAATGAATAAAAATCTCTATAAGTCTTATAAACTAGATAATTACCTTTTAGAATAAACATGATATTAATAAATGGAGTTTATATGTCATGGTTTAAATGCATTCAGAAAAAAGTAAAATGATTAAATTTTTCCTTTTATGGTTGATCTTAGTAATATCACCCTGAATCAAAGACTATATTCATTGCTCTCCAAAGTTGAAAATTTGAGCTGAATAAACTTGAGTACCATCTTTATTCAAAGATTAATTGTGTGTGTGTTGTGTGTGTGTGTGTGTGTGTGTGTGTGTGTGTGTGTGTGTACACATACATGCAAGGGTCTGCAGAGACCAGAGGCACCATATCCCCTGGATCTGGAGTTACAGGTAGGAATGAGGTGTCTGGTATGACTGCTAGGGACTAAACTCAGGTCCCCTGTAAGAGCAGTAATTACTCAACCACTGAACCATTTCTTCAGCCCACTGAATATCTTATTTTTGTCGATGTTCCAAAATCTTGTAAATATGCTCTTTTAGAACATTAGATTTCTTAAGCTTCTCTATATTAATGTTTTAGTTTGTGATCTAGTCAATTCTAGAATTATATTAACCACTGGAGATTTTTGCCTCCATACAATTAGTGTAAATTATTGTTTTAGTAAGTTTTCTTCATTCCTCTAAGAGTTCTAAAAAACTACTAAAAGAGGAAGAATGTACCATAAGAGCTCAGTACTTAACCTTTGTCCTAGATCCTTTCTATATTTACAATAATTACATTGTACAGTGGGCTTAGCTTTCAAAAACATTTACATTTCCACTTGTGAATCCAACATTCACAATCTACAACTTGACAGGCTCTGAGTAGCTTGTACTGGAGACTCAATATTAAAACAAGTAAATCAGATTGTGTCACAGTTGGAAATCTTACTTTAATAAACATGTTTACTTCTGTCATTGTTAATTTCTAGCAATAACAAAATATAGAACAAAAAATGGATATGGGTTATCAGTTTAAAGTCAAAGATGTCCAAAGCCTGAGATTTTTATTTGACAGATTGGTGTTCCACAATGCAATACAGTCCTGTGTGTAACTTAAATGCCTGCCTGCATTTTCCTGTAGCAGCTACTCCAATGTAAATGCATCTGAGGTCACAATTTCTGGATTCTTCCAGGAAACCCATGAATATTCAAAAGGGAAAGATGAAGGTAATTGAGTAGATCTTAATTCTTCCATATTTACAATAACAATGCATCTTTTAAAAATCAGGTAAAATTTAAATAATAGTTTTCTGTCCTAAAATTTCTATTCAAACTACAACTTTTGTTAGAACAAGCTGGAGCTAATTATGTAAATTTCAGAGACACACTTGGGAAGATGGATTTTTAAGTTAATCTGGGTGTTATCCCAAAGACACTGTTCATTAACCATAGAAGGATTGGGCACTTCTGCTCAAGAAATTCCAGTCTAGCCAAGGTCTGAAGATCTAGATATTTTTGTATTTTTATTCTGTCAATGGATTCAGAAGAGATTTATCTTTAGTCTTTGTGTGTGTGTGTGTGTGTGTGTGTGTATGATATGAAACTAAACCTAGTCCCACATATACACTAAGCAAGTACTTACTAGTAAGCAAAGTTAAACCCTCGGCCTATCATCATCATCATCATTATATTTCAATATTTGCGTCTTACTAATTTGCTCAAGCAGGCCTTGACCTTGTGATCCTCCTGTTTCAGTCTCCTGAGTAACTGAGATTACAGGATATATTAAAGAATTTAAACCACTTTTTTTGTCCTGGAGAGGCATTCCCTTCTAGTCCTGTCATGCCACCCTGTACACACCCTGCATCACTAAGTTGATGCTGGCCATAATAGTGCTTAGTGAGCATATCTTATAGATTCCTCCAACAGCCCACAAATGCCTCAATTTGTTTTCTAGCAGTGCGTCCTCTGGGGGCAGTGTATATTCTGCACACTGAGTCAACAGAGACAAGGAAATATGACCTTTCCCAGAAAAAAAAAAAATACAAACTTGCAAAACATGCATTAAAAGTAGCTTGAGAACTCATTTAGGCTGAGTCCCCAACTTACTTAAAGTAAACTGAGCTCCAGAATGTTGAACAGGGTTTCTGTGATGACTCAGGTAGTGGGGATGGCCTGTAGAGTGCACGCTGCTAGTCTAGGCCCCTGCTCTATTATACTTGCCCACCCAGGCTGATGGGTACTACCTATGCACAACTGCAAGTTGTTCCTCTCTCCTTGTTCTTTTGAGATGTTTGTTATGTTTTCACTCTGACGTGCATGACTTGCTTGAGAGAGTTACACTTTTCAGTTTGCCCTTTTATTTTTTGAGTCACCTTCAAGTTCAGGATTTTAATTGTTGTCTGACACCATAGGAACAGTCTTGGCTACAAAGGAGGCCAGGTGAATCCCCAAGGTTCACTGCTCTGTGCTTCATTTCTTTTCTGTTGCTAACTGTGAGACCATTTGGCACAGCTGACTCAGAGCCTTAAGATAATTAACTTTTCCTCAGAACGGCCCAGGCTTCAGGAGAAAAGTTTTCAGCTTTATTGCAAAAGCTAAATCTATCATTTGTAAATGTGACCTATTTTGGCAAGTCTTTGGGCTTTCTGAAAACAGTTTACATAAATAAGACCCTCAAAAGGCAGCTCTCCTGTGGCTCACTTCTGAATTATTCCTATCATCCTCCCTGTCACATCTTTCAAACCAAGAAAACAGGGGGAAAAAATCTGATGGAAAACATAAAGTACAACAAATTGGGTAAAAATGCAGAGAATTTGAATTAAAGTGGATGAATAATCTTTAATAAAGCAATTACACAGTTCATATAGCTTCATTTTATAGATATAAATACATGTACCACTTTGCATCTGGAAAAATTACTACATATTGAATGTATCACTGGTCACCTAATATTTTAATCAGATATATTAATGGAAGAAGACATAATCAAATGAGTTCTAAAATGATACTATAAATTGTCAAGGTGATAGAGTGTAAACTACTTGTGATTTCTACATACATAGGGGTATAAGGTTAAGGTTAATATACAGAATAGAATTCCCCAATTTGTTCAAAAGACAAATTAGATAGTGTTCTACATAACTGTTTACTAATATTTGTATGTAAAAAGGAAAAAAATCATATAGGACATTAAGAGAGATTCAGGGTTATCTCCGTACTCCAACACTATAATTCACTGCTTGGATGTTTTTGTTTCTGTGTTTGTTTACTTTTATGGAACAGTAAACACCAATCCCTTTAGCAGAAAAGGCAAAATCGTTCCATCATTTAGTCAGTTCTCATTTCCAAATCATTCATAATAAATAATAACTATCATTAATGGTATAATCATGTAGTATACGTCATTAATATCATATTAACTTATAGAATAACTTACATCATGTTGTGACACACCTAGATACTCAATATTTCCCAACATCCTTTGCATTCCCAGCTCTCTGTGTTTGTTCCCTATAAGGAGACTATCACTGGCATCTTTGCTACATACATCTTCAAGGACAACTTGCCTTTTATCACTTAATCATGGATCTTTCAGAAATTCTCTTACGTAGACTTTCCAATTCCTTTCCTTACATGTCTTCACTTCTTTGAGTACTCATTTAAACTCACAGCATGCTCTGTGTTAAACACTTGTGTGCATCTCTCTCAACTACTATGGTCTTAGGTTAACAAGGCTTTGTAGTTTTTTAAAGTGCTCCAAAGAACAGACAAAAAATAACTTAATAAATGAATATCCTTGAGTTATACTTAACCATATTAGTTGTTACTGTCTTCTTATAAAGCAAATGAAATTCTGAATAAAGTATTTTAAAGCATTTACTCAAGTACTAACAAAGGACTATTTCTGTTTGCATGCTGCTGTCCTCTTATTTTAATTGCACATCTTGTTTCCAAACCTGGTTCTCCATCTTGGCAATGGAAAGTGGACTAGAAAGTCTACACAGCCAGTGTAGCATTGTTCTTTGGAGGGGCCTGCATTCAGAGCTCAGCCTTGACTAATGTCGGGGAAGTTGACTTTTTAAATCTCTTAAACTTGTTGGATTACCCACTGTACCATGATAAAAAAAAAAAAAAAAAAAAAAAAAGACCAAGATAACTGATCTTGCGATTCAACTTTAGTCTGAGGATCAGAAAAGCAAAGCAGCCAGCCACTAGCTCTTGCCTCTACCTTAGACTAAAAGTTAATCTTGGCTCCCACCAAACCTCAGACTGTAACCCTAGACTGCTATGTTCTACTCAACATGGCTAGAGAATACTGGGACTTACTAGTGAAGACCCTGCTCATGTCTTATATTTCTATAGTGCTGGGATTAAAGTTGTGAGTTCTGGTACTCTTTTAGATTGATTCAATCTCATGCAGCCCTGTGTGTCCTTGAACTCAAAGAGATTCATCTGCCTTGGTCTCCTGAGTTCTGGGAGTAAAGGTGTGTGCTATCACTGCCTGATCTCCATTGCTTGAGGATGACTTTGCTTTCTGAATTCTCAGGCAAGCTTTAATAAATCATAAATAATATATCACCACAACCCAATCCCAAAAAGGCAATAAATTAGCAGTACCTCACCATTTCACTGTAATAAATCCTAGTCTTAGATTCAATGCCTTGGAACCCTGCTAGTCCTTCCAGATAATCCTCAAACAAGAAGCTATACAAGCATCTACTTAGGTGTATTTTCTCAGCTCTTTTAAGAAACTTTCACTAGTCATTGTTACTCTCTTTTTAAAAAAAGAAAATTAATTCCCTGTCTACCTTCAATCCATAAATTCCCATTTGTTCACAAAATGGAAAAATAGGTGGTTCCATATACTTCAAAGAAAAAAATGAAAGGGCAGTAAAATACATGTTAAGTGATTAGGTTGTATTTTTAAGGATAATTGGGAAAATGAAACAGATAAAATTATCACAAAATTTTAGAATCAATATAAATCATCCTATCAATCTCAATCCCAACCCATTCTGAGCATGTAGAAGTGGAGATAGTAATCATTCTTGTCACTGCTCCTGTCATGCTCATATGACCAAGTATGTTAATTAACACATACGATTGACTATAAAAATGAAGACAAGATCTTTGTATACTCTTACTTGGGTCTGACTCTGAGGTTTGGTGGTGGTTTTATTCACCCATAAGAGCTTTGTGGTTTTTTGGTAACAGTAGAGTATTTGAAATAAACATTCCTAAATTACATTAGTAGGGAAGTTCTTGCCTAGACAGAATGAAATGACTGCTCATGAACTGCAGTTTCTCAGTCCAAAAACAAAAACAAAACAAAAAGAAAGAAATTACTAATTTACTAATTTAAAGTACCAAAGATGGTAGAACCGTGTTTTATTATGTGCTTCCTCACAGGCATACTGTCAAAGAAGTTCTTCTTATTTTAAAGTTGTATTACCCAATTATGAGTGTGGATGTGTACAGTTGAGTACAGGTGATCCCCAAAGTCCAGAAGAGGCATCAGGAATCTCTGTAGTTGAACTTACAGACTATTGTGAGGCTCATGACCTGGGTGCTGGGGACCAATCTCAGGTCCCCTGAAAGAGCAGTACATATCGATAGATAACCTTTGAGACATCTCTCCAACCCCAAGACAGGATTAAGTTAAAGCAGGCTGGTATATTTATAAGGACATCTGGGGTGAATTTCTTCCTCTTAAGTAGTTGCTATTTGTCTGACTCCTTTTCTTCTGATACTTCATTGCTTTTCTCAAAAGAGAGAACATTCATGTTTACTTTTATAATGTCACATGGAAAGATCAGAACTTAATGTGATGGCACTAGTTCCTGATTTTTCCATTGGGTTTAAGCCTAAACCTTAAAAAGGAAGGCAGTTATGATAAAATATAAGACAATTCCTCTGTATTTCACACTTTTTCCACTAAGACCACACTTCCAATCCTTCTCATTCTATCAAAGAGTTCCACACTCTAGTGACTAAACAATCAAATATATGAGCCTGTAGGTGTATCATCTTATTCAATCTACCACAGCTTAGAGCACAAACTTTATTATTTCTGTTCCATTTAAATGTGATTATTCATGCATATATGTATATATATATATATATTTATAAAAAAATGAATCAAAACATTGTGATCTCTTAATAGACCTTGTGGTGATTTGAATGACTATAACCCCCCGTAGGCTCATAAATTTGAATGACTGCTCCACAGTTGGTGGAACTATTTAGGAAGGATAAAGAGGTGTGTGATCTTCTGGAGGAGGTATACCACTGATGGGGATCTTTGAGGTTTCAAAATCCCTGCAAATTCTCAGGTAGTTTTGGGGATTATAGTTGTGGGATGTTTTCTGTTGTTTAGTGAAAGAGATAATTTTTTAAAATACTCTTAATCATATTGAAAATAGATATGTTTGAATAATGAGACAAGGGATAATATTTAGTGTGTGTTTATCTTCCAGGGACAAATTTGGTGGGAATAAGGTATCACTGGGTTATTTTCTTTTGGGTCTAAGATGATGTTCATACATATCTACCTTAATTCCAGAAGTGGTCAGTTCAGCACAGGTCAAAGTGCTCTGACACTTATAAAACATCCCAAGACACTAAAGCTGCTAGGGAGGTGGCTTTGTGGGTACGATGCTGAAAATATTAATAGTATTTTAGAATATAAAGTCTGAAAAACTGTCATCTGAAGTCTGGTCAGTAGTAAACTATCACAGTTCCAGAGCCTGCACAATAAACCATGTTTAAAAGGCAACATCAAGAGCTGCTTGATTGGGAGTAACTAAGCATTGAATCTGACTGTAGAAGTTACTAACTAATATGGATGAGAGGAGGGCATCTAGATTTATTCTCTTTAGCTGAAGAAATCAAACATCATTAGTCTGACAATACGTTTTTACAATATTCCTTATAACTAATGAGAAAAGACATTAATAAAATAAGCTGTCACCTTATTTTGTCAAGGAACAATAGTAGTATCATATTTATAATCACTACATTCGCAATAAAAGCTAGGGAAATGGAGTAAAGAGACATTGTGAGATCATAGGTGTCAAGGATATTAGCTTAAATATTTCCTACAGTAAATTTCTGGATGGAGCTAATTACCTCTGTTCACTATTCTAGTTAAATAAAATGTAAATGCCAGTGGGAAACTAGTTAAATGACTTACCACTAATTCACTGAATATATAAACATGTATCACATGCTTACCCTATAGAAGAAATGTTCTATTGTGCTACACTGAGAAACAAAAGTGACTATAAGGAAAAAAAATGTAAGAGCTACATTCCAACACATCTGCTTATTTATATTCCTTTTATGGAAATTATTTCAGCGAAGTAATAGGAAAACATGGATTTTACCTTTCTAAATAACTCAGATAATTAACAATTTAAAAGACCACATTTTTTTTGTTTCAATGCTATTGACTTCCAGCCACATGTAGTGTAAATGGATCCTTGGTAAGCGGGATATCCACCATAGTGGGTTCAAAGCGGTACATAACTGGTCACCTCAGATTATGACCAGAAAGTTAAAAAGGGAAGGGATAAGGACAATTTCAATTGCCCCATAGCTATTCCTCACACCCTGAAAATTATACAAAACCTTCCTGGAAGAAGATTATTTTACCATTTGGAGCTGAAAGAGAAATCCCAAATCCAAAGCAATGGCACCACCAATTAATGACACCTGCTAGTCATCATAAAGTAGATTAGAAGTAAACATGGAGCAAAAATCTGAGTGACAGGATGAAATAAAGCTTTTTATAAATTTGGGTTCAATACCAAACTAACTGAAGAAGTAAGCACGGGCTCTTCTATCTAAAAACTTCAGACAGTTAATGCCCAGGTCGATTTTATCTCCAGCCTGACTGCAGCATAAGAAAATGTGGTGGAAAAGGCTCATCCAAAGTAGGAGCCCCTGAAATTAGCCAGTCTGAAGTTTTCCTCCTATTTTGTGTGAGTTAAAGTTTTCTTCCTTGTTTATGTAAGTTTTTGAATTGGCTTTTGTTTTTTGGGGGTCGAAAGTATTTGACTATACAGTCTGGCAAGAAGTCATTTAGCCTCATATCTTTTTCATTTACCATGTGAGTCCTAAGGACATTAGCAGCTTATTACAGATATCTAATGAGATGGCACTTGTCACTATGCATTGAAATGTATAAACTAAAATGCATTTTAAAACCATTATTAGGCAAATGAAGACAAAGAAACACCAGCAATCACATTTAAGTTCACTGTCTCAAACTACCATGTTGTTGTAAATTAACGAACTATAGAAATGATCCCTGAAAGTATAGTCTTCATGTCATTGTAAATTAAAATAGCAAAATAAAACAAAAAGTGTGAATAGTTTTTCATGTAGAAGAACACAGAAATAAAAATTACAACTTATTTGAATAGCACCAACAATTAAAACTGGACCTTTTTAAAACATTTCTCTCTTATGCTGCAAGAGAAAGACAAGGTTGCAGAAGGACATTTGAATCCTTTTTCAGCAACTTGTACTAAATTATATTAAATTTTTGAATAAGAAACATAGTACACATCTGGATGAGAACACAAGGAATAGTTCTTAAGTTTGATGACCACAAAATAAAGTTTAGAAAATACAGTATCTAGAAAAAGCTACTGTTCTGATGTGATGTAGGAGTAAGAATGAATGCCATGAAGAACAGACCCCCTGTGGCTGGAAGATCTGGAGAGCTTGAGAATGCATGCCAGGACAGTTACAACAAACTTACTTAAAATGTCTCAGGGAGACACGGATCTACCCTCAGCTTGCATTTTATCTTGGAAGCTTTGAAGATGTATTCTTCCTCAGACCACTCCATTTATATTGTTAATTAAATTATCCAAATTTGATCACGAGTGAAGAACACAATTGTATTTTTGAAAAAAGGACTAAACAATTGTGTTTGAAGTCTAAAACCTCTCCCTGTGTCTTGCTAGCACTTTCTATCTGCCATCACTTAAGAAGACTTAATAATGCCCTCCTGCACATTGCAGGAAAATATGGTGGTTTTATAGTATTGCCGAACATTATTTTATTAATTTTATGAAGAACATCAAAGATATTGGGTAAGCGAAAAACATCAGAGCTGGCCAAATGTTAGTAAATTCTGGTGAATTGAATACTGACTCCTAAGGGAGTCAGTTTGTTAATGGGCTATGTCTAAAGGTCTGATTGAGTGATTGCTCTATAGCCTGAGCTACGGCAACAAAAGTGATCCTAGAGGAAAAAAAAAGAAAAAAAAATATATATATATATATGCATTTTCATAGGGATAGAGAGGTCTGTAGGAATTCTCACTACACAGACCGAAGACCAGGCTTTAGGGCTGGAAATACAAGCTTATTTCAAAATCACACTTTTACTATGGTAGTAGTCAGATCTTGTATGCATAACTTTGGGGGAAGATTACCAATATAAACTAATGCCAGGCTGAAATAGTTGTCTAGAAAAGGAGCTATGATTGACATACTAGCCTTTGGTTGTTTGTCTAGTTAACCAGCTGCTGCCATCGGAGTTATTCATTGTCTGTCTCTCTGATAGAATCACTGCTCTGCTCTTTTAGAATCCAGAGGACCCTTTAATTTTTATCAATCAAATTTTATGCTGAATTTATTTTTATACAATGTATTAGGAGATAACCACAAATCATTGCCATAAATAAAGAGCAGTTAAGTATTCAACTTTAGGATTATTGCCTTTGAACTACATACACATAAAGTAAACAAATTAATCTTTAATTAAACATCAACATCACAAAAAAATCACATATCACTTTCTACCACAAGTGCATCTCTTATTTTTACACAGGGTTTAGCAGAGTGTGGAAATTATGAAAGATGATATGAATTGAATTCTCATTGCTAATGGCACTTGGCATTACTACCTTTTGGTTAAGCACAGTCTACATCTCCATTCCTCCACTTTAGAACCATGAAGCCCTCAGCATACTACTTAAACTTCCTAAGTTTCAGACTTTTCATCTACAAGACATTAAGCCCTGTTTGTAAACATTCTCCTAAACTAATGTGTTAAATTTACAGATCTTGAAGTCTACAATAAAGGTAGCATACAGAAACGATGAAGAAACCACTTTCTATTACATCAGGCCCAGGAAACAGAACAGTAGGTGAAGGATAAGCCTTCTGAAGGCAAGAGTGACAGCATGATATGAGAGAATAAATGAGAATGATAACAGGCAATTTTAAGTCTGGCCCCACACAAGCAACACTGTGAATTCTTTTTCCATTATGGCTTGTCTGAAATTGAGAGATAACCTGTCTCAACACCTGACATTGGTAGCTGTTGAGGCTGCATCATTGATTGGGTGTGAACAAAAAGAATCCTAAGTTTGTTTTTTTTTTTTTTTTTGTTTTTTGTTTTTTGTTTTGTTTTGTTTTTGAAGGCATAAAAGGTATACCAATGTTATGTTATATTCAGACCAATTAGACATTAAAATGACCATAGCAGCTGATGGTAAAATTTTAGAGAATGTATAATATTAATTTACTAAAAAATTGTCTGTTTAAGAGTGTTTCTCGGGAGTGGCAAAAGCTTAAATATACACTTTCAAGCAAATTCACAGGCAGGAATATGATTATCTAATTTGTGTTAATGAACTGATAGCCACCCATCTTACAGTCAATCTCATGTTAATGGTTAGTCCTAACCATGATCTAACCATATAAATTCACAAATTCCAAGGGCTGAAAAGCTTCTGAGAGAAATCTCAAGATTTATAAGCATAGAAGACCAGCCTTCCAAATATCACTTGCCTTCTGAGAAGTCAATGAATTGCTACCTGTAACTACTATGAAACTATATCACAAGTCATATTTGGACTGTGAAACATACACATTGTTGTTCAGTAAGTTGACCCTTTTTCTGTTACCCACCCCACAAGTAATAGAATCTCATAGTTTTAAAATAACAAGGGCAGAGGATTCTAGAAAGATTTCAGAAGACAAAGGAGCAGCAATTGTGCATCTAGACAGGAACTACACTCATCGAGTTTCTCTGACTATAGATACTGATGATACACATACATGGACAAGACTATGTGGCTATTGCATGTAATCTAGATATTTATGAATATGTAACTATGTCAAAGCTCTTGGGAATACCAAAAGCTTTCCACATCCATAGGGTAATTTAGGAAGTTAATTTGTGAAATATAGTCTCTTACTTTGGCAACACAATCCATGTTGCCTTTCCTGTTACTCAGCAGCTATGTGTTTGTCCCTGAAGCATCTTGCACACAATTTACAGGAGCCGGCAGGAGGAACAGGGACCTCATTCTACACATAGAGGGAGGGATCACAGGTTCTGGTCATGAAAGAATATTGACAGTCCTTGTTGTACCACCATCTTCAATTCTGCCAGTGGCAAGCCACTTCATGTTTGCCTGAGAGACGGCCTAATGACTTAGAGGATAGGCAGACATACTCTTATGCTTAAATGTTCACTGTTACCCTTTCGAATAGAGATATTCAAAACTAGGTCATTCATTAGCAACTGGGTATACACAGGATGCATTTATAAAGTCACCAAGCATATTCAAAAAAGTAGAGATTTGAAGAAATACAAAAAAAAAAAAAAAAAAAAAAAAAAAAAAACAATAGAAACTCTCTGCCACGGAAGGATCACTTAAGCTGCTGGTGCCTCACAAGGATTTTAAGGGTCTTAATGTGTTGCTACAATTCCAGCCAGAAAGCCCTTACCTGTGAATACAAATTAAGCATAGTACCTCCTGCCTTCTCTAACATATTCAGGATACTGGATCTTAAGCTGAGGTCCTGGACCCTTTTGAAATTGTTTCATGCAGTGAGCAAGACAAGGATCTAATTTCATTCTTTTGTATGTAGGCTAACCAGTTTCCCAGCACCATTTGTTGAAGATGCTTTCCTTTATCTTTTAAATAAAATAAGGTAGCTATAGGAGTGTGGGTTTATATCTGGATTGTTAATTTTTTCCCAAATGTAGATCCTAACTTTGAACCTCTAGAAACATCGGTTTAAACTGGAGTACCCATTGTAGTCAAAAAACCGGAGTCCATGAGGAGGGGGATTTCAAGGCAAGGGGGAAAATATCATATGGGTGATATGAAATGGGAAAGAAGAGGAATGGATCAGAGAAGGCTAAGGGTGGAATGGGAGAACAAACTACAGAGAGGGAGGGGGATCTACCAATAAATTATGATGAAACAGCCACGTGGATGCTTACTACTATAGGAGCTTCCTAAAATGTATACATATATAAAAGGAGTTCCTCTATATATATGGGATAATATCTCTTCCGGATGTCATATTCTATCAATCAAAAATTCCAGTGCCGGATACAAAATATTTCCATTCAAAAAGTTGTCCAGAGGGGTCCCATGGACTCTCAAACAATACAGGCTATTGCCATAGCTCTTGGTCACACTTCACTTCTGAAGACATCAAAAATGAAAGAAATAGAGAGAGGGAGAGAGAGGTGAGAGAAAGAGGAGAAGGGAGAGAGAGACAGAGAAATGAAGAAAGGGAAGAAAAAAAGAAAGGAAGGAAGGAAAGAAGGAAAGAAAGCAATCCTAAGATGGGGTGCAGGTTCAAACTATTACTTGCCTAGAAACTTCATTACTACTGACTGTGTTTCATAATGGTTGAAGGTGCTATGCATACTATTCGGGGTGAGGAGGAGGTAGAGGTTGGTAACAGCCTTACCCAATGCTGAACCATGTGCACTACAATAATAACAGACCTCAAAAGTCATTGTAGTCATGGAGTAGTGGTACAAATATCATTGTAAAAACCAATCACTTTGAGATTGAATATATGCACTGACTGGTATTGTTAAGGGGGCCAAGAACCCACAGATAGGTAGGTTATAAACTACTACTATTATTTAACTGAATAATACTAAACTGAAATGTGATACTTACCTTTATAACCATAGTTTATTGCTGCTTATCAGAGAGCCCTTTTACAGTTGGTGGTGATGGAGACCCCAAAACAGTCAATGAAAGAGAATTTAAGAGACTGTGGAGTACTGGGCACCAAATGGGCATCTATGTATACTCCTATCCACAAAGCTCAGAGATTATTACAGAAGAAAAGGGGAAAAGATTGTAAGAGAACTGAACTGTAACAGTTTATGGATATGACAAGACAATTACACAGTGGCTATGGCCATATGCACAAGACAAAAGAAAATCATAGCATGCATGGGGAAAGGGGTCAAAAATACTGTCCCTACCAGAGTACCTAGTGGAAATTGGTGTATGCTTTGGAAAGAGTGGTAATTGTTTTAGGATGTAGCCCTAAAGACACTGTCCATCCTACAGTAGAGGTGCCTGAACCCATACATATACTGGCAAAACCAAGTAGATTCAGTGAGTTTAATGAAACTGTCATATGTTCTTGTGGCCACAGAAAATGAACTAAACTATACTTCATGAAGGAAAATATAAATATGACAACTCAAAATGAAAAACAAATAAATGGAAAACATCTATGAGAGAGACATTATAGCGTAACATGAAAGAAGTTCCTCCAACTTCTTTAATAGTGTTAAATAGTCTCAAAAAGCTAAGAGCAAGCAGAAAGACCTGAGAAGACAGCTCAGTGAGATGACTCTGCCTAAGCTTAATCTTTCTCCACTCTTTCTAAGATTCAAGCTTACAAGTTTTAACACCTGAACTACAAATATATATTATTGTAAGCTTCTTTAAATGCTATTTGAAAACAGGAAAGTGACATTCTAAGTAAAGTCCACAGACTAAATGAGGACAATATGAGTTTGAGGACATATATCACATATAAATATTTAAAACTTGCTTTAGGGGCCAGAAAATCATTTTACATGATAATAAGCCCTAGAAAGTTTATGAATATACAAGGGTCAGAATTCTGTGTGAAATCTTAACAGCAGCATTAAACATGCATGGCAGCTTCACGTAAAGCAATGAATTTTGCAGTCTTTGAATTTCAGCTTTTTCCTCTTTGGTATTACCATTCTTAAGGAATATCTGCATTGCAAATATTATGTCTGCATCAATAGAAACATATTTTTAAATTTTATTTAACTTTATTTTATGTGCACTGGTGTGAAGGTATCAGATCCCCTAGAACTAGAGATACAGACAGTTGTGAGCTGCCATGTGGATGATGGAAATTGAACCCGGGTCCTCTGGAAGAGCAGCCAGTGCTCCTAACCACTGAGCCACTTCTCCAGCCCAGAAAAATATTTTAATACTGAAAAATCTGAGTAATTAAGTCTTCAAATTACTATGCAGGAGTTTTCATCATTATATACTATCTATCTTGATATTCTGGGAAATCATTCCTTAGAAATAATCAACACTAAGAAAAAAAATGACCAAAAAATGTTTTGGACTTAATTTTTGTTCTCAATTTTCCTAAGAGTATGTTTTATAACAAAGATAGCATATAAAGATTTAAAGACTTTATTTATGTCCTTTCCAATATATTTACCTTTTCAGAATTATAATCAAGTAAATGAAATTCATAGAAAATTACAGACCAATTTCCCATATGAACATAGATGCAGAAATTTCTAATAAAATAATTACAAACCAAATTCAAGAAATCTTAAATAGGTAATGTACCATGAACAAATCAGTTTTATCTCATATTTGCAAAGGATTGTTCAACATACATAAATATACAAATGTAATTTACCATATAAACAAACTGAAAGACAAAGCCACATGAGCATTTCATTAAATGCTGAAAGGGCCTTTCACAAAATGTAATACCCCTTCTTGATAAAAGTACTAAAAGATTAGGGATACAAAGGACATACCTCAACACAATGAAGGCAATTCACAGAAGGCCATTGCCAACATCAACTTATATCGATAGAAACTCAAAGCAGATTCACTAAAACCAGGGACAAGATAAGGTTGCTTATTCTCACCATACTTATTCAACATACTACTTGAAATCTTAGCTACAGCAATAAGACAACTAATGGAGATCATGGAGATATATTTTGGAAAGGAAGATGTCAAAGTATCTTTATTTGAAGATGATATGGTAATAAACATAAGTAACCCTAAAAATTTTATAGAGAAACTCCAATAACGGATAAACACTTTTACTGAAGTAGCTGTCTAGAATATGAACTCAAAAAAAAAAAAAAAAAATCAGTATCTTTCCTACATACAAATAACAAACAGACTGAGAAAGAAATCATGGAAATAGCAACAGATAATACAAAATATCTTGGGGTAACTCTAACCAAGCATATTAAAGACTTGTAAGATAACAATTTTAACACAATAACAAACAAGATTAAAGAAGAAATCAGAAAAAGGAAAGATTTTCCATCTCAAGCATCAGTAGGATTAACATAGTAAAAGTGGTCATTTAGGTAAATCAATCTACAGATTAAATGAAATCCCCATCAAAATTCCAACACAATTCTTTATATCTGAAAAAGACAATTTTTAGCTTCATGTGAAAACACACACATGCAAAAAAAAGTAGATAAAACACTTTTGAATAATAAGTTAGTAATATGGAGATATCACCATATGTAATTTCAGTTTGTACTAGAAATCTAAAGGAATGCAAGCTGCATGGTATAGGGATGAAAACGAACATGTTGATCAATGGAGTTGAGTTAAAGACCCAGACATAAACACACACACCTCCTGACACCCAATTTTTGATAAATAAGCCAGAAATACATATTGAAAAAAGAAAGCATGTATAACAAATGATGTTGGTAGAACTGGGTGGCTGCATATAGAAAAATTCAACTATATTAATACTTATGATCCTGAACAAAACTTGACTCCAAAATGGATGAAAGACCACACACAACATAAACCCAGACACACTGAATGTGATAAAATAGAAAGTGGATAATAGCCTTGAACCCTTTGTCATGGCAAAAAAAAAAAAAAAAATACTTTTTGTCTTTAATTTAGCATAAGAACTAAGATTTTAGAAATGAATAAATTAAAGTTGGGTGGTGGTGGAGCATACCTTTAATACCAGCACTCAGGAGGCAAAGGCAGAAGAATCTCTGAATTTGAAGCCATCTTGGTGTCCAAAGAGAGTTCTAGAAAAGCTATAACTGTTACAAAGAGAAACCCTGTCTTGAAAAATCATTAAAACCTTCACAGCTACAGACACCATCTTTTGGACAAAGTGCCAGTCTACAGAATGGAAAAAGATTTTTACCCACAAAGGATAGAGTGCTAATATTCAAAATATATAAATAATTTAAAAAGCACGATATCAAGAAAACAAATAACCAAATTAATTAAAATCTGGTAAATTTCTAAACAGAATTCTCAACACAGGGAACTCAAATAGCTAAGAAATACCAAAAAAAAAAAAAAAAAAAGGTTCAACATTCTTAGAAATCAGGGAAATACAAACTGAAACTACTTTGATATTTCATTTCTACCTGTCAGATGAATAATATTAATAAAACAAGTGATAGCTCATGCTGGGGCAGATAAGGAGTAAAAGGAACAACTCATTCATTGGTGGTGGGAGTGCAAACTTGTACAGCCACTACTGAAATAAGTGTGGAAGTTCTTCAGTGTTATGGTAAAGTGTGGTTAACGCTGACAGACTCCATGGTGGGTGAGGTTGACCAAGGTTAGAAACAAACATGCCAGGCAGACAAAGTTTAAGTGAGAAGTTTTATTAAAAAGGGAAAGGAAGGGGGAAGGGAAGGGAACAAAGTTGAAGAGACACAGACAGAAAGAGGACAGAAGAGAAGAGGGAGACAGGAAACTCCTGTCTGCCCCAGGGGAACTGCAGAGAAGAGAGTGGGAAAGAGAGAGCATAAGTGGATGGGGGTCTTTCATTAAAGGATCCTTTGCACCTGCATGCCAACTGGTAGTCATGGAGCTGACCAAGGTACTGCCTGAGTGCATTCTGCCAGGTGACAGAGCAGGCCAGCATGATGCCTGAGTCCTTACTCTCAGGAAGAAAAGAATCAATCTACCTCAAGACCCAGCCATGCTACTCTTGAGCTTAGACCCAAAGATACTTCATCCTACTCAGAGAAGCTTGCTCTACCATATTCATTATCATTTAAACCACAATAACCAGAAATTGGAAACAACCTTCATGGTATTCAATGTAAGAATGAATAAATAACACGGTGAATTTACACATTATACATTATTATTTAGCTGCTAAAATAAGTGAAATCCACAGGTAAATGGAGGGACCAGAAAACATCATCCTGAGTGAGATAGACATGTAAGGTTTGTATTCACTTACAAGTGGATATTAGCTGTTAAGTCAATGATAACCAAGATACATTCTGTTACGGTGGGTAAGGGACTGACTGGGAGGTCAGATAGATCTCCACAGGAAAGGGAAACAGATCATAAAGTTATGGATGAATGGGAGTAGCTGGAATGTGAGAATCACATGAGGAGGAGGAGGAAAAAGGGGGACAAAGGAGAAAGTATGGAGAAACATTTAAAATAAGGGACATTTAATGGGTCATTTGGAAAATTATAAAAACTTTCGAAAGTGTGTGTGTGTGTGTGTGTGTGTGTGTGTGTGTTTATGTGTGATTGAAATGGATGAAATGGAATCACAAAAAATATGGGGGATAGATCCCAAACTAGACATCTCTTGTCACAAAATGAAGTCTCCAGTCTAGGGATTGCATCACATCTAATTTAGTTTTTGCAAACGGTTCCCATTGGGTCCCCAGACAACTAAGACTGTTGCTAAGAGTAGAGGTTGCTCTCCAAAAACTGAAGTTAAGGCCATTTTGTTGAGGACAACACCTCAGTGTAGACAAGCTGGTGCCTACATTGAACTTTTACACCTATATGCTAGTGTCTTTGTTTTTAACATTTAACATTATAACATTGCATTATAGTAAAAGAGAAATGTAAACAACTCAACCACAAACCCTTTAATATACCATGGTGTCCAGGCTGAAAGATAAGCTGGTGTAATGGTGGCACAAAGTTTATAGTAGTAACCAGCCAATATATGATGCTACTTAAAGAACACTCCACGAGATGGAACCTATACACTACACTGCTTGGATAATCAGGAACTTGAGACTTGAGGGTCCTAGGGTAAACCTAGAGTAAAACTAAATGTTCTAGAAACAACCAAATCAAAGAACAAACCTCAAATCTTAAAAAATAACAATAAAATGGCTCCTAATGATATTCTACTATTGTCATAAATTAGAGCCTTGCCCAGCCATCATCAGAGAACCTTTTTTCTGAAGCAGATGGAAAAAATACAGAGACTCACAGCCAGACATTATTCAGAGAATAGACGTCCTTAGAACACTAAGCTCTTAAAGAGATGTCTTCATTAAATCTTGTTCCTTGGGCCCTACAGAACCCTGTCAAAGAGGAGGTAGAAAGACTCCAAGATCCAGAAGGAATGGAGGACATTATGGAAAGCGAGTCTTTGGGTGTGGTTTGTGTCTAATCTGGAGTCTGGAGGGGTGTTCTGCTGTGGGCAATTCCCCTTTACTGCTGACCATTGACTGAAATCCTGAGCCAAAATTTAGTTCATAGTTTTCCAACACTTGTTTTTGAAAAGTGGTTTTGATGTTGCAGGGAAAGAATGGAAAAAAAAAACAATGAAATCTTTTTTTATTTTACTAGGAGAGAATTTTCTTACTGTTGTAGTTTTAAATGTGATTATCTCACTGTAATATTAAGTTAGCACACAGCACCTCTAGGAAAAATACTATTAACAAGAATTGTAAAGCTGTCCTTTGAATATTTGCAAAATGTATCAACATTTGTAATGAAATGTAAAGATCATAGTATTACTCAAAAGTCACAAGGAGACAGACCAGGCAGCATTAGTTTGATGTCTTTAATAAGAAATGCTAACTATCGATAAAGTAAACAACAACAGCTCCTTTCTTCTGCTCCAGGTTTTATTATAGCTCAAGTCAGAATGTCACAAATTTTACCTAGGTATTCTAATATGACTAGAACCAGTGAAACATCAATCTCTATATATTTCTATAGTAACCATACAGCATTATCTGTAAAGGATGTGGAGTATTAAATCTCTGTGATGGATTTTAAATGTAGTTTGCCAACTCAAAACGTATCTAGTTACTATCCAGATACTATGTATCTCTTATCTATGTATCTGTGTATCTATCTATCTACCTATACATCCATCCATCCATGGATAATCTATGTGAATTTTTTATAAATGCTTTAAAAATGACTTGTGAAAACTGCATGTAAACTTCAATCAATAAATACAATGGCATCTTGTTCTGCCAGTACACGTGTGGTGGTTGCCACACCTTAGGTCATGGCTTAAGGTGTGAAGATGTGACCCCCTTATAAGGAAGAGGAAGGGCTGGCTCATGATATCATGGGTTGTGGTCAAATCATCCTGAATAGCAAAGGCTACAGATGTGGCCACCATCTGCACTGGCAGAACAAGATGCTGCTACAAATAATATATGCATTTTTGCTGCATTTGAATAAGGCATTGCTCTTGTGCCTTCATGATTTTGTTTAAATTTTTCATTTCTTAGTGTTCAAGTTTCATTTTGTTTCTATGATAAAAATTTCTGACCACAATCAATTTGATGCAGTTTGTTTGGTTTTTACTTCTAAGAGACCATCCATTATTAAGGATAGTCAGAGCAGGAGCTCAAGCCGAGAATCTGAAACAGGAATGGAAGGAGTGCTACTTGCTTCCTTACCCACAGGCTCATCCTCAGCTGGCTTTGTTATGCAGCCATGGCCCAGCTGCCTAGGTATTGTGCCTTTCATAGTAGGCTGGGTGGTCCACATTTATAATCAAGACAATACCTTACAGACATGGTCACAGACCAATCTGATGTGGTCAATCCCTGTGTTGAAATTCTCTCAGATGATTCTAGGCTTTGTCAAGCTGCCAGCTGAAGCTAAAGCATTTAGATTGAAGAAAAATTGTAAGCATAGGTGACATGTGAGAATTAGCCAGTCTTTACATCTTTTGGTATTTATCTTCTGCATAACTGCTTGCATTCTAATGTACTTTGCAATGGGTACCTTGTCCTTTTATGGGTATTCAGTAAGCTTTTTTTTTTCCCCCTCTTATACATGTTAACACTCAGTTTTCAAATATATTTTTTAAAACATCTCTATTCTCTGAACAGAAATATGTGAAACATATTTCTTTAAATCATAAGAGTTTCAAATTTATGAATCTAGCTGCCAACATGTATCCTGAAGGAAGTACCTTTGGATATGTCCTGAATTCTCAACAGATCACAGAGATGGAGAATATTCTAAACAAGAAAGAGAATTTGATGTTCTTCCCTCTCTTTTGAAAATATTATGCATGACTGACACAAAATGTAGAATAATAAGACAATAATACAAGGGGTACTTTCATTTCATGGTCTGTTTGGAGACAGCTATTTCAGGGTAGAGAAACAATGCTAAAAGAGTATGTCAGTTATCTGAGTGTAAGAGGAAGTAGGTAATTTTCCATGGTAATTGTACTGTTATTTGTTTTTGTAGGAAATCTGAAGCAATGTATCATTTCCCTGATCTTGTTCAGAAAGTTGGAGAGATAGAAAATTGTTTTATAGGATATAAAATTAAATCATTAAGCATTTTATATATGTAAATTGATATGTATTCACAATGATGAATTAAAGTTAGGTAAAATAGTTGTGAAATGAATATGTTTATACATACTTTCAGATATACCAACAATAGATTGAAAATACACTGACAGAATAGGGGGGTTGGAAAGTACTGGAGGGGGGAGAATACAAGTGATCTTATCAGGGAAATGGGAAAAGGTAGGCTCTTTAGGAAACATAGAAGAAAAAAGGAAGTGGGTAAAATAAAAATACGGATGCCTGAAGATCTAAAATAAGTCATTTTATTAACTACTTACCTAAAATTAAAAGGAATAAAATGTGTAGTTCTATAAATAAATCTCCATAAATAGTTTTAGTAAACTTTTATCATGTGGGCTGGAGAAGCCCTCTTTTGAGTTGTTGGCCAGGGACATTTAATAGACTTCCAAAACATACAACCTATTACAATTGCCCTTGGGTTGGGGCCCATAAAAATGGCTCTACTTCATTTTGGCTTAAAAATCAGAGAGTTCAAAACTATCTTCACTCTTTCAATGCTAAAGTCATAAGACCTAAAGATCTAAGGTTTGGCTACTGTAGGATGTTTGCTCTTAGGGATGAATGCCTTATACAAACAAGAGAATTGGTCTGAGGTGGGGTTACTCTTAACCCTTAAGGCTTAACCCTTAAATGAGAGATTTATTCTAAGGCATGGTTACCAAATCTTTGGAGAATTAAGGAAGAAAGTCTTGTTTCTTGTATCTTCATAAAGAAGGCTTTGCCATTTCCCATTTTCAGTTGGGGTATTTAAAATGTTGAAGAATAAACTTGGTACAGTCAGTGTTCACTGGATTGCCCTCCTAAATCTATCCTGTGTCTCTGTCTTTTCCTTATCATCTTTACCTGTCATTTCTCAATCTACACTCCCCACTCAGGCACAAACATGGGTTGCAACACCCTTAATTACCTAACACTGGTGAAAGTCCCTATTGATGAAGACACAAGGCACTTCAGACTCAGGGCCCAGAGACTCATGAGCTGGAACTGACATGGATGCCTCCTCCTGAGGACTAGCTTTCATAGCACAAGAGAGTGTTATGCAAGCTTCCAAAGAGAGAGGTAACTAGCAGTCCTACCCAGCAATGGCACCTATGAACAACATCAATGACCAGAATGATATGATATTCCTAAAAATGCAATATAGGCACATATACCTGGAGGTAACTAACAGCTCTATAATTAGATTTAAGACATATTCAACAAGAGAGAAATAATGCCTAATACTAGGAATCTAGATAATTACTCATTTCTAGTGAAATCATAGTTATGGGTAGAAAATCTCATCTTTTATTCTTTTTTAATTTTAGAGCATTCTATTACTAAAGATCTCCTTTTATGGGGGATTCTGGTTACACTGTAGATAACATATTCTCAGGTAAATTGCTGCTATTCCACTTTGAGGCATAATTTAAAAATCACCTTCAGTCATTGTTGCTATATCTCATACTCTTCCATTTTGGTTGTATAATTCACCTTCCAGTGACTGCCCAGTCAAGATGTGCTAGATGCCACTATACTGGTGCTTTCAATGAATAAAGAATTTTTGTATTACTCTCAACATTAGGATCTTATCTTGGGATAAAATTTTAGGATTGGCCAAAAGAGCAAATATTTCCATTTGTTTTTATATATCCCTGAATTTTCTTGGATGATTATTTTCCTTAGTAAAATATCTTGTTCACAAGAGCTTTACACACACACACACACACACACACACAGAGGCACACAGTTCTTTTAATAAGCTGTATGGTCATCTGCTAGAGACCATCTTCATCTTAGCAAAGCTGATTCCTCCAATTATCTCTTTGTTGACAGACACCTGTCTTAGTCCTGATGTTCCCTCAAACCCAAATTTTCAGATGAAACACTTTATGGGGAGTATACATTATGGGTTATTTCTTTCTCAAGTTACACACCCCTTGCCTGTGGAATACAGTTCTAATGATACACTCTATGCTCTTATCCTACAAAGTCTTCTAGAAACATATGTAAATATGACATCTACATTCTAGAGAGGCAGCAACTTCACTATGATTGTAAAATCATATCCTTTAAAAATGCTTGTCTTCTTTCATTCCAGTGAGTTATTATGAGGTCAAACAAATATTAATTTTTTTTCTAGACAAACCAAAATTCTACAAGACCCCATGTGTTTGTTTTTGTTTTGCTTTGTTGTTGTTTGTTTTTCGGAGTGATTAACTTGGAAATCATAATAATTACAAACATATTTGCAGGGAGAATTATATACATGAAGACTGTGCTCTGAATATCAGATTTTGCTATAGTACTTAAATTCTCCACACATTCACAGACATAGCTTTGATAAGTAAGCCAAATAAGTAGCAATAATGCCCACTTCATCATTAAAAGAAAGGACTTTTGTAAAAGCAGACAAATACACAAATTAGGGCTCTGTATTTCTCCTTCCATTTAGATTTCATAACACAATACATGGTGTTTGCTAACATATCTACAGCAAGACTGTGAATACTTGCCAAAGCATATTTTGTGTATGTATAATGAACACAGACATGGCTCTCAGATGGGACTGCTTCAGTCATGCAGACACTGTCTGATCATCTTTAAAAGCTTAGGTATCCTCCACACTGCTGCCTGAGCATCTGGGCTGCACATAAGGGATTTTTGAGAGAAAAAAAATATATGGGAGTATTATAATTAATGTGGACAGACACAAGTTGTTCAGTCCTTCATTAAAGCAGGTGGAATTTATTTTTTGAAATGTAAGACAGACATTTTATGTGGGGAAAATCTGTTCTGCTTATCTGGAAAGGTGCTTTCAAGAGATTTCCTTCTTTACTTTAAAGCAGAGATGCCTGTAACACCTGGTAGCTGTCATATCACACTCAATTGCTACAAACGATGGCATCATCCATATCAGGGGATCTGTTCTGCAAAGTCATGGGGCTTCTTCCTAATTATCTCCAAGTGATGGATGTCTCCTCCATAATCATAACTGAGCATCAGAAATGAATTGCTTTTCAAAGTTTCTCTAATACAACTTAGAAAGCAATGACAGTTGATAGAGGGAAATTAATAGCCTAGAACAATACAAAGCAAAATTTTATCACATAATTTGCCACTTCTCAGATTGTTGAATTGTCACCAAATGAATTATATAAGGAGAGCAATACAAAGAATCAGTCAACTCTTCATGCAATTAAAATGAAAAGCATTTCTTTCCTTATCCTTCCCTCTTGAATGGATGTTCTACAACCATACATAAAATGCCTCACAAATAGATTTTGCATAGATTTTTAGATTTTGCCTGCTCTCTCTCTCTCCCTCCCCCCCTCTCTGTCTCTCTCTCTCTCTCTCTGTGTGTGTGTGTGTGTGTGTGTGTGTGTGTGTGTGTGTGTGTGTGGCCAGTGGTCAACTTCACTGTCACTCCTTGGGTGCAGACCATGTCTGATTTTAGATGGGTTCAGTCATTGTTACTGGAGCTCACTGATTAGGCTCTGATAGCTGGCCAGTGTGTATCTGGGATCCACCTGTCTGTCTTCACATTGTCAAGACTCTTACTTTTTCTTTAATTATATTTGACTTGTTCTTCAAGAAATTCACACATGAATGTGATATATTGACCACCTTCATCGTCACTCCTCATCTCCTAGTCTTCCTACATTCTTCTCACCTTGCTATGTCTCTATCCCAATTTATATGTATAATATATAATCACTGAGTCCAGTAATTATCCTATATGTGCATGGGAATATGCTGTGGGCAACTCACTAGGGGGCCGTACACTTAAGGAAGGCTGACTCTCTCTTCTCTGCCCTGGGACTGATTAAATGCATACAATTACTCAAGTAGGAGTGTATCCTTAGTGGAAAGTTGATTGGATGAACTGTGTGCAGGTCTTTTGAGATAATCAAGATACTCAGAGTTCCTGGGTGCAACGTTCCTGTCATTTCCAAATGACACTAATTTGCTGCAGTCCTTCTGATTATCCAGCTCTAGCAATCATTTTGTCTCCAATTCCTTGCAACATGTCTGCTTGGAAGAAGGAGTTGTGACTATATGTCCCAATGGGGATTAGCCCTCCATTGTTATTATCTGTGCAAATCAGTAATGACTTTATGCATTGATGTTTGTCCCTAAAAAGAAGCTTCTCCAATGATAGGTGAGCTCTGCTACATGGATATCTACTTGAAGGCAATTGGATACTATGTCCATTTAGCAATATAACTGTAATAAGTTCTCCTTTCATTCTATGACATCACTAGCAGCAGTTTTTAGGCCAGGTTAACAGTACCATGCATGAGTTCCTTCTTATTAAGCAGGCCTTAGAACAGGCAGACCACTACTGGATACCCCCCCAAGATATTCATTACAGCACTATACTTGAGATATAGTCACATATGAAGCATGTACTGTGTAGTTGTCATTAATGTGTAAAACACATGAGTGTGAACAAGTGTTTTTTAACTATTTAACCCTTGACATTTTGACCGATGGTGTTCATTCCTTTCGTACAAATTCCTTCACAATACATTAAATCTGCCTCAAGGAGTCAAGCATCAAAGGTAAATAATACATACCAAAAACAAAAAAAAAAACTTTTAAAAATCTTCTTTACAGCAATTCTACTCTGATGGCTGCTTGGGCAGCGAATGAGGGAGTGTCAAGAGTCAGTTGTCCTCAAGGATGCACCTAGTAGATGGTCCCACAACCATGCACAAAAAGGCAGCACCCACAGGACATAAAACAAAGAGCACATGGAGGTGGGTGGAGAGGTGGTGAAGAAGATGGAGGAAATGGAACACGGGAAATGAGGCATAGATTTGAGCAAAACATATTAAATGTGTGTTACAAACTGAATGAGAAGAGGAGGAAACAAGATGGCCTAGGTGGGGAGGGATGCACTGGAAGAGCAATGAAAAAGATACTATAATAGAGAGAGCCACTATGGGCTTAGGGAGAAACCTCGTGCTAGGGTAACTCCCAAGAATCCACAAGAAGGACTCCAGCTATGATTCCTAGTAATAGTAGAGAGGATGCCTGAACTGCCCTACCCCTGTAATCAGATTGATGAATAACCCAACTAGCATCATAGAGCTCCCTTCCAGTAAATGATGGAACCAGATGCAGTGATCCACAATCAAGAATCAGGCTGACCTCCAGGAATCCAGGTGAAGAGAGGGAGGGGACAACATATGAGCAATGGAGGTCAAGATCACAATGGAGAAATCTATAGAGACAGCTGAACCAAGCTTGTGGAAATTCATGAACTCTAGACCTACAACTCTGGAGACTCCAGGGGACCTCTGTATGTGAGAGACAGTTATGAAGCTTGGACTATGAGAGGGGCCCTTGGCAGTAGGATCATGATGCAAACCTGGTACATGAGCTAACTTGTTAGAGCCCATTCCCTAAGGTGGGATGCCAGGCTCGGTCTTAGTGCATGGGAGAGGGGGTGAGCCCTGTCAAAACTATTGTGTCAGATTATGTTGACTCCTCATGGGAGCCCTTACCCATGAGGAGGAGTGGGCTGGGAGTAGTCTGGAGGGGATGTGGAGGGGGGGAAGGGCAGGATGGAGAACTATGGTTGGAATGTAAAATGAAATAAAAAAATTAAAAATAGAATAAAAAGAAATTCTCAAATAATAAAGAAGAAAAAAGCAATAGGTCATATTCCTTTCTATCTCTTCCATGGACAGGATTCTTGAGTCTTTGATATAACAAGAACCTATATTTCAAAAGTAAAACTTCTCCTAACTTTGTCCCGTTTAGGGCTCAGAGATCATCGTGACATATATTCAAGGCTGGCTCTCTGCCAGCTCTAACTTTGGTTCCGCAGAATCGCTTTTCTTCACCACTGAAGCATTTTAATTCTATCATCTTTGTGTTGTCCCTTAAGGAAATATCCTACACAACCTGCACTTTCAGTGCACAATTGGAGCAAAGCTGAATCTATACAATCCATCAGGAATAAAAGTATGGAGATACTCGAGGATACCTTTTGTTGTGGGCCAATTCACCAGAGGATGAGATCAAGTTCTGATCCATCAATATAGAAGTATTTAGGCTAGAAAACTAACTGTAATATCCATGGTGATTTATATCTGACTGTTTTAAACATAATTATGTGAATTCTCTTCACTTGTGCTGACAATAAAAGAATGTATCAATTTTCTCTGGTACCCAAGGTATATTTTTAAGATTTTTACATTATTTTCATATATATGTGTTTGCGTGTGTGTGTGTGTGTGTGTGTGTGTGTGTGTGTGTGTGTGTGTGTGTGTGTTTCCTGCCAATTGTCTGTTTGGAGTCACAGTCACAGAGCATCAGTGATGGTTTCAAACTTTTCATTTAAAACATGCCTTTCTTTTGTTCTGTTATTTTCCAGTGCTCTGGGAAGCAGTGTGTCATTGTTGACTGTGCTCTGTTGTTGTAAATGAAATGGAAATTCATTATAGCAGCAATAAACTCAGACACTTCACAAGGATAATCTGTGCAACTCCTGTACTGCAGCATTGTGAATTCTGTTGTTAAGCACTGTCCCTCTGGGCTTGGCTTGGGAAGAATAGGCTGCAGACAGAGCATCTTCTGTTTGTTATAAGGTTGTCAAGTTCCCAAAGTTCTGAAATACTGAAATACAATCAATTGTATTTCTAATTATAAAAGCAAGATACATTTATCATAAATATAAAAATTATAAATGCTTATTTTGGAAACAGATTTTCTTATTGACATTATTTGGAGATGCTGTATGTGTATAACTATTTTGCACAGTTCATTTCAAAAATGTTAAATTTCTGCTTTCCTGACAAAGTGTAGATATTCAGTAGTTAATGGATATAAGTAACATTTATTTTTATCACATACATAAAAGAAATCAATAAGTTTGTTTATTAAACATACTTAAGTATGAACATAAATCTACAATAGTTTTTCTTTCAAGTTTAATAAGAAATATAGCTATAGTTGATAGGACTATTAAAATGGGTTAAAAGATGATGCTTTTGGAAAGGAATGCAAAAGAAAATACACAGAGAAGATAGAAAAAGTGATATTAACAAGAAATCATTGGCACTGGTTCAAAGGTGACTGTGAAGTATTTAACAATAAACAGCCTACCAGCAGGAAGATTCCCAGGCCTATAGCATCCAAAGTTTAACGCCTTTCAGCTACACCAAGGGACTCCTGCTCAGTGGAGGCAAATCATTTCAGTGAGCTTGTTCTCAGCATCACAGATATGAAAGTGAGAGCTCAGCTCTGAACAGTACAGTGTGTGTGTATGTGTATCTGCTGCCTGGGCATGTGCATGTGGGAGCACATGTGTGTGCATGTGGTAGGTGACAGTGGGGAAGAAGGATGCACTGCTTGTCTGGCTCTGCTCCTAACTTATGAAACACTTTGGATTGCAGTGTCAGCCACCTCACTCTCTACTTTAGACGTGGTAGTTGTTTTATCCTATGAAATAAAAAACTCCGTGTTTGATAATTTTTTATTGGTGTTTTATGCTGGGCCTGAGTTTTGGATTTTACCTCCCATGATTGCAGGTGGGCTGGCAAGATAAATGCCTATGTTTTCTCTTTTTAACACTGAATGGCTGGTAGTTCCATTTGTTGTGAAAGAACCATTGCAGTTTGTGGAAGCTAAAGACCAGCAGATAGTAGAAACCTGGAATTCTGTTTTGAATTTATAATTTCTCATTTTTCCTTATCTTTAAGACACTGTATAGACTATCCAGGAAAAGGGAATCCCTTGAAATATGCATCTTTAAATAAAAAATATTAATTCATGGAACAGGTATGCTTCTCTATTGTGTATTCTAATAAGAAAGCCAAAAAATATTGTTTGTTGCATGTCAAATAATTTTGTCCTAAACATCTTTCCATGATGAAATTTTTGGCATTTTAAGCAGTCTGATACTTATGTTTTGGTGAAGTATCACATAAGTTGCAGAAGTTTAGAAGGCCCCTGAATATGGTTGGTGTTCATTAAAGCAGCAATAACCAAACACCTCCATGCATGTACAAACACACCTCCCCATCCCACACTGTTACATGCCATTAACAATGGTTGAGGTCCAGTTCCTGCTGGTGAAATGAAACCCAGCGTTATTCTCCAGGTCCTGGAAGACACATTAAGATCTTGTGTACTGTGAGTTACCAATAAACAATCCACAGGTGCACTTTAAGGATGGGTTTCTGATAGAATACCTGTGTTGTGGCATTCCACAAGTGATTTCTGAAAATGTATTTGTAAGTCACTGCTTCAGATGAATGACAGTCAGTTCTGGGGGCGGGGGGTTGAAGAATTCAAAAGGACTTACTACTTTGTTTTGGTGTGGATTTCTGGGGGCCTCCTTTGTTAAAAATAAAGTAGTACACTGTACTGTAAAATACCTTAAAGTATGAAATATGGAAGTAGAAAAAGAAAATGTCTCAACCCCAAAACATTCACACCACTGAGATAAATTTAGTGCTTAAAATGATTTTTCCAGATGTTTACAGAATGTCTTCATTCCCTGCATTGTGATAACCTCCACACTTGCTTTTAAGATGTAGTTTAATTTAGTGCAGGCAGCTGTCAGAACCTGTCAATTATAGTCCCTGATAGGCTGACCATTAAAAAGTCTTAGATCAGAAATATGGCACTTTCCATCATATTGCCAACAGAAAGGACTCACCAGATCTCAGTTTAGAGTATCGAAATCTGTGGTGGGTTTTCTGGTGGAAAATGTCCTTTTTGCTTCTCAGATATTTTAAATTTTCTTTTGATTAAGCCACCCTGAGAAAGACACATATTTCAATGGTAATGAGCTCCTGTGGAGTAGGCATGCATGCAGGGCTAGGCTGTATCAGGGTGCATTTCACATTGAAGGAGGGAAGTAACAAGCACTTGCCCTAACAATGTCACTATCTTCCATATTAAGATACATCCTTTTTTATCTTCTAAATGAGGTCAAAGGTGGCTGGCTTCTTTCTGATATCAGTTCCAGAAATAAATATATTTCTTTTTTAAAAATTCATCTCTCTTTTTACTGTATGTGTGGCTCTAGTGTTATTGGGTAGAGTGTCACATGCCTAAAATAAAGTTCTGCCTTATCATTTACAATGCTTAGAAGTGCTGGTAGCTTACATCCTAACAGTGATGAAGATCTCATGGTATTTTGCCATATACTAAATGGAAGCTTTATTTTTATTTCACATTTTGATCAATGTCTTCCTCAGTGCTTACCGCTTTGGTCTTACACATCTGTTAGCATTCTTTATTGTGTGCATAGTTTTGAAAAACTCTTTAAAATACCTTAACAAGCTTCCTGTATATGTGCATATGCCTACATTTACACACTTGTTTGCCTGGTTTGTTTTAAGCCAGAATGCATGCCAGAAAGGGTTCCCTGTTCTATTGCTCAGTAGAAATTCTGGACCCTTAAGGGTTTAAATTATAGCATGGATTTCTATATCTTTTAACTCAATTGAGCAGAAGACAGACTTTTTATTTCTTACCATGTAAGGCCTACTGCAAACACTAATAAAGAATTGTGAGCAAAATTTGTGGTTTATTTATCTATCATTCTATATCTATTTGTCTGTCATCTATCTATGTATCTATATATCCATCCATCTATTTATGTACTTATGGAGACTGAACTTGTGGCTGTTGCTGAACAGGTATTCTACCACTGAGCTTCTTTCCTATCCTATTTATCTTCACTTTTCATGGATGTGGACCCTGACAGTGTTTCCTGAGGTGGGTTAGATGGTAACTGTTTTACAGGTGGAGAGAATAATGTTAAAAGAAATAAGTTAAAGACAAATAATGGTTCTGCACCAAGCCCCATAAACACTTTTCTGTATAAGTCAATGAAGTTAGTAGCAGCATTCTTCAATTCAAAAGTGTATTTTAAAGTTATTTTAACTATAAGGTAATGTAAACTAAGCTTTCTTTAAGGTGCTACAATTCTTAGACCTTGTCCTGTAGGGTTTAATACCAGAATGTGGTGAAATTCTTGCAGTGTTTTTGAAACACACAAAATATAGAATACTTATTATATCTTATCTTCATTTCTGGTCCTCATTTTACACATTTCACTCTTTATTCTTAAATGCAATGTTTCAAGAATTAAGAGGGATTTATAGGAAAAAAACGTAGTATTTGGAGAGAAACTGTATAAAAGTGTAGTTTAGATAAAATAAATTTCATGAACTAAAGTGTGGAGTGAATTAAATATGTGGCATTTGGGGGGAAATCTTAGTTTGTCTGAAATTGAAGGTGCACATTGAAAAGTCAGAGGACTTAAGGCTAAGAAGACAATTGGGATGCTCCTGACATCTTGAATGTCAGACATCATCTCACTGCCATAGCCAGACAATGAATCTAACTGGGATCCTACCACTGAAATTCTGGAGGGACTAAGAAGAGGTCCTAGAAGGTTTGATGTAATAAAGGCATTCCCAGGATAGTGACTGAGAATTGTAAAATAGTGCTGGTATTTATCACAGTTAAACTACCCTCAGGTATTTAAAACCGTTCTAAAGGGTGCTTCTTCTTTGGTGGTAAGACAACAAAGCTTCCAGTGCCTTCTTGGTATTTATACAAGAGCCTCAGGGCCTTAGAAGTCAATGCAGAAAGAAAGAGCAAATCGTCCCTGTGCAGCTCAAATTGGACAATCATTTATCTCCTTATATTCAGAGCAAACAACAGGCTTTTAGCAGCATTTTTGAGTTATGAGAACATTTTGCCTATGGTTCTGCTACAGCAGGAGTATTTGAACTTTTGCCCAAACAATAGAGAGGCTCTAAAAACACTTTTGAGCCCTTATAAGTAAGCAATTAGACTGCTCGGCTCATGGCATGCTGAGCCAGCCTCAGCTTGCTGCTCTCCAAATACAAAACCACAGAAGAAAAATGGCAGGTGGTGCCAACCTGTGTGGGAAACCAGTATCAAGGTTTAAAATAACAAGAGGGAGAGTAGGGTTAGGTCATCCCACAGTCATCAGCTTTCTTTAAAGTCATCCATATTAAAGAGCATGCAGTACAGTGGTTGCTTTGCCCAGCATCACCTAGCACAGTAGCTTCTCTCCTTGGTTTTTGACAAAGGGGCATGAACTGGAGAGTGAAATGTCAGAGAAAAGAGCTTGTGTGTGTGTGTCTTTCCATCTCTATCCTTGCTTCCAGTCTACAGAACCTGATGAGCTTTTCTTCTAAGGTTCCCACTCTCCATGAGTTGTCATGACATTCTCATGGTCCCACACAAGCCTGCAGAGGACAGACATAGGGCTCCAGCTCCGGTTGTTGCCACATTTCTACTATCCTTTTCTTTGATGAAACCTGAGTCTTTATGTGTCCTCTCATGACCCTGACAGATTCAGGCAAAATAGCTCTATAGTTCCCTGTAACTCTTGACATTTCTTAGAGATGTAACTGCATATTTTTATACATTTCCTTTTAGAATTGACTTCAGAGAAAATCTCTATGTATATCACAGGGTAGCTGCTAATAAAGAAAAGGAAAGAGCTCACTGTTTTGTCCCTCTCTTACTGAGAGGAAGTGGCTACCAAAGTGAAAGGTTGGCTAGAGATGGGAAGTTTACTAAGCTACTGGCATTTACATCGCATCTGGGAACTCACTGATAAAGAACATTCTTGGGCTCTGCTCAAGACTAGCCTGACACAGAATCTCTGTGGATGGGTTCAAATAATCAAACAACCTGTGTTTTAAAACATCTTCCAAGGAATCTGCATGGTAAAGTTTCAGGAGTACAGAGCTTGAAACAAACTAAGAAACACATAGTGGTGATTGTGAATTAAAAAATTCAATGTCACCCTGTTCGCTACAATGCTCCCCAGTCACTGTTCAAAACATAAGACATTTGGCAGGCAGCTCATCACCTTGGCCATTGCCCTCTTTTCATCTATGGAGTCATGCTGATTATTTTATGTCTTGCCCAAATTCCCTGATTTTCAAACAAATGGTATTTTTCCTTTCTCTGGAATATTGCATGTTGCAAGTGCTGTAACTTACAACTTCTGGACTTATAACTTTGTCTCCTTTTCATAGTCTTTGCTTTGGTTTCTTTACCTTCGCTACTTGGTTATTGGGAATCCCAATATTATACTGACTTTCCATGACTTATTTGCTCTAGAAATTAATCGTGTGGGTGGGCCATACAGTATTCTTGTGTTGTTAGAGTAGTCACAGTTATTGCTAAAACTTGAAAATGTGCATTAAAATATTCATTTCCAGAGAAAAATTTCTTTGAAGTCTGTACCATATAATCAATACAAATAAATTCAAATGAATGAAATCAAAAATGTAAAAGAAATAAAAAGGGGGGCTGTGTTTAGTTGCTACTGTATTGTTGAGAAAAGACACAGTCACCTTACAAAGAAGTTTGTGGTGGGGGCACTGGAGAATGTGCCTGCAGCTACAGAGGTTGAGTCCACGAGCATCTCGGCAGGGAGTTTAGCAGCAGTCAGACAGCAGAGTGGTACTGGGACAGTAGCTGAGATCTTACATCCTGAGACAGGAACCATAGGACAAGAGAGAACTAACTGTGAATGGCAAAGGCTTTTAAAACCTCAAAGCCCACTCCTGGCATACCTCCTCAATAAGGCCACTCCTCCTAATCCTGCCCAAATGATTTAACCAATTGTGGGTCAGCATTCAACCCTATGAGCCTATGAGGGCATTCTCATTTGAACCAGCACTGGATGAAAAAATGTCAGAATGTTTAAAAGCACTTATGGTTCTTGCAGAGGATACAAAGAGGCCAGTTCCCAGTACCCACATCAGGAATCTCACAAGACCTCCCTCTCCAGGGAATCACAGACCCCCTGGCCCCATGGGTATTTGAAGCCACTTTATGCACAAGAACTCACACAGACTCACACATCTACACAAATAAAGATAACAAATGTGAAGCCACAAATGCAGCAGACATGCTCCTTTCCTCCATGTCTACATGTACGCCTTCTATGAAGTGTTCTTCCCAAACACAAGACTTAAGTGCAGACACACAAAATCAGAACTGAACTGACACAGTTCGTGGAGCAGCTTCAGTTCTAAAGCATTTATGGTTATGGAATAACCAGTGCCAACTTAGTATGAAGTGTTCTTTGGGATCAAGTAATATTAGGAAAAGGGCAATGTGACACAAGAGTGCATTGGTGGTAAAAGGGACTTTTAGAGCACTGAATATTGTGTTTTAGTGATTCATTTCACTTACTTGATACTGTATATCATGAAAACACATCTAAGTGACTATGTAATAATTTTTAAATAATGCAATAAATAGTCTGAGCTCTTTTAAATTCCTACAGAATTTATTTGATTCCAAAGAAAGATTAATACTCAGGAAACCAAGTGACATTGTAGAAAAGACATTTACCTATGATTAGCCCAAAGAGATGTGGTCTGGAGTATTCTGATACTCCTAACATTATAAATACTAGACAGAAAAAACTCATAATCAAACCACTGTAATTTAGACATCTTTTAATTTGAGGGGTTTGAGATCAAGGATACTTTTTCCCCCAAACTTTATTTTTAAGATTTGAGGATCTTTTATCAGACAGACATTAGGAAATTCTTGACAATCATCAGCATGGCAAGGGAACAAATGCCTTGAAAATCCACTTGTTAAAAAATATATTGCTTTTCTTGATGCCATAGCAGATCCAGTAAACTAAGTACTCTGAGGAAGGAAGGCACTCAGTAGGTATAACAAAGTATTTTAGGGCAGAAGGCTAGAGAGAATTTATTAAACATTAATCTAATAGACTTGTACAACTGAAGTTACAAAAGGGAAAATTAGTTACACACATATAACAAAATCCAGGACATCCAGGCAATGTCCACGCCCATAGACTGGCTTATTGATACCCAGTGCTCAGGGAATTGTTACAGCACTCACAGCAAAAGAGAATGGCAACTTCTTTGTCAAAGGAAATCTGATTTCTCAGTAGAGATACAATTTCACTTCTGTTTTTCCTAAATATTTAGGAAATGCTGGCCCATTAAGATTTTAAATGTGGACTTTCTAAGGAGAGAACATTGGACCTTGGAGACAGTAGATACCTATTGTAAACATCTCTGCTCAACGTATTATAAAAAGAAAATATGTCAAACAGAATTGATCCTGACAATGAAGATTTCAGATATAATCATCAAGCTTGTATATTTATAGAAAATAAATTCCTATGTACCTGAAGGATTAGCTAATTTGCTCACAGGTTTTCCACTCTCTCACTTTTTATTTTTTCAAAGAAGCTAGACATTGATTCCTTTTTGTTATACCAATGTGGACCAAAGACAACCAACTAATCTGAGGTCTCTGCAAACCCTTCTCACTATAGTTTACCTGCCTTTTTCATAGACTCAGATGGTCACGTTCTTTCCCTAGTTAACAACAAAAGGGCCAATAGTTTTCTCACTAAATCTTGCTCCACAGCCTCAAGCATCTGAGTTGACTTGGTTCTATTATTGCCTGTTCTAGCTGTATTACTTAATGACCATGTAAAATTACCTCAGTTTAGTTCACAGTAGTGTGACCTTTAAAATGCAGCCTCTCACACATGATGGCACATGTGGCTTCAACTTTCATATCACACAGAGGACAAGAGACATCTCCAGCATTCAGTGGGAGTCTGCTGATAAATACCACAATTAATTTAGCTATTCGTTTGGCTTTCCTTGGAGGACAGAAGATGTGGAGTTCTAAGTTTTCTATCATGTATGCACCACAATTCCCCATGTTGTGTCATGTTCTGTCTTCCAGTGACTTCTTTAACCTGCTCAAGATCGTATATTTTTTGATGATAATTGTTACTCAATAGTAATTGTGCCACTAAAGGACCCCAATCTTCTCTATCTTTTAGAATTGTTTTAAATTATTGTTTTATCATTACTATTTTTCTCTTTCATTCCTCCAGTCCCTCCCATGTAAACTTCTCAAATTCAGTCTCAGACCTCTTTTCTTCGATTGTTATATGAGTGTGCATGAACACACACACACACACACACACACACACACACACACACACGTACTTGGGAATTCCTAAGTACCGAAATACAACCTGCTAAGTATATAATATTACTTCTATGCATATATTTTCAGACCTGATCACCGGGCAGTGGAAGACCAGTTGCTCTTTCCTGGAAGGAAATCTTTCTCCTGCTCTCAGCATGTAGGAATTGCCTCTAACCCTTGGTCTAGGGCTGGGGCCATGAGATTTACACCTTACATGTTACTGTGTCAATGCTGTCATTCTTTTTCAGATCTTTGTTAGACAGCCATGTTGGACAGATTTCATGGGCGTTGTTTTCCTGATATTTATAGGTAAGATACTGGTAAGATAAAAATAGATTACCAAGGTAAAAAATAGCAGCTTGCTGTTTTTAATTGATTAAATTAATAGGAAAGAAGCATTGCCTGTAAAAAATAGTCAGTATCAGAGAGGCAATATCAATATAAAAGAGGAGTACAGTGTATAACAGTGTTGAAAACATTAGCGGGCTGCAGGCAATATTTGTTTTTCCTATGATATCATAAACAAGCATGCACTGGTACATTTCAGTACAACTTGGTATTAAAAAGCATCCCTTTCAATGATTTCTTTGTTAATTGTTTTAACCTTTTGAATAAACCATTGAAGTTGGGACAATTAGAGTGTGAAAAAACAGTAAAATGTGCTAAACAGATGAATTTGCATAAGTTGTAGACTTCCAAAGGTGTAAAGATGTTCTGGCTTTTGGGACTGTTTCTGGGACCTTGGCTAGGCTAGATATTCTGCTTAAAGCCACACAGCTGTTTTTAAACATGGAAGTACTTTACATGATCATTACTAAGTGCTGCCACAGTGCAGCCAAGACTCATTGAGCAGTCAGTCACCACTGCCTTCGTTCCAAATGAGCTTAGACAGATTACTTGATATCTAATGTCTAAATCATGCATTATTTTTTAAAATGTTTAATAGTCTCTCTTAGCACGTTTACCTTTACTATATGATTTTACTAACAGTATATTAAGCCCCTTTATATATTTTGTATGTAAGAAACCATGTGTAAAAAAATATTATTACAGGTACTGAGATTCAACAAGAATTTTATGCGAATACCTCTTGAAGCACTATGAACCTATTTAATGACTACAAGAGAGAGTGAAGCCGAGGAGACTGACAGGCTTATTTTTGCTTTGCACTGTGGATAGGCTCACTCTCTGCTGCTTCTCTATTGAGACCATAATACAGAACATTTGCAAGGGCTTTTATTCTGAGTTATAGATGTAATGTAATTATGGGCTTAGCACATTACTCTTCCATATAACTCTTAGCACTGAACAACTGCATTCTTCTCCTCAAGTACTAGTTTTTCCCTAAAACTTATAATTGTCTTGAGCATGTAGCTAATGTGCTTTAAAGTGTCTAAATGTTTCTATATTGTGATATAGATACATAAGTGTTTCCTATGGCTATAGCCACTCTTATCTCAAACCAATAACAATTATTTCATATCCACAGGGAACCATGATCATCATATTCACCATGTTAGAGCTTAGAGATTTTTTTCCTGGATGAATAATTAAGGAATTATTAACCCAAGATCTGAAAGCAAGATGATACTTGTGGAGAATTTGCTAGTAGGCATGTGCCATACTTTCTTTTGTTCAAATTATTATATTTTGGCATGTTTGGAAAGTATTCTATGTCACTGTTCCCAGGTCACAAAAACTACTATACTTGTGTTAGCAGATAAAGACTGCCCTGATCTGGTGTATATGTTCATAATTTCAAGGGAAACGGTCTCTGACTCACCCATTAACTTGCTAAGTCATTGACTCATAGGTACAGATTAGGATAATAGCATGCCCTGATAATCACACATACCCTGCTCCACCAATAGTGGCTAACTGTGTTCAAATGAAAAAAATGAGAAGCAGTTTCTAAAATTGTGACCTTGACATCCTACTTGCAGTAGGACAGGGAGGCTTAGCACTGTACGGGCCACAAATATACTAGGGAGAAACTATCAATTTTTCAGGGTCATGCTAGTGTAATTGCAATATGAAATTACTATGAAATATCAATTGTCCAACCTGGTCCTGGCAAGCTTGTGAAGCATGGTTTGCCCTTATGAATTTGATCAACAACCATAAGCTACATTTGCCTTCAAGTTCAGTAACTAATATTCTTCCAATTGCTGCTTAACCAAAGTAAATTATCCAAGACATTCAACAGTTTACTATGTCATAAGCTTTGTGTCATATGCTTTGCCCAAGTACAGGAGCTGTTAGTGTTTTGACCATATCCAAGATGAATAAGCTCATGAATTTGGGAAGTTAGGTTTAAACATTTTTTGACTTAAATAATCTCAACTTATAATTGGAAATATCATGGCATAATCTTGTCACAAATCAAGTAATATCTGAACACATTCCTAAAAAAATTTCTACTTTCTTGTTTAGCTATAAATGGAGTCTGCTTGAATAGTTGTTGTGTGTTCTAGTCTACTGATAACTAGAGCAAAAAAGTGTTAAAACATGCATTTTCTCCATGAATATGGCCTAGTGTGACACTTGAGAAATAATGTTTATTTTCCAAATTTAAAAAAAAAAACCACTAAGGCCATCTTCTTTAATACCTTGTAAATCCAAACCCAAATCATAACATTTTAAGCATCAAAATGGAAATATATGGCCACATCAAACTGAAGCTAGTTAGTGTTGATATGCAACTTTAATCTCAGGACTTGGACAGCAGAGGTGGGAAGTTCTCTGTGAGTTCCAGGATAGTCAGGGCTAAGTGGTGAAACACTGTCCCACAAAAGCAAACAGAGAGAGAGAGAGAGAGAGAGAGAGAGAGAGAGAGAGAGAGAGAGAGGAAGAGAGAAAGAGAGAGAACAAAGCTGAAAACAACCCAAAGAGTCATACACAGAGGCACAGGTAGACAATAGATATAACTACTATCTTATCAGTGGGGCACTGATAAGTAGATATCCATATGGTATGAAGAAGAAGGTGGAGAGAGGGAAAGAAATGAGAACATGGAAAGAAAAGAGGAAGGGAGAAGGAAAGGGAGAAAAAGAAGGGGAGAAGAAAAAATTAGGAGGAAGAAGCTTATTTAGGTTCAGTAGTCAAAGTTTCTATGATTGTTTACCTTAGATAGTATTTATATAACAGAGCATAATAAATAGAAGCTACCTGAACCTTTTTGTGCATTGGGGCATGATTAAGTAAAATAAGAGTTGCTTAGATAGAAGACGTATGAGACAACAGCAGTTGGGATGATGGGAACAAAGTCACTAAGTGACTAATGAGTGCATAACTAATGTAGAATTCTAATGCAGTATAATAATGAAATTGTTTATTGAAGGTTACATTTAACTTTTGAATCGTGTGTTTAATTTTGCAGTCATCTTTGATTCTGGAGATTTCTGTGTTATGTTGGCAATATCCATCTTTTAAAACACTACCCTTCTATCAACACCACTAAAAGAAATTAATATTATTCATTTTGAAATGTACACAGTCATGAGAAATCTCAAGTTTAATTTAAAACTATGATTTGTCCACAAGCTTCATGCCAACCCTGGAAATTTTGTGTCTAAGAGAAGTTTCAATTTTTATCTTTATTGCTTAGTATAACTATAAGATTTATTAATAACTGCCAGCTAATGGTAAGCACACATGTGGATCATTCCTTTATACAAAATTGTTTAAATCCACTCAATAGCTTTTAAGACATTATGCTTAGCAATTAACATAGAAAGTGCTGACCTATTTAGTGTTGAAGTTCTGCACAATGGAGTTTAATTGAGGAATAATTGAATTGGTTGAACCTACTATTCACTGCAGATAAAACCAGATGTTTTATTTCCTTATTTCAGAGAAGCAGTTTCCATTTATTTGGAACATTTCATAATTTAATGGTATTTCTTATCATACATCTCAAAGTAGTATAGTGTGACAAAGACTCTCAATATTCTTACAGTAATGACACAGCAAGAAGACAGTCTCCTAAGATGTTGGAAATTTATTGGAAGAAAAGAGTACATTCCCAAAACTGACATAAATATGATATGATGGCTATACTTGGTTGTCAACTTGTCTACATCTGTAATTAAGTAACACCCAAAAATGGAGCTCATACCTATGAGGGAATTTCCCTTAATTTGAAGTGAGATCTTCTAATCTGGATCTTTAAGGTAGGGAGACCCATCTTTAATCATGATCTTGAGGTGGGTTTATACACCTTTAATACAGATCTTTTGAACTGAGCAAACACACATTATTCTGGAAGCCTAGATAAGGACATGGAAAAAGGAAGCTTTGCTCTTTGCCTGCTTGCACCCTCCATGCTAGTACTTCCATTCTTCCCCTGATATAAGAGCCTACTTCTTCAGGGTTCCAGGGTTTACTCAAAACCAGCTGAGACATCTAGTCGTGTAGACTGAGCAACTACTGAATTCTTGGACTTTCTCTTCATAGACAGCCATTATTGAATTATCTGGACCAGCTCTGTAAGTCATTCTATTAGCCCTCCTTTTGATATGAAAAGAGAAGTTGATTTTATAAGTAATGTTACTCTAGGGGACCCCAGCTAGTACATATGATTTTGTAATTACACAGCCTATAATGCTTTAATTGATTAAGGTTCAATAATGTAGATATCTTTGCATTCTCTCCTAAGGATAGCTGTAATGGGAAACAAAAACATAAGTTCCATTGAAAATTATTGATAAGGAAAAGGACAAACAGCAATGGCAAATCCATGATCATCTTCATATAAGCTACAGAGTGAGAAGCACAGATATGCTCACATATAGCACACTGGCAAATAGTGTTTGTGAATCTTCCTCCTGTAACAATTTCATTTTATGCTTAGTCTGTGAACACTCTAAGAGACAGAATGTATTAGGTTTTCCACAATCAGTCTACATGGTGGTAACAAGTTGGCTCAACTGCTCCAACAAAGCATTCTCATGTTTGTTATTTAGGTTGTCTGTATCTCTTCTAGCCTAGGGCATAGGAAATTCATGTAGGCTTTCTAGGAACATAATATAGAAACAATGAGAGAAACTAAATTAAAGAACATGCACATGGAAATAAAGACACCACATATATATGACAAGCACATACACCATACACCATACACACACACACACAGAGAGAGAGAGAGAGAGAGAGACAGAGAGAGAGAGACAGAGAGAGAGAGACAGAGAGAGAGAAATAGATACAGAGAGTCAGACAGAGAGAGATACAAAAATTGAAAGATATAGGTGTTTTATCACAAAAAGTAGCTAGTAAAAACCCAAAGAGTTTTGAGTCTATTGTAGCAACATGACACAGAGAAAGAAATCTCCTTTTGGCACTTCAGAGCATTGCCTATTTAGGCTGAAGTGATCATGTCTATAAACACCCATCATCTTTGGCAGTGTGCATATCCTAGTAAAGATTTCCTGGAAAAACTTAGCTTTCCCAGAAAGAGACTTAAAGCCTACACCCATCTGTATGGAATTTTGTTTTGTCTCAATGGGAACAAAACCGTGAGCAACCACAAGACTCAAGCAGAAATGGATCTTCATAGGGATTTGTCCGGATTTCTGAGACCTCCGGAAAATCATCATCTCACAGTGCCACAGTAAGACTGGAAAAGAGATGAATGAAGTATAAATGAAAGGTCCTACATGCTTCTAAGAATACGAGATGGCCCCTGGAAATTCAGAAATAAGACTCCATGATTTTAAGGAAAAGAAGTTGCCCAAAAAATGATGTCAGAAAAATATTGTTATATACTGAATATTTTGGTTGTGAAATTTTTAGGATGAGCACCATTAAATGCTAACCTAAGAGAAGGAAGCATATGAAGACTCTTTCAGACTATAGATCAACACTGAATCTTCACAGTCTGCATGGCTTTACAAAGACAGAGGAGAAACCAGATTGCCAGTCATTGATACAGGTCCCTGAGTGAAGGAACATTCTGACTGTGACAGATTGTTTTTACTCACTATTGCCCTGACAGAGTGCACTTGTGTTCTTTTAACATGAGCCTTCTTACATGATTGACACTACAGGCACACCAGTGACAAATAAATGCTGCAGGAGTGTGTCTGTAAGCCACCATTATCCCATAAATGTGAGTAGAAAGAAGAGACAGAACCCTTACTCAAAACAATTGAGAAGTATTGGTCTCCTTATTGATGACATAACTGATAACAGTCAGAAAGCTATTTACTTTCTATGGTTACCTAAAATGGGAAATTGGGTTACTACAACACATTGACCAATATTCAGGGAATGAAAACTCTGTATATTCTAAATTCAGTTGACAGTCATAGGATTGTCATAATTCACAGATTATAGAGTTCAATAACATATGGAAAAGCTGTTTTGCTTTCTCATTAGAAGTATCATTTATACTTATACTCAATTAGTTAGTGCTCTCAGCATTTCAAAAATACTTATACTTAAATAAGTTAGTGCTCTCTGCATTTGACATAGGCTGATGTTTATGAAAGAGATACTAATCAGTTCTTAAAATAAATTTAGAAAGACTAAAAAGAGAGATGTAAAATAATTAGATTCAATAGACAAAAATGACCATATACAATTTTGAAAAAATTTGTAAGTAGCTTATTCCTAGATATGTGTATATATTGATAGATAGGTAAATATCTATATAGATATAGATAGATAAATATATATATTTGAAAGAGATCAATAATGATGATAGTACAACCAGATAGTAACCAGAGCACTAGGAAGACTATTATAAAATAAAATAATAGTGAAACAGATAAATAGACATATAGGTAGGCGAAAGAAGATAGATTGATATCCATATACTGAAAAATCGGATTGCACTTGTAACCTGATATTTACATTTATTAATTTATTTTAAAATTATATCTACAGATACGCTGCAAATATTTTTGATTTGTGTATTCAACCATAGAATACTGACTGTCATTTTTCCAAGTTTGTCACTGCGGATATTAGTCTCATCAGTATAAAAGCCCAGACTCATGTTCCCACTGATGTGGTAGTGTTCAGAGTTTTTCAAGTGAGTATAACATATTTGTACACAGTTACCCTTAATAGAAGTGCAAATGTAAACAATATCTGTGTTAGATGATAAAGATTTATGTATAATCATGGGCAGAACCATTCTGCTGTCTGAAGCTAGCATGGCATGACCTAAGCTTGAAGGAGCCTACTCATCAATGACTGTGTGGCATTTTGAGAGAGATTTCATGTAATTTTCATCTAATGTTCATGTAATAAGCCTCTTCTGAGTGATCTATCTATGATGAGGAATATCATAATCACTGATTACTTTCCCTACTGCTAGGCAAATAGGCAAACTGCTCATGAAACAGAGGAAAGGTCTCTCCCTCTCTCTCTCTCTCTCTCTCTCTCTCTCTCTCTCTCTCTCTCTCTGTGTGTGTGTGTGTGTGTGTGTATGTGTGTGTGTGTGGGTGTGGGTGTGTGTGGGTGTGTTTCTGGGTGTGACTACAGGCAGAACACTCACATATTTATCCTCTCCTTCATCATGTGCACTTTATAAAGGCAACACAAAGCTAGTGGTGTGAATTTCTATACCAGATAGTAAACCAAGCTCACAGTACTAAAGCAAATTATTATGAAAAATTTTCTCCTCTATTCAGTTAAAATCTATTCTGTTTTCAGAATCAAAAAAGAAACAATTACATTTTTTGGTAATAAGAAAAACAAAGTGATAACTAAAATGAATTCTAATTAGTTCTCTACAAAATATATTAATATTGGGTTTGAAATGGAAATAGTCAAAGAGAAATATTTTAAGTGAGCAAAAACTGATTTATTAATCGATTTGTAAATAGGCTTACTTGTAGAGGTATAAGCAAAGAACTTGTCCTGGAAATAGGAATAGAACAATAGTAATAACAACTGGAAGTAGCACATCATAAAATAATACACTGTGAAAGAAATTCATATTGAACATAATATTAGCTTATCACATTTGCACTGACAGCATCTAGCCATGCTTAATGAGCACTTACTGTGAAACTGTGTAATGCTTTATACACAACAAAGGAAATTAGAGGAAACACTAAATCGCAGAGGTCATTTTTCCAATAGCATTGGATGCAAGCTCAAAAAGGGTATATGACCCAAGAGAATCGAGTGCTGTCAGATTTCAGAGGCCACCTGATGGGCACCAGCTGATTTGCAACTGTAGTCTGAGAAAGTTCATCCAAGTGATGACACAGAGCTAGGAAGGACTGTATCAATAAAGTCTGAGTCTCTTGCACTGGCAGTGAACTAACAGTAAAATCAGCACACAAATGCTTTCCTTGTGAGGAAAGTTATAAAAACTGATGTCAAAGTTCTCATGCCAGCGTATGAAGTCATAATTAAGTGAAGGGAGATATTTTATTTAAAGAAAAACAGAATTCCCTTAAGGACCTAAAATTAATAAACAGAGTGAATCAATATACATTTAGTAAGATGATTTTGTCTGTTGACGAAGGGGAAATGGCTGTGAGTGAAGATAAAGACACAACCCTGGATGAGAACTCAAAATGAGCTGCAGTCATAGAGTCAGTACAATAGGAATTCACAAGTGAGCCTCAGAGAGATAAAAGTGGGAGGGGGTGAGCCTGTGCATAAGTGTAAGCTTTTAAGAGTCAGTGGAGGAGGTACAGTTTGTTTTCAGAAAGTGAAATGTATTTCATGAAATATATTTATGAGTGAGCAAAGCAAGTGTGAAACTCACAGTAGACCAGGAGCTGAAGAAATGATGAAGACTACAGAGAGGGTGGATTTACAACTGCAGCCAAGGCAGCAAATGCATTTCTCCAGCTAAAAGGCAGATTGCCACAACTCTCTGTTTTATACATGAGGGGTTTTCTGGGGTATATGTATGCGAGGAGTGGATGTGGCATACACATGTGTTCAGTTATACTCCACTGTGCCTGTGGACTTGCAAGTGCAGCCTAGGGCCTGACACTGGGTGTCTTCCTCAGTCAACCTCCATTTTATTTTGTGAAATGGGTCTCTCTCTGAATCTGGAACTTGTTAGTGTTGTGGCTAGAGAGTCCAGGTATGCATCTTGCTCCCTGGTTCCCACATACAGACCTGGGATTACAAACAACTCTGACATGCCACACTTTATATGAGTGCTTAAGATTCAAACTCAAATCTATAGGCTATGAACCAGGCACCAGAACCACTGAGCAATCTTTGCAGAACTTGCACTGGGGATGTTCTATAGGGAATTAGCTTCTCCTTCCCAATAAAAGAAGAATCATTTTTTAAAATAAATATTATCAAATCTTATAAAATATTAGCAAATTCTGGATGATCCAAATGACCTGGGTCCCTTAAGAAGTCAGAAATAAAACTTCTTTATCACGACTACATAGGAAAAGAACACACACATACGTGTGCATGTGCTTTCAGATATATATATATATATATATATATATATATATATATATATATATTAAAGTTAATAGTAAGATAGTACTAGCCTGCAGACAAGGCAAATGCCAGATTCTAAAATATGTAGCATATTTCCTGGTTGATGTAATTTCATAGACACCCCCCAGGATGCAATTATATGTGGGCATTAATGATAGGACTTTTGAAACATCAAAGCCCATCTCCAGTGACACATCTCCTCCAACAAGACCACACCTACTCCAAAAAGGCCACACCTTTTAATCATTTCCAAGCCGTTCCAATAAGTGGGAACAAGCATTCAAATAGTGTATAGTGTGTCTATTCTCATTCAAACCACCGCAATGTCTTTAGGAGAATTTCCAGATCTTCCAACTTTCCCCCAAGATAGACTCTTCATATTATGTTGCAGTTTTTCACGAACAAAAAAAAAAAAAAAAAAAAAAAAAAAAAAACAGTACTTAGTTTCCTCAGCCTCTACTTCTGACTCATCAGTGACAGGAAGAAAACTGAAGAGGTTTCAACAGTTGGAGTTTATTTCCACTTTCACTAAGGAAAACAGATTTTCACTAGGTGTCCATGCCCCAGTCATTCCTAGTTGCAAGTACTACATTTTTATGCATCTAAACAAATGTTTCTATCATATTGTGGAATTATTTGTAATTTCTTTTCTTTTTTTAAGAATATCAACATGAGAGATTTTAGTAAGGGTAGGCTATTGACCATTAAGAGATAAACATTGCTGAAAGGATAAAGTAAGCCACAATCACAGTAGAGGCGATACAAGAAAAGATGATGATGATAATGGTGATAATGATAGTAAAGAGTGACGATTACAAAGCTGGATACTATTGAACTGCGGTGGTTTGAATAAAGATGGCTTTCAGAGGCTCATAGGGACTGGCACTGTTAGGAGGTGTGGTCTTGTTGGATTAGGTATGCCTTGTTGGACAACGCATGTTACTGCAGTTAGACTTTCAGGTTTCAGAAGACCAAACCAAGCCCAGTGTCACTTTCCCAACCTGCTACCTGCTGATCTGGATGTAGAATTTTCAATTACCTCTCCAACATCATGTCTGCCTGAGTGCTGCCATGCTTCCTGCCATGATGATAATGGACCAAACCTCTTAATTGTAAGCCACATCCAATTAAGTGTTTAAGTTTTCAAGAGTTGCTGTTGCCACAGTTTCTCTTCATAGCAATAAAACCCTAACTAAGACAGTGCGTAAATGTTGCATCATGTTTAATGCATTCTGGGATTAACGGTTTTCCTGCTTACTTAAGTCTGTCACAATACTTACACAAAATTGTTATAAACACTGCATTAAGAATGAATCTCAGGATCCTCAAAATGTGTAAAGTGTTATATGAAAGGCTTTCAAATTACTTCACTGAGGTAACATTTATCTTGTTACTATCACATCTGAAAAATAACAAGTACACGCTTATAAAACTAAAAGCTATTCGATGCCTTGTAGTCAGCATCAAGTGGAAGGGAGGTACTCTTTATGCTATATCTTTTAGGGAGTCTGTCTACAGTTTTATGTTAATAGCTTGTCAAACTTGAATAAATGTAAGCAAAGTCTATGAAATCTGTATTTCTAGAGTTACCAACATAGTTTGATTTAAATGATAGATTGAAATATTAAATCAATTACCAAATCATACGTTCAAATTTTCATTGACAAATTGTATCTTAAATTTGAGTTATTCTTATGTTATACTTTATTGTTTTGTAAATGTCAAGTTCTAAATATTTTAATAGCCTAAAAAGCAATGGCTTGATTCAATGTGAAAAACTTCAGACACAAATTCAAATCTACATTTCCGTTACTATTAAATCTTCTTTAATTTGCTTGATCAAAAAACAAAGTTTAGTATATTTTAAGTGAATAACAGCAATATTTTATTTTGCAAACTGATTGCTAATATTAGTATAGACTTTCTGGTAGATATGTTTAAAATTATATTATTTCAAATATAAAGACCAGCTTTAATAAATCAATTATACCAAAACTGAGCATTAGGAGACATAACCAACAAATGGATGCAGGTATCATTAATGCTCAAAGATTAGTGAAACTTCTAAAATTTCAGTCTGAAGGATCCCTTTTCTGATTTTTTTCAGCACTTCATCAAAATTAATATTCTTCCTCCTGTTTTTTTCAAATTAAATTTAGTTTTCATTATTAGTTTTTCAAATGACTACCTTTGACAGTCTAATTGAGAAGAACTTGTTTATATGCATTCAAGTTCAGTTGAAGTCAACAGCATGTATTTAAAATGACAAAGCAACTTTTCTGTCCTTTTTTATACTCATACACATTTGTTTAACATACCCGTAAGTTAAGGCATTAAGATAACATATGTGCAGAAAGATCAGCATTACACAATCTGTATAGAGTAATGGCTACTCCTTATCATCAATTTTTCCTTATTTGGGGCCTGTGAGCTACATGTTAGTGGCATCTATACTGTCTCTTTAAACCACTTAGTATCTCCTAGGAATTGATTTCTTCATCATTTTAATTGAGATAATCTGTGGCTTTCATTTCCCTAAACTTGAACATTCTGCATCAAATTATAACAAATGGACTTAATCTAAATTTCTTTGTTATAATAATGCAAATTGTGTGATATAGGAAAAATAATAACATAGGCCCTAAGAACTTGTGTGTGTGTGTGTCTGTCTGTCTGTCTGTCTGTATGTATGTATGTATGTATGTGTCTGTGGTTTTTTTATACAGGGTTTTTCTGTGTAACAGTCCTGGCTGTCCTAGAACTTGCTTTATAGACCAAGTTAGCCTTGAACTCACTGAGATACTCCTGCCTCTGCCATACTAGTGATGAAAGCAAAGGTGTGTGCCACCACTGCCTAGAATTTTTAAAGCAAAATTAATTCATAAAAACTTCTTTATTGATGACCTCTCATTAAGGATTACATGTAAAACAGGTATTTTAAATATATGTTTCTTTTTGCTTTGAATAAGAATCTGGGTGTTTTTTTTTTTTTTTTTTTTAAATAAGACAGTAAGGGAATTTTATACTGTGCATGACTGCTTCTAGAGAATACTTTGAAGGTCTTACCTGCTCAGTACTCATAATTCTTTAGTAATAATAATCTAACATCTCTAGAATGCAGCTATTCTAGAGCACACATATAAGGAGGACAGACTTTGTAGTAGGAGTAGAATCAGTGAGTGTCACTAGAGGACCTCTGAATTCAGAAGAATAGCAAGTCATCAACAGAAAAGGCCTATGTCATTCATGATTTTAACCACCAAGACTCAGCCCTGCAAAGGTTTTATGTTATTATTTTCCAAGGCAGTACTTGCAAGCATTAATCTATATAAAAAAACCAAGAGATTTCTGGGGTTTGAAATTGATCACTAATACTAATAAAAGGACATCAAACTCTACCCTCCATGGCCATGAGATAGAAGGACTTTTTAAAAGTCCATATGAAAAATAAATAAATAAATAAAATCTTTAGAAGAGATTTTTCTCAAAAAATAAAAAAAAAAAAATCTTATTCCTTCTGGGTGGTGGTTGCACAAGCCTTTAATTGCAGCACACACAAGTTCAAGGCCAACCTGCTCTATAGAGTGGGTTTGCAGGACAGGCTCCAAAGCTTCACAAAGAAACCTAGTCTCGAAAAAACAAACAAAAAAAAAAAACCAAACAAACAAAACAAAAACAAAACCAAAAATTTATTCTCATAATTAAGGAATGAAATCATGGCGCCTATAATGAAATGTGTGACAGAATGGACTCTTGGCTCCTAATTGCGTCTTAAACTGACTGCTGTAGCCCTAAGCTTTTCCAGAGCAAGAAGGAGAAAAAGACACAAGATGAGCACAGGTAGAGAGTTGCTGATGTCTCAGAAGCCCTCACATGTATCACAATGTGGACCTGGAATAGGAGAAGCAGCAAGAGCCAGGAAAATGTACTCTTTTACTTGTACTTGTCACTGACCCCATCTCCATTTCTATAGCAATGTTTATGTAATTGTCATTCTATTTAAATTATTTGTGACAAACTATTGAACCTCTCAAAAATGAAGTGTTCCACTTATAATGCCCTGATAATTTCCTCTGTTAAATAGTCTTCCTAAGATCAACAGTAACAGTGAGACATTTGGTCCCAGCTCTCCTCAGAAAAGAGCAAGCAGATGAAAAACACTAAGCCTTGGGTTTATTACTTAGGTCTCTCATGAGGGCAAGGAGATGGAGTTTATGGCCAATACTACAGCATTTGCAGGGGTTATGTCATAGCTGGTTTCTGTCCTACCTTATTTTACTGGCAGGACTGCTAAGGAGAAAGGAAGAAAGAAGGCAAGGGACAGAGAGTATGGGAATGAAGGGAGGAAGGGAGGGAGGGGAAATGGAGAGAGGAGGAGGAGGATGGTGAAAGGAAGGAGAAAATATAAACAAAAGAAGAGGAGAAGAGGCATGCTTGAATTTTGGCTTAGTTCTCCCTAACAGTGCAGAAGACAGAAGCCACCCAGTTGACAGCCTCTTCCATAAGGAGTCAAGGAAAAAAATACATGTGGCTCTAACATTGAAGCCTTTCAAGGGTCTACAAAATGGACAAGCCTACTCTTGTTACCCTTGCCCTAAGAACAGAAAAGAGCATAACACCTTGCCATCCCTCTGGAATAGGTCCTCTCGAAGTTTCTCCATTCATCACCTCTTTAGGTTGAAATTTTTTATGTGATTGTGGGTACAAAGGTACATAAAATAGGTTACATAAATCAAAGATTTACTGATGAGAAAACATTTTAGATATTTTCAAATATTTTAAACCATTTTTGGTATACATATAATTTACCATCAATTGTAGAGGAAACCAAATTTGTATACTAGCAAGATTGCCTTTACTAAAGGAATTGTATGTGGATAGAGTCTGGGATACTACAGAATGAAAACCTTCATCAACATTTTGCAGCGTTGATCAGTTATTGATGTTATAGTCACAAATGCCGAACATGGTAGACTACTTCCATATCTAATACAGCATGGAAGATTTTCCAACTGATACATACAGAAGAATGGTGGATACACTTTGTTTTCTGTAACTAAACTGTTAGCTTCCTGTAGGAGCAGAGATCCTAATAGGTCAATGCAAACATTATAGCTCTTTTAAAATGGGGGCTGCAGAATTTCCAACACAACATATTTATACTGTGCGATGAGAATGATAACTAGGGACTGGAAGAGAATGTGTTCTTATCAGGGAAATATAAAGGACAGTGAATAAATTGGATAAAACTTCGTAGAATGTCAAAGAACCTGGGGATAATACAAGTACACAAATTCACACATATGGGAGTCATAGAAAAGAGAAAAACGAGCAGAAATTGTATTTGAAGAAATAGTGGCTGAAAACATACAGAATCTTGGGATGGAACGTATACACAAGACTTAATCTCAACAAGTCAATCAACACCACAAGGATACCTACACTGGGATTAGAGGGGCCCTGCCTCGTCTGTCTTTTCATGTGAGTGATGGACATTAAAATCAGGCCCTTATGCTTATAAAGACTCCTTTACCAACTACGCTATCTCCGCTGACCACATATAAAATGCTTTTAATAAACTTATCAACTCAATACCAGCACATTGAAAGGTATCACTGTTTGGTTCTCCCATCATACAGAATGAAGTACATTTAACATAACATGTTTTGCCTGGTAAACAGAAATCTTCATAAATCTGCTTTGGTTTTCAAGTATTTATTAAGTATTTTTGTATATATGTTCATAAGGGAAATTTGTAATTCTTTTTCTTCATTTCTATTTTTTAAAAATTATTATTTCTTATTTTACATATCAATCCCAGTTCCCTCTTCCTCCCTCCCATGCCCCTTGAAGCCCCCTCCTATCCCATTTCCCCCACCCACTTTATAGGGAGGGTGATGCCTTCCAGGAGGGATCATCAAAATCCATCAAGTCATTTGGAGTAAGGTCTAGCGCCCCCCCCCCCCCCCCGCCTCCAAGCTAAGAGAGCATCCCTCCTTGGGGAATGTGCTCCCAAAGTACTTTCATGTACCAGGAATCCATCCTGGTTCCACTGTCAGAAGTCCCCGTATTCTGCCCAGGCTTTCTAACAGACCCATGTTCAGGGGGTGTGAGTCGGTCCTATGCTGGTTTCCCAGCTTTCAGCCTGGTGGTTCATGAGCTCCCCATTGTTCAGGTCAGCTGTCTCTGTGTGTTTCTCCAGCCTGGTCTTGACCCCTTTTCTTATCACTCCTCCCTCTCTGTAACTGGATTCCAGGAGTTTAGCTCAGTGTTTAGTTGTAGATATCTGCTTCTGTTTCCATCAACTACTAGGTGATGGCATATAAATTAGTTATCAGTCTCATCATCCAAAGGTAGTGAGTTATCTTAATTAATTGTTCACAGTCAGTTACAGATTGTAATTCTTTTTCTTTGGTTCTTTATGTGGTTTGGGTATCTGGGTAGCTGTGGCCTCATAAAATGCTGTGTAATGTTCCTTCTGTTTCTATTTTGTGGAAATAATTTGAGAAGCATTGTAATTAACTTTTCTTTGAAAGTCTGTTAGAGTTCTAGGCTAAAACCATCTGGCTCTGGGCTTTTTGTGGATTGAGAGATTTTTAATTACTACTTCTGTTTCACTAAAGTTTATAGGTCTGTTTAATTGCTTTATCTGATCTTGATTTAATTTTGGTACATGATATATATTGAGAAAATTATCCATTTCTTTGAATTTCTGCTTTAATGGAGTATATGTTTTTAAGGTATGTCCCAACAAGTCTCTGGATTTCCCCAGTGTCTATTGTTATGTTGTTCTTTTCATTTCTAATTTTGTTCATTTGAATCTTCACTCTTTGCCTTTTAGTTCACTTCAAGAAGGGTTGATCAGTCTTACTGATATTCTCAAACGAACGACTCTTTGTTTCATTAATTCTTTGAACTTTTTTTGTTGTTTTTATTTATTGATTTCTGTCCTGAGTTTTATTACTTGCCATATACTTCTTTTGAATATGATTTCTTTATTTTGGTTTAGAGCTTCTAGGAGTGCTGTTTAGTTACTAGCTCTCTCTATCCAACTTTTTTTTTAATGTATGCACTTAATACTATAAACTTGCCTCTTAGAACTGCCTGCATTGTGCCCCGTGAGTATGCATATAATGTATTCATTTTTATTCAATTCTAAAATATCTTCATTTTTTCTTAATTTCTGTCTTGATCTACTTTTCATTAGTAGTTGTTCAGTTTCCACAAAGTTGTAAGCTTTATGATTTTTATATACAGTTTTAACCTGTGGTGTTAAGATAGGATACAGGGAATTATTTCAAATTTTTGTATAAGCTGAAACTTGCTTTGTGTCCAAATATGTGGTCAGTTTTGATTAAAGGCCCATGAGGTGTTGAGAAGACAGTACATTATTTTATGTTGAGGTAAAATATGTTAGAAATATTTTTCCATTTAGGTTTTGTCTGGATGGCCTGTATATTGGCAAGAGTGGGTGTTTTAAATATTAAATTTAATTCACAGCATATTCCAGTGTACTTCGTAATACTTGTTTCTACCTTCACAAAAGTATAAAAAGTATATAATTAGTCATGAATGTCCTTAGAAATTAAAATTGAAAGATAATTTTACTTTTTGCTGAAGACTTAAAGAAATTGTGGAAAATAATTTATTGTAAAAATTTTTGAGTGAAAAAAATAAATGTAAAATGGAATTACTAAACATTTAAAAATTACCTCATGTTCTTTTTATTTAATATGTAATATTCTGGTGTGGGAAGAGATACATAATTTCAGTAAATGGAATTCCTGGAACCAAACTAATATGCATCTGTTTACTCCATTCTAAATGTTAAAGTAAAAGTTGGTTCAAATGCAGAAATGTCAGTTAAATGGAGTTTGCCCTCACTCATCATGAGGAAGGAAAAATAGATTGAATGTCCCTTTGTAAAACTCTAGGCTTTTTTCTTGATTTTTAATACTCTTAATACTTAAACATTCACATTATTTATAATTATTGACTTTCTAAAAAGTGCATAAATGTCAAGAAGGACTGTAAAGTACTCATGATTGACAAAATTCAGAGAAAATAATTGGATTAAATGGAAAGGGATGTTATTAGAATTTCCATTAAATATTACAAGTGCTCATACTTGAATCTGCTGCTTTAATTTGTATTAAGAAAAATATGCTGAAAATATATTTTTAGTCCTAAGATTTTAATAAATCCAGCACAAGAATGAAATCACCTAATCCAGGCTCTTCCCATGTTATTCTTTTGCTTGAGTAGTTACTTACAATTTTCAATTTCATAGTCCATATCCTTCTTCTAGAATGTTATTTATATAATATTATTTCCAGAAGTATTTCTGTGAAATACATTTTATCTTAAGAAAAACATTACATGAGTAAACAGTACAAACAAAACAAAGTATAAACAACACAAACATACAACATTCAGCTTTACATTCTATCATGAAAAAGAATGGATCAGAAAATAAAACAAACAAAAAAATATACAGAAGAAAGTAAATCTAGTTTCAATCATAACAAGCAAACTTTTAGCAGGGACAGATAGATGTATGCTGGGCATATACTTTTCAGGAAGATGGTAAGATTGCATTGGGAGAATGCCTGTCTAAGCTGAACACTAATATTCTGCTCTCAGTTGTTACCAGTTATCAGTGGAAGAGATATTTAAATGAAATATCATTAATTGGTGTACTATAAAAGAACAGCATATTTTTCCCACTATATATTTCACAGAACTTCCTAAGAAGATGTTTTCTGAGCAGAAGAAGGAGGAGAAAATAGTTATTCTGTACCTTTATTTTGATACTTAGAACTACGTAATCTAGATATGAAATTTCCATACACATTTGTGAATATGTGTGTAAGAAAGTGTGCAAGTGTGTGCAAGTGTGTTTGTGTGTTTGGTAGAGGAAGAAGGGAAAAAAGGGGGGGGAATGTATATTACAGTGATGAACTTTAAGAATGCAAAAAGAACAAAAAGCATACAATCATGTGATTCATTTTATTGTTCATGTTTCCTGTTATACATCATTGGAATGCACATGGAAAGAAATAAACAAGAATACGCCCAAATAAAAAGAAATTAAGTAATGTTTTACCACAGATCAGATACTCTTTGGAGTCTAATATCACAGAATTCATTTGACTTTTAAAAGTAGCTTATAAATTATTATTTTATTGACAAGAACAAATAAAACTAAGTCCATAATTTCCAGAAAGCAAACCACTTATAACAAACAGCTACTAAAATTTTCTTACATGTGTTACAAGAAATTTTACCCGAGTCATTTTTTTTTTTTTTTGGTTTAATAAAGAAAAATTATGTGGTAACTCAAATATGTAGCCAGAGAGTTACAGAAATGTCTAGCAGTATTTCATACTGCATGTAAAAATGCCCAAGAGGAAAGCTGCTATGTAGGATCCTAGTTATCTGAGCATAAAAATTTATGAACATGATTTGCCAATTATACTGTAATTCCCTTAATAGATTCCCAGAAATATTCAAGAGCTCTAAGAAACAGTGAGAATACTTTACTAAATCAAAAGCCATATGGTGCATGAAAATAGAGAACTTACACTTGATGTGAGACCATGAGAAGGAATAAAAGGATTACAAATTAAAAGAAAATAAAATACACATAGCTGATAAAAAAAAAAAATATCTAAAATGTTTTAAAATAAAATATCAGAACTCAATCGTAAATGTCTTACACTATCCAGTTTGGCATGGACAAATGACATTGGCAATTTACTTATCAGGGAAAACCATAAGCAAAAGCATCTATAGACTGTTCAATATTGTTAGCTGTGGGAGAAATATAAATTAAATCACATTACTTTATCAGCATACACAATGCAGAGTAGACAAAATCAGATGTAGAGACACAGGTACAGATACATACAAGCCAGTTGTTCCCCAGAACCTTCACAAGACACAAAGTTAAAACTACAGCCTGAAAAACTATAAGATAACAAAGTTTTCTTTACTTTAGCACAAGTGGTATTTTTATATGAAAAACAGATAGCAAGTAACAACCCAGTAGTCTGTGCTTGGGCTTTTCTCCAGAAAGATGAGACCACACAAACAACACAGCAGCATAATCTATAACTACTAGGGACAACTCAATGTCCTTCTGTGGTGAAGCCATTGGAGAGCTGTGGAGTTCTACTCAGGAATAAAAAGAATAAACTATGGCTACAAATTCCTACTTTAAGTGTGTCGATTAGAAGATGCCAATTTCAAAATGTTATGTATGTTTCTGTCTCCATCAGCTACTAGATGAGGGCATATAAGTTAGTTATCAATCTCATTATCAGGGAAGGGCATTTAAGGACAGAAGCAGACGTCCACAGCTAAACACTGAGCTGAACTCCAGAAGTCCAGTTGCAGAAAAGGAGGAGTGATGAGCAAAGGGTTCAAGACCAGACTGTAGAGACCCATAGAGATAGCTGACCTGAATGGGGGTGTCAAGGAGGGGGGGAGCTCATGGATACCAGACTGATAGCTGGAAAATCAGCATAGGGATGACCCAGACCCCCTGAAAGTGGGTCTCAGTTGGAGGGCCTAGAAAATCTGTGGGACTTCTGACAGTGGAACCAGGATGTGTCTCTGGTGCATGAAAGGACTTTGGGAACACATTCCCTATGTCCAGATACTCCCTTAACCTAGAGACAGGAGGGAGGGCCTAGGCCCTACTCCAAATGACTTGGTAGATTTTGATGGCCCCTCCTGGGGCTTCACCCTCCCTGTGGAGTCTGTGGGGAATGGGATAGAAGGGGATGTCAGGGGGCATGGGAAGATGGGAGGGAGAGGGAACTGAGATCAATATGTAAAATAAGAAGAAAAATAAAACTACAAATAAAAGAACATATTTCATTTAAAAAATATAATGTATGATTTCACTTCTAAAATGTTAATATTTTCTTTACATTGATTTAGTGTGTTAATGAATGTGTAGGTGTGAGTGTAGTTTTGTGCATGTATTTGTGTGTGTGTGTGTGCATGTGAGGACAACTTGGAATTTGTTCTCTCCTTAGACTGTTGAACTGCAGGAATGAATCTTGGATCATTAGTCTTGATGTTAAGTGCCTTTGCCTGCTGAACCATCTTTTTAACCATCAAAAATATATTTGAAATAATGCAAATTTAGAAAAACAAACATTTCATGTTTACCAGTGGTTTGAGATGATGAGGGAGGAGAGAAAGATTAGTAAACTTTCTGTGGTAAGATCTTTTATAAACCATTAAAGGAAATTCCACAGAAAATAATTCAAGTTTTATTTTAACTGGTAGAATCCCATGTATTTCTTTTTGGTTAATTCAGTTAGAACTAAAAAACATGTTATATTGTCATCTTCACTGGTTTTGTTTGTTACTTTCTTCTCCAATAGCCATTCCTCAAGTTACTTTTAAAGAGATAGAATGCCTGAACTACAAGAAATAAATGGAAATATTAACTAACTGAACACTTAATAGATCCACTGAGTTTAGAAATTGATAATATGTTATATGGAGCCAAAACCTTGATAAGAAAGCCTTCAGTGGTATCAACAAATGTGGAGTTTGTGTAATTAAAAACTATAGAAATCATGAGAAATAATATCTCTCACTGTATAAGATGTATGAAGCAGATGTACTTCGTCAGAAAATTTCGTCTTAGTGCATAATTTTAGTGACTGAAATGACTCAAATGAAAATAAAATAACAATTCAAAGCTCTCTTTTGCAGGTAAATTTTCCTTTTCAATTTTAATTTTTTTATTCATTTTCTATAACAACCAATTACCACCACCCTCCTCTCATCCTCCTCCTCTATCTCCTCCTAACTCACTCCCATCCACTCCTCAGAAAAGGTTAGGCTTCCAATGAGGAGTCAGCAAAGCCTGGAACATTTAGTTGAGGTGGGACAAAGCCTCTCCCCACTGTATTAAGGCTGAGCGAGATATCCCACCATATGGAATGGGTTCCAAAAACCCAGCTCACATAAATCCTGGTCCCACTCTCAGGAGCCCGTCAAACAGACCAAGCTACACAACTGTTCCACACATGAAAGAGGGTCTAGTTAGGTCCCATGCAAGTCCCCAGCTGTTGGTCTAGAGTCTGTGAGCTCCCACAACCTTGGGTCAGCTACTTCTGTGGGTTTTACATTGTTGAAAAGCTAAGGATCATTTTCATCAGTCTGATTTTGACTATAAATCAAGTATTTATATTTAAATATAGATTACAATTTTTTTTTAAATTTGAGCAAATTGAATATTTTATGGAGATTCAATGTGGTGATATTTTTTTCTTATAGTAACCCCCCTCCAAAAAAAAGTAACCCAACCTTAAAAAAATAAAAGATTGAGAAATGGATGAAAACCAACATAGCATCTTGTTCAAAGGTTAAGCTTAAGATCTACAAATTCCCTAAAGATATGTAATGACCTTAAGAATCTACTACTAAGGGAAATGAGATATTCATGATCTTAATTTGGATTTCTGAATAACAGTACACAGAATTTATATAGTCCTTCCAAGGTACATTATTATCCTCTATATTTGGGGTTGTTTATATTGATAAACAGCAATAGAACTTAATACTTCTTTGTAACAATACATCTATATTCTAAATGTTGGATATGAATACAAAATATTTGGAGTTTATATTAGGTCTTACTTCTAAATGAGAGCTACATTAATAAAAAGTTTGAACTTAGTAAAACATTTTATAAACTTAATTACCAGAATCCCTATGGAAAGCTGTAATTATTATGGACTATATTATTTCTTAAGCTTCAGTTTTGAATGTCCCACAGAAGCCATGAAACACAAAAATAATACATATCTAAGTGCTGAATATCAATTTACTGTGTATTCTTCAGGGCAGTGCCAAAAACTAATGGCTAGCATATCATGAAAGCTTAAATAAGCAAATTCAATTTTATACAGTGAAATCAACAAGATATCATTCAATTCTTCTAGAACCTGGGGTCCAGGATATCTAATGGCCACCTTGATCTTCCAATCAACTCACTATCTGCCCTTGAAGAACATATTTAATTAGTCTCTGACTAATTATATGAATGTATAAAATGGAGATATTGAATATTCATTTTACTCATGGGATATGTAAAGGAATTAATTATTATAAAATACAAAAATATTTGTGGATGGAAGGTATATATCAAATTACTAATTAAGGGCAAAGTCAGATGGTTTGTTCTGTTTTATAATGGTAAACTTCATGCAATGCTTGATAATAATAGTATTAATAATATCCACCAAAAGAAGAATCCTAAATACATTGAATGATATGAAGAAATAAATACATTCTGGTGGAAGATATATGGTTTCTGAGTTAACCCTCTTAATTCAGATTAACACATCATCAAAGAAACAGTATCTTCCAGCAACTCTAATAATAAATACCATGGAAAGGAATCATATGTAAAGTGCATTAGTCAAACAATGAGCTATGAATTTAAATATACCTAACAGTAATTCATGCTCTATTTTGCAAGACAATCTTCAGCAAACTTCTTTAGTATAGCTATTGTGATAATTTGAATGAAAATGTCCCCACAGGATCACAGGGACTGGGACTATTGGGAAGTGTGGCCTTGTTGGAATAGATGTGGTATTATGGGGTTATGTAGTGAGATAGTCCTTCTGTGGCACTGACCACGCCCATTGGGGGTGGAGCCATGGGCGGAAGTAACCTGTGGAAGGAAGCCGGAGGAAAAACTAGGAAAAGCTCTCTTGCTGGGTAAAGCTCTCTTGCTGGCAGGACTGGAAAAGCTCTCTTGCTGGCAGGACTCGGACAGGAGAGCATTAGGTGGAATTTCCTGGTGTCCATCTGTCTAGGTTGTAAGTTATTTCTCCCTGAATAAGCATCTATTCGGCCTATTTGTTTATCCTGTTCCATATTTACCGTGATAGGGTTATGCTTTCAGGTCTTAGAAGCACAATCAAGGCCACTTTTTGGCTCACTGTTGTCAGGGACCATGAGAAGTATGGAGGCTAACCTACCAGTGATTCTGTGATAGGGAAAGGCTGTGGAGTTACTGGCTGTGGAAACCAGTTGCTCCTGTCTGCAGTTTCTCTCATGACTCACTTCATTTCTTCCCTAAGAATAGCTTTGGGTGTTCTCCCTCTCTTGTTCCTTTATCTCATGAAAATATTACATGGGGGGCATGGGAGGGATGGAGAAAGAGAGGAAGGGAGAGGTAACTGGGATCCACATGTAAAATAAGAAAAAGTATACTTAAAAAAATAAATAAAAAGGACAACCCCCCAAAAAAAGAACAGAAAAAATTCCATCTACTGGGCACCTATATTTGTGGGTGATCCAGAGGATGATTTTTCATTGACCTGTATAACTTTGTTGTATAGAAAATATGCTGGGACTTCCTTCATAACTAGATCTATTTGTTCCTCTTGGACTGTGGACACTTAATAGCCTGCCTTGTTCTTTTGTTCAGACTAACTGCACACAATTAGCTCACTTTCACCTCAGAGCAAGTTCAAACTAGACTAAAACAGTTTTTGCTAGATATGTTTAATATCTTACAGTTATGTTCAAGGTCAGAGTCACAGATGTCCAAACAAGATTAGTAAGAAAAACATGTCAATTTTTCACTTGCCAGTATACTAACAATAAATACGTGTCTCATAGTTGTCACTGGACACTGTGCCCTTCCCACAGTCTGGCCATGGATATGCTCCTATGGCCTTAGGACTTTATGTTGCCATGGCAATGCCTCAACTCCCTATCAGTTATCCTAGGAATGTGCTCTTGATCAATGAGAAACACCTCTTGTAATTTCTTTATTGCCTCAACGTTTTGAAGAGAGAAGGATTTTAGAATAGAAGAAGAAGCTAGGAGGAATTAAAAGAAGCAAAGAAGAATTAGAACTATGACAGAATAAGGAAACTGATTTGGAAAAGCACATGTGGATAATTCATTCACCCTCAGATTTCTCTAGTCATCATGCTTGCCTATGGTGTTCTCTCTGAACTCTGAGGACTATTGAAGCTGGCACTCAATAGCCTTCCTTCCTCTTTTTGCTGCCTGCAGATCAAGATGTAGGACCATATTGGCTTACATATAGCCATTCTTCTCATGATGATGATAGTGGATTAAATCTCTGAAACTGTAAGACAAACCTCTTATAAATTCCTTTTATAAGAGTTGTTTTGGTCATGGTGTATCTTTACAGCAGTAAAATCGGCTCCGTCGTGTTGCAGTCTGTACAGTACCATTTCTGAGGGTTGAAGATGGAATGATTCGAGCCAAGCTGCAACTGCTCGATGTGTCTGCACTCATCCATTGTTACTATTTCTTCAGTCTATGGGAGAGGCACATCATCCAAACAAGTCTCTCCTCATAACACCTGCAGCACCTGAAAACGGCTCGAGCACACGGCTCGCCCCGGGGCCCCTAGGGCGGCATCTGGGTGGCAGCGAGGGTCTTGGCCAGCAGAGGGTCAGCCAGCAGAGGCGCGAGGCCACGCCCACCAGCACTTTGGTTTACAGAAACAGATCTGTTCATATATTTCAAAATATTTACCTAATAGCCAAAAAGATGTAGTTCAAATGCAGAGTTGATCAAAGGTAGCTATGGATGGGCCTACAGACAAACCAACTAGGCTGTTGACCTGTACTGACCTTCCTTCTACACATACACAGAAGTATAATAAGATAATCAGCCTTTTTTTTTTTTTTTTTTTTTTTTTTTTTTGGTTAGAAATGCCATTTTTATACTTTTACACTTTTGATGAAGTGGGCTTTAAGTAAATGTTTTCATCAGAATATTAGAAATGCAAAGCCACAATAAGAAACAGTATTTAAAGACTCATCCACACTCATATACTACAAAAAGAAAAGAAAAGAAAAAATATATTCAGCCTTGTAGAAAGCTCAACATAGGGTGCATTTACTTATTTTTATTTTCTAGAATCTTTTATTCACGCCTGTATACCTGAAGGCAGATTCCCACCATACCTGTGAGATACTGTGTAGACTAAGATTAGCCTCTGAGTGGCTTTGAAGGATTGTCTTGATTGCATTGGTCAACGTAGGAAGACCCATCTTGTCTATTTTCGTAAGAGGATAGGGAATAGGGGAGTCTGGGATCCTAGACTGCATATAATAGAGGGGTAAGGTGAGCATGAGTGAGCATCCAAGGCCCTGCTTCTGATTAAAGATAATGGCACCAGTCTCCACAGGTTTCTGTCTCTTTAACTTCCCTATTACAATGCACTATAGTCTGATGCAGAAATAAATCCCTTTTCCTTAAGCTGCTTTTATTTATTTTTTTCAGGATATTTTATTACAAGAATAGGAAAAGAAACTAAGACAATTAAAGTTTCTCAGCAACTCAAAGTTGCACTAAGACAATAACTTGGCAACTTGAAGTTCCACAATGGGGATGCTTAAGCATATTTGTTCAGTGGAATATTGGTCTGTATACTCACCTAATAATTCAATGGTTCTTGTGAGTTGCTGTGTATAAAACATTCTCTTGAAGCCACAATAAGTGCCTGTTGATTACACACACAGTACACAGCCTGAAAAATACCTGAATCTTCCTCAAAACAATCAGAATAACATCTTTGAAAACCTAGATAAACTGTATACAAGCTCTGTCATGAATTGATAAATGTAAGCCTTAGTGATATATAATATATATAATTTTTCCTTTTCTACTGAAGAGCTGAGTATAGCAACAGGTGAATAATTGCCTTTAAGAGGACGCAAAACAAAATAGACTGTGAACTTGTGCCAAATATTAGAAAGAAACATTATATTATTTATTTACTATAATACCTTCTAATTTCGCATGTTTTGCCAAAGCTTAAATTATCAGCAAAAAATGTGAGCGTTTCAATGATGAATAAAAATTAGTTATCAATTTTACTTTAAATATTTATGATTTACATGGTTTATGACAAATATGAAGTGTAATTTCGACTGGTATATATCCCATAATGTAGTGAAATAAATTTCAGAAATTTCACTTACTATGTTCTAACATCAGATAAGGACATGGCAAATATCACTAGTAATAACTGTTGTGTTTTCATATAATCAAATTTCTCTCCTAGCAATTCACAAAGAAGCCAGAAATGCAGGTTAAGGAAAATAAAATAGGGTTATAATATATCAACTACCAAAAAATGTCAAAAAAATATTTTCCCTTTTTTTTATTACAACCTACAAAAATATGAATGGTATTCTGATTTTATGTAAAACTCTTTCTAATAATGTCTAATAAAATATGTCATGTTTGTGAAAACATTGTATTTATGGGACTAGCCAAATGTATGTGGTTTTACACAATACTATTTTCAAGTCCAGTGATTGACATAAACTACAGTTATCTTTATACAATAAAATATGCATTTTACAAAAGTATCTATAGTCATTTGTAGCACTGGCTAATACATGAAGAGTCCACATATGTAATGTGGAATCAGTAGATCAATCCTTAATGTGTCAACCTGAAATCAAGTTATTACATAAAACCTCTGTTTTTCAAGACAACTTGGCTTTCCTCCCTATTGCTTGAAAATGAAATAATTGTGTCACTTTGTCCCTTAGGCTTACATAAACTGATGCAAGCAAAGAACTTGGAACACGATAATTTTCCAAAAAGGCATTCAAGGACAAACGTCATATTGACAGCTTAGACAATAAAAATTGTCCAGTGCATCCTAACAACAGTTATTCTTCTCCACTACATGTTTTGTTTTAATTCAACTAACTAAGCACTTGTTCATTTATTCATTAATCCAAACAACATGGGATTTCATTAAGAGCAGGGCATCGCACCCAATACTGTCAGTTATACTGAAAAGTATAATAATGATTACCTAAACACACTTGCTGATACTGAAAAAAAAAGTAGCCAGTAGTTCATCAAATTGACTGAGTTGCAATCTCCCAAGGAGACTAGCATTTGAAGAGCTATATAAAGAATAAGTTGTTGTATGCCAAGCTGTATGATATGTAGAAGCAAGTGATTATTATAGACCGACTATTGAAGAGTCACACAATGGGATGGCAAAATGCTCTAGAGAAAAATGCCTAGGTGTTAAATTTTACTAGCTAACATTACAGTTAAAGTATGTGAGAACAGTGTTGAAATACCCAAAGAAAGAATTTCAATACCTTCTCCTATAGAGGTTTACTTTTTTTTTTTTTTTTTTTTTTTTTTTTTTGTTTTTGATGCTGCTATTGTCTTGTTTTAGATATTTGATATGTTATCATTCTTCAAATACTGATGCATTGTAATTTCTCCTGAGTAGACCCAAGCTACTTACATCAGACTCCTTGACCTCTGTATTGAAACAATAGGAAAATGGGAATCTTCAGATATTTTAAGAATAAACACTTCTAGAAATGGTTTGTGATAGTCTGACTAAAAATGGCCTCCAAATACCCATGGGGAGTGACACTATTAATGGGTGTGGCCTTGTTGGAAGACATGTGTCACTGGGGGAGGGCTTTGGGGTTTCAAATGCTCAAGCCAGGCTCAGCATCACTTTTTGTTCGTTTTGACTGCCAATCCATATATATAGAACTCTCTGCTACCTCTCCAGCACCATTTCTGCCAGCTTGCCCCCATGCTTTCTATATGACTGTAATGGACCTGTGAACCTGTAATTAAGCCCCAATTATAAGAGTTGCCACGGTGGTGGTGTCTCTTCACAACAACAAAACCCTAAGATAGTGTTCAGTAAAATTTTGGCAAAAGACCACAGAATTTCAATGATATATTTGGGAACCCACATAGCCATTTGTCTTCTCAAATTATTTAAAATGTTAATATAAAATTAGTTTATTTGTATGTAATAAAACAGATTGGACTCTAGGGACTAGATATAGAAACATTCTTAGAGTGAATGAAGTATAAGTAAACAATTATTGAAAAGAACATGTGACACCTACTGTAGAAAATATAACATCCTATAGGATTACATTAATCCAAATGAAAGGAAATGGATCTGTAACAACCCTATTTGTTCTTTGGGGTTTTATTTTCATATTCTCCCAAGTGTTAAAAGGTTATAATAATGTTTCATGGGAGATCATGTTGTGCCCTGTGCTGGAGGCAGTGTAGAGGAATATGCATGACATAGCTCATGCATATGAGAGGGTCTAAGGAGAGTGAGACAGATTGAGGTCATGGGAAACCTGAGGAGATGCACTTACATGCATTTCCTTAAAAACTGATTTGTCCTCAGCCTGGGGGCCTAGTGACTATGAATTCACAGTCTATCTGTAAGGATTCTGATGGGTTTTTTCCTCCTGTTTTGTTTTGGCTCCAGGGTCTCAAGCCTTGGAACCATACCAGCTGTCTTATTACAGGTCTTTTCATGCTCTTTTCAGCCTTATATTTTCAAAGGGATGGCTCTCTTTGCTCCCTAGGGAAACACCTGTGATCTAGGTTTTATCTTATTTCCTGGTAGCAGGATCATTGGTTCCCTATGTTTCTAAAGCATCTTGTCTACTCAGTGTTTCTCATTCTGGTCCCAAATTTAAAGCTTGGATGAAATGCTCTATTAAAGTTGAATTTTAATAATGTTATAATCCCATAAACTTAGTTGTCACAATTAAATGAATTCTAAATCTCCCCCCTTAGAGTCCTATGTTAAATCCTAGTCTCATTGTAATACTGGACAATAGACCTTTGAGAGCTGAACTGAGCTCAGGAGGGTGGGGCCTCCTTGAAATTAGTTTTGTTTGTTTGTTATAAAAAGAGATGGAATCACTCACTCTTTCAACCCTATGAGGATGTAGTATTAAATGCTAGTCAATTGTAAACCAAGAAAAGAGTCCTCCCACCACAATGAATTTATTTTCACTTTGATCTTGTACTTACAGCCTCCAGATCTCTAAGAAGTAAATATTTTGGATACTCCAATCATTTGTAATATTTTAACACTGCAGCATAACACTTATTTTTCAGAAGTTTCTGTTTTAAATGTGGACTTACATCCATAACTGGAAGCATAATAGGGCTGGGCTCAAATCTAGTTACTGTAATGCATCAGTTTGCGAACTATGAATAATTGTGATTACTTCTTGGGCTTCCTCAGTGATCTTACAAGAGTGCCATTAGCAATGTGCAACTGATAAGACTCCATTACCCTTTAGTTTGCTGAGATTTCGTAGCTGGTGACTCTCACTCATTTGAAAGTTCCCTTTCCTACCCAGCTCAGGATGACAGTCTTTAAGCCAGATTCCTTGGCAAAACTAACTCTCTTTCTGATGGAAGTAACTTTTTAATACAGGTTTTCTCTGCTTGATCCAAGTTAGGTTATGGATTCTTCTAAGTCTTTGTGATTTGTAAGCAAATACATCTTTACTCTTGTTTTCTTTCAATTTATATTTACACAGCAATTTCCTCTTCTAACTTCTCCCACTGTTAGATGTAAACATCATGTGAACCACAACATATGTCAGCTCACACAACAGGGCAACATGTTAGGTGGCTGCTTCACAGCATATTTTACAAACGAGAGAGAACAAAGTATAATGATCCCAACACACAAAAATGTCAACTGATACCTTTTATTCTGTGCCAACGTAAAATTAATTCTTAAATATATATAAATAAATAAATAACTCTTTGGTGAAGTTTTTATAGTTATGAACTGTGGTTGTTTGGGTATCCTTATAAGCAAAACCTGATCAAAGCTTATTGAGAGCCCATGTTAAGAAATATTGTTTAAGAACAGAGGGCTGAAAAAAGGGGGGAATCAAAACAGTCTGGGCTGGGGAATCAGGTTTATCATGTGTTACTAATTCATTCCGACAATTAATTCAAACCCATCAGGGATGCTAGTTTCCAGTGTTTTCACCTGATGGTTAGGGAGCTGGGTGTTTGTGCAACTTCAGTGAGTAATTGCTTGAGGTCTTCCCAAGAGGATGCTCCCTCTCTGGCACTTCAGGCCTACCATCAGCACTCTGTGAAAAGGTGAAGGTTAATTACCTACAGACAAGGAAATGGTAATTTATCAACAGAAGATTAAGGGCAGTCACCAACAGCTTGCCTGAATCTTAAACAAAGCTCGATGTACAGACAAAAAACAAGTGTGATAAAGCATTCTCCTTTTCATATAGCTCCAGGCCCAAAGACGAGATCTGACTTCTTACTCAATTCTTCCAAGCATCATCAAGGCATTCTTTCTTGCCTAAATTTATTTCAACATTTTCTGGGGTCCCTTTCCCCTGCCCCTGCCATCTCCTTTCAATTCGCCTTCATAAAGCCACAGAGAATTCTATGAGATCCATCTCCAAATGTTCTTATTTTGGTATGTCCTTCCATTTCCATCAGTGCCACTCAGCTCTGTGACAGTGTCCTATCTAGCCTACCTGCTCCCAATTGTTATGCTGTACTGGATTCTTTATAAAGGACTCAGTATTGTCTTCCTAAATCATTTCATCTCTGTGTTCAGACTCCTTCCACTTACTATCACAAAAGGCTATAAGTACTCCCTGGCTCTGTATGCACAAAATTAAAAGCACTCACTGCTCAGAAATTTTTCCTTACTCAGGTCACTGCAGTCACAAGGGCTCTGTGATTTTAACATATAATATTTTCTCACTTCATATCTCCTAATTGTAAGACCTAGGAATTGGTGGGGCTGTGTGTTCTTATTATGGCCTGCTTCACTCACAACTATATCCCTAACACTTGATGCTGTATAGTTGGTATAGGTTTTCTCATGTCTCATTAACAAAATAATGAGGACATTTACCATTTCAGCCTAGTGAAAGAGCCTTCCACCTCCATCTACGCAGGAACAGAACTCTATTAAAGGTCACATCGACAGAAAAACAGAGGCCCTATTCATATGTCCCATAGCCACCCTATTGCTTAAATGTATTCAGAACTACATTTTAACATGAAAATAAGATGGCAGGAATCAGGTAGTACAATTCTTTTCAGTGTCCTTGGAAATAGCCTATAGAGCTACCACAATGTGCCTCATACTAGATATAAGTACTTGCAGAATAAACAAATAAATTATCAAGTTGAGCATACATGTTATTTAAAGCATTGTTTGTTTTCAAAATCTATTAACACATGTAAACTCTACTATCACAACAAAAGTAACCATCATTGACTTCCTTACAGTCTGCATATTCAAATGTACACTTCATGTTTTACTAAGAAATGTGTGTGTGTGTGTGTGTGTGTGTGTGTGTGTGTGTCTGTGTCTGTGTCTGTGTGTCTCTGAAGCTCATACTGACTCTTTTTGCTTAATCTAAAGAATTATATTTAGATAGAAATGCAATGTTCAGACATTCAACTCAGTATATGTTTTGAATCTACATTACCTTTTTTAGAACCTAAGTATTAATTAGTTTCAGGTTTAATGATGGCATAAGAGGAAAATAAAGTAATCATTTTGAGTAGACAATCTTTGGGGACATACTTGTACTGACAGGTTACTGTGAATTTTGACTGAAACCTTCATTTACAGAAAGCATGCATTGGGGACTTATGAGCTCAACATAGCTCTAAGCACTTTATATGAATTAGGGTTTTGAATTCTCACAAAACCTTAATGAGAAAAATATTTATCAGTCAGGCTCCCACAACAAAAGTGATAGGGAGTCCATTCCACATAGAGGGATACTTTCTCAGCTTATACACATGGGGGAAGGCCTAGGCCCTGCTCCAAATGATATGACAGACTTTGAAGGTTTCCCCATAGAAAGCCTCACCCTCCCTGGGGAGCAGAAAGGGGATGGGATGGGGGTTGTTGGGTGGGAACAGGAGAGAACTGGGAATGACATGTAAAACAAGCCCTGTCCAGTAAGAACTGACAAATGACATCAATGGTTAAACCTCCTGACTGATCACTCTGCTTAAAATCCCTAATTTGTTAAGATTTAGTCTTGGCAGGTTATGTCTAAGAATTTATCCTTATGTTGCAAATTAACCAAATTGCTGACACAGATTTTCTCAAGACAGTCAAGTGAACTAATTTCTCTCATTTTTATAATGTCTCACTTTTCACTTCTGATTTTAAGCCTGTTTTTCCTTAGTCTGACTAAGATTTGTACATTTTTTATTATCCCATATTTTCATTCTATCAACCTCTTCTACCATCTGTTCTCTATTTCATTTATTTTTTCCCTAATTTATTCAGTTAGTTTTTAGTTACTTTCATCTTTTCCTAATTCCTTTGTCTTGTTACTTTTCAAACAACTTGTTCTTGACCATGGAGGTGGTTACAAAGCCTCACAGGGGATCTTCTTTGTGCTGCTTTCGGGAAGAGCTTTAAACTTCCTTAATATGGTCTCCCTACCTTTCTCAAGATCTAGGAAATATCTGGGCATCATTTTCTGAAAGGTCCAGCCTCTCTTCTCCTTCTGTGACTCTGCAAGGCTTATATTGCTTCCGTTGATGATGTCCCACAGATTCCTTCGGCTTCATTTGCTTCCTTTCTTTTCTCTTTTGCCCTTCTGACTGGGTCATTTTGTTTGGCGATCATTGAGGGCTAGCTGGTAGTGCTGAGTCTTTATTACAGTTGAGTCAACTCCCAGTAGTCAGGTTTACTTCATTATCTCCAGAAGCACAATTTTCTTCTCGTTTTATTTCTACTTTTTGTTGAAACCTCCTTTTGTTCATACCTTGTTTAATTTTCTGACTTGTTAACTTGTCTGTTTGTATTTTGACTACTAGGTTTCCTTAAAAAATTATTGCTTTAAATATTTCTCTCAGATATTTCATATATCTCTGGTTAATTCAGCTTGTTTGCTAAAATACTATTTTACCCTGTAGAAATATTATGCTTCATCATTTTTTTCTCTTTTAGTTTTCCTCTGTCACCTTTTCATTAATGAAATAGTTTTTCCCAACAGCATATACTCTCTGAAGAGAAAGCCCTTCACTTGCAGTTGGATGGTTAGAAACATTTGGGCTATCTCAGAACATTTCTACAGATAAATCATCTTTTACTTCTTTATTTAATCATGAAAACAAGGAAAATATGGTAAGCCAAACTAGACCTAACAGCTCCCATTTGCTTGACCCTACAAAGAGCTCTAAATTGTCAATCAGGTTGACAGACAGCTTTGTCTGTAGGTCAGTTAATCCTGCTTATCGTCTAGTGCCCTGCATGCCATGAGAAATAAGTTGGCCTCTTAATGTTACGGGTATAGGTGTTTTGTCTGTATAAATGAATGACTAAGAGAACACCAGGTCCCATGGAACTAAAGTTATAGACAGCTGTGAGCTGCCATGTAGATACTGGGAATCACACCTGGGTCCTCTGGAAAAGCAAACAATGCTCTTAACTGTTGAGCCATCTCTTCAGCCCCTTCTTAGTGTCTTATGCCACAGGAACGATTGGGTTAGAAAAGTCTCTCTTGGCACTAAACCTTGCTTCCTGGCAGAAGGTATTCTGAAGGGAAAGAAAAAAGATTCTGTCTCATTTTTTGGGTAATTTGCATCAGAAAGCTACTGGAACCTCCAAAATTCCTCAGATCTATGGGTAGTTTTGAAATTCTGTAAGTTCTATGAGAGAGAGAGAGAGAGAAAAAAAAAAGGCAGAATATATGTACTTCTTCCTGACATCACTTCCATCTACAAATTCATGAGCTTTAGGAAAATTTATGTTGTTTTCAGTTGATTTTCCTTTAGCTGTTTATTGATGTAGCTGTTGCCTAAAGCTATGTCAATATTTACTTCCATGTTTTCTTAAGAATACTTTAGTATTGCTTATTACTTTTAAGCCATTGATTCACTCAGAAATAAATTTTGTATGTTATGAGAGGTAGGTGCCTTACGGGGTTCTTCTGCATGTCCAGTCACCCCACCACAATTTGTTCAATTTGTTCCTTTTACCATTGCAATTGTTGGCACTCATTAAAAGTCAGCTGTCAGAAGTAAGCGATGATTTTGGACTCTCAGTTCCATTTTGTTTATTATTGGGTCTGATTGCATGCCAGTATCAAACCATCTTTATTATATCCTTTATGTAATAAGTTTTCAGCACAAGGAAGTATAGTTTCTTCAATTTCACTCTTCTTTTTCAGTACCTGGCTTTTCTAGGGACCTTTCATTTCCACAGGAAACACAGAGTTCCCTTTTCAATTTATGGATACTGGTTGGGATAGATGTGAGTGGGATGGATTTATAGATCAATTTAAAGAATCCACAAATATGCATCAATACAGACATATGTCCCATATTACACATAGCTATATTTGAAATCAGTATAATAAAGTTATAAAGACAAACATATTCATAGCATCTCTTACATTTCCCCTGGGCCGTTACTTATCCTGATGCTGTATCTATTTGTGTCCCTTCAATTCATGGCTTCCTGCTTTTTTCCAGTGTGATCCACTCCCTTTACTATTTTAATCAAGGCAGGTTGCTAGTCATCAACTCACTACATTTTGTGTTAATCTGGTAGAGTCTCGATGGCATTTTAATTTTTGAAACACAGTTTGGGTTCTCACCGTTTTCTTTTCCTCTTGGAACTGTGAATACTTTGGCAGATCCCTGCTGCCCGTTTCAGAGAGAGGTTAGCTACCTTCTCCATTGTTGCTTTGATCACTCTCTGTCTTCTAAGGTGGACGATTAGGTTTTGGCATGCAGACCTCTTTAAATGTAACCAACCAAACCAAAGGGTTTGCCAAACTTTTGAAAGTTTCGTATATCATCTCTTCACATATTGTTCCCAATACTTTGCATTAGGTTTATGAATGAGTCTGATTTGTGACATTGGGAAGCATAACAGATATTTATTAATCTCTGGGAATGGGGTTTAATGAAAGGTCCTCAGATCCAGGAAGTCCATTTCATACTTTTAGAGCATTTAGCCTCAGCAAAAGCTATGTTGCAAACACATTGACTGTAAAGAGAAACTCCCAATAAAGTACGGAATAGGGGAACATGGCAAGCTAAAACACAACACGGTACCCCCTGTAAATGAGATTGATTCAACCATCTGATTTTATCAAATGTGTCTTGAGTTTACTAATGTGTAATTAAAAACTTTCTTGATTTCTAGATACCTAGTTCATTCAACATTTTTCACCTTAAGCTACTATTAAAATGTATTTTCATATATCTTTGATCTGCCACTTTAGAACTGTTGCCATTTGCTATGTTTTTTATTATTTTTTTCTTATTTTACATATCAATCCCACTTCCCTCTCCTTCCCATCCTCCTTCCATCCCATTCCCCACCCACTCCACAGGGAGGGTAAGGCCTTCCAGGAGGGATCATCAAAATCTATCAAGTCATTTGGAGTAGGGACCAGGCTCTCCCTCCTTTCTCCAGGTTAAGGGAGTATCCTTCCATGGACAATGTGCTCCCAAAGTCCTTTTGTGAACCAGGGATACATCCTGGTTCCACTGTCAGAGGTCCCTTAGACTGCTCAGGCCTTCTAACCCACATTCAGAGAGTCTGGGTCAGTCCTATTCTGGTTTCCCAGATATTAGTCTGGGGTTCATGAGCTCCCCCTGGTTCAGGTCAACTGTCTCTGTGGGTTTCTGTAGCCTGGTCTTGAGCCCTTTGCTCATCATTCCTCCCTCTCAGCAACTGGATTCCAAGAATTCAGCTCAGTGTTTACCTGTGGGTGTCTGCTTCTGTTTCCATCAGCTAGATGCTCTAGGTTGGCATCTCTACTATTGCTCAGATTGTTAGTTGGGGTTATCCTTGTAGGCTTCTGAACATTTCTCTAATGTCAGTTTTCTCTTCAAACCTATAACAGCTCCCTCTATTATGGTAACTCTTTTCTTGCTCTCATCTATTTGTTCCCTGATTCAATCTTCCTGGTCCCTCATGTTCTCCTCTCCCTTCCTCTTCTCCCCTTCCCTTTCTCCTAACTTCCTCTCCACTCACTACTCCCCACTCCCACTCTCAATATGCTCAAGAGATCTTGTCCCTTTCAGTTTTTACCTCTCTAATTTAGGAGTAGTTCTATGTTAAAAATAGTTATAGATATTTATTATTTTACTTATGGATTTAACTAGAAATAACATAGTTCTTGTTCACACAAAAATTTGAATAATATACTAGTATTATTATTTAGCATCAATTCTAAAAGGACCATTGCACAAATATGTGAACATATGGAAAGGTATATCAAATTTATGTGAATTTTGTTTCTAACAATAGTGTAAATGAAATCTCTTGCCTTAAAGTATAACAATTGGTTTCTAATAACCTTTGAGAAATCCCATAGATGAGTGAAAATAAAAGATTTTCTATGTGTCCTTTCCTCAAAACTAAAGAGTTGCAGGGGTAAACCTAACTCATTTAATAGACAGAAGTAAATCCTAACTCACTTAATACATCATTATCTTGAGATATACTGTGCTAATTCACTAGAACTTCTCAATGGGAGTGGCACAGTCTGAGCAGCTCCAATGCAGAAAGGTCTGTCCTGGAGGCTGGTCTTCTAAGGACAATGTGTTCCTGGCTCTGGAACTCAGAAAGCTGCCTTCTCAGGCCCTCGACAAGGAACTTTCTGTTTCCCTTTCTTGTATCTCATCTTTTAATAAGAAGATCAAACATATAGGACTAGAGGCTAGCTTCTTTTCCATGATCTTATTTAATTTTAACTTTATTTTATAGATCATTGTCTCCAGAACACACCCTGTTACTGATGTTAAAGCTATCATTTCATAAGAAATATTGGAATTCATTTGTATATCCACTTCAATATCACCTGCTTATGGGTGTTCAAAGTTCAGACCCTGGGAATCCAAAACTCAAAGAGCATAGCTCCGAGAGTCTGTGGAATCACCCCATTAGGGCTCCTGAAGCTTTTCAGAATGAATCCAAGTCAAATTTGCTTCAATATTTTAATGTCAATGTTAGTTTCTAAGATTCTTCTTTTTGCCAAAGTACGGAGATTAGTATTGGTCAGTATGATAACAATTTTGAAGTTATATTCCTATTTAAAGCACTATCATTAAAACAAATCTCTGAATAATTAGTGATACAGTAAATCCTGGTGATTGGCTTTACTAACAAATAATGACATTCAAATTTAAAACATGATTTTTCTTTTTGCTAGAATCTAACAATATGTAATTACCTACATGCATGTTATAATTTGCCCCTTTCATGCTACTCTGACTGTATTAGCTTTACTAATAATAAACTGCCTTCAGTGACTACAAGAATTTTTCATTATCCCAAAGCTAACAAATGAATATTAAAATAGCCCCATGTTTAAAATATGCATACTGTGGTTACAGGGTAAAGTAATTCAATCCTATTATGCTTGTAACATTAGCCTGAAGGTGAAAGGTAAAACCCCCAAACCAAATATTGCCTTTTGCCATTAATTAATATTCTGTCATCTCAAATGTGCATTACTCTTAGTAAGTGCTGCTTGCTTAACCATTGCATATTTAAGTTCTATACTTGTGCATCACACTTTCCATTTTAATGTGATTATAATCAGTTAGGATATTAGCTACATGAGTCACTGAGACACATTTTGAGGAGTAAGTTTAGAGGGCATAGAGAATTCACAGTTTTAAGGACTCCTTTATTGTGCTGTCAAATTAAATTTAGATTTAAATATTCCTATTAAATTGAAGTGAATGCAGTCAAAATATTATTCTTTCATTACTAAGTCTAAATGGCAAGCTAAATATAAGGGTGACAGATCCTTATTCACAGTTTTGACTATAGTTGGACAAAGCTATCATTTCAGTTTTAAAACAAAAGTAAAATAAATAATTTTGCCCTTTTCATGCTCATTTATAGCATTATAAATGTCTTCTTGTATGTAAAGAAAGTAATATTATTCATGGCATCGTACTTATAGTCTATGGAGTCATAAATTACACAGAAAGCTCATAGTATAGCAAGGCTGATGGTGGCCCATTGCTATCCTATGGTTGAGGTATTTACCTCTTAATCTAGGTCATATCAAACTGAAATAAAATAGTCTCAGTAGGAGCACTAAATGATAATTCTCAGGGCACAGGAAAAGGGCTTTCAAGAACACAAGTTTCCCAAAATGTAATCATCCACACATTGTAATCATTTAATACTTTCTACATTTTTTTGTTGTTGTTGTTCATGCTTCAGGCCAAAATAAAATGACTCAATCAAATTAGCTTATTCAAGGAGCAGTTGTCACCACTTTTAGATCACTCAAATGACCAGTTTAAAGCAATTCTGTTCTGTCTTAACATTAAGGCATTTTATCCACAGCATATTTTATATTTAGCCTTCTGTTATCACAATATTACTTGACAATATTGATTGAATAAAAATATTCACACACTTATATTTTGTATCAGTTTATCTAAGCTTTTAATTCAAATGGTACTTTATAGTATAATAATGTTTTTATTAAAGTCTGAATAATAAATCAATGATTTTTTTACTATATTCATTAATTTATAAGAATTTAAGAAATAAGATTATGTTAAATTTTTTTTTCTTTGAGACTGTGATTCAAATAAGAATGACACCCATAGGCTCCTGGATTGGAATGCATAGTCACCAGGAAGTGTCAGTGGAGATGTGACCTTGTATGGCCTTGTTGGAGGTAGTGTCACTGAAACTGGGTTTTTGGGTTTCAAATGCTCAAGCCATGTCAAGTGTCTCTTCCTGCTGCTTGAAGATCCAGATGTAGAACTCTCAACTACATTTCCAGCACCATGCTGATAATGGACTAAACCTCTCAACCTGTAAGCCAGCCCCATAAAAGCTTTCCTCTATAAGAGCTGTCTCTTACAAAATGTGTCTCTTCAGAACAATAGAATACTGGTCTAAGATAGACACATTGTCCTTTCCCAATAATTCTATATGTATAACCTAGTGCTACAGCCAGTGTAGGTACAGACATGTACTGAAAATGTCTCACTCACTGGACCTAAAGCAGAACGATGGATCAGATGACACATGGTTGATATGATTTGTCCTTTGGATTGGCCCAAAGTTACTATCTTCTAGCATGTATATAAGAAGCTTTACATGTGAGTATGACAAAAAGGAAAACTTAAAGTTATATATTGAGATGAATCAGAAATATTTGACAATTGCTGAGCATTTGGAAGAGGGCAAATGAGTGGAATACCTGTAGAATCATCTCTGCTTATGGCTCTGGGAAAAAAAGCAGTGCAAACTTAAGAATCACGAAATAGAAGCCAAGAAATGGGATACTGTGGGAACTGTTCCTTGGAATTTGCTAGCTTCCTCTCACAAGGCCCTGAGATAAGAATTCACACTGCCCCTCCTTTCCTGTGAGTCAACAGGTGGTAAATAGGGTCAAGAGATAGCTGTAACTCTGGTTTGCCCAGACAAGATTAATTAGCACACCTGAAGCCCTAAGGTCTGCTGACCCTAATAGCTAGACCATCTGGCCTCCAAGGGTCATGTACTCAATGGACAGAGGGTCCCACCCCCTCCCTAAGCTTGTGGGTTTGCCTTTAAAAACACCTGGGCCCAGGGGAGGGGGCTTCTCCCTAGCCTGCGTGCTGGAGGAGCCCATTTGCGCAAATGTTTCCTGTTCATTAAAGCCTCTTGCGTTTTGCAGCAACTGGACTGGACATTGAGTTCTTGGGGTATCGACCAAACCTGGAAGACTCCTCATTCTGAGGGTCTTACAGGGATATCATGACTACTATCCATGCAGTGTTCACAAAGCACTTATACATAAGGTGGTGAAAACTATTCCATGACTTTACAGAACAGTTCCACCCAGTCTTGCTGTGCTTATGAATTAGTTAAGGGTAGTAACATAATTCAACCACATGTAGTATGGAGAAGGTAGCTGGGTTCTGGAACACAGAGCTTCCATTGACAGAATGCAAGATATGGAGGGAATGCCACTGAATCAAATTGAAAGTGTGCCGGTTAGAGCAATACACTTGTCACAGAAGGAAGACTACCTGAAATCTGCCTCCACAGAAGGCTGAGAAGAATGTACATTGGGTCTGTCATTGTCATCCCTGTCTCCCATCAGCTTGAAAATGGAAGGGTAACTTTTCCAGGTAGGACTTTATTTTAGTAGAGGGGATATTCGCCCCGCCCATGACCTTGGGCTGCCTGGCATATAGGGTTGGTGCTTCTTGTCTGTGGATGTGTCCTTTTAAGAGGAAAGGAAGGGCAGTCAAGCTCTCTCATATGGTGGTAGGAGATTGGACTGCTGGTTCTATTCACTCCCAGGCAGGACGGAAGATCATGGCAGCTGTCTACCTTGTTGTGTATTCATGGATGTATTCTAATAAATCCTAATTTTCCCTTTATGAGCATGTGTGAATTTGACTACATGTTGTATCCAGATTTTGGCCAGTATTTTCACATAAAACCTGACAAATGTTCAAAAAAGGATTCCAGTCTTGACCCCTTTGCTCCCTGAGGAGCAAAAGGGAGTGGGGTGAGGGAAAGGTGGGGTTGGAAATGGGAGGAGCAGAGAGAGTGGGATTAGTATTAAAAAAAAAAAACAAAACAAAAAAGCACAACAACAAAGAAAAAGAAATAAAAGCTTTACTACCACACACACACACACACACACACACACACACACACACACACACACACACACACAGGGGATTTCTAAGAACAAAAGACCAGAGTCAAGCATGGCTTCTTGGTAGCAGTATTTTTTGTTTCTGTTTTTTTTATTATTATTATTATTAATTAATTAATTATTTTTTGAGTGTGTTCTGTTTACTACAGGCAAGCACAGGCACCATTCCTTTAAGAGACACCTTCCTTGATCCTGATGAAGGCCCTAGAGGCTCTGGCTCTTTTGACAGGTCCTTCTAGGGAACACTTGAATGGGTTTTGTGGGGCAGTGTGCTGCAAGTTGCTTAATGATGGCATGGACCCACCATGTCCCTAGAGCTGGACTGGTAAGCCAAGTTCCCAGAGCAGAATGGAATGGAACCAACAGACAAAGCTGCCACCTTAGTCCTGGCCACTCCCACTTATAATTTAAAAAAACTCTTCCAGTAAGAAAAGTATTACAGATACACAATAAGAACAGATTCAGACAAATAAATCCTCTAATGGAGTGACAGTGTGATTAGTGTGCAAGAGCTTGAGAGAGAGAAAAAAAGGATAAAAGATACACAGTGCCATAGATACAAAAATAATTTAAGGATAATAAACTAAACATATTATAATGGGTCCTGTAAAGATGGAAAATGCAGGGTCTGGATTATGTACATTATTATGTTTTCTTTGAAGTTTTTGACTGCAGATGAGTTAACTGCCCAGAGACATTTGATTATGAGGGCTGCTAAGCTAAACCAACATATATATTTTAAAGGTTTCTTGACTTCAAAAGTTAAGTCTAGGGACATGCTACTTTGGAAAATGTGGGCACCCATAAAGATGGGGCTACACTCCATCTTGGCACAAGCTGCCAGTAAGTCATGAGACCTAAAGTCAAAGGTGTGGCTACAGGATGTTTCGGCTGTCTTAGTTTAAATAACAACAGACCTGAATCTGAGGTGTGTCTAATACTGTCCTCAAGGCTAGGGAAGGAGAAGTTGAATCTGAGGTGTGGCTACTCCTGACCTCAAGGCTAGGGAACAAGGAGTCGGAGCTAAGGTGTGGTTACTGAACCCTTAGAATAAGTGAGGAAGAAAAGTCCGTTTGTTCCATATACATGATACTGTGTTCCCTTTTTGGTTATGGTATATGAGTGGTGAAAAATAAATTCGTGGCATTTCAGTATTGACTGATCTGCCCTCCTGACCTTTATTCTGTCTTTCTTTATTGTCCTTAGCTAGCCTTTCCCTCATCCACACTCCCCTGCTCAGGTATGGACTTGGAGCCGCTCAGCTGGCTCCGATTGCAGCCCCACAAAGACTGCTCCCGATTGGAAAAGAGGTTCTGCTTTTGTTTCCACAGAACATGAAAAGCTGTGGATTCCTTCCAGGCTAATATGATTTGTTCAAACAGATCCCTGAAGCAATGGCTCGGGTGATCCAACATCAAGAAAAGCTTCAAGGAAACTGGCTGAGATGATACAGCCTCACAGACTACTACAGACAAGATTTAACCATAATTCTAAATTTTCTCAGGGTCCACATATGATCACTGTGTCCAACAATCAGCAGGAAGTAGTCTAGAAAGTTATGCCCAAATTACCAAATGTTGTTTATAGATGTTTGTTTTCATTTAAGGGGGTTGTTATAAGTAGTTAATTGGGAATATGATATAAACGAATAAAAGGTAATATGATATAAAAATAAATACTTTACATTGGTATGGATTTTGGCTTACTGACACAAATTAAGGTCAATTTTAATATATATACATATATATACATATATTTGTTTGAGGTATTATGCCTATGTATCTCATTTTAAAATGTCACATATAATTAAGAAATACAGATTAGTAGGTAGTCATCTACAATAGTTAAACTTATAGTCATGTTAGTTAGGTTTTCAAGATACACAGAGATATATTTCAGTTAAATAGGTAATCTTCAAAAACTTCAAAGACCTACAGAAAATGCCATTTAAAGTGTTTCAAGAAATTAAATTTTTTTTTTTTTTTAACAGTGAGACATGTCTGGTTCTGACAGCACCAGTTACTTCAGAGAGGATGATGGACATCGAAGAAACTCGTCATGGAGTGTGCCTTCAGTGTGGCAAGGCTAGTCATTTTGACAAGAAACTGTTCTTGTCTAGACTGGTGTATAAACTGGACATACAGGGCCCACAGGAAAATGAGTGCTAAACTTTCAAAAATGAGATAGGATGGTCTTTTTGCTTTCCTGCTTCACTGAAGAAACTACCATATGTTTTATGAGACATGCACAAAAGCAACTGATGAACTTTGCCAGTACAAGGCAGAAAGATCTTCAAATTTCCTGTTTTATTGAGAAGTATACCAGACACTCCAGTCCTATAGGCTGAAGATGAATTCCCCTATGTTACAGAAAAACTTTGAGTGAATATTCAAACAGCCAGATATCTCTGTCATTTCTGGAGTTTTGGAAGTTGCTTACAATATGCTTTTTGGTTACTTAGGTAATATTATATCCTTCTGGGGTCTTTTATGGAGTTGAGAACAGTTATAGTTACAGATTTCCTTAGTTATATTAAAGATAAATTAGATAAAACCTTTAGACTCATAAAGATACAACAGATGATAGAGTATTTTCTCTAATTTTGCCAAATGCAAGTTGACTAAATATTGTAACTGTAATTCTTGCTTGATAATGTTTGTTTTTGCCAAAACTGATAGCCTGGACACTTAGTATGTATTTTTTGATTGATGTTCATTGTAGCATGTTATTATCTTTTCTTCTTCCTAGACAAACATTGACAGTCATTTCTATTGTATATAGTTTTGTGTTAGGCATAGACAGTTCTTATTTAGAGAAAAGGAGAAAGTGTATCACCCCCAGGTAGAATCGAAGACCACAGCAGCTATCTACCTTGTTGTGTATTCATGAGTATATACCAAGAATTACTAATTACCCCTTTACTAGCTCTCATGGACTCCCTTACATTTTAGGGTAATTTGGATGGAACACCAAGAAGGTGATGAGCGTATATATATATATGGGACAACATGTTACAGTTGAGAGATTAAGTGGCTTTACCAAAGAGAGAGAAATAGTAAAATTAGAACCAAATGTTCCATTCCTTTTCTCTAGTGAATATTTCTTGATTTTTGTTTTTTTATTTTATGTTTTTGTTGTTTCGTTTTTTGAGACAGGGTTTTGCTGTGTAGCATTGGACTCTGTTCTGGAGCTCGATTCATAGACTAGGCTGGCCTAAACTCATAGAAATTTGCCTGTCTCTGCCTCTCTAGTGCTGGGATTAAAGGTGTGTACCACCACCTCCTCCTGTGAGTATGTTTCTTAATGGTTGATTCTATCTCAGAATGATGTCCAATTCTTGCCTGTGTATACTTGAACTATGTGTTACAGTGTTATATATAAAACTGTATTCAATGAAGTTTTGTAAACAGAATGAATTATTGATAAAAGCAATGAGCATGGAAGTGCCCTGTGAGAATCAGTTTTAGGTATTACTTCATTGTAACCCATGGCATTAGATGTATAATTCTCATCAAGAAATTTCTGAATTTGTAAGGCCTAGGTTGAGGCAAGTTTTTGTTATACCATTGTTCTAGAGCACAGGTTAGAAATAAGCTAAGGTAAATCTAACTCTGAATCAAGAATTGGGCTGTTCATGTGAAGTAAAACCAATAAATGGCAGTGATGCCCAGAGCACAAATAGTCTGTATCATGTGACAAAATTAAGGACAAGAGCTGAGACCAGAGGTAAGGAGGGATACACTATGGTAAAGGGCAAGTCTGATGGATGGAGGCAATCAAGACAAACTCCTATCAGAGAGATAAGTAGACATATACACAGATACCTGATAGCCCAGCATCAATGAGCTGGGCTTCTCTTCCATCCTCTACTGCTACACCATATGAAGTCTTAGGTAAATTTATGATCATCATGTTATTTTGTCTTATTTTACTTAACATTTTCATAATGTGTGGATATTAATTGTTATTTTTAAGTTAAAGGTACAAGACCAAAAATTACTTAGTGAGGTGCCTACAAATACCAAATTTAAAATAAAAGATGAAACTTAGCCTAGCTGTTTATTTGTGCTGTGAACTGTGGAAAACTTACTCTCCCTGAGCATCAGTTTGTTTATCTCTAAGGTTTGCTTGCGCGCGCGCGCGCGCGTGTGTGTGTGTGTGTGTGTGTGTGTGTGTGTAACTAGGGAAATGAGTGCAAATATCTAATGAAGTGCTTAGTTTGAATAGGTGCTGAAGACAGAATAATCAGCAGTATGTCTTATGTGTTTCCTTTTAGAATTTCAAAATATTCCCCTTTGTACAGTGTTTAACTAAGACTACTCATTGTTGCCAAGGATTTCTGCATAAGAACTGCTAAAGCATCTAAGACTAAGAGTTTATAACTGGGATAGGCAGTTAAATTTTGGTCACCAAGCATTAACTATCCTCCTCCTGTGGGCAGAGTATAATTTCCTGCTCTGGATATATTGAGCTTTACACTGAAGCTGGTTTGGACCGAGGGATCTTACACTAGTTGTAGTCTTTCACACATTTTGACCTTTGGTACTGTAGACACTGGAATTCCATCCTGGAAAGCACAAGAAAAGTGAAGAAACGCATAGAGAGAGTTAGAACCCACACCCAGACACAGAAATCAAACCCAGAAAGCTCCAGTGCAAGCCAATGTAGAAATCGCAAATCCACAGTGCTTTGAGCAAAGAAATGAATCTTTGCTGCTGCCGGGCTCAGGAGAAGTTTGTTACACATAACTACTATAGAAAACAAATGAGTAAAATCCCAATGAAAGACTAACACAATGTGCAGGGAGAGGCTGACATCCTCAGGTAGCCTCTCGGTTTCTTACTGAGAGCACACAGTGTAACTGGTGCAGTCACTGGGAACGCCACTGGGTCTGGATAAGTGAACTTGAAGTTTGACATTGCTCACAGGGGTGTAGCTTCTCAACTGAGTCTGAAACTGTCTTTACATTTTGTTGATATTTCAATTAAGTGCTACATTGCATAAAATCTTTGATGGCAATAATTTTTATAAATTTACAGATTCTTACAGACTCTAAAAATCTTTTCAGCATGTCTTTATCTTGAGGGTACAGAGTAACTATTGCAGGACTCTTACTTTATACAATCCCAATTTCTTCCCAGGATTCTCCCTACTAACACTAGAACATTAGGTTAAACAGGCCAGTATTGGGATTTAAAGGGTGGGAAAAACAAGCATTCCTTCCTGAACAAGATCTGTGAGGTGGCCAACAAGGGTATAGCCACCTGACTGATCAGTAATAGGCCTTCCTCTCTCTCATGGCATACAATTGTTAATGAAAGGATCAAAGAAACCAACAGAGATCTTGTCTGTTACAAATCTGTTCCATATTAGAAAAACACCCTCCCCCACCAAAGTCTGTGCATTAAATGCTTAGTCCCAGATGGAATTCCTGGGCATGGCAGAAATTTTAGGAAGTGGAGTCAAGTGACAAGTATTTAGATCACTGGGGCATGGTGCTTGAAGAAATTCTTCTCCTCCATCATTCAACTACCCCCGACTCTCTCTTTCTCTCTCTCTCTCTCTCTCTCTCTCTCTCTCTCTCTCTCTCTCTCTCTCTCTCTCTCTCTCTCCCTCTCCCTCTCTCCCTCTCCCTCTCTCCTTCTTCCCCCCCTCTCTCTCCCTCCCTCCCTCCATCCATCCCTTCCTCCCTCCCTCTTCTTCTCTGTCCCTTCCTGGACAGTAATGTAAGTAGTCTGCTCTGTCACGGGCTCGCCCACTGCCATCCGGGTACCCACACCAGAGATTCAAAGCCAAAGGACTTCTGTTCTTAGACTAGAACTTACAACCTTTGAGTCACAACAAACAGTCTCTTCTCTGCAAGTTTCTTATCTCAGGATTGCATGTAAAGCAACTTTAAATTTAAATTAATGCTAAAATTAACATATGTTTTTTTTTTTTAATGCGCCAGCACAAGAGGTAGAATTCTCTATAAATCATTTGAATGCTACCTGAGTATCTGAGTGAATATAAGTAAGTGTTTTCTCTATCAGGGAACTTCTTCGATCTAAAATTACAAACTGTATGTCTCTGCTTTTTCTTCAGATACCTAAAAGTCCTGTAGTTTCCATCATTTTCCTTTATTATTTTGTCATTCTCTCTATTGTGGGTTATTTGTACACTATGTGATTATGCATTTGCTGTTGTTGGTGTAATAAAAAGCTGAATGGCCAAGAGATAGGAAGACGGTATAGGCAGGATTTCCAGGGAGTGAAAGGAAGAGCAGAAGAATCTAGGTACACAGGAGACACAGGGAAGAAACAGGAGGTACAAAATGGAAGAGAGGTAATGCCACATGATGTAACATAGATTAATATAAGTATGTTAATAAGTTATAAGAGCTAGTTAGAAACAAGCCTAAGCTATAGGCTACATGATGTAACATAGATTAATATAAGTAGGTTAATTTAAGTTATAAGAGCTAGTTAGAAACAAGCCTAAGCTATAGGCTACATGATGTAACATAGATTAATATAAGTAGGTTAATTTAAGTTATAAGAGCTAGTTAGAAACAAGCCTAAGCTATAGGCTAAGCTTTCGTAATTAATAATAAGTCTCTGTGTCATTATTTGGGACCTGGCTGGTGGGACATCTCTTCCCCAAGCCCTGTTCCTCTCTATTTCACATGCTTTCAGTCAGGAGAGCTCCATTCTCCACCTTGTTAATCTGGCAAACTACTACTCTCTATTTAGACTCACCTAAATGAAAAACAAGTGGAGTTCTGAGCGCATACTTCCCAGGAAATGGCATACAGCACAGCCTTCTTACCATGTTTGTTGAAGATACTGATAAGATTTTTCATATACACACTTTTTAGCTCCATTCTTAGCACATTTCAATGTTAAAGATACAGCATACATTCTCATTATGAGCAAATGGAGACTTTGCCAAGTCACATGTGCTGTTTGAGATCACAGTTAATAAGTCTATATAATGCTGCTACATTTGTATCTCACTCAGATTCTGTGGGGAAATCATTTTTTTTTCACATGATAAATTTATAAAGCTCATAGCAGTATCACTAAACCATTTACAAGAAGTTGCATTCTGTTCTAAATTGTAAACAGATATTTTAAGCATTTATCATAAGGATAGGGAACATTGTAAGAGTTGCGAGTGAGTACACCACACAATGATCAAAAGAGCCATGCCGTGTACTAAGACCTGGAGATATATATGTAAAAGTGACAATATATTTGTCATAATGGGAAACTCTGAAGCAGTGTCCTCTGACTATTTATACATCACTATCTATGTGCCATGTGAAGGTTGAGAACCTCTGTGAGAGAGTGTATACTAATGAGAGTTTGGTTTTATGTAACAGATACTTTAATATTGTGAACTTAATTTCCTGAAGTCAGTTTGCTTTTGAAGAAAAGCTAATTTTTGCCCTTACAATCCCATGGGAATCTTTCTTTAATCTTGTCTAGGGATGAAAACTAGCAAATTTTGTCCATTTATACAGTGACATTGGTCTTCTGTACAGCATATATTGATATTCCTTTATGATAGGTCAATTACTAAGTACCTTTCTGGGACCAGCTACTCTTCCAAATACAGAAATAAATCAGAAAAAAGTACACTGCTTCGCTTTTTTGAGTTTATACCCAAGTAGAGATTATAAATAAATCACATGTGGCTCACATTAGATGGTAATATCAAAATGGAAAGGAGAGATATGAAACAAGGACAGAGTATTAGATGTGTATTTATAATCATATTTAGTCTATACAACTCTTAGAGGTTAAGTAATAAAGGTCTCTAGAAGAATAGGATTATGGGCAGAAGCAGTAGAAACATCATAGTTGGGCCTCTATGAATACAAGCAGGAGTCATGACCTATGAAAAAGAGGAAAGTCAGATCTCAAAGAAGTGAATTTGCTGGGGTGTGGGGGGCAGTCAGGTCAAATTGTGTGATGTATTTAAATTTGGCCAATAATGAGACTAGAATTCACTGGGAGGTTTGGAGCACCAGCTCTCTAGCCTATCTGGGGCAAATGAATTAAAAGGAGGTTGATGCTGCAAAGGCAGAGCATCATCCTTTTCCTCATTCCCTGTCAAAGTCATGCTAGTTAACTTTAGACATAATTTCACTTCATCTTCACATGTTATATGCAAATTGTATTCCATTATAGTAAGGGCAAAGTATTGAATACAGAAGAAAATCTGGTAGCCACAGTTAGAAGGAGGGAATTCACTTAATCCTGATGTAAATGAATAAACACAATTAAAATACCGCTGTCCTTCTATCCCTTTATTTCCCATGTTCCCCACCTTTACCACCCTACCCCAACCCTGTTTGTGAATGCACACCATGTGTGCTGATCCCTTTCTTGTTTAGATGTGGCACTCAGATTTAGGGTACCTTCAGAGGTATCTGTCCTGTGGGCTATTGTTTTAAGCATCTGGACCATTCCACAGCCAATGCTACTTCTTTTAAGCAGTGAGCTGCTTATCCTCCTCATGTAATGATCAAATGCAAAACTACCATCTTAAAGAAATGTCTTCCCATTTGCCTGGAAAATTGCTTCAATGGGATTTATAGTATTCCCTCAGAGGCCAGGAAGATTTGAACGTGCTTTTCCTTCCTGTACATGCTTTCAATCAGCTCACCCTACCTGGAAGTTGGAAGCATTTGCTGTGAACTAATGATGGAACCATGATAATGTACTCTTACCCATTTTACTCAGTACTTGGTAGGTGACCTATGGCAAAGATTTTCTTTAGCTTCTTGTGATGTAATGCATTTGTGCTGGTTAGTTTTGTGTCCATTTGACATAAACTAGAGTGATCTAAGAGGAAGCCTCAGTTGAGAAAATGTCTCCATCAGATGGTCCTGTGGGTAAGTCTGTCTATGGGGGCATTTTCTTGATTAATGTTTGGCATCAAGGCCAAAACCATGGTGAGCAGTACCCAGCCTGGACAGGTGGTCCTGGCTTGTATAAGACGGCAAGCTGAGAAGTAGCGAGGAAGCCCCGCTTCAGTCCCTGCCTTGACTTCTCTCAATGATGGACTTGGATAGATATGTATAAAGCAAACAAACCTTTGCTTCCCAAGTTGCTTTTGCTGTGGTCTTCATCACAGTAATAGAATACAAACTGATACAACATTGATCATTTTCATAAATAAAATGCCCAGTGAATATTAAGAAAACTGTAATTTGAATGCAAAGAAACATGTAATAAATTAAACTATACAATTAGATCATTTATTATTAAAAATTAATATAGTTACTATTTCCTACCAAACTTTGGGTTCTCAGAGAATATCAGTAAGTCTTGATATCAGTTCTTGGGACCTTTCACTGAAGCTAAACAAGTTTCATGCAGTGGTATAGCATAAAATATTGTTTCATGTGGCCACACACTGAACAAGAGAGTATTGCATAAATTTTCATGGAAAGTATACTTTGAAATGGACCAATGCAATGTATCTCTATAGGAAGAATGTTGCAGAAATTGTTAGTTGTTGAGTGGAATGAATTTTCATGAAAATTTACAAATATTGATTAGCATTATAGAAGCTACAAGGTGCTTTTCAGAGAATTTTCTTAGAGTTAATGACAGATGAGGAAATGTCAGGGACAATTCTAATGAACTTCATATTTAATCTTATTACTAAGTATATGACTCTAAAAGTTTGGTGGTCTTAAAAATGGTAAGAAATTTTGTGGAATAAAAAATGCTTTTGCATTTATTGAAAGGTTTTCAGGCATGAATAACTCATGGAAACCTGTATGTAATATTAAATTATTTGTTGGAGAGTCAGTAAGTGCAAGTCAATATAAAATCTTCACACACACACACACACACACACACACACACACACACACACACACACACTAAAATCTCAGCCTTTGGCTTTCACCTACTTGTCCTGTGGTGTTTTTGGTCTGTCACACTAGAAAAGCATTACTCAGCAAGTGAAAAACAGACTTCATACTTGGAATGTTGATCCTTTCATGGGCTGGTGACCTCAGGTTAAAGGGGTAGGTACATTCAGTGCACCTCTTTTTAGTCATAAAATTTCAGTCTATGAATGTAATCTCATTGTGAAGTGAGAAGTATCTATATTTAATTGTGGAAAAAAACTGTATCTGTGACATCAAATATAATTCTAAACATATGTATGTATGTATGTATTAATATGAATACAGCTGAAATAAAGTATAATTTATTCCTTGTCTTCATACTTATTTGGGTTTCTGTTATTTTTAAAATGGTATATTCTTTTACTGGGAAGTAGCTCAGTGGGTAAGAATGTTTGTTACTTATGCATGAGGATATGAATTCAAATCCCCAGCACCCACCCAAGAAACTGAGTGCTACCCCAGCACCGTGGTGGACTTAGTTGGGGAAGATAGAAAAATAACAAAACAAAACATGAAATCTGACCAGCAAATGAGCTTTTTAAACCTGTGGACATAGTAGTTATTAATTAGATGATGAATAATAGATGTCATTACAGAGTTTCCATGTTTTTTTTTTTTTTTTTTTTTTGCACTGGGAAGGTAAAGAAAATACCCTGAGCATGTTTCACAAATTAGGGGCCACTAGATTCTGGGGAGCTAAAAAGGCATAGATTCATTTGAAAGATATTTTCATATACATAAAGTGAGCTATGTTGCTTTATCCTTGGACATGGCCACTTAGGGAAATCTTGTCACATACTCATCCTGACAGCACTTAAAGACCACTACAATGGTGGTTCAAAGGATCATTGTCCAAGCTGGTGGTAGAATCTGGTATTGCCTACATGGTGCAAGTTTTTCAGACATACACAGTGCCAACTTTGAGATTTTATAAGGTCTTCCAACAAGATTTTTTTTGAGAAAAGACTGAAGCTACACAGTATGCAGCAAGGTTGGGTTCTCAACAAAGAGCCGCCAGGAAGGCTATGAATGATTCAGTGAAGGTGAAGTTCATGTTAAGTGGAGATCCCAAGAGGCTGAAGATGGCAGCAATCTGAATAATTTGAGAAAATATTTAAGTACCTAGTGTAGACAGCCAAATAGAGACGCAATGAATGGCACACAATGTGTCTTGGATGCTAGCCATGAACTTACAGCACTTCAAAACTTTTAAATGTTTCTTGTTTGGGTTTCTTTGTCAGCATCTGCTCTTGGTCTGCCATGATGCAAACAATACCCACCATATTTGGCTGATAATATAAATAGAGCTGCTCTCTCACTTTGGGTGAAAATCCTCCAGATTAATGAGCAAAAAGCGTGTGTTTCACCCTGTCAGTTCTTTCTATCAGGTATTATGATCACAGTGCTGGGGAAATTAACTAAGGGAAACATTGCTGCAGGAAAGCAATAGACGGAAAATAAGACTGTACTGAGACAATATGGAGAAAATGGGCTATCTCCTCAAAATACAGATTTAGACAGCATGAGTTGTAGGAAGGGAGACAAGAAAGGAATGTGTTTTTAGCAATATGGAGTCATGGGGCTTCCAGAGGAAAAGTCATGCTAATAAGAGAGTGAGCAAGTCCCGTTATTTCCATGAAAAGTAATGAAAACACTGTACTAATAAGCAGTTCATGCTGTTGACAACTATATTATTTATTACGGCCAACTGACAATTCTGATACTGGTTTCTTCCTATCCACAATAATTGTATGTAGGGAAAAAAGAACATGTGTATATGTGTAGTAAAATTAACATTCAGAAATCTCCTATTTGATTAGCTAACTATAACCAGAGAAGTTCAATGGCAGTTAGTGTCTCTTTCTTCCTGGAAACTCTAACTTTCTAATTGCAACAGTAACAATTAGACTGAAACAATTTAGAAGCATTCTGAATAATGTATTATCAGCCCTATTTTCTGGAAGTCTTTTCCCTGTGTCTCTCTTGGTACCTTTTGGTACCTGGGCATAAAATTCTGCTTTACATCTCAGGATTAGTCAAAAGTAAATCAAGCAAAGAATGCTTTTATAACATAAATTCAATGACATTTATGAAAAAAACATTTCTTACATTCTGGTTGGATTTCTAACAATAATTATGAACCATATACAGACTTTCAAGCTGAAGAGTTTATGAGAAGTTACAAGAACACTTAACCTACATTTCTCATGCTCTTTTTATTTCTCCAGGTTTATGAAAGGAAGGTGACTGGCAAAAACAAACAAAAAACAAACAAAAAAAAACTACTTAAAAAATTCACTTTCCATTTTACAAAATAGAAGCTCTATTGCTTTTCCTTTATGGCTCTGAGACTTCTACACTGTAAGGAATTCTTTAGCAAGTCATCTAGGTACAGAGTGATTTTTTTGTAAAAGAAAAATTTTATCACCCTTTCTTAGAAAAGTGTGCAAGTCTGAAAGTCATGTTCTAAGGGCATGTTTCCATTTTCTCCTATTCTGTGCAAAGTAAGCAAAGCCGAGACTACTATGAGAAAATAAGTTTTTTTGCTCAACAATACTTGGGCCTGGAGTAGTAGGCATGAACAAGCCAAGTGCCAACATTCTCCAAAGACACCCGAGAATTTCTTAGAGATATAAAATTATTTATCACCTTAATGTCAATACACCCTGAGCAAAAGTCCATTGTAATACTCCTACCAACTCTGCTTACAAGAGTGCCTGTGCTGGCAAAGATCCCAGTAAGAGATTATTAAGTATAAACCAGGGCTGCCAAGAGATGCCCTACTGGTTTATTTGTGATGCTAAATACAAATCTGTGGAACTTAGAAATATAACATATGGTTGTCTTCCCGTGTAGGACAGAAGCATGCCAAAGCAACACATTAGTGCATGACGATAAACAGATATTTCACTGTGCAATCATATTGCTTTCAGCAGTACCTAAGGGTGCTACAAGAGACTCTCTCCATATCCCAGTATAACCAGGCTTGTGGGCAGAGAAGCCTTGCTGATTTTAATTTGACAGGTATGCATGCTGAGGTGTTATTAATGTAAGCCTTCTGAGTCTATATGACTGCAAACAGCCTCTGAACCAAAAGAAATGAGTTAGATCCTACCTTTCTAATTCTTATGGTTAGAGGCATGGTAATGCAACATCTTTAACTCATTTTTCTATTTTTTTGGTAGATAGTGACTTTAGAACTTGGCACTGTGGGTTTGTTCTTTCTTTGTTTATTCCATCTTTCAATAAATGATATAATTAATAATAATGTATTTTATTCTCCATTGAGTTTAATCTCTCAAATGAAAATATAAATGATTTGAATATAATAGCTCAGTGTGAGAGGAAATGTGAAAAACTAAAGCTTAAACTTATTCATTCTCTCCAGGAATCAATCTAGAATATTACTCTGTAATCAAAACATTATCAAGCTGTCTATTGTCTTCTTACTTTATTACACAGTATTATTTAGAGTTTTAGAAATTAGTCTTTTCCTTTCTTTCTTTCTTTTTTTTTTTTTTTTTTTTTTATTGGATTTTTTGAGACATGGTTTACTCTGCACCTTTGGAGACTGTACTGGAATTCACTCTGTAGACCAGGCTGGGCTGGAACTCGTAGAGATCTACATGTCTCTGCCTCTCGACTGCTGCTGTTAAAGGCATGCACTACCACTGCCAGGCTTAGAAATTAGTCTTAATCAGATAGGTAATATGTCTACCTCAGGATCATCTAACACATCAGTCCTTAATGTAAACTGGAGTAACAAAACCAAAACCTCTTTTGAAGCCGTGGCTGTAATTGGTGAGGGGGAAGTGATGTGAAGATAATGGCCATCTCCCTGATGTAAGATAAGCTCAGGCCTATTCCTACACCCTCCCACTATTGCTAAAAGTCTTAGTATCAGTCATCCCTGTGTATTCCTGGGGATTTGTCTAGCACCAGGTTTCTCCCTAACCTCATAATGGCTCCCTCCATCAAAAATATCTCTTTCATTACTCTCCCATTCCATTCCTTCCCTCAATTTAGTCTTCCTGATCCCTCATGTTCCCATCCCCTATATCCTCTCTTCTACCCTCTTTCCAGCTTACCCAGGAGTTTCAACTATTTTCTCTTCGTGGGGCCCTCCATGTGTGTTCCTCTTAGAGTCCCCCCTTTTACCTAGCTACTCTGGGGTTGTGTAGTGTTGCCCGGTTATCTGTGTTTTACATCTACTATGCACTTATAGGTGAATACACACCAAGTTTGTCTTTCTGGGTCTGGGCTACCTCACTCAGGATTTTGTTGTTGTTCTTGTTGTTCAGTCCATTTGCCTGAAAAGTTCAAGATACCATTGTTTTTTTACTGATGAATAATACTCCATTGTGTAAATGAAACACATTTTTTTTATCCATTCTTGGGTTGATGGCCATCTAGGCTGTTTCCAGGTTACAGCTAGTTCAAATAATGCGGCTATGAACAGAGTTGAGCCTTCCCTTTTAATCAAATTAGTGACTACCCTAATTGTCATCACAGAACCTACATCCAGTAACTGATGGAAGCAGATGCAGTGACCTACAGCCAAGCACTGGGTTGAGCTCCTGGAGTTCAGTTGAAGAGAGGGAGGAAGGATCATATGAATAAGGGGGAGTCAAGACCATGATGAGGAAAACCACAGAAACAGCTGACCCAAGCTAGTGGGAGCTCAGAGACTCTGGACTGACCGCTAGGGAATCTTCACGGGACCAAACGAGATCCTCTGAATGTGGATGACACTATTGTGACTTGATTTGTTGGGGAAGTGGAGGGCCTGGCAGTGATACCAAGACCCATCCCAGGAGCATGATCTGGTGTTTTAGAGCCCACTTCCTATGGAAGGATACCTTGTTCACCTTTGATACAAGGGGCAGGGGGCTTGGTCCTGACTCAACTTAGAATGCCAGACTTTGTTGACTTCCTAAGGAAGGCCTTAGTCCTCTGAGGAGTGGATGGGTGGGGAGGGGTGGGAAGGGGAAGACAGAAGATGCAGAGGGAGGCGGAATAGGGAGTTGGTGGGTAAAATGAAAAATACATATCAAAAGGGACTTTTAAATAATAAAAGAAAAAATGTCAGCTCAGGAACAATTGTGTATATTGTGACATCAGGTTATTGTCTTTAAGTCCAATGTTCTCATCTGTTTAGTAAAGATGAGGGACCTGACATATAAAGTCTTTATGTTTACTGAGTAAGAGGTAAATAATATTTAAGAGGAATGGTAGTTACTGTGAACTACCTCAAACTTTTACAAGTTTCGGGCAAAGAATAGATACTCAAGACATAATGTATGAATGATCTCACATTTATTTTACTACAGTTTAGTAATTTGTTTCAATAAATGTATCACATGAGAAAAAATACACAAATGTGGGAGGCTTCTGACCACTTGATATGATGCTTGTACTGTGCTGCTTTTAGTTTGAGACCGGGTTTCTCTGTTAAGCCCTGGCTGTCCTGCAATTTGCTCTGTAGACCAGGCTGGCCTCAAATTCAGAGATCAGCCTACCTCTGCCTACTGAGTGCCGGGATGAAAGGTGTGTACCACCACTGTCTAGCTAATTTTTTCTTTTATTATTATCTTTAAGACAGGGTCTCACTGTGTAACTCTGGATGTCCTGGAGACTCATACTGTAGACCAGACTGGCCTTGAACTCATGGAGATCCAGCTTCCTCTGCTTTAGAAGGGCTGGGAGTAAAGGTGTGTACCACCAGTGCTGCTCCTTATGCATTGACATGAACAGTGATAATCACACACCTACTGCTCTATAGCATTTTCTGATTTTATAGCATTTGGTAGCATTTCATGTATTTTACCAGCATAAAACATGATATTCTATTAGATTATTTAATTGTTTAAGGAATTATATGTCATATCATTTCATTGTACAATTACCTAATTTTCTAAATTTAAAAAGAGTTCTTAAATGTTGGATGTAACTAAATGTAAGGAACATGCTGGTGTCCTTTTAAATCAATCAAGAAGAAAGTCACAGAAGTAAAAATAACACAAGGAACTGCAGGTGTGACCGAAGCTGTTGATGTTCTTATTCACCAATATCTCCTCCCATTCTCTGAACCAGTATATGTCATAGTCCCTGAAATCAGCAAGCTGATAGCTGATCATAAACTGTGTTAAAATATGCTATGCTCCTGAAATGATCATTTTGAATACATTTTTTTTTATGCTGTAATTGTAATTCAAACAGTATTGTGTTCCTGCCTGCAAATGTGTCAGACTTTACTTATATGGTGATTGGGTTTGTGGTATTATTTGGCTTTATAGTTCACAACCCAGCATTTGTAGATGTTCAGAAAATGCTTCAATTAAATGAAAATACAACCTGAATAAACAATTAAGGGAAAATACTGGAAATCCGAACATTTCATGGTGTTCAGAAAAGTTTAGAAAGACATCACACTGAACCAAATCTTTTCAATATTTCAGCTATGTCTTTTCAGCAACACTTAAAAAGCTCAGGAATGGCAGTATTACATATTTTATATTTTAGGGTTAACTACTGTTGAATGGCAGGAACTAACCTCAAAATTTTTACATTTATTTAGAAGTTTAATTGATGGGCTTTTCAACTGTAAAAGTAATACACAAACTCATAATATTTCTGAATTTATATGGATTTTCTCTAGATCATGTGATATACATATATATGCAATTATATATACAACAAAATTATAAATACATATTATAAATATACATTTAAATACAATATACAATACAATTATATACACATATATAAATACTTAGAACAAATATAAATGTAATTTCTCAAATTGTTATCTTCCAGCTTGACACAATACAATTCACATTCTTAAGATGTTCAGTCGAAAAATTAGCATCTAATTTCATATATATATACACAGAGAGACTGGAGTTAGTAAAACAATAGCCTTAGAGCTGTGCTAACCATAATCTTAATATGTTAATGTTTACTTAATTTGAAATTAAAATAGTTGACTCATTTTGAAGAGTGGGAATAACAAAGCTATAAAGCAAAACAAACAACCCCCTCTACTTTCAACATTGAAGTTCAAAGAGAATAATGCAGCTTTCCTGGTTTAAGAATTCACATTCAATATATGACTTTCTCAACAAGGAAACTTGTGCTTTGTGTAATGAGTGATTGAAGGAGATTTTGTGTTTACATCATGGAGACCAAAAGGTAATACCTGATTTAGGAGACAACAGGGGAAGAATTTAAAGCACATTAGTCAGGAGAAAGGATGCACCTTTCTTATCCACCTGTCTTAATTGATGCAAATTACCTATTTCTGTATCAAACAAAGTATGTTATTTAGGAAAAGAAAAATCATTTTTGTTCACACCTTTAAGATATTTTACTTGTCACTTAAAATCTCTAGACATAGGGTTATTTACAGAAGAAAAATGGATTTAATGATAAAGTTGTAGGAAGGTGAATGATTAAATGTGTGTTGCTGGAACAACAGTGTCACAATGAATTACTCGGACAGGTACAAAAATGATTCTGAGTTAAATACTGTCAAGTATGATCAACTATCTTTAAAATGTTTTAACAGGACACCAGCCAAGGAAGCAGTTGCCTAATTGTGGATCCTCACCTCTCTTTTGTCTCCTCTAAGTCCAATCCCACAGTCTCATCATCTCCAGCTCTGGAATGGACCACCTGTTACAGCCGCCAATTCTGTTCTACTAACCACTCAGACCTTCTCCTCCAAACTTCCTCTTTACTTATCCTGGTATTCCAGCCTCAAACACCAGCAGACATTCCCTGGGAACACTATGCTGCACAAGCCAGAGAAACAGGTAGGTTAACTACAGATCTTCACTTCTCCCTCCTTTACGTCAAATCCAATTCCCCAGCCTCATCCCCAGCTCTGTAGCACACCACCTGCTGCAACCTCATCAGCTTCGCTGACACCAGCTGCAGTGAATCACAAAGTTCTTTCCATCTAAACCTCACCCCCTACTCATTACTTTATCTCAGTCCTCAATTCCAGCACACATACCCTGGGAATTCACAGGCCACTCTAGTCAGGGAAGCAGAAAAAGTAACATGGAGCTCTTAGCCCTTCTCTCTCTTAATCCAGTCCTCCCTTCTTATCCTCGTCTCTGAGCAGACCACCTTCTATGGCATTCCTATCCTCCCTGCCCTCTTCTCCAATGGATCATGCATGTCTTCTCCTCCAACATCCTTCCCCACTCATTGCTTTGTTCCAGCCCCCAACTCCAGCCTCCAGCAGGCATTGCATTCTCTGGGAAGCCAGTGGCCAAATCTGTCAGAGAAGACAGCAGGCCTGCTTTAGCTCTTTGCTCTTTTTTCTCTCCTTTATATTCAGCCCTGCAGTCTTTTCCTCACTCTATAGCAGACTACTTACCTACTGTAGCCTCTCATGATGCTCTGTCTCAGATCCTGGGAAGGCAGCCTGCTTCCTTCCTTCCTGTGGACCCTCATTCCCCCAGCCCATTGCCATGCTTAAGCATTAAATCCTAGTACCTAGAAACAAATTTTGTTAAGAACCTACAGTGGCCATACCTATAAGGATCCCAGAAGAATTTCCTACCAGCAACTCACAGCTACTCCATTCTCCTTAGAAGCAAAGACAGCAAGAGAAACCAAGGGACAAACTACCCATTCAGCAAAGATAAGACCTATAGTTACAAACGTCCCCAACCCAGATGCTTCAAAATCAGTGTAAAAATGAAATCAATAAGAACCAGGACAATATATCTCCATGAAAGCCCAGCAACATTACTACAGTCAGCCCTGAATATTGCAACATAGTTGAAGCACAAGACAAAAACATTAAACAGCCTGTACGAAGATGGTAGAGCTCATTTAAGAGAAAAAGAATAAATCCCCCCTCCCCAAATAATCTATGAAAACACAAACCATGGAAGAAAATGAATAAAACTTTTCAAGACCCAAATTGGGGGAAAAAAATCAATGAAGAACAAACTGAAGAAAATCTGGAAATGAAAAATTTAGAAACTCGAACGGGAAGCCTCACCAAGAGAATACAAGAGACAGAGGAAAGAATCTTAGGTATGGAAAGACACAACAAAAGAAATGGATACCTCAGCCAAAGAAAATGTTACGGAGTGTGTGAATGCCTATTCTCTTTTCTAGACATTTATACAACAGGCAGGAGTGAAGCAGTGTGGGTTCTTTCTCTGTGGGGACTAAAGTGTATGCCACCCTGAGTCACTTTTCATTTTATTGGAGACTCAAAGGGAAACTAAATATCAGTGAGCAGTAGGCAGCATCTGTTTACCTTTGCACAGCCACCATCTCCTTACTTCAGGTGTAAGTTTTCATTCACGTACCTTTCTTTACTATGAATGTGTCAACACAAAAATGCAGTTTTACTTCAAAAGAAAATAAAGAATTCATTATGGAGGCAAATACGTGTGGTCATGGCCTAGGAACATAGACATGGATGTCACCAATTCGTTTATTTTACAGAACAAAGAAAACTGAAAACCAAACTACTTTTCAAATACAGTGGTGGGGAACAGGAATGGCTGGGTCAGAGAAAGCTCAGGTTTTAGATGTTATCTGAAGGAATTCTAGCTTTTGCAATGGTGTATGCTGCTGTCCTATTTAAAATAAGAAGGTTTTGATAGTCTCAGGATGCCATGTGTTTTAAATGGACTAATTATAGACAGTCCAAGCAAGTTTTTCAAAAAATGAACAATATGGAAACCTTTTCTGAACCATCATGAAATGATCGAGGAAAGTAAAGTTCGTGAAGTAAACTGACGACATCGTTGGGATCAGCAAAGTAGAACTCTTCCGTTTCTTGCTTATAAGATATTTTATTGTATTCAAATCATTTTAAAAGTATTATCTACAACTCTAATAATTTAATAAAAGTCAATAGATAAAAGACCCTTTTAAAATTCTAATCCACAAAGACATAAGATATCAGAGACAGAAAGCTGATAACTTAGCAATATGTGCACAAGTAACATTAATTTGCTACATATACCACATATGTGCAACATACACATATCACACCATGTTACATCTCACAAGAAAAAAGCATATTCTGTTATAAACAAAATATGGAATCCAGTGATTTAATGAATATAGAAACACTAGATCTCATGTCTTTTTTCTGAACAATACCTGTTTTACCTAAATCAATTTGTATTGCACATATACCCATAACCAGTTATTTAAATTTCTAATCTAATGTCATTATTTATAACAGAATGCATTTTTTGTTTTTAAACATTTCTGTCTGACCATATTTTACTTGTATTTATGTGCACTGTGTATGTGTGTCTCATGCCAGAAGCAGTAAGAAGCAGGGGTCATGTCTCTTAGAACAGGAGCTACAGATGGTTGTGAGGTACCACATGGGTGTTGGGAACCAAACTTGGGTAAAGAGTGCTCTTAACTGATGTCTTAACTGATGAGCCATCTCTTCAGTTTCACAATGTGAAAATACCCTTTTATACAGGATTGTCCTTTTCTATTTTTCAGTAATTTACATTTGCATTTTTCTAATAAAAAGTTTACAACTTATTGTTCAAATGCACAATAGTAGTTGTTTCTTTTGTAAACTTGCAAGGATTTTTTTAACCCTTTTTAAATACACACACACACACACACACACACACACACCAGGAAGCTATATCCATATATATAAAAGGAAAAGCATGCCTATAATATCTTAATATCTAGCATTTACCAATACAGGTAAAACAAATGTTAAATGCTGTTCTTTAAAAAAAAATTAAGTTGTCATTGCCTTGTACAGAAATTAATTTTAAATTTACTTTTCAGTGTACATGGTAAAGGTGTACCAATGATGCTTTCACATACGTTTCTTAGTATCCAGAGGGGATTGATTATTCCATTTTGTAGAATGACAACATAGGACAGTAAAATGACAATTAATGGATGAACGGAAGAAATCAAAATCAGAAGTAGCTTTTTCCTAAAGGCTTATACATGGAAAATTAAAATAGGATAGAATCCTATTTATGGAAACCTATAAGGAAAAATAAGTACAATGTAAAAAGCATATTTGGTAAACTATACTGTTTCCTCTGGTTCTAGGATAAATGAAGATGATATATATTGGATTTATTATATAAATAAATTTTTAGGCATGTTTTAATTAATCAATAAAACCTGTGGTATATAGACTGCAGCATGACACATACCTTATGTCTATTGTTCAGCTTTTGAAAATTATTATCAACCTTAGTGTAGTGTGCACAGTAAGATGAAGATGTTAATTTTTATAGTGCTTATATACATTTTATAGAAATACTACAACACTCCCATAAGTATTTTATGCATATTTTAAGCAATTGAGTAAGACTTCTAGAAAAACAATGTTACAGCTAAATGAATAGAGATATAAAAGAAAATCATACTCTACAGTAAGTACATGAAAAATTCTGAAAATACTTCTTGAAATATAAAGTGTTGGTTTTGTGAGCATATATTCAGTAATGGGAGAAAGAATGGAGAGATTATTAAGATCACAATGTAAAAAGTTTCTTGTTATTAAAAGGACATCCTGAAGTTGTACTTTTGAGGAAAGCTGTTTGATTCATCTATATTGACAGCTAATGAAAGCTTCATGGTATTTGAGGCAATCAAAAGTGTTTTTCATTATTGATTGACTCTAGTAATTATGCCCAGATTTTGTCTTTTATTGGATTCCTCTTCCAAATGTATGGATCACTCAAGTGGATGAAAAAAATTTATGAAGGGAATGCATTATGAAAGCAGGGGAAGTTTTGCCTTATCTGTATAAAAAGAATTCAAAAGGGAGACATCTAAAAGAATAAAAAGAATGAACTGTGGAAGAAACTGTGGAAGAAAAACAATGTTTTTGTATGTTGGATCCTAGAAGAATACTTAAAGGGATAAAGTCAATAAGGGCACATACAATTTATTTGTGTAAATAAATATATTTATAGTTTAATTTAACACCGCAGTTTACACTCAGCATTTGGTCATTCATATTTTATGGTATATAAACATGCAGATAATTTAATCAATTTTATAGCATATTTCTATACATTACCATTGAAATTATAATTATTTCATTATTACAAAGGGGAGGGGTCTCTTCTGATCCCTGTGGCCCTTCTACTAACCAGCATCCTGCCCACAACACTGAAGCATCCTTGCAATAAAGTATAACACTCAAGAAAGCCTTCTGGCTACTTTGCCCTTTGATAAGTGGGCTATCATAGAAAGGTAATAAAAACAGATCCACAAAAGTAAAGTTCAAGGTAAGGCCTCTTATACCATATACATTCAATAGATAAGTTCATTTTCATGCTTTTTAAGGGTATAATTTGCTTCTGTCTGTATTACATTCTGAGCTTAGATAAAAGCAACACCTATTTGTTCCATTTGAAAACATTGGGCTTCAACTCCTGGTATTAATATGATGAAAAGAGGTGACAAATAATCCAGTTTATCATTGGGAATTATCCTGCTAAAATGAGGTAACTAAGCCTTCATTTTCAATCTGTCTAATGCACATAAAATGTGACAAAAAACACAAAGTTAATACGAAAGAAACAAATGATATGGATAAAGAGGATGATCAAACAATATTTACTGCCAAGTGGAATAATACATTTTAGCATATTTGCATATGGAGCTAATCCTTAAATAAAATTATATTTAAAAGAACATAGTAAGTAAAAGCAAACATATGTCCATTGAATCTTCATCAATAATCTGTGGAAATTGTTTATAAATGTAAGAGTTTACAGTGTTTAGAATTAAACAATTTCTGTATTACATATATTCTGTGAGATAGTTAAAAGAAGGAATCATAGCAAAAGTGTATTTCTCTCAATATTTAACATGTCAAAGATCAGTGATGAATTATTCATGTTCAAATGATTATTTAATTTAACTTGAAATATATACTGGTTTAAATAAACCTCCAGTGCATGTAGGATTCCACAGGGCCTTGAAAAGAAGAAAACAAAAAGAAATGAATTGCAAATAACAAAATGAAATTTTAAATGAAGATATCAAATGTTTAAATACTTAAATAAAAACCCACATTGACATGAAACCCTTCAATTGGTGATTTTATATTAGCATTCACAAAGTATTTATTTTTAGCAATGTAAAATGAAAGAATGGAAAGTTGACACAATTTTTTACAGTTTTTAAAAAATAAGTAGAAAATAGTTTTCTTCAACCATTTATGCATTACTCAACTGAAAAGTAGCCAGAAAATTGCATAACAGGTAAGTAGCACAGGGTTCTCTTGAAGACTGTGACTACCACAGTTACTATCTGAGCCATACACACGAAGCTTCAGAGTGATTTCCATAGTCTGAAACTGTTACTACTCTAATCTTTAGCCTGCCATTTCTGCTGAAACTTCACATGGCAGGAAATTAAAGCATTTCAAACTATTTCACACATACTATAACAAGGAAATCCAAGAAGTGCAATGTCTAAGAAGCACAGAACACTTCACTCATTCCTAAGGACAGTACACTTGTTGAAAAGAGTTCTACAGGACCACAGGATCAATACTGCCAGACTGTGTTACGTACCACCATAAAGGATGTGTTTGGTGTGTGTGTGCCACATGTCAATATGTAAAATATAACAACATATCAGATCTGCAACTAAGAGGTAGCTCAAGCAATACTAGTAGATTCTGAAGGAATTCCACACAAAGAGAAACTTATTTGGGCCCACATCAAGAAACCCTATAAGAAAAGGCACAGCAAGCAGTGATAGAGCAGTATCCGTGCTAGCAGTTCTGAATGAGAATGGTGGTGCTATAATAAAAATCACATAATCAGGAAGTGGAAAATCTCAGCAGTCACCAGGTTTGAGGAAATCAGATCTTATCCTGTAAAGTTTACTCTGTGTGTGTGTGTGTGTGTGTGTGTGTGTGCGCGCGCGTGCGCGCGCATTTATACTAATAGCATTTTTAAGAGAAACTTTTCTATTGTCTCACAGAATATTGCTCATTACTTGGGTATTCAGGCTGATCAGTGTATACTATAAACGAGAGTGCAAGGCTTTAATGCTTTCACATTAGCACTCTGAAGGTATAGTTTCAGTGAACAGAGCTGTACGACTCTGTGAACTATAGAATGGTTAATTCTCTTTGTCCTTAAAAGAAAGCTCACTGAAGATGTATAACCAGAGAAAGAGGTAGGAAAATGCATCTAAAATGGACTTTTAAAAGTATATGTGATACTTTTTGGTGTTTCTCAAAACAGCAGGAAAATGTTCTCTGTTGCACTTCTGCAGCCTAGTTCCCAAAACCAAAGAGTTGGAAAATATGAAATTTGAGTTTCTCATTAGCCCTTCCTTCAGCCTAGAGAATGAACAGCTCATCCAGTTCCAGGTTTTACCTTAAAACTGGAGAAAATACTAAACCTTTTATATTATTTCCTTCCAGAAAATTATTCTATATTGGACGATAACATCAATTTGATGGATTAAGTCCAAATTCATAAATCCATCTATAAACATAAAATTCATAATTATAAATCTGAAATAATTCTGGTATTTATAGAACTGACTCTTTAAGTATTCTGAACTGAAAATTATACTCTCTTGGTATAAATTTTCTATATACTACTTCAGCCTCATAAATTTACAATTGTAATTACCATCTTAACTCGACATCACTAAAGAATATAATTTCCTTGCATTCTTACTTTACAGTGCATAAGGTTAATGATATGTGTGGCTTGCTTTTAAGAAAGTTTCTAATGTAATAGTCTAAAAATTCCTACTCCTGTGCCAGTTCTGTATAAATACATTTATGAAACTTTTTCCCTCAATTCTCTATGACTACATTGTAAAATCACTGTAGATCTTTATTTCTAAACACTTTCCATCTAATTTCAATGTCTTTGTCACCTAAATAATGCATTTCAGTGTTCTCACTTGCAAAAGTTAGATAATCTTGAAAGACTCTCAAATCCAAGAGTGTAAAGCAAGTGGCTGAGTAGTATCAACCTTCAAATAATGAAGCTAGTATTTATAGGTTGTTGATATTGCACAAGATATTGCATATGACCTGGAGATGACCCCTCACAAAGAGCAGGGTGTGAAACTACTGAACCCTTCCTGTAAGAACTTGAGTACATGAAGATGGTTCTAATGTGGCTTCTGGAGTAATTGCTCAGAGATACTGAGGGACAAATGTGCTTCTACCAGTGGAGGAGGGGAGAGAAGAGGAAGAGAGAAAACACATGGGATTATCATTATCAGGAACTCTCTTTGAGTGTAGTTTTATATACATATATATACATATATGTACATATAATTAAATTATTAATTATAATTATAAAATATTAATAAAATATTAATTAAATTAAATATGTATTTAATATCAAGTGGAAATGACAGGGGGGTTACTAAAGTATTGTTCCTTTAGGAAGTCTGAGTCTGCTGTTATCGTAGGAGGGAACACAACAGATCTGAATCTTTGCTCCCAGCAGGAGAATTCTGGGTCTCTTGGATAGGCCTTGATTCTCTCTGTGAGTTTCCTGATGCACTCAATCTGTTCCCAGGCTTAGTAGCACGGAAGTCCCCTTTTTATACCAGGTGGTCTCTATGTTAATCTGACTATTCATATCCAGGACTGTGGCAAAGATAATACAGTTCCCTCACTGACTGAGACTTTCAAAAGATCTTCAGGGAACACATTATAATAGGACTTCTGTCAAAGATGCTTTCCTCTCTACTTCCAATGCACACTGCTCACCCTTCTCTGTTTCAGGGCCCCTGTGTAACTCTGCAGATGCCAGCCCCACTCTCAGTCTCTCACATTATCAGTAGCTCCTTCCTGTGTTTCCCCGCTCTGCACGATGCACGTAGAACCTTCTGATGCCAATGCCTTTATCATTTCTTCATTTGTCTTTCTGAACTTAATTACACAGATTGCAACTGCATACTCCATAGGAGACGCTGGAACTTTTCGGTTAAAGGATCCAGGTAAATCGTGATATTTGATAAATATTAATTCTACAAATTTTCAAAGCTGTGTTATAAGACCACCTGTGTTGGACAAGCCAAGCATCTGTGTTACATAGAAAATAATCTGATGAACATTAGCATTTTTAAACAATGCTCTTATCAGGTACTTAATATCATATTAAAAATAATTTCCTTAAAGTAAATACTTTCTAGGTATAAACAGCAATACCTAAGTTGAGTGAATATTAACAAATGGAGCATTTGACGAAAGACATTAATTATTTCATCTGGCAAGTGACGCAGCCTATGCATAGTCCATCAGATGTTCTGACTAGGAAGGATGACAGCAGCGATGTAATATATCCAGGGAGATTTAATACAGTACAGGTTATTGGAAACTAACGACAATGTTGAATTGACAACTATTCAACTGAGATAATATATCAGCATAGTATAAAACCTTACCACTCTAAAACACAGCCAGGCAACAAGTGCAGTAAAGGCAAGCCTCTGCATACCTATCCTGAACGACACAGGATACACTATTCTCATATTTTTAAGGGCTCTTTGTATACTCACTGTCAGGAGAAGCATCAAAATGAAATCTAATATAGCCAGGAGAAGTTGCTAAACACACAAAAAGTGTACTGAGTAATTCTCTTAATGTCTTCATGTATAAGGCATATTTTGCTAGCCTATAAGCAGAAACTTCATATATAAAGCAAATTTCCTTAAGAAAATAAGTTAAAATAGTTGAAATACATAGACATACTAAATCAATCCTATATATATATATATATATATATATATATATATATATATATATATGGGACTGGGTAAAAAAATGTAAGTGACTCCGTGCTTCAATGAATTTTTAAACAGTTAAATGAAAATGATTAAAAATACAATACTGATCATAATTTAATATGTGATGAAATATCTGGTCATTTTACACTCAAAAGTAAACAAAATCCTAAAAAATTCAATTCTAATAATCACATTCTACATAAAAACTACAAACAAATAGATTTCTTTACTCAAAATTCTCATTCTAAAAGATGAATTTTGTGATTATTCAGAGTGAAACCAATGCATTATTTGGAATAAAAACTATACTTGAAGTCAATCTTATTTATACAAAGTAACATCTTTTATAAAACATAGCAAGAAAGTAAAATTTCTCTGGAGGACACTAAATTGATGAAATCCTGAATTTAATCACCGATATTACTGTTGAATTCACTCTCAAGTAGTTTAATCAAATCATTATTTGCAGTAGCTCTCCAGCTTCAAAATATTTACAGGCAGTATGTGTGCTATATGGAGGTCATTATATGTGGGTGATGCAACCAGAAGGATCTCAATTGGTTGATATGGTCTTATAGGGATGAGTGTTACATCCTGACTGTACCCATCCATCTTCTATCCAGTTTTAAACGTGTAGGTAACACTTAAGAATTTATTTGGTTCGGGAGTCCTGATAAAATTGCTTCACTGGAGACCTTTACATTTGTCTGTAGTGGACTTTTATTAACATATTTTATTCTGTGTGCATATGGATTCCTTTCTTATGCAGCATACATAGCTATGTCCTCAGTGCTAATAGTGACTTGGCCTTTGGTAGTCATTCAGCCCTTTGACACATGATCACAACTGGTCCATAAAGAATGAACGGTGGTTGATTTTGAAAGCTCCAAAAAAGGGTGGGAGAGCATAAGCACCAAGGATGTACAAAGTCTCCATAAAATTCTTTCTTTCCTATGAAGTTCTAGAACAATTATGAATAGATGTTTCATACACATATAGAGGTGTGTGTTTAAAATTCTAACATAAAACTATTTTATGAAATATGGTGAAGAAATATTATGAAGAGAGTGATTGATATGCACATGAAAGTTAAATTATTAACAAATAAATACTGGAATCAATAGATGACATTTCCTATTCTTGGAGAAGTGTGGATTAGTCCCATGTGTCCTAGTTCTTATGCAACTCATAATTCTACAAATGCCTTACTTTTAATTTATTTACAATGTTTCTTTCCTCGAGTTTCCATATAGAAAGCACACTCCAGTTCATGCATGTAGTTGAATATAGTTACTTTCCTAAGTTTCTGTGCATTTAGTCATCCATTTGCTGATTCTGTGGATTGTGTTATAGATAAAAGACTAGGAAATATTCAGCCTATCAACATGAACTGAGTACTGTCCTAGGTTAACAGTTCTCCAAACTATAACAAGTACTTGTATAGAGGGGACATTTTAGGAGTCACTACCAAGGAAGTATTCTTACTTTGACTTAGGTCATGGGCTGATTTGCCTTCGTCACACTGAGACAAGCTAAGAACAATGAAGACTTTAAGAGAACTATTATGTTCCCAACTCTTTTCTAAAATTTGCATTTACATATTTGTAAAACCAAGGATTAAGATGTATTCTGAATATATATATATCACCACAGAGAAGGAAATTCGAAAGAGGTGGCTGGTAGCTGAGGTCTTAAGTTGTTAAGTTTAAATGTTCACAGCTTAGCTATTTCTCCAGACACAAGTTCTTACCATCATTCACAATGGATTCTAAAACCTAGCACTGTTGCATAACAGTCTTATATTATTTGTGTATATTGAGTCTCCGAGCCAGTTAGAATGCAGGTACCCAAGTATTAATTCCCAAATCTAGCCCAAATGCATATGGGTCTTCCTCATCTTTGTATGAAGAATGCATTGCTTTTTCCTAACAATCCAGGCACCTTACAGATCCCATGATTAAAAAAAGAAAAAGAAAAGAAAAGAAAAAAGATTTCACCTTCCCAGAATTTAGATAATTCACTCAAGAATTGAATGCTTTGAAGTAGCTAGAGCCTAAGCTAACCTGTAAAGTATATGTGCTATGATGTATATTGCAGTGGAGTTTGATGGCGATTGTGCCTTTATAATTCTTTTTGAAACATCTCGGACATCCTGAGCTAGAAATACACAGATAATTATCTAAAATACATGTTGGGGTTATATCCTAAGAACCGATACATACATATATATTCACAATTGTTATATTGGGAGTGGGGGGAGTCCCTCGAAAGAGATAAACAATGGATTACTTGTTGTAAATTATCCTAAAATTATAAAACTAGTTCCTTAAAAATATAGATTAACAGCACATACATAGCAAATAAAACTAAACTAGAAACCATGCTGTAATTATATCAGTATCTGTATTTAAACATCTAGAAAAAAATATTCAAATGAATATTATAGAAAAATCCCCTGGAAAACACAGCTTTTAGTACCTTTAAACTTAAATTAAATTTGAAAACAGTTTGTGTTAGAACTCAAAACTGTTTTATTTTGTGAAGGAGAGATGTAGTATGTTAGTAATTGCTATAGTTTTCATGAGGATACAAGAGTGACATTTATGTTATCTGATGTGAAATATAAACATATATTCACAAATCTCAAAGCCGAATATATGCAATTTCTTGTTAATGAAGTAGTGACAGCTTCTAAGTGTAAGAACAGGTTCTCTCAATAGATGGCAATGAGCAAGAGAATTCCTTCATTTGTTAGCAGAGAGGAGTTGAAAGCAATTCAGGAAAACACAAATTTTAGAGCTATGTTAAAGAAAAGACTGCTATTTAGATCAGCTTTACAAAATCATATAGGATTTCTGGAGGAATATTGGGTTACAACACATTTTACAATCCCATCAGCAAGTATTTTACATTAAGAAAAAATACTTTTAATTAAATTACTTGCCTTGCCTATACTAAAGCCCAAAAGCTAGAACAGTGTAAACTTGTTTGCCAAGTTGGAGGTTTTCTTTTACATGCCTGCATGTAAAAATGTTTGGCCTGGGTTATTTCAAACCTAATAACTTTATTAAATTGTGAATAAATAAATTAGAATTTTCTTAAAAAACAAATTACCCTAGTATTCTTAAGAATGTTTTCACTTCACTAGCTAGACCTGAACAAGGGAGAGTTTATGGATCCCAGACTGATAGCTGAGAAACCAGCATAGGACCAACCCAGACTCCCTGAACGTGGGTGTCACTTAGGAGGCCTAGGCCACCTATGGGGCCTCTGGTAGTGGAACAGTATTTATCCCTAGTATACAAATGGACTTCGGAAACCCATGTCACATAGAGGGATACTCTCTCAGTCTAGACACATGGGGGAGGGAGGGCCTAGGCCCTGACCCAAATGATGGACAGACTTTGAGGATCCTCCATGGAAGGTCCCATCATCCGTGGGGAGCAGAAAGGGGATGGGATAGGGGGTTGGTGGGAGGCAGGGGAGGAGGGGAGGAAAAGGGAACTGGGATTGACATGTAAAACAAGCTAGACTCTAATTCAAATTTAAAAAAACAGAAGGAAAAAAAATTCACTAGCCCTGAAAAGCATGTTAGAGATGTTGGCTTAAAAACATTAATAGGACTCTGGTATGCCACTTAGTGCATGGAATTATCTTTTTCAGTTCAAGAATGTGTTTGGGGATTGTTTGAGAACAAGTGATGAATAGAGCACAGCCCATCTGTATTCACCGGACACCACAGCAGAGGTAAATAAGCCGTGGAAGTCTGAAGACCAATAAAGAAGATAAAAATGGTTTCATACAGCTACTTACATCGCAGCCTAGAAGTTCAGTCTGCGTGGATTTATCTACTCGTGAAGCAAACGCCTTCTGTAAATGCTGCACTTTTTCCTGCAAAGTAAAAAGGAAAATCACAATCATAAGACATGTGCTTCTTTGCTAATATATCCTGCTTACTAAAATTTGATAAATCTCTAATTCAAGAATCTCAGTGTGTGTGTGTCTGTGTCTGTGTCTGAGTACACTCAGTTACGGTGGTGTTTTTTGAATTAGTGTAATATTTGCAGCTTACTTTTCCTGTCACAACCATCCCACTGGGCTATCTTTTCTTCTAGACTGTGGTGTTTTGGATGAGTGATGTCCCTCTTTGTTTCAGGAATTCGAACACAACTATCAAAGTGTGTCTGGTAATTCTGAAAGACTAGCACAAGTGTGTAGGTTGGATGGAGAAGCTATTGACACCTTACATAAGGAAAGATAGCTGAATTATTTGGGGGGGCCAACGTTAAGTAGAAACAAATGTCACACGGAGATTTTTGGGCTGCAACAACATTCATAAATAACTGAAGTCAGAGAGATTGCTACAGTTGCAGGCCTAAATAACCACAAGTTCAAAAATTGCTTAAGGGGAGTGAAAAAGGAAAGAACAGAATGCCACCCACTGGAGCCAAGTCAGTCCAGAAAGTACAGGCATGTCAAAGGACGAGGCCAGAGTGGCAAGGCCAGAGCAGGCAGGACAGAGCCCCGCACAAATGATTCCAAAGACGCTTCCTTCTTAAAGTATGATTCTGCAACTGAAACATCAGAAGTCTATTTGAGATAAATCCTAGCACAGATTTCAACTTGTCTGTGGCCTTATGTTATGCCTAAGAAGAAATCAGAGCAAAGTAACACAGGAGAGAGGGGCATCTGGAAATAAGCCAAAGCAAAGATCTTAGCCACCTGTGCTTTTTATTAGCTCCCTAATCCCCTTGGGGTAAGCAAACACAATTTTTCTAGCCCCTCTGGGGGACAGTGGAAGATTAAAATTGATTCAATTTCTCACAGACAACTTTTACAAGTAAATCTGTTAATGTGCTAAAAAATTAACTTTAGCTTTTCCTTTCCAAGCATTTAACAATTCGATTTCTTAATTAAAACACACAAGTTGGCTTTCTTTCTCATTTAAAAATAATAATAAAATGTGTGTGCATAAAGTATAGAAACATAGGAGATTTCTAGAGAGCCAAGATGTGATGAAAAAGTATCCTGATTTATATTTGCTGATGTTTGTAGTACGAAATATATGTTGATTTGGGGTGCTGTGAGCTACTACTACTGAGTACAAGTATTTTTTTCCTGTCTAAATCTCCCAGTGATTAAATTGTACATCATAGATAACTAACATGACACTATTTATATAACAAAAGACAACTTTTATCATAATAAATAAATGCTTATAAGCCAAAAATATAGTATTTGAAATTATGGAAAGCATTTAATTACATTTACATTTTATTTCTACTATAATCTTTACCACTGTAATTATAACTACTTACAGCAGATGCAAATAATGTGGTACAGGCTAGATGTCAGCCACTGAACCCAGTAATATGCACAATTTAGGCATGCAATGGTCATTTCAAAATATTATTGTCACTTAAGTACATGAAATTGATACTGAGTTAAAAATCACCCAAGACAGTAAGTAGAACTGAAAATTCAAACCTTCTTGTCTTCAACCTTAGTATACTCATTTATAAAGATATTCTAACTCTGAAAAGCTATAAAGGAATGTTTTATCTCTAGGTTATATATGCAAGAAAACATATCAAATATATAATTTCTGTAGTCATTGTACATCCAGTAACTGCAGGATGGTAACAGACTATGTTGAGGTCCATCTGTGTATATTCTTTTTCAGACTTTACTCGGTTATGTTTTTCTGTGGTAGAAACTTAATCTTGCCTTAGATATAGCAATGTAATTCCTGTAGCATATATAAATCCACAGAATACCTTCTGCCATATATATGTATGATCAGTAATGCATTTTACAGCAGGACTCAGGAGTGAAGGGATACGGTTTTTGTTGAGTTATGATGCAAGTTTAGAAGGAGAGGAATGCTGCAAAACAAACATGTAAAAACCACAATTTGAGATGGCATGAAGTTCCTTTAATACACATGACAGTTAATCACAGCAGAATATTCTAAAAATATTCTATTTATCCTTATATACATTCAGGATAAATATGTGGTGGGGGGACGTGTGTGTGAAGGATAAAAGAGACAATAGTGGACTCGACATACACACGCATTCTATCCACACACAAATGCTGACTTCACTTGCTGGCATCATTCCCCCACTCCCTGTCCTAGATCAGATTCCCAACATTCACTTGCCAGTACACGATCATCCATAAATCCAGTGCTAAAGGATCCAGCACCCTCTTCTGACCTCTGCAAGCACTAACAATGCATGGGGTGCACAGACATACTTACATACGAGCAAAACACTCATATATAGAAAATAGATAAGTAAAAAAACTTAAAAGGCATTGTTTAAAATATAGTAGTCTTTCTATATTTTATTGATATAGATATATATGTATATATACATATATATATATCTATATCAAACACACTAGGAAATAAATATTGGAAACTATCTCAGTCTCAAAAAACAAAACAAAACAAAACAAAAAACCCACCAAAACAACAAAAACAAATACAAACAAACAAAACAAAGAAACAGATAAACTGGAAGAATAAAACTAGTCAAGGTGCTAACTATGGAAAACACTGGAATGAAAATTGTAAGACTCTGAAGACAGAGAATGGGGAAGATACTAGAATATGGAAAGAGTTCCTATGCTTACGGATTAGTAGAACTCATATTGTGAAAATGAACATCCTTAAAAAAAAAATCCTACCAAAGGCACAATTTACAGATTCAATACAAACCCAAATCAATCAAACTCCACTCAAAATTTTTCTCAGAGGTAGTAAAATTAATCCTAAAATTTATATGAAACCACACCCTACATACACTCCAGATATCCTAAGTATAAATAATAATGCTGGGGTGATTACTATAATAGCTTTCAAGCTAAACACGGTTGTGGTTTATTTTTCCATTTGCCTATGTACTAATTACATAACATGTCACTGAAGCAGCATTACTAAAGGCAAGTGTCACAGGATCACAACCATCTTTTACTCTAATCCCACTGGAAATCAGAGCTTGGTTCTCTGGAAGAACAACTAGTGCCCTTAACTGCTAAGCCAGCTCTCCAGTACCAAATGCCTGATAAATTTTGAGCTGGGTTATGTACATGGGGGGAGTCAGGTCTGGATTCATTTTTTTTTTTTTTTAATTTTCATTGAAGAAAAATTTTACTGTCTTTGCAGGCAGCAGACACACAAGTGGTACACAGACATGCATGCAGGCATAATGTCCATACATATAAAATATAAATAATTTTAAATATTTCTACAAAGTTACATGTCAGGTGTGAAGAGAAGGAAACATAAGATACTTCAAGACACTGGAATGAATCTCGATGATTAGCATACGGCCTTCAGAGGACAGAAAATTTATCATAGACCAAGAGGATTGCATCAAACTGTTTTAGCACAACCACCATGGTGGGACACTGTAGGAGACACATACAATAGCTGCTGCACACAGTGCTGTGCAACTGGAGGGTAAAGAACCAAACAACAACTGTTGTTATCCCCAGTGTATAGAAGAGAATTTGGCAAAGGATATGTTTAAACTAGAAGAATTGATTTCTAAAACCTTTAAAAGAACACAAAGTCTGCTTTAAAGTAGTATGAGCCCAACATCATGAATCCAGAGGTTATGATGGTGACAATTAAATGCTGTTAATATTAACATGAAAGGGGCACAAAAGATAACTTTTAAAATGAAAAAAAAAATTGATTCCTTAAGAGAAAATCCACATGATGTGGAGGATCAAGTTTAATCTATGAATTAAGTGGGTCAATGGAATTTTAACATCATGTATTAGATTTTGATGTCAGTGATAAGAATCATAATCATTTACATAATACGACAGCGAAACCAAGAGAGAAAAATCACTGCGATTGCTGAACAATGCTAGAGCCAGGGATGAGCACAGGGAGGCAAAGTCAACCGCCCAGCCATTCAATTCCATATCCCTTTAGCAAAATGAGGTAACTTCTGCGAGAAATGTTCATAGGCATTGACCTACCCTCGCCCCATTTCATTTCATCTATAAACTTGTGCTTTCCTTCCTACTGGCATGGGCTTTCTGCAAGATGAATCTCAATATTCTAGGCACTTACCCTGGGAGAGGTGTGCAGTTTCCCTTGTGTCAGCAATGATAGAGGTTCAATTCAGGTGAGAAAAGAAAGTGCTGGAAGTAAAGATGGCTGAGCTCTAGTCTAAGTATGGAATGTATATGTATGATGTTTAAGTTTACTTTCTCTGATCTTCCATTTTACATTTAGCTCTAGACTCATGGGGCACATAAGGGTGGGTATTTGTTCGCTTTGAAATACATAGAGACGATGAATGAGTCTGGAAGACCAAATATGAACACAGTCACTAGGAACACCCATGAGAGCTAGGACAATTCATTCAACACAACAGTTCATAACTCTGTAATTAAACCTTGAAAACATAAAAACCATGAATCACTACAAAGACTTTCCTGTAATGACAGTCTTAAAGGATGGCAGTATCCTCAAGCTTTTCCTTGTTTGATATTTTCATTGTGCCAAATTCAACACTAAGATTACTATTTTGAAGAAGATTCAGTTGAAGGATAGTGAGCATTTTATAGTGTGGTATTGATTCAATGTCAACGTATATAAAAGTTCTTCTTATGAATTGTGAATGACCACAGCATACTCCACTCATTGACACCATTCTGCAAGCATGAGCATGAGCGAGACAATATTACTGAAGCCTTGCTGAGTCAGCACAGACTCTCACTTGACAATCAACCAGAAAACAGTGGATGCCATAAATCAAACTTCAGTAGACAAACTATACACACAGATCCAACTGTCTGGACAAACCAGAGAGGTTCTAATGTCCAGTCTTAAACTACTCTTCGGTTTTTCCTCCAGCACACCCATAAGAAAAAGTAAGATACAAAGTAGAGTTCATCCATATATACATTAATTATAGGAAGACCAACCCTAATATAGTAGAGAATATAAGAAGATTCATATTACCTGTAAAGGAATCACTTACTGGTTTTTATCATTTGTTTATTATTCTTTTAAACATAAATGTTAAACAAAGATATTTAAAATTAGATAACTAATTACAAAATTTTAGTGAGAGTCAAACATCTTGATAATTCATCTACCAGAAATGGTAGTATATCTAATTATGCAAAAAATAATGGGCTCACTGTTTCTTTGTGAAAATAAAATTTTTATTTTGTTTACTATTTATTGTGACATTTAATTTTATGCAGATTCTCTCTTTTATGAAAGTTATATTCCAAAAAAATCATGGTAATTTGAAAGTGTTCAAGTAATAACTCTTTTAATATACCTAACCTGCTATGCATCATTGCTTAACAACACAGTATACCAGAGGGCATGAATCACTTGCACTGATGACTATGTGGCTGGCTGAAAGGAATAACATTGCCATAGCTGAGCATCACAATGCTATTGACCTGTGTATCAGCAGTCAGGAAAACAAAGAATGTTTTGATAGTTTTAATAGAGACAGTACCACAAATAAGTTAGTGCTTGTGATGCTTGGGAAAAATATTCAAGGATGAAAGTGAAGTTCAAGGTCATGTCCAAGTATGCTAGAGGAACACCCGGGTTGTCGTTGTCAAGAGGACAGAGGGAAAAGCAGGGAGGAATTATATCAAAGAGAAAGAGAGCTGGGTGAGCATCAGTTGAGTACCCGATTCCGCCTATCTTGTTTTAGGTTTGATGAGCTGTCTCAGTGAACTTTGAAAAAAAATTACTCTTTTAAATAAGGGAGACCGACTTGGCTTTCAAACTAAAAAATATTCAGTCAAACATGAAATTGATTTCTAGGAAATTAAAGACTTAGGAAAACTAAAAGCAGGAGAATCACTGGTAACAGTCTTTAATCCTGTTTCCTGCTTAAGAAAGGGCTTGACTTTTGTATTAAGAATACACTAGGAATTACGGTATCTAAAATGAGTTCTTCCATATAAAAGTTAGGTTATCACATTCAAGTTGTGTTGTTTGCCTGTTCGTTGTCCTCTTCAGTCACATTGTCCACACTTTATTCTGAAGAGATCTTTCTTTCTTAAATATGAATATCATTAGATTCCAATTAATATTAGTGTGATTACTTTGAAACTGGTCAATACATATATAAATGTATTGGTTGTGGATGAGATGTGCTCAAATCAGTTCCACTCATGCTTCTAGAGGTGAAGAAATTCAAAGGAGCAAATCCTATGTGCCTGATCTAACTCCTCATATGATGTTTGCCCTATGAGAAAAAAAAAAAAAAAAAAAAAAAAAAAAAACCCAAACCTCTGTTGTTTGATAATTTTGTAAGCAAGATCAAACTGAAGACATTTGATGTTTTAAAGTCATTCTCCATTCCTTACACACAAATTTACAATGGGCAAGATTAATACTATATTTTTCTAATATTACATGATTTATTATTTTTTTTAACTCTTGAGGGTATCCAAACCATGTGTAACATTTTAATGCATATTTTCTCTTTTGGAATACTCTTTAGTATGAACTGTAGGAATAAAGATAATGAAATAGGGCACCGGAGAGTTGCTTAAATTGTTAAAGAGCATACATTGCTTTGGCAGAAAATCCTTGTTAGTTCACAGAACCTATGCCAGGGCGTTCACAACCATCCTAATCTCTAGTGCCATGTGATCTCCCATCCTTGTTTGGCTTCCATGGGCCCCTGCACTCACATGCACACTCCTCCACTACATATTTTTAAAGATAAATCTTTTTAAAAAGAAATATTAAAATAGTTAATTTCCAGCAGGCACATGTGAGTTCTAGTGATGACAGAGGTATAAAAATAAAATTTATTTCCAATAGTAAAATGTAATCTATGATTCAGCATGTCAAAGTCTTGATTGATAATCGCATCTCCTATTTATATTCTTTTTACTTATAAAAGCTATCTGTGAAGGCTAATAGTTGTGAATTTGACATATCTGTGGAGAAGGGGCCACAATTTAAGGAACAGCTCCATCAAGCTGGCCTCTGGGCTTATCTACAGGGCATTTTCTTGATTATTAATTGATGTAGGAGGATCCAGACCCATATGAGTGGTACTATCCCTAAGGAGGTGAGCTGGACTGTATAAGAAAAGGCAGCCAAAAGTGAGCCTGTGAGCAAGTCAGTAAGCAGCATTCCTCCATGTTTTCAGCTTCCTTTGTCCGCTTTAGATCCTAAATTCACTTCTCTGTGATGTGCTGTGACCTGACAGTGTGAGCCAAATAAACCATAAACCCTCCTCCTCAAGGTGTTTGATTTTATATATATATATATATATATATATATATATATATATATATATATATATATTCTTTTAGTTGTAGTGGCAACAGAAAGCGAACTTGAACACCATCCAGCTTTTTAGAATAAGGATTGTTCTTACTGCCAAGCCACAGACCACGCATGCAACTTCAATATCCACGTGCATCAACGATCTCAGCGTATTCTGAACAAGAACATCATCTCCTAACAATCTCCCTCCTCTGAGGCTTTCTAACAGTGAAAGATCCCCCAAACCATCTCCCTGAATGCCCAACTTCCTCCTTCATCTTTTCTATCAACCTACCACGTGCTCCAGCAATTCTACTTAAATAATGTCCACACTTCCTGCTTCCCCTCTCTCTACCTTAGCCACTCTCTAACACTTTTCACTAAGATCGCCCGAATAAGCTTCTGAGAGTTCTCCCTCTCCAGTTCAGTCTGCTGACGGTGTGCTTCGTAGGACAACAATATCATCTGCTCCAAATGAAGTGAAAATGTGCTTGAATGGCTCCCTATAATTTATAGGCAGGGCTTCAACACTCTGTAAGATATCTTTTGGGATCTGGTGTCAGATTATGAGTATGGTATGTCACTTCCTTGACACCCACAAATACTAGTTTCTCTTCAAGGAAACTAATGAGCTTTCCAGGCATCTTAAATATCTTACTCAAGCCTAAATAATATTTTTTTGGTCTTCATATAATTAAAGGCCATGATTCTTCTGACTCAAAATTTCCATGACTTTATGCATGCCATTTGCCTAGTACTCTATAAAGACAACTCCATGTTTTTAGTCTTTTTAAAAAGACCCAATAAAAGAAAAACTTGTGGCAGACATTTTAGAAAGAATAACTAGTTTAAGTTCAGTCTAATGTCATTAATTTGATGTACTACAGTTTAATAAAGAATAGCATATCAATGATTTTATTCTAATGTAGATCATCAAATATTACAATGATGACAGTCCCAACTTACCAAGGGATGGCTTTGGATTTTCCTGTATTACCTAACAAAATTTTCTTCAAAATCACAGTTTTCTGGGACTTGTATATAGTAGCAGCTAATAATTTTGTCATTAAATATTATATTTTGATATGTTTTCCACAAGAGGATGTAAGTAAAGTATTTTAGGGAGTTAATAATTTTATAGAAAAAAGTTATAGGCAGTTAAAATATAATGTTGTATTTAAATACTCCTGCATCACTGCAACTTTGCTCCATTTTTAGATCAACCTGGCAAGAATTGACACCAAAGAGGCTGGATATTTGACTAAATGTGACATACACAACCCTAGAGCTTTCTACTCTATCACCATGAATCTAAATTCAGTAGTCTGTTACTTTTAGTTTAATTTCAAAGCTGTCAGAACATAATTTTAATCAAAGCACACACACACTGAATTGAACTTGCCATTGAATCCTAAGCACTACCACGTGTAATTACTCATCTGATAAAACATCCTGCACATGGAGAACATTTAGCGACCGCTGGCTAGAATTAGCTGTTATTAGCAGTTGCAAGCATGGCAGGTAGTACCATTGCTGCCTGACAATGCGGGAAGTAAAGAAAGGAAAGGAGAACAGCAAGAAATAGAGAGAAAAACGGGCAGGAAAAAAAGCAAAACATAACACTCACAAAACAGAAAGAAGAGTAAGAAAGACCAGGTGAACAAGGGAGAGCACTAAATTAAGAAACAGAGCAGTTGTTCTACATGTAGGATGCTACAAAGACCAGAGAGTCAACCACAACCACCACAAAATGACCTCCCTTTCAGTGCTACAGGTTAGTGCTTCAGTTGTAATTCTAAGACAACGAACTCACCTTTATGCTTCCCTGGAAGTATGTGTATCATGGCAAAAACCTTTTAGTTTATGTTTACTGTGTCACTTAGTCTGGAAACATAGACCTATGTGTGTGACTCGCTGTAAGAGCGTGTATTCAGAATGCACGAGGACCGGCTTAATTCTCAGCAACAAGTAGCAACACAAAACATAAGTTTTCTCATTCCACTAAAAAGTGTGGTAATTATTTAGGACATAAAACAAGCGACATGAAAAGAATGCTACTTGTATAAACAAAAGGAAACATGGATACAATTCAACAGTCTTATTACAAGTTATCTATGTATATTTTATTAACATTTTTCATTCATTTGCCCAGCTTCCCCTCCCACCTTCCCTCCCAGCGCAAGCGAGCCCCCCTCTTCCATATAAGTAGTCATATCTCCACACTAAAGCCATACCCTACAGCGTGACCATTATCTCAAATCTATTGGTAGAAAAAAAGATGCCACTACAATCCTCCCCACCCCTAATCTCCCCCACACTCCCTTCCACTCCTCCTCCCATGGGCTGGAACAAATCATGGTGCATCAAGGTGAGGCAGGACCCAGCTCCTCAGGTTGTCTATTTTTAAAATATCTGAATTATTTTAACACTGCACGTAAATACAAATTTTCACAAAGGTTTTTGTTTAACTGATGTTTGGCATTTTAACACCTAAAAATATCCTCTCAAATATTTATAAGATCATGTTTTTAACACCTATTAGTATTGTAATTGGAGTTTTTTTTTCACTGTAAACTGAGACAAACATTGTCAACTCCAAAGTACAAAAATTATATAAAGAATCATAGTAATAGAAAACAAAAATGAAAATGATGTAAAAAAGAAATCTTTATAGAATAATTATAAATCACTAGATAGTAATATTTTTTATGATAGCACATGAAACTGTATAAACATATCCCCTAAAATTTTAGCTGTTTGAAAAGGGGAATGATTTGCATAGGTTGCTGGTAATACCTTCTAAAAATGGCCAGGAAGATACCATAAGGTATGAAATACAGAATCAAGCAAGCAAGCAAACAAACAACAAAAACAAAAAACCCCAAAAACAAAACACCATTTTGAAGTTTGTTTAATTATGTGAACAATCCAGAACCATGCTTTGAGGTAGGGAATTGGTAGTGGAAGATTTAAAATTCTTCCTTGGCCCTCCCATCTCACTGACTTACCACCTCAAGAGTAGAGCTGTCCAGGCAAAAGATTTGCTGAATGAGGATAAAGTAGATAGAAGCAGACATGAATTGGATATTTCTGCCTGTGTTTCTCAGATTTTACCCACAGTATTTTTTTTTTATTGCAGTCATATAAACTGCTTCTTCCTGTATTCCACCAGAAAAGCAACAATGGGTATAATCTAAACAAGAGTAGAAACCTACCCAGTTCTTACAAAGTGAAGTGGCTAGACACCTACGGTACATTGCATTTTGTTTCAGGCCCCATCCCCAGGTCTCTCCAAGAGCAAAAAGCAGTTTTAACCCCTGAGCCATATCTCTGGACCCAGAAGGCGTTATTTTCGTTTTTAATTAAAATATAACTACACTGTTTCCCACACTTTCTTTCCTCTTTTCAGTTCTTTTCATATACTTACCTTGTTCCTGTTTGAAATCATGGCCTCTTTTTCTTTCATTGCTATTGTTTTACACACACACACACACACACACACACACACACACACACACACGGTTGCTTAAATATGCTAACTCAACTTGCTCAATCTGTTTGTTGTTACTTGTGTGTATATGATTTCAGAGCTAACCACTTGGCATAGAAGGAAAGAATTTAAAAGGGATATAGGAATTATGATTACAATTTTATTGCTGGTGAGGATGGAACAGCCACACAATTATGCTTTTTCAGCCTAATCACAAAGGAAATTCTGCACTTTGATTTATTTCCCATCTTCAGATTTTGTGAGGACAATGATGCACAGGTGTTTTTCATAGTTTCATTTAAAGTGCAGCCATTTCACTCTCCTGGCTGATTCTGATCATGAATGGACTGCATGGATTATATGAAGCCATAGAAAGTACTGCATCAAGTGTCTGGATATCACCGTGTGACTGCTCTTTGGTATACTGCCCAAGCACATTAACCTCCACCTAGAATTTGAGTTTTCAAGGATATGTCAAAAATGATATAGCTAAATAATGGGACTTCAGGATAAAGTTTGAAATTATTGATTGGAAAAAGAACACACCTGCAAAATAACTAAGAGCAGACTCATAACCTTATACTTTCTCTTTCTCCTCAGACAGATAAAAGTCACACTTGTTTGTGGGTATCAAAGGAAATGGCTGTGACATAGAGAAAATAAATGTCAGGTGTGGTGGCTTAGCTCATATTTCTTCTTGTTAAACTTGCCAGTTGAGAGAGAAAATAGCAGCTTGATATATAGCCACGGACTGAAGTCCTTCTTTAGCAAAATTTTACCTTAAAGAATTTATACCACTCATCACATCTACTTATATTAATGAATATCTAACATAGCACAACAGAATATTTTAAGCTGGGACATAACTTTGAAAGTTATATACAAAGTATTTCTAGAACTAAATTTAATTTTGAAAGATAAAAAGGGACAGCAAGGTAGCTCAATGGGTAAGGGTGCTTATTGCATAATTCTGAATATTTGAGTAGAAATTTGTCCTCTGATCTCCATATGCATAATGTGAATGGTGGCCACACTCATCATGCACACACAACATATACACATAAAATAACTAAATAAAAACCAAAAGAGAATTGTTACTGGGGTTTTTCGCCTGCCAGGTTCCACAGCCACCTTGACCCAAATTAGCATACAAAGACTTATATCAATTAGAAAATTGTTGACCAATGGCTAGGGCTTCTTATTGGCTAGCTCTGGCTTAATTATTAGCCCATTCCTATTAATCTAAGAATTTCCATGTGGTCTCACCTTACTAGAGAAGGGTCCATACCTGTTGCTCCTTCCTTGGCTACATGGCATCTCCTTGTGGCGCCTCTCTGCCTACCTTTCCCAGAATTCTCCTCACCCCCTAGCCCTGCCTATCTTCTTGTCTCTACTGGCCAAACAGTGTTTTATTCATCAAACAATAAGAGAAACATATATGCAGAAGGACATCCCCCATCAGAGATTCATTCTGAATCATTTGATATTGCAGTCATAATTCATTTTATGTCAATTAGTAATATCTACTTTTAGCTAAGATGAGGATTCCCATGAAATTATTTTATTAGTAAGTGGTGGCTAGAATACTGAAAGGTGGAAAAGGAAGGCAGGAAAGGGAAGAAACACTGGGATAGTGGCATCTTCAGTATTTTAGAGAGCAACTTTGGTTGCATCTTACAGGAAAGTTCTAGAGAGAAAAGTGTTGGCACTCATCTGCCTCTGCCTGGGGAAAGCTTAGGGGTGAGCTCTGCACTGATCCGGAAGGTAGGGCGTACACACTTAGTGATGGCAGGCAATGCTTGGCAGTTCCCAAAGCTAGCACAGCCCAGGTGCATCCCATGGATGGCATCTGACAGTAAGCGTTCACCCTAGTGAAACAATCACAATAATACATATTAATCTATGCATGTGGGCCAGGCACTGAGGGAACATGGTTCAGTATTGACTGCACCTCTACAATTTACCTTGAAAAGACTCCAAACTTTGACAGGAGAGAGGACTGTTTCCTTGGGACATGGCAAGTAAAGAACTCACATGTCCATTTAGTTTTAGAGACCATGTTCCATGGTAAACATAACTTTGTTGTCTTTATAACCTCTGTTCTGTTCATTTAGTATTTTAGTATTTCATAATATTTATTTACAGAGTATTGGAAAGTAGCCTGCATGTAGTTTAACTTAAAATATTATCTAATATTAAGATTTTAACTTTATCATTATTTGCTAGTTAAGATTGGAATAAAATTGTTATATTTTCTTTATATCACTATTTTTAAATTTTAACCAAAACCTTTAAATTATTTATAATCTCCTTTATCCTATGTACTCACATTTCATACTTTAATCTTTTCAGGCAACGATCTCCCACAGTTTCATCCATTTGTGCTGCTGACTAGGTATTTTTAAAGCAGAAAAATATTGCACCGTATTTATAGGTTAGTTTACTTATCCATTCCTCCTCTGGTGGAATCATGGTTGTTTCTAGCTCTTAACTACTTTGTATAAAATGATACAACATAAAAAAGAAAATGTTCAGTCTGAGACATCACTCAGTGGTTAAGAGCCCTGGCTGCTCTTGCAGATGACCTGGTTTCAGTTCCCAGCACTCACATAGTGCCTCACAACTATCGTAACTCCAGTTCTGGGTGGTCCAACACCTTCTTCTGGCCTCTCTGCGCACATACAGGACACATACAGTGCTTAGGCAAACAAATACATCTGAAAAATATCAATAAATCTTAAGAAGAAATTGTTCAGAATACTCCCAGATAAGTTTATATTTTTCTATCTTCTTTTAGGTGTGCTATTTCCCAGAGCATTGGAAGACATTATATGTTAGGCTGCAATAAGTCACCTAATTGAAAAATTTACTCCTGCAAAGGGATAGTTATTAGGATTGCCTATGAGTGCCCCTTTGAAGAGAAAGACAGGCAGCAGGACATGAGCCTGTACAAGAAACAGTTTTAAGAGCAAAACTATGGTGTGATGTGGTTGCAAATTTATAATTCCAGCATTTAAATGGAGAGACAGGAATATTCCCTACAGTCAAGGCCAGCCTGGTCTACCTTGTGATTTCCAGGATGTCCTGGAAATCAAAATAAAAAGATAATACAAACAAATAAAAATGGAAACTAAGCAGGGGAGAGCATTCAAATTTGGTATAGAAATTGAAATGATTTGTAAATGTAATTCTTCTCATCCACACTAAACTGGTACTGGAATCAACTAACAGGGTTTTATTGTTTTAGGTAATATTGATATAACATGTTTATGCCTCTTGGATTTTTTCTATCATTTATATACTACTGAGCAGGAAGTATTTTAATTAATGAAATGAAACAAACGTATAACACTGATATATAATACCATACGGAATTTGAGTTAAAATGATAATGGACTATTTATAAACTTGCTAGTTGGGTTAAAATGAAATTTTTATGCCAACTAACTTCACAATGGAGCTGCAAATACTAATGGTAGTACAACACGAACAGACATTGTACACTTATCTCTTAAAAGTATCTGTCTCTCCATACTGTTCCTTCTCTTCAAAGAACTTGGTTTTCAGTGAGAACAATCTCATTCCTCAATGTGAGCAATTATTTTTTTTTTCCTATGGCACTGTGTTGAATGTTAGCCTCGGGTGTTTTGTTTTGCTCATGTCCTAATAGTACCAGATACTGACTGAGAGACAGAACAGCAGGGATGGCCACGGAGGGAAATGGAATAAAACCGAAGCCTCGGCTGTCTCCTTTGCATTTTCACAAAGGAGAAAGCTGGCTGTTCAGTGCATTTATGTTCTGTTGCCGTCTATTAGCTTCCCTCTCTCTCCTCACCCTTTCAAAGTGTAAGTAAACCAGGAAAGGACCCTTAATCTAAGCGTGCACAGGTGAGAGTTAGGCAATGACTAGCAGAGTGCTGAGTCAGAAATGCAGCTGTTGTTGGGCCCTTTAACCCACACTTCACACAATGGTGTGCTTCATTGTCACAAACTACAATTAACTTCACAAACTACAATTAAGGGAAAAACAAGGGTCCCATACAGAATAGCAATGGGGAAAAATTATAGGTGTGTGGTTGTTTCTTTCATTATTAATAAGATTTTATAGCCCACATTTTTCCCAGGGTCTGTAACTGTAGGAGTTCCATTTAGTACAGACCTTCTTGGCTTTCTCTTCTTATTTTTTAAACATATCTGAATTAGTCATCATTCTAAATTCCAAATGACTCTTTAATGGTTTTGGTAACTTTTGTCATTGTTGAGTTTTAATTAATATCTTTTAAAAATTTTAGAATATATATATATTCTATGTAGCAAAAAGGCAAAAAGATTGAGGTGATGGAAGATACCACGGGGAACACTGTCTTACAAACACGAACAGGAATGGCACACATATTAACTCACCAGGACTGTGTAAGCAAATACAGACAAAAATCCAGGCACAGAGAAGGGAAAGTAGACCAAAATGACACCCAAGCAAAAAAGCAACTCACAGTTGATAACTGCTGGGATAGGAAAAGTCGGTTACTCCAATGGCGTGCCCTGGGAATATCAAGTGTATCAAAAAACACTCCATTCGAGTCTCGATGTCCAAAAGTAGTTGAACAACACAAAATGGACTCTGTTGTGGGATTTCAATCTTTTTGACCAATGACTTTTGGGTGGGAAGGGAGGGAGAGAGGATGAGAGGAGTTGGGGAAGGGGAAATAATTTAGTCAAAATAGTTTGTATAATAATATTTTTAAGTAACAACAAAAAAATGACAAAATTTATTTTGTTCCCTCCAGAATGTTTGTTTCTTACTGGTAGTGTTCTCCACCAGTGGTTTTTCTAAATGTCCTGACAGGGAAGGAAGTGGTGCTCTTACCTAGAAGAAACTTCTTTCTCTTGGAGTTATATAAAAATCACTATACATTGCTAACCTTTGTCCTTGATGAGCGGCTCTGTCTGAGGGTGAATTATCTTTCCTCACCTTGCTATTGAAATGTTTTCACTTTGCTGATAGGTTTGTCTCACTTCTTCTAAGGACTGCCATTGTATGACACACATTTGTTAAAAAAAAAAAAAAAAAAAAAAAAAAAAAAACAGAAGTCATAATTAAAATAGGAGATGCTTCAAAGCTCCTGACCTCATGGGGATTATGGTGAATTTGGCATAGAATTAATTCTCTTTTTCAACTCACAAGACACGTCCCTTTTAGGATGACTGTGTCCTCAGAGAATGAGTGAACACCAGGCCACTTCATAAAACATCCTTACATCTCTTCTGCCAGTAAAATAAAAACAATAAAGTACTGCATCTTAGAATTTTTCCAAGGATTACAAATAAGAAATCTAGCCATAATAAGTGTTTGGTGTATTTTATTATCTAGAGATAAATAGTTTTCTACCAGTTAACATGTACTTGCTTATGTAGTGTTGCAGAAGCATCAGTTGAACACAAAGCTGAAGACACATCTCTAATCCAAGGGATTTTAAAGGTTCCTACTGAAGCCAGTAAGCATTTCTCATAGCTTACTATATGTAATTGTATTTGAGCACAGCGAGCTGAGTTTCTTCCCTGAAAAGGCAAGACTGAGGTTATATTAGGAAAAGCTGCCTGAAAGATGGATTGAGACAGACTGAAGGAAGGAGAGTTTTAAAGTTAAAGGGGGCCTGTAGCTGTAAGATGAAGAATTTTCAGGTTATATTTATCTCATACATTTTTCTCCCAAGTACAGCTGAATCTCAGCGTCTCAAATGGTGGGAGAGGTCATTTGAATCTCAGCACTGCTGAAAAACTTCCAGTCCCTCCAGCATGTGTCTGACAACTAGGAAGATTGACCAGCCCACATCCTGAGACCTCAGCTGATTCCAAGGAGAAGGTGTAAGGGCACAGTAAAGAAAAAAACTGCTCGATGTCTGGAGCACAGAGCAATTCCAGGAGAACTTGCCCAAGATGAGAACTGTCACCACAGTGTGTGTGTGTGTGTGTGTGTGTGTGTGTGTGTGTGTGTGTGTGTGTGTGTGCGCGCGCGCGCACGCACGTGTGTATGTGACAGTAGTTAGAACAGAATAGTGAAAGGATGAGGGGAAGAGGAAAGTCATAAGAAACAAGGGCCCATGGTAATGCAGTCATCCCAGTGGCAGGAAGACCCTTGATTTGCTAACATTAATAAAGACTTGATGTGGTTTGTGCACTCAATACATTCTTCATTCCATTGACACCTTCTATGCTTAGGAGATGCCTGCAAGACCTTCTTGTCCTCCTGGTCACGAGTTTCTTTTAAAACCATCTCTCATTTCTGCCACCATTTCTTTGACTCTGTTTATGTTAGATAACACACTCAACAGAAAATGGATCTCAGGAAAATACTCTATCGTGGGGAGGTCCAAAGGGAGAATGTCTTCACCAAAGGTGAAAAAATACTCCCAAATAAAATTCCTAAGGTTTTGTAAGAATTCCCATCTCTCAGCATCACAGTGCATACTTTGGGGCAGGGCCAGAGTTATATATAGCCTGGATAACAATTCTTGACGTCATCAGGCAATTGCTCAAAACAAATAGTGCATTGGCTTTTGACAGCATGTAACATTTTATAACTTCAACTAGATTATCTTTTCAACACACTTCAGAACTAAGAGTGCAACACTGTATATCGGGTTTCACATTTCCCTGTCCCTTTTCTTCTGTCCAGGTCTATCTACTCTGTGGTAATGACACATTATTGGAGAGAATCCTGATAGAGATGTGTGGATACTTCCAAATACTTAAGTGACTGTCATGCAGTAAGCAGCTCATGGTCACTGAGTTCATCTAGGGTGGGTGTGGGGGGGCTATGGTGTCACTTTGCCTTAGTATAATTTCTTGAATGATGTCATTGGAGAGGTGTAACATTTTCCCCTTGGCTCTTTATTATAATGCAGAACTAGACCAAATGAGTTTATGCTTTTAGTAGAGGCGGCAATGTTTTAAAAATCTTTCCTTTTTTTTTTTTTTAAGTTCTACCTCTAGCATAATGGCATTTGAAGGACAAATCCCACTGAATAAAGGGTTTCTCTCATTGTTTAAAACTTTTCCACGACATTGGTGAGCTACTCCCTACTACTGGTTCAATCATATTCTCTATGTGCCCTTGCTGTCAGGGATACCATGCAGAGATCGCCTGTCTTAGAAACAAGCTCTCCATGTCTGAGTCCACTCTATTCTCATGCTCCCTTCTCCTCCCCTTCCAGTGTGATAGTTGTACTTCACATAGAACATCTTCACTTTCTTCAGCAAAGCTATCAGGAACTATTTCAAGCACAATGACATTTATTCTCAAAAGTGATTAGTTTTAAAATAGCATACAATTGTATACTCAATAACTGCTTCTGTCATATTTTAACATACTATTTTTCCTGATCAAGGATGTAGCCCCCCCCCAGAAAAAAAACCAGTAGTGTTAATATTCCTCAGTACAGCCATTTAATTTACCTCTCTAACTAGAATTGATTGTTATAATATATGATATTTATCTGTCCTAGCTTTCAACGTAATTCTTCTGTGCATACAAGGACAGACGGTATTTAGACAAATGTGATCATGTCATATTTTTGTGCCTCCCTCCTCAGTGGGTGCTTTATGTTGCCTTTGAATATTGCTATTTCCTGGATGTCTTTGCCCTTAATTTTCCAACAGTTTTATAGAATTTACTATATGCCAAACAATGTCCTAGAAAAATATTTTATTACCTGGTTGACACCCATAGGCGGCACTCCTTGACCCACTGGACTGACCTCTGCTCTCTGCCTTGGACAAGGATATAATAAGGCTCCAACCACTTGAAAATGAATTATGTTCAGCTTATCTACTTGTTCAATTTCCTTTTGTCTCTTTCCCAGAATTTGTGAATATCCAAAACAGCTTCCCATTTCACTCAGTGGAGTTCTACTGCACCTTACTCTAAATCTGACTCTAATTAGTTACTAATCCTATGATTTAACTCTTAGAAGGTATGAAATGCATTTCCCTCACACCTGCTTTCCTTCTCTCCAGTGCCCGTGTCAACCTTCAGCATCATTTCAGTCTTGCTATGTTTAATTTTAAGCTCTGTCCTTTAGATCCAGCTTATGTGAGAGGAAGGAGCTTGGAGCAGCTCCACAGCATGAAGCCGTAGCCCCTCACTGTCAGCAGACAGAAGGTCTAACTGGCACCTGTCTTTCTCTGCTCTGTCTCTGCTCTCTCCACTTTTACACTTTCTCCATTAACACCAGAGTATTTTTAGCTCCGTACGTAGATTCGGTTATTTTAGAACTATGTACAGACTTTCCATGCTTGTCTGTCTTCCCTGTATCCTTCAGAGAACTTTTGCTTTCCAGCTCTGCAGAATTGTACTTTGCTCATCTTATTCCTCATTTATTCAAAACACTAACCCTAGTGTATCGCTGTAAATAAATGTTAAGTCAGAAGTGAGCTGAATGTTAACATTTTGTAAATATGCATATTTTGACAACGACATGTTTTGTGTTTTTAAAATACAAATATTATGGTTTCTTATTGATTGACAGAATCATGCCGACTAGACACAGCTGCCTCTTTTAATTTCATGCTGTTGTTAATTATACTGATGGATTAATTCAACGTTTTTCCTCGTGCCATACATGGTTAGAGACATGACACAGTACATTGCCAAGATTCTGAACTGCAGGGGTTAAAGCTCCATTACTCAATGCATTGGTATTTGTGGGTTTTACCTTCCTAAGCCTCCATTCTTACCAGTCTGTTGGAATAATAGAAGGCTATGCAACAGAGGTGTAAGAATGAAGCAAAGTCATGAAGAAAACATACCCCACTATTTGTTCTTTTCCTTAGTTTTTGTCAAATTCATCACTAGGTTAAACTAACATGTACTCTAGTGAGACAGTAGTTTTATCTTTTCTAAGAGGCTCTCATCATGACAAGATCCCAGGTGAGCTTGTCTTGACATTTTCAGTGGCACACTTAGCCTAACATTATAGAACGAAGAAGAGACTTTTATTGGTGTTTTGTGCTGTAGGGTAAATGAGTAAAAATAGAACTATGCCTTTTCAGTGAGTGCATGGTGATGAGCTATAGAAGTTCTGGTAATTGTAAAAATACTTTAAAGGAAGATTTGGGCCTCTGAGATGGCTCAGCTGGCAAAAGCACTTTCAAAGAAACCCAAAGACCTGAGTTTGAACCCTGGATCTACATGGTGGAAGAAGAGAATTGGTTCTACAAGTTGTCTTTGATATATACACTGCCACAAATAAACAAACAAAAAGTTGTAAGCAATTCTAACTCCTGTCTTAATGGCGATGTCAAATATATTATCTCATTTAAATCTTACAACAGCCTTGACAGAGTAATTTTAGATAGTATGCACCACAAAATCATGGATATGGCAAACTCTGAAATCCTCAAATTCTGTGTGACTCTACATAACATGGAATATGCTTGTTACCATCCTGTTTCAAAGAAGTTCCAAGAAATATGTGGTGACAGTTGATAAAAATGGCTTCTACAGACATGTCTCCTTGGTTTATAGCTCAAGGGATTTTGATTGTGTTACTATGGTGTTCAGTTGCACATCAAAGGCCAGTGGTAGCCTGTACTACGATCTGAACCTTATGAGACACTCTCCTACATATGTTATCTAACATCAACCAATTAATTATCCAACTAGAATGAAGAGTGAACTAGAATTAAAATGCCAGATTTTTTTTTTTTTTATTGTTGCTGTTGTTTTTTTCATGAGAACTCACACATCTGGAAACAGGCAGTATTATGACAATGGAAGGTTTTAAGCAGTCAAGTTAAGTTACAGGAAGCCCTTGAATAGGTAGGATCACCATAGTAAAAATGGCAATCTTGCCAAATGCAATCTACAGATGCAATGCATCCCCATCAAAATCCCCTCACAATTCTTCACAGACCTTGAAAGAACAATACTCAACTTTATATGGAAAAACAAGAAACCTAGGATAGCCAAAACAACCCTGCACAATAAAGGAACATCTGGAGGCTTCACCATCCATGACTTCAAACTCTACTATACAGCTGTAATCCTGAAAACAGTACAAAATCCTGTATCAGTACAAAAATAGACTGGAAGACCAATGAAATCGAATTCAAAACCCTGATATTCACTGACACACCTACAAACACCTAATTTTTGACAAAGCAGCTAAAATTATACAATGGAAAAAAGAAAGCATCTTCAACAAATAGTGCTGTCATACTGGATGCTAGTGTGTAGAAGACTGCAAATAGATCCATATCTATAGCCATGCATAAAACTTACATTCAGATGGATCAAAGACCTCAACATAAATCCAGCCACACTGAACTTCTTAGAAGGTAAAGTAGGCGATACCCTTGAATGAATTGGTACAGGAGACGGCTTCCTGAACATAAGACCAGTAGCACAGACACTGAGATCAACAATAAATAAAAGGGACCTCCTGAAACTGAGAAGCTTCTGTAACAACAAGACAAAAGGACAGCCCACAGAATGGGAAAAGACATTGACCAACCCCTCATCTGACAGAGGGCTGATTTCCAAAATATACAAAGAACTCAAGAAGCTAGTCACCAAAACCCCAAATAATCCAATCAAAAAGTGGAGTATAGAACTAAATAGAGAATTATCAATAGAGGAATCTAATATGACTGAAAGACACTTTAAAAAGTGCTCAACATCCTTAGCCATCAGAGAAATACAAATCAAAATAACTCTGAGATACCATCTTATACATGCCAGAATGGCTAAAACAAAAAACACCAGAGACAGATTAGGCTGGATAACATGTGGGAAAAGGGGTAGACTCCTCCATTGCTGGTGGGAATGCAAACTTGTACAGAGATTTTGAAAATCAGTATGGTGGTTCCTCAGGAAAATGGGAATCAGTCTAACTCAAGATCCAGTAATTCCACTCTTAAGCATACACCCAAAAGATATACATTCATACAACAAGGACATTGTTCAATTATGTTCATAGCAGCATTATTTGTAATAGCCAGAACCTGAAAGCAACCTAAATGCCCTTCAACTAAAGAATGGATGAAGAAAATGTGGTACATTTACACAATGGAGTATTACTCAGCAGGGGAAAAAATGGAATCTTGAAATTTGCAGGCAATTAATCTAGAGACAGGAGAGAAGCCCTAGTCCCTACTTCACATGACCTGTCAGACCTACATGACCCCAACTGGATGGCATTCCCCTACATATGGAATTGGGGTGGGGGGATGGGAGGGGAGGGTGGTTAGAGTGCATGTGAGAGGGCAGAGAGGGTAAAAGGGAGGGAAGGAGGGAAGGAGGAACATAGGGAGGGAGGGAGGGATGGAGGGAGAGAGGTAGGGAGAGGGAACTGGGATTGACATGTAAAATAATAAATTAAATTAAAAAAAAACATGCTTTGACTCCAAAATTTAAGTTCAAGAACAAGTTACTGGGGAAAAGGATTTCTATTTTTGTTTCCACAGAAAATGAAAAGATGTGGATTCCTTCCAGACTAATGTGGTTTGATCAAGCCAGACACCTGAAACAGAGTACCAGGTGATCTACATTCAAAACAGCTGGACAAAGCAGCCTTATAGACTACAGCCAGGATTTCAGAATCTTCTTCGAATCCTCCATGACAGCGCCCCTTACCAGCAGGAAGTAGTTTGGAAAGAATGACGCCCAAATTCCCAAATATTGTCTATAAATGTTTGTTTTCATTTAAATGGACTTGGTTATATAAAATAAAAAAAAAAGAAAAGAAAAGAAAGAAATTTGCAGGCAAATGGATGAAACCACAAGAAACCATCCTGAGTGAGGTCACTCAGGCCTGTACTCACTGTGGCCTGAGTGTTGCTAAAGGCCAGTTCTTACTGGAGGTTTGCTCTCCATAATGGCAGTATTGAAAAGTGCAGGTTATTTTAAGTTGTAGAGAGATGGGACCTAGTACCAGACTCCCAAAGCCACTGGAATAGCAGTCATAAGACTGCTGTCCTGGTTATCCTCTGAAGTTCCAATGGGTATGTTATCACAGAAGGAGCAAGCCTGGCCTTTCCCATCCACTCTTTCTCTGCTCACTCCGTATTCCTCCTCACATACACTTGTCCCCCAATCCTGTATTTACAGGCACTTTGGCAAAACTTAGAAATAAATGAACTATTTTCCTTCACTGGAAGTCAAATGTTTCATTACATGAAACCTCACTACTATATGAGTGAAAAAGGAGATGAATAATATATGATCAAAGAGGCTTACATATTGGTTATCAAAACAACTCTGAGACAAAAGCAAGTCTATAACTAAAAGGAGGATTTGATTTTGATTTGGAGGACCTATTAAGTCTATGAGGAGTCTGTAACTTTTGCTTTAAGGAAAAAGAAAGTATAGCATTGATTGAAGAAAACACTCTCACACATACTCTGGGTAATTGACTATGGTTCAATGATGTACAAAGCAGATTGGGTGAGGCTCCAGATGTCAATGTGTACTATTCATAACAACTCTTCCTGAACTGAGAGATACTTAGGTAGCTGGCAAAAGCAACCATCTAGACATCTATTGGTTCTCATGTACTTATAAAATTTTATTATGACTGAAAATAAATTTTACTTACAAAGTTTAAATTTTAAAATACTATAGTATTAACCTATTCATATTGCTTCCCCCCCTCCCCCGTTGTATCTGCAGCCATGATCTGGGAAATGTTATTTTCTGATTTAAGTGATAGCTATTTTACACCATGAACTGCCTCAACAATAAAATTTAGAACTAATTTCTGCAGGTTAGGACACCCTTGGAGTAACAATAGTCTTAAAATTGCCTTTTATTATTATGAATGATTATCTTAATGGTATTACTTTCAACTTCTTAGCTACAGGCTTTTGAATTTCAAATGGACACAGTGAAAAGATAGCTTTTCTGGTCTTTTAATTGCACAGGTGGGTGGGGCGGGGGAGGCTATATTTGTGGGAAGGTCCATGCTCGGACCTTCTTTTCCAGCTGTGTCCCCTTGAAGAGTTGATGATGTTTTCAGAATGAAAAAAGAGAAGGCAGGCAGAGCCATGTATCACAATAGAAGGAGTAAACAACACCCTCAAAGCACAATGCTCATGATTTTGAAAATGTTTTGTTGTGAGAAAAAGAATGTATTCAATGCTTTACATCAGTGAAAAAACATAGCAACCGTCTATTCGGTTCTTTTGTTTGGTTACATTCCATTAAGCAGATTCTGCAGAATGCCTTTTAATATGCCCAGAGAAAATTTACAACTGACTAGGCTGAATGTGCACTGACCTTCGTTCTTCTTTGAATCTGCAGTATGGCTCATTTTAGTCAAGCTGTTGAAACATTTGTGGCATAATGCATCAAATTAAAGCAACCAGCTGTGATGTTTAATTTAAGCTAAAAGTTTATGATCTACAACCACACAATACCTTTGAGTATAATTGATATTGTATGTAACTGCACTATAGTGACATGCAAGAATTGTTACAAAATAGCCATAAAATGTCACATACTTTATCGTATTAAAGCCATTTGGACTTCAGGTTTAAAAAGAGCACCATCATTTATACAAAAATGAAAACCAGAGGGTAAATGAATAGACTTCAAAATCATTCTCTAAATATAGATGAGAAATGAAGTCATTTGTTCTAACGTGTCAGAAGAAAGGTCCTTTGTTTTATCCTCCATTGTTTATAATGGAATCCCCTCATTATTTACAACATTCTAAAACTTGGAAATGTCATTAACCATGAGGCTCCACTCTGTTTATCACATCTCTCATTGTTTAAAAGTGAAGTCATTTAATAACCACCAAGACAAGATGATTCTCATCCATCATGTCTCCTTTCTTTGTTCAGTATGATGCAGAACACATAACTGCCTGAGTGTCCCAGCTGATACTGGCTGTGTCATGCTATAGATCACCGAGGAACTCAACAACTTGGGAAAACACAAGATGTAGGTAGGTGGATAGAGGAAGGTAGCTAACTGGGTAGGGAGATATAGTGTAAAGCTTTGCTCTCCAAGATATGCGTGCCTTTGACTATTTTCAGTAACTAAGGATGATTAAAGGAAATCATCTCTATACAATAACATTCCCCAGGAATAATAAACTCACCTGTAAATATTTGCTGAATTTATTTTGACATCAGCTTTTGTTTTACATTTTCAAATAAAGATAAAAAATAAATTGGAAGGTAGAGGCCTCTCTATTTCAAGGGCTGTAAGTGCGGGCAGGGGATAGCAGAAACAGGAAGAGTGTGGAATATTTGATGACCTGGCCAAAAGTGCCATTCACGAAGCAGCCTCAAAATAGCAACCCATCTCTTCCTAGGAATAAAAAACTACCCCTAGGTTTGAAAGCCATAAAATACTTTCAAAAATACCAGGGGAAAGTTACATTTTAAATAAGTTCACAGGTTTGCTACACAGTCACTGGCTTTATATGCTTATTTTAAAGACTTCACATACAAACCCTCCAGTGATTTGTGCTTGTAGATAAAGGATTTATATAATCATATCATGAGAACATATTTGTTAACTTTAAAAATATCCCCTAAAGCTGTGCCTAAAGATAAGTGGAAGCAAAGGGGAGAAAAATGCTTCAACAGCACTTCTAAGAGGAAGAGAACATTTTTCAGAGCCTCTGCCTAGGTACCCAGCTCAAGCAAACAGAAGCCCAATAGAAAACCAAGAGTGAAGGCTCTTTCACTTTCCCTACACCAGCATTCTCTTTCACCTTGAAAGCAGATTAAGGAGGAGAGGTGGAAAGCTAAATCATTAACACATCTGGAGGCATAGTGCTACATGTTGGTGTTTGCATAGATTTTTGAAACTAGTTAAAATAAATTCAGTTATTAAAAAGGCATCTTGATAGATCTGAAATATAGGAAGTTCCCACTGGGACCATGCCTGCCATCTGCTAGTCGTGCAATCCAGGAGACTAGCATATAGAGTAAGGTCAAGGCAATCCTGATATTTTTGCTTAGTATTAGTTGTTTGCTTTTCAATTTAACTATTAAAAAAAACCCCACTGTTCTTTACTTTCTTTTAAAATATATACACAGGTACATACATTCATACACATTTCAATGCACTGTATTTGACCGCTTACATAGTTGTAGCACATGAAACAATAGAATATAGCATGTAGAACATCACCATTGGAATTGCTACAAAAATGAGTGTTCAGAGCTGATTGAGGTCTGAACACTATTTACATTGGCAATGATGTGTATTTTTAATGGTAATTAAAGATTGGTTTGCTATTGACAAGATGTGATTCCCCCAAGAAGAAAATCACACACATAAAAGAGTTTTTAATGGAACAACTGGAGAATGTAGAAATCACAGCAGCTGTTTAAATTAGGTATTGTTTGGTTATGTGTCACTGTTTAGGACTACTAATGCAATTGAACTGACGAGCTGTAGCAAATGCCAAGCTGAAGCATAGTGTATGTCTAAGAGCTGTTTTTTTATCAGTTGGATCAATCAAGAAATGACCTATTGAACAAGTACTTGTTTCTGTGAGAAAGAGAAAACCACCTTTACAATCTGTATACCTCAGCAGTGTTCAGTATGCATGGAGAAGCAAAAATAACAGAGGTAATTTAATAATGGTTAGTGTCTAACTATAGAACCAAAAATAAATTGCTTAATCCTAGAATAGACACACTGATAAAGGCTGTCCTCATTGTAGACTCTCCATGGAGTTAAGATAACCCTGGTAAACAGTTTTACTCACAAATAAAAAAAACAAAACAAAACAAAAAAACAGAAATAGATTACTTTTCTTAGTAAAGATAATCCTTATTTTCCATCTGAAAAAATACAGGCATCGTTACTATAAAGTTTCCTTTACTTTCAAACAAAGTGGCATTATCCAACATCATCAATGACCCTCACTTGAAAGGTTAAAAAAAAAAAAATCACTCAAAGTGGATTTTCTCTGATCTATCATCACATGAAATCTTAGAGGTTTCTCATTAAGACTCAAGATTCACAATCAACTTTCCAGTACATATCAATTATGTCACTGTTGTTGGGGTGGGGAATGCAACAATTAATCCAGGAGAAACGCCTCCATGAACTCCCAGAAGGCTCTTTAATGCAGCAATTCACATGCTCATTACTTCCTTTCATTCAGTGTACTAGAATCCACTCACAGGAAAATAGAGATGAGACTTCATGGACTTAAGGTGTCAGGAAGAGTGAACAGATCGCTATAGCTAAGCCATCTCTCAAGCAGATGACAGCCTCAGCTTCCTCCTCTGTGAGGTGTCAAAAACAGCAGTTTGCAAATTTTAGTATAAAATTATACTTTCTCTTAGACTAAAGAAGTAGAAGCATATTAACAGCAAGTAGCAGCTACTTCTCGGTTTGGTTAAATATTCTAAAAAGGCTGGCCTGGCAGTTGTGATGCTTTGCATAAGTCCAGGACCTTCAACAGGTCCCTTAGCATGCATAACTTAGAACAATGGAGGTGTGCTCTTGAATGAGAGGTGGGGTCAGAGGCTCTTTGTCCTGTCATGTTCGAGCTCTTGCTGCCACTGTGCCACTGTGTGCTTCCTTAAGGACACACCCACTGGCATGCCGACATGTACAAAAGCATTAGAGCCAACTGACCATGGACAGAAAAATTCCATTTAGCAAACTAAAATACTCTTTCCTCTTTTGAAGTTTTTTTTTTTTTTTTTTCAGGATATTCTCAGGATTATCCAACATTTAATGATTAATATTTTGATTGCCGTTGCCCAAAGTCGTTTTAGGAGCTACAAGAAGGAAATAATAAAATAATGGAGGATCTTCTCATTCCTGGGAAGTATACTACACAAAATGTAGATTATTGTCTTATACAAACAATTCTGAAAGTTTTTATAGCCCTATATCACAATTTATAGACTATTTCTCCATATATGTGTGCATGTATATATAGACTTCATACACAAACACTTTCATAATATACAAATGGCCTAGGATAGAATCAAATATAATTATGTTATTACAATTTTAGTTTCCAAGCACTTTAAAGATCAGTGAACAGGGCTGTTTTAATTGGTGAGAGATGCCAGAAAGAGAAAAGACAGGTGCTGAGAGTCAGATCCCAACCTGAAAACACACAACTGCGTTTCCATCCTCGGACATCACTCTTCCAGGAAACACTCCAGGGCTGCTCATGGCCGTGATGGATTGAGCCTCCTCTATGGAGGTAGAATGCAATGCCTGTTTGATTGTGATTTTCTGTGAGGCCTTGCTATGTTGGTTACCACACACTGCTAACTTACACCGACTATAACTTTGTATTCTGAGGAGTTTTGAAAACTAAATGCTGCATACCATGAGCTAAATTCTAAATATGTTCTCATATGTGTAACTGATGAGACTTCCAACAATGGTGGGATTTGTTGTTGTTGCTGTTGTTTATTTTTTTTTTTTAACGATGCAACAAAATCTTATTTTCATTAACTTGGTACATTCTTTGCTTGAAGAAAGCTTGAGTCGTTTAAATCAGACATTGTTTTATAAATAAAAGTTATAATTTACACTCCATTATTTTTAATCTGAGTATTCATCAGGGGTACAATAATTAAATCTTGTGAACAATTCAGCTCAACTGTCAATGACAAAATTTTTGATTCTACTTCTAAGCACCATTTATAAATACTTAGGAACAATTTGAGGTTTATTCAATATGATTTTAGTGACAATGGAAAAAGAGCCATTTACTAAATACCATAAGTATGTGTAGACTGAATAAAGATATATGAGAAATAGTCATACTTGAAATTGAACAAATAATGGGAATTCTACCAATTATTTGTTTTTGGATTTTCTAGACAAGGAAATTGTACCAGTTCTAAAAGACTACAATCATGGATAAAATATGAATAAAAGCAAATATATTTTCCACATAAAAATGTAAAAAATAGTTTTGATTAGGCATTTGATCAATTTCTTATTAGTAGTAGGAAAATCTATTAGTTAGCAAAGATACTCCCTGTACTGAAGGCAAGGTTAATTACTCAAGAGCTTTTTAAATATTTCAGCTTTACTTTTTCATCATGTGGAGCAGCCACAGTTGACAATAAAGGAGTGAGTAGAAGAGAGGATGCTGGTGAGGTCTGCTGATAAATAACCTATTAAACCTCATCTGAACAACAGTGATCAGTGAGAAGGTTTTTCAGGTAGAACAGTGCACACTCCTTCGAATTTTATTTCTGGGAGTAGGTGAAGTTGTGGCTAGAAGAAACCCATCCAATTAAATGACTTAGATGAAGAAAAAAAAAATGTGGTTCTTGTCCTATGTAAACTCTGAAAAGTGGTGTGGTTCCTTAAAAAATTGAATGGTTATGGTCTTCCACACACTACAAATTTTCTTATATTACAGAATCAATTAGTCTCCTAAAATTTAACCCAATATTTATGACAATCTTAATAGAAATAATTCTGAAAAAAGAGTGAAAGGTTAATAATTCACTCAAAATTGCAAGAGAAGACTTGGGCTCACACCTATTCAAACATTCCCCCTGATCTTCAGTGTTAACATTCACAGTCAGATTCCTCAAGTGGTGATTCAAAGACCTACTGTGAAATAACACTGATGTCTCCTTGCTTTTGTAACTCATCTATAAATGCTCAAACATTTCTTCAAAGAGAATTAGTCACACTGCTAAATGAGTTCAGATTTTGAGTGAGTTCCCAAGTAAGGAAGATAAACAAGAGAGGATGGAACTGACTTTTGTAAAGATGAATGGGTTTATGGGGGGTGGGGAGGAACAGAGGAAACAGGGGACAAAGTTGTATCATTGCTGCTATTTTAACTGCAATCTAGTTAAATTTTAATTACATGTAAGAGTATCATGCATATCAAACAATTTTTTAAAGAGAATCTTGCTGACAGAACATTGATGTGTTCACTGGCTGACCAAATAGTAAATGGCATTCTAAATCTTAGTAATAATATTTCACAGCCAACAAGAAATCAAGGAGGGAAGCAAAAGGTATCAGATGTGATATAAAGTTCCCAGAAGGAACTGGGAAATTTAAATTGAGTGGAACAAACTGCAAAGTCTTCAATGGCTGACTAGAATTCCATAGTTTACAGAGAGGTTGGAATGCTGCATGTATAGGTCCTTAAGGCACCCTAGCCTTGGGTTGTTTAGCCCTTCTTTAAATAGTCATTTACAGTTCACCTCTATGTGTGATTAAACATCATTGTGATGTTAATTAGGTAAAGCTTTGGAATGAATGAGCAGACCACTTTGCCACCAATGAAACAGCTAAGAACCTGCTCAGACCCATAACAGTTTCCCCCATTTTTCTGTAAGCGGCCAAGGTGCTGTTTTTAACAATGCATTTGAAAAGTGTGGATATATGACTTTCTTTACTCTGTTCCTATAAAAATTATAGGATTGCTGCATTATTGAATCATGGCATTTGGAGTACCTGAATCTGTGTTCTCATGCTTTACTCTCATTTGTCTCTATACCAAACTGTATCTAATCCACTTCAAGGTAAGTGCTGTGTGTTTCACGGTGGAGCATCAGGCACTACAGCTGCCCATTCTCCAACTTCCATGGTGGCTCACCTTCTCACTTTCCATCCTAAGTTCTAACTGTTATGAATTAACAATCAGGAGAGAACAAACTTTTCACTACTCAAAAGGTCACATCTGACAAATTCAAACTGCTTGAACAAGGAAGAAATAGCCCTATAGGAAGTTCTCCCAGAGAAGCTGTATTTATGGTGTAGTCTTACCACTATTTAAGACTGGGCTACAATCAGGTTTCTAATCAGCACTGGGAGAGAGTTCCTGACACATGCTTCCTTCTTTATCCTTGGCCACCGGCTGGCCTCTATTACAATTACTTATCTATAAAGCAACACCTGATTTAAATGACCCAAATTTTCTTCCAACAAAAAATGTACTGAATTCAGCAAAATGAGAAATTGCTACAACATTAAAAAAATAAAAGTTACTGCCCTAAGTCTTATCACTTACATACATGAGAACACAGGTAGAATTTAGCTCATGATAGCTAACATTTAGTGGTCAAAACTCATCAGGACAAAAAGTGACAGCCAGCAGGGCTGTAATTTAGCAGTATGCAGTAACCAACATAACAAAGCTACTATCCATAGCCTTGCAGGAAGTCAGTCTAACAGGCATTCCATTTTACCTCTGTAGAGGAGGCTCAATCCATCATGGCCATGAGCTGTTGTGGAGTATTTCCAGGAAGATTGATGTCCAAGAATAGAAGAGCAAATGCTCTGGAACTGCCTTGAAATCTGTCTCTAACCACCTTTCCTTTCTCTTTCTGGCATTTCACGCAGATCAAAAGATCTGTGCTAATCAGAGATAAACAAGAAGCAGGGTCAGAACCTTACAGTGAGTAGGGAAAGGTTTATAATAAACTCAGAGGTGAGCAAACAACTTCAGAAAAACAGGAGAGAATAGAAGTGTTTGGAACATTAGTGGAGAGAACAAGCAGGAAGGGAAGAGAGGCTCAGGAGCATGAGTTAAAGCAGCTGCCTAGAGAAAAGGGTAAAGAGATGGGCTAGCTCAGGCATGCAGGAGGAAGAGGGAGTCTCTCCAATAATTCTGGTACACTCAGTGAGACCACCCAAGTTCAAGAAGTAAAGATTTTCCTCCTGTCTTCCTTCCAGCATTATCCATTTTTGTTCTTTCTTCATTTTTCTTCCTACTTAAATATTAAAAAATCACTTTAGATCTTATGTTTAATTTTATTTTTATATATTTTATTAAAATACAATTACGCCATTTTCCCTTGCCCTTCATTCCTTCCATTTGCTCCCAAGTTCTTCATTTTCATGGCCCCAACTCAACACTCTTCATTGTCCTGCAGCTCTGGCTGGGAAAGAACAGCTATTGGATTTTCCCCTACATTACCTCTTTTTCAACTCAGGTAGTAGGAATCATGGAAACATATGGTGGGAGTAATTGATGCAATGCTGCTATCACACTATCTTGAGATGGCCCATTTTGTCCCAAGCTGGGGAGGACCTCATGATGTGGTATAGTCAGGACGGAATGGTAAATTCTTGTACTGTTAGATGTAGAAGTATGAGGTAAGGGAGGGTTCATAAAACCAGGGAGACCATTATACTAATCACCACCCCTAAGAAGAAGTGAAGGATTCCTATTTATGTGGGAAGCAGTCAAAACTCTTTACTAAAAAGCTTCATTATAAAGTAATTGACTTTCATTTGAAAAGAGGAACCATATGGCATGTGGTTTCTGATTTTCAGAATTAACTACTCATCTTGGGAAAGTACTTGCAGCACAGACACTTTAAATACACATGCTAACATGCTAATTGCTGACATATAATTTACACTCAAAACCCCTGGAGTTTCTTAATAAATGGCAAAATCAACTTTACAAAAACATCTTACAGAATCCAACCAAGTTCAAGATTGCATATGTTCTGAATGTCTAATTTCTCATCAATAAATTATGCATCTGTTTTGCTTTTCACTTGTCAGGGTCTCAGCTACCTGCTGATGTGTTGTCAAAACAGGTCTTCACAAAATAGGTGAAAAGGCTCAGTTGGCAAAGCTGCCTGCCTTGAGGTCAAGAACTGAGTCCAATCCCTGGGCTCTCATAGTAGAAGGAGAAAACACATCTCATAAGTTGTCCTCTTATGTCCACACATACAATCACACACATACACACAAGTAAATAACTAACTAAATATATAATGTGCCCATTTTCCTAAACCAATGTCATTTCTAACTGCATTCTGCTCACAGGCTACTTGAATATACAGTACTTACCAAAGAAATTCCCTTTTGCAATAGAAAGAGGCAAAGATCATGGGGTGCCCAACCCCAACTGTTACATATACAATATACCTTCTACATTCAAGGCTCAGAGAACATCACCAAAGAGGAGGCAGAAATATTTTAAGAGAAGGAGGTCCAGAAAATCTATGAGATTGTGTCTTCTAGCTATGACAGAGAAGCTACATCTATGAAGTTTCAACAATACAGCTACCTTGACAAGACTTGAAAAATTCCAACAGTTGATATCCTAGTGTAGATGGAGGAAAGCTTACTTGATCCCCTTGCTAGATAAACAGCTATAAGTAATTAACAACTGCTGGGAGAGGGAAAGAAATTCTTCCCTGGGAATGAGGCTCCAACATTAAGTTGTCAGGTCTAGAAACATACACATTCAGGCAATACCTAAAGAACTCAACTTGTGTTTTTATGTTTATTTATATATATACAACATGGGGTAATGGAGAGGAGGGCACTAATTTGGGAGAGAGGCTGGGACTTTGAAAAGGTAGGAGAGATAAATGCTGTATTGTATATTTTGTTTTTATAAAAGAATTTATTATAATTTTGTCTTTCTCATAGAGCCATTCAACTTTGGTCTTGTCTTCTCTAGCTTCTCATCTGTATGCACAGCCTATTTCACAGATTTTGTGAGACTCAGAGGAGACATGGAACTCATCAAGTGCATTAAGCAGTTCAATGACATATCTACATTGAAAATTCTAAGCTGTGCATAATCTACAAATTGCAAATGCAAAAAGTGTGCAGTTCACAGCTTCCTCTAGCCCATTCTAGTAGATGGAGCTCTCTCACATACATATGTCTTCACATATTTCTCTACACAGTTGCATCATTCGTCCTGAATTGCAACTTGTTATTTGTTAAATGAGCTGGCTAAGTATAATTCTGCAACCTATTGTTCATATCACTGACATATTATTATCATATACCATGGAACACATAGCTTTAGCAATCCAGTCACGAGAATCAAGATCTAAAAAACCTTCATGGACTCACTTAAACACACTTTTCTCTGTGCCTCATTCAGGTTTTATAACTTCTCATGCCATAAGGAAGAAACGAATAAACTCTGAGTCTGAAATCTGTTTTTCTTCTCTTTCTCACACACTCATCTTTACTCTCTGAACAGACCCTTGCCTATTGTCATCTTACTCCACATTTTGTGCTTCTCCCAAGCCACTCATATCCTGATTCATAAATATGTTGTTGTGATTTTATTATCATTTATAATAGTTTTATCAAACCATAATTCATATGTCATAAAATTTATCTTCCAAGGTATCCAATCCAGTGGGTTTTACTGCACAGTGTTCCAATCGTCACCAACATGAAATCCCAGAACATTTTTTTCAACCTAAAACCTCCATACACTCCCCCAGTTCCTGGAAGCCATTGGTCAACCTTTGTTTCTTTTGATTTATGCATTCTTATCTATACTGGGTGAGTTTTGTAGCTATACATCTCTGGAGTAGGCCATTGGTTCAGTACAAAGGAGCCTGCTGTCTGGTTGACCTCGTTAGTTCAATTCCTGAGATACAAAGTGGAAGAAACAAATCGCTGCACGTTGTCCTCTGACCTCTACCTATGATGTGGCACATGCACCCCTTTCCCACAAATAACTAAATGATAAAAACCCAGAGGCTGGAGTGGTTGCTCAGTGACTAGGGATAATTGCTGCTCTTGCAGAGACCCTGGGGTTTGGTTCTCAGCTAACACAACAAGTTTGTCACAACTCACTGCAACTGTAGACCAAGAGGATCAGATGATTTCTATGGGGACCTGAATTCACATGGTATATATAAATATACTCAAGGCACGCATAAACATAAAATAAAAAGTATTAAAAATGTACATACAATGAATGATCATTCCATTCTTCTTTAATCTAACATATTTCCAAGATTGCCCCATCCATCTATTCTTAAATGCATTCTATAGCTATATAATATTCAAACATATGAATATACCAACCACGTTTGGTTTAGCCTTCAATTGATGGACATTTGGGTTATTTTCATTTTGCAGTATTCTGAAGAGCATTGTTATAAACATCACACACAGGTTTTTGTGGGCATATATTTTCATGGTTTTGAATACACATTGGGGGAGGTTCTAAGTCACATGCTATTTCTATCTGTAAAGCTAGAGGAAGTGAGAGTCATTTGTTTAATTTGATCGCTTTGTTTAAAACATCAATGCCAAAGTGAGTGTTTTCATTTCTCCCCATTTTTAAAGCCATACCAGTGGAGCGCTGGACAGGATATGTTTCCATTCTGACTGGTAACTCATTTTTGGCCATATGCATACCTAATCTGTCCATGCTTTACACAGAGTTGTCTTTTTGTGGCTTTGTTTGTTTGGATTTTTGTTTGTTTTTGTTGTCTTAAGGAAGAATTTTCTGTGCATCCTGATTACAAATCTCATGTCACATTTATTATTTAAAAAAACGATTTCTGACCCAGGCCCTCTGACCCAGGCCCTCTGGGTGTTAGTTGGAGGACTGGGCAGTCTGTGGGACTTCTGGTGAGGATCAGTGTTTGTCCCTAGTGTATGAATGGACTTTGGGAGCCCATCCAACATGGAGGGGGGCTTTCTTGGCCTGGACACATGGGGGAGGGACTAGGCCCTGCCTCAAATGATGTGATAGACTTTGAAGACTCTCCATGGAAGACCTCACCCTCCCTGAGGAGCAGAAAGGGGATGGGATGGGTTTGTGGGGGTGATAGGGGAGGACAGGAGGGTGAAGGAACTGGGACTGACATGTAAAACAACCTTGTTTCAAATTTGTATAAAATAAATATTAAAATAAAAAAAAGTTTCTGACATTCGTTGGTTGTATGTATGCAGAAACATGTGTTTAGAGGTTGCACATGTGAGTGAGTAGTTCTTATGTACGTCCTATATGGGGAGGCCTGACAACAACGCCAGGTATTCCTCAAGTTCAATTAATGTTTTTGTTTCTTTTTAGCCAGGGTCTCACACTGACCAGTACCTGTGCAGTAGGCTCACCTGGCTGATCAGCAAGCACCTGAGATTCTTCTGTTTTAGCCTTCCATGCACTGAGATTACCAAGTTCTTTCCTGACGGGACTGTCTGTCCATTCTGAAGGTAACTTTCTTTTTTTTTTTTTTTCATACCAAACATGAAGTGTACAAGTTATATATTAAGTAAAGTTACATAATTTTGTAGGTTTTCTATTGCCTCCTTGAGAATGGAAATTACAGATAAAATGAAGGTAAAGAGAAATTATGTGAATTCTACTGAATCACCAATATTTATAGATGAAGGCCCCGGCTAGTTGTGGTAATGTGTCTGTGTTTATACCTTTATCCTACTCACCACTTTTTCCTGTCACATCAACTATGATTTCAATAAAACTTACACATTGCTTTGTGCATGTTTCTCTTTCTTTTTAAGTTTAACACATAAATTGTTGGTGACCTCTGTCAGGCAACTTAAATCCACATAAAACCTAAAAAAAAAAAAAAAAAAAAGCAGCTTCCTAATAACTGCTTTTTCTTGGGGTAGGCTTGAGCCTAGTGGCAAACACAGGCACAGCTTCTTTTGGAGGCAGCTTCACGGCTTAGTGCTAGCAATTAACATGGACAATGGACATGGTGGTTTTAAGAGGCCTTAGATGGGTTTATGAGCAGTGGAAAACTCCCCAGAGTTGGGGAAGTAAACATGGCTCGACCATGTACCAGGAGGGAAGGAGCCAGCTCCAGCTGCCATGACCAACTCATGTGCTAAGCTGAACTGGGCCAGAAATTAACATGGCAGTTCAAGATCATGGGATTAAAGACCAAGGCAGATATTCAGTAAGGATTATGAACTCTGCAGGCCTTTCTGAATCTAGTTTGTTTGACCTCTAAAGCAAAGATTAAGAAAGAACCTGCTCCATGCGTTCAGGTCACACATCCTCATTGCAAAGGTGTAATGTAGTATTATCACTGCAGAAAGAAAAGCAAAGAATATAACGTAATGCAAACAGTAATAATGTGAGGACCATAAATGTATCAATCATCCTTCTTAAATTTTTTTTTCTCAACTGTCTATCATAAATAACATCAGTCTCTAAGTAAATTTGTTGTCCAGAAAATAGAGTGAATAGGGACGAATGTGCTGTTAACCATACAGATGAGGACAACTCTGTTAGTTCCTTTTCTGTTGCTGTGACAAAAACATGGCCAAGGGATTTTATGCAAAGTTGAGTTATTTTGGCCTTATGAATTTGGAGGGATAAACATTCCATTATGGCAGAGAGAACTGAAGCAGGCAACAGGAAAAGTGACAGAAACCGGGAACCAAGAGATCACTAACAGAGCGGTAATGAAGGAGTGGGGAATAGGTCCAGTTAGGAACTCTCAAAGTCACAGACTCTCCTGGCCCCCTGGCTTCCTCCAGCAAGACTGGACTTGCTACTCCTTCCCAAACAGCACCGACAGCTGGGGCCCTGTGTTCAAATGCCAGAGCCTATGGGGGACATTTCTCATTCAAATCATCGCGAGGCTGAAGCAAAATTGAGGCAAATGTTTAAACTGCCATAGCTAATAAATACTGACATTCCAAAATATTATTTTCCCCTATATAAAAGTAACCCAAAATAACTGATTCCTACATCAAGCTGTAGACCTGCAAATAAAAAGTATGTAGTTATGGGGAAAGAACGTCTTTCCTAACATATCTAGGGATTTAAAAGCTGGTAGGCAATAATTTCAAATCAAGATTATTGAAGATCACTATGAGTAATGATTGTCTTTCACAAAAGTATCAAATTAGAGTAGAAGCTAGTTATTCTAAGATTTAAGATCAAACATTTTTTGACCTTTTTCCCTTGCAAAAAAATTTTATGCAGCATTTGTTTTAATAGTTTTACATTCATCTCCAAAACAAAACATACCATAAAAATAAATATTTGAAAGTACATTGAGCAGATGGTTGTTAGGCTCCAAATGTCTTTGTCAAATTCTTAGTGTCCTTTAATGGCTGAGGGAGACATAACCATGGAAATGCAGAGCCCTATTGCAGGGCAGTGACACCAACTGACTACCCACTTACATTGTGATTAGTCATCCTGTGCCTTACAGAACGAATGTAAGTGAAATTTAAGTAGTAAAGGCAATGGCCAGGAAGAAAGACATTAAGTAATAAGGCTGTAGACATTTGCATGATTAAGCTTGACAAAGGAAGTATCTCAAGAGGGAAAATGAGGCATGTGCAGAAGCTGAGCCCTCGAGGACTTCAGAAGTGCTGTAGGCTGAAAAACTGTTTAGTGCAGAAACAAACAAGACAAAACCCAAACCACCACCTCCACCAAAACCCTCTCCAGATTGCTTCTTGGCAGAGGACAGCTAGTGAGATGCTAAAATAAAATAGCAATGCAAATAAAGAACTGGTTTTAGACATGATTTTGTCAATGAGCAGACATCACTCACTTTAAATACCCTTTTCAGATTTTGAAACAACTATTTTTTCATCTAATCGCATTCTCCCATGCAGGAGACCCCCTTTCAGCCCTTTGACTTTATCCAGGTCTTACATACCAACAAAATAGGTTCATTTCATGTTTCTTGAACATCACCATGAAACTGTTTGCCAATTAACACTATTAACTCCTCTTGTCTCTTCTTTTGATGATGTCCTAAGACTACATTTTCCTTAACAGGGATATCCATCAAATGCACAGAGAACTTCATTACTTTCACACCTGCAAACTTGCTGACAGTTCTGCAGAAACTTAACCATTTCTGTATCTCTAAGTTCCCAAAAGAGTGGTTAGTACATCAGTTGTACCATATATGTTTCTCAGCAGTAATTGAAATAAATTTGAAACAGATCAAATCCAGTAGCCAAATTATTTACATGCCTCAACTTCCCTTTTATCAGTAGAAAGTGCTAATGGGTAAGTAATAAATACATATTTCACACGAGCAAAATGAAAGGGTTGCAAACATTCTGTCAGTGATTCTTATTATGCCTTTCCCTGAATTTCAAGAGTAAGTATATTTTCCATAAGCCATCTAAAATAGTGTGATCTTTACAATAATCATAAATTAGTACTACATGGAGACTGTCATTTACCATATAAGTAATGAAACAGCAGAAATCAGAAACACCTTGCAGTATTACTCAGACCTTTACAAAGTATGTATAGACTTGCACAAAGGTATTCAATTTAGAACAAGGGTTATTTTCCAGATGTTTTCTTTTTTTAAATGATATTAAAAAAATAGAATCTTTACAGCTCTCATAGCTTTATACAGCTATAAACTTGTCTCTCTAAGCTTAAACTGTAAATTTATTTTTATCATGAATTTATAGTATTTACATAAGTTATAAGAAATTATATTTTTTATACTTTAATCAATTTACAAAACAAATTATAGAACAAGGCTTTGGTTAAATGACTTCCTTTTCTTCTAAGATTTCTGCTATTTTAGAATTCTAAACAACTGAAGGTTATGTTATAAAGAATATCTCCCTCTGAAAGGGACAGTGTTATAAAAAGGGGGTATATTCTATGCATAAACTCCCATGCATTGGTGCATCTTTCAAAGAAAAGATAACCTTATAGAGCTGAAGTAACTGAAGAATGGGTAGGTTAAGGCCAGGTACTGAAGATGGATCATGGTTTTAAGCATTTCTGTGTTGTTGCTCTTGTGGGATAATTTTGCACAGGAAGAAACTTTGTGCATCTTAGTTTCTTTATTTCTTGAGCCTTCGGAAGGCCATCCTGAAGCACAGGATGGCTGCAGTACCTTGGTCCTTTAAAACAGCTTAGCCAGGTAACTGGCTTGGGGAAAATGAAGGTATCTGCCAGAAGCTGATGTATGAATTGCTCTGCAGGAAGATTGCCAGTCTGGGTTTTGTAAACAGTTTGGCAGGAAATACTACAAATTACATGTAGTGCAATTTAAGCAAACACACAATTATTTACAGAAGGATTTTATGTCATCTTGTCCCTCAACTTCAGATTTGCACTTCATTTCTTAGTTTATAAAAATGGAGCTGGGGGAAAAAATGGAGCTGAGGGCATTAAATGTTCTTTTTCACTAGCTTGCAAGTTGGTCAGCTTCATAAGTAAGTAGAAGAGGCTACAAAGACAATGTACAAAGGAGATTTCTTCTTTGCTGCAACATGCTGTTTAACAGGTGTTTGCATTTTAAGTTCCCTTCCCAGTATCAGGTTTCTGTAGCGCCCTGCTTCCCAACTGTCCACTACTATAATAGGTGACTATCAGTAGCTCTCAGTGGTCAGAAACCTACTAAGGTGTTTTTGTTGTTTGTCAGTAAAATATAAACATGTGAAACTGCATCTAAAAAGATTATTTTTATGAAAAATCAATTTCCTAATTTGGTAGAAGAATACTTAGGGATTAAGGACTCTCTTTGTACACCAGCTGAGAAGAGAAAATTCTGTAAGCATCTATTGATTGACAGAAAAGAAGCAACTGTTTCATCTCAGCTGTAATGGAAACATTGCAGGAAATGCTCTACGTGTTCCATGTGTTATTATGGCCATAATTTACAACCCAGTAGTTTTTAGCATTCCCAAATGAACAAGTTGATTTATTTGAGGTATTTTCATGAAGGTATCCTACTGACTAGGTGTCAATATGTGTCTGGATTTACCATAATTGTCAGAATTAATTCTTCTGATGCAAATCCTTTTGACAATACATCTGTGAAAACATATTTTGATGAATCTTTTCCAAGTTCAGCAGATGGATTTCATGGGGGAAGAAGACTTCCCTAAACCTTCCCATGGCTCATGTACTACAAGATCCAAACACTTCAGACTGTTCTGCAAGGTCTTGACATACATGCACATCTGACTAGTCTCATAACCCCCTTTAAGTTATTGGCCATGAGGGAGTCTTCCAAGGGTTATCAGAGACAGAATGTCCAGTACATTTCATAAGTATTTAAGCCTGAAATGATGAATGATCCATTTTAGGATGTTTGAGGCACTTTTCCATTCCTAGCAAAAAACCTACAGGACTTTATTTTAGAAAAAGTGATAGCTTTCTATCTGAAAAACAATAACTAGTAACACATATAAAGATTATACCATAAATAGACATAGCATTCTCAAACTATCACCCGTGTTGCAGCTCCAGACAAGGAAGTAATATACAGGACACACCATCATCTCAAGTTTAAGTGTAAATCAAATGACAAGAAAGCAGCCATCTCATAAGTGATATAAGAAAGAACTTTGTATACTACAGAGAAATATTTTTGTATAGGAATGAATTTAAACACCACTAAAATATATTTATTTTTGGAGTATCTATCTATCATCTCTCTCTCTCTCTTTCTCTCTCTCTCTCTCTCTCTCTCTCTATCATCCATCTATCTATCATCTATCCATCTATTTATTTAATGTGCATGTATACCATGAGTGCAGGTACCTGTGGAGGTCAGAAGACAGCGTACGGTACCCAGGATCTAAGTTATAGGTGTTTGTAAACCAGCTGATATGGGTGTTAGAAACCAAACTGGGCCTTCCTCAGAAGCAGCAAGTGCTCTTAACTTAATTTCTGAACGTTAGTTCCCTAAATATATTTCATATCAATACCGAAATCCAGATATCATAGATTTCTGGTCCGGGATATTATGCTCCATGCCTAACTGTGCCTAACTTATGCTTTCTTGTACCAGAACATATTATAGTTATGACACAGTGAATAAAACCTATTGTCTAAAACAGACAAGCAGCATGGCTGGAAAGAATTTCTTCAACTAAGAAGCTGAGTAGGAATTTTAGAGGAAGAAAAAAATGTTTTGGTTATTAATACTCATATTTTAAACATTTTTGGACTTAATCTATATTATTTATTCTTTCATATATATTTGTTGTTATTGTTTGATTGTTAGTGACAGGGTCTCATGTAAACCAGGCTGGTGTGAAACTCACTATGAAGCCAAAGATGGCCTTGAGCTTTTGATCTTCTTGCCTCACCTGCTGGGATTAGAGTTATATGCCGCCAGTACATTCATTTTACAGTGTTGAGAATGAATATAGGACTTTGGGAATACTGCAAAATCATTCTACTAAGTGAGCTACATCTTAGCCCCCTCAGCAAATAGTTTTTAATATCTGTGCCATATATTACTAGTTCTTTATAGGCCACAGGCAAATCTAAGCTTCCCTCTACCTTTAGTAGTACCCCATAAGTATAATGGACTAAACTTTAAAACTATAAACCAAAACAATCCTCACCTCTTGCAAACTGCTTCAGTCACAGTGACAAAGACAAATAACTAATGCAGATAGTGTGGTTATAATAATATTTTGGAGAATAATAACATCTGAGGTTGCAAAGTGATTCAAAATTCACTAGATCTGGACGGGTTTGGCTAAGCCTCAAATTTATTACAGCATACACCAATGTATTTTACATTATTAGGTATAACACTGAAGACACTAAGCAATATTATTAGATTCAGATTCAACAGAATCATAATAATAGTTATGGACTAAAACAATGGTCAGACAAACAGCACTTATACTCTCCCGGAGCAGATCCATGTTGCTCTGGAAATAAATTAAGAAATTAGTGTTTAAGCATGAAAACACAACAAAACAAAAAGCAAAAACATACAAACAAACAAAAAAACATCCAAAGCTCTATCAGTGATGTCCATTTAGCAAACAATAATTAGTTTAAAAGATCGGAAACTGATTTTTCCTGAGTTTACATAAAAGTATCTTAAATAAGGCATTGGTGAGAAGTTAACAGATAATTTCCATAGATGGTAACATGGTAAAGCATTTAGTGTTTTTCAGCAGTTACTAATGCAAATCGTTATATTGTCAACAGTCAACTCTCAAGAGAGGAAACACAAAAGAGACAGCAGATCCATGGACTGACTGCAGAAGGCCCCTATTTGTGATTCCAATCACAGCTCTATTCATGGGTAAGTCAGGGGCAAAACCAGTATGAGAAGTCACACTCTCACTGCTTAACGTTTTGCATGATTAGTAGGAAGAGAAGGAGCCGGATGCACTTCCAAACTCCTACAATAACCTTAAAATAGGGGCTGTAGAGCCTCCTCTTTGCAATGTGACTGACTGGTAGCAATACAGCCTTTTATTTCCACAATACTCAGAACACTAGCAATGGAGAAAATGATGTTAACCAGTAAGTCTAACACAAAATTTTTCTGGACTGGAGTGAGTCAGAGAAAAGCATGAAGCAATTTTCTTTTATGCTTACTATCAACCCTGTCCTCAAACACATCCAATACTTTTTGTCAGTGGAAGGAGTCACTGTGTCACAAACTACTGTTTTATCCACTAATCCTATTTCTGAGGAGATGTCCGTCTTTTGTTTCTGTTAGCTGTAGACTAGTAAGATGTTGGTCAATTTTTTCAAATTATTTTTTAAATGTTTTTTTCATACAATATGTTTTGATCACCTTTTCCCTCCCTTAAAACCTCCTAGATTTTCCATCCCTACCTTCCTAAACAGCCAACTGCATATTCCTTCTCTGTCAAAAATTCTCTGTCAAAAATAAAAGCAAAGAAAAAACAAAAGCCAATAAACAAACTAAAAAAAAGGCAAGAAAACAAGGCAAAGAAAAACAATAACACATTTTGTATTCGTCACTTACTCCTGGGCATGTGGCCTGACCTAAAATGTGGTTGCCATACTCAATGTCACTGTGTTGGAGAACATTGATTTTTCCCTTTGCTTGTGGTGATCAATCACAGATAGCTTTTTGGTTAGGGGTAAGATATTGTGTTTACTTCCCCTTCTCAGTGCAGATATTTTGGAAGACACGTCTCTTACTGCTCAAAGAGAATTGATGAAGAATTACAGTCTGTTGTGCAGACAAACTACTAAGGATATGTCAAGCATGTTGTCTTAGAGCAGGAAGGAATCTTAAGTAACTTAGCCATCTAAGGTAATAATTAGTACATATATGCGATACTCACTGGCTGCCACTTTTCAAAGATAGATAAGAGGATGAAAACTTCTATTTTCTTTTGAACACAGATGCAATTTCAAGAAGCTAAAAAAGAATTGATTCTCTCAGAGAAAGGCCAGAACTGCCAGAGAAATTCAGTCGCCTGCAGTGTAACAACTAAGAACACAAAGCAGTTAGCTGTTAACTTTAGCTGCTTGCAACACACTGTTGGTCTACATTAAGAGTAAGAGTCGAGTGCTTCCTAGTTTTGGCCTTGTGTTTTGAGTCAGTATAATGTCCCGAGGGCTGACATGAACACAAGTACCATCTTCCCACGTAGAAAGTTTCTTGAATCTTAGACTTGAATTTTATTCTTTTAGTAAATTGTCTCAACAAATCATAAAGCAAAATAGTGCAATGATTATCTAAAAAAAAAAAACTTGTAATTAGGGAGAACATTGGAAGGCATTTTAATGAGTAATTTCTCAAGTCCTTGGAGTTATTCCAGTAAGCATGCTTTATATATCAGTTTTGAATTTCATGAGTCCTTAAACTCATGATCTTGTGCTGGACATCAATGATAACGCATGCTTTAATTGGTTGTCACAGCTTCTTTGGGTACATTGATGACCACAGAACAACATCCTCACGATTCTTCCTTAATTTATAATACAAATATTATCCATTAATCATCTGTATTGCCTCAATGCAGCACATACAAAACTGAACTTGGTTATCAACAATTATTCTTTCTGAAATGCTTCAAGGTCTCAGATTCTTATCTAGTCAACTCAACTAACTCCACCACTGCTGACTAGTCATTGTTACTTAGGTCTGGGCCTAAGCAGTCACAAGTATTTTGTATTTTGATGTATAGTACTAGTAGTATGAGGAGGTAAATGCTAGAGTCCTTATATTTTTATACATTATTTCTTAGCTATGTAGTTGTGGAGTAGTGTGTGGTTCAGTTCATATATACCATAACATGTATATATAGTCAGCTGGCTGGAGTCAGCGCTTTCCCTTTACTCCATGGGTTCTAAAAGCTGAGCTCTTTAGGCTTGGCTTCCTATCACCTTTTTCCACTGTGCTACCCCATGGGGTCTACAGTAAAACAAAATGATAAAAAAAAGTTTCAAGCAGGTTTCATAGACACATGCATGCTATGGCTTATGCCAACCAAACGTATATGCTATACACTACACACACATGCAAACTTGCAAGCACTATGCACATATGTGAACATACACAATAACCACCACCACACAATGATATTAATAAAACAAAACTTAAAAGAGTAAATGGGTTTTCAATGCTCTAAAAATCTGTTATATAAAATTCATTAAGATATGTTAATGAGTTTGAAAAACTCTTCACCGTGGATGAGTCATATATGGTTTCTCCATCACCTTTGCTCTTTTACATTGTTCTTCATAAGCTTTGATTATTTTTTAATGTGGCAATAATTTTCATAATGTTTTCTACAGAGACAACAGAAGAAATTCATGTGGACTTGGCCTGGTTGATCGAATTTATTGTGATTGCAACTCTCCTACAGTTTGTTTCTGAAGATCGATCCATGTGTTAGGGTTTAATTTTAAAGTGGAATGGATCTTGAAGAGGTCAGATCTAGTGGGGTGTCCATACGGAAGGGAGAGATGTAATTTTCATGGGACTCTGCTTATTACTCCAAAGAGACAGTGACAAAAGAAAAAGGCGTCTCACCATTCTGTGTTCTCTGGTTTCCACCTCACTCTGTAATCTCCCACTTGAACATTATCAATATCCTGATGGCATATCAATAAATTCTCATAAAGGGTGAGCTCATGCCAGGGACATGCCCTTGAGTATTCAGGACTATGAGTTAGATTTTTGTAAAATCAATACGTATTACCCAGATTCTGGCTCTTGTTATATCTAAGGAAAACAGGCTAATAACACACACACACACACACACACACACACACACACACACACACACACTACACAGTGGATATATATTATATTACATATATAATGTATACTATTTTTAATATCTGGTCAATGCTGTCATGTTCATATAGATTTTATTCATAAAATGTATTTCTGCCTTTTGGAAAAAAAATGAGGACCAAGTTCCCATGAATGTTTTCCTATTTGTGATGTACTAAAAGATCAAGGAGCAGAACAGCACTTCATTTAAATCCTCTTGGAAGGGGTTAAAATAGGCTATGGGGGGTGTTCTGAGTTTGAAAGTTATTGCTAATTATCTTGAAGAATATAGAAATAGTACTAACATCCCAATAATTGCTCCCTCTTTGGGGTCCATACTGAGTCCTTAGTAGCAATATCCTTCACTGGGGAGCTATGTCTATTGCTTCACAATGCAGCTTCCTAGGCAGAGCGGTTGTATTTGACATGCCTGTCCTAGCTACTTAAAGGAAGAAAGATTCACTTGGCTCATGGTTTCAGAGCTAGAGTCCATGGTTGCCTGGGCCCAACAATTTGAAGAAAACATCCGAGTTTCAGAACTTCAGTCAGTGATTACTTGAATCCAAGCACTTTCAGAGAACATATAGCAGTTAGAATAAGAAGATATTGTTCTTCATTTCTTGGGGCCAAGACAGGTACTCAGAGAAGATAGTTTAAAATCAGCAAAGATGTCCTCAGTGACCACGAGCTAGGCCTTACTTTTAAAGTTCCTACAAACATTCAAACCACTCAAAATAGTCTACAAGTTGGAGACTAGGCATTAACACACAAGCCTGTAAGGGGCATACTATATTCAAATAATAATAGTGTCTTATTAGTTCATTTTGTTTTGCCATAGAATGATATTAAACTGGGTAACTTATAATCGAAAGAAATTCATGTGAGGCATCTTTTGGGGGGGGCTAGGAATTCTATAGTTGGGGACTGGATCTCTCAAGCATACTTATCACAATACCACTTGCACAAAAACTATACTAGTCTCCGTTTAAAGGCTCTGATCAACACTGTCAGTTAAGGGTTAAGTTCTCAACACAGGAACTTCTGGAGGACACATTCAAACTGTAATGATGGCATGTAATATATTCACAGTAAACCTGGCTCCTCTACTCTTTGTAAGCCTGGAACTGGCTTTATCCATGTGCCTTGTTTATCATCTAAGAGTGCCATGGGTGAGTAAGAGAGGGCAGAGGAAAGAAAAGAGCAGCAAGCAAAACCTGTGAATGGGCACAACTCAGCAGGACAGGTGCCAGCAACACATTTTAAGGTCTCCTAAGCAGGCTCTCCTGTAGTTTCTGATATTTTACACCACATTTGTCAGATTGACAGCTCAAAAGGTCATGCCAGCCTAAATGCCTGTTCTGAGAGCATGTTGATCATGCCTCGAGGCATCAGTACCAGACACTTAAGAGAACGAGAGACAGGAAAGAAGGTAATAAAAACTTTCTACATTTACTTTGCTTTACCTAACAATTCCCACCCAATTTTACATATATGAGAACACTGGAAATCTCAGGGCTGTTTTGAATAGAAATCTATCTATTGTGGAACAATGAAAAGGAAGCCAAAATGAGAATGTTTCTTTCAAATCCTTAAATAACCTTAAGCCTGTATAAGAGCCCCAATTTTAAAATTCAGAAAGTCTTTCATTGTATTCTACCCCCAAGTGATAATGTGGAATCACTTGAAAATTAGAAAATATGCACAATGATGTCCCAGACCTCATGTTGCCTCTAATATGGCAAAAACTCCACAATGACACAAGACTCTCTGCACTGCAGCAAAAGTCTCCCAGATGTCTTGCACAAAATTAAAACAATCTGGTATAGCCTATTTTAACTTCACAAAATTAAAACTATATTGTAGTTGGATATGTCTCTCTGGAAAAGTTTAGGTTTCCTAACCTGTCATCTTTAATGAGAGTTCTAGATACCACTGACAAAGCCTTAGATGTTACCACTGATGTATAGAGAAAGAAAAGAAAATTTCTTTAAATCAAATTTAAATCAAATATGCTCAAGGAGCAAATACTGTGTATCAAAATGCAGTCACTCGGGGCATATCACTGAAGCCAGACTATAATTTTACTGGGCAGTCTCATGGCTCCAAGGCAATAAACAAAGCGTAGTTTAAAAGATGATCTAACTAAGGAATGGCAAATGAATCTAATGTTACCATGTCAAGTTCAAACATGAAGCTGTAAGCAGCTGCACTGATTTGGAAAACAGTAAGATAAAATACTAAAAAATAAAAAGAAGATAGAAATGAAGATGACAAGTTAAAAGAAAGAATAGAAGCAGTTGAAATAGCATAATTGGTATAGACACAGTTCCTATGTTGGTGATCAATGTCTGAAAATTGTCTGGTACCAGAACAGAAAGAACAGATTAAATGTTCTTGCTTGTTTGTTTCTTTGTTTTGTTTTGTTTTTCCCTAGTACTGTCATTCTCTAAGGAATCTTAAAAAAATAAAAAGGGAAACTACATTACAGCTATTAAGCCAAGGGGGTCCTCACAGCAATAATGGTGATGGTATTAATTATTCACTCATTATGTTCAGCTATTAGTATTGAAACTTCATTTGGAAAGCATGTGTGAAATTCTATAGGCTTAAAAATTAATTCTTATCAAGAATTAATTGCTAGTTAATTGAAAGTTGTCTTCATCATAAGTTTGGCATGAATACTAACGAGAGAAACAGATTAGAAAGACTTTTCTGACGACAAGGATGAGGATTTTAAAGACTTGTTACACCATGAAAAATTATCAACAACTTATTTGAAGCACAGTACCATAAGGAGACAATTTGTATGTGTTTTTTGACAGGTCAGGGTTGCATTTTGCCAACTGAATGTAAGAGTCACGAGAGCAAAAAAAAAAAAAAAAAAAAAGTAAAAAAGAGATACCATAAAAGAGGGAGCCATTATAGGTTTGAAGAGAAAATAGACTCTAGAGACATGTCCAGAGACCTACAAGGATGACCTCAACTAACAATCTGAGCAACAGTGGAAAGGCAACCATAAATGCCCTTCCTTGATAATGAGATTGATGATTAACTTATCTACCATCATGGAGTCCTCATTTAATAGCAGATGGAAACAGAGGCAGACACTCACAGCTAAACACTGAGCTGAACTCCTGGAATCCAGATGCACAGAGGGTGGAGTGATAAGAAGATGGGAGCAAGACCAGGCTAAAGAAACCCACAGAGACAGCTGACCTGAACAAGGGGGTGTTAATGGACCCCCAGACTGGGAGATGGGAATCCAGCATTGGACCGACTCAGATCCCCTGAACATGGATCTCAGGAGGCCTGGTCAGTCTAAGGGACCTCTAACAGTAAAACCAGGATATATACCTGGTGCACAAAAGGACTCTGGGAGCCCATTCCCTATGTAGGGATGCTCCCTTAAACTAGAAACAGGAGGGAGGGCCTTGTACCTACTCCAAATGACTTGACAGATTTTGTTGATCCCTCCTGGAAGGCATCACCTTCCCTGTGGAGGGGGGGGGGAGTATGGGATGGAAGGGTGATGCAAGGGTGATAGGGGGGCATGGGAAGGAGGGAGGGAAGGACAGGAAACTGGCATTTATAAATAATAATAATAATAATAATAATAATAATAATAATAATAATAATAAAAGAAGGAATAGTCTATAACCTCTTCTGAAATTCATTTTCCTTAGAATAGCGTTTCTGACCTGTATCTTATACTACTCTAGAGAAGGACCTTGTAAAAAATATTAAAGATATCAACATGCATAGGTAAGCTTTATAAAATAATATTTTAAGTATTTTCAAATATATTTTAATAGCTGGAAAAAAGAGTCATTTACTCACTAAATACATATGTGAATGCCGACAGGTTAGACAATGGCTCTTATTTTGATAGACTGGTGGTTCTGTATAAATAAACAAAATTTAGAATTTAGGCCTTCTCAAGTACTTTGGTACCTGTCCTTTATTTTTTATTTATTTGCTTATTTATTTTGATTTTTGAGACAGGGTTTCTCTGTGGCTTTGGAGCCAGTCCTGGAACTAGCTCTTGTAGACCAGGCTGGTCTCGAACTCCTAGAGATCTGCCTGCCTCTGTCTCCCTAGTGCTGGGATTCAAGGCATGCCCCACCAACACCCGGCTGCACCTGTCTTTTTAAAATATTTTATTGTCTTAGTTTATTTTATTACTGTGTCTTATTTTGCATGCGTGGATATTTTACTTGTGGTTACATATGTACATGGTACCCTGCAGGCAAGAAGAGGGTGTCAGAGTCCCTGAAACCAGAACTGGTTCTGAGTGCTGAGGATCAAAGGTGGGTTCTCCAGAAGAGCAGACAAAGCTCTTAACCACTAAGCCATCACTCCAACACATAAATTGTTGTTGTTGCAGGAAACATAGTCTGAGGGATTAGAAAATATAAGAGGATTCCTAGAACTTGCCATCATTTTTGGAGCTAATTAATACTGTCCTTAGAAGAGAGGAAAATGAGTTTCTTGGGATTTTGGAAAGTTACTGGGTAATGAAAGATACAACACATGCGCAATTACACATATTTTCTTACTCCCTGGAGAGGGATAGGCTGGTGTGTCTGTGTCTTCTTATTTATCTACAGGAAATGTGTAAAATTAAGATTTGAATTTCATTTGTGGGTGCTGTGAATAAAGTCACAATTTTATTGTTCCAAACTTTCTTGGTACATGTTGCTAAGGGACTAAGCTACAGAATGGTAAGTTTTAGTCTTAACAATATTCTTTGGGGTTGAGTTGTACGAGTTAAGCGTACCTGAGTAAAATTTTCATCCTTATGATAGTCTAACTTGAGGACTTCCGTTTCAGTGAGCATAGTTTACTTAATAATACATAATAACAATACATGAGGAACGCAATGGAAGCTTACCATGTGAAACCATCATCTTTGCGCTCAGGTGTCAACGACACAGACGCTTTTATATTGTAGAATTCATGTATTTATGTAGCACACATTTTATGAGTAGTATTGCCATTCGCTGTGCTTTAGAAAACACAGTTTTCTGTTATATTTATCAACTACCCTATTTGTACCTGTTATTTGTATCTATACCTGAAAATAGAGACCTCATATTAAAACAAACTTTTCACAAACAGCCTCCCTGGAACTAAATTTACTTTTTAGAGGAACAAATTCAGTATGACCTTGCTACTGTAAATAATTGGGAAAATACTACTAGTACATATTCATATTAGACTCATGAATTAAGGGGAAATAATGAGAATTTTGATGCTGTGTAATAGGAACTTTACTTTCAGTAGCCCCATTTACTCTAACAGAAAATAAAAGAAAGAAAGAAAAAGAAAATATTTAAAATCAACAACAACACAACAAAAATAGTCACTGAAACTATGTGTGACATATGCCCAAGAAAAAATAAAAAATCATATACTTATTACTATTTCACTATCCCAAAAATAAAAAGGGAGGTGTACTTGACTATCTCTTGGAGTTGTGGTTAAGCTAAATAGTTGATGCTTTATCTTCTACTAAATATTTTTAGTTTCAAAATAGTCTAACAATGCAGCATAAAATAAACTTTACCTAAAAAAAAAAGCAAAGAAGCTTTTCTCAAAACATACTCTCCATTGTAATATAGAAATGATGAAACTTCTTTAAGAAGGTTTTTGCTGTTGACATAATGACAGCCATGTTCATAAAGTTTCATGGATAAAATAAAGTGCTATTCTTTCAGCCTTAAGTTCAATTTTATGGGATGGATGACATTGCCAAGTATCTGCCTTCTACAATGCGGTGGAGATAGCACAAATTATTCAGGCAATTTTGAGCACTATAGCAAGCACACTGTCACCTTCCTCGCAGTTTATCTGTTTTTCCTAAAACAAATACACCTATTGTGACAAGGTTCAGAGCAGAACCAAATGTAAGACCTTCATCCTTCAGAAATGCTAGTTTTCTTCCATGACATATTGCAAGAAAGCACCAAGTCTAAGACAGCAGTCTGCATAACAACAGAACACTGAGACCACAGTGCCTGTTGTTTAATTAAAAATCCAGCTTACCTAAGGAGGGAAATTCAGTGAGTGTATATTTGACTCATTCTCCTTTACATATCCTGTAGGAAGCCAGTTTTGAGTGAAGGCAGGGCAGTGCCACAGAAAAGCATCTCTTAAGCACTAGCTCACTACTTGGAAGGGAGAGTCGGCTGGCCACCAGTCCTTGAAGCATTCCCATGCTAATTCTACTTAACCCTGTTTGGCTGTGTGATGAACCTCAAGGTGTGTCCTCTGTTAGGACTGGGGACTTAAATAAGGCAAACAGATTATTATTGTGTACGCAATTATAAGCTGAAGAATCCCTTACTTTACAATGAAAACAATCTTCAAATGTCTGTAGTATTGGAGTAACATTCACAACAGCAGAACATAATAGCATATAAAGGTCTCAATACTATAGCATTCTGCTACTCACAACGAAGATTCAAATTTACTCAGACACCTTGTAATTAAGATACCATATAATTCTCTTCATTTAGGAATTAACAGCTTTTATCCTCAATTTCCTTAGTTATGGACGAAAAATATTACTGGGTACAGGACAAGTTGCATAGGTAAACTGACATATATAGTGATGTATATATGACCGACTGCTGCTTCTGTGTGCTTCTTAGACTCTCACAGCCTCATAAGCAAGTTTGAGTATGTGTGCATATGCATTATATAAACATGTGTATGTAGTAACATTTTCCTTGCTCAAGTATTATTAATTTCTATTATTAATTGCTCAGAAATCAAATGTTCCTGGATGATGTTGCATCTAGATTAAACACCTCACAAATGTGAAGGATATTAATTGAAAATATATCATTTTGTCTTGGCGGTGGAATGTAGATCCAGAACAGGCTGGGCAGAGTTCCTCTGAAGGAAAACATCCCCAGAACTCTACTCAGATTTTATTTTGAGACAGGGTTTTATGAACTTGTACAGGCTGACCTTTGACTCGCTCTGTAACCTAGGGGGCACCCTGAACTTCCTGTCTTCCTACTTCTATCTCTCTAGCTTCTTGAATTACTGTGCTATCAGGACTGAGTGAAAGTGTAAGTTGGCCTGTCTCTGTGAATAATTTCATCTCCAAAACTTGGTTCTCTTGGTGGTAAGAGAATCTTGATGGGTAGGAGAGATGTCTCAGCACTCGAGTAGTTACTAAACTTGTTGATAACTATGTATGGTTCCTAGCACTCAAATTAGGTGGTTCACATCTATCTGCTTCTTTAATTACAGGATATCCAATATCCAGTGGCTTCCATGAGTTCTTGAGCATACATGGTATACATAAACTCCTGTAGGCATAACCACTGTCACTGTGGTTGTTGGAATGCGAATGAGTCCCATAGGCTTATATATTTGATTGTTTGATCCCTTGTTGGTGGAATTCTTCTGGGAAGGATTAGAATATGTGATTTTCTTGGAGGAGGTATGTAACTGGGGATGGGCTTTGAGGTTTCAAAAGCCCATACCAGTCTCTCTGTCTCTGTCTCTGTCTCTGTCTCTCTCTCTCTCTTCCTCCCTCCAATTTGTGAATCAAGATGTAAGCTTTCAGATATAGTCACCTACAATAGTTAAAATTTAGGTTAGGTTATTTAGGTTAGTTAGTTTAGTTAGGCTTTCTAGATGTATAGAGATATATTTCAATTGTATAGGCATTCTTCAAACCCTTCAAAGACCCACAGAATATGGCATTTCAAATGGCTTAGGGATTTTCATAACAAAGAGATACAACTGCTCCTGGCAAAATCAATTACATCGGAGAGGAAGATGGGCATCGAAGAAACTCGCTATGGAGTTTGACTTTGACATGTCAGAAATAGCCATTTGAGCAAGAAACTACCCTTGTCTGGACTGTTTGACTTTATGCTTTATTAACTGGACATGCACGACCCACAGAAAAGTGACTTCTGAAACAAGATGGGACAGTTCTGCAGGGTTCCTGCTTCATGGAAGAGTCTGCCTGACATTCTTCAGGACATAGAGAAAAGTGACTAACAAACTGACAACACAGGTTGGACAGTTTCAAATTTCCTGCATGCTGAGAAGTCTGCAAGAAACACTATGGCCTATGGACTGAAGATGGCTGCTCCAATATTACAGAGGAATATTGGATGATTGTCCAGGAAGCAAGATTTCTCTGTCAATTCTAGAGTTTATATCTTATCCTTCTGAGGTCTTTGATGGAGCTGAAGACAGATAGTTATGGTTATGATTTTCCTTAGTTATGATAAAAGATAAGTTACATTTAAAACTTAGAGTCACTCTAAATCTTGCTAAATGTTAATAGACTGAATATTGTAACTATAGTTCTTAGTTGATAACTGTTTTGTTATATATAATTTTACTATGTTAAAGTTAAAACCTTTTAATTTAGACAGAAAAGAGGAGATGATGGGATTGTCCTTCTGTGTATAGGTTTCTCTTATTGGCTGATGAATAAAACACTGAGTAGTTATTGGCCAGGCAGGAAGGACAGTCAGGGCTGCCAGAGGAGGAGAATTCTGGAAGGTGTAAGCAGACAGCAGACACCAAGTGAGACTGGGAAGGCAGGATATGCTGGACCTTCTCCAGTAAGATAAGACCATGTGGAAATACTTAGACTAACAGAAGTGGGTTAATAATTAAGACAGTTAGCCAATAATAAGCCCTAGCTACCAGACAACAGTTTCATAATTAATATAGCATCAGTGTGTTTATTTGGGGCTCAAGGGTAGCAGGACCTTGATGGGCCAAGAAACTCTCCTAACATCTTCCAGCTCTTAGGATATTCCCATACCTTCTTCTTCATTTTTCTCTGAGGTTTATGTGTAGGGATTATGTGTAGATATATCCATTGAGTTTGGCATCTCTGTCCATTTTGACCAGCTGTGTATTTCTGTATTGATCTTTGTCTCTGTAGAAAGAATGTGGTGATAGCCACACTTACTTGTTTGTGTAAGGATGAGTTTTACAATGTAGTTAGAAATTATACTAGTTTAGGAAAGTAGCAATAATAGATTCTTATACAGGGTCCATGATATCATCAGCTATAGAAAGCTGGCTAGACATGAATTTTCTTCTATTGAGAGGGCTTTAAGTTCAATTAGATGATTATTGTTTATCCCCAAAGATATGAAAGCCACTACTGAATCCTTGGGAGCATCATGCCATCTTGATCATTGCTGTGGTTCCTAGGGTTTATAGATGAGTAAGACTATTAATTGTTTTTCTCCATAGGCAACTTTCATATCACCTTGGAATACTATGAGAGGTAGTTCTCAGAATGGAGGCTTTTAAGCTAATTACAGCTTGGTTCCTCCAAATTCAGTCTGAGTTCTTATAGGAAAGTAATCTGAAGAAACCAGTACCCTTTTTGCATTGTGTTGTTTCCTTATTCCTGTAAAACTATGAGAGGACTTTTTCTAAATCTTCAAATGAGATTCAAGCTTGATTTGTTACTTTCTAATAAAATCTAATTTGATCTTAAAAATTGTTGTAATTTTCATCAATTTACATACATCTAAACACACATAAATGTTTCCCTTGTGATCTTTTCTGATGAAATTCATTAAGTATGCTTTCTTTTTAACTCTATATCTTTGTATGGCTTATGTATTGCTTATCTAAATGTCTACATTTTATAAATTTAACAGCAAGCTTAGGAATACCTATTGATATAAAAATAAAAAACAAAGAGAGGGGTGATGTGGAAATTTCAGGATACACTTTATAGAAGAACCTAAGAAAACATAAAAACAGTCAACTGTTTTAATTTACATATATATTAAATTCTGCTAGTTACCTCACTTGATCAGTGTAGCTACATACTTCTTTTAGGCTCTATCCATGACTTAAAAGTAAACCCTTGTCCTACCGGTATTAAAATATGCAACAATTATTTCTCTGTATCTATGACATACTACAATATAACAACACTCTGTGATAAAGAGTTAAACAAGTATGCAAGATTGCTACAATAAATGCGCTGGAATATTAAAGATTGTATCTTTTGGCAGCTCTTCATCAGGCTACTGGAGTGTGGAAGGAAGGAGAGGCTAACCCCATTATGTATCATAGGATACTGTCAGATTCATATTCTACATCTGTCTCACAGTGCTGACTAGGAGAGTAATTACTGCTGAGATAAGCCCTTTCTGGAATATGTGCAATTAATTCTCCTGGAAAAAGAATGAAAGTAGCCTGACACTTTAATAATGTTTAAGTATACCTAATCTATTTCTTTTCTGTCCCTAATGTTTCCTAAATATGAAAAAGAAAGAGGATTTGAAAGTACTTACAGCTGCCTGTTCTTATGTAAATCTTCCACGGGACTATAATATTCTATCTTAAAATGACTGGCATGAAATAATACTATAAATTATAATAGCATGAGAAGCAAGTGGGGAATTACTTCCAAGCTGAATTCAGGATGTGAGTTTCATGCAGAATGATGTTTCTCTTATCAAGTAGGAATTATTCTGTTATTAAATCTTCAAGGGTGTACAATTTCATTCAATTTGAATTCATAATATATATTTAAACCAAATGAAATTATTCTTCTCTCCAGATTCTTTATAAAGTGAGGGCTATTTAACCTCATGCATTTCTCACACTTTTATTTCTAGCAATCTCCTTAAGGCATAGGTAGTTGCCTGATTATACATGATAATATACTTTTAGTGCCTTCATATTTCCAAAACTCTTCAGCTCTATGTCTCCTAAGCACTCGATGCATTGCTACTCAAGTGTTGACAAAGCATCCTCAAACTTGACCTATGTTCTATGGATGGCATCTCAGAGGGCTAAGAGAGGAGTGACTATTGCTTACTTGCATTAAAATAAGAACATGTTTTCATATTTATTTTGAATGAGAGGAAGGAAACTTAATAATACAGGGGATTCTTTTTCTAACTTTTTAAATATTACTAGACTTTCTAGAGTTGGATTTTACCAGAAGGAAAAACTGTTCATCTCAGTGAAGTGTTGTGTTGGCTACCTGGAACAACATTTTAATGTGCTCCTTCCTATAAGAAAAACTCATGATTAAATAATGTGCATGCTATTAAATAGATATTAGCAATGGCCAGAAGAGAAACACAGGTAGCCAATACTTTTATTGACTTTTGTAAATATGAGTTTGAAAAATAGGAAATTTTCACAAATATATCTTTTTTGAAAGTCATGGAGCACTATGGAGGCCTCTCTGTGATGTGCAGAACATGTGTTTTTGTAAGAGCATCACACGCACACACACACACACACACACACACACACACACACACACACACACACAAAGACAAATGAGGACCAAAAACCAGTGTTTTAGATATTAAAGTACAGTGGGTTATTTAATGTATGAATTATAATTTATAAGCATCTATTCTTACTGCAACATGATATGCCATGTTTTGTCAATACCCATGGGAGTCATGCCCTTTTCTGAATAAAAATGGAAGGGGAATGGATAGGGAGATAAGTTTAGTTGAAGAGGGGATGGAAGGAGAAGAGGGAGGTGAAACTGTGGTAAATTAAATAAATATTTAAAATTTTGTAAGTGTCATCTAAAATATGTGCAACTTAATTTTCAGTCTATTATTTTAATTCTTTATATTTTAAGCACATCATTTATATACACATGTGTGTAAACTTGCTAAACAATGTGGTATGGCTTTCAACCGTGTGAATTGTGAAGATCAGGTCAGGTAGTCAGGCTTAGCCACAGATACTTTTACCCACTGACCTGTTACCAATTTAATTCTTAAATGGTAAAATTCATTAAATCAAATTCTATAACTTCATTGCTAGTTTTTGAAGCTGTAGATAATGGCCTTTCTTAGCATAACCTTCATTATAAACTAAATTGAAGCTAGCTATGTTCTGCACAGTTACAAATTTATCAGTTACAGGGGGAAATATGCAACTTGTGTGTTTCGTCTCTTTAAGTGGAAGTCTTTCTATATAGCATTTATTTTAAAATTTATGATACATTAAAAATAAGTATCATTTATATAATAAGTTGTGTACACATAATTTAATTGACATAGAATTATTTACAATGAGATGCCATGGTTTCTCTCTCTCTCTCTCTCTCTCTATCTCTCTCTCTCTCTCTCTCTCACAGACACACACACACACACACACACAAACACACGATACTTCCAGGTGGAATCTCAGCAATGATACATTTAGAATTTTAGTAGACTGAAATAGTAAATAAAGATGACTTTCAGGTGATTACATTATTATTTCCAATCTGTATAGTCAGTTGTTGCTTGCTCTACCATGAAATATGTAGTAGCTGACTTAGAAACTGATATTTTTCACTACTCTCAGACAGTACAGATATTAAGAAGCACAAGCTCTTCATTCATTCATGGGATAAAGAACTTCTTATCTAGAGGCTGTGATGGTTAGTCTCTGCATTGTCAGCGTGACTAGAAGAACCAGCTCTGAACATTTCTAAAGGGGTAAAGCTGAGAATAAGGGCCAATTCTGAATATATCATCATCCCATGGTCTGAGGTTCTATGCTGAATAAAACTGGAAAAAGAAGAGGGAGGAGCTGAGAATGGGTATTGTACTTCTCTACATCCTAGTCAGGGCACCAGGAAGCCCTTGCCACACCCCGTGATGCCTTCTGCACATGACAGAACACATCCCTGAATCATAAGCCCAAACAAACCCCTGATCTCTCTTAAGCTGCTTGTTGTCAGTTGTAGGTTATAAAGACAAGAAATGTAATGAATAGAGAATAGGGCACACTCATTTTCCTTATAATCAGAAGTGACTGTTTGTAGAGAAAAAGCCTCAGAGAAGCTGCACTTAACACTTGTAACTCAATCAGAAAGATGAGAAAACCATCCAGAGGGGAACATCTTCACAAAAGGACATGTAAACATTCAGAATCTTGAGATACTTTCATAATTTGTTTTTCCTTTTAAAATCATCTGTATATTTTCATTTGACATTTTACCAAGTATAAGTATTACTTATTCAAATTACTAGTAAAAACCCTAGTGTATAGCATGTCACATCAACACAAATTTGTACATTTCAGTTCTAATCTTCAGAGTCAAAAGGTTAATTTTGTCTATAAGTAGACTTAAACTGTGTTAAATTAACAGCAAATACAGATTTTAGTTTTTATATCATCTGAAACACACTTTTCACTCCAAAACTGAAAGCATTTATGAGAATTCTGCAGTCACTTACATGATTAATGGGTATCTAATAGAATATATCTACTCCCTAAAACACAAGGCTACATTTCACCACCAATGTTCATGACAAATATCTCAGATTTACTGCAGTACATGAAGATAATGATTGCAGTGTCCCTCAATTTCACATTAGGAATAAAAATAAGACTATGTGGTACCCTTCAACAAGACCTTCACTAAATATATGAGAAAGAGACTAAATCTTTACACAGGCAAGAAAAATAATTCCATTTTATAACAGTCAGTTTAACAAAGTTAAATTTGTATAAGCATATAAAAAAGCTCATCCTATTATAATTTACGATAGTGAATATATTCAGCTATTGTATTTAGGATTTTGGTTCTACTTCATATGGTATTCATTAAGTGTCTTAATTAAATAAATGAGTAAGATCTTAAAATCTAAGTGTTAGATTAGAGAGTAATCTTTCCAACATATGTAATACTCCATATGCCCTATAAAAATAAATCTTTACATTTAAATATACTTTAATACTATTTATTATAAAAACCCTTCCTAGCATTCATGATTCTGAACCTTGACTGTATTACATAATGTTAGCATCCTTTTCAGTCCCCAGATACTGAACACTTGTACCAGAGCCTTGTGGCTGTGCCTTCACATCCTGCTTAGTTCCCCCTTCTCCAATGACTCATAATATGCATTGGCAATCATTCTTTCTATACCGTTGTTTAATTGTATTTTGTATCATTTGTTTCATTAAATAAAATACCACATAGAATAGCAATACAAAAATCAATAAAATTGAACTCTTATTGTTCATTTAGCAAGGGGTATGAAAATCCCAAATTCTTTTCTGATGCTGTTATTGACCCCATCATTGCAGATAACAGGAATAAAACCAAACAAGCTATTATAAATTTTTAATTTATTCTCCAAAGATAAGTATCTTATTTTTTTAAATGATAAAAGCAGTAGATATTTATCATTAAAATGCAATACTGACCCAAGGGTAACAAAGAATGCCACTAAGCCCAGATGACTGCGGAGGAATTGACAAATTCAAGTGATGCCAGGGACAAGACCCTTCCCCCACACACAGACATAAAGCCACCACCATTACCAAAACAACCAAGCAAACAAATAAGCAAACACAAACGAGCAAAAGGAAAGCTCCCAAACCACACAGTACAGAACTGAAAATTCTCATTATGCAATACTATGCATTATTCCATATTTTAAAAAATAAATGGTTTTTATTATTATATAATTATGAATCTAAAAATCTATACCACCTTTTTATAGTTTTATAAACATTCTCACTATAAAAGTATATGTAACCTAATATGTCATATGAACATAAATATAATGGTTTGTTTATCAAATCACTACAAATGGTTATTTTGTTTGTACTTTAAATATTATGCTCTATAGTCTGAATTTGTGTCAGAGAATTCATGGGAAGGAAGCCTGAATGTCCAAGGCAACAGTTATTGAAAGGAAGGGACAAATAGGGAACATCAGAAATGGACCAATACTAACTCAGAGAGAATGAGGGCTTGCTTCACACACACACGCACACACACACACACACACACACACACACACACAGAGAGAGAGAGAGAGAGAGAGAGAGAGAGAGAGATGAAATACCTAAAATTCCAGTAATAAAGGTAATTAGGATCATCTAGGAATAGATTTTGATCTTTTGGATCTCTGTATTGCCACAACCTTCTTTCATCAAATGTCTGCCCAGAAAGATAGAGGATGGTAAATCCTTATTTGTTTTACTATAGGGTTCACTGTCAATTCAAAATGAAGCTGAAAAAACTCAGTTTAAGCCTCCAGGATCCACATGTCATTGGTCCTCATTTTATATCAGCACAATTGGAGAAGTGGTTCATTTATGTTTGTGTGCATCAGAAAATATATGAGCCTCAAAAGAATATTTTATCCTTAATACATTTCCCTGCCATCACCCCTTTCTGAGGTGAAAGGTCACTATGGGAAAGGCCAGGATTGAAGTCCACGTGGGAGAGTTCAGTGTTGGAGAAGAGGGCAAACTTCTGGAATTTACTGTAGCTATCATACAAGTCATCCAGATTCTGTGTGAAGTCAGATTCAGGGCATAGTAGTGTTTCACATGATCCTAGCATGTGGAAAGCCATGTCAGAAAAATCATGAATCCAAGTCCAACTGAGACTGAACAGCAAATGTCTAACAAGCCTGAGATATATATGAAGACTATGTCTCACACACAAGCATATAGACAAGTAATTGTACATCCCAAGAGCACCAATGATCCTAGGAGCTAACAAGTAAAGCACAAAGACTTCATATACAGCATATGGCAGAGAACACAACAGAATATCAACCAAATATATACAAATCATCTAATTACATATAGTTAATGGTTTAATGTTTCTTCTATGCTTAAAGCATGATTTTGAGACTTGAATAATCATTACACCATTAATATATAGCTATGACTGAAGACCAAATTGGTGGCAGAGGACACTGCTAAAAGAAACATGTCAAGAATGAAAACTTATCATTGCTATAAAACAGATTGGATGAGCAGATTAAGGAGGCAAACTATGAAAAATAACATTTCTGGATGAAAAACACAAATGCGACTTGAAGGAAAACTTGAATGGGTTGAACACAATTTCTGAATACTGTTCAGTATTTCAGAAGAAAAATAATAAAACGACCTTGTTAAACCATTGTATGAGTTTTCTTAGGCTCCCACAACAAAAATAGCACAGATTGGGTGACTTTCAAACAGGATCTTTGTCACCTGCCATTCTGAATGTTTTGTTCTGGGACCACAAGCTTACAGAGTCCAGTGCTCCTTCCTGGCTTGTAGATAACTATATTCCCCGGGTATGTTCATGTGATTTATCAGAGAGAGGGTGGAGATGGCATGGACTGAAAGGAGAGGACAAATATGGGCAATAGGAAGGAGACAGAGAGATATGGAGGCAAGAATTTTCTCTTGTAAGTCATCTATCCTCACAGTTAACATACACGGCTGTTATGTTAGGAGCCTGAATGGATAAGAGCATTACCCTTTGCCCCTTGATGTGTTTCTGGCAGAACACAATGGCTCTGCTATGGGCTGAAACAGCTGGGAGTAGATGCTCCCATTGCCAACCAGTTCCTTTCTGCTATAACACAAGGGGCTACAGTGTGTAACTCTTTTTTTTTTCCTGCCAATTAGTTGCCCTATGATGTATATAACCTCAGTAAAAACTGATATTTTAGCATTTAAAGTTCCCTTGGACATCATAAAACAGTGTAAATCATTACTTTTATCTGTCAAAAACCAATAAAGCTCATAAAAGTAAGTAAAGCATGAAAATTTCATAGGCATTAATACCAGACTCCTTGAAAATGTTCCTGAGAGAACTAATTGCTTATTTCCTTCCTTTTTACACAGAAAGGAATGCATTGGCAATTTGGATAGAAAATATACTCACATTAGGAATCCAGTTACAAAACAGTACAAATGTATGATGCAAAATAAAATGATTATTTTGAATTTTGTTGCATCTTCATGCTTTATAAATTCTACCAAGTCAGGAAGCAAGGAGTGTAGAATTAGAGTAATAATTCTGAAATCGTGGGGAAGAAAAATAAGGATACTTCATGAAATGTATTGCAGAACTTGCTGGGCACTATGCTATTTGATAACAAAAAATAAGCAGGAGCACATCATAGGTGTTGTTCTCTGAACTGTGCCCTCCCCCAGTCACACAGTAAGTCACCTTGGAAGAAAGAACACTGGGAAGTGGCTTTAATTAGATGACATCATAGGGTGGGGCACTCAGATGGATTAGATGGAGAGATCATCCTTCTCCCTCTGTATGCAGTGAGAAGTTGGCCATCCATCAACGAAGAACAGTCCTCACTGGTACCCACCCATGCTGGCATTCCAATTTCAGACAGGACTGTGAGAAATTAGCTTTCTCACACTTAACTATGACATATATAAGGAAAGGCCAATCTCTTTTGCAGGATTCCAGCTCACTGGGTATCTATTTATACTTATACAATTTCACTGATGGACTGAAAATTAATATGGTATCTCTAAAGCAATTTTACTCAAATGTTCAAAACTTACAGATACATCAGACATCAAGTAATGCATGAAGGCTGCTCCTGACATACTCTGGGGAAGTGGAAGATGCTGATGAACACCACTGGGAGAGTAATGTGGAAGGATGCATCTTTCCTTCATCCATGATGTTTTGCCCTGCCATACATAGGCTTTAAACAATGAAACCAACTGACCATGGACTGAAAACACAGAAACAATGTGTCAACATCTTTTCTCTTTATCTCTCTCTCTCAGGTATTCTTTATAGGACAGAAACAGCTGAATGACAGTGTTCTGCTGAGTAAACATGGTTACACAAGGCAAACCTTTCTTAATCTTTCTTTTATTGGAATAATTCCTTATACATTTGTTCAGCAATATACAAGTAGATACATTTGCCTTAATAATATCAGTGATCAAGAAATTAAAAAAATTGCAAAAACTTATAAATTCTGTGCTATTAATCTGCATGATAATAAATAGTTACTAAGCTAGTTTTTGAACTTAAATTAAGTGTTGTCAAATTGTTACGATTAAGCCTTCTCAAGTGACTAGCACCTGCAGTTTCTGTTCTTGTAAGACTTAAGCATGGGAAGAGTATAAGTTCATGGTCAGCATGGATACATATAAAAAGTGCTAAGCCATGGTGGGATACAGAGTGAACCCATATCTCACACAAACAAGTGGAAACTGGAAACACAACAGTTGCTCAGCATTAGAACCACATTGGTCCATATTTTCCATTGATTTCAGCATGTTTTAGAGTCCTATACACTTATGTACCTCATGAACTCCTCAGATCTAGTTGTAATTTTCTTTTCAACATGTCTCCTTCCTTGAATAATCACACCTTCTTCCTTACTGAAAGTCCTCTTAATCAAAACAAACTTCACCTAAAAAGGGTAACATCTTTCTTTCCTTAAAACATTCGACTATGCAACACAGACATTGAAATAGTGCCTTGATTATCACTTTGGAAAATTTCAAGGCTAAGTAGCCTATTTGGACACATCAAATTTAAAGAAAAGGAAAATTTAAAAGCCCACCAGTATGTCATTTTAGGATGTCAAGAAATTTAAGCCTTTTTTGGAGTGATGGGAACTGAATTATTGTAATTATAGTTGTAGTATTAGCTCTGGAAGCAATGATTTTCTTTCTCGCACAACAAAGAATGGTCTATTGCTTGTATATTCCATGTTTTAAATTTGATCAAACTGATGGTAAAAAGAAAAATGTATAATCTTTTCTGAGTTAATGATTGAAAATGAGCACTCCCTGGCAAAGTGAGTAAACTGTTATTTAAGATCGATTATCCCATTTGGTAATAGGTATCTGTACTTAATATTTATTAAATACAAAGATATTTTTTCTATGGCATACAAACAAAGTTGGATATAATATATACCTAGAGCAGTAACTCTCAACCTTTGTGTCATGACCCCAACATTGGTTGCATATCCTATATTAATATTATGATTCATAACATTAGCAAAATTAAAGTCATGAAGTAGCAACAAAATAATATTATGGTTGGGGCTCACAATAACATGAGAAACTATATTAAAGGATTTCAGCATTAGGAACTTTGAGAATCACTGACAAAGAGGAATATATTAAATATACTGTGATTTCACTATGTAGGAGATACTGTCTGTAATTTTAACATCCTTTTATAATGGGCTATTTCTTATAGTACAGGAAATGCTCCTTGTATCTGTGAATGCTATTCTAAAATATCAGGTAGTTTAGAAGCTTGTGATGCCCTACTAACATGCTTGTGACCGTGAAACCCTAGTTTAATAAGGGGCAAGTTTCAGTAAAAACACTGCCAGCTCTTTATACTCCATAAAATGTTATGAATTTGATACCACACTAGTATGTCTGTCATCCTTAAAAGCTTGTTGGGCTATAAACTCAGTTAAGCTGTTGGACAGTACTTTATAGCTATGTAATATACCGACATTGATATAGTCAACTGTTAAATCATTTTATGTCTTTAAATAGTATTTATTTTGTGGCACCATTGCACAAATGTCACGGTGTTTTCTACTGAGTTATGTTTATTTTGCTGGTATCGTAAGAATTATTGATAAGTTATCTTTCTCTTTTTAATTATTGTATCATTCTATAATTTTCTTTCTAGAGTACTGATATTCATTTTAAACCACCGATCATAATGTATATAAATTGAAACATCTAAAATAAAATACAGTCCTTCTACACAGCAAATGCACTACTATGTTCTAAACACTTAATTCCTTATTTCCATCATGATAACCCATCTCACTTATATTTTGTGAGAGAAGTATATTCATTGAAAATTCTACCATGTATTGACATAAAGCTTCATATGGTGATCATAAAAATAAAAGTAAAATATGTTTGGTTCCCAAGAGTAATAAATGGCTTCCTTCATATTGTATAGTTTCTCTCTAGGAATTTCAGTATGGAAGGGGATCACACAGAATACAAAATGTTATATGACCTTAGTCTTTGTGATTACAGATACTACAAGGTTGCACTAATTTCTAGTAGGATGTAAACTGTCGCAAATGTAAATTATTTTCTGGCTGTTGTCAATCCACTACTACAGTTTTCTATACAAAAGTTTGATAAAAGTTATGGTGATATTTTAAATCATTCATCAAAATTATAAATAATAGTATTATGTCAATAGATAAAGGTTATACCAAACAATGTTGAAAAGTAAGTAACTGTGTCAGCCAATCACTTACCAGCTCTGCTTGTAGTTGAGAAATGAGCTCATCCCTATCTTTCAGTTGCAGCTTCAGCATTGAGCATTCGTCTTTCATTACATCCTACAAAAATCAGAGAAAACAGAATAGGCTTAGCCCCCTCACTTTGCTCATTTCATATAAAGTCATCTTCTTTCATGGAAATAATTGTATGTGACTAATGAAACTCAGATTTCTCTATGATGTGGTATTTCTTATATTATTTCTAAGTTGTATAAACAAACAAAAGTATATGCATATAAAACATTATATGCTATATACACAGTGTATATTTCTCCATATATATGATTAGTTTTATAGAAGTTGAAAGTTTTCTTTTTGGTACTTATTTGTCAACATTGTGCGACTTAAAAACAAATGAACATCATTCTTAATTCTTTCATCACTTTTTGGTGTATATAATCAATGTGACAACATTAATTATATTCTACAAGAAATACGTTTGTTATGTTGTGTAATTAAGTATTAAGTATCTTTTGGGGGGTTGCTTTGTTTTGTTTTGAGATCGGGTTTCCCTGTGTAACAGAGAACTCCTGGAACTCAGTTTGTACTCCATAAAATGTTATGGAGTCCTGGAACTCAGTTTGTAGACTAGGTTGGCTTCAGAGTCACAGAAATCTGCCTATCTTTGCCTCCAGAATGCCACTATTAAAGGTGTGTGCTACCATGGCCAGATAAGTATTACTTCTTAAACCATGGACAACCATATCATCATTAATAATGTGCCTAGGATTCACTAGTTCCTTTCACTAGGATTCACTGCATTTGACATTCTCTATGTGAAGGCACATTTAGCATCTACAACCACAACCATGGCCTCTGTACCTCTGTGTTGGTAGTTTTCAGATACAACCACCCATTACAGAAATCACCATTTGCTAAACTTCTACTCAGGAATACAACTTCCACCTCATTAGAGACTCCTGAGTGGGAGATAATGCCATTATTTCCAGTGTAAAAAAAACTGCCTTTTTTTTGCCTTTTTTCTTTTTAATTATGTTTTTAAACACTTTTAATTTTAAAAATATTATAATAATATTTTCCATATACTTTCACTCCCCCCCCCAAGTCCTTCCTGATCATATCACCGTCTTATCCATCAAACTTTTAAGTTTTTTTCTCAAAAAACAAACTACAAATAGGATAACAAAGCCCTAAAAACCCAACAAAGTAAAACAAATGAGCAAAAATACACCCACCCCAAAACAAAACAAAACAAAACAACTATGAAAGGAAAGCACAACTGAAACCAAAACTGTGGAGGGCCTTATGTGTTTGCCAACTATTCCTCAACACGAGGCCTGCTCTGAATAGGTTGATATACCTAGTGTCACTCCATTTGAGCTCCCAGCGGGTATAAATAAAAAAAATTTGGTTGTTAACCTTTACCCTAGTAGCTGAATTTTCATCCATTCATTCAAGTTTTGAAAATATAACAAGTAAAAAATAATTAGATAAAACAAAAGCTTTTACATCAAAGATGGACACGACAAACCAACAGAAGGAAAGGAACCTAAGAGAAGGCAAATCAGAGACTCACTCATTCTCAAACACAGGAATCCCTTTAAAACACTAAACTGGAAGTCATAATATATGTACAAGGCACCTAGAACAGAACTATGCAGGCCCTGTGCTTGCTGTTTCATTATCTGTGTGAGTTCATATGATAGGCTGGTATTATTTGGTTTTACCTAGTCCTTGGGCTATCCCAAGTTACCCAAACAGTGTCATGTATTGCTTCTATCTTGTGGAGTGGAATTTGAGTCAAACCAGTTATTGGTTGGTTACTACAACAACCATTACCCTGATATATCTTTGCAGGTAATACACCATCATAGATGAAGGAATTCTGTTTGACCTGCTGTTTACATTTCTCTTTTGATAGCATGCAGATGACTTTCCTGTACCAAAGATGTTATAACATAGCGAACACACACCTTTTCTCTTAGTCTGTATCTCTATCTGACCTGACAAGAAAATATATAAGGGAGAAGATGAAATGGAATTTGGTTATTCTGGGTTGCTCATTACATTCTCTATGGTAACAAATACTGTATAATTCTAATCTATTCATATCTTCTTGATTCTTCTGATAAGTGTTGTTACAGTTTGCTTCCTATTGTTGTGATAAACACTGACTGAAAGTAACTTGGGGAAGAAAAGGTTTATTTCAGTTTACATGGTTAAGGTCTATTAACAAGGGAAGCCAGGGGATGTGCTCAGAGCAGGTACCAGAATGTAAGAACTGAAACAGACCCACACAGCTTGCTCTTCATGGGTTCCTCAGTTTGCTTTCTTATATAGACCAGCACCATCTGTACAGATATGATATCACCCACAGTGGACTGGGCCATCCAACATCCTTCAATAATCAATAAAATTCACCATAGACATCCCCACCAGCCAATCTGCTAGAGGAAATTTGTCAACTGAGTTTTCCTATTTTCACAGTTGTGAAACTATAGGTTGTGTCCAGTTGACAAACAGGCCAGTATAGCCATGTTAACTGAAGATGCTGCAGTCTTCTAATTTGCCCATACATTATGGGTTTCATAGCCTGATTTTATACCTGTTCATTTTAAAAACATATTAATTCTTACTAGTACCCACATTAGCAGAAAGTTGAAGTCCTTTCACATTGCTAAGGGAAAATTAGCAACATTTAGGAAGCATATAAAACAACCATGATATTCTAAATTAATAAGACCTAGGGTTAAATCCCTGAACCTAATCATATAAATACTTATGTGTTTCTATTTCTAGTAATTAACTACTTTTACCTCCAAGAAAATCACCATGGGTGTTGAAAATGGTACCAGGCTAGAAGCTACCTGCTTCAAATACTATCAAAATTCCTATACCATCATATCAAAAATGAAGTTAAGATCCTACATTAAATAATACATGACCAAATTTTCTCTTCTGGCACTAAATAAATACTAAGATGGAGTTAAGCATGTTAAATATTTACTGGAGAAGGAGAGTAGGATATATGAAAAGAAGGGGAAAGTGAGTAGTGTGTAAAATAGTACAACCATATTTCTCTTTGATAAATCATGTCAGTTAAACAACTACGTCCTGAAATCTGTTGAACTACACCAGGAATTCTCTACTGAGGAAAGCAGGTTAGTTTTTGTTCAGTCGGTGTGTGGAGAACGCCTGAAGCAAAACTAGATTCCAGCTACTACCCTCTGAGTTTAGTTATTATTTTAGACCATCTAATGGTGACCTTGGACTTCACTTGGGAATCCAGGAGATGCTGAATGGCATAATGTTTAAAAGGAGTCAACTTTTAACATAGGTCTTCCAGATCTCAGTAAGTCTTCAGGAATTCAGTACATGCCTATTTCAATTTTCTGGTGGTGTTGATTATCAACAGTAGTTTTAAGGAATTAATTAGCATTTTGTGGATTAAGTATTTTTAATATTGTAGACTCGCCACTGTTTTGCTTTCATGAAATTATAAAGAACTTAATCTTTTCAAAATAAGCTCTCTTTAAGAAGACTCAGACTTTATTCCTGTGGAAATTTCTCAAGATATTTATAGCCTCACAACTTCAAAACAGAAAAATGTAATCTATTAGTGATATGCATTTATAACATTGAATATATAACACATTATATGCCACGAAAAAATCATGTGTATGCTCTCTGTATAACTCTGTCAATAAATATTACCTACCTAACATTCTTGGATTTCATTTTCTGGTACTTTTGCATCAATATTCATGAGGGATATTGGTTTGTAGTTCTCTTTCTTGGTCATGTCTTTGTGTGGCTTGGGTACCAAGGTAACTGTGGCCTCATAAAAGAGTTTGGTAATGAACCTTCTGCTTCTATTGTGTGGAACAATTTAAGGAGTATTTGTATTAACTCTTCTTTGAATTTCTGGTAGAATTCTGCACTAAAGCCATCTGGCCCTGGGCTTTTTTTGGTTGGGAGGCTTTTGATGACTGCTTCTATTTCATTAGGGTTTATAGGTATATTTAAGTTGCTTATGTGTTCTTGATTTAATTTTGGTAAGAGATAGCAATCCATAAATTTTTCCATTTCCTTTGAATTTTCAAGTTTTGTGGAGAACACGTTTTCAAAGTATGTCCTGAAAATTCTCTGGATTTCCTCAGTGTCCATTGTTACGTCCCCCCTTTTATTTCTGATTTTGTCCTCAACTTTATATGGAAAACCAAAAGAACTAGGATAGTCAAAACAACCCTGTACAATAAAGGAATTTCAAGAGGCATCATCATCCCCAACTTCAAGCTCTACTATAGAGCAATTGTCCTGAAAACAGCTTGGCATTGGCACAAAAATAGCCATGTAGACCAATGGAATCGATTCAAAAATCCTGATATTAACCTAAACACCCACAAACACCTGATTTTTATACAAAAAAAAGTTAAAATATACAATGGAAGGAGGAAAGCATCCTATATCAACCACTATGAGACCACAGGTTAAAGGGAAAGACAGGGGACTGCAACCCCACTGCATCTCTGCTTGAGAAACCCAAGGTTCACTTGTCCACTGCATCACACTAAATCAGCTCTTCTCTACCTGTGTGTCACAACCCCTTTGGGGATTGCATATCAAATATCTTATATGTAACATTTTTACCTTTTGAATCATAATAGTTACAAAATTACTATTATAAAGTAGCAACAAAAATAATTTCATGGTTGGGGGTCACCACAACATGAGGAACTGCATCAAAGAGTTGCAGCATTAGGATGGTTGAGAACTACTGCTCTTAATGTTTGAATTATAAAATTATGAACAAATGAAATTACAGCTTATGCAATATGTTTTAAGAGTTAAGTGTATTAGAGTCAAAAAAGTTCATAAAAGCTCTCAGTAATCACATTGGAGTTAGTGATCATAATTAATGGTTGTACAAGAATCCATGATGTTAGTTTAAAAGTTAAAATTATTGTGTTAAAGTTTGCATTTTTTCTGATTTACTTTACCTCTATACTTTTATTTTATTAAATTGGAAACTTAAAGCTATATTCTCAGTTATTTGGAAAATATGTCCTAAATTTGTTTTTGAGTTAAGATTCATGTATTATACATTTTTGCTTGTTATTAGTACCCTGCTATTTTTTAGTACTCAACATAAGCAAAATTCAAGTGTCCAAAAAGTAGGGTCAAACTGTAATCATCTTTGAATTTGTCTGGTGCTAAAATTAGAAATTCAAACAAAAATTCAGATACTGTGTAATTCCCAAAGTCCATCCTGATGATTCTTCTGGTTAATATTTGAATTTAATTGTTATCTAGGAGTTAAAAATAATACATCAGATTTGTATGCATCAACATAGATATATCTATTTATAAGTTTCCAGAACTCTCTCTAGGTTTCATTTTACAATGTACAAGACTTTTTATCCATTGTAAAACTGAGGTTTAAAAAATCAAAATAAATAAACTAACAACACAGACAGCTTTGTTGAGCCAATGAAGATAGAATGTTACAAGCAAGTGAAAAGGAAAAGGAAAGAGACCAGAAATATGTCATGGATGAGAGAAAGAATACGATCTGAAAATGGAAGAACTTGCAGGAACTTGTGGTTTTCTCCCTGCTCTACCTACCCAAAGCTTCTTGGGTCAGCATTGCTGTAGGGGCACAAATGGACTTCCCCAGTGGGGTCACTGATAAAGGGGAGTAAGGGACAGCCATCCTAGATCTACAGGAATGAGACTCTTTAGACATGGAAGACAGAGACAAAAAAATCACTTAACCCTTGACTAATTTTAAATAATTAAAATTACTCTACAGTCCACTTTAGTAACAGAATTGCTATATGACACTGTGAATTTAAAAACTGAATAATTGACACTATACAATATTGAATCAATTAATACTGTGTTATTTTATATATGTGATATTTTATCTTGAGATTTTCATAGAAATATATGAAAATAAAAGCCATAGTATTTTAATAAGTATATTACATGCTCAACACACTTGAACAGACTAAAAATCTGAATTCTTAAATGCTCCCAAACATAATATTTTTGATCCCACAATGGGAAAATTCCACATCTGACCTTCTTTTTGCACTGGGAACATAGCTATATTCACATCAACAATACAAAGCTGCCCTAGGCATGTGCACAAAGCAATATGAAATAGAAATGTGCTTTGCATTTAAACTTGGATCCTATCACACAGATACATCTCATTCTGTACTTGAAAATGACCAAAATTTACTATTATCAGAATCAGGACCATGTCTAAAACGAACCATTTTGATAAGGGATGCACACACACAAACACACACACGCACACACACACACACACACATATTATACATACATACATACATACATACATACATACATACATACATATCCATGGAGGGAAGTAGAAGATTAGGGCAAAGACTGTGTTTACCGATGAAAAAGGTGACAGTTTATGCAAGGAGTATTCATACCTAAGTAATAAAAATATTGCCAAATATCATAGGTCTTATTTTCTAAATGTTTTAAGAATTGTACATATATTTGTCAGATGTTATGATCATGGTAATTTATTCTCATATTTATAAGAGATATTAAGTTTGATAAAGAAAATGAAAATGTAATATATTTACTTATATAAAGAAGCTAGTATTTATTAATTTGACTCTGGAACTGTTCATACTTTATTTTCATAACAAGTATCTTTGAAATGTATATTTTTCCTGCAAAAAATTCCACAGCATTCACAGGCTTTTGGAGTAGTGATGTATATATCATGACATTTCACAGCTGAAGAAGAATCATGGAACACTGACTTCTTTTTAATTTTAGTCTACAAATTTCCTTTAGAAATACCTCAAGAATTCTCAGCTATTTTTATCTTTTAAAAGATTACAGGACCTTACATTTGTGTGAAGGCTTTACAATTCATAAAAACTTAATATCATCTCATTTATAACATAATAATATTTTTTAACCAGGTATTTCAGAAAATGGTAGATTTGGGGAATAAAGGAGGCTTAGTCACAAAAGTAAAGGAGAAAAAACATCTACATGACCCCCAACTGGATGGCATTCCCCTACATATGAAATTGGGGGGGGATGGGAGGGGAAGGTGGTTAGAGTGCATGTGAGAGGGCAGAGAGGGTAAAAGGGAGGGAAGAAGGAGGGAAAAAGAGAAGGAGGGTGGAAGGGAGGGAGGAAAAGAGGGAGAGAGGGAGGGAGGGAGAGGGAACTGGGATCGACATGTAAAATAATAAATTAAAAAAAAAATGCTTTGACTCCAAAATTAAGTTGAAGGACAAGTTACTTGGGAAAAGGATTTCTACTTTTGTTTCCACAGAAAATGAAAAGATGTGGATTCCTTCCAGACTAATGTGGTTTGATCACGCCAGACCCCCTGAAACAGAGTACGAGGTGATCCTACATTCAAAACAGCTGGACAAAGCAGCCTTGCAGAATACAGCCAGGATTTCTGCATCTTCTTCGAATCCCCCATGACAGCGCCCCTTACCAGCAGGAAGTAGTTTGGAAAGAACAACGCCCAAATTCCCAAATATTGTGTATAAATGTTTGTTTTCATTTAAATGGACTTTGTTATATAAAATAAATTTTAAAAAATTAAAAAATATATTTTTATGTACCTTCTGTGCATTGATAGTGTTTTCTAAAAACATGGCTGTGACTGTAAAGAATAATATTGAAGGGAAAAATAAGCTATCTTGTTGGCTTTGTTTATTTCTCTCTTTGTAACTTAATTTCATTTTAAGCATTGTGCCTTTTTCATGGGTGTGTGTATTCATAAATTTAATAATATCTGTCTATTTTCTTTCCTTAACTACTGTCTGCCCTTTGAAATCACTTGATAATGGGAGTTGCTAAGCCATGTTTGGCGATGTATGCTTATTGTAAGTGGAAATTTTAGGCAGTTATTCCTGTACAAAATGTTTAATAAAATTTCAATACAATTCTAAAAAAAAGAAAAAACAACTTCAGCAAATACTAAATAAAATGAAAACACAACATCAAAAATGTCCACTACCCACTTAACAAAACTTTTACATTCCTATGATGTATTCACTAGACTTTGAAAAAATAATAAAGTAGTCTTATTGAGCACAGTCTTATTATTCCCAAATTATTGTCAATATTTATTTTGACTTAGACCTTTAGACAAATAACAATTAAGATGAACTCATATAACTTATATGACTAATGTAACTAATAAAATATAGTCATTCAATTTCCCTGATTATAAAGTAAATGGACAGAATGTTGTAACCTAAATCATGGTTCATATCAAAATTGCTGCTCAATAATTTTACTACTATTTATTCAGCCAATATTTTTTAACAATTATTTATTTGATAATTTTATTTAAATTTGGAAGAAGCTTGTTTTATATGTCAATCCCAGTTCCTTCACCCTCCTATCCTCCCCTGTTACCCACACAACCACCATCCCATCCCCTTTCTGCTCCCCAGGGAGCAAACTTCCATGGAAATATTCGAAATCTGTCATATAATTTGGATCATGGCCTAGGTCCTCCCCCATGTGTCTAGACTGAGTGAGTATCCCTTTATGTGGAATGGGCTCCCAAAGTTCATTTGTATACTAGGAATACATACTGATCCATTACCAGAGGCCCCATAGACTGCTCACTCCTAACTAATACCCACATTCAAGGTGTCTGGGTTGGTCCTATGCTGATTTTCCCAGCTGTCAGACTGGAGTCCATGAGCTCCCCCTTATTTAGGTCAGCAGTTTCTGTGGGTATCTCCAGGCTGGTCTTGACCCCTTTGCTCATGACTCCTCCCTCTCTGCGATTGGATGCCAGGAGTTCATCTCAGTGTTTAGCTGTGGATATTTGTTTCTGCTTCCATCAGTTACTAGAGGAAGGATCTAAGATGACATATAAGGTAGTAATCAATCTCATTGGCAGGGAAGGGCATTTAAGGTAGCCTCTCCACTATTGCTTAGAGAACAGATGAAGAAAATGTGGTGCATTCACACAATGGGGTACTACTCAGTGGGGGGTGGGTAATGAATTCTTGTAATTTGCAGGCAAATGGATGGAACTAGAAGAAACCATCCTGAGGTAACTTAGTCACAAAAAGATAAACATGGTATGTACTCACTCATATATGGCTTTTAGACATAGAGCAAAGGATTACAATCCATACTGCAAGAAAAGTTAGGAAACAATGAGGACCCTAAGAGAGACATACATGGTCCCCTGGAGAAGGGGGAATGGACAAGATATCCCATGCAAATTGGGAGCATGCGGGGGAGGAGACAGCAGCCAATATATTTGTAGGAAAAAAAAAAAAAGATAAAATTGATATAGGAAGTTCCTAAATACATCTTAAGTTGGCTGTATTTCATGGCAGAAGGAATATGAAGAAAGTTTTCAGGAAGACAGAACAAGTTACTAGGCACACCAAATTAGTTTCTGATCATCTAAAGCCCAGCTTTGATCCAAGATCAATTTAAAACTATACTATGACATGTCTATAAACTAAACATCAATAAATTTATCAACAGATCACTAACAAAGGTTTAATATTTACTCATATTGTCCGCCTGAAAATGTTTGGTAAAAGTTTTGGGGCAAAAACTATCCTCAAGAGTATTAAGGTTGTCTGACACTAACATTTTTTTTCCTCAAATAAATAAGATTAAAATATTATACTTTAAGTCATGTGAACAGCTGTTTAAATGCCACTTCCCATGATGAAGACTAAATGTGGAAAAACTAAAACACCATACTAAAATTGTCTGTCATCAACTATGAACTGGATGTAACAGAAGGTAGGTAGGTGTGGGGATGAATATGCACTGTGTATAAGGTCAAGTAATTAAACTTTGAGATTACAGAGGATTGAAGTACTTCTTACCATAGCCAAATTTATCTCAGGTTATTTTTGGTTCCTCAGAAATCCATTCACTACCCACCCACTTAAAATGTGTTTTCTTGCAAAGCACTAGCTTCTATCAGATAGGATCTGAATTCTACCTTAGTCTTCCCAGTGGTGTGATAACTCACCTGACATCCTCATCAAGGCACACAATAAATGCCTGATTTAGGTCTTTTCTTAATTCTGTAACTAATAAAATATCATATTACACATCCACAGTAGAACACAGTATTAGGAACTATCTCAATATGTTCCTAGGCCATGGTTATGCATATTGGCTATAGAATAGACTTGTTAAATTGTTAGATGCATTTATTTTACTTTTCATATGATGCTTGCCTACATTCATATAGGTTTACCATGTACAAACCTGCTGGATCTCTTGGAACAGGGGCTCCAGATGCTTGTAAGCTGTCATATGTAAGCTGGGAATCAAACCTGGGTCCTCTGAAAGAGCAAGTACTCATAACTGAATTACCTCTCAAGCCCCAAGGCAAACTACCTCTTGTTCCCTCTGAGGTGAGATGTGCTTTTTTATTGTCTGAAGTATATTTATGTTTTTATAATTTTAATGAAAGATAATCTTATTTTTCTACATCGTGAAGTTAGCAAGAAATTTAACAGTACATTGAACTTATAATCTTTTCTGGAAAGAAGAAAACATAATCAAAGGATGAAATTTATCTCCACTCTGCCATAGAAACATGCAGCACAGTTGTTTTCTGTTTTATCAAATGCTGCCTGGAGCTCATATTGAGTCAGTGTTTGGAATCTAGTGAGCTTCCTTGCATAGTGTCTAACAAATATCAGCATTCTTATCCGTCCCTCACAGGCAGCACCTTCACACACCAACCTTCCCAGCATGCAACCCCTCCAAGCACATCCCACTCCTGGATCAAGACCAAACACTGGGCAGACAGGACAACCTTATTCATGTTAGACTTATTCAAAACACCCAAGCTTTGCTTGCCTTGGCAGGCTGCTTCCTACAGCTAGTGCCTGATGCTGCTCTTTCGCAGGGTGACCTTTGCTAGTCCCTGTGGAGCAGTCTTTGCTCTTTGGAACTGTAACAATGTTCTCTGTTTTACCAACCAGAGTGCTATGTCAGTGTGCTATGTTCTATCATCAAAATAAGTTTTAAGTTTCATAAAACAAAATGCAACCAGGAACCTGGCTGCATGGTAGTGGCACCTCTATCATCCTCCTACATCAAGAGAGCAATGGCTCTTGGCATTTACATTACCATCAGACATAAAGACAGTGCAAATAACACTGGGCAATTCTTGGAGGTACATACATACATACATACATACGTATGTATGTATGTATGTATGTATGTATCTTATATTTTAAAGGGGGTGAGAGTCATAGAGTAATGCCTTTCTGAATTTATCTGTCAATAAACAGGTTAAAAGCCAGGCAGACTTGGCTATTTTATAAGACCCTAAAATATACATAGTACCCTGTTCTGTAGAAAGCTGAACTCTGATCCTAATAAAGAATACACATCTATATAATGCTTCAGAAGTGTTTCATGGGCTTTTTTTCTATAATTATAGAATTTGGGAGAGAAGATACAGTAGAAAGCTCAACACTGTTGTGCAGGAATGATAGATTTCCATTTTAAGCAGTGTTTTCCAGTGGCCTAAGAAGTCACAAACTAAACTGAACAAAGGCAAAAAGCACTAGCCAAAGATTACAGGCCCAAAACAAAACCCACAGTTACAAAGTGAGGAGAGAAGTGAGGGTCCAGTCCTGCTTTGGTCTTTTCAAAGACACCAAGGACAGCAACAATATGCACAGCTGTGTCTTCAAGTGGTCAGTATCCGAATCATCTTATTCCAGGCGTCTTTAAAGAAGGCTAATAATTGATTTGAGAGGTATGTTTTTTTCAGCCTATAATCTAGATACACTATGAATGATTGTTTATGTAATGGTTCTTGTGTAGTGAATTTCACTACACAAGAAATCCACTATATAAGCACATCACATATTATATAATTAATTTGCATAAAAAAACATCAATCTGTGGATTAAAGCGGCTGCAAGTTAAATTTAAGATCACTAAGATATCTTAAGTGGTCACTGACCATTAAAATATACTTTATTTTCTACGATAGAAGAAAATGTACAAAAATGCACAGAACCCATCTTGTTAATGTTAGGTTGGCAGAAAACACTCATTTGATTCTCTAAAGTTACACTGGTTACTCCATAGCAATCTACAATTATCAAAATGTAACAATAGTATCAGCTGTATTACTTTCAAATGTCTGAGTTAAGAAGGAAATGATGACTTAAGAATAATAAACATAATGGAAATTTTTTTTCATTTTTGTTACTGGGTTTCTCTGTATTGCTTTGGAGTCTATCCTGGAACTACTTGTGTAGACCAGGCTGGCCTTGAACTCAAAAAGATTTGCCTGACTCTGCCTGTACCACCAACGCCCGGCTCATAATGGAAATTTTTAAAAATGAGGTTACCAATAGATCAACACTATAAATAAAACATACAAAAATAAGCACTTGTGGATCCACGGAGGATAATACACCAACAAATGTGTAAGTAGGGGTGTTCTATAGCATGATAGAATAGGCAGGATATAACCCTAACAGGAAGATGGTGGGAGGTCAAAGAATTTAAGCAAAATAGAGATGTAAAGTATGATTAAACAGTTGTTTTGCTTATCATAAATATCAGTCACTACTGACATCAAGAAAGTAGTTTCTGGTGGAAAACAGGAATTAAATCCATATTATAGTTGACCCTAAAATATACTGGAAGTAAAGTGGTGAGCTACCAACAACACAATTAGGAAACATGGAAGTTTCCGCCAAGAACTGTGAGAATGGCAGACATTACAAACATTAGTTTCTTAGCACATATACTGTTTCCATGACATGAATGAAACTGGATGTTTATAAATAAAATAAATACAGTTCTGAAGATAAAGAATATAGTCAGAGCATCTTCTATAGTCAGATGATTGTCTTGGGGACAATGGTAAAACATTGTTGTGGGAATTATGGAGCAACCTGCTATGTAAGGAATAGAGAAAAGTAGGTTTGTCCTCTATATAAGTGTTCATGGGAACTAATCCACTCCTACCATGCCTGGCCTACTTGTACAAGAGAGAAAGAGTCTCTGTTGTGTAGTTAAATTTCACTAGACTTAACTTTCAGTACCTTTTCTCTTAATACTGCTAAATTAGGCATTATGCACTCAGTACACCAATCCTTAGGAAGCAAACCATACCTAAATCTGTTAGTACTGGATAGGAATGCAATAGTAAGCTCTTGCTATTGCTTCTGCTGCTGCTGTTGGTGGTAGCATGGTGACGATGATGGTGGTGATGGTGATGATGATGGAGGAGGAAAAATGGGAGGAGGAGAGGAGATGATGAAGAAGGAGGAGGTAGAAGAGGAGGAGAAAGAGAAGAGTGAATGAATGAATGTTTAGGAAAGTTTAAACATATGCAGAAGTTTATGGAAATATTGTAAGAGATTAAAATGTTAAAGAAAGAAAATGGTTGAAGAAAATAAATCTGTTGAATGTTCAAAAATTAGGCCCAAAATGTACAGAAAATTACTAACTTCAGTAGAGAAGTATCTACACACAGAATAAAACAAAACAGTATTTATCAATGGTGAATAAATGCTAAATTTACCCCTTCCAAAGAACTTTAACAATGTTATATTTGTTCCTTCCAAATTCACACACTGTAATCTTCATTCTCAGAATTATGTGTTAGAAAACACTGGAGTTAAGCGGGCTCTCATATAATGATTGATAGCCTTATAAAGAGAGGGAATTTTTATTTTAAAGAACACAAACATGGACAATGGAATGTGATGGATTTGCTGTCACAAACACTAGAACTATTGGAAAACAAAAGTTGTGCCAAAGAGAAACAGAGAGAGAGGAGGATGGAGGGAGGGGAGGAAGAATTAAGGGAGGAAGGGAGGAAAGGAGGGAGTGAGGGAGAGAGGGAGGGAGGGGGGAGAAGGAAGCATGAGAGACAGACAGAGAGAGAGAGAGAGAGAGAGAGAGAGAGAGAGAGAGAGAGAGAAAGGAGGAGGGATACTATTGCTTTCATAAGAAGCATGGCCCACCAATGGCTTCAGAATTTTAGTCTCCAGAACCCCGAGGAAATAGATACTCTTTTTCTTCCTTCTATATATGCATATTGTCAATTTTTTTAACAGTTATCTATTTTAAACTTCACAAATCAAGTCTGCCTTCACCACACTCTGCTAATCATTAACATAAGGTAGGACCTAGCTGTGGTGGGCTTGATGCACTAATATTACAATAGTAAAGGGCTAGAGGTACCCTAGAAAAACACATATAGGAAACAAAATGTTAGTCCCCAAAGATTTAGCAGTTATGTAACATACTGTCCAAGGTTCATATAAGCTATGTTTAGAATAATGACATGTTCCAAAATATACTGAAGAATTTAAAAAAAAATGCACAAAATAGACCTTAATTTGTATAGCTGGGACATTATTATTGAAACATAACTTAGCCAGTTTTACTCTTACCCCCTTGCTTTCCCTCTGTCTTTGTCATTCCAGTAGCTCTCCTAAGTTCATGGAGAACAGGACAAAGAATTCCCTCATTAGAGACTACAGGAACACAGGGAGATAGACCCAAGTTAGAGAGCACAAGAAAAGAGCCAGGAATGGTGAAAGGTGAGATTTGGAGATGACTTTATGTAAGTACCACCTACCAGCTACACAAAATCCACACTATGTATGTACTCAATACATAACCAACATGTGAGTTGTAGATGCTCAGTTACTGGAATAAGCAGCAAAATGAATGACATCTTTCAAACCTTATGACATTGAGGCTTTATACCTAAGAATGCTACAAATTTTAACAACTAAACTCAAGAAAGAGATGCTGCTCAAAAGTAAGTAATAGTAAATTAACTAAAACATTAGGACTGCATAGAAAATGGATGGCAAGTTTTGAAAATTAAGAAACGCTGTATATCTTTTAAAATAGCATGATCAGAGTTTAATTTGGAAAGTAATACATTGTAAAGGTGAGCAGTACCTTATTTTTGTCAACATCTGTCAAGTTACTTGACTTTAAAACAGAAACTGTGTTTACAACTCATGAAGTTTTTACTTTGAGCATGCTATTTTAAGAGGTTTGCACTTTAATGATGTTATACTATCTTAAAAATTACACATCTTTCTGTTCACACTATGAATTTAGATATGACTCTCATGCTTATACTGCTTCTCTGACTGTGTCCAGATGTGCAACATCTTGTATCACAGTACAATCATAGGATTATGAAAACAAAAATTAAATAATCCTATAGATTACAATTTTGGGATATTGCAGTCCTACTCATCTAGCATGTACAGGAGCCAAAGTTCAATGCCCTAGTACAGTGAAAAACACAATCTGTTGAAGTAAGTTATAGATGGCTTTCAAGGGTCGGGATGAAATATTACTAAGCCCTCTGGAAGAGATTGCACAGCTCTGCAGTCCCTAGAAGATATTGCACAGCTCTGTAGTCCCCTCTCTACCCCGACAATCAAAAAAAATAACTGAAAATATAAATGGGAGCTCAGCATTCACATCATCATAATCTCACTTTATGAAGAATCTACATTTCACACTGGTGTAATTACAGTGGGCCATAGACTGTTCTCATGAGGAAGATACTTCCTATTTTCTGGGATGATGGAGAAAAGACAGGATTCCAAGAATTTTTCAAGGAAGCATTTGTTTGTAAATATGAGTCAGTTAAAACTTGATCAGGGTTAAACACTTGTTCATCAATGGCCAGAATAATGGTGTAGGGAGACCACTCTTGAAATCTCAATAACTTTCAAGTTAACTACTTTCTACTTAGTTATTAGAGTCTTTTAGATGACTTAGTTTTTTTCTTTCTTAAACAAATGCACAGCAACAACAACAAAATAGAAACCCATAACTATGACATTTGTGAATCTAACTTCCATTCCTGAACCTTGTTTCAACAAGACACTCTTCTTAAAAGAAAACAAACAAACAAACATTCTCTGATTGTGTGTATGTTTATGTGTACAAGCATGAAGTTGTCCAGGGAGGTCAGAAGAGGGCATGTGAAGGTTTGGTGTGAGAGTCACGTTTGGTTATGAGGCTTCTTCATGTGTGATAGAAAACAAACTTGGGCTATCCTTTTAGTCCCCTTAATGATATTATTGAAAGATGAACTACATTTATAGAATCAATGTCCCCATTTACGATTTAGCATAACAATTTGATAAGAGATAATTGTTTAATCTTCTTGTCTCTGAAAGCTGGTTTCCTGACTAGTCACTTAATTGAAATTTCATCAGTGTTAATTAGAAAATTATTTTCAGTCCTCAGTTCAGTCTCTGCTTTTGATTCCACATTACAAAGAATCCTTAAAACATTTCTCACTCCTGGGTTTCTACCCTTCAAACTCCTTTACGCTTTGTTTTCTTCTCAAGGCACTGTTGTATAAAGTTCACATTTTTTCAGGCTTGTGTTCCTAGCACTCTGAGTCCCACCTAACCTTTACACTTTCACTTCAGAAATTTCTAGAACAGCAACTATCTATAACACTTGAATTCTATGTTTTATTAATTCCTTCTACCTAGGGAAACCCTGTGCCAAACTTGTGCCTGTCCCTCAGGGAGCCTCCCTAAATCCTTCACATGTGTGAGACTGAAGTTGAGCAACATAGTAGCTCAGTGCTTTTCCTGCACTCTGCTTTCAGGCAACACCATGATTCCACCTATCCTGTTAAGAAGGCTGAAGGTATATACTGGCTTCCTTTAACATTTGCAAATGTACCACTCCAGAGCTTGTCTGGCATCCATTCTTGGGAAAGTCTGCTTATCTTTGCTTCTCTATAGTTAAAGATTTTCCCCCTTTGGTTTCTTCCAGGCTTTTCTCTTTGTCTTCTGCAGTTTTAATATAATATGCTTAAGTAGCAAAGTACACTTGTATATAGGTACCATGCCAAGAATTCTCTCTGCTTTCTGGATCTGTGACTTGTGTGTCATTACATTGGGAAGATGGCTGGTCAGGAAGACATCGAGCACACCCCTACCCCATTCTTAGCCCCTTTATATGGTCTCAGCTTTGTTTCTGCTGTGTTCTTTGAAATTAATCCAGAATCTACACTCTTTGCTGTTTTTTTTTTTTCATGGTTTTTTGCTACTTGCATTTCAATGGGAATGTTTCTGTTGATTTTGTCTTTGAACCTATTAGTCCTTCCATTTGGCATTCTTCTTTTTTGTTTTATTTTTCCATTAGAGTCCTAGTCATATTACTTCTAGATACATATCTCAACATCTTTCTGTCTCCCTCTTCCTCTCTCGATCCCCCTTTCCTCCATCCATATTTCTCATACTATATGTTATGAAGCTCTTTTACACGGTTGTCTGTTGGTGGGGCAATAAGGAGATGTGAAGGGTGATTCTGTAATCTAGTAATTAAATCGTATTCTCTTAGCAGGTCTGCAATCTTCCCATAAGACTCTTCATGTGCTACATTGGCAGATCTCAAGTGGTCACTACTCCCATGCTTGTCACAAAGAGAAGTCCTGCAATTCCTACAGATAAGGTTCATGAGAAGGCTAAGCTTCCCCAAGGATGTACTTTTAAGAGTGCCTAACTCCCAAGATAGTCTTTACTCAGCCTATAGCAAATCATTGGTCCTAGCAGCATCCAAGCTCAGTGTCCAATCTAACCACCTAAGCTCAGCATCTAAACTCAAAGTCTTAGTTTATGGCTCCAGTGTCTCTGCTCAAACTTAAATGTTTTCTGGTGTGACTTTTGAGTATTCTATTTTCAGATTATAGCAGGTAGTTTATTCTGTAGCCTCATGTCTCTCATAGTCTCAAATGCAAAGTTTAATACTCTGATTGTTCACCGTTTTTGTTGCTGTTTCAAGGGCTAAATTAGGTTTTCAAGATGTTAATCTGCTATTTCAAACCAGAGGCCACTTCCTCGGTCTGCATGCTTGCATTTGGAAAGCATTCTTAAAAATTTCCTTGCCTTGATCTCAAAGTCCACACCAGAGATTCATCAGTCTTATCATACATGTATGTATGAATACACATACATACATAGTCTATTACTGAAAGTTGTTTCAGGATGAGAGCTGTAAGCAAAATTGGTACATTGCACACCATGTAATCCACTAATGATTACACATGAAGACTTCAATAACAATCAAGTAAATGGATGAGTGGTTGTATAATCTGCTATCTAATGTGCCTTGATTTGCAAGCTGAAAAGTTAGGATGACATTTGAAGTTAAACTGATTTTGATTTCCACAGGTTAGGTACATAAATTCCTTTAAGGAAAAATATTTTATACACAAGTATATTCCATCAATGATGCAAATAGCTACCTCCTGGTGCTATTCAAATTAACAATTCAATGAGGAGAGCACAGGAGATGCACTGTATAATCAACACTGCCCTTCCTGAGTGCTCAGAAAATGCTTTATAGGGAAGGATTTTACTGCCCTCCATAGTACTAAGACAACTTCAAAGGATGTTTTGCAATGGAAACATTTTATACTTAACATTATTCTGTCTGGGATTTAACACATGCTTTTGATTTTCAAAATTCTTTTCAAAATGATGTTATTTTTATAGGGTACATCACAATTGTTATTAGTTTGTTTCACAAGTAAATTGAAATAGAAAGGATAAGTGACTCACTTGAGGCAGCCATAGAAGTTATCAAAACAGCTAAAATAAAGACAACATTCCAATAGCAAAAATAAGGTTGTATACAGAGAACACAGCTTTAGAAAGCAAAGTAAAGGCAGATTTTATAATTTTCAGAAATAGCTTAATCCTGGACTCTATGATCAAATAAAAAGGGGAAGGGGAGGGTGTGTGGTTTTAGCCGCAGAAGGAGTATAAACAATTGAACTCATTGTATATTTTATCAAGAAAAACACCTTTCAATTTTAATTTTTAGTCAAATAAGAGAAGACTATCCACTCATTTCCATGGGCTGCAAGTCCATTAAAGTTTACAGGACATCAATCTATGAGGCTGAATTACAGCACTAAGATTTTGTAGAATATATAGTATAGTTCAGAACAAAACAATCTATTACTCATTAATCTGTTGTAGTGTGATATCTGTCTTGTCTGTACCTGTGACCATGCCCATAGTGAGATGTCTACCCTGCCTGCACTTGTAGCAATGACCACGCCTACTTGGGTGTGGTCACAGGTACAGACTTAACAGATATCTCACTACAATCTGTAGATAATGGTGAGGGTAATTTTTCCTCACAGTATCATTTTTAACAAAGTTAGAATTTTTCCTTTGATCCCAGTGTTCATGACTGGGTCACATGGCTAAGCTCTGCCACTTTCTAGAGAAAATCCAGTATGTTTCAGTGTTAAAGGAAAATATCTCATATCCTTCTGTCTGCTTCAGAGTGTGGCATCATATATATGTAAGCAAAACATGAGGGAAACGTGACATGGAAATGGGTTCCAAATGCTCATAACTGATACTTCTTTCATTTACCAACACATGTAGAAATAAGTGGATATTACATGCTAACCAGTGAACAAAAGCCTTCTGGTTAAATGAGTATTTGTATGGCTGATTCAAGGAACTTTTTAAAAACTATGACAAACATTAATGTAACAGAACTGTTATGTTGTAGAAAGTTCTAATTTAGCCTTCTAAGAGGAAGCAAGAGATGAGTTCTCAGGGGCAAATATGATGCAATGGTGGTAAAAGAAGAAAACACTGAACTATGGCAATCTTGTGTAAAGGATAAAGAATATTCAAAGAAATGGAAAGATGTTTAGTGTCGAATAAACAGTAACAGCAGGGCACCATAACTGCTGCAGGAGCAGCCTGGCTGTCTGCAAGGTGACAGATGGTGGGAAGGAAGGGTAATAAAATTTCCATCAATGCGGAGAAGGAACAAAGGAAAATGAAATAACGAAGGAAGGAAATGAACTTATCAAAGTGCACTTAACTAGACTGAGAGTTCTGACTCTATATGACAGATTTTTGGCCACAAATACTCTGGGAAAATATCCTAATATAGACATTTTGCAAGGTATTAATATGTCTGGTGTTGAATGACACATGATCAAATGTATTATTTACCTTCCCACTGCCATAACAGATACTGTAGGTTTCTGTCCATATTCATGATTAAATCTCAGGATCCTCTCCTTGGCTTCCAGAAAATGACAAGCATTTTTCATCTTGGGGCTCAGTATTAAAGGAGAGTTTTTATGAGGGTGAGTGGAGGTGAGTGGTCCACATCACCTTGATATCTACTGCAGTTGGGCTTTACTCTTAGACCTGGTAAGGCAACTCATAGCATGTGTTACTTCTGGATTCAGTAGGGGCATGGGGGTGTGAAGATTGACAATAGAGTCTCACAATTTCCTTTAGGCTCCTCTTTTCAATGACATAAAAACTTTCCACCGAGCACCAGCTCTTGAAGAGTCACCACTTGCCAAGAGTACATAGATTAGGGACCAAGCCTTTGGCATGTGGGTTCTCAGAGGCCAATCTAGATCCAAACATACAGAAAATGAATTCAGCATAGCTTAGTAAATGTTTTCTTAAAAGACACTCAACACAATCTCAATCTTATGCCTTAGGGACTAGGGATCTGAAGACAGGGAGGTCCCTTCCAGCATATCATATCACACTCAGGTCACTTACTTTACTGAAGTAATTGTCCCCTCCCTAAACATGTAAAAGGGTAGAGGAAGATAAGTCATCTGTGGAACATTTATTTAGCAAATGATAGATTTTGTGTTTAATATGTATGCCCTTTGGTTCTTTTTTCTGTACAAATACATTCCAATAATATATATATATTCATTTGATGATGAACTCAGTTACAGCAAATTTTGCCTCTTAGAAATGTTCACAGTGAGGATTTCTAGGTCTCAACATTCACTCATGCATAGCCTGCTTTCAAATTAATTTGTAACATATTTTTAATGCATGACTTGTACTTGTTTCTTTTCAGGGACTTATGGGTACAAGGATACAGAGTCTTCAAATTGCCACTGCTCTGTGAAGCACAGACTCAAGAAATTAACTTTTGTTCATCCTGAATATACCCCGCTTGCAATAGTAACTTTAAGCAGAGTGATATAGTTTGAATTATGTGGTTCTCAGGCAAAAAGAGTGGTTATATTTTTGAGGAGAGTACATGGAAATAGTTCAATAAATGCATTCAGTCATGAGGCAGTGAACTGTCTGCTTTTATATTCCTAGATATTAAACTAAAGAGAAAGAGAAAATATAAAGGAAAAGTGAATCTTAAAAAAAAAAATAGATCAATCAATACTCATTTGGTTTTAACTCTACGTGAGACATTCTAGGACTCATATTAATAACCACTAATGGAACTGAGTAATGAAAGTGTATTTGAGATTGAGTATTTAGAACCTAAATGTAAAACAACTGCATAAATTCTATCAGCACTCTGATATAATTGTATTGGGTCTCTTTGTCTATGTTGTCTAGATAATCCAATATGATATAGTACCCAGTTTATCCCATGTCAGAATATACCATGTGTTATTAACTGTCTGAAACATGATTTAGTTTAGAATTACAACAAGCCTGCAGGTTCGCTACAGATTGGTATGTGCATTATACAAATGTGAATGCAAAAAATGGATGGAGAAAAGCACACAAGGTTCTGACCCTACCCAGAGAACTACAGTTGACTGAGGATGCTGGAAAAGAAAGACATGGTCTTCTCCAAAGAAGAGCACACAACTGCTTTAATACAAGGGCAGGAACTTAGTCCTACCTAACTGCCATACTTTCTTGACACCCATGGGAGGCCTGACCCTTTTTCAACAAAAACAGAGGAGGAGTGGATTGGTTGGACAGGGTAGTAGGAGAGAGTGGGAGGAGAGGAGGGAGGGGAAACTACAGTTGAGATGTAAAAAAAAATGAACAAGTTAAATTAATAGTAAAACATCACACACATACAATAGTAAAATAAATTAAAAAAAGTAAGAAGGGTCTTACATACATGTAAGGACAAAATTGACTTCTTCAAACACAACAACCCTATGTAAGCTCAAGCTAGTGTCAATGGTGTCAGGCATATCCCTGGGGCAAACGGCATCAGGATGAGGTCCTAATGATATCTTATTGTATTCTGACGCTTTATAATTATATTATCTTTGCAAATAAAACATAAAATATAATATGGGATATCAGAATTTGCAGTTCTCACATAAAAATGCAATAGCATTGTTTGATTAAGAGCAAAGGAAAATGAGATAATTTTCTGTTTATAGTTCATACATCCCTCTACTTTTTATCTATCTATCTATCTATCTATCTATCTATCTATCTATCATTTATTTTACATTGGTAGCTGTGCTGGAGAAATATCCCAGTGTAAATCAGGGGCAAACTTGAGCTTATATTTCAGATGTCTGCTGTAGTCATGTCAACTGAATCTATGCGAGCTTCATTGTACTTAACACATCACCATTACTCTCTGTCAAATTTATGCATCATGATCCACTTCTACAGAAGAAATCCAAGCATGTATCATAACAGTAGTGATCAACTTTACAAACTGCCAGCTTCTGAAAATATTAAATATAATGAAGACAAAATAGCACTCATTGTAGGATAGAAGTTTTCTCTCCATATTTAATATTTAAGCAATCTCATCTCTTCAACTGTGAAATCCTCTTCATAACATAGTTCTACAAGGCAAAACTATTTGTCATTTAATGTAACAACAATAGTTATACTGTTTGATCTGACACCTGAAAGAGATACAGAAACATTAATGAAAATTATTCTTATATTTTGGCTTTTTGAGAAGACACAGCCTTCTCTGGAGAAGAAACAGGCTGCATTTTTACAATTTGATCTCAAATACTCATTCATCATTTTCTCTGGATATCTGGGAAGGATGTGAATGGTTCACTCAATTTTAGTCATTGAGATGCTTAAATTACTTCATAATGAATCATTATTTTCCTTCAATATAAAAAAATGAAACAGAAAATGATAAATAGGGAAAAGAGTGAAAGCTACACATTTCATTTAAACATTGATAATTATAGTAATCTGTAGGTTTGAGCTTGACTCTTCAGTAGTTTGGAATCTGTGATAGTCACTTTCAAGGCCAAGAAGAACGAGGTTACAGATCTTATCAATGGACTTTTTGCAATAAGAGTGAGATTGATGAACTTATTATAATTCATTACAATGTGGTATGTGGATGACTGCCTACTTTAATTACTTTTATAATGGTCAGAAATTGTTTCATATTCTAGGCACACCACCAGGCATGCATGGAAAACATCAGACAAGTAGTCAGACTTGATTTGAGAAACTTTTCATTAAACAGTGTGACTAACAACCCTTATATGAAACACAGAGGGCAGCAAATAGATGGATATGGCAGAAGGTGACAGAGTGAAGTTTATCAGGTCAACTATTTTGTTCAAGAATATGCAAAAGGTAATATTACACTGTGTTGTGGATTCTTAGGTGTAAATCTATAATTATATATCAAAGTGTTCAATGTGTTCATAAAGGTTCATCCATAAAAATCAACATAAATTTTCAAAGTCCCCTAATACTTTCATAAAATGATAATATATTCAACAAAGAAATTCTTCAGAAGGAAGTTTGCACTCAGTATCAGTCTCAAAGATAAGGCATCCATGCAAGCCTTTGAAGAAGAGCAACCAACTGTAAATCTTTTGCAAGTAAATCTACATAGGAAGCATGATGAGATGAAAGGCAGGTAAGGAAATGCCTAATCGTTCCTTTCAATAAATTCTTAGCAGTAAAATGTATTATTTAACCTAAAAGCAAAAATAATCTCATTGTCATAAGTAAGATTTAAGCATTTAAATAATATTTTACCCTTAAGGTTTTTAACTGTTTGGGAATGCTAGAAACACATAATTAACAAATTATGCTCACTAGCTAGTTTGATCTTTACTCTTGGGAGTCCATAATTTCAAAAGTTATTCTGAATATATGACCTATAAACAGAAAATTTTCTCATTTTCCTTCACTATTAACAAACAATGCTATTTTTGTACAAGAATTTATGCAATTTCTGAAATACCATATTATATTTTATGTTTTTCATTGCAAAGATAATCTAACTGTAAAGCATCAGAATACAATGAAATATTATTAAGTAGCAGATAAAATAGCAGTAATTTTCATATACATATATATGTACACATAAACATATATATGTATGAGTGTGTGTCAGTGTGTGTGATGTATATCAAACCTTTAAATGTTGGTACATCTATGGGGAATTATTGAGATGCACATTTCTTGCTTGAGTGGTCTGGAAAAAAGGCAGGAACGGGACCTAAACAGGACCATGCACAGCAGCCACAAAAACAACACACACACACACACACACACACACACACACACACACACACACACACACAAGAAAAACTCAGTTCAGAAACCCAAGTATTGAGTCTCTCTAATGTTCCTTGCATAAGTCTTCCTTTATCTTCTTAAATTACACAGCAAGCCTACAGTTCCTTCACCAAGAAGTCAGAGACAGAAGGAATTGACATATCATGATTTATTGTCCTTTGATGTAATGAAGATTATGCAAGTCTGTCATCAGTTGCTTTTGCTGAAGGGAAATCAGATAATGTAGATGACTGGCAGTAAGCCATAGCTGAGCACAGGTCCTGCTCTGTGTCGATTTTGTGTTTGTGTTTAAATGTTACTCCTTCTCAGTTAGCTATTGAGATTATTGATCACTTGGTAAAACAGGATATAAGCACATAAGGAAAAGAACATTCTTCCTTTCAGGTCATAAAAGAAAAAGATATTCAGAAGAAAAGACACTTAATAGATAAAATCATTTTTTTTTTTTAACACAATAAGGAAAGCCTATTTTTCTTTAAGAGGAAATCAATTTCCACAGACAAGTCACAGTAATTCTGCCAGAAGGTTCTTGAAACTGGAGGATGATTTGAGGTTTCAATTTATCGGTTACACCACATTCTAGTGTCTAAAGACTACAGTAACATAAGCCCATGCATGGAAATGTTTTCAAGTAGGGAACAATCTTGTGATTGATTGATATCCCCTGGAAAGTTCTATTTCATTGACAGTCTCCACAGAGACTCTCTATTCTTTGCCTCTACTTTCATCAGAGAATGTGAATTATTCCTTTAATTTACCCAGAGGTATTTTATCTTTATCATGTAAAGAATTATTACTTGTAAATAATAAACATTTTAAGCATATATTTCATCTATCACCTATCAACATCCAGTCCATTTTTATAGTAAATATTCATTAACCTGAGGTTAGTCACATTTTCTCATTGATGATGCTTTTAGATACTTTATAATATATAGATTTTTAAAATATATCAAATTTGAAACTTGTGTTTTCATAGAATATTGTATCTTCAAATAATGTCCAAGAAAATTATCTAAGAATGCATTGATAATTTAGTATTTTATTTGTATGCTATATATTTTATTATGGAAAAACTTTTTGTCTAAATAAAATACATATTTATTATTTCAGAGTAGATTTTGTTAGAGAATCAATCTGGTTGTACAAACAAGGCTGGGTAATTTCCTGAATAGTCAGAGAGCAACTGATGTTGAGTCAGATCTCAGAACTTGGGATATATCAACAAAAATTATACCTATTACACACTTCAGCTCCATGAACTATCCATGACAATACACCAAAGAATCAGAATTAGCAATGACACCAATTTCAGTTATAGCAATAAAGAAACAGTAACAGGTTGTAAGAAGATAATCACCACAAGCTACCCAAGAGAATAATCAAGTTTCTGTTGGGGTTAAAAGAGAAAGCTCAATTTCCAAGCCAATTCTATAAACAATGAAATTGCCACAGGATCACAATGCTTCAAATTATTCAGCTATCTTATGCAGTAAGACTCATCACAGCAGACTTGGAAGGCATTTGCTATCATAATAGTCTCTCTTAAAATTAATGTTAAAAGATAAAAAATTTAAACAAAACAAACAAAAAATTAACATTGTCCTACTCTAGTTTTTAGTCACAGGAATTTTTTGCATATGGATTTTGCTTGGTGTCAGGCATCTAGTGCCTCTTTTGTGGGAGGAAAGAATAATTGAGCAGCATGAAAAAAATAATTGTATCTAAAACTCAATTAAAAATAAATGGAAAACAGATTTTTTTAAGGGAATCCTTCTGAAGACCTGTTTTGGCAACTGTGTGTTTTTGCTTACTGCATTCCTTTTTGGGAGACACCTAGATACAACACAAGCATGAAATGGCCTCTTTGGGAGATACTTAGATACATCAGAAGGAAACATTTTTAAACCTGATCTCTATAGAAAAGGGAGTAGAAAAAATCATTGGAGAGGACTGCAAAGACCACAGCAGAAACATGAGAACTCAAGTGATTGAGAAAGAATGTGATTATGCATGTGACTGAGTGTGATAAAAACCAGGAACCTATGATAGAGAATATCACCAATAAACATGAATGCTGTAGTAAATGAAAGGCCACTGCAAATATAAGAAACATCATCAGTCATTCATTCTCATATGGGTATCTCAGAGACTACACGGATACCATCTGTATGTAATAACACAGTGGAAAAAGCTTTTACACATCAGGAACAGTGGAAAGATATCCACCATTCTGAATCACTTCAGGTACTTGAAACTTCTTCCAAGGAAGTGAAAGCCAAGTTAATAATGAAGCCAGTAGGAGTCTCTGTTAGGATCATTCTCAGGAGAGAACTCACACTGGAGTTACACTCAATAAAAATGACTTAATGGAATACATGTATGTTCAGAACAATGTCGGAATCCATAAAGAAGTGAAACTGTATGTAAGCTCTGTGAAGAATCTGCCATTGATTCCATGACCTTTATAACCATGAAAAAACTCATATTGGATAGAAAAGGTACATTGTAGGCAATTGTGACAAAACATTTAAGCATGCAAAATGTTTCGAGAAGCATAAAATAACTCATACAAAAGAGAAACCTTACACTTGTAGGCATTGTGGAAAAGCATTTAACTTCCCTAGCCATGAAAGAATGCACACTGGAGAGAAGCCTTATGCTTATAGGCATTGTAGAAAAGAATTTAACTACTCTAGTAATCTATCTGAACAGACATGAAAATAGTTACACAGGAGACAAGCCTTATGCTTGTAAGAATTGTCAAAAAATCTTTGCATGCTCTAGTCATCTGAAATGACATGAAAAGAATTCACACTGGAGTGAAGTCTCATACATGTACGCATTATGGAAAAGCCTTCAGTGACTTCAGTAATCAAAAGGACCATGTAAGGACTCACACTGGAGAGAAGCCTTAAGCTTGTAGGCATTGTGGAAAAGCATTTAACTGCCACAGTAGTCTGAACAGACATGAAAGGATTCACACTGGAGAGAAGCCTTATGCTTGTAGCCTTTGTGGAAAAGCACTTAACTGGCACAGTAATCTCAATGTTCACAAAAGGATTCACAGTAGAGAAATGAGAAATGATAGCATGTAAGTATTGTAGGAAACAATTCACTGACTCCAGTAGTCATAAGAAACATGAGTACTCACACCGGAGTGAAGGCTATACATGTAACATGTAAACATTGTGGAAAAGACTTTAGGCTGTCCAGTGGTCATAAGAATCATGAAAGGAAACCTTATTCATGCAGGCATTGTGAAAAAGGTTTCAGCCAGTTCAGTAGTCATAACACACTTGAAAGGAATCAGACTAAAAAAGTATTATGTATGAAAACATTACATAAAAACATAAACCCTTTCTTTTAATAATTTTTTAATTTAAATTTGAAACAAGTTTGTTTTACATGTCAATCCCAGTTCCCACAGCCTCCCTTCTCCCTGTTCCTTCCACCAACCCCCATCCCATACCCTTTCTGCTACCCAGGGAAGGTGATACCTTTCATGGGGAGTCTTCAAAGCCTGTTATATCATTTGGAGCAGGGTCTAGGTCCTTCCCCAAGTGTCTAGGCTGAAGAAGTATTCATCTATGTGGAATGGGCTCCCAAAGTCCATTCTTATACTAGAGATGATTACTGATCCACTACCAGAGGCCCCATAGAGTACCTAGTCCTTCTAACAAACACCTACATGCATGGGTTCTGGGACAGTCCTATGCTGGTTTCCCAGCTGTCAGAATAGAGTCCATGAGCTCGCCCTTGTTCAGGTCAGCTGTCTCTGTGGTTTTCTCCATCCTGGTCTTGACTCCTTTGTTCATCATTCCTTCCTCTCTGCAACTGGATTCCAAAAGTTCAGTTCAGTGTTTAGCTGTAGTTGTATGCTTCTGCTTCAATCAGCTACTAGGTGAAGGCTCTAGGATAGCATATAATGTAGTTATCAATCTCATTATTGGGGAAGGGCATTAAAGGTAAACTCACCATTGTTGCTTAATTTGTAGATCCTTGGACATTTCCCTAGTGCCAGATTTCTCTTATAACCTATAATGGCTCCATCTGTTATGGTATCTCTTTCTTGCTGTCCTTGATTCTTTCCCTGACTCAATCTCCCTGCTCCCTCTTGCCCACCTCTTCCATCCTTTTCATGTGAACTCCATCTCCCCTCCCTTGCCATGCTCTCAATTTGCTTGGGAAATCTTGTTCCTTTCCCCTTCTCTGGGGGCCATGTCTTAGGTTCCCCCCTTGTTTCCTAGCTTTTCTGCTGGTGTGGGTTTTAAGCTGTAATCCTTTGCTCTATATCTAAAATCCATATATGAGTGAGTACATACCCTGTTGGTCTTTTTGTGACTGGGTTACTTCACTCAGGATGGTTTCTTCTAGATCTATCCATATGCCTGTGATTTCAAGATTCCATTGCTTTTTTGTTGGTGTTTTGCTTTGCATTTTAGGGTTTTTTGTTTGTTTGTTTGCTTGCTTGCTTTTTCCACTAAGTAGTACTCCATTGTGTAAATGTACCATATTTTCTCCATTCATTCTTCAGTTGAGGAACATTTACGTTGCTTCCAATTTTTGTCTATTACAAATAATGCTGCTATGCACATAGTTGAACAGATGTCCTTGTTGTATGAATGTACACCTCTTTGGTATATGCCTAAGAGTGGAATTACATAATCTTTAGGTAGACTGATTCCCATTTTCCTGAGGAAGCACCATACTGATTTCCAAAGTGGCTGTACAAGTTTACACTCCCACCAGCAGTATAGGAGTGTTCCCCTTCCTCACATACTCTCCACCATAAGCCATTTTTGATTTTAGCCATTCTGACATGAATAAGATGGTATCTCAGAGTTGTTTTGATTTGCATTTCCCTGATGGCTCTGAATGTTGAGCACTGTCTTACATACATTTTGCATTCCTCTATTGAGAATTCTCAGTTTGAGGAGGTCCCACTTATTAATTGTTGATCTCAGTGTCTGTGCTACTGGTGTTTTGTTCATGGAAGAGTCTTTTGTACCAATTAGTCCAAGGGAACCTCCCACTATCTTTACTAAGAGGTTCAGTGTGGCTGGGTCATGTTGAGGTCTTTGATTCATTTGGACTTCAGTTTTGTGTGTGGAAATAGATATGGATCTATCTGCAGTCTTCTATACATCAGCATCCAGTTATGACAGCACCATTTGTTAAATATGGTTTTTATTTTCCATTGTATAAATTTAGCATCTTTGTTAAAAATCAGGTATTTTTAGGTGTGTAGGTTAATACCACGTTTTCAATTCCATTGGTCTACCTATTTTTGTGCCAATACCAGGCTGTTTTCATTACTATAGCTTTATAGTAGAACTTGAAGTCAGGGAAGGTAATGCCTCTGGAAGTTCCTTTATTGTTCAGGGTTGTTTTGGTTATCCTGGTTCTTTTGTTTTTCCATATAATGTTGAGTATTGTTCTTTCAAGGTCCACTGGGATGGGCTCCCCCTCATGCAGTCACCAGTCATCAGGAGGCTCTGCCAAGCAGGGCCCCCGGAAAGCAGGCAGGAAACAGAAACCTTTACCCTTTTTAGATCAGAACTTGAATGAAAAAAACCAATGGAGAGAAGCATTTTTTGTGTAAAACATGTTGAAACTGTTTATCCAGTCTAGTGATCTTTACAACTATGAAAAAAGGTTCGCTCAAAAGACAGGCATTATTCATTGAAGCATATTTGAAAAGCCTTCTGTGACTCCAGTAGTCACCACAGACATGGAAGGTGTCACACTGGGGAGAAATCTTATGCTTTAAGTATTACTGAAAAACTTTCAGTCTCTCCGGTGATAATAGCAGACATGACATGCTTCGCTGTAGTCAGTAGCCGAATGCTTTGCAGCATTTGGGAAAGTTTTCTGTAGTTCTAATTGGCATAAGAGCAGTAGAAACATTCACACTGGAGAGAAAGCCATGTTTTTGTAAGGACTTAGGGAATTATTTCTTTGTTCTTATGAATTTTAAGACCTCACACTTGTGAGGAAACTTTTCAATGTCAGCATTGTGGAAGAGCCTTGGGTATTTCAAGTTTCTGTGACCCTCATGCAAGAATAGACTTTGGAAATAGGTTTAATGCTCAAGTATGCCTCTAAGTATTGTGCCAAAGCCTTCACCAGTTCCTGTTGCCAGGATGTTGTCAAGAATTCATCCTTTCGACAGGCCTTACACAGATATCCATTTGGAAAATGCTTTAGTGACAACAGTTCCTACTATAACCTAAAATTTATCTCACTGTTGAAAGCTTTTATGTTTGGAATAAATGTGAGAAAATCCAAACAAGTGGAAAGCAACAAAATTAGTCTTTAACAAATATGAGAAAGATTTCATGTCTAATGTTGTCAAATTGCTTTATTCAATTCAGAATCGTACTAAACTACTGTGTAAAGAGATCGATTTGGTTCCTGCAACTTGGTTATGTCAACAACACAGACCTGCTTCTTTTATCATTAGATGTCTGTGTATTGTTGTAAGTTCATATATGTGCGAAAGAAAAAAAATGCTTTGGAGAAATAATGAAGTGACAGAATATGTGAGAAAATGTTAATAAATAACTGCTCTGTAACAGGGAAGCAGGGAGATCTGGCATGAGGAAGAAGTAAAGACAATGTGTAATGCAGTGCATTCCACCCACTATGGGGAAGGTCGATACAGGTAACATAAGTCACCTAACTTGATTTTGGCTTTCTCCCCCTATTTAATCATCCCATCAACATTTTGCCCAACATCTCATTATTTGCCCATGAGAGTTGAACTAGTGACCAGATGCATGACCAAGACTCAAAAACATATCCTTATTTATCCTTTATGTTCATTTTTTTTCTACTTTTACTTTCTTTGAGGTTATGATGCAATTAAAAACTTTCTCCCTTTCATTTACTCCACACTCCCCCATATATTCCTCCTTGCTACATTTCAAATGCATGCAAGACCTCTTTTTCCATTGTCATTGCATGCATATATTTATATGCACATTCTTAATGGGAGCCTTCTCAGTCTCTATAATGTTACTCATCTGTATATTTTCAGTTTTCCTAAAGATTAACATGCATTGTCTCTGAAAACACGTATCTCCTTGATTCAATAAGATCCAACAAAGGCTGGAATAATTCCATTGCATAGTAAATGGAGTTCTTGTCGGTTTGAGGTAGGTAACTACTGGGCCTCCAAATAACCAACACAAAATTCAGTACATTCAGTTGCTGTGGAATGTCTTTCTGTATGCTGGGAATATGTTTTTATTACCATTGGTTAATGAAGAAGCTGATTTGGCCAGTAACCAGGCAAAATAGAGATGGGAAATCCAAGCATAGGTCCAGTGAAAAAGAAGGCAGAGTCTGAGAGATGCTAGCAACCACCATAGAAGGAAGATGTGAGGTTACGAGCCATGAAACTTGTGGAAAAATATAGACTGATAGAAATGGGATAATTGAAATAAAAGTGCTGACCAGTAATATGCCTGAGCCAATGGCCAAATCATTATAATTAATTTTATTACTGAATGATTATTTTATAAGTGGCTGCAGGGGTCAGTGGGAGGAAGAGAAACAGGTTCAGCAGGACCAAACAGAACCCTGAAAGGCTTTCAGCTACATACAGTTGCTGCAGAAATTGAGATGCCACTGGCATGCAGCAAATCTGTTGTCCTATCATGCAATGTTGCACTTAAGATAAAAAAGCTGATACAGAATAAAGACCCACATAGATATTGGGATGCAAGCTGAAGATCAGAAGAGCAAAGCAGTAGTTCTTAGCTCTGCCTCAGGCTGATACTGAATGCTCTGCTCCTACTTTTTTTTTTTTTTACCTCTCTAGAGCTAGGATTAAAGGCATGATATCCCAAGTGCTGAGATCTCCATTGTGTTTCTCTTTTAGACTGATTGACTCTATTGCAACCCTGGCTAGGCTTGAACTCACAGAGATCCATCTGTCTTTGTCTCCTGAGGCCTGGGATAAAAATGTGTGTGCCACCACTGTTCAGTTTTTATAGCAAACTAGTGTGTCTGGTGGAATTAAAGATGTGTATCACCATTGTCTGGTTTAATGGCTATGGCTAGCTTTGCATTTTTGATCTCCAGTGGCTTTATTAAATCATAAATAATATATAACCACACAGAATTCCTATAACCCTTGACTTTACTTATTGAGTTCTGGTTCTGCTCTCTGAGTCATCATTCTCTAGCATAGCTCCTCCCTTTAGCTATGTAGTAGACATATGGTAGGAATGCTATCTAATTTCTGTTATTCCCATTCCTCTCTGCTCAAGGTGGTATTTCTGCAGATACAAGTTTTAAGAATTTATAATCTCTTACAGATCATCCTGGAGTTTAAGACATTTTACAAAAGCCACATTTATTAATCTAGAGACAAACCCTTCTCTATCTTTGACTCCCAAGTTCATGGCTGACTCAGTAATGCCCCAGAAGCCATAATGAAATTTTAGAGGTCATGGTGGTATGGTGTATGTCAGTGGGGAGGAGGGAGGTCAGTTATGTAAGGACCCTGGGATGACAGCATTCATTTTTATGAGAGCTTAATGAAAATTTTTATCATCATCCCCCTGCTTTCTTCTTTACATTTCTTGGAAGCAGCTTGGATGTGATCTTTACTTGAAACCATTTCTCAAACATCATAGATTTTGAGAGGAGCAATGATAATTACCAGATCCTTTTTACATAACAATTCTTCCTTTAAAATTTCTACTTATTCCTGTATATGATACATAGTGATAACAGAAGCAAGGTAGTATCTTCCTGAATATCTTGGGGTTGGGCCATTCTTTTAAGTATATTATCTAGTTTGCTAAGCATTTTCTTCACTTTTATCCACAACAGTGTTGTAAAAAACATGCACCATGAATAACACTATGAAATAAAGATTTTCCTTGTATACTTTCCAATTCCACTTACCATTCCTACAAGACCTGACTTTCAGCCTACTGGAGACTATTGGGGGATCTAGCAGCAGCTAATTTAAGGCACATTGCATTTTCACTAGAATTCTCCCCTAAATCTGTTCAGACCCTAACCACCCTTACAGGTTAGCCTTTTGCTGTATCAGCACTTTACACTTAGAAACAAAATTTATATTAGGTACCCACAATTTCTTGAAAAGTATCCCCAAGCCCAGTATGTACAGTGAGTTTTAATTATTTCAGTGTCTGTGGATGAGACTTCCAAGCAGAGTTCATACAGGTGCCTGCATCTTATTGTTTCTCTTTAGGACATTCTGACACTCCTACAAAGAATAAATCCATCCCAAGCTACTGCTATAGGGTACTTGCACAGGGCTGCTGGTGAGTCCCAGGAGACAAAGCCATCACTTGGATCTTGCTAAAGAGTTTCCTCATGATAGGATAGATGGCTTCTCCCAAAGTAAGCAGACCTGATTATAAGTCTGAAGTCACACACACACACACACACACACACACACACACACACACACACACACACACACACACCAAAAAAAAAAAAATGGAACAAGCAGATAGTTTCCTACATTTTATTCATTTAAAGATAAGCCAATAATGGATAAATTATAAAGAACAGAGGTGACCAAGAGCATGATTTCAAGTCAACCTGCTTCAAGTACCTGTTGGACTACCCCATCTAACTCTTTCTCTGATTTTAATGTGCCCCCAAAACCATGAGTTAGGAACTCAAGACTTCTTGCAGTAGTCAGGCTTGAAAGTGGAATCTTGAGAAGTGATTGGGAATAGATGACATGAGAGTTGAGGTCCCAAAAAGCAACTGGAGTTTCACAGAAAGAGGGATAAACGCTAAGAGGCATGCATGCTCTGCATTGCCCTGGGATGCCTCTGCCATGCTTTCATACTGGGAGAGGTCTCTCACAGAAGGCCTCTAGACTGTGCTCTTCCAGATACCAGAATTTCAAGAAATAACTTTAGTTCCTTGATATTGTCCTTTCACTATTGTAAAAGAAAAAGAAAAATAGATTAAGGCAACTACTGTATTACCTGGAAGGATAATTCTATTTTTATTAGCCACAGTATTAATGCTCAGATATTTCATATAGATATATGTCATCTTTTCACAGATAATTGATAATAGTCACAAAAACAATCACTCATAAATAGTCACATTTGCTTAAAAAGCTGGAATAGCTACTCGGCTACTCAGCATCCAAGAAGTCAACTGAGTTACAGAGAGAAATAAAATGTTAAAAATGAATATGAATAGCACCTATTAAAACTATATGATACTTGTAGCATCAGGACATCAACAAATCCACAGTTTATATCCAATCACACCATGGTGCTTTCCATTAAAAACATACATTCTGCATTTTCAATCATCACTTTTATAGCTAGGAAGGGCTACACTTGTAAATAACATTCTCATATTAATTTACCTCAAAGAAAAAGGAAATAACTTGTGAGGACAGTGAATCTGTAATATTTTTCTTTACATGTTCACCATGCAGTTAATACAAAAGTTTGTCTGATAGGAAAATATTGGGATTTTGTGGATAATAATTTTATGAATTTCTCCAAATGTGAATGACCCACAGAGCATCCGAGGGATGCAGCAGACAAATGGCATTCTACTAGCTCAACAACACAATCATACTCAACAGGCATTTCATTTAGCACAAACTGGGAGCTGATGCATCAATAAATCCCTGTCATTCTCTTAGGCTGTACAGCATAGATCACAGCTCATGTGCTATCTATAAACTATGATGATTTAGACTTAATATATGTTTTGTGTCTTTGCATTATCCCTACTTCTATTATCAATGAGGGAAATAAACGCTGACTGTAAAAGTATGTGAATACAAACAAAATATTTTAAAATCCATAATAAATATGCACATATAAAAATTAAATTGAATTTTTATAACATTTTTATTGCAATGACAAGATGATGCTGTTTATTATTTCTGAAATGCTTTGAGTACATGTATTGTATGGATACCATAGTAAGACAAAGTGGATCTATCCCTTTCTGCATGAGCATTCAGATGTTTTATGACCATTTACTTAATTGTACCTTATGTTACTTAACAGTCATGAGCCTGAAAGCTTCAGTTGCAGTATAACTGCTTCATAAAAATTCTTCATCAACTGTGGAAATTATGCAGATATAACTTTCAGGAAGTACAAAATGTCTGTATCACAAAGGCTTATCTGCTATGTTCACCCATAATGAGATTCCTATGATGCAGGTAGTTCCTTTAATGGTGTCCTATAAACCTCAACATTGCAATAATGTCTGTTAAAAATTTCAGAATATGTTAATGTGGAGAGTATATGAATTCTGAATGAATGTGTTATTAACATGAGCACCACAGTGCCTCAGAAATGTGGTTAGGCATTCTTCATATTAGATTCAGAGGAATGGTGTTGCCTTCTTCCTCTGGTTCTATACAGATGTTGACAGTATGTGCAGAATACATCAACTGCAGCTCCCTCTTCCCCATCCCTACAGTCCTAGGCTGCTCCCCTATGGAGTGTCTCTACTGAGATTGGCCACCTCCTCCTAGTTTGTGATGTCTATAATGAAAGTGCTGAGTTCCAAGGCTGCTGCTGATGCATCACCATTAGAGCAGAGCCCAGCCATTATCAGATTGTCTAAATGTCTGTCACTTCTTCATGTCTTTCCCAGTCAGATAAATCCCAAAGCTGTGCAGGTCATGGTAGATTAGCTTTAGTGTACACACACACACACACACACACACACACACACACATGCACACACGCACACACGCACACACGCATGCAGGCATGCACGCAGGAGCACACATTTCCTTTACAGGATCCACCTCCAATCCCATATAGTCTCTCAAATAACATAGCCATACTGTTGTATGCTGGCCTATTTTTCTGTCTTGTTTCTAAGCATGCTTTCCATAATACTTTGGGCTTTGCTTTTTCTAAACTCCCCTTCCCATAGTGTAGTTGCCTGTCACCTGGGCTGACTTCCTTGCTGATTTAAACCACATAAAATCACATTTTCTTCCTCTGGACAGCCACTGAGGTTTACAGCTTGCCTTCCATGAGAGTTTTTTTAAACACTAATAAAATTGTTTTGGGACTTTAAAATAATGATGATTATGATGACAATTTGTATATAATGATTTCTGTTATTACTATACATTTATTATGCAAAATGTCTTCAAATAATATACATATTTTCCCCTTAAATGCCACTGACAATCCCATCTCCCTTTATCTCAGGCACCTCCCACATAGGATTCTACACAATTAACAACTACAAATTTCTAATTATTCCTTAAAATAATGATGTTCCCTTCCACAAATCCATCTTTTTTGTGGGCTCATAATGACCTTTTCTGTTGTAGTAAAATCTAACTCATTGTTTATAATTTATTTTAGATGTGGCAGAAAAATCTTAATCTCCTGACTTTCTATTGAGTCAAAAATCTATAATACCACTTACTAGTCTATCTTTGTATCTTATAATCAAAAACAACACACAAGCATACTCCCCACCCATCCACAAACACCTACACATCTTTTTCCCCCATTCTTCATTAGACTGCCAATTCCTGCAAGAAAGCAAACATACTTAGTTTACTTTCCATGTCTGCTTTCTAGTTTAGCTCACATTGCTTGCTCAACCTACTTTCTTATAGAACCCAGGACCACCAGCACAACCTGCCTGACTGGGTTCTCTTCCATAGATTAAAAATTGAGAAAATGCCCTCTGGGCTTTTGTTTGTTTGTTCAGAAAAGCCAAGAGTGGTTGCACATTCTTATAACCTCTGCACTTTTAAGGAACAGAAATATAGATTCCTGAGGTTCACTGGTCACTGGTCTGGATGAATGAGTGAGCTCCAGGCTCAGATAAAGACAGTGCCGCGAGCAAGATGAAGAAGCCATTAAATGAGACAACTTATGTTGACCTGTGGGCTCCACACATGAGCATATACACCTATACACAGATGTACATGGCACACATAGTCACATAGCATACACACACACACACACACACACACACACACACACACACACAGAGCAAGCACATATGCACCCACACACATTTTAAAAAAATTAAGTCAGTATTGCTGACCTCAGCTAATTAAAACCCTTTTGCAGAAAGCTAAATACAGCAGCTAAATGCAGGCATGCAATTTCTACTGTAAGAGAAAATAAGGTGCCAGTGAAGTTAGAAAGTACAACTACAGGATCCATATTTCCCACTTCCTCAGCAGCCTAAGGCTTCCCATGTATCATTTCAATTCAAATTTAGAGCCCTGGCGTATGTGCTATTGTCATTTCATACATTCTGGTTCTTTCACATAAACTTGATTTTTCCTACAAATGTCAACAAAATCAACACTTTCCTAGAGTTTTCTGGTTATGAACCTCAATCTGCCGTTCTTTTGCTTCAGCCCTATACTCACTGCTTGTCTGTTTTCATACTAGTGTGTTCACTGCCTGTATTCGCCTAAGTGGGCAGCTTCATGAGGACTGAATTGTTGTTTACCTCGTTTGTGCCATAAACTCAGCAAGGAACTCACTCATATGTGAGTGACTCAACAACAAACAGCAGAAACAGGAAAAGGAAACAGCGTGGACCCACCTACATCTGTTCCTAACAGTTGCTGTTTACATCAATACACAATTTAGTTACTTAAGAAGAAGCACATTTCTGTTTGCTTAAATGATTTTCTTACATTAAAAATCTCAAATATTTTTCCAGTGTGCTGTTCTCAATAAGATAAAGTACTATGATAAGTAACACCAGATTTGCCTTTTGTTATTTTTTTTATGTGTGTGTTTGCACACATGTGTTGGGGGAGAGTTGTGCCCTTCCTGGGACTTGTGTGTGTGTGTGCACTTGTGTTAACTTGTGTGTGAAAGCAGAGGTCACTGATCCGTCTTTCAGTATCATGGCTGCTTTCTACTTTAAACTTTTGAGACTTAGTGTCTCATTGAAGCTGAAGCTGCAGCTCGATGATTGGGCTAGACTTGCTGGCCCAGGGCTTCCAGCATCCATCTTTTCTGTATCCCTGCTAGCACTGGAATCTCAGATGGAACCCTTGCCATGCTTGGCTTGTCATATGATGATGGTGAAAGACACCCACTATGCATATTGCCTGTTTGAACTGCTCTTGCCAATTTGCCAAGGTCAAGTTATGGGAAAAGTACAGGAGGGAACCAGGTGCTGCTCTCATCCAACACCAACCAGATATCTGTGGTCTGCAGCTTGGACCAAAGCAAGGTCAGCAGGACGGTATCCGGGATGCTGAGATAGCCATAACTGAATTCTTTGCATTCTTTGTGCCCAACCTGAATAACCAACTGTCCTTGGTTAACTACAATCACTACATTTAGATGAAACAATGAAATCCCTGTAAAGATGCTTCTGCTCCTGAAAGCCTGCTTCTTGCAACCCCAACCCTATATAAACTGCATATGCTTTAACCAGGCCTGCTCTCTCAGTCTCCTGAAAGACTGAAGCATCCACAGGTACCTGTGTTAACATTAAACAGCCTCTTGAATTTGCATCCAGTGGTTTGGTATCCTCTCTTGGGGCAAGGGCCTCCCCAGACAGTCTCAGACCTCTTGAGGTCTTTCAATGGGAATTCAAATCTGTCCTCCTGCATGGGCCCCAGGTGCTTTACCACCTCAACATATCACTAGTCTGCATCTTGTTGATTTTTAAAACAGGGACAGAGAACAGTAACTTCGTTGTTTAAATTAAAATAGCAAGATGGGAGTTACAAAAGATTTAAAGTGCTGGATAAAAATTAAAACTTTGAAAATGACTGTAGGTTTCACATGCTAGAAAAAGAAAGTTGAGCTCATCTGTGCTCCAACTCAATGGTAAAGATAATATCTCAATAGTGGCATTAATAACAAGTTAAAAAGGAAAAACTCCTATTTTTGTATTCTAAGGGGATATAATATCATAGTTTTGCTATTTTAAAAAACAATTTACTGATTGAATTGATATTCAATTTCCACTCTAAAATAACAAATATGACTTTACTTACTTTTTTCAACTAGTATATATACTGCATCACTTATTCTAAATGAACAATAATTGCTGTTTTAAATTAGTTCAATTTTGTCATAGTAAAAATCCTTTAAAATATTCACATAAAATTTTAGTTTAAAATTTGTTCATTCACAATCAAAATTTTGCCCTACCACATTCTCTGTCGCATTATCTTTCTGTAGAATCAAAAGCAATGGGGCCAATTAACCATGAATTGAATCCTTTGCAATTGTAAAACAAAATAAACTTTTCCTACTTTAAGGGTTTGATTTTTTAGGCATTTTGTTACTGTAGTGGAGAACCGAATAAGAAACACTGAAGCGAAAAACCAAAGCTCTTATTTTAAAGGAACTAAAATATAGTATTTTCTGCAGAAATTTTGAGTGACAATGGCCAAGGAACACAGGCTTAGGACACCCCAAATTCCATGTTTCCTTAACCAAGAAGTTTCATGAAGTTTTTATAGTTTTACAGAACAAAGAAAATCACAAATCTAGGTAAGTTTAAAATAGGTTGGTGTGCATGTCAAAAGTTGCAGTAAGATGTGGAGAGCTATTCTATAAGCTTAAGATGCTATCTGATGATATTCTTAGTTCTTGGATTGGAAGAAGCAAGTGTTCTGATTAATCAATACATTTTAAAAGGTTTTTTATCTATTTTCACAAAATTATAGTTTTGATACAGGGTGGGGCAAGGATGGCTATTTGGGGGAGCTAAAATTAGCCTCTGGACCTGCAACATTCCCATTTCAGGATTTTGTATTCACATATACAATATTTAATTCTCCTTTAATTCTTTCTTTTAATGAGAAAATCACCTTACTGAGGTACTTTACAGGGTTTTGGTTGCTATCAATTTGCTTACTTGCTTTTATTGCTGTTGTTATTCATTTTCATCCATCCGCAACTCCTTAAAACAATGGCTATAGTCTTTAGGTTTCCTCTCCATTCACTGAGATTCACTGAAGGTACATCACTGTTAAACTACCACAATGAAATAGTCACACCTTGTTCAGAGTGGGTTAACCTTCTCCAGAAACATGATGAAAATGGCAATTCATGGTATCATTTTGACTACCATAAAATTAAGAGTACAGAGTATGCACTCAAAAGAAAGATAATGACCATTAATTGAAAAGAAATGTTGAATTTGGAAGTATTGCTCAGATTGTTTGCTAATAGAGGTTTGTAATTAAGCATGACAAAGTTTTGATAACACGGGTGTTGGGATAACACAGGTGTTGGGAGGAAGTAAAAATGTATTGACAGAGAGAAAGAAAATACAAAATATATTAAGAATTAAGTTATAGGATCCTACTAAAAGGAGATATAAACATAAAGCTCCACCCATAACTAAGAAACTGTAGTGGCATCTTGAATTATCTCAATTGTAATGAGAAAGGAACAACAGACAAGGAAAGACATTGGACAACAGAAAAACCTTCTGAGCTAAATCAGCCGGTATACTTAAAGGATGTGTTGACCTAAGACTAGAAACCAGGATGTGTGCTACTTTTGGGAAGGGGTTTCCCTTTTGTATCTACAGGAGAAGAAAAGGAATTGATACCATCAAAGCTAATCAATATTCGATTTGAAGATGAGAAATCTCTCGATGAGGAGAAATGATAGGTCATCCAACAAGGTAAATAAATACCACAAGTTGTAAGCAAATCTCAGAAAAGTTGGGGCAGGGTTCTGTTCTTGTCTTTGCAGCAAAACAGAAAATAACCATCTTCAAGAAGCCAAAAGACACTGGACATATAGATGCCTAAAGAGGAAAGTATAGCTATCCAGAAAGAATCATCAAACAAAGAAAAATCTGACTTCTGGTACCAATCAATATCTATACAGGGTAAAATCTCACAACTTGAACACCTATGCCTCCTTATTTCCCAGTACAATAGTAGTCCCAATTCACATAAAAATCAAAGCTGGCTTTGGAGTTGGGTTGTGACTTTTCTTCTCTACATCCAAGCATGTTGTTAAAAGGAATATTCAGAGTTTCTGTTTCACATCAGAAGAGCCAACTGGTGGGAGACAGAAAAAACAAAAATCTAGGGACTATTATTGTCAAAACTCTATTATCTCTCAAAAAATCCGAATTCTCATCATACTTATTTTCATTCTTATTAAAATCTTTCCCTTTATGCATACCTATGAAATTCAAACTTTCTATTTTGATATTAATATTTAAGTCTTCCATAGTGTATACCTATAGTGTTTCTTGTCCCACCAGGTCCCAACACTTAAGTACCAAATGAATACATAGACTCCATATTAATTATGGCAAATGGTTAGGGCTTCTTAATGGCTAGCTCTCTTTAATTATCTAACCCATTTCTATTAATCTAAGTATTTCTCCTCCATGGTCTTGGCTTACTGGAGAATTCCCAGACCTGTTACTCCTTTCAGTTACATGGTGTCTCTTTGTGGTCTCTGCCTATCTTTGACAGAATTCTCATAACTATCGTCCTTCCTCTATTGACCAAACCACTAAGAGAAGCATATATACAGAAGGACATCAACATGATGTCTTTAAACTATTAAACACCACTCAAGGATTAGTTTTGGACTAAAACTGCTCTATACAATTCCAGAATAGCTAGCTAAGATTGTCTACCTTCTTACAACACTCTTACCAGAGCTTCAGGTAAGAACTTCAGACAAGCATCACCTGCTACTCAGAGACCAGTTACAAATGTTACAGCTAGTCCTCTGGAGACTTAACCATTGCTTTTTAGTTTTGTTTCACATTTGTTTTTGTTTTTGTTTATGATTTTTTTTCCTACAGGATACCATAGAGTCACTTTTACCCCCATGATAGCTGGAAGTAATTCTAAGAAAACTACACCTAATTTCCCTATAGTTAGCTTAGATGGTGTGTGTGTGTGTGTGTGTGTGTGTGTGTGTGTGTGTGTGTGTGTGTGTGTGTGTTTTCCCTAAAATATAGATAACCTTCTAAGGGATAGTTTTTAGTTGTGTAGCGGTGGGAATGGAAAATGACATTCAGACCCAGGAATCTATTTTAGAAAAGTATAAAGCCAATGGATGGGATGGGATATAGGTAGATTAGTGTATCTTCTTGTGAACTATTTTTAGCAACTATTAGCTATAAACAACTTGCATTGTTATAGATTCTTATATATTGAAACATATGTAAAGTTAATTTTGTATTCCTGTCTTGGACAATTTGTATATTGTTTCAAACTTGAAATTATATTTGTCACAGTATATAGGCTCCTCTTTCAGTTTATGATCTTTTTGGGCAAAAATGTAAAACTATCTTTATCACTGTATGTATGTATGTTTCTACATATGCCTAAGATATTTTGTATACTTACACAATTTATGATTTTTTTTATCATGTTGTACTATACAATTCTACCTCTGGTCAACATATTTGAGTTCTACCTCTGATATTGAGATTTACACATATATGTACAGAGTTACAAACTTGAGAAAAAAAATAAAAGAACTCTTGCATAATCCTGGTAGGGGAATGTAAGCCAGTGAAGTCACTGTCGACTATCTTCACATACCCATAAGTTAGAGCAGCACTACATTCAGATGTAGCTGTATTACCCTTACCATACACTGGAAGGACTCTCCATCAACAAAGGGCAGAGACACAAATCAGTATATACCTGCTTGTGCTTAACTTGCTTCTCTACTCTTAAGCAACCCATAATTCCACACTGTGTGGATATTTCTACTTTAAGTTAACAAAAACTTTCAGAGGAGAAGACAATGATATCCTATATTTGGTGAACTGTTCTTGCCACATGGGATCTCTGTGCCCATATCTATCTCTGTGTGTCCTTCTCTCTGACTATAATAAATCTGTTTGTAAAACACTTTCCATCCTTCACAAAACTCAATTTTCATATCTGTGAGATAAGAACACCAAAGGCACTGGCTTGTGGTAACTTTGGAAGCTGTATAATTCCGAGGATCCTAGGGTCTCTGAGTAAGACTCCATAGTTATCAAAGCTTCCCAATATGTCCTATAACTCTTAGTAATAATGGGGTACCTCACATATCATTAAAAAATCTGTAAATGTGGTAGCTAATATCAACACAAAAACACAAATATTATCTCAAAGGGAACAGGTAATAGTTGATTCTGGAGTCAAATATGAGTGACTAGGACCTGAGAACACAGTTACAGATTACCTCAATTTCAAGTTTGAATACGGAAGCAATTTTATGAAATTTGTAACAGTAAGACAAGAAAGTCACAAATAAAACCACTTCACATAAAAAGGGTGGAAATAATATGTGGAACAGAAAGAAATCTCAGCTATAGGTTCAGATGTTATCTGATGACTTTGGTGGCTAAAACTAAGGTCTTGTTAGTCAATACATTTCAAAGGTTTCTGTATTTTAGTCACAGGATGTTAGGTCCTACTCAGAAGTAGACATGTCCATGGCTATAAAAGACACTGAAGACAGATCAATTGTAGTTAGTCTCTGAAACTGCAGCATTCTCAACCCTACACAGCGTTGACATTTTAACCAATCAACCAGTCTTTGCAGATCCAGCCTTGCTCCAAGAATTCTCACTCGTACTAACTTCAGCTTCAAACCTGAAATTATTTTAATGTGTATCATTATTGAAAACTAGACCATAAAATGTTGGAAAGTTGCTTATGTTTTCATAGATAATAATTTAATGAGACAAAAGTCGTATTACGAATCACTCCAAAGTTGTAACAGACCATAGCAAGGCTATTTACTCTTTGGAAAGAAAGCAATCCATAACACATTAAATAGTTTATTATGTGTTATAAAATCTTGGCTTTTAGGTAAGATGAAAACACTGGACAAAGCAGGAAGCATATTACAGAAACATTAACTCCTTTTTTGTATATAATTTAGGCAAAGTAATAACAATCATTGGCTCTTTCTCCCTCTGTTTACTTGCAATAGGGAATTCAATGGACCTTTCATATGTAACATCCTTTTAGGTGGTTCAACTTTTTGACTGTTTTATTATACAAAAACTGCAGTTACAGTGTTTCTAGGTCTAACCATCATCTCCCCATTTCTGGTGGTATCTCAGTGGAGTTTACTTTCAAATTTAACTGTACAGTTTGGACACTTACTTGTGTAAATACAGCACCAAACAGACTATGTGCATTTTCCTTATGTTTAGACCAGCTTCAGAAGTTCCACAAGCTTCCTGGCTTTGAGCATCTGCCAGTATGGAGTGTTAATGAAATCAAGCTAATAGACTTCCACCATTTGAATCCAAACATAACAAGAATTTACTGTTTTGTGACAGAGTACAAGATGGGAAACCAGATATAGAATAGGCAATACTGGAGTGGGAGTAACATAAATAAAATATGCATAAATAAGCACACAGCCATAAACTAGAAGAGCAGTTGAGTGCATTCTGTAAGACACTAAGGTATTCTTGGCATCAACTGCTATTTATCTGGCACTAACCCTCGTGGTGGCTCAGTTACCAACTAGCTGTTGGTTAGAGCAGCAATGTATGGAGACTACATATTACAACTTTTTTCCAGACTGTATTGAGGTGGGAGTAGCAAGGCACACAGGACTGTATGTGATAGGAAAGCTGTTCCTTTAAGGAAGCTGGCACGGTTAGCAAAGGCATTTCCCCTTTCCTCTGTGTTCCTTATTACCTGGAACACTGATGTGATGGTAGGAAATCTAACATTTATTTACATGAGACTTTCAGAGGCAACCGATAATGGGTGTTGGATTTGAGAACCGTACACAATAGGAGACAGGGCAACAGATCGCTTCCAGAGCAGCCCAGTCCTCTAGAACATCTACTTTCAGAATGATTTTATGTGTAAGATGCAATCAAAGGATTAAATCACTGCTATTTTGTGTTGCTACCGTTTTTCAGTTTTTTCTTGTCTGATTTTTACGGGTGAATATAATGTCTAACTAAAATGATGTACTGAAATGTCAATCAGGTGTTCAAATCAGTAAAAAAGATTAAGAGCATTTGAGTAGGAAATAGAATACAAAAGGGAAAAGATTTCTTTGGGATGAGTGTTAAGAAAACTCACTATGGTGTGTTACAGCAAACTGAAACTGTCTTTCTTTTTTTTAAGCCAAGTATATTTGGTCTATATACAAGTTCCCCATGTAATTCCTCTTCTTTTCTTTTTCTTTTCTTTCTTTCTTTTTCCTTTTTATTCTTTTCTTTCTTTCTTTCTTTTTTTAACTTTTGTAATTCTGGAGATAGAACCCAGGGCCTTTAGCATGTGGTCAACTACATGTAACATCCTGAGTCCTCTCTGTCTAATCCAATAAGCCAGATCAGTTACTGCCTCAGTGCCCTAACATTTTAGTATCACATCTTCTGGGGAGTGATGGGGAGAGCAAGAGACATAGTTGGCTAGGAGGCTTAGGCTAAAAAGACCCAAAGGAAAGAGAAGAGCATCTTTGTTGGCTAAAAATGGGAGCATACTTAGTCTTGCTAGAGGCCAGAAATGTCTAAAGCAAAAGTGGCTTTGGTTTCCCTATAGACTGAGGCTGGAGATGTCATTAGGAGAACTGGTTTCTTTTTACATCATTTCCTGTCATGGAAAACATACTAAGAATGTGAAACACCTTCAGGACCTAAATGGACTGATAGGCTCACTCCTTTCCCCTTTTGGCACTCACTACAGCCTCACTACCAGTCAGTGAGGTACAATGATGTCCTGCTCCAAGGAGGTCCCTCCTTCTTGGGAGAGTTCTGTCTTCTCTCTCTCTCTCTCTCTCTCTCTCTCTCTCTCTCTCTATCTCTATCTCTATCTCTATCTCTCTCTTAAGTTCCCTATGACAAAACTGTTTCTAAAACTCATCTGAATTTAAATGTTTATAAGAATATGTTATACTGTTCACCTAAAAATCTACTTAGTGACTCCTAATGATATTCTGTTATAGGTTAGTGCATTTGTTCTGCCATTATCTGAGAAGCTTCCTCCTGTAGCAAATGGGAACAATTATAGACATTAAGCAGAGAGTGAGAGACCTTTGGACAATGAACCCAAATTGGGAGGTTTTCATCAAGTCCCTCTCCTCACTGCTCAGGTAACCCTGCAGAAGAGGAATCAGAGTGTAAGAGCCAGAAGAACACCAAGAAAACCATGCCTTCGAAACACAGCAGGACCAGTGCATCTGTGAACTCAGAGACAGAAGCAGCATGCACAGTGTTGCCTGGGACTGTATCACGTCGTTGGTACTTATGGCTTGCAGTTTAGTACTTTTATGGGATTCTGAGTGTGTCTCTAATTATTGTGCCTTCTCTTGGGCCCTTTCCCTCCTGTTCTTTTGGCTTGTCAAACTTCAACGTGACAGTTTTCATTTTATTATATTGTATTTTATTTTCTTATATTTTAAAATTGAAGGATTAATTAATTAATTAATTAATTAACTAATTAATTAATTAAAATCAAACCACTAGGGTAAAGGCTAATGACAGAACTGTCATTCATGCCTTCTGGGAGAGGGAAAATCACTTTTCGCCAAGGCAGTGCACTGGGTATATCAACAGTCCCAAGACAGGCCTCATGTTTAGGAGTAGTTAACCAACATATAATGGACTCCACTTTTATTTTGTTACAGGGATTTCTTTGGGGGGGCGGGAAAGGAAGATGTTGTTTTATTTTGTTTTCTTAGTTTTGTTGTATTTTTTATTTTTTGAGAAGAACTTAAAAGTTAGGTTGTAGGAAGGGGGAGAGAATTTGGAAAGACTTGGGGACTGAAAGAATATAGTTAAAACATTGAAATTTTAAAATTCTTTTAAATAATAAAAATAATACAAAAGAAAAATTTTTAATGGAATAATTTAGATCAGGATAAAACTGTGACACCTGAAATATAAATAGATGTGAGATAATGCTTTGCTTCATAGAAAGATGACCACATAGCTCAAGAATAACCTGTATGTTAACAAGGAAGTCCTAAAAGCGTATTACCCAAAATGAGCATGATTTCCTGATGCCACCAACAAGCAAATGACTGAAAACTCAATTAGTACATCAATAATTCAATAAAAAAAAAACAAATTCTCCAACAACTACTTAATAATCTATTAACTACCACTAATTGTTGATTTTTCCCTGGGTCCTTAAAGCATTATTTATAGTGATGCTTTAGTATAATTTTTCCCTTCAAGGAGCTCTTGAGAAGAATGTAAACACCATATGTTACACTGTGTTTGGACAGAATTATAATTACTTACTCAAGTCAATAGGTAATTTAAGTCTGAATAAGTATAAGACTGCTTTCGAGGCAGCTGCTCTCAAACTGCTTTTACCACTTAGATATGAATTTAATTATGTGGCAAAAACCTAGTCTTACAATGTGAATACATTGCAGAAAACAAAATCGAGTTTCTGTTAGAAAAACTAATTCCATATTGTTTGACTAAAGCATTAAAACTGATTTATAAATCAGAAAGTAATGACATGTAACAACTGTGATATGGAATCATGCCTTTGCTCTTTGTATGTGTACATCTTTTAGGGCCCACTTTAAAGCAACATGTGAACATATTCACATATGTGAGCTTGTGAACAACTTTTTACTGGTTTCCCTCAAATATCTGCATATATTACATGAAGCAAAATTAAATAGCTTAGCTCTAGAAATATTTTCCACTGGAAAAGATTATTGACAATAATCTAATAGTTTCCCAATCAATCCAGACATATTTCAAAGACATCCTTTGTTAAGCATTTAAACTGTGAATGTTTGTTGCTGACACAAAGGAGGATATATACAATTAAACTCCCTGATGTTAAGTGCCATTTGGTCCCATCAACAATAAAGAAAAACAAAACAAAAAGAAAAACAACCCCCCCCAAAACCCAGATACAGACACATATCTCAGACACATATCTTTTACTGTCACACTGTCACACCAAATTGAATATTTCAAATTGTTACATTTTGCAGATATATCTCCAAACACCAGAGATGAGGTTGGTTTAAACATGGAATTATTCTTCAAGTAATCTTTAAATGAACATAAAATATCTCCCTGGATAGAGACTTACATATCAATAAGAAAGTAGGTGGGATATTTTATCCCTAATCCCACATGAAATAAAGTTCTTTGCTAGCAGACATGGATGAAAGCACAAATGGACAGTAGACACAACCCCAAGTCTTAGCTCTGAGGAAGACACATGTCTGTCCATGTCCTAACCATGCCACCTCACCTCTGCATGCAGGAAAACCAGGAATCCAGAAGCTAGGGGGAAGGTGGGGTTGTGGGTGGGATGAATTCTATAGATCCAGGCAATATCTCAGGTTCAAGTTGGAGATGAGACATTTACAGCCATCAGAAAGAAACTGGACAAACCCCAGACCATCCCCCTCCCCAAATAATCAGACAAAACTGAGGGATGGACAAATGAAATCAAGTGAACTACACGAAGTCTACATACTAGCCTTGGGAAATGTCCAACCACACCTCACCTGTATTGGTCTGTCTCTACACCTAAACCCTCCCCTAGCAGCAGTCACTCCAGGACTTTGGTTCCTCATGTTTCAATGTAAGAACTACTGACTGCCCAAGGGATCCTTTAAACTATCAAATGATATACAGTGAAATATCATTGATTCAAACTATTTGAGCCAAATTATATTCCAGATAACTCTAATTCGAGAATTTCAAAAACAGTTCACGTAACCATTTAGTTTTGGTTGGAAGCCTAGCCTTTAATGGCTCAGCCATCTCTGAGCCCAAATAACCATTTATTCATGATAGAAATATCTAATTAGAATATGACTACAACAGAAGCTAAATCTAAGGCAAGCTTTCTTTTGGCTCTGCTGATATGTTCTTCCCTTTACATTTCTCTTTACCACATATCATGTATTTATAACTAATAAACAATCAGAATTGTGGGTGAAAGAAAAGCACTGAAAATTCCCACTGCAAAGCTATTCTTCAAAATGTAAACACCTGAGACAGATTTTCACCTAAGCAGCTTGCCCAGCACTGGGACCTCTAGTCAGTTCTCTAGATTTCAAGGCTTCAATTTCCTTATCTGAAAAATGAGACAGTAATCCTTTGTTGCAGATATGATGTAAAGAAACAGGCAGTTTCTAGGGTAAACATTTTGGGAAAAAATGAGTCTGTAGTTAAAATTTCCAGTGCTTGACTAGGTTGTTTTTTAAAAAAGAAATCCCTAAAAATATGCAGGTGCAGTTGGTAGGAATGCAGCTGTCAGGCAAGCATTGCTTATCAAATCAATATTAGGAAGGCAGTAGCCAAGTTTTAAGAATAAAAGATAACATCCTGACAAAAATCAAGAGAGTGTGACAGGGACTTCTCTCTAACTGAACACATCATTTGTACTTAGATTTTGCTGAGCCAGCCTGCAAGTTTCAGGAAAAGGGATAAACTAGAGAAAGTTTTATATTTGAAATTCCCTGTATAATTTAATAAGTTCTTTTTATATTACCTCAGTGTTATGGGTAGGATAAGTAGAGGAAAGGCAACTAGAAATGTGCTGTCAACACTCACTCATTCAACCAGTAGTGTGTTCTGTACTTGTGCTAGAACAATGATGTAAAGAACATAAACATCAGTATCTATTTGGAAAGACTTAAAATAAACATAACATAATCTCATTATATTTATTAGAAATATAAATCAAGTATCGCAGGAAGATGTGGGAGGTTTTTACACAAGAGGTTGCATGTGCTTGGGTACATGCCTGAAAGATACACCAAAGTAAAATAACAGTCTGTATAAATTAAGCATAGAAAAGTTTATTTCTATTACTTAATTAATAATTATGTGGGAAATTAATATGCTCCCCCAAAACTGAATAAAACTGCCCAAACATTTATGAATACAACAAAGATCCCCTGGTGAGGAATAACATTCAGATTTTACAATATTATATTGCTGTCTGTTGTTACGCAGAATGTTACCTTATGGTCTCCACCTGAAAAGATGCTCCTGGCAAGCAGGAATTCAAAGAGCAAATAAAATCAAGGCCGCTAATCAGTGAAGCTTAAAACTGGCTATCTGGATAGAAACAGTCAAGTAACAAGGGTTCTAAAATGTCAGAAGGGCCAGAGGAGAAGGCAGAATGATGGCACAAGGGAAACTTGCCTAAATGTTAATGTAAAAATATTGCTTGAGTATTTATTATTTCTAAATCCTCTATGTCTTTAATATAAATACAGAGCATTTCTATTCTATTTGGAGCATATTCAGGGAGCAAATAAAGATTTATAATAATACAGTAGTATCCATATATCTTATACTTTTTACTTGATCAGGTCTATTTGATATTTTAGTAACTGGAAAATTTCAAATACAGCTGAGAACTCATACTGTGGAACTTAAGCTCAAGAAACATACAATTCATACAATTTTTAGGCGTCTTTCTTCTTCTGTTTCTTTTGCATGCTTCTTGTACCTTACTCTCTGGAGAAGAAAGCCTAACTTTACATGAAATATGGATCACACTCCACACCAGCATGAATTCACAACCCACTCTTACACATCACAGAACGACGATTGGCTTTTTATCTTTATGTCTAGTTTGACACTGGAATTGGGATCTTATAATTCCCCCTACATCCAACTGGAATATTTTGAAATTTTCTAGGCTGAAATACAACCAGCACCACAATTTTCTGCAGCTTTTTAAAATTAGAATAAAATATGACCTCTTCTGTTATTAGGTCTTAACTCATTATAAGACTCATTAGAAGTTTTTCAATTGTTGTGACAAGTATGGTGAAAAATGGGATAATACCTGATTAGGGTCAGGAGAAAATTAAGAAAGAAGAGAAAATGGTAAATTCAAACAAGAAGCTAGAGTGCTGCTCCCCTTATTCCTGTGGATCTTACTGCCAAACACAACCCATCCATTTGCCTGCTGGTCCCACTGCCAATGGTCCCATCTCTGTCAGAGACATGTAAAAGAGAAAAGTGAGGTGAATTCCTCTACCTTTAATTATGTTGTGACATATCTATCTATTGGTAAAAACTAATTGGCTCCAGGAAAGTTGTAATATCATTAAAAAAAAGCAGGACCTAGAAACACTAAATATGTTGTTTTATTCTCAAGGAGAATATGCAACATAATTTAACATAATAGGATTAGTCTGAAAAATGGATCTCTGATTGTGACCTCAAAACTCATGCCAAACCTCAATGTAAGAGATTACATGAGGGGAAAAAAAAACAAAGAAAATGGGTATGCTAGGAATAAAAGACTTCTACTAAAACATGGTGAATCTCTTCCTATTTATCTGCTGGCCATTACTTTCCTACTACACTACTGAGAATGAGAATGATATATAAAGTTTGTGTCAGAATATATTACTCATAGTCCAGAGCACAGCAATTATTTCTATTGTCTCAAGATTAAATATAATTTTCTCATAATTAGTTTTCAACTTCTAACTTCAGCTATTAGCATGCCATTTTGCTTACATTTTTTTAAAAAATAAAGATACCTGAGAAATTTATTATCATTATGAAATATTTAAAACAGAGTATTTGATTAATGTATTAATTTGATTGCATCTTTCAGCATGACTATTTAGTACAATGACAGCAATAGAAGCCTATACATTAGTCTTTCCCATTCCTCATTATAATTATTAGCATGTATCAAATATAGAAGTACGTGGGATCCACTGTGATAGTTCCATGTATACATACATAATGCACTAAACTTGTTCATCCAACCATCCATTCTTGACTCCATCTGTTTTTCCTACAGACATCCTCCTGAGCTCTTAGACAGTCTAATACTCATGTACAATTTTATAGTTACCAGAAAAAAAAAACATAGCCACTTCTAAATAATTTCACTTTAAGGTGTAATTAACTGCACTCACTTCTGTAGTCATTGCATTTTATAGTTTCAAATGCATTAACTTAGTCTGCTTTGGCACTGTAAAGGACTACCAAAAAATAACTGGCCTGTAAGTACTAAAAATGTGTATCTTGAGCTCTAAAAGCAAAGAGGTCTAAGAACAGGAGCCTGCTCGTGGTGGGTGGTTCTTTCTGGACTCAGAAGATTCTACAAATCATGATATGGTGGGAAGGTGTCCTCTAAGAAGTTGGTTATAATATCATAATGAATATCATATGAATCCCCCATAGCCTAGAGTGGTGTTATTTGCCAACTTATGGACCTGTAGGAAGTGTTTCAATCTTAGGCGCTCTGACTCAACAGTGGGTTGATACCTTCCTGAGTTCATATTACAATGGCATCATTTGGATGTGATGCAATAGCAGAGGTGAGGCCTAGCTGGAGGACTTTGGTAAAGGGAATGTGCCCTTTGGAGGAGCATCTTACCCTGGCCTTGTGAGCAGCCTCCCCCATATGTTTCTGCTGTCCTGGCATCACCACAGAATCCACACCAGCAGATCTAAGGACTGTGAGCGATAACTCTGAAAGTGTGGTCACAAGAACACTTCCCTTAAGTTACTTCCTCTCAAAGATAACAAGTGTAGGTATTAATACTGTCTATGAGGACTCAGCTAAGCCTTATCTGCTAATAACATCATATTAGGGAAAATTATTTCAAATGTTGACCTTCATGAGGGTGCAAAATTTCACTCTGTGGATCTTGTATTACTTTATTTTAACTTTTAACATTCCTTTGGTATTTATTTATTTTTATAGATATGTATTTAAATTAGAAACAATATTATTTTACATAACAATCCCATCCCAGTTCCCTCTCCCTCCCATCTTCAGATGCCCCGATTCAAACCCCATCCACTCCCCAAGGGAGAGGGATACCTTCCATGGGGCATCATCAAAGTGTATCACATTATTTGGAGCATGGCCTAATCCCCCCTGCCCCCCATGTGTCTAGACTGAGAGAGTATTCCTCCATAGTGAATGGGCTCCCAAAATCCATTTGTGCACTATGGATAAAAACTGGTTCCACCACACATCCTATAGATTGAGCAGGCCTCCTAACTGACACCCACGTTCAGGGGGCCTGGTCCAGTCCTATCATGGTTTCCCAGCTGTCAGACTGTGGTACTTGAATTCCCACTTGCTCAGCTCAGCTGTTCCTGTATGTTTCCCCACCATGGTCTTGACCCCTTTGTCCATCACTCCTCCCTCTCTACAACTGGATTCCAGGAGTTTGGTTCAGTGCTTAGCTGTGGGTGTCTGCTTCTGTATCCAACAGCTACTGGATGAAGGCTATATGATGGCTTTTAAGGTTAATTATCAGTCTCATTATAGGTGAAGGGCATTTAAGGTAGCCTCTCCACTTGCTTAAATTCTTAATTGGGGTCATCTGTGTGGATCCATGGGCATTTCCCTAGTGCCAGATTTTTCTTTAAACGCATAATGGCTCCTTCTATTAAGGTATCTCTTTCCTTGCTCTCCTCTATCCTTCCCCTGACTCAATCTTCCTAATCCCTCACATTCTATACACCCCCCCCTTTTCCTCTCCTCATCTCCTTCCTCCCTCCCCCTCCCCCATGCTCCCAATTTGTTCAAGAGCTCTTGTTCCTTTCCCCTTCTCCAGGGGTGTATGTCCTCTTAGGGTCCTCCTTGTTTCCTAGCTTCTCTCTGGAGGTGTGTATTGTAGCTGTATATGTCTAATATCCATATATGAGTGAGCACATACCATGTTTGTCTTTCTGTGACTGGGTTACCTTACTCAGGTTGGTTTCTTCTAGTTTAATTTGCTGATTGCATGACAGTTTACATAAGTGACCCAAAATATTCTATCAGAAAACTCCTATAGCTGATAAACACCTTCAGAAAATAACATCAATAGCCCTCCTATATATAGATGATAAATGGGCTGAAAAAGAAATCAGAGAAACATCACCCTTTACAACAGCCACAAACAACATAAAATATCTTGGGGTAATGCTTACCAAGCAAGTGAAAGAGCTGTACAGCAAGAACTTTGAGTCTTTACAGAAAGAAATTAAAGAAGATTCCAGAAAAATGGAAAGATTTCCCATGCTTTTGGATAGGTAGGGTCAACAAAGTAAAACTGGAAATCTTGCCAAAAGCAATCTACAGATTCAATGCAATCCCCAACAAAATCCCAGAACAATTCTTCACACACCTTGAAAGAACAATACTCAACTTTATACAGAAAAACAAAAAGCACAGGATATCCTTTGGTACTTATGTAGACAAATCCAAACTATTACAAATATAACTATCCCCCTCATAGACTAATTTTGCACCATGTTTCCAATTGGTAGCTTTTCAGAGTTATAGTCTCTCAAATGTGTGTTCAAATAAGAAGTCAAAATTGCATCTTGGCCATTAAATTTTTAAAGAGAAGTTACAGTATGTTGTAAATATATGTAACTCCAAAATTATTAGTATAATTGGGATTATTCCATATTACATCTATTTTCCTGCCAATGCCTTAGCATTGCTCTTCTATATGTCAAGTGGCTTTCCTTGTCTGGCACCCTCATTAAATTTGGGAAATTTTAGGAATGGTGATGTGCAAAGGCACTGATCATCCTTTCCTCTTTTCATCCAAGCTTCTCTTGGGGACTGCAGACATGGAGTAAGTCCCAATGAAGCATCGAATGCTGAGCTCTATGGTTCTCAAATATAATGATCTTGCTATCTTGTTGACAGACATAACAAATGCTGATCAGTTCTGAAGTTGTGTCCCAAACTAAGAATGTGATGTCAATGGTTATTGATAGGAGATGTCATTCTATATATGTTCCTCATACTGGTTAATGAATAAATCACTATTGGCCAATAGGAAAGCAAGAGAAGAGGGACTAGGAGACAAGGAGGAAAGAGGAAGTAGGGAGGAGAGGGTCAAGATGGAGAGTCTGGATAAGGAAGAACCGCCAGCCGCCTCTCCCTGGTTAAGACCACATGGAAATACATAGAAATGGGTTAATACTTAAGATAGAGCTAGCCAATAAGAAACTAGTCCCGGGCCAACAGAATTATATCTAATACAGAGTCTCTGTGCGTTAATTGGGGCTGGCACGACGGCGGGACTAGACCAGCACCGGGAGGAAAAACCGTACTCCTTACAGGTTATTTCTTAAAATTTTTCATTTTGTCAAACATCATTTCAAATTCCCATCTCTTTTCAAAATGTCCAAAGCCTTTATGGGCATTGGGCTTTTTCTTATAGCAATTCCATATTCTGTTTTTTACATAAAATCAAATGCAGTATAAAATCAAATTCAGCAGTCAAAGACACACTTCAATACTTTGTACATGGCATCCACCATATTTAAACTTCTGCTACAAAATGTACAATCTACTTGTATGCAACAAATTCTAAATATTTGTATCAGACCACTCTTGGAGGTTCTATTTACCTAAGTGACATATAAAGTGGATCCATGAATTCATTTTTCTAAGATCATTTTCCATCAAAATCTTTTCAGATGATATCCTATAACATCATTAAAGAAATTCTTTTGCCAAGGTTAGGTCAATGCTAAACAAACCCTTGCACAAAGGAGTCCCTTGTGGAACTCAGAAAGAGACAGGCAAAAACCCAGCTAGCAACTTGAATAAAGTTGAACAAACTCTGAAATTTAAATGGGAAGGAAACGAAGTGTGTGAATTCTAGATAATATGACAGGGGCATGCTATTATTTTTAGTGTATATTAATGTGGACAAGTTCTTTATATTGTACATAGCTGCTAGAAATTATTTGGACAGTGTAGGAGAAGAATTTGGACAGTAATATGAAGCTACCATGCAGCAGCAAATTATTTACTTGCTTTTCCCATTAAAATCTTTCCCTAGAGGTGTGCTATGTCTGAACCATATTACATGTCTTTTAGCACAAATTAAATACAATTCATTTTGACTTTAATTTATGTATTTTTCCTTACTAGGACATAAGCCCTCTTTTCTGACTCTATGCATAATAATATATTATACAGTACCACTACTGTCTGGATCAGTCAAATAAAAGGCAAATTATTCTAAGCTTATTACAGAACGAGAAGAGCAATACAGCATAAAATAATATGAAACATTATATAGAAGAAATAGTACTAGTTGTTATTTCACATTATATTTTACTTAGTATTTACATTCTGTGTTATATTCAAGATTTGATAGGCACTGAGTTAATTCAAATTCTGTGACATGGAAGTTTGATAACATAAGTTAATGCAAATTAACATGGCCATAGAACTTAAAGTCATGAGTGTACTGGAGAATATATATGACGAGGAAAATTCTTAATTCTTTTTGTACTCTTTCAGACCCAAAATTCCTATGTTCAACTAAGAACTTAATAGTACTAGAAACTGCCTTAACAATAGACCATCACATATGTACAAGTAGAGTATTGATAATAAAATACTTAGACATTTATATCAAAAACTATAGTTATTTCTCTTATGCTTCAGCAAAGTTCTTCTCTGCTTGAATTCACATAGTAGATCTGCAGTGCATTTATTCCAGCATGGACTATGTTGCTCCACATTTCCCAGCATAACCACATTTAGAGACAAGAACTTCAAAGAAGGATGGGTATGAGGTAAAAAATACTGCTGGTCACAGTGGTGTCAATAGGACAGGATATGCAGGGTTCTTGCACACAGGACATAGTAAGAAGGTAGCCTTTTCTAAGCCATGGAGACATCAAAGATGCACAAGAAACAAAAAATGTCAATGGCTGAATCTTTAATGTCTATTTATAGAACTCATAGAAAATAAACTTGTATTATTCCAACTGTCTGTTGCATGGAATTTTGATATGACAGCCCTATAGAATTGCATTCTCCCTAGTAAGGCTTTCCGGCAAGGTTGTCAATTAGTTGCATCTTTGGGCCTATCTTGTTGCCAGCTCCTACGATGGTAACAGTGGTGCCCAGCAGCTTTAGTGCTTGTACAAATAACAGTTTATATTGGGCACCTAATATGTACCTAGAAATTTGAGTTTTCAGTGCACACTCTGTAGTATTCCCACATGACAAATGCACAACAGAATCCTCAGTGGAGAGTTTCTAGTGGGCTTCAGAGAAAAAGAGTATATCACATGTGTGACACTCGATTTTCTTTCTGTTAGCACTATACAATCCTTGTGGAGTTTTGCCTGGAAAATACACTTTCTCATAAAAATCTACTCTAATTACCCTCAAACATCCATACTCTACAATAATTCAAAAGGCTCCTTGGGAACAATGAAGTATGGCAGGCAATGCCTGCAACAAATGTCCAATATGCAGACCATGGGAACTAGAACAGAATTAACTTCAATATCTATCTCCCTTAAACTTAAGAAATAGTACATGTAAGAAAATATAAATAGCATCTCTATTCTAAATCTGAATGCACTTAGTTTAAAACCTCAAACAAATCTGCCAGGAAAGGCTTAGGCTTCATATCTCAGAAACTGTCATTTGGAGCTGACCAATGTTTAAATGATTTATTACATAAACATACATAAACAAAACTGTCATTCTATGTTTAACTAGTCTAAACTTGTTTTTTAAAATATGTATATTATAACAATAGATATACTTTAAGATTACTTTCATAATACAATCATAATAAGTAAATATTTTTAAAAATCATCATCAATAAGGAAAAATACTGTTACACTTTTACTTGAAATTATATTCAAAATGGCTGTTGGCTGCTGCAAAACCTGTTCAAAACTCATCTTAAAATTTCACTTTCATTGTAACAGCCTTAAAAGCCATGTGGTAAGTGGTAACCAGGCCCAGGGAGCTCTATCCTTATGAAATATTTACAGCATCCTTGTGAGAGTGGCATAATTATTGTTGGTGTAGGTTCCGCATAAGATGGAGGGTTTGACCTCATTTTATCTTTCTGTTTTATGTGTACTTCCTTTAATATTGCCTTTGCTTGATGCAGCAAAATTTTCCTTGCAAATGCTGGTGTCATTATGTACTAGGCTTCTCACTGCCCCGAAGTGTGAGCCAAACCAACACCCATTGCTTTAGTTTAGCAAGCACAGTGTATTTTGTTAAAGTAGAAAAGCACAGAATAAGACAAGAATAATGCTACCTCATTTTCATTTTATATTCAAAATCCATCAGTTATCCCCTGGACAATTTTATTTTGTCTGCCTACTTCTAGTGAACATGGATGGATCATGTTTTTCTTCTATAATTATTGATTTATCATAAACTATGTCAAATTATATCTAACTCTATATATGTGCATTACAGTTTCCTGCAAGAGAGAAAAAAAGGACTCCAGAATAAACAGCAAAAATAGGACTGAATAATAATTCTGATAAAACCAAGGTTATGTTAAAGCTTACTCCTACATTTCCTTCCTCGTGATCACTAAAACAATCCAACCAAGTACCCCCAGGGGGGGGGAAATAATCTCTATACCATACTTAGTTATTGCAACAGCAAAAAGGTAGTTACTGAGACAAAAATGAAAATAGAGAGAATATGAGTTATTAGTATCCCAAATGGTCCTTTTACCTTTTTAAAATACCAGGGTACGATTGGCTACCAGACTCTGCTGATGTCACTGTTGGAATGCACCAATGACCAGCCAGCTGTTGAACTTTCAGACTTTACAGTAAACTTGAAACTACCACAATCCCTAATCTACAGGAGCCTTTGCTGTCTTCTTCTGCCAGGTGGCCATTGGTTGAAGCCATACAGAAGGCAAAGCAATAAGTCTAAAATAAACAGCGAACTTATTCAGCTTTTGCTGTAAACATTCCAATGAGTTCCTATCACATGCAAACAAAGACCCTGTCTATAACCCAGCCTGTGAGACCGTTTGTGGCATATTCTATCTCTCTGACATAGCCCTGAATTACAATCACGTGAGACTCCATTCATTCCATACCAGTTACAAGGACAGCCATAACTAACCAGTCACCTTTATGCCTCACAGCTTCTGTACTTACTGTGCTCAGGACTCTTCCCTCTGAAATACACATTTTTCTCCTTTATTCATTATACATCTGCTAAAATGCTGCAAACCAGAGGAAGCTCCATTTTGCCTTTTTCTTCCCTTTTATTGAAAAATGGGTTTTTCCCCCTTATCTAATAGATCCATTACAATTTCCCCTCCTCTACTTCTCTCAGTTTCTCACAACTACCCCTCCCATCTTGATCCATCCCCTTTTGGTTTCTCATTAGAAGACAAATATGCTTCCAAGGGATTATAATATAATATAATAAATATAATATAAAAATATATAATGACTATGACCAAACAAAAGTTCAACACATCTGAATAGGTCAAAATCAAACAAACACCAGAAGGAAAAGACCCCAAGAAAAGGCACAAGAAACTGATGACGATTCAAAGAACCATTCATTTGGCCTTCCTCTTTGAAAGGAGACATTATAGTGTCACTTTCTTTCCCTGAAATTCTGTTTTATTTTCTCAAGATCCCTAAAAACACACTGTATAGTATTTGTTGTGTATTTTTCTTTTATCATGAAACCCAGACACCATGAAATCAAGTATTTGGTTTGTTTTATTTACATTGAGACATGAATGTCTTAGATCATTATAAAGCCCACGGCAGTTAATCAATAACTAGATTGGATACCTCAACAAATTAATGAGTTAAAAGATAACTGCAGCAATGATTCAGAAATACACCACAGTGGGATCTTACTGGGAGAACAAAAAGGTATTTTAAGTATTAAAAGAGACCACTAATTCCCAAAGGTGGAAAATATCTGTAATAAAATTATCTCACTCTCCACACATGTAGGACATAAGATGGATGTTTCTGAAACGAAATTGCCACAAAATATTCCTCTTCTGTAGGGTCTCAAAATGTACTCCTTTCTATTACGATATACTAGACAAAATACCTTGAAGCTATATTGATTCCAGGACATTTGAAAGGGTAAATTATCAGCCTTGCTTTGTTTATAGCAAATTTTTTTTCCAGAGTTCTAATGAGGTGGATGAGCTCCTTCAATGAGAGCAATGTATTTAGGAAGTTAACTGGTTTTCTATATTTAGGAAGTTGGATAATATAATGAGATATTCACCTTGTCCGCACCTGTGGCATTGACCATGCCCATTAGGGGTGGAGACAGGGCCAGATGTGACCTGGGGTAACTAAACTAAGGCTAAGGAGGGGGCCCTGAGAGCTCTCTTGCTTGCAGCATGGGGACAAGAATACATCTGGAGGCATCCTTGGGACCAGGAACCTGCTAGTGTTCATCTGTCTATGTTGTGAGTTCTCCCTGAATAAACATCTATTCGGCCTATTTGTTTCTCCTGATCCTTATTAAACATCAATAGGATAATTAAAGAAAAATGTTCTATGACACACTTCTGATGAAAACAAAATCTCATATACCTTATGTCATAAAAACTATTTTATATTTTCTCTGCTTATGTTTCAATACAGGTTGCCCTCAAAAAGTTCATATTTATTTTTTCTCCTTTATACACAGCATTCCTGTTAATCAGTTTTTATAAAAGTAATATGTGACAATATAAAATAAATAACATGAGTTCTGAATATTAAACACTAATCTTTCAAAGTTAAATAATCCTTTCCCATTTGACAATAAGAAAAATAATGCTAAGTAGAAAAGTCATTCATATGTATATATAGGGAACTCTTGATCTAAAATTGGAGATCCTGTTTCTGTGAAAACAACAGCAATTATTTTCTGTTTTACTGTGTTGTTGTAAAAGTTCTTTATATACTGACCTCAGCCTTGCTTTTTATTTTCCCCTAAAGTGGTTGTACTTGTCTTTGCTTTATAGATACATAATTTAAGAAAGTAACTGTCTTGTAGTGATAAGGAGAAGAAATTGGCAGAAGTGGGCTTATAGTTTCCTATAATGCTACAGAAGTCTTTACTGTAGAAACCTTCCAGTGTATTTCCTTTGAAAATATATATGCCCGGTTTTTACAATGCTGCATTATGTAATATATGAGGTTATGATAAATGGCAGGAGGTACCTATTTCATTTTACATTGTGGGACTATTTTCACTTTCTACCTTTTTAGAATATTGTATATTTAAATAACCTAACAGGAATGAGGTGACATATTATTTATGATTTAATAAAGCTTATGTGGGGATCAAAATGCAAAGCTGGCCACAGCCATAGAGCCAGGTAATAGTGATACACACCTTTAATCGCAGCAGCCATACTAGCTAGCCATAGAGGCCAGGCAGTGGTGGTACACACCTGTAATGCCAGGACACCAGAAACAAAGGCAGATGGATCTCTGTTAGTTCAAAGCCACATTGAGCTATGTGAAATTGACTGAGTCTAAAACAGAAACACTTCACACAAGGTGATCTCAGTACTTGGGATCCCTTGCATTTAATCCCAGCACTAGGGAGATGGAGACAGGAATGTTATGGCTAGGCAGAGAGAGGAATATAAGGAAGGAGGAGACAGGAACTCAGGGGAGTGAAACCTGAGGTTTGATTAAGAACCTTGCACTCTGAGGATTTCTGCAGACAGGATCACTCATTTCTATGTTAGAGGTAAAAGCTAATGGCTGGCTGCTTTGCTTTTCTGATCTTCAGTTTGAATCCCAGTATCTGTTCTGGGCTTTTTTATTCATGTTACACATGAATACACTTCAAGTTATGGATCAGAAGTCCTATGACACTTTGCACAGTTCATAATCATGGGGAATTAAAGTTAATGAAACAAACTTTGAAAAGCTGAAAAGTTGAAAAACTGACAGGAAATGACCATCTGCATATCAACTAAGAGACACCCACTTACAAAATAGCTGAAATTGTTTATCAGAATATACCTTTTTGAATTAGTGGCTTGTAACATAAGAGTTGGGGTTATCCGAATTAGTAAGACTAAACCTTTCATTTTATTTAGACAAAAAGTGTGTTGGGGGGGATGTTGGGGGATAATCTTTTTGTACACCATAAAGATGTGTCTTTGTCAAGATGCCTCCTGATTAGTTTAATAAAGAGCTTAACTACCAATAGTTAGGCAGGAGGGAATAGGCTGGGATTCTAGGAAGAGAGAGGAACTTGGAAAGAATTAGTCCTATGCAGATTATGTTAGCTAGATACAGAGGGAGTGAGGCATACAGAATGGGGGCAAGGTAAAGAGCCATTCAGCAGAGTGGAGATGAATAGAAACAGGCTAATTTATTAGAGGTAGTTGGGAACAAGCCTAAGCTAAGGTTAAACTTTCATAATTAATAATAAGTCTATGTCATTATTTGGGGGCTGGTCACCCAAAGAAAATCTGACAAGAAGGCTTGCTACATTGTTTCTAATTAAAGACTAAAACAAAAATATATGCTCCTGGCTAATAGGATAGGTAAAGATACTTGCCAACATGTCTGATGAGAACTCTACAAATTGTCTTCTCTGACTACCACACACATGCACTAGCACCCTACCTACACACACACACACACACACAAATACAGAAATGTAAAATTTTATGAATCATCTAGAACTGATGTATTTTTTGAAACGTTTTTCACATAATGCAAATTGTATGTAATAAACAATAAAACTTGTGAGTTATATTGCATGTTAATAAGTCCTGGGTTAAGACTTTATGATCCCATCCCAGTGACACAAAGCATGTCTCCTTTAATGGCCCAGCAAAATTTTGAGAGGCAAATTTATATTTCTGTTTCCTTCTTAATTGAATTGGGGAGCTTTCTTTTACTTAAAGCAAACTTTGGGCCAGGGCAGAAGAATAGTCAGATAACAATACTACTTCAAAAATATATATTAAAGAGACTATTTCTCTCCCAGTATCCATGCTCCTTTATGGACAGGAGGGTAATCTCAGATGAAAATGTAAGAATGCTATAGGCAAAAAGAAGACTTCGGGAAATGAAGAAAAGTAACAGAGATCTTTGATCCAGAAAGTAAAGAAAATGAGAAAATAGTCCATTGTAACTTGGAACCAGTTCTGGGAAAACTGACTATATGAGCGAGAGCACAGACTGTACCATGGCTGGCTCACGTGTGCCTCACAGGTGGTGGTGATACCTGAGAGATGGTGGCTGTACCTCAGAGAAGGTGGCTACATCTCAGAAGGAGTACCTGCACTTCAGCTGAGATACTTGCACCTCCAGGAGGGTGGCTGCACCTCAGAGAGGGTAGCTGAATTGAGAAAGAGTAGCAGTGGCTGCCCTTCGTATGAGGTAGCAATACCTCAAACTGTATGGCAGTACCTCAGAGGGAGTGGCAGTATCTCCAAGGGTGACTGTTTCTGAGAGAAAAGGTAGCTGTACCTCAGAGGGAAAGGCTGTGCCTCAGAGAAAGTGTCTCTGTGAACTCCAGGTGCTGCATAAACTGCCTCAAAGACTTTTCAAGAATGCAAACTTAGCAAGGCAGAAATGTGCTGTAAAAGGAAATGAGTAACATTTCATGGAAGACTAGTGAGTAGTGGTGTTCTTCAGTACTGTTGTGTACTTTAAAAGCAGAATATAGGAATAGTTTATTCCTATTGAATTTATTACAGCATAAGAATAGATAGGGTGATTTAATAATATGTATTTGGTATATTAAATCAAACATGACTTTTGATAATGAAGAGAAGAAGCTATAGACACCGTGCTTCACTGATGGACAAATGAATTTGGAACGCTCAAGATCCATGGTACTAAGGGGGGGAAAGTAGCACAGCTCCTCAGCTGGCAGGCAGGTGGGGAAAGAGGCTGTCTGTTGGTGAGTGGGCTTTCTATTTAAACCCTTAAAATGGCTGTCTTCCTGCTTTTCCACCACTCAGACAAATGGGAACTTCCAAATCTCCCAGGAGGGAACACTCTTGTAGTAGCAATCAATCCACTTTCCTTTCTTTATCTGGATTATCCAATCTCCTTCAATAATTCAAATCCACCCAAAAAAGCCACTCATCCTAACCGCAAGCACAAAAGTATTCTAAAGTTCTCACTTCCTGATAACCGTCCTGACTCACGGAGTCTCCCTGTCTGTGTGCTTTGGGGTGAGTGTGTGTGTGTGTGTGTGTGTGTGTGTGTGTGTGTGTGTGTTTGTGTGTGTTTGTGTGTGTTTGTGTGTGTGTGTGTGTGTGTGTGTGTGTGTTTTCAATAAAATGGTAAAAGGACCATGCTACGATAGAACAGTAAATTGGCCATCCTAAGGGAACTTTAGTATAGGAAATCATGCGGAGTCTAACAAGGACACAAAAGGCAGATTGAAAATTAGGTGGTAGGAAACTAGGGAGGTAGCAGAAAGGAATGTAGAGTACTGTAGACAGAATGAGGACCTGAAGGCCAAGACTTCCGATATGAGTGTCTCTCTATCGAAGACCATAACAAAGAATGAGGACCTGAAGGCCAAGACTTCCGATATGAGTGTCTCTCTATCGAAGACCATAACAAAGAATGAGGACCTGAAGGCCAAGACTTCCGATATGAGTGTCTCTCTATCGAAGACCATAACAAAATCTCATGGTTATGCCATCTACTCCTGCTTTAGGCATCAGAGGAATAAAAGTGTGTGATCATATCATGGGTCTATAATGACATGGTATCCCTACTCAATTGGTTATTTGTAATCCCTCTGTCATTAATAACGATATGGTGAAAGCTGTCAGCTTGTATATGTACAGAGTTAATATAATGCTAAACATAGTTAAAATATAAGTTATGTACTTTCTGTTTCTTTAGAAACATGTGACCATGATCATAGCCTGAAAAATTATGATAATCTGAAATGCTAGAAATTTCTCAACACCAACAGAGAAGAACACTGTGAGACTATTACCTGTCTGTATGGAATGATTGACACTTAAGTGCAATGTATTATGAGTTAGCCATCGTGTCCCCTGATGGATGCACACACATCATAGTTTCACAGTTGGTGTGAATTCAATAGGGAAGAGTGCTGACTGTGGTGAACTGGAGGTCATGTGACTTGCCCATACAGATACTTCCCCAGTTGTTTTGTCCCTTCTGTTTGCAAAGTAAGGCAGAGTTGCTGGATTTTCCAGTTAAGGCAAGGTTGGAGGAATTGCCAAATACCAAAGCAACAAATAAGCAATAATCATACAAAGTTTAGTGGGGTGGGTTACACATTGTATGGGAAAAAATTAAATCATATCTCAAATGAAATGTAGAATGCCTTTCAGAGCATAATTTTAACAACTAAATTTGAAGACTAGATTTTAATAGTACCACTGATGGAAACAATAATTTATCAGAGAAAAGAAATGTTGGTATCAAACAAGGTTTGTTAAGTTTGATGCCTAAATTTCCAAGTCTATAAAGCCACATGTTTCCCACTTTAGTGAACTAGCCTCAGAGTATTACCTAGATTTTTGTAACATTAATTTACTATATCTTATTGTGGAATGCACTTAACAACAGTTTCTTAGCAAACAAGAAATTTAAAATAAAGACACAGGAGTAGCAGAGGGAGAAGAGATGTTGGAAATGATATAAATATATCATCTGAGTAAAATGTTCACAAAGTAAATATATGAAAAAAGGCAGATGTTAATAGGGTTATAACTATTAAGTAATAAAATAATGATCAATTTGTCTATTTTTCATGCTATATATAAAGTAAATATAGTCATAATGTTATTTTAAATGGAAATGTCAATGTGTTGTACACTTGGACTGACACAAGTCATCTTTATTTAACCCCAGCAGTCTGTGATTAATGCTAAATAGGTATGAATAACAGAAGCCATTTTTCTTGCTAGTTTAACCACTGCCCAGAAGAAGAGTATATTGCAAGCCCTCCATCAGCAGCAATGCAGTTTTGCAGAGACATAGTGGCTTTGCTTACTCATTGTTACATATGTGACAATGAGGTGAGGTCCTAGACTCACCACTGTTTAGGAAACTGGTGCTGTACCTTGAATGTTAGTGTGAGTGAACTCACAGACATCTAGGCAGTTAGTAAAACCCTTGGGTGTGTCTGTGTGGCCTATGGCGACATAAATCATCAGAGACTAACAATAGGTGGAACTGTGGAAGGTTAAAAACTAGTTAAATGACCCTGGCTGCTTAGTGTGTACCTTTGAAGTGTATATCTTATTCTTGGCCCCTTCCTACAACTCCTCTCTGCCTCAGGGTAACAAAGAAATGAGTTACAGCATGTTGCCTTCATGATGTTGTTTCTCTCTCACTAAAGGACATGAAACATGAAGCAAGTCACAACAGAAAAAAGGATCTGAAACCATGAGCTCCTACACAACTCTCCTCCTCTTAACTTCCTCCCCCAAGTATTTGTCATTGAAACAAAAAATAAACAACAAACAAAAACAAAAAACAAAAAACATGACTAATGCAGAACTTATGGGGTTTATTTTCACTATATTACATTCTTGGAGAAAAAAAAAAAGTACCCACATTTTTCTCTATATCTGAAAGGTGCCATGCTGACTGATGGAGCTAATTATTTTTCTCTCTTTTCTACTAGTAAATAATTAGATTACTGAAAGAAATAACTTTCTTCTATTGAAAAATATTACCATGTTCATTAAATATATTTGTGTATGTGTTCTGGTTCACACCTTGTGTAGATGATGGTACACATGTGTGCAAATCTTTGTTTATGCTAGTGCATGCTGTTATATGGTATGTGTGTGCGCGCACACATGCGTGCGTGAGTGCGTGCGTGCATCTGTCTGTCTGTCTCTGTCTGTGCCTGTGCCTGTGTGTGTGTGTATGCTATTGCATTTTAAATGTGACTACATGCGTGTGCGTTTTCATGTGGAGCCCAAGAGACATGCTTGGGTGTTACACCTTAGGAACTTTTTACTTTGAGACTCATAGTCTGGAGCTGTACAATCAGGTTAGGCTAAGAAGTCCTCAGGACTAGTCTTGTCTTTGCCTCCGCAGAACTGGAATATAAATCCATTGTGTACTACAAGCATCTGTGTATTGCTTAAAAATAGGTTCTGAGATTGAATCCAGAGAAATCACTCTAGCAAATATGCTCTACTCTCAGTCCAACAGCATAATTTTGAATAAAGTTATAAACTACAATTTCAGGGTTTTCTTCTCCTAATGATTATAAGAGAACATAAATATACTCTATGCCTTAATAAAAATGTTTGAAATTAGTAAACATTATGCCACAAAAGTACTGCCCAAAATATTTTCTTTTACTTTGTATTTATATAAAAACAAATAATTGATGTTACTCTCCAATACAATGTCAAATTTCAAAGACAAACTAATATTGGAGTTTTACTACCTATTTAAAAGATTAAATTTTGAATAACTTTAAGTAATAATGGTATAGTTTTATAAGTATGAGAAATTTCTGAAGACTATAAATCTTATTTTTTCACATGATAAGTAAAATACTAGGAACTTTAAATATATTAGACACTCAAATCCAATGCAGCATATTCCAGGCTCTCAAAAGTCTTAATTGTGTTCAAGAACCATTTATACACATTAGCTCCAAAACAGTATTGATCTCTTAGAAGCAGTCAAATAATCCAACAAAAATGATTGTACTTAAATTAGTTTTATATCAGCAGATTCTAGAATATAAAAAACTCATTTTAACCTTTGTTAAAATCACATTCGGTTTTAGCATTATAATTTATCCATACATTAAGAGAAAATGGTTTCTGGTGATGCACTGAAAATTCAATTAAAATCTTCGTGAAGAATGGATTATTCTATGAATTCCGCCCCATATCCTAAGAATAAAATACCTCATATTATTAATCTTGGTAGCACAAGTTGTGGTGTCATTTTGACAAATCATTTATACCCCAGTAGTTGCTATTCAGTATTTACCAATTCTTTGATACAGAAATGAGAGTTTCATTATTTTACTAAGTCTGCCACTGTTTTAGTTGGGGTTTTACTGCTGTGAAGAGATATCAGGGCCATACAACTCTTATAAAGTAAACATTTAATTAGGGGCAGTTTACAGTTCAGAGATTTAGTGCATTATGCATCATGTCTGTTGATATACAGGAAAATATGTTGCTTGAGAAGGAGCCCTACATCTTGATCAACAGGCAACAGGAAGTAAATTCTGCACCACATTGGGTATAGCTTGAGCATAGGAGTCCTCAAAGCCTGCCCCCACAGTGACACACTTCCTCTACAAAAAGTCATACCACTCCAACAAGCCACATCTCCTAATATTGCCACTCCTTATGGGGGGCATTATTTTCAAACCACCACCGTAACTAATCATGAAACAACTCAGGTATGTTTAGAAATTAAAAGTCTTCAATGGACAGCCTTGTGGAAGACTTATCTCAGTGATACAATAGCATTGAATGAAGGGAAGCCGTAGGTATCACTGTCCAGCTTATATGTAGCATGAGGCTTATTGAGATACACCCCTACTATGAAAAACAACAAAATACCAAATAATAATTTTATACACAACTAAAATGAACATTCTAATACACACTCAAGCATGCCCTACTTTACTTTCAAAGCAAACCAGGCAAAAAAAACTTGAACTCAAGTGCACTATCCCCATGTTCCAACTTTTTTATCCAGACAATTGCAGATTTCTTTTCTTTATAATAATATTAATGACATACAAACATTTTGGTACAAACAGTTCATTTTATGCTAGAGCTAAAAACTCAACCCTTGTAGACAATGAGGAAATTTCCCTATTTGTAGAGTACATAGACTATCAAATTGGAGAATATGTTTAGGAGAATGAATCCACACCTAATGTTAACCAAAAATCAAACTTTTAAGTCACTAGGCCTAATGTTAACTTTTTTGTAATGATTGCCCCATTCAGTACTGCTGCTGAAGAAAATATAAGAAGAATAAACACTGTATATTCACCCATGTAAACCAATTACTGACTACTGTGATTTAAAATCGCTACTTCATATTGACCAATAAGTTAAACTACAGCTCCTGTGTCAGACATGACATGCAGCAACTGCTTCACATATATTTCAACCTTCAGCCTTTAGGTAGCAACTGAACAATGGCACAAAAACAACCCTTCATATAATGCATTTAAAGATGAATTAAGACATGACAAAAGGATGCATAAAACTACTCTCAGCACTAAAGGGGCTGAAGAAGATATCTACTTCATAAGTAACAAAGTAAGACAATCAACCAGGTAAGATGAATGAACCAGCTCACCTCACATCTGTATATGACTATATAGCATAAACTGTTTGCAAAATTTGAAATACTAAGAAAAATATTTTTGGGGGGCCATTATTATCTTTTACCTTGAAAGGCAGAGGGTCTTCTGTGAGAGGGCTGATGGGAAGCGAGGTGGTACTGCTGGAAGGGCTCACATCACTCTACAAAGAAAGGATCCTTGTGTTAAAGATGCCATGCTTGAAATAATTTTCAAAATTCCTAACCGAGAAAGTAAAACTCTTTGTTGAGATAAACAAATAAGTATGTGTTAAAAAATTCAACATGGCTATTTTAATGAACTATAATGACTCTTTTGTGTTAAAGCAATATGTAACAGTGTTACTGAATTTATCTTCTCTGAAGATAAAACTATAATGAGTCATTATTATACCATGTCAATAGCTTTCTGTCTGACATTTAAACATTTTTGTTCCTTTGTAGTGATTTAGCTATGCTACTTACCTCATATCCATTAAATAAGCCACATACAATTAAGATAATTGAAACAAGAGAAACAACATTTTTATGCTTCCTATTCCTAGACCTTGACATTTATATCCTTTCTTTTATTTTGCATACTTTATTAATTATAACATTGTATTAAATATTTGAGAATTTTGTGCATGCATACGATGTACTATGATCATGTCCAGCCCACTGCCAAGCTCCCCTATAACCCTTCCAAGTTTCACACCCACTCCCCCTGTTAACTTTACATTCTTTTTTTTTTTTCTTATAGTTCATGGAATCATATTTGTGCTGCAACATGTTCACTGGGCAATCCACTAGTGTTTGTGCAACCAACCTAGTCATACTCTTGAATCAAATGAATTCCCATCGTTCATTAGCCATCAACTGTCAGTAGCTCCTCAGTTAAGGGTGGGAGCTTGTGAGTCCCTCACCACTCAACGCTAGCATGTTAAACATCTAGATCTTATACAGGAAAATACGGTTGTTATGAGTCCATGAATGCTGTGGCTTTATCATCTGCAGAAGACAATGTTTCACCCTGGCTTTCCCCAACCTCTGGCTTGAATCATCTTTTAATCCCTCCTCCATAATTATCCCTAAGTCAGGAGAAAAGGAAAGTGTGATACAGAAATTCCAATTGTGGCTGAATGCATCATTAATATAGTCACACTTATTCTTATCACTTTGACCAGTTATAAGTTTCTACTTTAAACTTTTGACCACTACATAAAGAAAAATCTCTGAAATGGTTGAGGATTGCATGGGTGTGGATGAATGAATATGGAGGGCAATTTAATACTAAGTGTGTTTAGCAGAGTTATAGGAGTGGGTTTACCACTAGGGTCTATGAGCTCCCCACCATGGATCCTTTGCCAGCTGTGCAGTACCACTTATGAATTTCCTCCTTTATAGCAGACCTTAAACACAACCAGAAAATGGTTGATTGCCCATATAACAGTGTGGGAACTATTGCATACATGAACACGTCTTACCAGCCTGATCATCACTATAGCTTAAAAAGAGTTTACATGTAGGCAGATGCTATTGATTTGTCTCTCCCTTGTAACATTGCTAATTAACAATGTGAGGAGAGGGTTCCCATACATAAAACTAGGTATTCTATTTGGCAACCTGTGACTCCTGGGAGGATATTCCCATTGTAGGTTAACTCAATTAGACTCTTTAATATGAATATATCCATATAAATATTTACATAAATATATACACACACATATATATTTAATAACATTGAGGTTTCTACTTTTTGTTTTCAAACAGCTTTAGTGTTATTTTCCTCAACCCTACCTCTGCCTTACTCTGCAATACTTTTCCCCACCTAACATTCCCTCTCGATTACTCATCCCTGTGTAGAACCACCTATATTCTGCTATTAACTTCCCCTAAGATATTTCTTCCCGCTTCACTGCAAATGGCCGTATCTAGCTGCTAGAATCAAATAAAAATGTTTGCACAAAATAAGAACATGTTTGGAATGATTTATTGCTATTTCAATCCTTCAAAAATATAATTCAATAACACTCCTTAAACAAATTTTGTTTTTGAAAGATGTATGAGTTAGGAGTCTTCATCAATTCACTTTACTAAAAGCAAAAATAAGCTACTGTTACGCAAATAAAACACCAAAAAAGGAATGTCCACTGTCTTAGTCTGCTTTCTATTGCTGCCATAAGACACTGACCAAAGGCATCATAGGGAAGGGAAGAGTATTTGGGTTACAGGTAATAAATAGCCCATCATCAGAAAAGCCAAGTAAAGAAATGAAGGCAAAGGCAAAAAATGAAGAGATAATGGCCATGGAGGAATGCTGCTTACCTACTGGCTTGCTTCCTTTGACTTGCTCTGCTTTCTTCCTTCCTTCCTTCCTTTCTTCCTTCCTTCCTTTCTATTTATTTTTACTTTTTCTCTTCTCTTTTTAAATTTAAATTAAAAACAATCTTTTTTTATATGTCAAATCCCAGTTCCCTTATCCTCCCCTGCCCCCCACTGACCCCCTATCACATCCCCTTTCTATTCCCCAGGGAGGGTAAAGCCTTCCATGAGGGATCATATCATTTGGAGCAGGGCCTAGGACCTCCCACATGTGTCTATGCTGAGAAAATATCCCACTATGTGGAATGGGCTCCCAAACTCTACTCATACACTAGGGATAAACACTGATCCACTACTTGAGGCCCCATAGATTGCCCAGGCCTCCTAACTTACACCCACATTCAGATGTTTGGTGTCGGTCCTGTTTCCTTTCTTATACAGCATAGGCCCAAATGCCCAGGGACATTACCTCCCCAGTAGGTTCCACCTCCTGCATCAATTACCAATCAAGTAAATGCCCCAAACACGGCCACAGGCTGATATGACTGAGACCATTCTGCAGTTGAGTTTCTATCTTCCCTCACAGAGCAAGTTGACAAACAAGATTAGTTATGACATCTACATTTTTCGACTTGATTTTCAAATATATATGTACAAATATATATTTTCAAATATATATGTACAAATACAAGAAACCTTGCCATAAAGAGTAAAGCAAAATAATGAATTGACATGCTTTGATGAACAATATTAGCTTTAGTTCATAAAAAAGAACATATTCAAATAAAGGTTGATGTTGTACTTCCTTTTATTTAAAGGCATTTTAATTCACTTATTAAAGTTTACATTGAAGTAGATAAATTAAAAATTATTAAAATATTTCTCCTGTTTTTCCAGTCTGGAGACCATGGAAAAAAAGTATAAGCACCAACTGAGACCTTCCACAAGATTTTATGTTAAACACATTGCACTTAAGTGAGTTAAATGACTCAGAAGGACATTAAATAAAAACTGAACAACACATAAAAAGTTAGAAAAATATCAGTTAATGGCTATCTTTAATTTCTAAATTTACTCAAGACTGCTAAGCCAGTAATCAATCAAAACCCAGGAAATATTAATTATAAAATCAACTGACTACAGGAAACCTCAGGAAATTTTATGAGTTACAAATCTTTCTGATTCTATTCTATAATAGAAAAGGTTTCTTCCACCAACCAATTTAAGTTATAATTCTAGCATAAGAAATGAGTGAAAATTTTACAGAATTAAAGTTATGGAAAATGTGACTCTGGGCTGTTGGAACAGCTTGTAGAAAGTGGAATTGCTGATACTTGTCTTGGAGGGTCTGTACTTGTTAAAGTGCCATGTCCCTAGCAATAGCTGTGAGAATGGAGATGTCTGGAATATATACAGTACAAATAGTTTTAAACTCCTGTAAGACAGTGAACTGAGAATCAAGCCATGTAGCAAAGTTTTTCAAGGAGTAAGTTCTCTCAGGCCTTGTCAGAAGTCAGTGTGCAAAATTCTTAGCTCTCAGAGGTTGGCTTTGGAGATTTGACTCAGTGTCACTGACATTGGAATGCCATTCATAGTGAGAGCTTCCTTCTGCTTATAAAATTCAATTCATATGATAACACTTCAGTTCTGTCTCTCTTAAAAAAAATCTTGGCATAACTGCTTTAAGCAAGGGATCAATCTTAAATAAAAAATCTGATGAACTACACTCTAATATAAAAATGAAAAAAATTAACAAAAGTCAAGTAAACGTGTTTTCACTTTTATCTTACTGTTTTTGAAACTCTTTTTAGGAACTTGCAATTCAGGTGTCATCAGGACATAATTGCTCTTCTAAATAACAATATATCAAAACCTTTGGAGATATTTATTATTCATATTTCAAATCTTAATTAACTTGACCTTTTATTCAAACATTGTAATATTAACAAATTTGCCTAGTAAGTTACAGATTCATAAAACACAAAAACACTCCATGTTGATTTTTACACTTTTAAAGGATACAGTATATATTATATTGTTATTCTTCCTGTGCTTTGGTTGTATTTATATTTTGGAAGTAGTTCAAGAAATTGAAGGACACATAAAAGAGGTGGACTCCCAGAAAAGCAAAAATCCCCATAGACTGGATCTCCCTCCTCTCAGGTCACACCCTTGTGTGTCCTTAAGCACCAAGGATAGCTCATGCCCTAATGCTAATAGGTGCCATTCATTTGCATGTCTGGTTCTAAGTCCAACCTGGTACCACACACTTTCAACACCAAAGTGAATTCATAATGTAACATTTTTCTTACCTTTAGATTATTTTGCTGAAATTTGATTTCATCTTTCTAATTGTGCCTTATACAATCTTCTCTTTTGTTTTCCTATACACTAAGCTTAATATGATCTTTGTGATTAGTGGCTGAAAGTAGGCAAGTGTTCCCTTGGAGCACTTTGGAGACATTCTGGCCAACACTGCCCTTTACTCATGTATTCTGTTTTCTGCTGTTTTTTTTTTTTTTTTTTTTTTTTTTTACTTGTCTAATCTTAGAGCAACCTTAGACTACTCCTTCATATTACAGTTCCTCTAAATTACCACGTGTATATGTGCCACCTGAACCCATAGCACCTAACTTGTGTTGCTTTAGGGGTGGTGGAGAAAGCTTCAGTGTCTAGTTAGAATTCTTCCAGACACACGCAGCCATGCTCTGGCTCTTATTCCTTATTGTCTCTTCCATTCTCCATCCACAATGTCAGCTGTGTTTCCTATAGTATATCTCCATCATACTTCTTGACCATGGGCTGAAAACAAGTGGATTATGAGCCAAATAAACCATCTTTTGAAGATGATTGACTTAGATAATTGGCTATAAGAAAAGTCAACCAACATACACTAATTTAAAAATTTTCTCTTAGGGCAAGTTTTGTGTTTATGTGAATTTGATAAATATAGTCACATGTATAACCACCACTGAAATCAAACCACAAGGCATTTCAGAAAAGTATGACATTTCTTCATATACTTGTGTATCCAGCAACAAGATATTACTTGACACTATTGGTTTATTTAATGTTCCATTCTATTTCACATAGGATTCCAGTATAGACTTTACCCTGTTTTTGTCCTATTTTTGATTTTTTTAAAACAATATATTAAAAAGAATTATTTTTTTTTTACATTCTGTTTGTTTTTTCTAGTTACTTTTTATAGCTCATATGCTTTTTATTTAAGATTAGGAGTCTTTCTACTACTGGGGTTTCACAGAAAATATATACTATCTTTCTTTTACTTTTTTGACCTTTTCAATTCCAAAGCTTATGCCAAGGAAATAAATACAGGAATCGGGTTTGGAATTGATTTCTGATCTTTCTATGTGTACTGAACAGTAAATGATGGCAATTTTATATCACACAGATTCCAGCCCAATGTTTTCACAGATTAATTTGAATTTAACAACAATTCTTAGGTGGGGTACTCAATTTTTCCATTATAAGTTCTAAGTTGACTTCATCTATAACAAGTGAAATAGCTAATATAGTATCTGTTTATGATTGTGTCAAAGGAGGGCAAGATCCTAGCTAAATTATTTTAAATGTTTTTCAAAGTCAAAGTTCTTCTTATTGTGGAAACTGCTGAGCAGATGGTTCTCAGAAGAATGAACACCTGAGATGGGAAGGAGCAGCAAGGAGGCAGGGGTTACAGGAGAAGCACTGTGTCTATGACTCACAGGCGAGGTCTTTTAAACTAACATATTGACATGCCTTGACACAAAACAGACACACAAAACAAAAAAACAAACAAAAAAAAGGCTGCTTTTGATAAAATTGTTAGAGATATATAGGAAATATTATTCCCTTCTTTAAAGCTTTTGGTAGGATAAAATCTAATTTAAGCAGTTATAGATGTTTTGCAACTTCATTTTGGTGAGTTGAAAGTTAGGTCTCCTACAAGCAGAGCAGATGCCAAAAGGTTTAAGGAAAGCAGGGGATTGTGGGGAAAAAGGCTACAAGCTGATTAGAGCTTCTCCTGGACCATAAGGCAGATTCTATATGTGCACAGAAGATGCACAAGGGCAGATGGTATATCATGACACTTTGGACTGGCAAGATGGCTCAGTGGGTACGACAACTTCTCACAAAATATCATGGTGTAACTTTGATACCTGGGATACATATGGTGAAAGGAACAAGATAAAGTTGTCGTCTGACCTCCATACACATGCCAGCTTTTGTGTGTTCCTGTGATCACAATACACACACACACACACACCCCTAAAGTCCAAAAGAAACAAGCAAAACCAAGCTGGGCATGATGGGACAAAACTACAGTTCTAGTACATAGGAAACTAAGGAGGAGGATGGCAGGTGTGAGGCCAGCCTCAGCTACTTGGTGGCAGATTCCCTAGGCACATAACAACACAATGAAAAGTGAAAAGAAGGCTTTGCAGATCCTAGGCAGTGGTCTGTCAAAGTAAGGCATGTGCATGAAATAAGACTTTTTTGATATAATAATTTTTTCAAGGTGCGATTTCAGAGAACGCTTTTGTGAAATGGTGTGCCCTGTGTTCTGTTGGAGAGTTAAAATATGTGGCTGGAAATGAGGTCCTTGAAACTAACACTGACTACATGGTTAGGCAAAATAAATTGAGGGTATAGCCCTCAGCACACTTCACTAAAGCAGAAGCAAAATGAAAGAAAAGAACACAGTACTAACTAAACCAGAAATCTACTTCTCAAATTTACAATCCCACTTATGAGGAATACAAATATGAACTCACTTTAACAGGATCAAGTAACAAACGTCCTTCTATTCGAGTAATATATCTTGACTGATTCATAAGTGTCTATTACTTGATCATATCGTTCTAGTAAGTACAGTTTTCCCAATCTTCTATTTGTAAACACCACTTTAAATTTTATATTAAATTCAGTTGCAAATACACTTTTTTCTTAAATGAAGAAAGTGCTTTTTTCATTATTCCATATAAGAGAATTTTACAAGTATTATAATTCAATAACACATTCCTAATAGCACAGACTCTCTAAATCTTGGTTTGTTCTGTTAAAGAAACAAGGACTTTGTAGAGAAACGAAGGACTTTGTCATTATATGGCATGGAGGCTTCTAGAAAGTTTTGTCTCAGATAGTAAGGGAATGCACATAAAACAAAACATGCAGAGTAAACTAAAGAGAAACCTAATCAAAATGAAAAAGCTACCAAATGTCGAAGATAGAATGAACTTAATAACAAGAAATATGGTGTTGGGGTATAATTCAAAATCCTTCAATCCATGACCGCACATAGAATAAGTAAATGATCAAATACACAAATGGGAGAGGAAAGGGAAATGCTCATAGAGGAATATCACAAATAATTTATGTATATAATGTTTTTTTTAAAGACTAGGACTTAGTACCACATGTCCACACACAATATGTCTTCAGACATGGCTTTCAGAGGAAAACACAATGAGGGACATGGACAATGCAGAAACATGGAAATCCCTGTTTTAGCCAAGTATTTAAGGTTGGCTTCACACAGATCACATGCATTTATGGTAGGTGCCAATAGGGTATACTTACTCATCAAAAATAATAAATTTAGTCACAAGAAAATAAAAATAAACAATAAGCAAGAGATATTCTATAAAAGACTTGATGCATGTTCATTCATGCAAACAATGAAATAAGAACAGGAAGGTCTGAGAAACTTTCACCTTATACCTTGTTTGTAGGAAGATGTGAAGACCAGTTGTCATATGGTACCCTGAGCAAGATCATTGTAAAGAAAAACAGCATTAATGAAAATGGGTGAATTTGGATAACAGTCACACATCACCTTAATTAAGTGTTGCCCTCCACTTAAGTAGGAACAATGGAGGCAGGTGGACTAAGAATACATGCTGAGTTATCAATAGTATCTCTGCAATGTCCAGGTAAATCCCAAATTGTTCTGACACAATAGTTTATTAAAGAATAGCTATGAAGCAGTATAGTCAGAATACTTGGGGCAATAAAGCAGGCTAGACATTGTGTTCTTAGCTTCTCAGTTTTACTGGACTTTATGCTTTTCGTAAAATATAAACATTGTCAGGTTGCTTCCTTGGGATGTGTTTTATCCTCCAACTCTACCCTTTGCTGAGGATCTCTCTGAAATGCTGACCTTAAATTCTTTTACATGCTTTCAGGTTCCATGTGGGGGTGGCTGAAGGAAAGCTTCAGTCATATAAAAATGATCTATTTATTTAGCTTATTTGAAGGTGCTCAGTAGAGTGAGTTCACACTACTAATATTTATTGAATGCCATAATACTATAGCGCAGATCCATTCATTAGCCTGGCCCAGAAAGCATGATGGATGAACCTGTCTTGTGGAATTAAAGTCTGCTTAAAAGGATTTCTTGAGGCAAAGATGATCAACAGGTAAATCACTTTATATAATAAACAGATGTAGGAATAACTAAAATATACTCATTTTCAAACTCTTCATGTAAATTTAATGATTCCCTATTTCTAATAATTAAATGGTCCCTATATGTGTTAACCCTAAAGACTTATCATCATAGCTGCAAAAAATATATAGAAATACATACAATCTAGCATCACCATCCTTTACAACAGCCACAAACAACATAAAATATCTTGGTGTAGCACTAACCAAACAAGTGAAAGACCTGTATAATAAGAACTTTGAGTCTTTAAAGAAAAAATTAAAGACAATAACAGAAGATGGAAGTATCTCCCATGCTATTGGATAGGTAGGATCAAGATAGAAAAAATAGCAATCTTGCCAAAAGCAATCCACAGATTCAATGTAATGCCCATCAAACTACCAGCATGATTCTTCACAGACCTTAAAAGTACAATCCTCAACTTTATATGGAAAAATAAAAGACCTGGGATAGCCAAAACACTGTACAATAAAGGAACTTCCATACGCATCACCATCCCTAACTTCCAACTCTATTAACGAGTTATATCCCTGAAAACAGCTTGATATTGGTGCAAAAATAGAGAGGTAGACAAATGGAATTGAAAACTCTGATATTAACCCACACACCTGCAAATACCTAATTTTTGACAAAGAAGCTAAAATTATATGATGGGGAAAAAGAAAGCATCTTCCAACAAATGGTGCTGGCAAGCTGGATGGTGTCTTGTAGAAGACTGCAGATAGATCCAAACGTATCGCCATGCACAAAACTGAGTCCAAATGGATCAAAGACCTCAAAATTATCCAGCCACACTGAAACTCTTATAAGAGAAAATGGGAAGTATCAATGAATTAATTGGTACAGGAGACCATTCCCTGTACAAAACATCAGTAGCACAGACACTGAGATCAACAATTAATAAATGAGACCTCCTGAAATTGAAAGCTTCTGTAAGGCAAAGGACACAGTCAACAAGACAAAATGGCAGCCCACAAAATGGGAAAAGATATTCACCAACCCCACATCTCATAGAGGACTGATTTCCAAAATATATAAACAACTCAAGAAGCTAGTTACCAAACCACCAAATAATCCAATTTAAAGGTGGGTTACAGAACTAAAAAGAGGATTCTCAATAGAGGAATCTAAAATGACTGAAAAACACTTAAGAAAGTGCTCATCACCCTTAGCCATCAGGGAAATGCAAATCAAAACAACTCTGAGACACCATCTTACTCCTGTCAGAATAGCTAAAATCCAAAGCAACAATGACCATTTATGCTGGAGAGAAATGGGGTACATTCCTCCACTGCTGGTGGGAATACAAACTTGTACAGCCACTTTGGAAATCAGTATGGTGGTTCCTCAGGAAAATGAGAATTAGTATAACTAAAGATCCAGTAATTCCACTCTTAGGCATATACCTAAAAGATGCACATTCATATAACAAGGGCATCTGTTCAATTATATTTATACCAGCATTATTTGTAATAGCAGAACCTGGAAACAACCTAAATGCCCCTAAGCTGAAGAATGGATGGAGAAAATGTGGTACATTTACACAATGGAGTACTATTCAGCAAGGGAAAACAAACAAGCAAACAAACAAACAAAAAAATGGAATCTTAAAATTTTCAGGCAAATTCATGGAACTAGACGAAACCATCCTAAGTGAAGTGACTCAGTCACAAAAAGACAAACACAGTATGTAGTCACTCATATATGGATTTTAGACATAGAGCAAAGGATCACCAGCCTACAATCCAGGCTGCCAGAAAAGCTAGGAAACAAGGAAGACCCTAAGAGAGACATACATGGTCATCTGGAGAAGGGGATAGGGACAAGACATCCTGAGCAAATTGGGAGCAGGGAGGGAGGGGAGAGAGAGTTAGAAGAAAGAGAAGGGGATAAGAGGAGCTGAAAGGAGAGCATGAGGGAGCAGGAAGACTAAGTCAGGGAAAGAATAGAGGAGAGCAAGAAGAAAGATACCATAATAGAGGGAGCCATTATAGGTCTAAAGAGAAATCTGGCACTAGTGGAATATCCAATGCCAATCTAAGCAACAATGGAGAGTCTACCTTAAATGCCCTTCCCCAATAATGAGATTGATGACTACTTTATATGTCATCCTACAGCCTTCATGTAATAGCTGATGGAAGCAGAAACAGACACTCACAGCTACACACTAAGGTGAACTCATGGAATCCAGTCACATAGAAGGAGGAGTGATGAGCAAAGGGGTCAAGACCAGGCTTGAGAAACCCACAGAAACAGCTGACCTGAACAAGGGGGAGCTTATGGACCACAGTCTGATAGCTGGGAAACCAGAATAGGACCTACCTAGACGCCCTGAATGTGGGTGTTAGTTGGAAGGACTGGGAAGTCTATGGGACCTCTGGTAGTGGATCAGTATTTATCCTAATATATGAATGGACTTTGGAGGCCATTCCCCGTAGAGGGATACTCTTTTAACCTAACACATGGGAGAGGGTCTAGGCCCCATTGCAAATGATATGACAGACTTTCAAGATTCCCCATGGAAGATCTCACCCTTCCTGGGGAGCAGAAAGGTGATCAGATGGGGGTTGGGAGTAGGACAAGGGAGGAGGGGAGGGTGAGGGAACTGGGATTGAAATGTAAAACAAGCTTGTTTCAAATTTAAATAAAATAGTTAAAAAAAAAAAAAAAGAAAACAGAAACACATACACTCACTTCAGTAGACTGCTATAATTTGTGTGACAACTGCTGAAGTATATGACCCAACTTTTATTTCTATAATATAAGTGAACCATTTTTTATTAATAAATTTTCTTTTACACATGTAAATTGGTTAATCATTCTACCACCCAGAATGTATTAAATACACTTCAGACTTTCCTGTTTCACCTGGACAGATGTTAGCAGGCTTGCCCACAGTCATATGATGGACTGAGAAAGAGAACACAGGCCACTTTAAGATGGCACACAAAAATTTTACATGCTAGTGAGACACTTGAGTTCTGTTGTGTCCTTTCACAGTTATATACAAAGTAAGAGGAGCCAGCAAGCCCAGATGTCACCAATTCAGGGTTCTGACCACTGAGATGAGACTTTGCTCTGTGAATACTCAGTGGCCTATGACGATGTTGCCCTCCTCACCTCATGCTGCACATCTCATATATCCTATACCAGCTGAATTATTGTTTTAGCAGTAATCCAAAAATAATCAGTGGTGACTGTTGATCTCTAGATTAAGACTAGACATTTATATTGTCAAGGTACAACAAACTTTCCTCTCCTCCAGTCACCTCTTCTGGTCCAATTTTCACCAAATGAAAATATAGAGACTATAAAACTTATCTTCTTACAGTTAGTCATGGACACTTTTGCCTTCCCTTTCTCTTCCTAATTCTTTCTATAAGAGAAGTATTTTTATTTTCTTGTGAAGGGTGACTACATCTATATGCAATTCCTCTGAGTATTTCTGGTCAGACCTTAAAACAGGCCTGAGTACACATGAAGTCCCAGTCAAGGCTTCCAAGTGCTGACAGAATACACAGCATCCAAATTCCATGAATGAAAGTCCTATCTTGTGACTGTACTGGAAACTTTAGGAAGTGACACCTTCATTGGCTATCAGTGCTGAGGTTATGAGTGCATACATCTCACAGAATGGTCAAAGGCTATAAGTAGATCAGAAGTCCCCAGGGCCAAAGCTAATTCCAGCCAGTCTAAGGAAACAGAGAGCAAAAATATAAGTCTAAGATATATTCTTTGTGTAAACAATTCAGGTCTAGATGGGCAGTTGACTTTTAAAAGACACCTCTACCTAAGATATAAATTTCCCTTCTAATACAATCTGTGTTTGGTGGCCTGATAGATGAAACATTTAAGGCTAGTATTAGAAAATTTAACATTTATATGCCATTAAAAACAGTATTCTCAAAATATTTTAGTGAGAAGAGTGGTATTTTGTAATTATCAATAGTTGTTTCACAATTTTCAGTAAAAGAAATGTCTGGAAACAAGAGTATTTTTTGATTATTTTAAGTTTACAACTTAGAATAGAAAATATATTTACAACACTAAAAATTCCAGTCACATAAAATTATTTCCTTCTATACTGTGGCACTTCAGATTTCAATAGCTCTTGAGTATTCTGTGACACTTTTTATAATATTCTTGCATTTCAACGAGAGATGAAATAAAATTGCATATGCACATATTTCTACATTTTAAAATGTACTTTTCCTGTTAATGGTATAGTGATTCAATTTCTTTTCCAGACAAAATATGTCATCTGCATGTTTTACTTCTCATTAGCATTCATTATTTCTGAGTCTTATATGTGTTTTAATCCCATTCATTCCCTACCTCCATCTTCACCTAGATCTACCCTCCTTCCCTACCTACCTAATGAAATATGTGACTCTTATGTAAGAAAAAAAAAATGCTCAATAAGTACTGTGTTGCCCATATATTATTGGACATTCTGCCTTCCACTTGAGTATAGTCAAAAAGCAATGGCTACACTTTTAAAGAAAACTGACCATTCCCCTTCCAGTAGCTTTCAGATGCCAATATTCTCAACCAAGGCCGGAACTTTTTGCCTATCTCACCAACTTCATGTTGGAATTTCATCTGCATTCTTGCAGCCACTGTGAGTTTGTATGTGCAATTATCCTGACTCTTACAATAAAGATCTTTAAAAAATGTTTATGAAAATCTACTGATCTAGAACCTTCAAAAGTATATGCATAGTGATATACAAGAAGTTTAAATGGAGATACAAAATGGGTGGCAATGCCCTAGTAGATATCCCAAGCTATCAAAGGACAAAAAATTCAAGAACTTTTTAAGGAGTTCTTGTCTAATGTGGTCCCATAGACTCCCCCAAAACATAACAGTCTATTTTCAGTGTTCTTAGTTACCCTTTAAACTTAATATTAAGACCCTATTGCTGAATACATACCATAATTGACTAATAGAACATGGAGAAATCAGGCTGACATTAGCCTGGAAGCTTTATCATACTGGTTAGCTTTCATAATGCTGGAATGTTATGCATGACTCAAGAAGAGAAAAATAAATACCAGTTTTGCTCTGCTGAGAATGCTGCCAGCTATAACAACCAGATCGATAAGATTAACACACTGATGCAATAGAGTACAAATGTCCTGATTGAACTTTCTGATTGAACTTAAATCCTGTTCCACATGATGAAAGTCAAATCTTGTACCATTACCAGGGCCGCGAAGAGTAGCTAGATAATTGATAGGCCCTAGAGGAGATCACACTATTATTATTCTGTTAATGAAACATTAGCAAGCTAACTCATACTGATATTTTTTTTATGTATGTACATTCCTTAACCTCCATTTTGCAATTGATGATATTTAACACAGAGACCCACAAGAACCTATAAAGCTGCAAGAATTCAGCAAAGTCGTGCTCTACACTTTGGTCCCCTGGTTCATGTCAAGTGAGAGACAATCCCCACAGAACTTGCCTTTTGGAGACCCGTCAGACAAACATCCATATGCTGACTAGAGACTAGGCTGCATGTCTCCTGACATCAACAGATTATACCTTACATAAGGCCTAGGAATGAATAATGTCCCCATCTGACCATATAGTCTCCATATAAAAATATTTTAGTACAGAATCACAAGGTGAGAAAAAGATTATACCTTTAAAAGTATAATATAAAAAAAAAATAAAAGTATAAAAGTAAAAGCCTGCTGACTACTCAAAAATGGGGGCTTGGGGGTTGGGGAGAGACTCTACCCTGACAACTGTCTCTGTTGAGTCACCTTTGTTCTTGGTCTTATTGTGATCTTGTAAAATGATTCTAGTTACTAATCCCTTACTTTATCATCCTGTAACTAATTAGAGCTGTGACTAACCTGGAGAATAACCCAAATCATCTACAGCAAAGAAATGAGCCTTCTCATTCCTTCAGAGGTGTCCCACAGGAGCAATTAGGGATGGGCCCTTTGTTTGGAATGTTCTTAAAATAAAACAGAGCAATTTACATAAGGCTGAGTGTTTTTTGTGTGGATGACTCAAATGACTCTAACTTCTTAGACATTGGTAAACATATGAAATGAAAATAGAAAACCAAACTTGGCATAAATACCATCTCAGGGTGATAACCAACTTGAATTTTCTCTCAAAATAGAGTCACAGAGAATATCTTCACAAAGCAGATAATTCTCTGTTCAGTTCAAAGTTAGAAAAAAAGCAATTGGAACCTCTCAAAGGGCATTGAGATGGAACTGTGATAAATTGTATAAATATAAATGCTGAGAGTCTGTTTTCATTGAAGATTCACAACTTCTTGTTAGTGACAGAACTCACATTCAGACAGTCATTAAAAGGAAATCAATCACTTCATGGCACACACATGACAACCCTAGATCAGGAAAAACAGTTCTCACCTGCAATGCTACTTTAAACTAGACCAGTTTGCTAGACACTGTATTGGTTATATAAACAATGATTCAACTTACTTTTATATTTTTTTGTTTACTTCAATTTTCAGCAATTTCTATTTCTATAGCCTAATTCTGAGCATTCATCATATTTAAACTTTAAACTCCACATACCATCCTCCAAAGTTATTGTCTAGCTACTTTTCAGGTAGTTTTTATATTTAATCATTACTTTTCTCAAGCTGACTGACAGATTCTGTCTCAGATATCTCTTCTCTGTGGGTTGGTCCAAATTAATGTTGCCAGACAGCTTCATGTTGTGGTTGTTGAGAGTGTATTCACCATCATCTCTTTGTCTTTTTTCTTATTGGACATTCATAATGTGTTCAGCAACAAGTGCAAATTTGTTTCTAATTTTATTTAGGACACTTAATAGATAGTAATGAGAAGCTCCAAAAAAGCAGACACTGTAGTGTGAGTTCAATAAAGTAGTCCCTACCTCTACTATTTGAAATGTACTAGGGTAGATAGGCCATTAATAAAAGTACAATTTGTTGAAAAATAAACAGATTTTACTAATATATACAGAGATGAGACAAATAGAATGAAAAAAAAGAAAATTCCAATTATGAAATGAAAAGAATGGATCAAATATCCACTTACTTTTTCCACTCATTTTCTGTATTTATGATTATGTCTATCCTAAACTTTGCTACTAACTAGGCTGTGAGAATTTTTTATCAATATTATCTTTCAATGTATTTTATGATAAATATAAAAAGTACCAATGTAAAGTACAAGATGATTCATCTTGTAAGATCACTAAAAGTAAACACCAGATACAATTAAAGAGAAGTAAGTCAATACTTACTGTTTTCTTAGAATCAATAGGGCTTTGACCGACATAGAAACAATAAACAAAAACTAAAAGACAGGTGTGTGTGATATGTTAAACTTTGGACATATTAAAGAGAATATAATAAACTTACAAGTTGTAGAAAATATTTGGAACACTCTGGGGTTTCTAGGAACACTTATTTCTCAGTCCTGGTATTTCTTTTTGGGTAGAGGATGCTCTACCAGTGTTACATCCTCAGCTTCTTTGAGCATCAGAAGGTTCACCTATGTGTTGTTGGATTTGCAATAAATTCAGGGTGCTATTCTCAGCCCAGAGAACTTTCTTTAGCCATCAGAATCACACACAGAGAGATCTTGTACTTTGCTCAATAGCTGTGTAGTTACCAAGGTCACAGTGAGGGCTCATGAAGGCCAAGATGATAAGAAGAGCTAAGCTGGATGGTGGCCTGCTGCTTGTCAAGTCTTCTCATAAGGAAAGAAGTTATTTTTTTACTTGGTCTTTGGAGACTGATGGAGCTCAAAGGATAAAATTTTCTCACTAAAGACTCCAGACCTAAAACAAAAACTCAGAAAAGATAATGGCCACTGGTAGCACTAGCCCAAAACACATACTAGAGCATCAAGAAGAAACTTCCACTGGTTTGCATTTCAGGTGCTGGTATTTTGGGGAATAATGGTTTCTAAACTAAAATACACCTGAGTTCTGCATCTTCTACAAAGTATCCTTAGGCATAGAGCTTTGAATTATGAGAGCCAGATGCAGCAGTTTCAGTTAGTTGGGCTCTTGAGACTTGTGGCTTATGGGATGCCTACAGGTATTTGTATTGTAGTGTATGCATTTTCTTTTGAGTCATGGCCAGACTTAGGAACTGACTCAAAATATATAAGAAATGGCAAATGTTAGGTTTAAGAAATTGTGCAACAAAGGCAGGCTCAAGGGGTCATAGATGTTCACACAGGGACTTATGCATTGGATGTAGTAAAATTGGTGGAGAAACAAAGATTGAAGGTAGAAATGACAAGATTTCTTGATATTATTGTCTGAATAAAAAAAGAACTTTGAAGGCTATGAGAAAAAATAAAAGAAAAGAAAAAAAAAAAAAAAAAAAAAAAAAAGGAAGAAGAAGAACCAAAGGTTTTTTCCAAGGTATTACATGAGAACCTGAAAAATTACAAAATAATTTAATGGCTATGTAAGATGACCTAGGGGATATTTGGAGTGAACAAAATCATTGATTCTGTTTGAGGAGCTAAATTTGATATGCCAATTCAACAAGTGTATGTGTGTGTGTGTGTGTGTGTGTGTGTGTGTGTGTAAAATGAACATCAGCTCTTCCATGTGTTGCTTGAGATAGTACATACAGCAAGGTCATGAATAGAGAGAGCAGACAGGACCAGAAACATTGGCTTCTCTTGTGTGTCTGTTGTCCCTGCTTTGGTACCATCCGTGCTAATCCTAGGGAGGAAGATTGTCATTGTCAGCCACCATTATTATCAACTTTACTAGATTTAGAATAACCTAGGAAATGCATCTTTTATTGCCTCTGTGAAGACTTTTTTTTTTTTTTTTTTAAAGAAAGGTTTAACTAAAGGGAGAAGATCTTTCTGGAAAATAGGCAGCACTGTTCCATAGGTTCAGGACCAGACTGAATATGGAAGTAAATAAATAAACAAATAAATAAATAAATAGCCATCAGAGCACTGGCATTCATTCCTTTCTGTTTCCTGACTGTGGATGCAGTATGAGCAATGCTCCACAGTCCTGACATTATGGTTTCTGTACCACAATCGTGTACCTACAAAGCCAAGGAGACCCTTCCACCCTTAAGTTGATTTGGGACACACATTTTATCACAACAATAAGCACAGTAAGTAACACAATAGTGTAGAGTCTAATTCATTTCTGCTTTATCTTGTATCTCCTACCCCAGGCTATAAAAAATATCCAGAGTGCTTACTCAACTTCCATTGTATTTGCTAAGTTTCAACAACAATTTGATCTCCTTTACTGGTGCAGAAGTCATACTGCTGATAATAATTTACACTTTATTGTTTTTGTTTCATTGATGATTGTTGTTTTACATGTTTTTATTATGTTTGTAGGGATGAGGCATGATGCCTCAGTTCCTCAGGCTTAAAGAAAGCAACTTTACCTGTTTAGTCATCTTAGTTGTTCTTTTATTAATCTTTTTAATTTACCAAACAGATAGTGTGATTTTAAAGTGGTATTCTTCTGCTGAAAAAAAAAACAAACAAACAGATATGTAGCTCATAAAAAAGAGAAATTTATTCACCTAGATCAGAAGGTAAGAAACTCTGGATCATGATACAGGTGGATTTGGAGTGTGTGAAAGCTCCCTTTTGGCTTATGGCAGTTTCTTCTTGTTATGTATTTCCATGGTTTATGGTTCTAGACAGGTCTCTGGGCTTTCCTTTATAGGGACACTAACCCCACTCATTAGGACCTCATCCTCATGATTTAATAATTCCTGTAAAGTCCCATTTACTATGCCTTCAAGGTATTTGTTTTCAGGATTTGAATTTGGGAAACACAAGCATTTGGATCCATATATAAAGTGTAGGAGATCTTGCTAGAGTTCCCGAGGACATTTTGTACATCTCCTAGTAAGGATACTAATGCCACAGCTAGGGAACAAAAATTAACATTAACCAAAACCTCTGCACAAACAGCAACATTAGCTGACCCTGCAGAGAACATCCCACAAGTTGGTTGTCCTTGCTCCATCTGTAGACATTTCCTGTTTGAAAGAAGGCTTATCCTGGGGATACAGCTGCATGAATCCAGGACCCATTAGCATCTAAAATTTTTCTTCAGTTAAATGTCTGTGTAATTATTTACCTCTGGCCATGAAGTCAGTCATTCCCAGCATCAACCCACCCATAATTTGCTGTGAACCTATTACCAGTTCCCCAGTCACTATCCAGTTAGCCCTTAGTTGCTACTGGAAATTTTCTGCCAACCCTTTCCAACTGTCATGTTGAATTATTTCACACTGACACCTTGACTTTGTCCATACAAGGATCATCAATGCCACAGAATCTGGCAAATCCCACACATGTTACCCTAGAATGACTGGGAAGACCAATGTATAAGTGGGTCACTTTACCCACTACTACACTGTGCCACTGATCTGATTTGAGGCCTCAGCAGGCTTTATCTATGCCACATTTATTACAAAGACTCTACTCTCAAGGCAGCCACAACACTGACATCAAATTGATTTTTCTCAAGCATGGCTCTTTATGCCTGCACTTAAAAGGTCTAAGTACTGTACATAGGCAATAGGTTCAAACTCATAATGACCTTGCCTTTCAATTCTTATTACCTTGATTTCAGACCAGCTCTCAGAACAAGTATTATCAGCTGTTTTCCAGGACTCCTTTTAAGCACTCATACCCCTCACAACACTCACTTGCTTGCAGTCATAATGATCTCTCCTTAAGCATCTGAGTGTGTCCTTTCCTAGTAACCCTAATAGAAAAATGCCATCAATCATATCCAGCCAAGCTCCTATGAGCAGTCCTCTGAGAAATCTTCCCTAATGTCTTCAATAGCAAGCACACTGCACACTCTGAAGTACCATGTGTTACCCACAGCCTTTCAGTACTCACAATGCTTTAAGTTCATTATATTTTGTGAGCACACGTGTCCTGTTTCCTTCATAGATTTCACGCTCCTGAGAGCAGTGTTCCTGTATGACACGTTGTGCACACATGCACCTCAGAACACAAGCTAATGAAAATTTCTTGCAATAGCTACAGACCACGGAAATTGTCCATTTTTCTTCTTATATAAAGTACCCCATCCATGCTTATTTGACACCAAGATTGAATATCCTTATGTTAAATGGATAAATAAATGGATGAGTGCTGAACTTGGTCATATCTCTTGAAATGTTCCCCACTGAAGTAAGATTTTCTTTTTACAAGTAGCAAATAAATGGATTAGAATGACTGAGAGAAAAGTGTTGTGTCTAAATAAGAGTGTAGGCAAGAAATGGCATGTTCTACGCATTTCCTTAGATGACAAAATCAAGTTCTAAACAAAGTATTTTATTTCCTCTAAACTCCAGTTTTTAATATGTGCTTCTTTTATCATGTCTTTTAAAACATTGCTTATTTAGACATACAACCTAGAAAGTTGTATCCAAACATTTAATAACCTCATCCATATGTCTTCTCTTGATATACCTCATTTAAAACTCTACAGTATTACCTAGATCCTAGTACTCTGATGTATCCAGTAGTCATATTGAGTCTCCTAGGTGAGGCTGAGTCAGAGATGGAATTCAGGAACTCATACTCTCAAGGCATGTTTACAAGCTTGGACCAACTGCTGGTAGAGAAAAGGAGCTATATAGGAGATGCTCTCTGCTGATGGGAGTGTCTTCAAATACAAATCCCTTCATAACCCAGAAAGTAAGATCCTTTGTGTAGTCCTATCTTTCAGAGATTTCAAACCACTTTTCATAAATCTGAGACTATTCCAGTGATTAAACTTGAAGTTTGTACAAATGTTTCTCTGTAACACACGTGCCATAATATACCGCCCTCCACTTGTCAGTCTTTAACATCCATCTCTCTGATTTCCATGGATTTCTGTGTCACAAATTGGCTGCAGTATACAATAACATAGAATACAAACAAACAAAAATTGAATACCCTACCCACTGTAATCTAAGATGTCCATTTACTCTGGGATGTGGGACCATCCATTGACTCACAGTCTACTTAGCAGTATCCACACCAGTAAAGAAAACTGACTCTCTGAAGCCCTGAACTATCCACAACTACCCTATAATGGGGGGGGGGACTCCTACAGAGTCATACAATACCAAGTCAATACTCAAACATAGAGGGCAGAGGCTAATCTAAATTTGGTATTCTTTTAATTAAAATTTGACATTCCAGATTTGAATAATATTGCATAAAATTAATGAACTTTCAGTCAAAAGTTTCTGTCCCACCGAGTCTGCAGCCATGTTTAGTCCCAAATAAACACATAGAGGCTTATATTTGTTATATACTCTTTGGCCGATGGCTCTGACTTCTTATTGGCTAGCTCTCTCTTAACTATAAATCCATTTCTATTAACCTATGTATTTCCATGTGGTCTTGGCTTGCCAGAGGATTTCTGGGTGTCCTACCCAGATGCTACATGGCATCTCTCTGACTCTGCCTTTACCTTTCTTTATCCCTGTTCAGGTTTCCTGCCTGGCTAAATCCTGCTTCTACAATAGCCGAAACAACTTTATTCATCAACTAATAAGAGAAACATATATTTACAGGGTACAGAGGACATCCCCCATCACCAACTCAATTTTAATATTTGGAAAAAGTAAAGGTACTTTGCTATAGCTATAATAAAATACCCTGAGAGAACTAACTTTAGAGAGAAAGGATTTGCTGTGGCTCACAGTTCCATGGTGAAGCCACAGAAGGAGGAGGTTAATGAGGTAGCTGGGGACACTGCATTCTAAGTAAACAAACAGATTATGGATGATGCATTCATTCAGCTAGCTTTCTGTTTTTTATGAAGCCTAGGAGCCAACTCTAGGAAATTGTGCCCCATAATTATAGGATGAATCTTTCTAGCTCAGTTGACCTAAAAAAGATAATCCCTCACACATATGCACAGAGCCTAACCCAATCTCATATTCCATTATAGGTATAGCTGGAGGCTTGTTTCATGGGTGATTGTAGAGTCTAGCCAATGGAGTTTTAGTAGAGGATATTTATTTTAAGAAAGAATGGAATTTTATCTTAAGATTATTAAAATTTCAAAAATAAATGAATTAAATTGTATTGAAGAATTCATCACTATCCTAAATTTTCTAGATCTTTTTCCCACGTGCCTCTAAAAGAATCCTAATACTATTATGAACACTGTTCACTGCTTGCATACTGAGTGATAACATTGTATGCTTTAATGTAATGAAAATTCCTTCAAGATCTAAATATCACTACTAAGTAATAAAGTATAAACACTGGGTTTTATAACACCAGTAAATAAAATGGAGCAACAGTAGTAATGGAAAAATAAACTTGAAAAAGCTATTAAGAGTCTCATACTCCCCTCCACACACCCAATCCCATGTGAACTTAACCGGTCACAGCTCCTAGGATTTCCTGTTCCTCTTAGTAAACATGTTTACTCCTTGAAAGAATTCATAGTCTCTGTATCTCATGTCAGTCAGCATCACTCCACGGGTGACAATATGATCTCAAAAATCTATGGTAAAGGGTTTTGTCACTATGTGAACAGCATTGAGCACACTTAGACAAGTCAGGATGGCTAAACTATGATTGTATGATCATGTATGGGTAACAGGGTGATATATGCATAATGCACATGGCAGTGTACCAACATGGTATCATATGGTATTTGAATGCAAAAGTTCTCTACTCAAAGAATAACTCATGTGGAGAATTGCGGCTCTAAGCTTCAGGGTGAGAACATGCTAGCTTATTAGCTGAAACCATAGCAAAATTGAGATGTTATTACCTAGCAGGTAAATAATTGTATTAATGAATTCCTATAAAGCAGTGCACTTATTGTATTTTAAATAATCCTGCATTCATCATATAAAATAAATATTTCATTTATAATATGTGAGCTTATCAAATCTGTGCCATAAAGTTTTTAATTCAAACTGCTGTGACCCTGGATTTAATATTACAAAAAAAAAAAAAAAAAAAAAAAAAAAGAACAAAACTTTTAATTCTTCATTGGTTGTCAAATGATATAAAAGTAAGAAAATCTAGATTATCAATATAGAATGTATTTTTCAATTCTAGCCTTCTTTGTTCATGCTCCCTGAAGACAAAGACAGCAATGCTAACATAGAACAAGTAAAGGCTCAATCTCTGCTCTTTGCCATTCATACTAAATATCATGATGAACGGTTCACAGACATAGTTTGTTTTCTATAAAACTGAGGATAGTAGCCAGCTTTTAAAGACTACCATATGTAAATTTTTTCATGAACTAAAATGCAGAAACACACAGATCATCCTGGGGGAAAGTTCCCAATACCCTGGATTAATGGAGCTCTTCAAATTGAAGGCAGTGTTTGGCAGAGTTTGGAAGATTTAATAAGTGCTCTGAATCCTTTCAAGACTGAAAAATGATTTTGAGAGTGCAAGACATTTTATTGAGGAAAAAAATGCACCCAATAAAAACCAATCCAACCAACACAAAAACATTTTTCATGCCCCCTAACCCCAAAGAGAACCTTTCCACTACTTAAGTTTGCTCTCAGTGGGATGCACTGATCTTTTTGTACTATGGCCCACATCATGGAAGGAATAAAAATATGCAATCCTAGATACATGAATAAATTTATTTTAAAAGAATTGTTTTGTGTATCCATGATATCATTTATTAATACGGGACAAATATGCATACTTAGGAGATTGACATGCTTGTTCATTTTTACATAGAGCATTGATCCTAAGCTGAATATTTGAAATCCCAGAAGAGAAAACATTTTCAACATTTGAGAGATGACACACTTTGACTTTTTGATTATCAATGTTGGTAATAGCACCTAACCTTAAATATGTAACACAAACTTATCACGGACATGTAGTGAGAATTCATACTCAGCTTAACAGCACATGGGAAGTCCTTCTAAAGTTGGAAAGCATTTTTAAAATTCTCTACATTTTTCTGGTCTTTATTAATGCAATTTTCTCATGGAAGATCTCTTACTGATATTTTCCTTCTTGTAGGAAATATTTAGTTCATTTAGTTTCCTTTCTCTCTCATTTAGAAAACAAAAATCCAATTTTGTAGGTGTGACAAAACAGAAAACATGCAAATCTGTGCTAATAAATAGTTTTGACCATCACTTCAAACAATTTTTACATCTGTAAACTAGAAATTGCAATTTTACAGGTAACTTTTTAACTCTTTAAAAGACATGATTTAAGAATATTTTATCTTTTCTATCTTCTATATTTCTCTTTTTCCTATGTATGTTTTAGCGTCTTGAAATACTTTTTATTAAGCCAATGTATACACTTACTGATCTGGACCATAAGGAACTAAAGTAGGGAAAACATTTAATCAGGGTTTGGATAAGTGTGATCCTCAGAGAATCCCACCACAATGCATGCTTCCAGTTTGTGCATCAAAGAAGAATTTTTAATAGCTGCATAAGCTAAACATTAGACCACTATATCTCTACACAAAGTGGAAAGAAATAATAAAAAATACTGTTTTCAATTTGTTTTGAAACGTATGTAAACACAAAACTTTTGAAAACAAGTAACTTTGTGTTCAAAACACAAAGCTGCCCATTTCTGCAGTCTTCCAATGTTTTATCTGGTCTTTACCCTAATGTAAACAATTCTAACAACATAAAGAATAAGATATTCCAATTAATTGAATAGTAGTAGTACACAGATTATCTAATGCACGTATTGTTATTTGTTTGGCTTTGGTTTTTCAAGACAGGGTTTCTCTGTGGTTTTGGAGGCTGTCCTGGAACTAGCTCTGTGTTTCTTTGGAACCAAAATGATCGCTAGCCTACAATTTCTAACATTCATCTCCCATTCCTAAATCTGTTTTACAGTTTTATTTATCACAGGAAATCCTTCTATTTTTCATAAAGTGTGTTCTGTGATAAACTGATGGAATTTAGAGAGCCACCATGAAAAAAAAAAATAGGAGAAGAACTTTGACAAGTCAGCCCAGCACTCTGAGATGTGTTTTATTCTTTCCAAGGTGTTTGTTGTAGTTTTAATTAACTCCAACTCTACTTCTTATTGGCTTATTCTGAATGGCTTTTCTACATGTAAGTTAAGAACACATGGTTTGCCCGAGTGGGTGGTCTCCTCAAAGAACTCCAGGAGATGTGGGTAGCAGGGAGATCTGTGCCTCAATCCTTGTCACAATAGTCATGTATATCAAATTTTCCAGACTTTTGAAGAAAACTCAGTATGACCAAGAACACTTTAATAACAGTAGTTCGGTAAGACTGTATGTTTTTATGAGCTCCCAAACTCAGACATAAAAAAAAAAAAAGACAAAGAACAAAAAACACCTAATTCTCATTCTCCTGAAAAGTATTTCCTTAATGTCTGAAGTAATTGCTTCTTGCTGGTAATCTACCTATTAAATTACAAACCTGGGTTCCCAATAACCTTAGAGACAGTAGACATCAGAGAAAGAATTATGACATATTTCTGTGAATAATATAATACCTTCACGAATCTTAGGCAACTGGAAAGAAATCATTTCTCTTTCATCAATTATGAACACTTTGTCTTGAATGGAAATTACATTTAATCAGTCTTGGAAAAAGACAATGGCTATGAGCATTACAGTTGTACTGGATCTTGAAGTATTGTCCATGAGACAACACTAGATTTATTTATATAGAAAAATTTCCATTAGTTGAGAAGTGGTTTGACTGATATTTTCTGTTACCAGTTGGAAGAGATTTAATAACAGAAAAGTTCTGCAATGTACCAGACTTGACAGAAGAAAAGAGAAATCAAGCCTAAGGCAGAACCACCCACACTTCTTAGTGCTTAATAAGCCTTTTTTAAATCTTTCTGATTGTCTAAGTGTGAGTACTTTTGAGAATAGGATAGGGAATTCCCAGTGTGATAGTTAGCACTGAGAGTCAACTTGAAAGGACCCAGAATCATCTAATCATCTAGTAAACAAATCCATGAGCATGCCTTGGATGGATTATCTAAATTAGATTAGTCTCTGGGCATATCTGTTCAGCGTAATTCAGGAGGGAATAAAGGAGTGGGAGCAAAATGAAAGGACAATATGGACTGAACACCAGCACCCATCCTTCGCTATGTCCTTACTGTATGAAATGTGCTTAGTTGCCTCTAGCTCCTGTTGAAAATTAGTACTGAGGAGAAAGCCTGCTGCTATGGTAAACCTGACTGCGTGGTTCTTAGCTACTGCAGCTGATTTACAGTAGGAATGTGGAAGTTTATACTGTGGACTAAAAGTCCCAGACTGCTGCATTAGAGTTTAATAAACCATTCTTCTGAGGGCTTGGAAGGCTAAGGGAAATAGGGGCAGTAACATCCTGTTTTATAAGGGTTTGGAGAGTACCAAAGACTTCATCAGGAACTGGGCTAGAAGCCAGTTCAGGTACAGTCTACCAAAGAATCTAGTTGGATTTTACCAACTTAGGAACTAAGTAAGGCTGAACGAGGGAATAATGCACCAGTTTCTTTTATGGAGAATATTTGAATACAGTACAGCATTCTGAGTGTGACATGGCTACTCTACCTTCCTTATTTAAATCTACAGTGACAGAGAGTATCACTGTAAAACTTCAAAGAGGTGACAGGGAACATATTGAACCTTTATTCTCTCTGATTTCGTTGCTCATTACTCTTTCTCAGATACAGAACATTACTTGACAATGATTACATCTCAAAAAAGGGGGGGGGGTGAAATAAAGCAATAGACCCATCCTTTCTTGCAAGAAAGATCACTGCATTCTTATTTTTTATAATGATATATTATTTTAAAACTTGAAACATGATGTGAAGTTGTTGATTCAAAGCAATAATGAAATCAGTCAGACTCAGAACACTCTCTTAAGTGCAAAGGAAATAAAACATGACATGTTAGTCTCTGTGCAAACAACGCTATGTGATTGCTGTTCACCTCCAAAGGCTTTGAAACAAGTTAAAGGAAAAAGATCAAGAGAAGATAGTAATGATTGTTCCATATTTGGTGCAGTCAAGCAGACAGGACTCAACTGTCAGGTTTAGGTAAATTTAAGACACACAATCTGTGCTGGCTGTCAGCTTGACACAAACTTATGCGATCTGAAAGATGAAATCTCAACTGAATAAATGCCTTCATCGGATTGGCCTGTGGGCAAGTCTATTGGATATTTTCTTAATTAATAACTTATGTAGGAGGGACCAAACCACTGGATGAGGCACAACACCTGAGCTGTTAGTCCTGGGCACTATAAGAAATCTGGTTGACCAGGCCCTGAAGAGCAAGCCAGTAAGCACACTGGTTTCCTTCAGTGATGGATTTAACAGGGAAATGTAAATGAAATAAATCTTTTTTGCTTTTGGTCATGTTGATTTATCACTGCGACAGAATTCCGAAGACATAAACCCTTGTTAGTCCATTGCTTGAGAGATTTTTAAAAAATTAATCTTAGTAAGTCCCTAATTCTACATTTTGGAAACACATAACTTCTGTTTTGACTCAAATGAGTATACTATTTCCTTTTAAACAGTTTTAAAATGAAAGCAAAATCATTATAGCAAAAAGGTTTAAGTTAGTAAAAAGCGATTGGTCCCAAAGCAATTTAAGCAGCTTATCTTTTAGAGTCATTTTTATTGCAGAAGTTTTTAATTTCCCATAAAAGTTTTTTGTTCAGAATGAGGGTATTAGCAACTAGTCAGTGATTACTGTGATGCAATAACAATCAATGTTATGAATTTAACACACAGAGTAACTAGAAGGAATATCCAAAGCCTTCGGAGGCTAACAGCAGTCACAGACAGATGTTTTCTCAGATTCTACAACAGATATTTCAAGGATTTCATATTCAAAACTAATATAAGATAATACATTTGGCTATCAAACTGTAATAACAAAACCAAAATGTTTCCAAAGTTTTGTACTTAAATTTGGTTTAGTTTTAGTTGTACTAGTAATGTTTTCAGCCAAGCAGATGTCAGTTTCCTTAGGATTCTGTGCCTGTAGGTGTTTCTGGAGAGGAGATAGAAGGAAGCTGGAAAATTAAGAAGGAGTATAAGGCTGAGTGGGAAACTCACTCCATACCTCTTTTAATTCACAGGTAACAGATACGTTTTATTCATGACTTTAGCATGCATGTTTTCTACACTGCACTAAAATGATTCTACTTCTTGTATAAAGTGATATGGATGGAAAATTTTGATGAGCTTTTAAAGAGATAAGTCCTGTATGCAAGGGCACAATAAAATAGCATGTTATAGTTTCGGGTAAATTTAGGATGAATCTGTAGGAGAGTCTCCATGTAAGAAATATTTACAATTTACTGGGCAAACATGAACATTATGGATTGAATTTGCTTGACTGGGAAAGAGTAGTTTTCTTATTATTGCATTTCCTTAGCAAAGAGATTATACTGCAAGGGCTGCAGCCTTCTAACATACAGCTTATTCAACAATGAAATGTTTAATTTGTCTGTTTCCTTTATGAAGACCAATTCTGGAATAGGAGAGATTTTCTTCTTACTGTTCCCTAACAATAGGAAATCACAGAGAGGTCATCATGCTGTGCCCTTTACTGTAACTCTGAGAAGTTCAGATGTTTATGCTCCTGTCATGTACTTATTTTAAGTTTAAGAGTAATAGGAAACGTGTGGAAGTAATTTTGCTACTCATGTCCTCTATAGAGATCTACGCACACAGAGAGGAAGAAGTTATAAACAGTTGATTTTCCTGCAAAATAAGCCTGAAAAGTTACAATTTAAATATCAGGCCAACAGGTGATAGAGAGATGCCTTGGCAGTTAGGAGTGCATGCAGCTAAGGCATAGGACCAGAGTTTGGTTCCAGCACTTAGATCACATAGCTCACAGATACTTCTAACACTGGCTCCAGGTAATCTGATGCATCTGATGCTCTTTACTGGCTTCCATGTGTAACTACACACACACACACATACACACACACACACACACACACACACACACACACACACATTTTAAATTTAAAATATCAGATTCATGATTTTCACTGAAGGAACACAAAACACACACACACACACACATTCACAATTAACACTTACTTGTAAAAGAAAAATCCATTGTCTCCAATGGAGTATCACTGGGTATATCAACTACACTGCAAGGCAAGCCCTATACCCAGAAGAAGTTGACCAAACAGACTCCATTAGTATGTTGGTGAGTTTTTGTTACAATTGTTTTTTTTTTTAAATTTGGCAGTTTTGTCTTACTGTTTTGCTTTTGTTTTTGTTTTGAGAAAGAGAGCAAGAGAGAAGACCATGAAGTTAGGTAGGTAGGGAGGGAGGTGTGGAGGATTGCGTTGGAGTTGGGGAACAAATGATAAAATATTTTGTATCAAAAATAATTTAAAAAAAATAAGGGGGCAGCAAAAGTCAGAACCTTCTGTCCTTTATAAAAGTTGAATATTGAAATTATTAAGCACACTATTGATATATTTGATTGCTGACCCAGAGACTTTTAATCGTTATTTCATTATTGTTGTCGTTATCATTATGAAGATGATCAGCATGAGGTGTGCACAGACAGACTAAGGACAGCTTTGTAAAGTCAATTCTTTCTTCCAACCTTTATGTGGGTTCAGGAGATGGAACTCAAGTTTCCAGTTGCACATCAGAGGGCAAGGATGTAAAACTGCTGAGTCACTGCACTGATGCCAAGGTAGGCTGGACTCCTTAAGAAAAGGAGGCTTTGCTGTTTTTTTTTTTTTTTTTTTTTTTTTTGTTTTGTTTTGTTTTGTTTTGTTTTTAACCCTTAACAGTCTATTCCTTCTTTGTAGCCAAAGTCCAATGACTGAGGATTTTATGTGTGCTTAAGTATTTCCAATATTTATGCTTTCTCTGTGATGTATACTGGCATTTTAGCTACCCAGGCTATATTACATCTACTTTTTAAATCCAGTTGCTTTTATGATTGTTTGTGAGTGAGTCACACTTGCTCCTATCTTGAAGAATTTCTCTGTTTACATGAAGGCCCTTCCTCCAGGATTACTAACAGCCTTCCAAAGTCAGTACCTGATGCATAATGGTATGGTGAGTTGCCCAGCCCCTTTTTCTTAAGATAATACAAACTACATAGGGGACTCAGGAGTGGAGCTTCTCCTTCTGCCATAGGAGCGCACTGGACAGAGAACTGGCTTTCATCTTTAGTGGCTTCTTCCCTCTCTGCTTTGAGAAGACTATATTAAATCACGTTGCAACTGCTGTCCTATCTCAAGGTGACTTTTAGGGAACTTAACCCCAGGACTCAGTGTAATTGTAAAAATTAAAAGTAATTGCAGACAGCAAAGTATAGATTGTTTTTGTTTTAATATTGGCCTTATTTCTTGTCATCTTGGCTACCACTTCCTCAACTGATCAAAAGATAGATTCTATTCATTTTAAAGATCTCTTTTATATGCTTTCTAACAAAAAAATAGTGAGAGAGTTCTTAAGGTAAGGCATAATATAGGCATCCAATTTAGAAATTAGACTCAGAGTGAGAACATTTAAGGGCTTGGTTAAAAAGCAGACCTGCTGTTATAGCACATATTTCTTTATATAAACAAAGCCAATGTATATGTCTTTTAGACATTTTGGCAATGTCCTTTAAAAGAAGAGAATTTCTAATTTGCAATGATAAATAGGCTTCCCATAAATTGTTAAAAGACATTTAAATGCATCTTGTTATGGTTTAGCTTGCAGTTCCATGTTGAAAAGCATGTATGTTCTTTACTTTTTTGGTATTTTTTTAAAATTGCCTGTTCTAGGTATACAGTGAAAGTCCTTTAAGTAGTATAATTTGTTCATACCAACCTATGGTCAGTGTCTCTAAATATATCCAGGAAAAGTAGTCCAAGTCTGAATTATAATCCTACCTTCTTCTGAAAGGTGCTGTCTTCTCCCAAACTGCATCATCACAGTCTTAACAGATATTTATTTAACAAAATAAGTAATGTTTACTCCAAATAGAAAGCAGAGAATTTATTTTCTTCCTTATTTCCTTTTTGGAAAAAAAAATGTATAATAGGCATTTGGCTGCACATATGTCTATGCAGTGTGTGAGCATAATGCCCACAGAGGACAAAAAAGGGTACCAGATCTTTTGAAACTGGAGTTCTCCCAGTGGTTCTGAGCCAACATGTGGGTGCTAGGAATCAAATGCAAGCCTGTTAAGAGAGCAGCCAGCACTCTTAACCATTAAGCCATCTCTCCAGCTAGAAGAATTTTCATTAGAGATGATATTTGCCATCAGTGACAGGGGTCCATGTTATGGTACTGATTCCACAACATACTGACACACCTTTTAGAGGTGTCCTTTCCTAAGACCACCTTTAAAATTTATGTGAAATATGCTTAGAGACTTCTCTATATTATTTTGCTTGTCTCATGCCTCCAGACATTAGGTTAATAAGGGATATATTTTAACATTTTCAAAGAACAAAGAAAAATGCAATTTGAGGAAACTCGGCTAGAAGAAGGAAGAAAGAAGAGAAGGGAGGGAAGGAGGAAGGGGGAAGGCAGAAGAGAGAAAAGAAAGAAGTGGGGAAGAAGAGAGGATGAAAGGAAGGAAGGTAAAAGAACAGGGAATGAAATCACCTGTTCTATTCTAGACACATACTTGCAATAGTCTCTGTTTGGGTACTGTTACCACTCCAGTTAGCACTGTGAACCTCGGAGAGCGGAGCCTAAAAATGAGGCAGACTAAAGCCTTATGTAATAGCCAAATTATTCATGGCATCAGGCAATTTTTATTCTGAGGATGTTCTGAGTTCCCATTAGTTCAAGCTGTATATAGTTGGAAGGACAAAGCATATTCAAATGAGCTTAGTCTTAAACAATCATGAGGCAAGCCTATGCTTAGAAATATCATCTGATGGCCTTCTGGACCAACTAAGCAAGGCAAATATGAGCTCAAAGAAACAGAAGCAGCAATCACAGGCCCTACATGTGTCTGACTCAAGTCCTCTTCTTAAATATTATAGCTATTAACCCAGTATTTTTAGGAGATTCCTGACTGTGAAAATGAGTGATTTTCTGACTCTAATGCTTACTCTTAGGACTCTTTTCTTCATGTTGGGTTGCTACGTCCAATGTTAATATTTTTGTTTATTATATTTTATTTTGACATGCTTGGTAACTATCTCCTAGATGCCTGTTCTTTTCCAAAGAGATACAGAAAGAGATTGGGTCTAAAGGAGAGTTGAGGTGGGAGGAACTGGGAGGATTGGAGAGAGAGGAAACTATACTCGGGATATATTGTATGAGAAAATATTCTAGTTTCAATAAAAAAGCATTATTTGAATAGTATGATAATGAAGTAAACTGACTCCAAATTACTTCTCTTAGGAGGAGCAAGAAAGCCCATTCTAAGAACAATCCCATCTTTTTGGAGGAACAGAGGTCACTTTTTATTGGAGTTTCCTCACAAGCTCTCAGAATTCTTCTCACACAGTTTCATTCAATAACTATGTTCCTACAGGTACTTGTTGGTTAAATATTAACTATTTGATATTGGTAATTTTAATTATACATGTAAAATTTTCTTTTCCAATTCATACTTCCATGCCTTGGCTATACTATAAAGAGTTCTCATTATCAAATTTCTAGTTTTCTAGCTTTTCCATAGTCTCTATCCTGTGTTGAAATTTTATAATGGGTTGTGCACACGCATGCGCGCACACGTGTGTGTGTGTGTGTGTGTGTGTGTGTGTGTATCTTTTTTAAATTGTATAATAGCTATATGTACAAAACTAACTTCCAAATTCCTATCAATACCCTTAGGCAGAAACTAAGCTGAATAAGTTTCATGTTTTTTAAAATGGTCATTCCTATACTTTATACATATTACTTATAAACAGCAGTCCAATCAAATTATGCTGATGGGATAGCCCTAACTGCTAATTACAATGAGAGGGAGTTTAGTTCAAAGCCAATTATGAAACAACCAATTCACAAATTCACACATGAAAGGAGTGTTCTTTGAAAGTCTTTTAGTATTTGCATTTAACTATTCGGCAGGATGTAATAGAAAATACATTCAAATTCTGATGCTCTGTAAGGGATCATTTGATGTTCTTGTGTGAAGGCATTCATTTTTTTTCTTTTTTACTAAGTTAGTATAATGTCCTGATGAGTTGGGAATATTTTAATCAAAAATAATAAATCAGAATGAACTGTGGTAATCAGCTCACCTAGCAAAGACACGAGCTTGTAAGTGGTTTCAGCCTGTCAGTCCCCAGTTTGAACTAATGGCAATAGGATGGCATTTTAGGAGATGACTCTTTGCCTTAAGAACCTTTGGCTCTTCTGCAAATTGAGTTGTTCTGAGTAATTCCCCACTGAAAGGTGCTTGGAGGAGAGTGCAAAGAAAGAGACAGACAGTTTTCCAATAGCAGAAGTGACAGCATGTTTCTCCTGCTTCACTCTGGGTGACAGTAGATATTTATTGTGACTACAACACTGAGGAAGATCATTTGACCTCCTTTGTTTTCAGTGACAAATACATTTCTCAAGAGTATTACACCTAGATGATCATTGCTCTTTTTGTTATAGAAAAATAACCCTTCAGAAAAGTTTACAATACTAGCATTGGCATCTTCAGATCTACCAAAGTCACATAAATTATAACTTCTTTTCCTATCAAGTATGTTGACACAGCTTCACTGTAACATACAAGCAATGGTATCTATCTAACTAGCCAGAAAACATATTTTATAAGGAGTACAACTAAAACAAAAAGACAAACAGAATTGTACCTTAGCATACTTCTCTCATCTGCAGACAAATTATTTTTGCCTTGTATCTTCTATAATACTTAAATATCACACAAGTGGTAAAAAAAATTAAAGTAGTGAGTGGTCCTAATGATAGCACTAATACAATATTCTCATTTAGTCTTCACAAATAACTTGTGCCATAGCCACAGACATCTACTTTCCCACTTAATAACTCAATGTTTAAGGAACAGAATAGAACAGAATAACTTGCTCAGCCTTGGAAGGATGGGATTGTAACTGCTTTGGCAATTGTTGGGAGGCAGCTGAGTCCCACAAAGGCCATGGACTCTTAACAGTCTGTCTTGTTCTCTTGCTCAGACTACTACACACAATACACCCAATACACAAAATTAGATCATTTTCACCTCAGAGCAAGTTCAAATTAGATTAAAGGCTTTTTTGTAAAAAGAAACCTTTACAGCTTTCACAAGATCGGAGTCACAGATGTCTACCAAAGTTACCAAGAAAAGCACGCTAATTCTTTACTCACCAGTCTACTAACAATAGATCTGTGTCTCTAAGTTGTCACTGCGCACTGTGACCTCCTCTTTTTGGTCATGGTTTTGTTCCTATGGTCCTAGACCCCTGTGTTGCCATGGTAAACAGCTCAACTCCTTATCACTTTCTCTAGGAATGTTCTTTTGAACAATGAGAGAAAATTTTTTATTACTTCAAGGCTCCTGAAGAAGAGGCTTTAGAATAGAAGTAGCTATTAGAAGAAGCATGGAGAAGTTAGAAACAGGACAGTGATGGCTGATAAATAAAGCCCTGTGGACAATGAGTCAGATGATAGGCAGGACTAGGAGACAAGGAGGATTCTGGGAAGTGTAGGCAGAGGAGAGTCATCATGTGAGTCCAGGGAAGAGAGGACAGGAGTGAGGCACCCAGACTTGGGGCATGAATTTCTACTTAAAACTTAAAAAGGGGGTTTAAAAACAAAACAATAGAAGCAAGCACAGTTGGCAAAAGCACTTTGTCAGAGGAGCTCTGTTTGCCAGGCACTCTCTGAGACAAGCAGAAGCTCATGCAAAGCTCCTATCAGAGCAGTTTCCTGACTCAGCAAACTGCAGCATAGCTCTTTTGCCATGTCATTTAGTAGATTAGGACTCTTGGTTAGAAAAATATAGAGGAATACAGTAAAAAACAGTTATATCTGAAGAAAAACTTCTAAAACATTTACAGTGTGTTTAAAAATACAAGTAGTTTTGGGAGGGAAACGAAATACAGTAGCTGGGTGTGGTGGCACACACCTTTAATCCCTGCACTTGGCACTTGGGTGGCAGAGGCAAGTAAATCTCTGTGATTTCAAGGCAAGCCTGGTGTAAAGAGTGAATTTCAGTACAGGCAAAAGTTCACAAAGTAACCCTGTCTCAGAAAAAAAAAAAGATGAAAAGAAATAGAGTAACAAAAAAGCCACATAAAGATGGAAAATACACAGAGAGTATGGATACTGTATTTTATTGTGTTATCTTTGAATTTTTTGATTGATGAGGAAGGAGCAACAACTATTAAAAGATATTTAATAATAATTCTGCTGCATTATACAATGTATATATTTTGAAAATGCTTTGCCTCCTAGAATTTATGACTTAGCAAGCCACAGTTTGGGGGCTCAGTTAGCAGTGTCAGCCATGAGTTCTGCCTTATGAATTATGCTTAATATATAATTAGAAAAAAGTCATGGAATATTTTCTAATATTCATGTCATCATTGCACCTGTAGTTATGTCTTGTCAGGCCAGTTGTTATTATAGTTTTCACAGTTCACAGCTGGAGAAGACATTTAATTGCTTCTTGCTCCCTTACCCTGGGTAATATGCGTAGAACTTTCCAGCACTATGAAAGCTAACTAGAAGGGATAAACTTTCCCAGTAAATACCAGCTTGATTTCTCCATGTCCTATCACTCAAGTATGTGGTTCTTCATCCATAGGTCTTACCCTCAAGTTTGGATGGTAACAAATAGCACTAACCATAGTATGGAATGTGTGGGGTGGGGGCAGTGTTTAAAGGACCCCATTTACCACCAATTTAAAAAGATATAAACCATACTGACATTGGGCTTTTTATTTTATAGCCAATACTGTCTAGAGGAGGAATTATTCCCTGCATTATAGAGTAACTCTATCTACAACTCTCCTACATATGTGTGAATTTTAGAAAGCCACTACAGGAGTAAGTTTCCACATGACATTAAAGGATTTCAGTATAAGTTACTCCCCTCCCAAATAATAGCCACTGACTTATATTTCCAGAACAAATGAACAAAAGTCTTTATAAAGGTAATCAAGTTATTAAAAGCCAATTAAAAAGAGAGCTAAAAAGCCCCAAACACATTAGCTTCCAAAAAGCAATAAAATTCTCATTAAACACAAAGTGGAAAATTAAGGCACTAACACAAAACAAAACAAAACAAAAAAAATTGCAATCAACAACTTTCATATCTTCTGAAAGTATTTTAAATAAAACCAGATATATTTTTAGGAAAAATAAATTTAAAAAGACAGAATCATTAACATTCCCATAAGAAAACACATACTACATTAAAATTTTCTTTGGGCATTTGAATAATGATCCTAAAGAGAAGTACAGCCATGCAAAATATAAAACATTCAGCAAAACATTAACACTGAAAGATAAATGTATTTTAATATAACTGTTTTAAAGTAAAACATGATGCAGAATTCATGTTCTGATATAAAAAATAAAAAACAAAACATGATGCAGAAATTACGTGTTCATTTGCTTTATATCAGGAAATTTAATAATAAGAAATAACTAATAGAAAATCATCTAAAATGCAATATAGAAAAATTGGTATTAAAGAAAGAGACTAAAGTTGTATATTTTTTCAAATATCCTAGTACTTATTTAAATATAAGCAAAATATATATTTAAATTATTAACTAATGGTGCATATGTAGTTTGCACGCATATATGGTTTTGAGTGGGTACCCTTGCAAAGTCAAACAGTATAGCAATCTGGTAGTTGCCCCTATCATTCTTTTCCTTATGCCCATCACTCAGGGTCTCCCTTAACCTGGAAATCATTGTTTCTACTAGGTTAGATGGTCATTGAGCTTCTGAGATCCATCTACTTACCAATTATGGGGTTACAGGCATGTATGGTCAGACTTGCCTTTTTCATGTTCATTATGAGGATTAAAATTAAGGTCCTCATGCTTGCACAAATGCATAATCTTCTCAGTACCTATTCTCAGGTGATTTTCAATCCAGATTCTAATGCTAAACTAAAACTACAATTACTAAAACACATAGGACATAAAAATGCTAATAAATAGTGAAAATAAAAAACAGTGACCAACAGAAACTACATTGGCAGTATTAATAGTAGATGAAGTAAATTTAAATCAGAGTGCTCAGTACAAATGGAAAGAAATATGTCCATTGATAAAAGGTAAAGTCAATAAATATTATATGTAAAAGCATAAAAAACAGAAAGGAGAGAATATAAAAACATGTCATAGTGGAAAGTTTTATCTCATCTCCATTAGAAACATACAGAACACAGAGTATTTATAGGGGTAAGCCATTTTGAAAGTGGATACTAGAAGGTTTTAGTTATCATTTTTATCAAACAACAACAGCAAAAGCCATACAGACTTTAGATGTAAAGGTGTCACAGAAGCATATTTTCCTCCATATGAAATGAGAGATGAAAGAGAGCTGATCATAAGAATTTACACTGTACATCCATATTTTCTGCCGCACTGTGCACAGTAACCACGACGTGGAACCAGCCTAGATGCCCATCAACAGATGGATGGATAGAAACAATGTGCTACAGAGCTGAAATTCAAGGGAAAAAAATGAAATTATGACATTTGCAACTGCTTCTGCTTCCTTTTCGCTTGTGAGGGAACACGGGACAGCAGCTGGCTGGGCAGCCATCCTCATATACAAGAATGCAAGACTATAGTGATAGACTTCTTATTAAGTACTGCCGTTACACCTGCATCACTGTGCAGCATGCTTTCCTTTTAAGAGTCTACTTACATTCAAAAAGCAGCACAGTCTTGATGGGATTTCAAGCAAGAATAAATCCCTTTTGAAATGTGAATTAATATGCCCAAAGTAATGCATTTCCGAGAGAAAGCAGATTGTCTGGGAAGTAACACATGTGAGGATTTTGTAGTGCCTGTCAGTGGAACACTATCACACACTCTCACTAGGGAAATGCTGATGAGCCTGAGATCATCTTAATTTGTAAGGAGATTCCATTGTGTGCATTTGAAGATTCCAATGTGCTGATGAGGATATGTGAGGACCAGGAAATGTTTACAACAGTGAAATGGGTAACAGCTCAGTGGGCTCCCTGTTTGCTGCAAGAGCCTCTAAAATGTGGCTTATTTGACAAAATGTATCTTTCAAATGTGCCTTTTGCCTTAGAGTGGAACACTAACTCTGGACTATTTATTCTATAAACTTTTCTGAAAAATAGTCCATAATAAAAGCTTTTACAAGAACTGAAATAAAGAATTGTCCCCCGAAAACATCCTCCATCCCAATATCTGCCTACAGTTTTACACCTTGATCTGTGTCTCCATAAAAGGAATGGCCATGTTCTTCTCATTTTCATTTGGTCCTATGTCTGGCACCCATCAAACATCTGAAAGTTTATCACACTTACTTCAAACAGGATGCTGTCAATTCTGTTCTCCTTTGACAATGCCTAAAGTTCAGACGTTTAAGTATGTGGTATCTGCACATATGTGTCCCTTAATTTGCTTTTTTTCATTTGCTAATTAGTGCTTTTAGGCTTTTTTTATTGTCTTAAAAGGAAGTATAATGAAATAGAACTCACAATGGCCGAGTATGCTACCTTGGGTAGCCCAGAAGCCAAATTGGCTGAGATTATCAAAAATGAATTTAAGACATTTACAGAGACTGTAAAGTTGTTTTCTGTTTCCCCCTCATAAACCTAAGAAGAATTAGTCAGCAGCCCTCTACCCACCATCAAGCTAAGTGCTCTGGGATGTAGAAAAGCAGCTGCACCGGGCTCCACCTGTAATGCATGCAGCAATCTTAGAAGATAAACCCTAGTTTAGCCTTGTTGATGAGACAGTGCAGACAGCAGAACATTAAGAGAGTTTTAATAAAGTGGTGAGAATGTCTTGAGAGTACACAAGGCAAAGTGTCAAGAAGGGGAACCGTGGGGAGAAAAATGCGTGGGAATTTGCATTCAGAAGGCACCATTGCCTATCTGCAGAGTAATGGAAAGGACACATTGACCAGTGCAGAACTGAGACACAAACTAGAGATAGAACCAGGTAACCCATGAGGACAGGCTTTGAATGAAGACTGGGAAGTGTGGTGTCATTCATTTTGGAACAAGGAACTGGGTGGGATAATTTTATTGTTATCTTTTCTATTTTTTTTTCTACCCTATCATGGTAGAATAGGGATTGGCATATTAAGGGGCAGGTAAAAGAGTCCTAGACAGACACATGTCTCACAATTCTGAGGACCAGAATTAGCTGCTCCTGATGAGAACTTCCTTCCTGCATTGGAGATGTTTTTTTCTGTCTCTAAATGGGGAGTGGGAGTGGGGAAAGAGGGAATAAAGGAGAGAAGGGGAGGAAACGGGAGTGGAGGGGACAGGACTAGATGTTTGAAGAAGTAAGGGAGACATGGAAAGAAAGAGAAAGCTCAAACAGCCAGCATAGGACTTCCAACAATGGCCATTCCTCTTGAGTTTGTGTTTGGGACACCTCACAGTGAGGCCTGGCAGGCTTCATTTCTCTGAGGTATCTGCTTCGCTGCTTTCTAATTGTGTTCTCTCTCTCTCTCTCTCTCTCTCTCTCTCTCTCTCTCTCTCTCTCTCTCTCTTCCTCTCTCTCTCTCTCATTAAAAGTACACCAGTTGCATAGGATCCTCCTTTATCGCTTAATTACAGGCACACTGGGGAACTAACATTAAACATGCCTTTGGGGACAATAGAAGTCATTTCACAGCAACTGATTCTCTTATCATCTGTCTTTTAGATCATGCCCTACAATTGCAGAAATTGCAGTCTTTAAGCTTCACTTTGAGTGTGTGTGTGTGTGTGTGTGTGTGTGTGTGTGTGTGTGTGTGATGCAAGAGTGTGTATATGGCTGAAGAGGTCTGAGGACAATCACAGGTATCGAACCCCTGGCACCAGCCACCTTGTCTTTCCAGGCAGACTCTCTCAGCTTGGAGACGGCAAGTGTGGCTGGCATTGCGGATCGTTGTTTCTATATCACCAAGGCTGCCATTAGAAACTCACATGTGTACTACATCAGGCTTTGCTTAATGCATTCAGGGAATCAAACCCAGGCTTCACATTGCACTTTGTCAGAGGAGTTATCTTCCTAGCCTTTAGTTTTCTTAATAAAAACCTGAAACGATTTATTTCTTGAAAGCAACTCCTTTCTTCCCGCCATGCCTGGACATGTCCTTCGCTCTCCCCTTCCCTCCCTCCTCTTTTCTTCCCTGTTCTCCTTCCCCTTTGCTCCCTGAGTGCTGGAATCCCTGCCCTCCTGCCTTCCTCTCTCCACATCCTCTCCCTCCCCATTCATTCCCTCGCCCCTCTTCTCTCTTTTTGCTTCATTCCCACATTTTGTAGTTTCAGAGACCATTGTTCATAGAAAATTTGTTGATAAACTGGATAGAAAATTGCAACTCTATGTCTAAACGGAATTGTGGAAGTCCAGCAAATGGCCCATAAAACCCAGCACAGCACAGTTTAAGACTGATCTTTAAAATGGGTAAAGCTCAGAGAGGTTCTGAATAGAAACAAAGTGTCTGAGAAAATAAAGTCCCCATTAAACCTCACATAAAATACTGTATTTTAAGAAAGCTTTGCTTTTCCCATCTTTCCACAATTATATTCTATACACTGGCCAAAAACTTCTGTTTTAAAGAAAATACTATCGTAAATAAAATGTTGCCTTTATATGCTGATTGTATAGGTTTAGTTTTTAAGACTTGCTCTTAGTGCTTAAACAATTCTTACGGTCTTATTCCAAAAAAAAAAAAAAAGAAAAAGAAAAAAAGAAAAAAGTCTAAAACTTATGATCAATGGTGCACTGAAAGAAATATTAGTTGCAAATTAAAAAATATCAACATTATTTTGAAAATCTGAACTGTGTTGTAGAACATGGTCCTCCGAACACAACAGCTATTGTCATTTTAGTCAGGGTAAAAGACTTAAACTAGCAAAGAAATGAAATGAAGCCCAAATAATTGGAATGCTGGGCAGAATTTGCTAACCACCAGCCCTGAGAAAGCAGGATACCTAGAATTCACACTGCCCCTCCTTTCAGTGAGTCAGCAGGTGGTAAATAGGGTCCTTAAGAAACAAAGAGATAGCTGCAACTCCAGTTTGCCCAGACAAGATTAATTAGCACACCCCAAGGCACTAAGGTCTACTGACCCTAAGACTGAGACCATCAGGCCTCAAAGGGTCATGTACTCAATGGACAGAGGGTCACACCCCACCCTAAGCTTGTGGGTTTTGCCTTTAAAAACGCCTGTGCCTGGGAATGATGCTTCTCTCTAGCCTGCATCCTGAGGGAGCCTGTTTGCACAAACGTTTCCTGTTCATTAAAGCCACTTGCGTGTTGCAACAACTGGACTGGACATTGAGTTCTTGGGGGTACCAACCAAAACTGGGAGACTCCTCATTCTGAGGGTCTTACAAGGGCACCTATAACCACACAAAGAGAAACTCATGGATGCAGAATGTCCCTCATAGAAAGAGGGGCCTGAGAGATCCCTTCAACCTTTATTTGAGATTCCAGACACTTTCCCAATATGTCCCTTCCAGCTATATGTACATAATTCAGCCCCAGCTGCATAAAGGCTCAGTCTCCAGGACTGACAGAGTACACAGGGCAGAGTGTGTGTCTTAGTTAGGGTTTCTAACTAACTAACTAACTAACTAACTAACTAACTAACTCATGTTCTAACTAACATGAGGAGACACCATGACCACAAATATTTTGAAAGGAAAACATTTAATTGGGGGTAGCTTACACTTCAGAGGCTTAGTCCATTATCATCATGGTGGGATATGGTTCCATGCAGGCAGACAGGGTGCTGGAGAAGGAGCTGAGAATTCTTCATATTTGATCCACAGTCAAGAAAGAGTGAACTGGGACATCAGGTATGGCTTGAACATATATGAGACCTCAAAGCCTATGAGACCGCTATGCCTACCTATAACCTTTACTAGAAATGGTCTATATCTCCTGTTCCAGGAATGGCAATCATGTGTTTGTTCAAAATGTTGTATATAATAATCTTGCAACCCAACCTTTGTTCCAAAAGGTTACATGGCCCCCTATATCTACCTTGTTATAAGTACCTGTTGTGACTGCCTTATTTTTACTACCTATAACCCCACAGACTTTTTTTCCCCATTTGGAAACCCCTAACCCTGAGCCTTATACATATTCTTGTCCTCTTCATCTCCAATGCTGACCTCCTGAACACTGCCATAGGGGAAGGCAGCCCATGAACACAAATACAAATTTTACTTTAATTAATTTTACCATGATGATTTGGGTTAGTGAACCTTCTCCATTCTTTGGGATTAACATCTTCAATAGTGTCAAAACTGAGGAGACAGTTTGGAAGTGAAGGGATGATTGCAACCATACCTTTGTTTCAAAAGATTGCATGACAACCAATGACTACTTTGTTATGACTACCCATTGTGATTATCTTGTTTGGATAACCACAAAGGATTTCCCTGGGAAGGGAAAATAGAGTAGATTTTGGGGGTGGATGAAGGATAGGTGTGATTGAGAACAGGGGGGATCAGGTAGAAGAGAAAATAGGGGGAGAAATAACTGGATTTGGAGGGTAATTGGGAAGGTGAGGTACAAACCTATCACAATGTAAACTCCATGGAATCTACAAAAATAACCCTAGAAAAGATAGTAATGGAGGACAGGGAGCAAGGCCTCAACAAGGATATTGAGATACCAACCCAGCCACAAAACCTTAACCTACAGTTTGTCCTGCTTGTTGAGTGTAATGGGACTGGAGTCTAGTAGAATCATTATCAAAGAGATTAGAGCCATTTCATCCAGCAACTGATGGGAATAGATACAGAGTCCCACAGCCAATATTAGGCAGATCTCAGGAGTCCTGTGGTAAAGTTGGAGGAAGTATCAGAGGAACCAGAGGAGTCAAGGACTATACAGGGGCATGGACCACAGAATGAATTAATTAAGTTTCATGAGGGCTCCCAGAGACCAGGGATGCTGCAGAGATCTGACCTAGGTCCTCTGTATATGTTTTGTGGCCAAGTAGCTTGGTCTTCTTATGGGATTTTTAACAGTGCGAGTGAGGCCTGTCATTGATGCTTTTGCCTGCTTTAGGGACCTTTTTCTTCCTACTGGGTTGCTTCATCTATCCTTGATGTGATGATATGTGCCTTGTCTTATGCTAGTTTGTTATTGGGTGAGGTAGGGAGATAGAAAAGAGAGTGGAGAGACAGAAGTCAGAATGTAATATATAAGAAGAATAAAAATATTAAAAATCCAAAATAGTAATTATAAATGATGTGACTTTAAGAGTTGGAAAATTAGCCAGGTAGTGGTGGCACACACCTTTAATCTCAGCACTCAGAGGCAGAGGCAGGCCAATCTCTGTGAGTTTGAGACCAACGTGGTCTATAAGAGCTAGTTCCAGAACAGCCTTCAAAGCAACAGAGAAAACCTGGAATCTTTATTCTTCTAAAGTCAATAAAATCTTTTCTGTTCTAAAAAGAAAAAGGAAGGAAAGAACTAAAGAAGGAAGAATGGAAAAGAAAGAAAAAAAGAAAGTAGACACTGAGTTTTGCTGTATCTAAGTCCATTTCATACTGTGTAAATACAACACACATTTATTTTCCACAGCAAACTCATGTATCACTTTAGTCACTGAACTAATAAGAAAACAGTCACAGAATTTAAGTAACTTGTCTCAGCATAACTTAGGTGAACTGTAGAAATATAGATGGCATTACCAGGAAAGCCAAAAATATTATGAAACTAGCCATGACAGATGTCTACTGCCAACTAATGTAGACCTTATGTCCACATACCTTTCTTAATTACTTTTTTTAAAAAACAAAATACAGTGAAGCTTTCAAGAAAATTCTTTGTTCTCTTTAAACTAAACATTATCCTGTTGTGGAATGCTTTGTTTTGGGAGCTGGTTGGAAGCCCAAAAGAAGGCCTGCTACATTTCCCCAACATGGTGGAAAACCTCATCTACTCAAAGAAACAAAATAAATACATCTCTTGACATGCATTACCAAGGTATAATCTGACTTGGTTTTAGTGTTATCAATAGCTCCTCATCTATTGGCAACTAACTTTAACTTAAACAAACAAATAGACAGTAACATATTTAAGTATATAACTTCTGAAACAGTAAATAACTAAATACAGCATTTTATGTCCTCCAATTTTCATCTTCTCTGAAATTAAAGTGCTACTATTACATTTAAGCAATTAGCTTCCCTCTGTCTAAGCAGGGTACCAGATTTTCATCTGCCAAAAGTAGGATACCAATGGGTCAATATACCCCCTTAATAGTTACATGTGACCTAACTTTAAAAAACATTTTCCTGGCCATGATGACTAGAAATAGACATTCCATTATTTTTACACATGGCTTTGCTTCTGATGTTTAAAAAACAAAACAACAACAAAAAAACAACACATAGCATGGTCTTAGTGGGAGTCAGGGGGGACCACCTATCAAAGAATAAAACACTTCCTCTAACACTGCTTGCTTCCTGGAGAGCTTCCTCCCTCCCCCACAGGATGAACCCTCCTGTTCACAGGAAGGCAGGCTTTCTGAACTCTTGGGTGCCACCTGCTGCTCATTTGCTACGTTGCAGCCTCAAATGCTTGATAACAGACAGAATTACATAAAAGGGTCCCTAAAGCAGGCAAAAGCATCAATGACAGGCCTCACTCCCACTGTTAAAAAGCCCACAAGAAGACCAAGCTACTTGACCACAACACATATACAGAGGACCTAGGTCAGATCTCTGCAGCATCCCTGGTCTCTGGGAGCACTGATGCTGGGTTTCTTAAGAAAATGGGAATTGAGACATACATAACGATGGAATGTGACTACAACATAGTGTTACCAAACCTGTCGGAAATGAGGAAGGTGAATTTTAACAAAACGCAAACAGCATATGACTATCACAGAGTGCTCAACAGTATCCTCTACCACTTGTCCTGGGCACCCTATGAATATCAAAAGCACACTGTCTGAAAATATGTGACATTACCCCTGTAGCTTTCACAGCATGGGGCTGAAATAAAGCTGTGGGAACATATCTGGTAGATAGGCGCCTCTTAAAGCACAGACAATTTCAAAAGATTTTGTCTGTGTCTAATCTCCAAACATATCCTAAAATTTTATATGTAAAATGTGATTTTAGAAGCAGCATCGGAAACGCTTGTGAATATATAATGTCTCTTAAGACTTGCTCTCATACACATCTGTCCTTATTCCCTCTACACTGACAGACTCATCCTGCATTGTGTGTTCGGCAGGTCCTTACTTTTTTGTTCTATTTTTCCTCTTGTTTTGCTCAGTACACATTACTTTTGAACACTGTCTTGTATAAACCCACATATTTTTGAACCCTGTGTTCTGCATGAACTGACTCTAATGTAAATTCTCATTCTAAGAATGCCCAAGCTTTGCATACTTGTCATTATGGTCACTTCTGGGTCGCCTCTGCGTTTAAGCAATAGCCAAAATAATTTTAGTAACACTATTTAAAATAAAGACAAGGTTTCACCTTAATGCAGGTGGCATGCTACATAAAATGTTAGTTACTATTCTTATCTATTCAATAAAATTTATTTATTTTTAACATTAAAAAGTCCTATACTTTAAAAGGGAAATATAAACCATGAACCAAGGGACATTTATTATTGTTGTTGAGATAAGATTTCACTAGGTAGCCCAGGCTGGCCTCAGATTGGCAACCCTGCCTTAGTATCTGCCAAGTGCTGGGACTGTAGAAAAGGCATGCATCACTATTTGTGGCAGGTGGCATGAGGAATTAAACATCTTCCAAACTCATAGAGAAGTTCCTTGTAAAGAAAAAAGCCAACAATTTGTGAGCAGGCAGGACTGATTATTATTTTTATTCCAAAAAACACTTCCTGTGGGTCATTGTAAATGCTGATGTCCCACAAGCTTTTGTAGTCTGCATTTGGGATTAACTTTGAAGGGCTTACCATTCTTACCCTGGTGCTCAGCACCATTCTGGTCATTGACTTTCTTCCTGACAGACATCATACTGCTCTGTTCTTTCCTGGTTTTCTGAACATTAAATGTTAAAGCAGTCTATGTTGGTGTCACACATAAACTATCTGATACATAGATACATAGATACCATAGATACAGTAGTATCTATGCTCAAGAATATTTGAAGTATATTTCTACCTTGATCTTCCTGGGAATTCAAAGAAATAAATCCATATGTGACACATATAATTGAAATGAACTAAGTAAGCCCTATAACCTTCCTTTGTCCTGTATAGGGCTCATATGTCCTTCAGCCTCACATGGACGCTTCTCCCATACTTTTCTAGGGACATAAAATTGCAGTGGCCCTCTGCACATTACCCAATCAGTGACATTCAGGGTTACCCTTGCTTATTCTCATTCGGCCACCTCTATTTCAGTCAGCAAGTACTATTGAAGTCCCAAGTGTTTCACATATCCCTCTTCTTTCTGTGCTAATTGCTACAGCCTGGCTAATTGCCATAATTTCTTACATTACTACATTATTCCTGACTACAACTTAGTAATACGTTGAACTGAAAAGGATATTTAATTGACATGTTTTAGTTCATTTATCAAAAAATATGAGATAAAATTGGTGCCATCATTGAGTAAGTTCCTAAATGCACATTATGGCAACAATATTGGTAGTTTAGTTTCAGCTAGCATTGAATTTATAGCAGTGATTAATTTTGTATTTGTACTATTTAATGCATGCAGCATTCACATTATTAAGGATGTTTGACTGTTTAGACTTCAATGTATTTATGAAATCATGAATATTATCCAATTTACTTTTAATTATCCACAAATGAGACTATTGTAGTAGTTTATATTCATGGGTACTATCCCCACATACCCACTGGATGTCTCTTATATGTTATTTGTGAATTGTGTCTTGACTATACTTACAGTTACAAATAATGAAAATAGTCTCTTAAACCCTAGGTCAAAGTGGAATAGCTATTAAGTCTCAGAGGAAGATTTGAATTCATATATCTATGATTCTGTATTTCTTTTGATCTTATCCAGTCTCATTAACATCTTAAAAAAAATTTCAGTGAAACCAAGATAGAATCAGGGAAGAATGTAACTTTGCTTTCCTTAAGCTGGCAAAGCACTTGAAAATGTAGGGTTGCTCACATAGAAAAATAATTAGATTATCTTTTCTTTTGTTTTCCAGATCAAGATTTTTAGCTCCATAGAGAACAAGGCCTTTTGTAAGCAGTCTCCTCTTATTAACAACCTGCAAGTCCTCAATGAACCTAAAAGAGGTCATTATCTAAATGAGAGGCTGTCAGCTAGAAGAGAGTGTGACCCATTGGTCCACATGAATGAGCTCATACTGTTGGTTTTTAACATGTTTTTCTAAAACCGAGTAGCAGATTAGCATTAATAACATTTTTAAAAGAATGGTCAAAAGCTTCCTAACTTAGCATGAATGACAATGTCAAGCTCATTTCCTGATTTGACAAGGGGAAAAATGAATACTCTAAAATAATTGTATTGATAGTGATACCACCAACTGCATGGTGACAATCCATGTGAGTCTGTCTTAGCTTTAAATAATTCAGTGAGCTCTGATAAGCCACAGGGATGGGACTACTCACTATCTATTTGGGAAGATGAGAGGTGTGACAGAGTACCAGTTTCATTCTGACAAAAGTCACCTTCTGTTAAGGCTTTGAGTTTTGTTCCATAGCACTTCTCAACAAAGAAATTACAACTTTCAAAGCCGAAAGCATCTGTAAGTCATCCGTTTCAGACTACAGCTGGGATCATCTAGAAGAGATTTGTGGGTGTGGCTTTCCCATGATGGAATGAATCGCAAATAGGAATAGGCAATTCAAAGAGTTTTAGTGAGTTATGGCTACAAAAGTACTCCTCAGTTTACACTTCCAAGCTGAAGACATTGTAAAATGGAAAGAAGCCTTTGGATACCTATCTTCAAACACATAAAAGATGAAAAACATCTTCCTTTCCATCAGAACCACTGACTCCCAGTAAATTTTCAAAGTCATAAACTCAATGGGAAAGAGGACAGCCACTAATAATATATTCTCCAGGCCCTTTAAAGAGTGTAGTTATTCCTTCAGCTACACATTTGTCAATCTGCAAGATGGATAATATTATAGAGTTAAAGGGAATGTGTACTGCTCAAAAAGGAAAGTTATCCCCAAATGTAACTGTGGAAAATGGAAAACTAGGCAGCATCACTTAGTATGCTATTCACATTGTACATACTCAGGTTTGGGCAAGATTGTTGCCAAGGAGTTATAATGCAGTTTCGGGACTGGTACCATCATAAGAGCTGAAATAGCATCCCGAAAATAAGAAGGAAAATGACCAGAAAAAGAAGAAAAGCTAAAGATAAAGGTATCTGGGTTCAGAATGAAGTGCCAGCATGCTCCATGCAAAGAAGCACACTTGGTATGAATTAATAGAAAACAGCATGTGGTGTCTCCTAATCTCAATCAAGTATGTTCTTGCTGATAAGTCAGGGTCACAGGCACAATGACTTACAATTTCTGAAACAACTTCATAAAATATATTGTGCAACTTGACGTGTTCACCTAGACTGTATGTCCTGAGAGAAAATGGCAGTTATGTAGCCCAATGAAAGATGCACATAGTGAGGAAATGACCTGTCACTGGTTTTCAACTACATTCTGATTGGACAAGGAGGAAGATCCTCAGGCTCAGTAAAGCCTTTCTATCACAAGCCATTGCTGACATCTTGATATGATCAGCCATAGCTCACATCTCATCTTGAACTATGACCAAGAGGGAGTGATTTTCAAATTTTTAGGTAAATTATGTGAGATAACAAATTGTAAATAGCTTTAAAATGAAGCTATTCAGACTTAGTTTCCTCATGTATCACCGTAAAAAGTATTAAATAATTTATGTTTCAATACATATTGTATTGATAGATTTTCCATACTCTGCTGCTGACAATAATCTTAATATTCTTATGGCTATACAAACTGTAGAAATGGCTACTCTCTTCTTGATTTTCCTGAGGTAATTGTCTGTGATTTTTTCCCTTTGTGCTTTAATATCATTCATTAGCAATTCATTTTCTTTTAAAATGTCAATGAACCCAGTGGATATTTTAGATTGACTACTATTTGTCCAAATTTTGCTTCACTTTTTCTTTTTAAATTATTTCTTCCCACTTCTTTTAGATTTAATTTGCCTTTTTAAACCTCGGAAGTGAGAAACTTTGTCACCAGTTATTATACTTTCTTCATGTTAACATAAATTTGTAAGTGAATAATAAATTATCTAGTAATCATCTTGTGAAATCTGTTCCACAAGTTTTGCATTGTGGATTACAATGAAATCCTATAAGTTAAAATGTCTGTGGGCAATAGGATGCTACATTTGGAAATGACCTATCTGCTCAAAAACCCTGGCCTGGCACTGCACAGGAAGGGCTGGTTTTGCATTTAGGACTCACAGCTAAATCTACATAGGCCTATTTCTTAGATATTCTACTATGGTAGGCTTATCCACCTGACAAAGTAAGAAGAGTACTACACATGATGAGTAAGAATTCTTATACTTAGTGATGTTCAGTTTCATAACAATTTATATTTACTCCTTCCTGCTGAGTGTATAATGACTGCTTATAAAAACAACATCTAAACCTGGAAGGTGTGAGGGTACATGGGGAGCAACAAAGTTCTCATCCACTAAGCCTATAGGATTTTCTTCTAATCTTCAGGATTTAGGAGATCATTTTTAAAATAATAACTAATGAATCCCAGAGCATATTTTTCCATAAGATGATCTGAACAGCTTTGGGAGATTATGAGTTCAGTCTATACTCTTTAGCATGTATAAGGGGCAGGATCAAATTAAACTTGGTAATGGTTGCTATGTGACTCTATTGTGTATGCTGAGAAAGTCACATTCCACTCTCCTTGGCAGGGAGAGCCTGAAGTAGTCTTCGTTTCTGAGTTTTGCTTGGCATTCACGTTTGCCAGTTTCACTCCATTAACGGGAATTCAATGACTGACTAGAAGTTGAATATTATCCATTTTTGATGGGAGATGTCATTCTGTATATGTTTCTCATACTGGTTAATGAATAAAGCACTGTTGGCCAAAAGGAAAGGAAGATAGGGGGGACTAGGAGACTAGGAGGGAAGAGGAAGTAGTAAGGAAGAGTCAAGATGGAAAGTCTGGAGAAGGCAGAAGGAGACCACATGAAAATACATAGATCAATAGAAATGGGTTAATACTTAAGACAGAGCTAGCCGATAAGAAACCAGTACCTGGCCAACAGAATTATATCTAATACAGAGTCTCAGTGTGTTATTTGGGGCTGGCGCGGCGGCAGGACAAGACCAGGCAGCGGGCAGAAAAACCTTACTGCTTACACATTTTCTTTTCACCTATCTCTTAAGCAGTACATGTATGATATTTTTGAACAGACACTAAGATAAGATGGCAAGCTCAACTCATTCATGACTTTTACTTGGAGTATCACTGGAGATAAAGAATTAGCAATTGTAGGACCAATCGTATAAAATCCTAAAATGTGCATGTTGCTACCCTGCAGCGTACATCTAAGGGTGTTTAGAAAATGTTCTCTGTCCCAAAAGATTTTTGACTCCAAAGAGATTTTTTGACTCCAAAGAGAAACTGGATAGTAGGTGGGAAGCTCATAAGTCAGAAGGCCAAATATGATTACAATGAGAAACTAGGACATCCCTCAGGTGGTAATTACTGAAGAGAAAAAAAAAAAGGAGGGGGGGCTAAATTGGGAGACACAGGCTAAATTCCAAGTGTTCAGGAAGAATCCCAGGTGGACAAAGGAGTCAGCTGTTTTAATACAGCATCTTAAGAGAATAGCCTAACCTAGCGCCTCTGTTTGAGGGCCCACGGAAAAGAATGTGGGAAAGCTGGCACCCAGCACTTGAGTCTGTGAAACTGACTCCAGCCTAGAGCCATAGCTACTGCTGGCATGCATAGCTGCTCCCACCAGATGGTCAATCACCAGTAGAACAGGGTTGTATCTCTCATGCTACTGCTCTGCCCACTTTAAGAATTGCATTCAATTGAAATTCCATGTAATAGTCTGGCATAAGAAAAGTGATTCCACAGCATTGTTAATTCCACTTTTAGCAGATCTGACACACTCTTCTGACCACTGGCACCAGGTACACATTTAGCGCACACACATACATGCAGACCAAGCATTCATATATGTAAAATGAAATAAAATGATAATGACACAAAAAGTCAATATGAACATTTTAAAGTATCACTACTGGAACCAAATAACAGTGTTCATATTCATTCAAATGGTACAGGGAATGTTGACTCCATAGACACTGTAATTCGGAAGATCACATATTTCAAACACTAGGGGGACTTACCATTGAAAGTCCTCCTCGTGTCCCAAAGTGGTAGTGAACTCTAGACACTCAGGGAACAGCCTTGTGGCTCTGAACTTCCTAGCAGCTATACCCTCACCATATGTAAGTGTCAGGTCATCTTGAATTGTTTGGCAAAAAAAAAAATATATGTGACCTTTTGGGTGTTTCTGAACCTCTCCAAATGTTTCACATAGATGCTCTCTCCAATGAAGGGAGTATGTATGATTTGACCATATGGAAAATAAATTCAGCTTTTATTTACCCAAGTATGAAAATGTCACAAGTGTATTTTATCCCCACTAAGGAACAGACAGGTAGGTTTCAAGGGAACCAACAGAAAAAGGATTATAAAAGTAAAACTTGCCCAGGTTTTGGTGGTGTGTGCCTTTAATCCCAGCACTTGGGAGGCAGAGGCAGGCAGATCTCTGTGAGTTCAAGTCCAGCCTGGCCCATGACAGGCTCCAAAGCAATACAGAGAAACACTGCCTCCAAAAAAAAAAAAAAAAAAAAAAAAACTCAATTAAGAAACATAATTCAATTTGTTTATTTATTTTCATTAGGTTTAAACCCAGACTAACTTCTGATTGTGCCTCGTGCCTCTAGAAATTAGTTTATACTGCTGATGTTTTAGGGAGGGGTCATATTAATGACCTAAAGGCCACAGTGAACCAAGAATCTCTGGACCAGAAAGTTAACTTGACTGACATCTGTGGGAGTTTCTGATCAGACCCCCATACTAATCACTCTGGTGTCTAGCACTTCTTTCTATTGCAGAATAACTGACCTACAGATGGTGTCTTTCCATATCCAATCTTCATTTTTCCATTCTATAAAACCCCAAGAGCCCTCTCCCACCTACTTGACTCTCACTTCTGCAGGGACTGTGGCCCTTGTTGTTCTGATTAAAGAACAATTCTGCTTCTAGAGATGATGTTAACTCTCTTCTGTTTCTACTTCAGGCCCATCAAATCCCAATCTAACAGTTATCATAGTCAGAAGCAGGCACTGATAAACTGAAAACATTTTTGTGATAAAATACTATAAAATAGCAAGTAAAATAACAATTACTAAAAATAGTAACTGAAATATCTGTACACCACCCAAGCTAACTCAATCCTAGCACCAGGGAAGTGGGAGGAGGTCATGAATCCAAGTTTGCTTTCATGATATAATCAGTTTGAAGCCAGAAGAATCTCTATCACACTATGCCTCAAAAATAATGGCAAAATGCTGGATAGCCATGCTGGTTGGAGGGTGCTGTCTACCATGGCCTGGTAGGTCTCTAAAAGTTCAGCAACATGGTTGATGCCCCCACTCACATCCTGTGGCAGTCTCTAGGTTCGCTATCTGTCCTTATTTGGAGACTGCCCTAAGCCCAGGTGCCTGACTTATCTCTAATATGACCCTTCTGACCCTACGCACAGTTCTTTACAGAAGCTTCCCCGCCTTCTGGCCATGCGGCAATCAAAAATTGTGCAAAGAAAATTACAATCGGACGGCGCTTCCACACATGATATTTGAGACTTTACTAAGAGCTTTATGATAGAAGCAATATAGTGTTTTCAAGTTTCTGAGGTACAGGTGCTCCCATATGACTGATTAATGTAAGCGAGGAAGACATAGTGACACTGTTTCAGGACACTTTGATCACATAAAACCAGTAGGCGTGAAAACATTCATAAGAGGCTGTCAGAGGGCAAAGACATTCACCACATACTTCATTAACACCTGCAGACTGAGGAATCCTGGCATGATTAAGACAAGAGCAAAATCACTTTCAAAATCCTGCCTTTCTAATTCCATATAGATAATTCGGCAGCAAAATCAAAGAAAACTCAGTCGATTTCTCAACCTCTTGACAGTGACATAAATAGAATACTGCATAGCTGATGCCCATCTCTCCTTGCTTGAGAGATTAGGGAAGGTTTGGCCTCAACTTCCTTCTTCATAGGATCTGAAGAATTTCTGAGTACCTATCAGAACTTGAAGCTATTCGTCTGCCATACAAGAAAAGCTAAGGCTCAGAAGAACACTTGACCTATGCTCAGTTCCCCACAGCTAATGAGTGACTAAGCAGGTCTACAGACCTATTGCAGACCACTAGGGACAAGCCCTAACTGCAGAACAGCCCTACCTCTTGAAGCACTCTCTTCATCTTCAGTAACAGTGTCTTCACTGCAGTGCACTCCTGCAGCATCAGTCTGAATGGCAGGGAATCTATACCTCCATTTTCCTCCACACCCAGCAGGGGCCAATCTGCAGAAGGACTGTTGGGCAGTCGGTTGACATGGGAACACCGGGCTTCTTGATCAATGTCTTTTGTTATTTTCAGGGAAAGGCTCCTAACAAGAAACAAAATAAAAAAAAATTATAATGAGGTGTGCCTAAAGTTCTGTTTCCTCTCATGTCAATCGACATTTACATGACACGAAATACTTCCAGGGAAGTATTTCTTGTCAGTTTCTTAAATTAGTCTTTTAAGTACTCAGACTGTCATCAGAAATTATGAATTGCATAGTTAGTGATAAAATTCAATGACAATTAGAGTTTTAGACTATATTTCCTCCATCAGTATTTCATTTATTCATGGTATTTATTTAAACCACTTATAAATGTTGAAACAATAAAAACCAAAAGGAGATAAATTCTATATCTAAAGTTTCTGATGATATGCTTATATTAACTTGAATAAAAATATTCAGAGGCAAAATGATCAGAAATTAGTTCAACAACTAATGATTTAAATTGCTAAATCAACCAATAACAATTTCAGTTAGAAAGGCAGCATACACAGGATTTTATGTTAAAATAGTAGCAAAAATGGAAAACATGTAATTCCACAGTGGCATTAGCATGGAAAGGAAGAAAATGATGCCATGCCTAAAAACTGTGCGTCTAGCATGTGGCCCATTTTTACCTGAAGGCAACTGACAAAAGGAATATTCAAGAAAAGTCCCCTGCTCCACACTGCCCCAGTCCTGAAATATAACAGAGAACTCCAACAAGCCATGCTGACTGGGTCTTGGCTTCGTTTTATTTCCTCATTTATTTATGTCTTATACTTTGATATCCTAAAACTTCAATAGCCTTCTTTGTCTTGTTAATGCTCTATAATTTACCCTTTTTGGTTGATATGTACAATAATTCCAATGCTAACTGTCCTTTAAGTCACCTCACTCCATTGAGTTCTACCTGTGGGTGACATTGCACCTGTTAATAAGTTGCTCATGCTCTTTTGTCAAACTGTCTTCCCTCGGTCTAATTTATGGGAGGGTAACAGGGAAAGAATCACACAGAGCCTTCAAGAAAAACTGTGTTTTCAAAACTGGTAATTGATATTTTAACGGGGGTGGATGACAGTCTAGTAACAAAATAAACACTCATTCCAGACTCTCAGAGACATAGGAGCTATGAATGTATTAGTTATTTTTACAAACATGTACACTGTGTTGCTATCTGGAGAAATCTTACACTTAGCTCTAACTACAAAGCTAATTATGGCTACCTCAGCTTCCTCAGACAAACAATGAAGATACAGCTACACCTACTTGTTCAAATTTGAATACAAAATCATATAATCCAGAATTTAAATTATTTTTCTCTAAGTAATCTGAGTTTTGTAAAATAATTAAGAAAATATTACACTTTTTGTATCTTTTCCTGAGTTTAGTAGCAAGGATCAGGTAGCACTTTGTAATACTTGGGTTGATAGTGCTTATGTCATGCAGTTCAGAACAGATAGATAAGTAGATACATAGATACACAGACAGATATGGATGAATGGAAAGATAGATATAATACAGGTGTGTGTACCTGCATGCGTGCGTGAGTGTGTGTGTGTGTGTGTGTGTGTGTGTGTGTGTGTGTGTGTAAACTGGAGATTATAACTGCCAAGTATCTCACGTGAGCTAGATACAGAATTACACAGAGATGATAAAATTAGCTACGAGTTTTATACTTCATCAGTTGGAAAAGAGAATACTAGCATTTCTTCCTCAATTGTGAAATCCACGATTCCAGGCAAGTGATAGTGGCTGAAGTTTGACAACTGAATGTTGTCATTGACTAAGGAGTCTCTCTTCAGCTCTGCACTTCATACTAGTTGATTCCAATTAATAATTACAAGTAAGAGACCTGGGATGTTTTACTTGTGCAAGAAGAAGCAGACCTACTATTAGAGCACAGTGAATACAAATTGGATGGAGATTGTTAGCAATAGGATGCTGAGATGTGCTGGTCCTCAGGAGCACATCTCACACTGCTAGTCACTATGCTTATGATTATGACCATTAGTTTTCTGAAAGGTTACATTACATGGCTTATATTTAATAACAGTCAACTGCATAATTAGTATTGTAAATATTAAATTTTTTTAAAAAACTGAACATTATTGTACCTAAAGCACCTAAGTATCTAAGCATGTTCAATAGAAAATGTTCCAATGTTGTGAAAAGCACAAACATTCTCACATGAAGTCTCAGCTGTCTCTAGCTGTCAAGTGTGGATGCTCCAGTGCACTTGTGATCATAAGTGGGCAAAACTCACAGGACAAAGCAGCTCCTACACTTGGGTTTCATACCCCACTGTTGGTCACATTCTGATAACTGTATTCAATGGTTCATTAACCATCAAAATCACCACAAGCAAAAAAAAGAAAGAAAAAAAAAAAAGAATGTACTCTCTACTTATTAACCCCTACTCTCTAAGGTTACATCCAGAAATATAGACATATGTAGGATTGTGTGATAGTAGCCATACAGTCCCTGATGCTCAGAATGGCTAAGAGAATCTTTGTAACTTAAATTTTAGTTACATTTATGTATGAATACATTGAGACTTATAGACTTTTCTTGATCCATACCTACAATAAGTGAGTTCCCATAAAAATAAAAGTAGAAATGATAAATGTTGTAGTAACAGTATTCTCAAATTTGATTTGAGAGTATGTACTACTACTGAAAATATTTAACTTCAGTCTGCTGCAGTGAATTGGCTTTATACATTTGGCACTCAAACTCCTTGGGAGATAAGAATTTATTTTTACCAACCTTTCTAATATATGACAGACAAGTTTAATGGAAAACACATTTCTTGACATAAATGATAAAAGCATTAGAGGATTTTTTCTTGCCATGGAGGAAAATGCGAGTACTTTCACAATTTTCCTCTCATTTTTTTTTTCTGTAAATAGAATGCCATTTTGATGGCAACAAACTTTGTTTGCACATAAGAAAACTTTTCCAAATAATTCAAAAGCACTCAGATATCAAAGCCAATATAAGCCATGAGATGCAAGGTATGTCACCTGGCAAGCATTGACTTCCTTCCTGTCACATGAGCTGTTTAGCAGTTCCACACATCTGACATTCCTTACTTCAGAGATGGTCTATAGCCAACATACACCTCAGCAACATATCTACTTGTATCTGAGGAATCATTTCAGTGACTTACAAATCTCTCAGGACAGGTCACAGTCATCTAACCTGTAGTCACTCAAAGAAATAAGCAAATACAACAAACCAGACTTCCAACCAAATATGTAGGATTATAGAGAATTAATTTTTTTTTAAAAAAAGTTGATTTTGTGAAATCTACTGCTATGTACTACTAATTTCATAAAAGCTTGGATTATTTTTGTTGAGTTAAATCTGAGCTAAAATATGGCTATAACATATACAGCAACACAGAGATTAATGAACTGGCATCCTAAAATGTAAAATAAATTGCCTGTTGAATGAATTATCTCCAAAAATCTAATGATGATTTCATTTATCCATCACTGGTTTCCTTTAAATGCAAAGTGTTTACATTGTTTTGGGAAACTCTGCTCATAATTGTTTCTTAACTGAATATTTGAACACTTAGACATGTTTAAAGACAGAATCAATATCTCTGTGTATCTCTCTGTCTCTCTCTCGCTGTGTGTGTGTGTAACTTGTAAGAACTTAATACCTTTCACCATTAAATAAAAAAAAAAAAATAAATCGACCTATAACTGCTTTACCAAAACCTATGATGAAGACAATGGCAGAGTAGATTGAACATACCTTGGCATAACTTGCAAGTCTGTGATAGTGCAGCAACTGACTGCTTCTCCTCATCTCACTCATACCACATTCTTACCCTTAATGTACTCGCTCTACTCTCACTCAGGCCCTGTGAAGTACCAAACTCTACGCTGCCTTACAGCCTTTACATATGTAATGTTTGCACACAAAATATTCCTTCGATGTGTGTGTGTGTGTGTGTGTGTGTGTGTGTGTGTGTAGGGGAACGTTTGTACTCCTCAAGCACATCACTGACAAAAAGCACACAGATTCCCCTTTCTGACAGTAATGTTTTGTTCAGAGTAGTTATCCAATATGCAATTAAGATATAGTCTGCTACCCTGGCTCACCCAGCACTCAGGAAGCTGAGCAGGTGGATCTCTGAAAGTTCAAGGCCAGTCTGCTCTACTAGAGCTTGTTCCAAGACATGCTCCAAAGCCAAAGAAAAACCCTGTCACAAAAAACCAAAAGAAAAAAGGAAAAGAAAAGAAGAGAAAAGAAAACGATACATTCTGCAGAGATCACTCTGAACACCTGAACACAGTGCACATTTCATGTTCTACCACACGGTACCACACAGTACCATCACCTTTTAAAATACAGCCAGGCAACACAGAAAAGACAGAAGGGTTCCCAGGTGCCTACAGGAGAATCAAAGCAGCAGTGCTTCTGCAAACTGCCATTTGCAATGGTTTCCTGTCCAAATTGAGAAAAGCTGCATATGGCAGGAATGTGAAGCTGATTAAAAAAAAAAAATGAAAGTACTTGATATGCCTTAAAAGGTATGTTTATCCTGGCTGTCTATCATATAGAATATTTCCAGTATGGCAGTTTCTCATGCAGGGTGTATGAGGCTTACAAATCCTGGGAGACAGTCCATCATATATGGAAGTCAAGCTATGAATGCAAGGCAGGAAACAGAAGCAGGAACTGAGGCAGAGAGCATGAGAGTATGCTGCTTATGGCTTTGGTCTCCATGGTTTCCTCAGTTAACATACCTATATAACTCAAACCCAGTTACTAAAGGATGGCAGTACCTACAGTGAATAGGCCTTCCTACATTAATCATCAATTAAGAAAATATCCCATAGAATCCCCCTCTTATGCATATACCCAAAGGATTCACATCCATGCAACAAACACATCTGTTCAACTATGTTTATAGCAGCACTATTTGTAATAGCAAGAACCTGGAAGCAACCTAGATGCCCCTCAATTGAAGAATGGTTAATGAAGATGTGGCACATCTACACAATGGAATACTACTCTGCAGAAAAAAATAATGGTATCTTGAAATTCGCAGGCAAGTGGATGGCACTTGAAGAAACCATCCTGAATGAGGTAACCCAGTCACAAAAAGAGGAACATAGTATGTACTCACTCATATATGGATTTTAGACCTAGATCAAATGATCACCAGCCTATAATTCACATCACCAGATGAACTAGGATACAAGGTGTATTCTAAGAGATTCATATAAAGTCCCTCACAGAACTGGGAAGTGACAAGTCCCCCAGAGCTCAGGTGAAGTGGGGGAGGACAGCGAATGGAGAGAGAAGTAGGAGAAAATGAGGGGGAGGAAAGGAACACATGTGCGACCTGGAATATTGAGCCTGGTTAGGAATAGAAGATAGGAAAGAGAGAGAGAAAGAGAGAGAGAGAGAGAGAGAGAGAGAGACGAGAGACAGAGACAGAGACAGAGACAGAGAGAGAGAACATAAAAGAGGGAGCCAATATTGGTTTGAAGATAAAATTGAACACAAAGAAAGATCGAGAGAACTATAAGACTGCTCACAAATAACAAGTTGAGCTTACGTGGAAAGGCTATCATAAATGCCCTTCCCAGAGAGTGAGATCAACAACTAACTTCTCCATGGAGCCCTCAACTAATGCCTGTTGAAAACAGGATCAAACACCCATACATAAACACTGAGTCGAACTAAAACCCAGATGCAGATGTAGAGGACAAGACCATGTGGCAGAAACACATAGAGACAGCTTACCTGAACAAGGAGGAGCTAACGGCCACTAGACTTATAGCTGGGAAGCCAGCATGGGACTGACTCAGGGCCCCCTGATTATGGGTCTCAGCCAGAAGGACTGAGCAGTCAAAGAGACCTCAGACAGGATGTATCCCTGGTTCACAAAAGAACTTTGCGAACATATCCCCCCATGGAGGGTTAACTGCCTTAATCTAGAGACAGGAGAGAAGCCCTAGTCCCTACTTCACAGGACCTGTCAGATCTACATGACCCCAACTGGATGGCACTCCCCTACATATGGAATTGGGGTGGGGGGATGGGAGGGGAGGGTGTTTAGAGTGCATGTGAGAGGGCAGAGAGGGTAAAAGGGAGGGAAGGAGGGAGGAAGGACTGGGGGGAGAGAGCAAGGGAGGGAGGGAGGGAGAGGGAACTGGGATCGACATGTAAAATAATATATTAAACTAAAAAAAAAAAAAATGCTTTGACTCCAAAATTTAAGTTGAAGGACAAGTTACTGGGGAAAAGGATTTCTATTTTTGTTTCCACAGAAAATGAAAAGATGTGGATTCCTTCCAGACTAATGTGGTTTGATCATGCCAGACCACCTGAAACAGAGTACAAGCTGATCCTGCATTCAAAACAGCTGGACAAAACAGCCCTACAGACTACAGCCAGGATATCTGAATCTTCTTCGAATCCCCCAAGACAGTGCCCCTTACCAGCAGGAAGTAGTTTGGAAAGAACAACGCCCAAATTCCCAAATATTGTGTATAAATGTTTGTTTTCATTTAATTGGACTGTTATATAAAATTAAATAAAATTAAAAAAAAATATCCCATAGAGAAGCCCAAAAGTAAACGTGATGAGGCAATTATTCAATTAATGTGCTCTCCTTCCAGATATGTGTAGGTTTATGTTAAGTAATCAAAAACTATGACAGAGAGAGCATTACTCTAGAAGAAGTCCATGTTCAATTTTCAGTATCATGCCAAGTGTCTTATAACTCCCTGTAGACTAACACCAGGGAAATTGGTTTCTTATTCTACATTCTTCTGCACGTGCACTCACATATATGTGTCCTCTCTCTCTTTCAAACACAAACACAATTTTAAAAAATGTAAATAATATAAGAAAAATAAACTAAGGATGAATAGTCAGAACTCTAAAGAATATCTCCCTGTAAAGCTTCTGAAAATATTAGAAGTCTAGATCCACTGCAGGAAATTGTTACATTTACTTTTTTTATAGGTTGATAACTTTTTAATAGATTGAAAATCTATACTCATTTCTTTGTAATGTTGGTTTTTGCATACTTACTACATTTCTTTTTTGAAGCAATTATTTTTTTAATTATATAATTTTTAGAACTTTTTTATTTTTTATTTTTATTTTACATATCAATCCCAGTTCCCTCTCCCTCCCTCCTTCTTTTCCTCTCTCCCACCCTCTCTTGCCCCCCCTCTACCACCGTCCCTTCGATCCTCCCACCCCCTCCCCTGCACTCCACATGTAGGTTGATGCCTTCTACTTTTAAATATATCACAAGACAATGACCATCAGAAATGTGTGTAAGGAACCTGGGAATTGATCAATTGATCACAGATATCTATAAGAACTGGTAACTCATGATGCATTTGACTTACATATCTTCACTAATTTGAAGTATTTAGTGGAAAAATACAGTACTCAACTCATCATGCATTTTATTTTCTTTGAAAGTTCACAAGTTCTGGCTCTATTACTATTACTAAGAACATCCACTCTACAGTAAGAATTTTATTCTTTCATCATAATATAATCAGCAAGATGAGAATGATCACTTACAAAATGCACCCATATACTTCAAAATATTTATTGTCAATGCTACTTATTTTAGGCTCTCCTTTTTCACTATATAATAGGAAACAAAATGCAGGTCATATTTATTTCAAACAATTATCACATGGGGAATTTGACTAATCATTCAGACACATGTTTCCATTGCTAAAAATCCACTGTTTTACCAACACATAACAATTCCAACATGTAATTACTTAAAAGTTGCATGCTAAATGCTTATTTTGTGATTATGTAATGCTTTATTATTTATGTATTTAAAAGTGCCTCTATGTATATTTACTTCTGGTAACTTCATTAAATAAGTGCATCTTGAAAACCCCTTCAAGATTCCCTTCTAGATATCTGATTAAAATTTTCATAAATATTTTGCAAATGTGACAGTAAATTGTACCACATGGAAATGTGTTTTGTAGAGCCTCTTCATGTTTAAGAACATTGGCTATTCTTCCAGAGAAATTGGGAAAACTTGAGTTTTCCCAGAACTCACATAGCAGTTATTAGTACTCTGTAACTCCAGTTCCAGGGGATCCAACAGCCTCTTCTGACTGTCATAGGCACTAGGTGTTCTCAAGGTTCACATACATACATGCAAGCAAAATATCCATAAACGTTGCATTAAATGCCATTTAAAAAAGAAATTATGTTGTTCTCAATGTTATCTCAGAATTAAAATGTGATATAAAACAGACCATAGTAATGTGCTTACACTGTGCTACCTATAGAAAATTATGTTGTTCAAGGAGTTAGATTCATGACCTTCATCCTGAATGCCTAGACTTTTGCTATCAAAGTGCTAAGTGTTAGCAGAGGAAGTATAATCTAGGGAATATTAAGTTTTAAAAGATAATCAGTTCTTCCTCTGTAAATTGGCATAAAGACAATATCAAAAATAATTATACACAGTCACAAATATACATAGTATTCATGCATATTGAAATTAGTTGGATTATTACTTTATATAAACCATATATATACAAAGAGCTATAATTTGATAAAGATTAATAAAACCCACAAAATCTAACAAATCATGTACATTTTTTAGGAAGCAAAGTAATTTTGATGGCTTGTATTCAGTTTCAACCAGAAAATGATTAAACATTTTCTATAGTTCACAGAAGACTGAATTCCCAAATGCTTTGACAAAACCATGCATACATACACACAATCATACATAAATACACACACATGAATGCATCACATATACAAATCACTGAATTACTTATATCTGAAATCTATGGTTTTATTTGTAGGCTGCTCAAAGATAACATAATTTGTCTTGATTTGTTAACCATTTAGTCTTAGTTAAATGTTGTAGGAACTCTCTCTTTGGGGGGACAAAAACAAACACCTCTTGCCTTCTTATCATCAACAACAAAACTACACTTCCAACAAAGACCAACTAGGGAACCAATGAGGTCACTGGGTTTACATACTTACAGAGTATGCAAAAAGTTACCTACAAGATCATGGATGACCCCAGGGAATTGGTACTACCACAAAGTCTCACCTCAAAATGGATAGTGATGTTCCCTTAGCAGTATAAACAGAGTGCTCTCAGTTAATCTTCCAGAGCTCATATACTCTTCACCTCCAGGGAAGAGGAAGTCACATTCAAAACAATTACAAATGGCCAGGACTTACGGGAAGGAGTGGCCAGACCCTCAAGTAAGAATCCATCAACATGAAGTCAATAACAAACTCAGAACCTCTTACAAGTCATGGTGGCTCAGATGACTAGGCAGCTGTTAGTTAGGCTTGGAGGATAGTGGTTTAAACTCCTCCCTCATCCATCGGGCTCTTCTGAGTAAGAAGGCATTGTGACTAGCTCTTGAAGTTCTTATTGTTGTGACTTCCCTGCTACAACATACAATAAATAGGAACAGTAAGCTGCATAAACCTATTCTCCCTTAAGTTGCTTTTGTCGGAGTATTTTTAATCACATCAATTGAAAAGGAACTAAACACTAAAGTAAAGAAGCATGCAGTATAGTAAAATAGGTTGCACATCTTTTCACAGTCACTGGCCATGAAAATCCATCCTTTGCGGCTAATGCACTGTTAGGCACAGAACAAATCTCACCCATTCCTATCGCCATACCCCATCTCCAAATGTTCATATTGCTTTGGGCTGCTTGCTCTTCTTATAGGTCTAATAGCAATATATATATATGTGTGTGTGGGGGGTATGGTACTGTACTTGTCTTGTTTCCTAACTTTTTAGGTGATTGTGGAATTTTCAAGCATGCTTTGCAATTCTAAAAGCCTGGCTTCTATCAGTATCCTAATAACTATCTGTTGCATGGATGAAAGCACAGTATTTTCATATACATAAAGCAATCATGCTAAAGACTATGTTATTAACCATAGATTTATAGATTACAATTTCTTCTGAAAAAAAATGTTAGTTTTATCCTTAGAGAGCTACCAAAGTCAATCCTATTCAAAATAAAAAACATTCACTCAACACCTTAGGGATAGATAGCAAAGTAGGCCAACAACTCTGACAGGCATAGCTAACTATGGCAGGAAGGATGATAAAGGGTAGAATATGAAGAGGCAACAAGCAGTTTCACATGGAGACAATGTGGAGCTTATTTATGGTTTGAAGAAAATTGGCTGCTATTGTGGGATGCTTGCTTTCTGTGAGATAAAATAAAGCTAAATGAAGAGGCAGCTATTGGATGTTAACTTCCTGTTTAGTTTAAGAAACACTGTCATTTATTTATATATCTTTCCAAACAAGTAAATCTAATTACACTTCTCACAACAAGCCATTTGACCTACAAATGAAGCAACTTCAAGTCCTCAGTGAAGAATAATGTGTGCCTGTAGTTGCATTAACAAAATAATAAGAAGCTAAAACTTAAGCGATTTGTAATCAATGAATAGTAATAAATAGTAATAAATAATAATAAATAAATAGTAATAATAATAAATAATAATAAATAATAATAAATATATAGTAATAATAATAAATAGTAATAAATAAATAGTAATAAATAGATTTGTAATCAATGAATTACAATCCTAACTATATCCCCAACTATGATGCTTTAAAAGTTATTTTGTTTGGCAATTGCATTATTACTAATATACAAAACACCACAAGCTATATTTAGCCAACCTAAAATATATTTTAGTCTACATAAGAGGAGCTGTAGTCCAGGTTACTGATAGTTACTTATAACAGCACCTGCATTGTGTAGTAAATGGGAGGGCTAGTCGCACAAGCCCTACCAAGATTGGATAGCTGCCACATTTTGATGAAGATTATGAAAGAAGTATATATTTTAATTTTCAAATTTGTTTAAAATATTTAATTATGTGGAAAGTCATAATAAATAATAGAAACTGGAAAAACAATCTAGTAAGTTTCTTTTAACTGTTTACCCAGTATTTCTTAGACATACAAGAAGAGTCACCCATGATTTTTATGATAACATATATTGATTTTAAAAAAATAGTAACATTGTGAAATTTTATCAAAACTAATTTCCTGAGAAAATGTGTAGATAGCTTAGTATGAAATTAATTCAAACATATTAAGATTCCAATGGCGATGTTGAAATCCCCATAAATATTCTGAGGGAAAGTCACTGTTGACAGGCAAGACATTAAAAGATGTTTGACTATAAAAGTGTAATTACTTTGTAAATAATAGAAACTTAACCATAAATGAAAAAGAAACAAAACTGATGTTCCCGTCATTCTTTCTGGACCTACCAGTGGATTTTTCTCAGCATAACAGGCCTGATGAGCAGTATCAAAGCACATACTGGTTAATAAGTCAATGTCACACAAATGTCCAAGGTAAACAAGACTTCTGCAACAGCAACAAAAAATACTTGATGTTTGAAAGAGAATCTGAGGCTAGACCTTGTAACATGGGACACCAACTGTCATATCTGAACTGATTAAATGACAGTTTACTGTTACAGAATTACCTTTCCGTATTGATCAATTCAGCAAAACAAAAATGATATTCTAGTCATACAAACATGGTGCTATGACTACAATCTCAAGGACAGATAAGTCAGAAAACACACAATGGTATACATTGCTGCTGACAAGTCCTTTCCAACTCTGGAGACACAATCACATAGATCTCTGGGCTCTGTCTTCTTCTTTGAATGTTATCTCTGGTTCTTTCTCTCTGTGCTTTGGTGTACTTGACATTTGAACAAGATAACAGTGGCTGTGGGTGGCATGGCTTGTCTTTCAAATAAGCAGCAGAGACACAGATTGGTATCAATGTTATTTTTGCAAGAGGGCTGAAAATAAAAAGGAAATATGCAGACTCTTAACAGAACCAAAGAGGAGCAGAGAATAGGACTCTCCAGTTCATTCTTTACCTCAAAATAGCTCACTTAGAAAGGATAACAGAAAAATGAACTTCAAAACTCAAACAAGCCCATTCAGAGTAAACAGGACTCAAATGGCAAAGTTTCATGTTTCACCGCTACTGTTTTATATTTGAAGAGGAAAAGAATATTTTAGGCTTCAAACAGGAATTCTATCCCCATCCTCACCTCTCTGCCCTCTTCAGAGAAGGGTATTTGATAAATGCCTCAGTGATGTACCACACTGAAAGTCACAACCCTTAGGGATAGAAAGATACAGGTAAAGTTAATCACAGAGCAATTATAAGATAACCACCTGAAAGACATTGGCATTATTTACTTACAGGCAACACTTGTTATTGTTTTGTTGTTGTTGTTTATTTTTTTTCTTGTATAATCATCCTGGTTAAATAGTGTACCCCCTGGTAAAGCCCTTGCTGTCCACCACTGTTTTTACAGTCCTTTGGGGAATGTGAAGCAAGGTCCCATCCCCCAGCCCCTCGCCTCCATGTTGTAACATGTGATTTTCAGATCTAGGTTTCCAAATCTGAACAGTAATAAAGACAGAAAAACACTTCATGGAGCATCGTGAGGAGCCAGGTCTCTAGCAGAGCAGGCCTCTCATCTGGCTCTTAGATTTGCTTTGTGGCTCTGTTGCAATCTCCATATCTTGCAAATTCCCTTTTCAAATGACCCCTTAAATCTTCAAATTTTCTTAGCTTTCATCTAGCTAAGCTCTGCCTGAGAGTACTGCTGTTCCTGACCAACTTGAGCCTTTGAAGATTGACCTTATTCTGGTGAGATATTACCATTCTTCAAAAGAAATATCAGATAAATTTTTGTCATATGAACAAAAGTGGGTCTCTAGGACTACTTTCAAAAACTTTCATTTTTAATTCATAGGCTAATCACTTTTTCTAACTTCACTATCCTAACATTCCAGTGCTATGTCCAAGCCCTTACCCCTCTCAATGTTCCAGGTAATGGATTCAACAAATGAGCTCTTAGTTGATGAGAGACTGTACAACATTGTTATTTTAGCAAATTACTTCTTATCCATAGAAATACAACATAAAACAAAGAGATGCTTAGAGCATGGTACCTGCCCAAAGCAGATATTTGGAGGCACTTGGTGAAGCCAATGCTATTCAGTAAGGAGCTACATGTTCTGTGTATAAATTGTACTGCATTTAGAAGGGAAAACATCTTAGCTATTCTGAAAGTGACCTCTTTTTACCAGGGGAAAAGTTGCCTGAATGGTCAGCAATAGAACATTATATGAGCTGTGTTTCAATGTAGAATTATCCTGATTTAAAATGGAGTAACATGCACCTTAAATCTTGTAAGTTGAACATTATAGTGCTCAAATCTCTTTTCAGAGGTAGTGCTAGTACATCAACTTTAACTCATTTTCTTTCTTTGTTCATTACAAGAGCAAAAATTGATGGTTGGTTTCCCTGATTATCTTGTCTTTTAGGTGATAGACTATTTTCTATTCTCAAAGTATATTGTCCTCCTAAATTATCAACAGAAACTTTAGGGCATGCTTTTCAAAATTTTGAAAGTAATTATCTATTCAATGCTCTAACCTTTTCCTACATGGATACCTTCATAAAAGTTCTATAACCTGAAATTTTAACTTGACATTGGACAAATACTTCATGTAGATAGAAACTATTTTCATTTTAATCATATTATAAGATATATACATTTTAAATGAACAGAGTAATTTTAAATTATACTGTTCTAGCAAAGATCAGTATAACTATCAGTATAAAAGTATTAGAATTTTTATAGCAGTGTTTTAAAAGCAATACAAGAAAAGAAGGGAAATAAATGGAGGGAAATATACTGAGAAAAAATCTAAAGTGTTTGTAAGAATTTGATCAGTTTGTATATAGAGAGAAATTTCTATAATAAATATATTATTACACTTGGGGACCCAGTTTATCTTCTGTTTAAGATGATGCCTTAGGTAGATTTTCTACCACAGCCAAAAGAAACTTTGGTTTAATTTCTTCTTACAACTCTCAGGACACACTCATTAAGTGGGTGGAGTCTAGGCAGAAACTTGAGGCAGAAACTGAAGCAGAGATCATGGAGAAATAATGCTTAATGACTTGCTCCACACGGCTAGCTCATTCTGCTTTCAAATACCAATGATGCCCAATTGCCCAAGGACAGCTCTACCTACAGTGGGTGGGGCCCTTTGACATCAATCATTAATCAAGAAAATTCCCTAAAGTTACCTACAGGCCAATCATATGGAGGAATTTTCTCAAGTAAGATTTTTTTTCTCTCTTTCTCATGTATATGGATATCTTTTGATGCTATATTGTTTACTTATATAGTAACCATTGAACATATGTATAGTTTATACTAAACAGAATGCATAAATTGTTAGAAAATGTGATGGTTTTCACAAGTGCTGGTATTGTAAAAATATTTCTGTGAGAATTATTTAATAATGAACTTACATAAATGGAGCATGCCAGTCATATGAGACCAAATATACATTTTAGAAAATGTTTATTATGGGTTTTACACTAGAAAACCCAGGAGTTAGTCATTAATTTTTTTTTTCTGAAATTTCCTCTCTGTAGAAACAACTGAGATTTAATCCCAAAGAACAATAAAGCAACTAGGGAACAAAGCACTGTGCCTTTGACTTTTTTCCCCCACTTCTCCCACATTTACTATTATTTTATTTCTTATTTCACATATCGATCCCAGTCCCCTCTCCCTCCCATCCTCCCATGACCCCTGACTCACCCCCTCCCATCCAAGTCCCCACCCATTCCACAGGGAGGACGAGGCCTTCCAGGAGGGATTATCAAAATCTGTCTAATCATTTGGTCTAGGACCTCTCTCCTGTCTCTAGGTTAAGGGAGTATTCCTCTATGGGGAATGTGATCCTGGAGTCCTTTCGTGCACCAGACTTTTTTTACTTAACAATACTGGGATTATTTTTAATCGTTCAGGCAAGAAAATTCCACAATAGTATCTAAATACATTTCTTTTAGTTGATATGTCATAGTATTATGAAATTGACATTTTAAACGAATATATAAGTACATCAAGATCAACTTAGTAAAGAGAAAAGCATAACAACCAACTGTTCCTCAAGCTGAAGAAAGGAGAATGACTTCATTTGTCCTGATTTCTATTCTTACAGTTTCCATTATCTGGTAAGGGATGTAGTTACAGCAAGTGTTTAAGTATGGGCATGTGGCTGAACAAAGAAAACCACCCACACCTCTATTATAGCCATGTGCAGCAAATCCACAGACACTGCTATTCTGGACAGCTACAGAAACTTGGGACTCTATCTTGAAAGCAGTTGCACTTGATGCTAGTATTGGATTTTAATATGATGCTATCAAGACAAATGAGGTGAAGTGAGGAAAGATTCCCACAAAGACAGAAACCAATGAACAAAATCATGTAATGACGATACTTGAATAGAAAGATAAAGCATCAGAATAAGCAGTTTTCTTTATTATAAAAGAATGAAATCGCTAAACAGAAGACTGTTTGAAATGCCCTTAATAAAAACATCTCGACAGAAGCATACTGATTGGCCATGAGATAAGTAAAACATGAAAGAAAGGAAATTGAAAATTCTAAATAATATGTGGAAATACAGTATTTCCTAGATTAACATTCTGTGCATGTTAGGCAGTTAGCAGCAACATAACATTTCTAGAGTTTATTATACTTTTCAGTTTTATTATCATTGATTATGTATGTTTTACATATGTGACAAAGTATATGCTGCCATTTAAAATCGTACTCCAACATACAGATGTATACACCTCAAATTTTAATGCTCTGAGGGCATGTGGGAAAACTATGGCTGTGACAGGATTTCATGAGTCAACTTAGTTATCAGTTGCCCTCAAGGTAGTACTACTAGTCACAAACAGAAATAGTTTACCTTGGCTTCGGGACTCAGTCTAGGAAGCTCTAAAAAAGGACAAAACATCATACGTATGCACATTCCTGCTCTCCATGTGCTCTGCCCATAGAGGGGAGTGTGTTTCTTAGGAAACTTCAAGTTAAATCTACATAACTGATTAAAAAACACTCAATAATTAAACATGTTTTCCATCAATTTGAGATGTCAAGAATATTTTATGAGTAACAAAGCCAAACCTATGATGAAAAATAGAATGTTTCCAACTTCATCCTTCTAAGGTAGCAATTACTTAACCTGATTTTTTTCATTAATGAAGGAATAAGGTACAGATTTCTGAACCAAAAACAAAGATCTCTCTACATTCAGTTGTTACAGGGCATTGCAGAACAATCAGGAGACTTACACAGTGATGGTGGCTTATGTTTCCAGAGGATACGCTTTGGAAGAAGTCTTCCATATGCACAACACCAGCTCTGGCATTTGTTACATAAGAAACGTGTAACTATGGCATTCTAAGGGCACATGCCAAACTGTCCATTGTGCCATCTGAGGCTGATTCCTACAAAGACCAGCACTCTTGCCAAGATATTTACCAAGAAATATGGTATGTGTGTTTGCTTGTAAAAGCGGTGGAAATTCAAAGCCCACAGGGGATCATCCTCCTCGCATAGGCTTTTAAGTTGTAGTTCTTGTCATGTCATATATTCTCTCTGTAAGGAAAGGAATTTCACTGCTTTTCTATTGTCTGTGAAATCAACATATCCAATATTAAGTCCCGTGCCTGGTAATTCATGTATAGAGCATTCATTGTATTCTCAAAACTGTGGTTTTTTTTTTTTTTTTTTTTTTTTTTTTTTTTTTTTTGGCATCTAAACTGTACCAGCCATGTAATTTCAACTTCCTGTGCTCATTATTTGGATGTGCCCATTCAACATTAAGTCTCAGAGTTCTTTAGCTATGAATCGTAGGAAAGATTGGGTGGATACGGTACTAGACCAGGAGCTTTGAAGTTGGTAGATTTGTCAAATAGTGTGCCTTGAAGAGGGGTCACTTATATTATCCTTGAAAATAAATGTCATCCTTAATAATGCAGATTTGGTTTTGCCAAAATATAAAGAAAGGAATTTTCTTTCATCAGTATAATCATGTCCATTGCTGTCAATAAATGCAAAAAACAATGTGTCATATCTGTGAGCAAAGGTTTTAGATGAAATTAATGAGGTCATTAGTATCTGTGTAACAAATAACAAACTGATATTCTATTGCAGAACTAGCCTAGACCAAAAATAAAGGTTTTGCTACGTGTTTTCTATTGTCTTTGAAATGTAGCCAAAAAAAAAGATTGTTCATGCTTCTAAGTTTGTGTTTCTCCCTTTCATTACCAATTATTCGTTGATGCCAGTGGTAGGATTTTTGGCAATTATCCTAGACTTCACTCTGAAATGTTTGATAATCATAACAACAAACTAATTTAGGTCTCAGAATAATTAAATATATAATATATGTAGTAAGGTTATTGCACATAATATGTGTTTGTTTAGAAAAATAAAAAGGTTTCAAACCTCAATTTCTTTGCCACTGTGAGATGAAGTTTTGAAAAAATAATGAGAAATATTTAAGCTCATCAATCCTGACATCATTGCTATTATCATTGTGACTGTTCTACAATGTAGGTTTGCATATAAGTACATGGAAAACACAATGTATATCATACAATCATGGTATCATTGTTGAAATGCAACAATGGAAAAGGCAAATTTGTCCTATAGCATAGGTACAAACAAATGTGTAAACAAAATTGCTTAAATTTAAAATTAAGTTCCTTAACCAGTTTGTTCGGGTTCCCAATACTTTCTTGGATATGTGCTTACATGGACAGCTGGGGTAGCATTCATATAAACATAAAGAGTTCCAGCAGTGGGCCACACTGTTGAGACTGTATACACACACTGGGGTAGAGCAAACTGTTCAGATTGTGTACACTCTCTGTAGTAGATCACACTGCTCACATTACATACATACACTGTGGTGGAGCACACTGCTCAGACTGTTTATACACATTATAGTTGACCACATGCTCAAACGGTCTACACACAAACTATGGTGGGCTATTTTCCTCAGATTGTATTAAACAGTGGTACTCCATTCTGCTCAGACTATATATGTATGTATGTATGTATGTATGTATCTGTATATATACATACATGTGTATGTATGCATATATGTTTACTATACACACACACTATGGTGGACCACACTGCTCAGATTTTATGTACACAGTGTGTGTACTGGACCACAGTGTTCAGACTGTATAAACACACTGTGGAGGAACATGCCATTCAAACAGTGTACACTCACTGTGGTGGACCATACTGATAAGATTGTATATACACTGTGTTACATGCTCAGATAGCACAACTACCCAACTGTGGACCACACTGATTAGATGGTATACACACACCATGGTGAAACACACTCCTTGATTATATATAGACCCTGTGGTGGACCACATTGGTCATGTTGTATATACATACTTTTGAGGACCACAGTGTTCAGGCTGTATATAACCACTGGAGGACCACACTCCTCAAGTTGTATACATTCCTTGTGGTGGACCACACTGCTAGCATTGTGAACGTGAGCTCTGGTGGACTACACTGTTCAAATGCTATACACACACTATATACATACCCTGTCCATTCACTTTGCCTCTGAAAATGACTTACCAAAGAATTAACAAAATAAAACATGATGGCACAATATGGAAAACTGGAACACTATCAAAAGTTTAGCTTAGTGCTGCCCTTAAGAACATATGCACGTGCTGGATTGCCTTGCCCAACCTGGGGGAGGTGCTTGGTCTTAAGGCAGTTTGATATGCCATACTTTGCTGAAGCCCATGGAAGGCCTGAACCTTTCTGAAAGATTACAGAGGAGGAGTGGGTTGTGGGGCAGAGGGGAAGAAGGGGACGGAGTGGGAGGACCGAAGGGTGGGGAGGCTGTGGCTGAGATGGAAAATAAATAAGGTAATAAAAATAAATTGTAATTCCTCATTTTTTAAAAAAGGACATATGAAGCATCTGTAGAAGCTTACAGAGAAACTATTTCAAGATGTAGCCATACTACTTCAGGGTACACACCCAAAGGAGATTTAGTTCATCACATAAAAGAGGTACCAACATACCCAGGTTCACTGTGACACTGTTCTCAGCAACACTGGAGACCATTTAAGGGCAAGGAATACACTGCATATGCAAATGATGTATTACTCAGCCATAATGAAAAATAAAACCTCATTATCCACAAAAAGCATGAGGAGCTAAAGGATATAACATGAAAGGAAATCAACAAAACACAAAGCAGTGTGTGTTTTTCTTATTAAAAACTAATGAATATGAACACAAACAATGGACAGAAAATAGGAGGGGACGGGGTGAAATAAGAGAGAGGTGAGGAAGGGTAATAGAGATGGCAGATGCAGACAAAGTGTGATATGTCACTCACGAACACAGAATACTGAACTAATGTCACCGAATTTCATTTTACTAACATTAAATCAGGACACAAGCTAAGAAATCATCGATCTCTTCAGAAGACACGCTTAGAATATGGACATGTTTAGTTTTGTAATCTACCCTTTAGCAGATTTTTGGTTGCCTTTAGTTTTTCTTTTTATGTTTGGCTGTTTTCTTTCTTAGGGACTAAACCCAAGACCTCATGTATGTCAGGGCTACTCTGCTGTGCTCTTAAATCCTGCAGCCCATTCATGAAGGTGTTACAGACTCTTCAGTGTTTTAAACTTTTTAGGTGATGACCATTCAAAAAGAGAATCAAAAAGTTTTTTTTCAAGAAAATCTTTAAATATAATATATATCAGTCTTAAAATGAAATTCATGTTTTTCATAAAAAAATCTCCTATTAAAACTTTTGAAATAGCCTGGCAATGGTGGCATATGCCATTAATGCTAGCACTCACAGGCAAAGGCAGGAAGATCTCTTAGTGTTTTCCAGAGCTCTTAGTGTTAAGATATTAAGCAGCATATATCATGAGTAGTCTAAATGAAAAGAAATAGTGGTTGTAGCATACATTCAAAAATATATATTAGTTGCATGTATAATTTCTATGTATATACATGTGAATATATGTATTTTGCCTACAAGCTCACATTTAAATTGTATATCCAATTATAATTTATAGTTGGTGTATTGACCTTTTCAAACAGGATTCTTTGGTTGGTATTACTTATTAAAATATTACTTGATAAAAATGTAAGTAACTTTTCTAAGAGGGAAAAATCAAATGTTCTCTATAAAGTATTTAGTAAACAAAAAGCAACACTACAAAAAATTCTTTATTCTCCACTATGGACCAATCTCTATAATATATATTTTAAAAAAATAAATGTATAGTTTAATGACCTATCTGAATATATAATTCATATATGCAACCTTGCCTGTCATGGTTTGTTAATTTTTACTTTGAAATAAAAAACATAAAACAAAGCAGTGCACTCTGGATTCTAAGTATATAAACAATTGTTCATTTTTCTTTACCTAGGTTTCTCATATTTTATTTGATCTTACAAAATGAAGAAAAACAAATCTACATGACTTTTTCTCATCAAACATTTTGTTCATTTCTTTTTTGGGAAACAGCTCTATCTACAGGAAAAATAGAATTTCCATCTTCATATTTTGGTTTATGAAAAACATGTAACTAAACACTTGCTGTATTGACATTAGATTTAACTGCAACAGTAAGTATCAAGGAAGAAAGACAGTGGGGGGAAAAAGGGAAAGAGACGGAGACAGAGACAGAGGATTGCTACATTTCAACAGTGCCTCAGAATTCTTGTGTCTTTGAGTATGAATTCTTCAGGACTGTGTATCAAGCACAAAGCCATGACAAGCCACCAATATTGTAAAATTCAGCTGTAAGAAACACGTAATGTTACAAATAATTCCACAGGGAGGAAATGCAGGAGGATGAACAGTTAATGAAGGGTTTACCATGAAGCTTTCTGGATTAGAATACCTTAGTGAAAAAGGAAACCTTCAGATTCCATGAAGGCTTTAGGGATCAAGCAAATACATGCCTCTACTTAGAAGTCATGTGTTTAATAGGTAATCAAATTGAATCCTGGTACATTCATAATTTTGAATTTCCCAGCAACCTGGGAAAGCTTATTTGTGGGGGGGTGGATAAGATCACCCCTATTAAGTTAATAATCCCCTCCTTAGTGCTTATTACATCTGCTATGCTCAAGAGTGATCAAACTGACTTAGTTACTTAGGGTTTGTTCTATTAAATGTGGACAAACACATTAAAATATGCACAGATGTCTCAATTAAGCCAACAGTTTTCATTGTTTTGCAGATACTGAGTTAATAAATACCATTAAATATTTAAAACCCTTCGGTGAAAACAAAGCACATTTTCGAGCAATCCAAGTTCCCCATAACTGAATGTGTAACTAAGCCTGTATGAGGAATCTTTATTCTTCTTGGGTAGGAATGGCTCATGCTGTGTTTTTTTCCCATTAGCAGCGATTACTGTGATCCTGGAATGCTTCATTTCACTAACAACATGTAAACAGGAAAAGTCATGAAAATACCTTCAGGCCAACATTTATCTCTAACAGCACACTTCAGAATGACAACTGCATGGCATGCAAATGTGAGACCACAGCCTGAATCCCAGCAGCAACATTAATATTCATACTATTTATCTGCATTGGTGTCACAGGGACGCTCGTGATCTGAAGTGTTGTTTTAGAGCGGGACAGTCTACAGACTACTATCATTAGTACCTCTGAGAGGCAAGATGCATCCAGAAAATAAACCTGCAGAAATAAACATGTCCAACCATTCCCTGTTATGTCTCCAGACTTTAACTTATTATGAGATGAAGCACAGTGCTTTAAAAAAAAAAACATGACAATAAGGTATTCCATCAGATATTTAAAATGCTTTACATAAGCAAAATAGTGAAAAAATTAAAGCAAGGACTTCGGGATATGCAAGTAGGGATGTAGGTGCTCGTCAGTGACAAGCTTAGCTTTCTTGGCCTATGTCATGAATGGGTTTGATTCTGTAGAACCACAAAACATACAGGTACAATTGATAGAACATACTCTGTGGTAAGAAATAGAAAAGGTGAAGCTTGTCAGTAGGTTATATGCACCCATCTATCACTTCTATATTATAAATTCATCCAGAAATCATCCGTTAAAATTGTTTTCTGAAAAAAGAATAAACATGCATAATGAATATCAAAGTTACAAAATCCTGACTCATATAGTATTGCAAGAAAGATTTCGCAAGAGTTGTATAAAAATATGAAACAAGGAAGATTAACTATAGTAAACACATTACCACATTGTAGTGTCATTCAAAGAATGATAATTTGGTGCTGTAAGTCTAGGGATGTTTCTTAGGAATATGTGTGACATGCAAATGAAATGTTTCCTCAGTTCTTATTATGGAAAAAAACTTAATATTTACACCAAAAGATACCTAGTCAATTTAACATCAGCAAGCAAAACTCTAAAAGTAATGAAATGCATTTCAGAAAGGACTCAAGGGATATCCTTCTTATACTGTGAACACCACTAAATACAACTATTCCATCAGCATTGTGGCCATAGACAAAAGCATAGTGATAGAGTGCTATAAGCCAACATTCCAAATGAATGAAACATGATGATAAATTAAAAACATTATACAGTGGACTCAGTGAGTTCGTAGACATTTAATTGTTCAACTTCTATTTTCTGTCTTCAAATATTTTTTCTTCTTTACAACTTTTGTGAAGAAAAAGGAAGAGAATGTTTAATCTTTGACTTGGGCAAGTTTGAAATGTCAACTTTAGGAGTCTATATTTTTATCCAGTTCTGAGTGTACTTGTTTGTGGCCACAAATGCCACAGATGGCCTATAGAGATCAGGTGTATAACTTGTGGAAGTTGGTTCTCTCCCTCCATTACATGGGTTCCAGGGATTATACACAGGCTGTCAGGCTATCAGGCATGTCTCCAGCCTGTTTCTTCATCTGTAAACATGCCACAGTATTTCATCTTTGCTAGTCGTAACATCAATTATTCTTGATCATTTGCAGTACATATAGGACTCATAATTAATGTTACAACTATGTGCTAAACTGAATATTTAATTGTTTCTCATAGAAGTCTTACTGTCCCACCTGTTTAATAGCTATTAGACTAAAATCCAGAAAGCTAAGCTGAATAGCTCATAAGTCTTATACATAGCAAGTTGGAGTTATTCTAGTTTTATTGATGATACTGTGATATATTAAAAAAAAAACACCCTGATGGGAGATGTCATTCTGTAAATATGTTTCTTGTATTGGACAATAGAAAAGCAAGATAAGCGGGACTAGGAGACTAGGAGGAGAGAGGAAGAAGTAGATAGGAGATACAAGATGGAGGACTGAGAGAGTAGAACGCAGGGCTCTCTCCTGTAAGATAAGACCATGTGGAAATACTTAGATTAATAGAAATGGGTTACTATATAAGACAGAGCTAGTCAATAAGAAATGCTAGTATCAGGCTAACAGCATTATTATCTATACAGCGTCTCTGTGTATTAATTAGGGCTGGCGAAGCGGTGGGACTAGGCCTGCAGGGAAAACCTACTCTTAACAACACCCCCACAAGAACCAGTGTAAGGTCAAAGAGCTTCTTTGGCTTACAATTCCTGAATGTGGTGTATCCATATAGAGAAGTCACAGTAGCAAGAGCTTGAGACAGTTGGCAACACCACAAGTCAAAATGCCCAGAGGAACAAATGAATGCATGCTCACTTGCTTGCTTACTTATATTCATTTGGAAATTTTTACTCTTGGATCAAGCCTATGGAATTGTACCACCCATAGTGGGCTGGTTTGTCCAACATTAATTAAACTCATAAAGACCTTTCCGCACTTATATAACTACAAGCCAACCCAATGTAGACGTTCATTCAATGAGTCTATATTTCCAGGGCATTCTAAGTTTTCACAGGGTAACAATAAAAGGGAACTATCACCTGAGGATCGTGCTCAAATTTTACTCAGGTCCAAGCCTTATTATTTCCAGAGTCTAAGTTCCTTCTAATATACATAACAATATTGAAGAGAATAAAAATGACACTAAAAACTAATGCAAGTCTCAAGGATGTTTTCAAACAGGAGAGAGGATTCCAGAAGTATTTCTAAACATTTATAAGTTTTTTGTGACCAGTTTCGGGTAATTTGCATACAGCTTTTTAGATGCAAGATCACTAACAAATTACGTAGAACCTAGGCCTCAACTGATGCAAAGACAAAGTGATGAGGATAATATAGACATTTCAAAGACTTAACTAGGCATGCCATAGGCTCTCATGTAACATCTGTTAGAGAAGACACCAACACATTTATTTATCCTTTCTTGTTTGGTTGTTTGCGATTGGTGATAGATCTATAAAGGCTTATGCTAAATTATCAGTTTCCACATTTCTTCTGATTGACTCACAAAACAAATCTCCAAACCCAAACCTTGTGTAAACAGAAATGAAGGAACCAGGACTTCTGTTTCTAAATCACTTGCAAACAGTCCTTATCTTCTTCCATCCTACTGCAGTTACTCCCTGGAAAACAAATGCTTGGGGAAGATTATTTGGCACCATCTATCAAGATGAAAGACAGTCACACACTGTGAACCATCACATTCTAGGCATCTATCCAAAGGAAATCCTTTCACATGCACTAAAGAGGTGATGCACAAAGTTACTGCCTTAAATATTGCAAAAGAAAGGGTCTTAAGATGACACTAATAAAGACTCTGACAATTATCTGTTACCAATTTTCCATCCTCCTCCTTCATCTGTTCATTCTCTAAGACACAGGAAAATCTGAGAACTATCCTTCCTGAATCCCCAAAGGGCCAGCAGACTGACATGGCAAAAGACACATGAATGAGGCTTTGGATGTCAGTAATAAGATAAGCCAGTATGCTGAAGCACTGTTGAGGGAAGACTCGAGGGCAGTGGCAGACAACAGACCAAAGTCCTGGAGGTTAACCAAAGCTTTAGGGCATCATTTTGAAAATGAAATGTCCTAATTTCAGAGGCCGAGGGAACAGCAGCTCCAGCATCATGCTCATCTGCATTTCAGGTGTTTGAACTGTAGACTAGGTCTGCACTGCCAACCATCTCAGAGACCTGTAAATTCTTATAATAAATAATATTATAAGAAATTATCAGTGTGACTTTTCTTTTTCTTTTGTTGATAGAACTTTTTCTGATGTTTTCCGGAAATTTCTTTGGTAAGAAAGTTTATTATACAACTCCTTTTTAAGAGATGGGATATTTCTCCTTTAACAAAGAAGTAACCTGCATGGGTACTATTGATCTGCACTATTTCCATTTCCTCACTTTCAGAAGATGGAATTGGAGACGTTATTTAAATCATGAATAGTATATTATTTAATTTGCCAGGAATAACATATTGCATATGTTCAATGGGTTTACTGCCTCTTTCCATGGTAAATCAACATGAACGTGGTATAGTAAGCTAGCCTTGAGGGTGCTGGCTGCTTATAAAACACATGGACACTAGGCAATATAATGGAATACTATGCATACATTAAAGTTAATGAGACAAAAATACTAACAAAGGAAACTGCTGTGCGATATTAACATTCATAAGACAAAGAAAGTGAAGTTCAGTCAAGTAACAATACCTAACTATAGATTACTTATAAAATACAAACTTTATATAGAGACAAAATGAAAACTAAATCATGAAGTAACATATGTAATACAAATACTAATCAAAAGAAGAGATGTAATGATACAGTGGTAGTACACAAAGGAGGTTTCAAGGTATATTACTAGGCAACAAGAAAAACATATATTGAAAAAAGGGTTAAAGTTCAGGTGAAAACACACACACACACACACACACACACACACACAATATGATTTGCCCCCAAATATGGACCTTCAGAGTCCAAATAGCAAAATCAAGACAATGGAAATATACAAGTAGAGTTAGCACTTTCAATATTGTTGTTTTAATACCCACAGAACCAGGAAGCATAAATAAAGGAAAAAAAGTGTAAGATACTAGAATACCAAGCTAAAAACTGTAGAATATTAACCTAAGAATAAATACATATTCTCCTCAAGCACATAAAGAATTCTTGTTCAAAACCATATTCAGTAAGTAAAACAAATCTTAATAAATTAAAAACGATTCAAGAATATTTCTTTGAGCCAAATGCGTTTTTTTTTCAATTAAAAATAATTTAAAAATTTACAAATACTGGCAAGAGGAAAACATGTTTTTAAAAGCTCATGGTCAAATCAAAAATTTTAAAGGACACTGCAAAGTATTTTGAACCAAAATTTAAAAATATAAAGTATATGAAAATTTTTAGATTTTACAAAGTAAGAAACAATGTGAAATTTAGATCCCTACACATGACAGAGAATGCATATGAGATATGTAAAGACATTTCCTGACTCAAAAACAAAGAAACAGCAGCAAAAATAAAAATCTTAGCAAACTAGAAACAAAGGAATTTTCATCACCTGATAAATAGTACCAACTTTTAAAAAATGGTAAAAGATTGTATTATTTACCTTCAAATCTAGGCACAAAAGAGGGTCCCACCTTACTAAGCTTACTGAGTATTGTTTTCCAGTTAGCACAAGTCAAAGGCAGGGAATTTGGAAAAGGAAATATAAAACCTCATTGTACATGACATAACTGTGTATGAATATCTAAACTGTTGTGTCAACTGTATTCAATATACCTGCAACAAATATCAAAGCTTAAAATAAAATACTACTATTATGGATAAATCTAATATAAATGTAAAACTGCTGCACACTGGACACTACAAAACAGGACTATTATGTAAAAGAAGTAAGACTCAAAATCATTAAAGTAATAATTATTCCACAATGAAATATAATCCCAATCCATAGCCTTTTGAGGGAGATCAATCAAATGCTTCTACAACTCAAAAGTAATGTAAAGTACATTGTTATGACAGGTTCCTTATCCTGGATGGGTCCTGCCACACTTGAGCCCCCAAATAAACGCACAGACACTATATTAATTATGAAACTGTTGACTGATGACTTGAGCTTCTTATTGGCTAGCTCTATCTTAATTATTAACCCATTTCCATTAATCTAAGTATTTCTACGTGTTCTCATCTTACCGGAGAAGGGTCCAGACCTCTCACTCCTTCCTATGCTAAATGGTAAATGACTTCTGCCTCCACTTCCCAGAATTCTCTGCATCTCCAAGCCCTGCCTATCGTCCTGTCTGTTCAATCACTGTTTTTTGTTTATTTGTTTGTTTGTTTTGTTCGTATCAACTAATAAGATACACATATACAGAATAACATCTCCCATCATCTCCTCTTTTCTTTCTAATAAAAAGAAAGGTTTTTAACTGTAACATAGTAAAATATATAACAAGACAGTTATCAAATAAGAACTATAGTTACAGTATTCAGTTCATTAACATTTACCAAGTTTTAAAGAAAATATTCTATTGTTTATCCTATCTTTGTGAGTCCGAAGTCTTATATGAAACTTATCTTTTATCATAACTAAGGAAAACCATAACTATAATTATCTGTCTTCAACTCCATCAAAGACCTCAAAAGGATAATACACAAACTCTAAAACTGACAGAGACATCTCGCTGCCTTGTCAGTCACCCAAAGTTCCTCTGTAACATTGGAGCATCCGTCTTCAGCCACAGTGTTGACAGACTTCACAGTGAAGCAGAAATTTTTGTACGGTCCACCTGTATTGGCAGTTTGTCAGTCATTTTTGTGAGTGTCCTACATAATGTCTGGCAAATATTTCCATTAAGCAGGAACCCTACAGGACTCTCCCATCTTGTTTCAGTAGTTCATTTCCTGCATGTCCACTTTATACAGCATATATTCAAACAGTCCATGCAAGAGCAGAGTGCCCAAATGGCTATTTCTGCCATGTCAAAAGCAAACTCCATAAACAGTATCTTCGAAGCCCATCTTCCTCTCTGAAGCAATTGGTGTTGCCAGGAGCAGTTGTGTCTCACTGTCATGAAAAACCCTAAACAATATTAAATGCCATATTCTGTGGGTCTTTGAAAGGGTTGAAGAATATCTATCCATCTCAAATATTTATCTGTATAACTAGAAAATCTAACATAACTTTTGACTAATTTAGGCGACTATAATCTAATCTCTCTCTCACTCTCTCTCTCTCATGCATGTACACACACACACACACACACACACACACACACACACACACACACACACACACACACACCACTTCTGCCTCCAGCTGGCTAATCAGGATGTAGCTCTCTGTTACTGCTGCAGTGACATGCCAGCCTGCCTACTACCATATTCCCTGCCCTGATGACCATAGACTATATATAACCTTCTGGAACTGTGAATTCCAATAAATGTTTTCTTCTATTATTTGCCTTGGTCACAGTGCATTTTTGTTTGTTTGTTTGCTTGTTTTTTTGTCACAGCCATAGAAAATTAACTAAGACACTAACCGTGTACAATTTACAGAACATAATTTATATTGGTGAGTCACATTTACTTTTATTGTCTGTAGAACGAAATCATAAAAACAACTATTTGATTTAACTAAGAAATACTATGATAAGTTATAATTACTCAAAACAAAGTCAAGGGTCCTCCTTTTAAATACTATATTTTTCCTACAATCCCAACATTCTGATAATATTCAATATATCCCAGCCAGTGAACTACAACAAATCAACTTATAGTACTTAAATTCTGTCAAATAGAAAGCATAAGAAAATGTAAATTAATTTAAATAACAGTCTTGTTTGTGGCACAAAAAGAAAAATTTGTCTTTCAACTACATACCAATTTTAAAAAAATATGGCACTTTAGAACATGCACTACATTTAAATATAAAATTCTAGCAGATAAAATTTTATTGAAAAGCAATAATATGAATGCATAAATTTTTTGCATATTCTCTTAATTCCTTCCTGAGGTGGCTTACACTTAAAGTTGTAAAATAAAAAAAAATATTCCTTTAAGATATAATTTATTAGGTGAATACTTTTTTCTTTGTTTTATTTTTCGAGATAGGGTTTTTTCTATGTAGCTTTATAGACCAGAGTGGCAACGAACTCACAGAGATCCGCGTGCCTCTGCTTCTTCAGTGTCAGGATTAAAGGTTTGTGCCACCACCAAGGTTTAGGTGAATGCAGTTTTAAAACCTGTTAAGTTCTCAGGTTTGAAATTCTCTTAAAATATGAAAAATAATTTACTGATGAAACTTTAGCATCCACCGATAAAGACTAATCCAGGTGTCTCTAATGAACTATATAGCATAAATAGGTTATATCCAGTCAAGAACTAAACACTTCATATTTGTGACACATGGGTCATGGACACAATGTTGAGCATGTGTGCAGTGACTGCAGCTCTGTCCATCTAGTAAGCATCATAAGTTTGATAGAAGTCTCATGAGACAAAATTAAGCAACAGCAAGGCAAAAGTCCTGTTAGAATGATCTTAGGGAAAACCATAATCTCAACCATTTTTTCATTCTTTTATAAACTCCCTGCATTGTTGGTTCAAAGCCCATTTATATAATCAAAAGCCATCACTTGGCTAATTTGTATTGCCTTAAGTTAGGAGTAAATCTTCCACATCACAATTCCCCTTTCAAGGTGCCTTTTGCTATCTTAAACCATATGACTCGTTTACATTTACAAAGCTCTGCATGTAGGTAACATGCAGATTCTGGGGATTTTAAAAGGACTTCTTTAGAAGGATATGATTCTTTCCACCAAAGTCATGACTAGCAATACTGATAAAGTTCTTGGAAAGTGGCCAATTCTGTGAAAATTTCAATAGATAACTTATGACAGTCATTTATGGGGAAAATGACAACATTACAGGTAACCTTCATCTAAATGTATCAGAAATAACAAATAGTTTTAGAAATCTAAAAGAATGTCAGCTACTACAGATGACTGGTTCCCATCTGGAGGAGGGAACATCCCAAATGTTTTAGCTGCTGTAGCACACTAACTAATTTTGCATTTGCCAGCCAATCAATCTCAATATTCCCGACTGGCTATTTAAATCCCCCAGTCCCTCCTCAATTAAGTAAATAACAAAAACTGAATTTATATTAATAAAACTCACAACTTCATGGCTTTTTTAAAATTAATATTTCAGTGATAGAATAAACCTATATTCTTGCCAACGTAACTTCTTGATGGTTGTTTCAAATATATGAAGGTCATCTACAGGTATGTTAGGATAATTATATAAAATAATAAATAATAAATCCCCCTAATAACATCATGATATAAATGAGAAAACAGACAACACATGTAGCCTGAATATAACAAACATGACAATTTGTGATGGAAGTAATATGCTTCTGAAACTTATTGCAGTACAGTAATATCAGAGAAAACATTACATTGCCATAATATTTTCAGTTAGATATGTTTTACTTTGAAGAAATTATTTACAGTCTGTTTTGGACACACACACACACACACACACACACACACACACACATACATACATACATACATACATAAAACAACTTTAACATTTGGTTAAATTCATACTACAGAGTCTGACCAATGATTTGGAGCATAATTCTAAGTAAATTAATTTTAGAATGAACTGTTATTAAGGAAGATAATATTTAACATATTTCTTTCAATTGATTTATCATAAGCATACTATTAGCACTCTAAGATTACAAAATAAATTACCAACATTGATCACATGAAAAGCAATAATCAATCTCTATGTGACAACTCTGTAAGTAAAAATTGTGTCACATGGTGGCTAGGTTCTCTCTTCAAAATAGCATTCGGCTTAAATCAAATGTCAGCCAGGTGAGGTTCTCTAGGGCTTGCTGTGAGCTCCCCCTGTTATTTGTGGAGTTAGCTTCCATCAAGTCAAAGCATGTTTCATTTGCCATGGCGTTCTCAATAACTAGAGGCTCCCCCAGTTCTGTGGTATATGCTCCTTCTTCAAGTGAGCAAGCAAAATCGTCCTTGGAATCCATAGTCCATGCTCGGGGGCTTTCATGAGAAAAATCCAAGAATCTTCTCAACAGCTTAAGATGTATGCTTTTAGACTCCCTTAGCCTTGTTAACATAACCTAACAAGGTATTAACTACATATGGAAACTCACCCAAGAGTAGAAATTGAAAGTCCTCATATCTCCCAGGGAAATAAACAGGGTTTGTGTGCTGAAAGGGCTATGAACTCACCACCTACCTAGGCTTCTGCACACCAAAGTGCCATCTGAGCTAATCTGAAGTTTTGTAATAGTTTTGCTTTTTAAAAGAAGTTTTGAGGTAAGATCTGTTTGTACAAGATGGCCTCAATGTTTATATCTTCCCTCTTCAGCATCTGTGAGGTAAGAATACACCACATTCTGCTACAATTATAATGAGGATGCAATTATTTCTCTGAAATTGGATGTTTTATGTTAATAAACATTAATAAGGAAAATAATATGTGCCAACAAATATTAAATTGCAACTTGTTCCTAAGTAAATACAGATCACGTTGTACTCCTAAAATATTTTCCTTAGCATTTGTTAGAATAGATTTACTATTTGAGAACAAAAGGAAAACCTGTGTTTTAACTAATATTTTCACCTAAGGTTGATTTTTAACCTCTTGTATTCAGCTGGAACTAAAAACAGATGTGCTAGAAAATCACATAAAAAGGTGCTCTCATTTAAAACTTGTGACCTTTATGAGATAGACAAGCCTGGCTGAAAATCAATACTTAAGATGCTTCTTTGTGAAAACACTTTTAAATGCTGAAGAATCACCACGATCTAGGTCATCATTCAGCACATTTGACAGGAAGCATCATTTTTTACTTTTTGAATTCTATAGGAAGAATTTGACCACACGAAGAATTCACAGACATACACATTTGTTCTAACCACACATCTGCAAATATTGAGCACATGGAAAAAAGGAGTACAATTGTTTAGTTCAGATAAACTTTAAAGTTGAATAGAATGAAGTATTAATGACCGAAAACAGAGAAGATTAATTTGGGATATAAAAAATAAATAATGTTATTAAGCCAAATGGGGAAAATCCAGTATGGATAAAACAAGCATGTATGAGGACTTTAGTTTTATATCAGTAATCTTCAGTATGACTATCATATAAAAACTCTATTTTCATGAAAAATTTTTATCATTCACATTTACTTACAATAAAATTGTTCAAATTTTGTTTCATTTCATAAATAATTATTTGACAGTTAACAATGATTTACCAAATAACTCTTTGTTAACTTGCCACACAAATCCATCACTATAATATACTTTCCTTTCTAGTTTATTGCCAAGACCTCATATTAACATCACATTTTAAAATAGTACACCTTTAAAAGCATCACAATCTTTAAAAAAAAAAAGAAAGAAAGAAAGAAAGAAATCCTAAGTTGTCTGTATTAAATTCAAAGTCTCAGTCCAAGCTCTGGAAATCCAGTCAAAGAGAAGGATGAGAGAATATATGAGCAATGGAGGTCAAGGTCATGATGAATAAATCTACAGAGACAACTGAAACAAGCTTGGAGGTACTCATGAACTCTAGACCTGTGGGGATTCCAGGGGACTGAATTAGGCCTTCCTTATGTGGGAGACAGTTGTGAAGCGTAAACTATCTGAGGGGACCCTGGCAGTATGACCACAATACAAACATGGTACATGAGCTAACTTGTTGGAGTCCATTTCCTAGGGTGGGATACCATGCTCAGCTTTAATAGATGGGAGATGGGATGTTGGGAAATTTAAGTACTTGTCCTTTACAGCTCTCTTCCTCCCCATCCATTTGTAGAACTTCCATTACAGATTTAGGTCCATCATTGAGGGAAGCCAAGGCAAAAAAAAAACAGGATGCAAGATCTGAAACAGAACTGACTACGGAAGAAGCTATTACTGGCTTACCTCTCTTGGCTTATTCGCCTACCTTTACTATAGGTGCTAGACATATAGCTGTCTTAAACAAGGTTACTAAAACACCATACCCAATAGCAACTTGAAGAGATTTTTATTCTGCTTATGCTTCCACGTCACTGTTCATCATCAAAGGAAGTCATGGAGAGAACTCAAACAGAGCAGGAGCACAGAGCAGGAGCACAGAGCAGGAGCTGATGCAACAGCCATGAGGGAGTGCTGTTTACTGGCTTGTTCCTTAGTGCTTGCTCAGCTTGCTATCTTATAGAACCCAGGACCACCAGCCCATAACAGTACCATTAACAATGGGCTTGGTCTTTGAACATGAATCACTAATTAAACAAATGTTCTACAGGGTTGCTTACAGTCAGATATTATGGAGGCTTTTTTTTTTCCTATTTAATATTTCTTCCTCTTAGATCACTTTAGTTTGTGTTACTGACACAAAACTAGCCTTCCAGACCACCCAGGGATGGAGCAACAGACAATTCAATGGGTACTCCCACAATAATCATCATTCAAGAAAATATCTGACAGGCAAGCCCACAACCCTGTTTGACAAACACAATTCTTAAGATTCGATACCCTATTCTCAGATAAATCTAGTTTGTATCACGATAACAAAACCAACCAGTAAACCCAAATATTTCAATGACTGATGAGAGTAATTTTAAGGTACTAATATGTAAAACAATGAACTATTTATTCACTTATATGTGCATTTGTTTTGTTACTTATAAATATTTCAATTAAACTTCTTGATGTGAAGTATTTGGTTTATTACATAAAACATCCAAGTAGATTTTTTTTCAGGTCACAAAATAATTTCCAAATATTTAAAAATTGTCAGTGACAAAGTAGAAATGAAAAGTTGTTCATAAATAAAACATTGACATTTTTCAGAGCTCAGTTCTCTCCAAGGATTCTGTTAAGCAAGCTATAATTCAAATTATTTTCCTTTGTTTAAAAAAAAAGTCAACAAATTCATCTTCAAGTGAAAGAAATACACTATATTGACAAAAGTTAGTGTTTAGATTTTATAAACGCAATTTAAATAATTTGAACACTAACCTATACCATATACTTTTTTTTTTTTTTTTTGAAATCACAACAGAAATACTTTTGGAGTACTGGCTGAGGGCTTTGTGGAGTTAAAACAATTCAGTAAGACTGATGATCAGGCCTGCATATTCTCAGAAAGGTTTATGTTCAAGCCTGAACCTTGGCTGACTATTGGATGATGAATTCCCAGTTATTGGAATAGTATTCCTGAAAGAGTGCTCTTGGAGGGTTCAGAAAGGAGGATTGAACCTTCACAACAGTATGAACTATTCCAAAAAATGTTTTAGTGTGCAGAGTCTGAATGAGGCATTAACCACAAACACCAGATTAAACAGAGTTTTATGATAATCAACTGATTTCTACTGAAGGGTTCTTTGTTTTTTTGTAGTGTTTTTTGGCATTAGAGGCCTACATCAGAAATGCAAGCTCCCAGACAGATGTGATGGTGCATCCTCTTAATTCCAACACTCAGGAAGACAGAGAAAGGTGGATCCCTGAGTTCTAGGCAAGCCAGGTCTACAGAACAAGTTTCAGAGAAACCAGGGTTTCACAGAGACTCTGTCTTGTAAAACAAACAAACAAATGAATGCATGCTCCACATTTCTTTCAATCCTACAGTGAAATACAGTGAAAATCCACTCTTAATAGGAGCTTATTTGGCTGAGAGCACTTGAAAATCTTACATTTCAGAAAATTACAATACTTATCTGGAGGTCAAACCGTCAGTAAGCAAGCCAAATTGGAATGTGCTTGTTCAGCTACAGGGACAATACAATAGTTAAGTAGTTACACCCGATATCCTGTACAAATTTACTAGCATAAGTTTATATACATGCATACATGTGTTCATATATATTCATGATCTGGGTTTTCAAAAGTGGCCTCTTTTAGACCCTCTAGAATAACGATAATAAAACAAGTCTTAGGGTTTTTTTTATATGAAATATAGAAAAGAGCTATATAGGACATAGACATCTATTTCTACAGTGTCTATTTTTCAATGAATGGAATTACCTCCAGTCTTTATAAAAGTCCCAATTTACCCAACTATAGTCAAGGCTAAGCACACAATGAACTACGTTACAAAACTGAATTATTGGAGTACTGTCCCTCTCTGTCTAGGTTTCAGAGATTTAGAAAAAGATTTGTATGTAATTTTTCATCCCCAAATGCCACTGGCTTTTCCTATTAGCATTTTATACACTTCAGTAATTATATTTGACTTTTGAAAACGGCATAAGCCAGAAGTGTAAAGAGGTATGCATAATCTTCTTGAAAAATTTTATTTGAACAGATGGGTATCACATGAACTGGATGAATCTGTTAATTGTCTAAGTGTAAAGGTTTCTTATGCAATTTTAGGCCATTAATGAGATGGAGAGCACAGCTCTGAAGGAAAGTAGCGATTTTATGCTACTTATACAAGATGTCTGACCCTACCACTTTTTCATTTAGTTGAATAATTGTTCTTATGGGAAACTGAAAAACAAAACAAGTTAGAGAAAGAAACATTTGCTAAACAAAAACAAAAAAGCATCAAGCAAGCAAACAAACAAACAAATACAGCCATATTGATTGCAAGAGTGCTAACAGGCCCTGCTAGACCTACAGTAACACAAATAAATAAAGCTTTTCAAACGTTGGCTTGAATATCTATCTTAATGAAAATAAAGCAATTGAATAATGGAAAGTTGTTATGTGACATTTATAAAAGTTAAGTCTGTTGTGACCAAGTATTGAAAATGAAAGATTATCACCATTTAAAATGTTATGCTTTATCAAGAACAGGCTGGAGAAACCCACAGAAACAGCTGACCTGAACAAAGGGGAGCTCATGGACCTCAGTATGATAGCTGGGAAACCAGCATAGGACTCACACAGACCCCATGAATGTGGGTGATAGTTAGGAGGACTGGGCAATCTATAAGGCTTCTGGTTGTGGATCAGTCTTTATCCCTACTAAACGAATGGACTTTGGGAGTCAATTCCACATAGAGAGATACTCCCTCAGCCAAGACACATGAGGGAAGGCCTAGGCCCTGCTACAAATGATATGAAAGACTTTGAAGATTCCCTATGGAAAGCCTTCCTGGGGAGCAGAAAGGGGATGAGATGAGGGTTGTGGGGGGGACAGGGGAGGAGGGGAGGGTAAAGGAAATGGGACTGATATGTAAAACAAGCTTGTTTCAAATTTAAATAAAAATATTATCATAAAAAATAAAATAAATGTTATGCTTTAAAATTTTTAATTTTAAATATATCTAATCTTAAACCTTAAATATATAAATATACATTAAATAGAAAATATGCAATTTTATTTCTATTAAGTAAAAGAGCAAGTGTAGAAAAATATTTGAATTTTCCTGAAGAGACTGTGTTAAAACAATAATGACTCATAAAGCAGAGAAGTATCATCAAAGGTCTTACAAAAATCAAACAAACAAAAACAAAAACAAAAACAAAAAAACCTTAGCAGGGAGGATGTTAAAGTATAAACAGGACACTTGTATTTTTCTGTTACTATATCCAGAAGACAACTATGGGATTAAATAAGATATTCCGAATTATGTCATCACTAAAAAATAACAGGAATAGCGAGGCATGCTAATATTGTACATCACATGAAATTTAATGTTGGAGTTGAAATATGATGTATTGACAAAATGTCTGGAAAGCAGACAGTGAGGTGCACTGTTTGACTCTGAACCCTCCTTCAATTAAAGTGCCTTCAGTTATAATATATTAAGCAAAGTATTAGTATTTGAAAATATTTTTTGATTATCAAATACTATTAAGGACAAAAGCACAGACAACATTCTGAAGCTAATGAAAAAAATAAAAGGTTAGCAAGATCATTTATTTTACTATAAAAATGACTATTGCCATTCAAATATGATCATTTGCTAATAATGTTTGATGTTTTAAAGTATACTATCTATATTCCCCAAAGTGTTTGATTAAAATCAAAAATCTTTGCTGCATATCTCAGTACTCTGAACTTAAGATTATAAAAATGCAATTAGGCAAAGGTTGATGTACCAATTCAGACTGAATATTATTCACTAATTTGAGTCATCTTTAAAAATTAGAGAAGCCTACTTAAGAAAAAAAATCTCATAACCTTTTTTATTAAATCCATGAAATCCTAAATTAGCAAATATATACGGAGAGTGGGTTGGTGGGTTGGAGATGGAGGAAGCAATGAATACACAAAGACATGAAATAAAATTGATAACAGACCAAAGTATGTGATTCCCTGCTAAAATCACACAGGTCCTAAACATGGTGAAAACACATAGTTGGTTGAATGTTGATAAATGTGTTTTATTTACACCTGTCCGTGCTTTAGTTCTCTTTCTGTTGCTGTGATAAAACCCTAGTACAAGAGAAATATGGGTAAGAAGGGGCTAATTATAGCTCACAATTCAATGCTACAGTCCACTATTGAGGAAAAGTCAAGGAACTTGAAAGCAGCATGTTACGTACCCACTGTCAAAAATATAGTCAAAGATTATCACTTACATGGGCGTGGCCAGCTTGTTTACTTCAGAATCCTCTTATTGGAGTCACGTACTTTGAAAGTAGCCTCTCCTTACATCAATCAACAAAATAAAGATAATCCTCCATGGCCAACATGCTCTAGACAATCTCTCACTGAGCCTCTTCACCCAGGTGATTCTAGGTTGTTTAAATTGACCCTTAAATTAATCCTCATACTACTAAGTGATGGGGCATGGATTTAGTCAGTCATATAATAGCATAGTGAGTAAAAGAGGATCAGCCTAAGATTTCATGGATTTTTGGCACAGGCTCAGACTCTTTATTTAGCCTAGGGAGACCTAGACTACTTCTGATCCACTGCACTCTACCCTTAAGTGCCAGGATTATAAGCATTTACAAAGCATGACCAGTGGTGCAGAGCTGAGGATGAGACCCACAGCTTCTAGCTTCTTTGGGGAAATATTCTATCAACTGAGTGTTACGAGCAGTTTTCCTAACTTAAAAATTAGGCCATTTCTATTAATCTAAGTATTTCCACCTGGTCTTAGCTTAACGCAGAGAGGGTCCGGACCATTGCTCTCTTGATCCTAAATTTTGAATCTCCTCCTACATCTCCCAAAATCCTCCTTGTCTCCTAGTTCTGCCTATCTTGCTTTTGTATAGGCCAACAATGCTTTATTCATTAACCAATGTGAGAAACATATTTACAGAGTGACATCTCCAATCAGCTGAGCTTTATCACAATCCTCTTTTTATATTTCAATTTTATATTTTAATTCCAACCTTACCTATATGAAAATACTCAGTAAAATAAAATATATCTAATTAAATAAATAAAATATTAAATACAAGTGATGGCTAACTCCATAATTTCAGAGTATAATTTCAAGGTATAAGGATGCTCTATGTGTGAAATAAGAATATTGCAATTGATGGGGCTACAAAATATGTTTTTGGATGTTATGCAACAATGTGGGTTTACACATATAATTTAAAAATTAAAATAACAAAGGATGTTGCCCACTTTCTTAAGTGTCTTACCCCCTTTTTGATTTCCTCTACTGAGAATTCTTTCTTCATTTCTGAACCCCATTTTTTAATAGGGTTATTTGGTGTTTTTCTGACTAGCTTCTTGAGTTCTTTGTATATTTTGGAGATCAGCCCTTTGTCAGATGTAGGATTGATGAAAATCTTTTCCCAGTCTGTGGGCTGCCATTTGGTCATGTCCACTGTGTCTTTTACCTTACAGAAGGTTCTAAGTTTGAGGAGAACCCATTTATTAATTGTTGATCTCAGTGTCTATGTTCCTGGATTAGCTATCAGGGAAATGCAAATCAAAACAACTTTGAGATACCATCTTACTCCTGCCAGAATGGCTAAAATTAGAAATATCAATGACAACTTATGCTGGAGAGGATGTGGAGCAAGAGGAACACTCCTCCAGTGCTGGTAGGAGTGCAAACTCATACAGCCATTTTGGAGATCAGTATGGCAGTTCCTCAGTAAAATGGGAATTAGTTTACCACAGGACCTGGCAATCCCCCTCTTAAGCATATACCCAAATGATCTGCATCCATGCAACAAAGACATCTGTTCAACTATGTTCATAGCAGCACTATATTTATAATAGCAAGAACCTGAAAGCAATCTAGATGCCCCTCAACCGAAGAATGGATAAAGAAGATGTGGCACATCTACACAATGGAATACTACTCTACAGAATAATGGAATCTTGAAATTTGCAGGCAAGTGGATGAAACTTGAAGAAACCATCCTGAATGAGGTAACCCAGTCACAAAAAGAGGAACATGGTATGTACTTGCTCATATATGGATTTTAGACCTAGAGCAAAGGATCACCAGCCTATAATTCACACCACCAGAGGAACTAAGATACAAGGTGTATTCTAAGAGATTCATGTAAGGCCTTTCACAGAAGGGGGAAGGAACAAGTCCCCCAGAGCACATGGGAAGTAGGGGGGCAGTGAATGGAGAGAGAAGGAGAAAGAGAGGGGGAGGAGAGGAAAACACGTGTGACTAGGAAGATTGAGTCAGGGTAGGAATAGAAGACAGAGGAGAGAAAGAGAGAGAGAGAGAGAGAAAGAGAGAGAGAGAGAGAGAGAGAGAGAGAGAGAGAGAGAGAGAGAACATAAAAGAGGGAGCCATTATTGGTTTGAAGAGAAAACTGAACCTAAAGAAAAGTCTAGAGACCTACAAAACTGCCGCCCACTAACAATTTGAGCAACTGTGGAAAGACTACCATAAATGCCCTTCCCAGATAGTGAGATCAACAACTAACTTAACCACCATCATGGAGCCCTCATCTAGTACCTGTTGCAAACAGAAGCAAATACTCATAACTAAACACTGAGTTGAACTAGAATCTAGATGCAGAGAGAGAGGACAAGACTAGGTTGCAGAAACACAAAAAGACAGCTAACCTGAACAAGGAGGAGCTAATGGGCCCCCAGAATGACAGCTGGAAATCCAGCATGGGACTGACTCAGGCCCCCCTGTATATGGATCTCAGCCAGAAGGATGCAGTCTAAAGGACCTCAGACAGTGGAACCAGGATGTATTCCTGGTGCACAAAAGGGCCTTGGGGATACATCCCCCATGGAGGGATACTGCCTTAACCTAGAGACAGGAGAGAAGTCCTAGTCCCTACTTCAAATGACTTAAAAGATTTACATGAACCCACCAGGATGGTATTGTCCTACATGTGGAATTGAGTTGGGGGGGATGGGAGGGGAGGGTGGTCAAGGTGCATGTGAGGGAGGGAGGGAGAGAGGGAGGGAGAGAGGGGAGGAGAGAAGAAGAGGGAACTGGGATCGACATGTAAAATTAAAAAAAAAAAATTAAAATAATTAAAATTGCATTCCAGACTCATACTGTAATAATGTTTGATTATGATTATTCTTATGTTTTATTCTATGGTATAAAATTTTCCTACTTTTCTCATAACTATATATATTTATATTCCACAGCCTATAACCTAACTTGGAGTGGGAAGGACACACTAATTTCTGTACTTTTAAGGATTCTTTCCTTATTCTCTAAGTGGTTTTACACTAAAATATGCTGCAACATCTACTTACATATATATAGCATTACCAATTAATAATCTAGTATTTAGATATAGTGTTTGCCATTGGTAAGCTTGTAATATATGTTTGCTATTTGTAGCACTATATTTCTGCAATCCATACTGAATTGTTTTTGATATCCTTTGCATATACTTACTTAATACTTTCTTCTTTATACCTGGGCCTAGAAACCATGTGTGAAAGTACAATAACCTCTTTGATGCTTTTATTAAACATTAAGAGTTTGTTTGTATTGTTTTAAATGCCTATTAAGAGTTTTTCACAGCGTAATCTTGTGAAAACATTTCCCTGCAAAGGCCAAGCTGAAGTCTTTCCTGCACACAGATTGTATCAGGAAGTAGAGGTGTGGCTCATTGTCACCCTACCTTCCAGAACCCAAGCATATTGAATGCAGTGTTTTGCTTTGTTTCGCTTGTTTGTGCTTCATTGTATATGAGCATTATTAAAAACACAAAACAGATACTAATAATGTTATCTGTTTAAGTATTAGTAAATAAATTTGGATGTTAAATGTTTGTAGAAATGCAAGGTAATTAGGGGTCTTAATTTCTATATACACTCTAGACTTGTAAAATTGTGAAATGTATGAATATGACATTCATAATCTTGGAAATAAATAATTTTTTATTATTATTCACTTTTACTGATAAATGCTTAATGCAGTGTTTGATTAAGCTAGCCATTAGTGTTGCCAATTAAAGTATAAATGAAGCAATAATGAATTTATCACTAGTAATCTGTTTTAAGCAGTAGTTAGTATTCATTATTGAATAATAAAAGTATCACTTAAAAACTATGTTTCTAAATAGATCCCTTATGATTTTCCTCATATCAAGTTCATTCTGACATTTCAAAGGATAATATTTAAATTAATGAGTTATTTGATATTGAGACCATCACATGCTACCCAACAAGTTCTCAGAGGTGTATAACGACTCAATAAAAACTGCTGGTCAAAGCTATGAGCTAAAAATGCTCAGCTGAAAACAAGAAAAGTGAGTTCCTGTGTGTTGTACCCAAACATGACCACACATGGACACAATCAAAAACTCATGCGTTTTAATGGAAGTTGAAATCACACTCATTGGCTGAATAGGTGGGTATCAGGGTATTACTGTTCTGTTGTGTCACAGATAACCTCTCACTGAAGCACTCTGGTGTGTCTGTACTGTGCCATAAATATTCTTATACAGAGGTTGTTAAGTGAGGTCCCCTGTTTTGTTTTGTTTTTTACTTTTTGTAATAATGAAAAAAAAAAAAAACAAAAGAAAAACAAAGAGGATTTTTTAAATCTTAGAAAACAAAACAAACAAAAACAACAACAACAACAAAACACACACACACACACATATTGCTGTAAATTTCCCCCTGAGAACACAAGTGCTCATATTGGAAACACACCTGGTATAATAAAAAGGGGAAAGTAAACGTCCTTCATGGAAGGCCAATGTTTGTCAGTGTTGAGAACACTCCTCAGTCACTCAGTCACACGTGCCCCCTAAGCTGATTTTTGTTTGTTTCTGGAGATAGAGCCCAGGCTTTACACATGTTAGGTGAGCATTCTTCCGATAGAGTTTAATGAACAGTCTGTGGATTTCTTCTGTTGCCAACAACATTATGTTATATAGGGAAGGAAATTGCAAATGCTGATCACAATATCCAGCATATAAAGAAAACTTTAATATGTGTTTCACAATGTTGAAATTTAAACTGCTATTTTTTCTTTATTGTTTTATTTTATTTTACATATCCATCCCAGTTTTTGTTACCAGTTTGTTAAAATTAGTATCAATATCAAGTTTCTAATATCATGGTAATTTCAATAGATTGTGTTAAAAAACAGAACTAATATTTGCAATATTGTTTAATTTTTAAAAGGTAATTCATGAGTGCTGAGTTATAGCTTGGGGGTAGAGTGCCTCTCTAGCATTTTCAAAGCCCTGAGTCCCATCCCCAGCACCATCAAACAAACAAACCCAACATTTTGGGCTGGAGGTCTATCTCAGAAGAGGAGAGCAAATTTGCAACCCACCATTGCCAAAAGTACAAAAACTAATAAAGCACCAATAATTCATTTAACACTTAAAGACAAATATAGTATTCTGTGTTTACATGTTGGGGAAACATCCGAACCACAGCACACTTGTATATCCCCATTGTCATACAAACAAATATATAAGAAAAAAATAGAGATAAATGTAAAAAATATGAAGAATAGGAACAATAGAACCATGCAGATGGAGAGATGGCTTGGGAATACACTGTGCTCTTGCTTAGTTCAGTTACTAGCACCCACATGGGTACACTCACATCTGCCTTTAACTACAGCTCTAAGATTTCTTCTGCACTGTGCTAGCACCAGCCCTCACACATGCACAGACCTACATACAGACACCACACACACTTTAAAACAAAATAAATCTTTTAATATAAAAGAAAGATCCATTGCAATGGGAGGTAGAGGCAGGAGAACTCCCTGAAGTCTATTGTTCTGTTATCCAGGTGTATGCTATGGAGAAAAAACAAAAAAAAAAAAAAAAAAAAAAAAAAAAAAAAAAAAAAAAAAAAGAGAGAGAGAGAGACGCTATCTCAAATAAGGTAAAGTGACAGGTTGGTTAGTTTTCTTATCAGCTTGACCTAAGTTACAACCATCTTAGAAGGGAGATCCTCAACTGTGAAAATGTCCAAATGGGCAAAAAGAACCTGATGAAATTGGCCTACAGGGAAGAGTTAGGAACTTTTTATTGATTAAGGACTGATATTGAAGGACACAGTTCAAGGAGCAGTGCCAACACTGGCCAAGGAATCCTGGTTGCATAAGCTATCAGACTGAAGAAGCAATGGCAGACAAGCCAACTGATAGCATTCCTCCATGTTCTTTGTGTCAACTCCTGTCTTGAAGTTCCTGACTTGTTGGAGTTCTTGACTTGGCTCCTCTCTTTGATGGGCTGTGATTGAGATGCGTGTGAACTAACTTCCTTGGCAGAGGAAATTTCGAAACCACCTAATAATGATTCTTTCACCTGGTTATTAGTATTCACTCTTGTGTAGGTCTAAATTGAAGAAGAGCAAATGAGCATGAGAGAAAGAAAGGGAAAGAGCCTAAGACAGCTCCTACAAGAAAAAAAAAAATAGGCAAATCTGCTGGTAACATAATTCAAGTGCTGGGGGGGTGGGGGTGGGGAGTGTCCATTCCAAACTGGCAGCCAAACATGGTAGTGTTATCCATTTGTTTATGGCTTAAGAGTCACAAAGGATGCAAAAATAAGGGGTAGTAGAATCTTTGTAGTTTCAGAAAGAGCTCCTGTGTGAAGGCTGTGGGATTGCATGAGGCTTGAGATGGCATTGAACAAAACTGTGAAGATGAAGTATAGGTTATCTTAGAGAACCCAAGACATTAGAAATGCCAGAGCCATGAGAAAACTGCCAAAGAGAGCTTCACACAGGCAGCTCACAGAGAGATGCATACTGCAGTGAGCAAACCTCGAGGGTCAGAGCCACCTAGACGCTTTGATATCACACATGGAAGTAGAGAATTTTGCGTTTGACCTGCTGGGTTTCAGTCTTGCTTTGCCTCAGTATTTCCTCCCTATGCCCAATTTCCTTAATGTACACTCTGTGCCAGTAGTGGTTGGAAGAAAGGAATCAGCCTTTTGATTTTATTAGTTAAGAGATTTCCTTGAGTCACAATATAGACTCTGCAGAGGCACAAAATTTCTCAGGTTCAGGTCTTAGACTAACATAGCTTTTAAAGTTAAAAGCGTTAAAGTATATACTCATTTTTTCCCATTTCTAATGAACAATAACTTTTAATAAGATAGTTCAATTATCATAAAATGAACCATGAAAATACATATATAACTTCATGATAAAAATACCTGTATATAGTACCATCTCTATCAGTAGCATAAATTAGTTCGTGAATAGATACTAAAATCCACAATTGAAATTTTCACTCAAAAGAATAGACCCATAATAACAGAAAAGTTTGTGAAATATCTATTTATTTTGTTAATCAAATGTTGTGTTCGTTGCACAATTGTACTGCCATTATTTAATAACAGGCAAAGGCAAAATGTCAGCCCCCCAAACCATAAATACTGCAAATCAATTTCTCTAAATCTTACATGAATTTATCCTCAAACTTATGCTTTAGCTCCCTGACATTTAAGCATGGAATGTAGAGCAAATGTTTTAATAATTCTTTCTGGAAATCCATTAATGTTCACACCCAGTCAAAATGAGAAATACTTAAGTATGAAACTCACACAGGGGACCATGAATTATACAAATGCTTGAGACAGCCTTCAGAAAATTAAAAACTGTGAAAAGCTGATAATAAAATTTTATTTTTATTTTTTTTATAATTAAAAAGTCAGTAAACCTGTAAAACAAAACTGATTGTTTTCTGGTTTGAAAATGTATTTTAGTATAATTATATAAGAAGTCTATTAAAGAATTTCACATTAGTGAAAAAGATGGTTTTCATATTGTGAGATACAGGATCAAGTCAATAAATGAACATGGAAATAAAATAAAATGTTGAAGCATGCTTACACTATTTCTGGTTAAAAAAAACTTTAAAGAAAATGTATTTTTAATAAATACCCATTCCTTTTTCTAACTAAACATATAACATATATAATTTAAATTTTGCAGAAACTAATGAACTGAGATGATTGTCCACTAAGCTGCTTGCTTTGACCTCCTTAGCTGTTCAGCAAATAGGACAGTAGCATGCTCAGGCAAATGTAAACAGGGTAAGGCATATAGAGAGAAGCCATTAATCCATACAGTTCTATCAGGACAACATTGCCCTCTGCCATGAGAGCATGATAATAAATTGTATCCGAGAAATGTCACTGTGTTCAGTGAAGTAGAGCTCAATATCTCTGTCACCTCCTTCCCATTCCAATGTCTATACTTTTTGTAAGAATTGTGGGCTCCTATGATAGAGTCCCATAAATTTTATTCATAGAGGATAGCACTTTTCACTAATAGATCCAATTATACATCCACCAAAAAATTATGTTTTCTCTGGGCTTTACTTTGTTGAGTCTAGATACTAAATTGTGAGATGGGTTGATCTGGGTGTCTGGTTTACCATGGGGTAAACCAAACACGTGAGAAACTGTGCTGTTACATGCAGCAGTCTGAGTTTATCTGTTGTTACCCTCAATCTAGATTTGGCTACTGGTTTTACAGAGCTTTATGCCTAACATGCATTCCAGATATCCCTAGGTGCAAAAAAAAAAAAAAAAAAAACCCAAAAGTTTGTAATACTTTCAAAATAAATTTGAAAGTGCAGTACCTTTTTATAATAAAATCAGTTGTGATTTAGGAGAAATGGACTCTGGAAACTTCTAGAAGTTTTAGAGAATTATTTTTCTCTAATCTTTATCATGAGAAACCAAGAGATGTATGTAACTTCTTGAGCCTGACAGAAAGAAAGGGGGCATAAATATATTGCTTTCTAGGAAATGGTTAAGTCAAGGGAGAATCCACTGGGATTAAGAAGCAAAAATCATGGCTAAAATGTGGGAATTTTCACAGGAAGAGGGGCCGTGGCTACTGCAGAGGTACGAAGAGGGGCAGTGGTTGTGCAGAGGTACCTACAGGGGAAATAATTCTTGTGTTCTTTTTTAATCACTGGGCAAAGGAACAGAGGACGATGTCACTACAAAAATAGGGTAGAATTTGAAGGTAAACATGAAATTAGAGAAATTATAATTTGTGGATTATATCAGTAATACAGAACCACATCCTTTAAATGGAAAATTAATTTCAATCATGCCATATCTAAAACTGTTACCACTTTCAGGCATCCTGTTATTTCTCTTCCCAACAGAAACTTGCCTAGGTTTACTTAAGCTATGTGTCTGTGAGTGGGGCAGTTCAGAGCCACCTCATGGTGGAAGCCTTTCCCTCTATTTTCTAACAGTCTATCATCTGTATAATTTTACTGAGAGGAAAACCAGAGGTTCTGCATTTTGATATTCCTAAGGTGGACACCTGCATCTCTTCTCTCGGCCAATTGCAGTCTGTATTCCTTAAGAATTAACAGCATTCGACCTTTTTGAACATTGCATTATGAGGTCATCCACAAGTGTGATGGGCCTCGTTCACAGCATTTGCTGGGATACATGCAGCCAAGGTTGGATATGCCTTGGAAAACATGAATAAGTGCAGCTTTGAGTGTGCTCTGAGTCCATCTGAATCATAGAAGCTGAACTGGCTTTTCTTCACCTGGATTCAACAATTAATACCAGAATTGGAGGTAGCTTCATGATTGTACCCTAATGTTGCACATGGTAATACAAACAATTCTGCCCCATGCCACAAGAGATGAGACAATTGCCAATAACTTATCTACAAGACAAATTTCAGGGTTCCCCTGTGATGTGCCCTCCCCACATTACATATGCAGACATCCCTTGGCCAGATGATGTAGACCCATGGGAATGTAGTTTCAGAAAACTGCAAATAAATGTTACCCTGCCTTCTGCTTCTGCTGGAAACCTAGATTTATATAACTTTCTGCCAATAACTGTGAAATTTTGACAGGAATTCTGCGATTATAAATTCAGGGTGAAATATTGTCCTCTTTTATAGCTGAGTTAAAACTTTAGCACTGACCCTAAAGAGGCCCTACCAATTTTTACTCCTATCTTCTGAAGTTTTAACTATAAAGTTTACTCTATGCTTGTCCAAATGGCCAACTGAGAAATAGTTTCAGTTACATACCTAGCAGCTTTAAGCGGAAGTGAAGACACTTATAAGTGGATTTAAAGAAGCATAATAGCATTATATTACATATCTTTGTGTGATTAAAGACACAATTTACTCCATGCCCAGTAAGCAAATGAGGACTACACTGTCCATGTTACTGTTGCAAAGGACACTTTGAAGGAGTGGCTTGTAATCTAAGATAATAGAACTCGCCGACTCTGACATCCTATACATTCTTTTTCAGACTTATTTATAAGAAAAACAAAACAAAAAATAACCAGCCACACAGCACAAACTCTTGTTTTCACTGTTTGCCAAAATTTCCAAATCATATGCCTATCTAGAAACATTTATGACCTCCAGCTTCCATAGTTGCCAACTTTACGAGTAAACATTCTGGTGTCCACCTGCTTATTCATAGCCCTTCCCACAGAGGGGAGAGCCAGTCAGAAATTACACTTAGCACTGAGCAGTGTGCTTTGCTTTTACTGTAGCATCTAGTTTGTTTTTTTATTTTGTTTTCTGCCTCATATAAAGTGATGATGTAAGCATTGCAATTTCTAGGCAGTGAAGCAAATGACAGAACACATAGAGACCTGAGATGCTGTCCTTGAACTCCTAAATTCACAAATATGTCACCAGCAAAGCTCAGGGAAGCACATACAAACATGTTTGAATGCTTATATTCCCATGATGCAAATATAGAGAAAAAAGTTTCAGTAAATTCATGCATAAAGCATAAGCATATTTTAAAGATTAAATAATGTAAAATTTTTCAAGTCCCTGAAGATTGATATCAACTAAAATTCCAAACCAAAAAGAAAAAAGAAAACACTCTGAATGTTTAAACTAGTAAAGCAAATGATGCCACACACCTCTTAATACCATTTAACTAACACCTCTTTAGGACTGCAACACTCAAAATTGGCTGTTTAAACATAGTAAAACCAAAGTCATACTTGTAGTGAATACAATGGCCTTTATTCACACAAAATAATCATTGACCTTAGTCCTGATTCTATCTATTAATTTTGTAACCAGTTTGTCACAGCTGGGAACCTGAAGTCACTGAGTCCTCTCTGCATCAAAACAACTTTATTGTGGGGTTAGAACCTTTGGGTAGCTTTCCTATTATTGATGCTGTCATTATTCATGACAACAGCAAAAAGAATAACATTTCTGAAGCTGACAAGATAAGAATACTTTTCACTTTCTCCCTGCTGGGTGAAACTCTGTTTTCATCTACACTCTAGAATACATCAGTGAACCTAATGGGATCAGACAGTCCATCTTAAACAGTGTCATTATGTACCAGAGAAACCGGAGGATGCATTACCCTTGCCCATTTTGATGACTATTTCTTCTTCTTCTTTCAATTTTAACAAATAACTGAAATTCTACCTCGAAAATTTTTTTTTTTGAAATTGTATGCTTTTAAATCTGATTTTCCTCTTAGGAGAGTCTGTCCAACAAATCAGTGTTTTAAAAAAAAAATCCATGCAGAATAGAATTAAAAAGATATTGAGCTATTTGACTATACTACTAATGAATTATATATCTATGTATCAAAACATATAAAACCAATAAAAATTCACTGAATAAAGCACAGAAATGATACAAATGAAAAATTAAGCAATAAGTTTAAAAATAAGCATTTTGGATAAACAATGCTGTCATCCAAGTGCTTTTTGAATATAGTCACAATTTTTGCCTAGAAACAAATGTAAGAGCCAGTTTTAAAAAAAGAATGAATATTTGTATGGCATCATAAAATTAATGAATATATACACCACCACCACCTCTCTCTCTCTCTCACCATATATATATATATATATATATATATATATATATATATATATATTGGTTTGAGGTTTGAATAAAAATGGCTCTCATAGAGTGTGATATATATATATATATATATATAATTTTCTTTTACTTTACATATCGATCCCAGTTCCCTCCTCCCTCCCATGCCCCCTGACCCCCTCCCATCCCACTCACTATTCCTAAGAGATGTGTTCTTGTTGGAGTAGGTGTGGAGGAAGTGCCTCCCTGGGAGTGGGCATTGAAATTTTCTGCAACACTATTCCTGACTGCATGCCACCAAGCTTCCTGCCATGATGACAGTGAGCTAAACCTCTGAATTGTAAGCCAGCCAGAAATATGTTTTATAAGTGTTGCCATGGTCATGGTATCTCTTCATATCTAAGTAACCTCACTAAGACACACACGCACATGTACACACATGTATGTATGTATGTATGTATGTATGTATGTATGTATGTATGTGTGGGTGTATCATTGTATTACAATGCACTAGAGAAAAAGAGGACAGATATTAGCCATTGAGAGAGAAGGAACAAGACCGCTAAAAGACCTTCAGACCTATGTACTTTTCTGTGTTTCTTTTGTGAACTGAATTCACTTGAGTTGGGTAGGCACTACTGACCCCACTGCTCCCTACTGAACTTTCAGGTGACACCCTCTGGATCAATGAATAACAGGACACAAAAGGCATGCTAATCTGAGCAATATGAATTTGAGTTGATGCTTACTCAACATCTTGTGAAAACAAAGAGAAAAGTCATTTCTAAAGATAAGAAGACTGACTTAAAAACAGTTATTACTCCATCAACAGTAGAAAGTGTTTTAATAGAAACTTTAGGAAAGATGTCTCTCTCATACTGGCCATACTGGACTCCTTCCTTTGGAACTGTATCTGTTCCTTTGTTTTGCTCCTGTTTTCTTCCAGTTTTGACATTCAATAGTTGTATGGTTTGTTATCCCTCCCACAACCAAGTTACTTAGTTTCGCTCTCCACATTTACTCCTTCCTTAACTTCCTAGAAGTAGACAGTTGACACTCACACTATTAAAGTGATGAAGAAATTTTGTTACTCAATGAATTTATAAATGGAAGAATATCAAACAATAAAAAATGGGAATCTTAGAAAATGGAAGGAAATGTATTTCATAGCTTGGGTCTCTATATGGTTATGACTATATCCAAATCAAAGAACAGCAGAAGTTTATTTTTGGATTTCTAAAATGTTAGCCTCCTAGTATGTATGGCAAACCATCATTACCATATAAAACCATGTATAATTTTCACAACAAATCAGTGAGTAACTGCCTCTGTTTACCAGACATGGAAACAAAGGCTTGGAGTAGTCAATAAGCTTGCTTTAGGCTCAAGAACAAACTCAATAATTATGGAGATGCATATCTGGTGTCTACTCATGAACTCTAGTTTGGGTGCAGAAGCTTCACTTACACACAAATCTGTAAAACGTAATGGTAATATATGAAATTTCAAATACTCTGTGAGGCAAATAAAGAAGTTGACAGTCAGACTGGAATCATTGGAATGAGAAAATACTGGTCCTAAAACAATATATTTAGATTAACTAATGTTAATGTTCTAGACAATCTTAATTATGACTAGAATAGTCTTCATTTTTTTTCAGATCGGAGGACATGTAACAGGGAAAATGCATTTCTATGCACCACTGAGAAGAATTAAAAAAGTCAATGAAAATGGCTGCCTTTTGATGCATTTATTTATTCTCCTTTGAACTTCTATGAAAATGACTTTTGTCAGTTTACTCTCTGTGAGACATTCCCCCATATCATCAAAATTGTAATACATAAATATTTAATTATTTAGAAGTATATGTTGTGTTCTTTATTTCAATTTCTTAGGTCATAAAACAGAATATTGTAAGATGGCTACTAGAAATAGGAAGGTGTTTATCACAATATTCACTGAAGATCTTCCCTTTAAAGGGTTAAGGAAAGAGAAGTGAAGGAGAAAGCAGAGAGACAGAGAAAGAAGGAGGGAAGAAGGAAGAAAGGAGATGAGGGAGGGAAGACAGGCAGACAGCCATGTATAAGTATAGGTGTGATAATAAAGTCCTATGAACCCAATATTCAAAAAGCTGGGACAGAAGAATTGCAAATTCAAGGTCAAGCTGAAGAGATTATATAAAGTAAGGTACATAAGATTAGAAAAGATAGACATTATTTAAAATAAAAAATTTCTAAATTATTACAAGTAAAGGGTAGTCACTGATGCTAAGGTAAATAAGAACATAATCTAGCACATCCTATAGCTACTATTTAAAAATGAGATGAATTCTGGTGTCATTTTGAAACACCTCCTGTAAGTTTGTGAAAATAAAATACATATTTTTATGTTTATGAGAAAAGTAAACTTATTGACAGTTTGTTGCTTACATGTATACTTGAAGGAAATTCTATTTTGCTTAAATATTAATGAAATATAAATGACTTTTTTTCCAAATTCAGAGACAATAAGGTTTTATCTATGATCCTCACAAACTAGAAATGCTCATCAGGGTCTCTGGATGGTCCAGGTTGGCCTCAAGCTGATGACCTTCCTTTTTAGTTTCCATAGTTACAACATCCCATGTTTGTGTCATCACAGACATCTTACACCATGGTTTCATTCATTCTTCAATTGGATTGCTTTATAATTAGCAATACCTTATAAATCAAATTTTACCAAATTAGGCAAATTTCCCTACTATATATAAATAATATTTAATTTTAATGAACATTTTAAAATTATAAAAAATCCTTTGCTTTATGCTTTTCAGTAAGTATATACATGTATATACACACATGTATATGTGTATTTATGTATATGCATATATATATAACATATATATATATACAACTATAAATATATACATGGGAAATAACAATATAAATTACTTTCTTTTTATCATAAATTTTGTGATTTAAAAAAGATTACACATTAAGTAAGGTGTTTGCCTACCAACTGTAAGCATATAAAATTTTACTCACTTTAATTATTACATTTCTGTTACATATACAAAGCAGAAGGCAAAGCATTCAGTATAATGAAAAATAAAATAAGAATATCATTGATTAGAATAATTTATTGCATTCTGCAATGTCCTTACAACCACATTTCTCCATTATTCCTGGAGAAAAATTAATGTTCTGTGGAGACACTGGAGACTTCATAAGATAAATATTTCAAAGATTTCAATTAGGGAACAAGAGAATAATGAATCACTGCATTTTGTTTCATCAGCACAGTAAAAACATCATTTGAAATGGGACAATAGGCAGTCAGACCTGAAAGCCAGACTCATGCTAACATTGGTGCAGCATGCATTCAGCCTGGTTTATTAGAAAAGGCAAACGAACACTGCCACACATTAAAGCCACACATGAAGCATTTCAAGTCAATGCTTTGTAAAGGATTTCAGGGTGGCTGACATAACTGGCAGCTATTTATCTCTCATAGTACCTTGCATTTAGGAACAGATCAAACTAATTCTGTATTTTAACAAAAAATTAGAAAGTGAAATTCTAGGTGTTGTTTTCGAACACAATTTAAAGACTGAATCCCCAAACCCCATAAGAGGGAAATGAAAAGTGGAACCCACATGCATCTCCTTACCTCACTATTCTTCCCTACAACCTCACTGAACAAGAAGCCAGAGAAGACAAGTAAAGGGAGACTTACAAGGAGCACAAGACCCAATCTAACAAATACTCAGGAATAAGGGAAAATACCTATGCAGAAGAGTGCAGGGCCTAGAAGGAAGTGATCTCAAAGCAAGGGCAATTACAAAAGCACATGCCACTTAAACATCAGGCACAACTTAAAGGCCAAAAGGTTTGAAGTTAGATGCAATATGCAATAAAGAAAAATTGAAAAGTGAATTACCCAATACTTGGTGACAAGGAAGAGAGAAATGTAAAAATAAAAGAGGACATGAAAAACAACATAAAATCCCAGAGCGATGAACACTCCACTGACAGGAGAGCACTGTGTAATAGTGATGGGAGAGTTAGCGAGCAGTGCTGCCTAAAGCTCCAGTGTGGCACAAATGACAGAAAGGGTGGTCTTCTTACTGAGACTGGGCAGAAAAAAAATGAGAAGCAGAAATGGACGCATGCACTCACGCATGAACATGCATGCAAACGCACGCACGTGCACACACGTGCGTACACACACACACACAAATTTACTACAAAGACCTCTATTACAAAACATGAAAAGCTGTAAATGAAAAACACAGTGCAGAATTAAATATTCTCAAACCATGATAGTCATGTGCAAAAAAAAAAAAATGCACTATGAATCAGAAATTTAAACTTCAAACCCAAATATTGATGCCTTGCAGGTAGATTTTAGTCAAGTGCAACAGCCCATGTCATCCTTACTCTCATGGCAGTAATCACTACAGTAAAATTTGGTAATTATAGGTGGCAAGAAAGCATTTTGAAAAGAAAAAAGGGGGGTTACAAAATAAATAAAAGAAACAAAGAGAGAGTAGTACAATGAAAGACTGAAAGAGAAATGTAGCTTTATCATATGGCAAAAAAGGCAACAGTTATCCACTGCTGGTGGAAGTATAAACTTTCAGTGTGGACGTTCCAAAAAATTGGACCTAGACCACAATGTGATCCAGCCGGACCACTTTTGACCACATACACAAAGTGTATCTTAAAGTGGAAACCTTGACCCACTCATGATCATTGCTGCTGTATTGACAACAGCCAAGATACAGAAAGTCCATCAACTGCTTATTTGAAATGAAAATGTAGTACATATACACAATGGAATATTATTCAGCTTTAAGAAAAATTCATTTTGCAAATTAATGGGTGGAAATATAAATAATCATACTGAGTGAATGAGGTAGCACAGAAAGTCAAATATCCTATGTTCTTTTTATATGTGTATATTAGTTTTGATGCTTATATATGTGTATTTCATTTGGAATACACTTAAAGGTTAAGAAAGTTATAAGGGGGCATATTGAGGCACAGCATCTTTTAAGAAAGGAGAGGAAGAATTACAGTGATATAAAGAGAAAGGTAGAATAATGGAACAGTAAAGATTATACGGTGGGGGTAGGTGTGGATGTGCAGGGTACAGAAGTGAATATAGGGAGGGATAACCAACACTAAAGACCTTTAGAAAAGGTCATGAAAATCACCTACTGCAGAAGTTTCCTAAAATGTATACATAATCCATCTATGAAAAGAATTTAAATGCATTTACCCATAACAAAGGTACAGTGACCTAGAAAAGTACCATATGCTAGTAAAAAGAAGGAGGAGGAATGGGGAAAAACTGTACCAGAAATAGGTACCCATTTTATTGTTAGTCAGAAGGCACCCATAGAACCATCCAAAATTATAGGCTATTGTCATTGCTCCTGGTTACTACATAGACCTGATGATAAGATCCTATTGTTGAAGATAGCACATATTTGAGTCATAGAACATACAAAAATCAAGCAGGAATGGAATTAGAAGCTTCATCCCTATTGGCTAGCTTTCATGGTGCTGGAAGGTGCTACTCATTCTCCTCTATGCAGATAGAAAAGTAATCATCGATCATATCCGTTTCCGAACCCTTTGAGCTTCCGTAATGAAAGTCCTAGGAAGATATGTCAACAGGTGATAAAGCGGCACAAATGTTACAGTAGTAACTACCATCTTTCTGATTGGATTTCAGGCCCATTCCTTAAAATAGAACCCATTCCTGTGCTGCTATTAGTGACAAGATCCTTTGGTGAGATAAGTTATGGACCATATGAAAAAACCCAGTACTATTACTCTCCTAAATGAGCATAGCGTTTAAAAGATTCCTAGTGACTCACTGCTATATCCATAGTTAGTCTCTCAACCCTCATCAGAGAAGCTTGTTTTGAGCTAGATATTAAATAACAATGAAATCAATAACTGGTCAACCTACAGAAGATGTAAGACTACTATGTTCAGTCATAAATGGGATGTCTATTTATCCCTGACCCCAAGACTCAGGGGTCATTGTAGAATGGAGGGCAGGAAGTTAAGATGAGCTAGAGATGGTAGATGATATCAACAACAAAAACATGTTTTCAGGACACAACAGGTCAGTTGTACATATAAGCACTACCATAACTGTAATAGCATGCACAAAACTGTGACAAAATCATTTTCTGTAAGGTTATGATCTAGATAAGTAGAGCACTTTTGGAGGCAGGCCCCTCTCTCAAGAGTATCTAGTCAATAAAAAAAAAAAAAAAAAAAAAAAAAAAGAGGTTAAAAAGAGAAAAAAACAGCACAGAAATTTGGGTGGGTAGGAATGGTTATATTTGGCAAGGTTGGGGTGGGGGATATGATCAAAAGATACCATATGACATTCTCATATAATTTGTTAAATACCATTTTCAAAAAATATCAAGGCATTGCAACAGAAATGAAACGTTTAGCATCTAGGAAGACTGAACTGTACATTTTAAAATGTTTCTCCAGAAAAACCAGTTTATCAGTTTAGAAAATTATTCTGTAACATATCCACTGTGATTAAAATTACCCTTCAAGGCTGTCATGTATAAGTGAAAAATAATTAACAATGGAAAAATAATTACAATAATAGCAAGGATTTAAAAAGTACTGCACTAAAGCAAGACAACAAAAAAACAAAAGAACAGAGGATGATGGGCAGAGGAGTTTCGAACTTACAGGGACAGTAGCCATTCTGCTCTTGTGAGTCCTCTCAGAGAATATACTGCATACATGTTTGCCTCAGTGCTAATGGTGCACCAGCCAATGACAGTAAACAATAGCAAGGAAGAAGACCAAAATCAGATAACATCAATAACAGCAGTGGTAATTAACCCAGTTGTTCATTTTCCACATCAATGTATTCACTTCCTATTTAGTCTGAGCTTTCTACTCATTCCAGAGAAATCAAGGTCAAATTATAGATTTCAAACAAACAGCACAGTTAACAAAATTCAGTACCAAGTGGCCTCCAGAACATATTGACATCCAAAAGAGGATGAAGAAAGGACTAACAGTAATACAGCTTCAGCAAGGCAACCTAGTATAAGGTATGTGTAGCTAAATTATAGTCTACATTCTTGATATTTCAGCTATTCTGCAAGCAGATATAGATATTTATAATAATAAAATACCATTCTATCAAAAGGGGGCACTTTAGAGTATGTGTAATAGATTTTAATGCAAACTTACAGTTTATTATGTTATTTGACATTGTTATATTTAAATGCATCCATTACATGCTATGTGATAATCCAAGATTATTGAAATAAAAATACTATATTGAAAACATTTAATCACAGTGCAGGTACTTGGTGAAAATGGACATAATTATCCCTCATAGGAGTCATCTAAAATCAAAGCTAAATTTACAAAATAAAGGCAAGTGTCTGAATATTAAACATAGAAGTTCATTTTTAAAAAAGCAAACAAACACATATTGGCTCTCTGTATCATATTTCAAGGTTGTCTAGGACTACTAACAACAAAGGAAGGAAAGCTACATGTGTTCATTCTTTTCAGGATAGAGTCTCAAGAAATTCAGGCTGGCTTTGAATTCTCTGTCTCCTAAGTTCAACTCAAATTTTAAATTATTCTGCCTTTGCCTTCCCAGTCCTGTAAGTTGACATACACCAACCCATGAACTACATTATTTTTATTGAGTTATTATTTTAAGGCCAGTCTACCATCAACATTATGATAGAGAATGAGTGCTATTCATATCATGCTAACATGTGTGAGCTAATGCAGATACATGTTGGCAGGGATACCTATGTAACCCTTTGCTAAGTACTGTCCAACCCTATGTAGCTCTCTGGGTTAATTTATTATCAATTCTCTTCTCAATAGATATTTTCATGAAATAACCTGTGCTTTTGCAACATGGTATATAATGGTATATAATATACGTATCTATTACCAAGATATTTTCCAACTGAAATAAATTAGAATTATTATACAGGGCATCATATGAAAATAATAAGTGCATTTTTCATATAAAATTCACCCGAATAAAAAAAAAATCACATAAATGTTTGGTGTGTTTAAGTTTTAATGTGTTATAACTATTTTTAGATCACTTACAACTTGGTAATTAATTTTAGTCTTCCTTTGTTTAAAATATGAGTATAAGAATTACATACTAATTCAGGGCTTTTCTGAATTCTAAAATCATAACATAATGTTGAAATCATGTTAAATGCTGTTTCAAGTTAGTACTTCTATAGTTTTTGAGTATTCATTCACAGACCACATTGGCTACAAAAGGCCTACAGAATGTGCAGGCACTGTATCCAAGAGAAAATTCAAGGTATATGTATAACAAATTCTTCATTTCAGTATGTACTACATGTGATGTAGTACATTGAAAGGTATTGGGTAAATGTGGGCATTTTGTAAACACAATATTGTAACGTTAGCATTTTTCAGAGTTGTAAAATGTGGCATTGACTACAAAATGTTTCAAGCTGCTACTAGCTGGGTAATCTAGACTGTACACCAAGAGGAATTAACACCTAAATGGGTGTCTGAGCATGTGTTGATCTATTCACAATGTTTACTTAATATTTCTTCCTTGCACTGCAGTTTTAATGGATTGCATGTCTTAAGTGGTTGAAAAGTAAGTAGTAATATTGTATTTTCAAAAAAATCTTTCTATGCAAATTTTTGTAGGAATGTCTGTGCTGGCATGTGAAAGGGTCATTCATTTCTATTTTTTCCCCAACCTTCTAACATATTCTTTAATTCTTGATAATAAGAACTATTGGCTATTTAATAGTAAAAGTTTTAATATGAAAAATAAATACTCATGGTAAAAGAGACTGGCATATTTTCCTGTCTACCACACTCAATCTTATGGCAACTGTAACCAGTAAACATTTTTAATGTTATATTTCACTCAAGTATGCAAAAAAAAGAAAGACCCAGAACCAGAGCTGTCTGCAGTTTTAGCAGGATAATAATTCTTGGTTTGATATAGAAACTCAACAACACATTGATTTGAAATTTAAACGGGCTATTCTTAGTTAGGGCACATGACTTGGTTTCGGGAAATTTTCATGGTTCTTTCATCATAAGCATGTTGTCAAGACTGTGTCACATAGCAGACATTCAATAAGTGATTTTTTTTAAATAAAATCTATAATTAATTAATGGAGAAATAATTAAATCGAAATATTGTAAAGTACTTCAATGATTGTTCTAAATTAGGAAAACAAAAGGTATCATAAGATTTTTATAATTATTTTAAAACAAAGACATTTCTCAATCCCTCCCACAAAAAAGAAAATATTTAAACATCCAGATGTCCTGCTTGGAATCTACCAATAGAGATGAACCTCAAATCTCACAGAGCAAGCTAAGGCACTAACAGCCATGAAGTCCACAGTATCATAGCCACTGTGAAGAAAGGAAGGCAAGACCCAGTTTTCTCTTGGCCCAGGAGGGTTCAGTGAGCCAAACAAAGAGTAATAAGGTGGAGAAAATAATGTAGGCATATTTCTTTCTTTTTATTGTAAAAAGGAACATCAGAAAATCAGAAGATAATAAAGGAGTGTAAACCTTATAAAATCTAAAAATAATGATACTAAAAAATAAAGGATACCCACTTCTCTTCCAGGACAGTATCTTACACTAGAGGAACTATCTAAGTTTAATCTAAAATGACCTGGATAAAAGCAATAAAGATAAAGTTAAGAGGTCAGGGCAACACTTGGGATGAGTACACAGGAGGCAGACTCTCAAGAGAATACATCAATATATCTGATCTTTTTTTTTTTTTCTCAGAAAATAACTTATTGAAAGACCCAGAGTTATCAACCAAGAAAAAAAAAATACTGATTCCTCTAAAAAAATTAATTTTCTTCAAACAGAAGAACATTTTTCTTTCTGGGATTATACACCAAATTAAATACCTCCCCCCCAAAAAAAATAGGTAAAAGCAAATAATAAAAACCGCATGCATGGCATACATTCTCTATTATACAGTCCTTGCATTCACTGTGCCCAGTTGCAGCTAAGTGCAGATAACTTTAATATGGAAATATTAATGAACTAAGTATCAACTACAACCATAAGCTATACAAATATGAATAACTACCAGTTGCCTATTCTGATGAGTTTTGCCTTCTGTACGGCAGAATACACCACTCAGGAGAGCTATGGCTTGAGACCACCTCTCAAAGGGTTTCTGTTAGGAGTTGTGCTCAGACCTTTCAGAGGCAAAACCTGCTGAGAGAGAGACCCTAAGTTTACTGAAGAAACTGCCTTTGAAAGGAATTAAAGTTGTTTATGTGGGACCCAGAGAACTTGAAAGAGGAATTCTTAAAAGATTAAGAGTACGTCCAACCCTGAGTAGGTCTTTGACTTCCCGTTTTGGATAGTGATCTCCATCTTGCACACATTCCCGGTAGTCATCCTAAATTCTTCACCAAAGCCTGCAAGCACCACACTTTCGAAACATCTAAACTTTGAGCTAAATAGCATTCTTTCTACACAAGATATTTGCCTTTGGAATTTTCTTAGTTATGGAAACAGAGAAACACTTCCTGCAATGTTTCAAGACTAAAAAAAGCTGAGAAGCACAGCAATTAATCACAAAGGCAGATTAAGGCAAAATGATCTGACAATAATAGAAAGAAGAAAATGAGAATTGCAGAAGCAAAAACTAAAAACAAACACTAAAGTTGGTAGCCATCATTGTTTCAACATCTCTTAGGTCCAGGTAGAGGGAAGCATGACACATACTGGCTGAATTTACAGTTATAACATCACTCACTTGGAATGCAAATGATGAGAAGAAATAAAAACGGCATTTGAAGGATTCTAGAAAGAGAGGGTGGTAGCTGAAAGATGTTAAATGGCCAGTAATGTTATTTGATAATAACCTCCCTGATACTCTCTTAAAGTTATATTTGATTCAAAGGATTGTCATTAATTCTGTCAAGTCATTTCTGGTAGGTACTAAGACTTCTCTCCTGTCTCTAGGTTAATGGAGTGTTCCTCCATGTGGATGTGCCCGCAAAGTCCTTTTGTGCACCAGGAATACATCCTAGTTCCACTGTATGAGGTCCCTTAGACTGCTCAGGCCTTCTAGCTAAGACCCATATTCAGGGGGCCTGAGGGTCTGAGTCAATCCCATGCTGGATTCCCAGCTATCGGTCTGGGATCCCATCAGCTCCTCCTTGTTCAGGTCAGCTGTCTCTATGTGTTTCTGCAGCATGGTCTTGTCCTCCCTTTACTGGAGGGCATCACCCTACATGTGGAGTGGTGGGAGCTTGGGAGGAGGAGAGGGTGGTCGGGGTGCATGTGAGAGTGGGAGACAGAAAAGAGGAAGGGAGGGAGAGGGAACTGGGATCGATATGTAAAATAAAAATAAAAAGATAAATTACAAAAAGGATTGCCATTAAAATCTACTATGAATAAAGGCACTACTGTTGGATGTGTATGTTCCTTTAAATTAGATTTTGATATTAGTTTACATTAAGTTCAATGACTTAACAATTATGTGAGATTAGACCTTTATCAAATACATTGTACAGATTTTGGAAATTTCTGTAATGCATTCTGGTTGATTCTTTATTTGAAACTAGAGAAAAATCTGCTAAGAAAATTAGGTGGCTTATTTGTGAAAGAATCAACTAGCAAAATGTGTGGATGTACATATTTCTATACCTCTACAAGAAAGAAAATAGGCCCAGCCCTGCTTTGCAGAGAATTTCAATGGTGATATCTTAAAATGGCATACACTACAGTGCTAAGTACCTCCTCCTTTTTTGGAGGCAACTTGTTCTCTCCATTCTAAGTAACTAACTTACTATGTCTGCCTATTCTGACTGTAGATGGAGTGAAACATGTAATTATCCTCCAATAATTGGCATTCATAGGTCTGATGAAAGTATTTCCCACCTTAGTGATTCAAAAAGCCTTTTTGTTAAATCGGTTTGTAAAATAAATATTCATGCTCACACCCATCTGCACTAATGAAAAGACACCTGGTGAGCAAAGGTAGTAATTTTAAAAGTTAAAAGTTGTTTGTTTTTTCTTAAAGATGCCAGTCTGTAGCACAGGAAACCTACTGAGGATTATGTTAAACGTGAAGAGGAAATCTCCAGGAGAATAAATACTCACTGCAGAGATTCTGAGGTCCTTACAAGGCAGTGCAATTTTCAAAAATAAGATTAAAAAAAAAAAAGTAACAATGCATATGCTACATGTAGAGAAATGATTATTTAGAAAATGACATTTCCTTTGTCAGTCTGCTTTGTATTTTTTACTATGGCCCTCTGCAAAAAAGAAAAACAATAGCCAGGAAAAGAGTACTTTTTCCCCCTGAAAATTCACACAAAAGTAAATCACAAATATTGCAAGGGTATTAACATATGTGAATCATTGTTTGGTTGCGCCCCCCCCCCATTGCCACTTAAAATGAATCATTAACAATTGTGTTTAAGGACAATGATTTGTCTGTATTTGAAATGCTTGCTTCATCAACAGCTTAGCTTTTCTTCTAATGACAAAGGGAATTAGGGATGTTTTCCTTGATGCAGCCTACTACACTGACTGCAGCACAGTGATTGTGACTGTTGTATTCCACTCAGGTCCCATGCTGTGTTTTCTTTGCTTTAAGGGACTGTTCTGTGTTATCTCTCACCTTGCAACTCTGATGTGTTTGCCTCATAGTGAACATTCATTGAGTGTGTTTCCGGAACTAATTTATAACTTGAGATCATTTAGAATTGCAACCCTCTCACGGGTAATTGCCTGTGCATATCAAACAAGATGCGCTGAGGGCAGTCATATCGTTTTTAGTTTCAAAGGTAATGCACAAATTCTGACATAGTTGCTGAGACTCCTGAAGATTCTGTGGAGGTAGGGAAACCACTTCCTTTCCTTTGAGTAAGCAATCTTGCTTAAAAGAAAAGTGAGCCAATACCTGGTAGTATCATTTAGAAAAGATCGATAATCTAAAGAATTTTTTCAATGGCTGCTTTAAGATGAGAAATCCTAATAGAACAGACCTATGTTGTTTGGGATGGTACACATCTCAATAGTCACATTGTAAAAAAAAAGGTGATGACCATCTCATCACAGTCGCAGTGTACCCATTGGTTCATTTGCAGGACAGAGTTCATCCACTGTCATTAAGTCAGGATGGTGGTAGAGAATTAACCATAGGATATAATTTCATTCAGGGCACAGCAGCAACCAGTAATTAAAACAGGATACATGTATGGATTAAAGGATGACCTCTTCAGATGAGGAAAGTATCATACTGTATGTATTTAAAGAATAAGGGATGAGAGATCTCTAGTTTGCTCCTCACTCCGGTGACTGACTTAAACCACTTGGTAAATATTAATTTGATTGACAAGAATAATTTATAGCACATCTTAGAACCAAAGAAAAGACATCTGCTTAAGATATTCAAGTATTCATGATATAATCACCATGATGAAAGCAAGATGAAAAAGACCATTTTTCATTGATTGTGATCTAAATAAAATGTCATCAGTATATTGAAAAATGGATTAGACACATATATGAACTCAACATGTAAAGGATGTGACATGTAAAGGATGTAGAAATGAACCAGAGATAAAGGGCAAATGGCAATTTCTTAGGTAGTAAGCCTTTCCAAGAAAGCTAATCTTTTATATTTCAAAAGACAAACTAAAAGACATTAAATTTTAAGCAAAAGAACTTTACTCTCATTTCACTGAACTCAAAAGTACTTCCTTAAGTGATACACTGAAAGCCCAAGAAACAACTATATAGCTAAAACAGACAAGGGAAATCTCCCATATTTGTGAATGAGTGAGATTCAACCATATATAGAAGCAGGTTAAATTTCAAACAACTCTGCTTGCTAGGTACATGTAAAAAAAAAAAAAAGGAAATACTCAGATACCTTAAAGACAAATACCTTCTCAGGACAGATAGCCCATAATGAACCCTGCTGTGGTGATACATAATGTAGGACTCTTTAAAATTTGTCTGAGGATTCAGAAAGCAAAGTTAGCCTCAAGCTATAGGATCAGTCAGTGGTGGTACCCACCTTTAATCCCAGGTCTCAGGACTAAGAGGTAGACTGATCTTTGTTAGTTCAAGGCCACACTGAGCTACAAGAAACTGTTCCAGAGAAACAACTCACACAAAGGTGATCTCAGAACTTGGAATCACGTGCCTTTAATTACAGGACTCATGAGAAGTATTTAAAGCAGGAACAGGGTCTCAGACTTGGCATTCATTCTCCAGCAACACTGAAGATGGGAAGCCATAGAGTCTCTAGCCACACTGAGTAGAGCACAGCAGTGTGAGCATCGCCCCTTTGGTCTTACCTGAGGTGCAGGTAAGAGCTAGAGGCCAGCTGCTTTACTTCTCTGATCTTCAGCTTGAAGCATGAGCCCCAATATCAGTCTCAGGGTATTTTATTTATCTCACTACAACCCGCAAAGTGCCTCCTCAAATGGCAAGTATCATGAAGTGTCATTATAAAGTATCTGAGGTTTGGGTAAAGTCTATGAGGTCTAATCCAGGCTATAAGTAAATAACTCGATGGAATCAAAATTGGAAAACCAAAAAACTAATGACAACTAACTAAATCTGACTATACCAAGGCAAGGAGTCACAAAGTTCAGATTTTTTTCTATTTTTTATTAATTGGATGTCTGGGTCATATCTTTCATGTTGAGTTTGTGGATTTTTCAAAGCTTCGGGGCATAATATAGATTTACAAAGAGAACATGATTGGTATCAACTAAATATGAATGTCAAAGATAATTAATATGTCAAAAATCAAAAACTACCTGTTAAATAAGTTGTAACAGAAGGAGAACCATCGAAAAATCACACCCCACAATTATTTCCTCATTTGAATTTCAATGATCACCATTCAATCAAAAATATTTATTTTAAACTTTCAAAGCCAGTTTAAGAGATAACCCAATGGACTGTGCAAACCTGCTCTGCTGCCTAGAGTAAACATACAAATCAAATACTGAGCAACTGCCAAGTTCAAGTTAAATTCCGTTATAAATAACTGTTTCTGTGTTATCATCATTTCCTTTCTCTGTCAAATACTGATAAAGATTCACTCCCTAAATCATTGTAATTTCCCCTGTGCTGTTGGCAAAAAGATTTAATGTGGTGATAAAATATAAATGGGAACTAGTGTGTGCTCCTTCAAGTCTTGCATATTTTATAAAAAGGTTTGCAAACTAACATTTTTATTTCTATCTAAATAATATCACAACTTATTGAAATATATTAGTTGAACAAAAATTCCAACTCCATTAACTTATTCAATTCAGATTGTAAAAGATGTAATGAATATATAGAAAAGGGATATTTAATTTTTTAAGGTTTACTTTATTTTATGTATATGAGTACTTGCCTGTGTGTGTGTGTGTGTGTGTGTGTGTGTGTGTGTGTGTGTGTGTGTGTGTGTGTGTGTATGCATGGGCACCAAGTGTGTGTCTGGCACAGAGACAAGAAGGCATTGGATGCTCTGGAACTGGAGTTGGGGGTGTTTGTCTTTCATCACATGGGTTCCGGGAACTCACCACAGGTCCTTTGTAAGGGCAAGAAATGGTCTTAAGCCCTGGGCCATCTCTCCACTCTCCACTCTGTAGAACCAATATGAAGAACAAGGGGAGTGAAGGGAAGTTGGATAGTATGTAAAATGAAAATATTAATTTAAATAATATTTATTTAAATAATAATAATGAGAGAGAGACAAGGATAAAGAAGACAGCACAGGACAAACACCTTCTAATTTCTTCCTAGTTTTATGTGGTCTGGAATGTGATTCTTTTTTCACTTGGTTGGGTTCAGGTCTTCCTAGAACATGAAAATAAGTAGAGTTGCTGGGTGTAGCATAGAACTGATCATATTTCATTTCAGCACCTAGCTTTTAAATATCATGAGCACAACAGTGCTACTGAGATAGTAATATTTTAGTGCACCACGGTCTATAGACTATATGTCTATAATCACTGACATTTTACAGTGATTTTTAACATATTATTTTCTCATCAACTCTTTCACTAGCCTTTTGGACTCTTCAAATCCCTAAAAATAAAGTTTGACATTAAATCCTTAGTCCTAATAATGAACTCGGCATGGCCAATGTTAAAACACTAGTTGCAACAGAAAGAAAAATTTCACAGGATGGCTTTGAATAATTGTCACCTCTTGTTTCTCATGGAAGTTAATCATGTGTAGAAGCACAATGTGATGGAAAGAAGTCTAAAGTGATGATTACCTGTCTATCATTCTTGCCTTTCAGCTTGAATTGACAGGGGTCTGATCCCCAGCTATTAGCATAAAAACTTAAAAACTATGTTTTTTATTCATCAAAAGAAGGCATACAGGTTGGCACTTAATTGTATAGTAGAATTAATTGGCCAAATTGTAAATCATCAGTGGTGTTCCTAGATTCAAATAGTCATCAAAAATTTCTAAGTGACATCTCCAGCCCCAAATTAATAACTTCACATAATATAATGAATCATTAGATATCAAGAGTGGAGTATAGGTAAAGGTAAAGGCTGAATTAATACATAATTTAAAACTTAAAGAGGTTAAAACTGACAGTTAACACTACCACAGAGATATCAATACAACTATGAGAATGGAAAGAAGTAAATGAATATAATAGTCCTTCAATTAAAATCCAGTGTGCTTTTAGCAAATGCTAAGAACTGAGAATATAACCACAAAAGCAAAATCTCCATATTCATAAAATATAATTTTATAATAGAAAATTATTACAAACAATAATATTGCATTCTGAAACATCGCAGGGAAGATAAGCCCATGTGGAGGTTGCCAGAGCCTTTGGTTTGAACTGGTCTTTAACAGCTTCCAAGAACTCCACACACGTGATAAATATTCTGCAGAGGTTTACAGTTTACTAATTATTTAAAGTGGAAGAGGAATTCATAATGAGGGCCAAGACCTGATCAGAAGTCTCACAGATGGGAGTCCCAAGCTGAAGCCAAACACAGCCTGTTTCTAGGGGAAATTGGCCATAATGGACTCTCCTAAAGGCTCAGTTGGGTGGGGGTGGGGGGAGAGCACAGCTAAGATATGGTAACTATGCAACACAAAGCTGGACTACACCGACTCTCTAATTAAAGTCTGTTCTACAACACTAGATTTGAAGATCAAGAGAAAGAAGGGCTGCATTAAAAAGGCCTTTTATTTGAGGTGGCAATCTACATAATGGCGTCATTAATCACCCTTAGAATTCAAGGAGAGAAGGAACTGTGTGAAACTGAGTCAAAACTCCATCAAGATATGAACCTGTGAACACCTGCAAATAATTTATCTGACTTCAGAACCAGTGTTGCCATTGGAAAGCACTTCAGCCAAATCGGAAAGCTGTGCTTAAACAAGGGGGGTGGGGGGATGACAAAACATTCCTTTTTAAGGAGCTACACCGGAAAAAGGTCAGCAAAAGAAACCAAGGCTGACTGACATTCTAAATGGAAGTTTATTTAGGAACAAAGATGTGGCTTCAAATGTAATCTGCATTCTCTTACCCTTAAATTATCAACCCCTGTTTCAAAAAGGCCCAAACACTCAAATATGTAATCATAGCACTTGTAAAAAAAAAAAAAAAAAAAAAAAAAAAAAAGAAGAAGAAGAAAGAAAAAACAAGGAAAGAAGGTAAATAAGGTAGGTCATCTCTGTTTTGTGTTTATGTGTGTGTGTTTGTTTCACTTTGTATTCTGAGAGAACAAAGAAGGAAAAAAAGACTACTGAGTACACACAACACAGATCTCTCACAGTGCTTCCATCTCTAACCTGTGGGGAAGGGGACAATGCCATCAACTTGCTTTTCATGGCCACAGTTAACCTCTTTCCTGCCATTGCCTTTCACTGCTGCAATAAGCCCTGTGCACTGTGCTGCCCAGCAGGACAGTGTCACAGGGTTCATTCTATTCGAGAAGGCAGAAATCTCATGGGGTGGAATGCAAGGTGGAAGTCTCAAGTGAACGTGGACCACATATGATGTGCCAAATTTACTTTCTCAATACATATGATCTGTCAAACCAACTTCGCAACATTTTGCATCACCCTTACCAAGAAATAAATGGATGGTCATGACTATATTCTTCACAATTGGTCCCTTTGTCCTTTGCTTTGCATTACTAGTTTGTTACACTGTGGATTGTTTGGTACCAAGTATTTCCTAGTGAATTGTTCCATGAACATGTTAACTGTTGATAGTGGATAGAATCTTTGGAGAAAACCAAGAATTCTCTCATATTAAAAGCAAAAAACAAAAACAAAAAACAAAAAAACCCAAAAAAAAAACAAACAAACAAACTACAACAAAAAAAAAACAAAAAAGATACAAACAAACAAACAAAAAAAGCAAGAGGTTGTAGCCTTCCTTTTTAACTTACATCCATCCAGTCCATTAAGTTAACAGCTGCTATATATGGTTGCTGTCTCTTTCAATCCAAGAATTTGGAAGACTTATGCAATAGGACTAGATTGCCATTAAGCTGAGACAAATCTTGACAACAGAATGAGACCCTAAAAGAACCAGTACCGTCTTAAGGAATTTGTGTCCTAACAACTTCCTAAAAGAACACAAAACTTTTGATCTATACTTAGGAAAAGACATATTAAAATACACTGATAAATTCCCTATTATGTATTCATACACAGTAAGAAATATATTGACTTCTTGGGAGTTTTTCATAAAGACGACATGGTCCAGAGGGGAAATAATAGTTAAAGGAGGATTCCACCCGAAGCTAGAATTACTCATTGAAACACCTGTCAGTTTAACCAACAAAGCATCAGCTGTCTAAGTGCTAAAGTTTTTGATACAGTCTCAAGTAATGACATGTCAAAGTATATAAAAAAAGACTATTTTTAGTATTTACATTTAACTGTAGTTTAATTAAAACATAAATTTATACATTTATATATTATAATTATATACAAACTACATATTAGAATAATAGTTACATAAGTGAAATTGTAAAAGAACTAATTAGTATTTCTTAAGAGATAGTCTTGTCAATTTCTTTCATTATAGGCTAGCCAGGTTAACAGCTAATGTGTTACTGTGCCCAGTGGGGAAAGCAGCACTTGGGATTGCCATCTTGCATTTATTAAACTAGAGCCCCAGAGGCCTAATGAGAAAATTCATAATAAAAACAATATAATTTCAAATGTCACACTTCAGCCACTGCACCATACATTAGTGAAACTATTCCACAATACATCATTTCAAGGAAAACTTACTTTTTAATTATGTTAAAGAGTAAGAAGTTTTTAAGCCTCCTTGGATCATTCAGTCATCAGTAGAACTCAGATATTCTGAATCAATTGGGTAAACTTTGATCTCCAAAACTTTACAGTACTAGTTAGAACTCTGTGATATCTGCTGGTGTGTAAAACTACTACCATTAGTATTTTGGTAAAAAATAATAACCAGTATTTTAAATTTGAATTTTTTGCCAAAGGCAAATCTAACAGATCTTAATATAGTAAATCCTATTACCTACATTATTTTTCTAATTAACCTCAATTTTAAAAAAGAGGTTTTGAAAAAAATTATTATAATATTTGAATAACCCTTTAAAATATTTGATTAGCAAGCTGGTGAATCAATGGAAATTCTGTCTTATCATTTTCCTATCGGTCTTGTTTGTGGACACAGAACTTTTATTTATCATAAATTTCAACTTCAAAATGTACCAATTTCGTCACAACGTGTGCAGTTCTAAACTGTGTACTTATGTAGCACTGTTAACCAGCTAAATAATTTTTTTTTTCTTGAATAACTTCACACTAAAATGTCTTTACTGCTATGACTCTCCAAACCCGTTACCTTCAAGATAGTGGTCTTGTTCATGTTTGAAATGCACATTATCAGGAGATAAAAGAGTGTCTGGCATCCAGAAGGCAGGATGAATGTAATTTACAGAAGCTAGTCACAAAGTGCACATCAACACAGAAACAAAATACGATACAGGAAATGTAGCTATAATTATACAAACTGGAAGATTAAAATGATTCCACCATAAACTTAAAGAACAAATTTTGTTTGCCTGTGTTTCTAAGCAAAAAATTCCACTGAGCCTATTTTTTTCCCAGTGGAAAGATGTGTCAATCAGTGAAGACAATTTCCTCTCCTTTGTGTTAAATGTCATCTTTTGTAGAAAAGTAATGAAAATATTATGTAAAATCTGGCAGACAGAAATGATCCTATTTATTCAAAATTATGCTAATTCTTTGTCTTTACAGATTTAAGTCAAGCACAGCATTAAGAATATAGAAACAATTATCACCTGGCAAAAAAACAATCTATAAAATGCGTCAAACTGTGAGCATTTTATATTGAAATTTTCTACAACAGCATATCAAAACAGGATAAAGTTATATGTGATACCTTCTGTTCAAGATTGATAACAGTGAGTTTGTAAATACTAATTGTAAGATGATTCCCCCAACTGTACATATGGCAAGGCAAAGTACTCACTCATTATCACCAAAACTGTATGGACCACTATGAAACTGCAGTCATTACAAAAGATGCTTAATGTACTGACCATGAAACTCCAGTCATTGCCAGAGATGGTCAAAGCTCTATTGTTAACATCTTAATGGAAAATAGCGGAGTCCATATTTTATGTGGTGAAGCTTAAACGCCAGGGCTAGTTATCAATTTTCCACTTGAAATTTCTCCTTTCTAGTCTCTATTAATAAATCATGTGCTCAGTTATTAGAAACAAGTTGTTAGATCTGAGGCCAGAGCTTGTCATAAATCTAGATTGAAGATAAAATTAATTTTCCACTCATTAGGATGTAAAAATCAAATTGGTGGGAGCTCTGTACCCAAATCCATTTTTAAGTATGTTTTAGTTATGTGAGTTAACTTCATTTATAAGACTGAAAACCATATAATGGGGCTAAAGTGGTTTATTGATTTCAGAGGTGACATATAAAGTAAAGGGAATTAAAATTCTACTCATAGTTCATTTCATGATGAAGATTTCTGAGAAATGCATGGTTGGGCACTTTTCCTCATCATGCTACTATCACAGACTGCTCCCACATAATCCTGGATGGCACATACCCTACTTATCCACATATATCATATAGATGTTATTCCTAAGGTCATGATACACTAAACAAAGGATTCAATCAGGCACTACAGAAAATGCCCTCAAGAAATATAAACACAAGATGATGAATCTGCTACTGACATAAATTGTAACCTCTTTCATAGCAAACTTCATATATGTATGTATGTATAAAAACATTATATACGCATTCTCTCTCTCTCTCTCTCTCTCTCTCACACACACACACACACACATATATATATATATATATATTCCTGAAATAACAAATAGTAGATAGCATCATTGACAGTAAACCATTAGTAATTTATATCATTTCCACATATTAAATGCCATACTTTCTTTTTTTATTTAATTTTATATAACAAAGTCCAATTAAATGAAAACAAACATTTATACACAATATTTGGGAATTTGGGCGTTGTTCTTTCCAAACTACTTCTTGCTGGTAAGGGGCGCTGTCTTGGGAGATTCGAAGAAGATTCAGATATCCTGGCTGTAGTCTGTAGGGCTGTTTTGTCCAGCTATTTGGAATGTAGGATCAGCTTGTACTCTGTTTCAGGCAGTCTGGCGTGATCAAACCACATTAGTCTGGAAGGAATCCACATCTTTTCTAAATGCCATACTTTCATATGACTGACAGAACAATAGACACTTCATAACACCCTCACAACATATGCATTAGTGTTGTTTGTAGTAACATGTTAGGATGATCCTGATGTCAAGAGAGGGTGAGAATACTTCAACTGCAGTATAGTCTTAGGGATCCACCACTGTTTATGAGGTCTACTGCTGAAGGAAATATTATGAGGCACATAGTTATTGCTGTTATTTTCTGTCATTGTTCTAGGAAGATTTTTACTTTAGCAAATACTTGTACATGAAAGCATTCCTGGTATCATGGAAAAAGTACATTGATTTTAAGGCAAGGCAAAATCCAAAGGTCATTTATTTCCAAGTTATCATTAAACTACTCCACAGATCCTTGTTCATAACATGACAGTGTTAACTTAATAAAACAGTAACAACCTAAGTGGGTAACTTGCGTGAAGTACCATTAGCTTAATGCTAACACAGAATTCCTTCATGGATATATCTACCCTAATTAGCTACATTGTATAAGGCTTAGTTCTTCCTTCAGATCTCCTTATAATTATCCATTTATTTTTAATATATATGCATCATTGTTTTATAGATTCAAGTCTATTTACAGAGAACTTCCAAATTTATGCTTTCCATTGAGACTAGTTTAAACTTATATATTCAGTTTGTTGACATTTCCACTTGTATATTTATTATCTAAAACTTCCTTGGCATTCCTGATGTAATCTAATAAAGTAATTGACCTTTACTTTATAACTGAAATTAATGCAGCCTGTAAGTAAAAACCTAACTGAGAAGAATGCTTTGCTTGCCCACACAGTAAATCCATAACAATCTACCTGAGTACGAATATATGTGGCTTCCTGGGATAATTTGTTTTTCTCCTGTTAGTACATAACATGTATAATCATGTAAGGGATATGGGAAAACATGCTGTCTTTTACTGTTGTAATCATTCACTTGAATAACAAAATGTAACTATTTTGTAATTCATATGTCTCCTGAAAAATTTGTTGGGGTATATAAGATGAAAGAAATAAAAAAGAGTATATAGCAGAAAGAGAAATCATACGAGAACAGAGATTAAAGAAAGAAGCCATCAGGAGAGTGTGTCATTTCCCTAAATTCATTCAGACATAAGAGTCTTAGCTTACACTGACTACAGATTCCTATCAAGGCTTTGTGCTGCTGGAGGCTGGCCCCCTGATTGGCCTTAGCTTAGAACACCTCCTTTATTGCTCCAAGTCGCCCACCATCACCTGATGAACACCTATGCCCAGCTTGCAGTTTTATAATTTCTTCATATATGAAGCACATTTTTAAGAGTGGTGCCACCTGTTACCTAACTAGACTAAGTTATGACACCCACTTTTCCTCAGCAGTTACTCACTCAACTGAAAAATTATGCCCTCTGACAACATACTATGTTCACTGGGCCCATGACTGCTACTTGGAGTCTATACTCAAGTTTCAAGTGGACAACAGATTCTCAGAAAGTACCTAATCATATAATTGAAAATATAGTCTAGCAGGTGGATTTTCTTAGACATTGTTCTCTTTGTCTTTGAAACAGATTTCCTGACAAACAGTGGAATGGTGGGATACAACACACATACAGCAGAAACTGTACTTTGATTTTTTTCTCTTCTCCAAAACTGATCATATGCATCAAGACAACATTTTACGATTCTGGCAATGGGTGTAATCCATATGCCCAGTCACCCATGCAAATCTGAAGATGAACAACAGATTCTCTGCAATGTGTTTTATGACAAGTCACAGTATTTTGCAGGCCAGGAATTCAGGTATTTTGGACATCTGTAGTTAAAATTGTAAAATTCCAGGTATTAGTTTTTGTTTGTGTCTGTCTCACTTGAATCAGGCTCCATGAGGAGGAGAATTTCCTACTCAATTGAAAATCAAAGCCTGCAGACTTAGTGAAGAAAACTATAAATTGAACAAGCATCTCTTCTATCACATATTTTACTATCTGTGGACAATGTACAGAAAGAAGAGTCAACAGTGTGTTTTCTAGCTGCACTTGTGGATATGAACCTAGGTGTGCTATGAATTATTTTGTGACCCTCACCAAGAATCTCACACTTTGTATTCCATCTTCCATCTGTTTGAAAATGGTAGTAATAGCACCAAATTAGATTTGAGAAAATGACATTGTTCAGTGTTTAGATTTATAAACTTAGCAGAGTTATATAGGCACTTATTGTTATTATTATTAGTATTTCAATGCTATATAAGTATGTGTTATTAACATTATTGCTGTTGTCATTATTATATTCAAAATATTGATATTTTGCTAGAGTGATTTTTAATTCAAAATCCTCCTGAGTAAATTTGCTAAGTATTGGGATTATAGGTCTGTGCTACCACAGCCAACTATCCCTGTTGTTTTAATATTGCATACACAATGTAAAACAAACACACATACACACACACACACAAACACACACACACAACAGTAACGAAGCCCCTTTCTGATAAAAAGACAGAAGTATAAAATAATGCCAGTATCACATGACCATGTTTAAACTATAACATATGTGTCTCTGGTAATTCATAATAATACAAGGTATACAGAATTTTCAAAAGTAATATTTTATTAAGAAAAACTCCTTCATTCAATTGAATATTGAAAAATAATAGAATATTACAAATTAGATAAGACTTTACTCATGATGTGAAAAATCTGTCTATAATGTGGAAAAATTGTATAATCAGCATAAGTTTGTGTTATTTGTATAAATAAACAGATTTTAATTTTAAGTAATTAGATGTGCCCCCTTTATTGCATGGATAGATTGATAGCTGCAGAAATTGATTGCCTATTTGTACATCCTTAATATATAAAATATATAGGTAATATTTTGAATGCTAAAATTATTTTCTAAGCTATATTCCATTAGACAAATAAATCCTATTAAAAGGCTATGTGAACTAACTCATTCTATAGCTGCAGTCAATAATTGTTCAAAAAATAAATATAGTATGGGAAATAACATGTGAATAATTCCACCTAAAGTAAAATAATGTCTTTTTCAATGTCACCTTTTCTCACTGGGAATAAATAAATGATCCCAGTAGAAAATATACATGTCATCATAATCTATTATTTGTTTAATAGATCATTCTCATAAAAATAAAACCATTAATTACTAGGAAGAGTCCATATTTAAGCAGAAGCACTTCTCTCAATTCCAAAATACCTTTCATGATTTCCATTGAATTCTATATACTGTATCTGCAAAATCCCAACTTCTCTATAAACCAGATTCTCTGCTGGACCTATCTAAACCAGATCTTTTCTCTCTCTCTCTCTCTCTCTCTCTCTCTCTCTCTCTCTCTCTCTCTCTCTTTCTCTCTCTCTCTTTCTCTCTCTTTCATTTATTTAATTGCATGTTTTTATTATTGTTCATTCACTTATTGGTGGTGTGTACACCATGAAAAGCATGCAGATGTTATAGGACAATTTCAGGACTACATCCTCTCACTCCAACTATGGATTTGGGGTATGGCACTCACAGCTTATTTGGCTTAGACACTTAGCCATGTCACCAGCACTAAATATCTCTCTCTTGCAATCAGCCTGCTACACTTCTATCAAATGACTGCTGCTCTCTTTCTATTAACCTTAGTTTCCCCTGAAAATACAGGTGGCAAGGTCCCTCCTTTAGTCTTTTTTTTTTTTTTTTTTTTTTTTTTTTTGATCATTAAGATCACCCTGTCTTCCTCTTAGAGCCCACACGGAAGCTTGTGTTTCATGCCATCAGATTGCACCTACTGCTCTTCCTCTTTCTGGCAGCCATCTACCAGGCCCCAATCATCTTCTCCTTTTTGAAAATACTATTTCTCATTTTTTCAAAGCCTCTCCTTTCTTTTGTGATTCTTAAACTCAGGCTGCCTGCACCCCAAGTTGTCTTGCATTCCCACAAGCATACACTCTTCTTCTTTCATCTTTCACCGTAGTTTCCAGCTGAGCAGCATGTCTGAGTCAAGTCAACCAGTGGGGAAGCAGCAGGCAGCTGAGTGGGGCCCAAAGGTCCCTGCCCTCACACATCTTGCATTCCAAGGAAGAACACAAGTCAAAGCCCTATAAAATCCCTTAAGCTTGCACTTTGTGTATAACAATAGTGCTATTCCAAAAACTGCAATGTTAAACAGTCTAGGAATCTTCCCATACTCATTATGAAATACAATCCTAATTTCACTTCTGTTGTTATGCTGAAACTACCCTGAAAAAAAGCAAATTAGGGGAAGGTGAGTTACAGTAACAGTTCCAGGTTGCAGCCCACCATGGCAGAGATGCCAAGGCAGCAGGAAGCAAGCAAATAGAGAGCAGGGAAATGCACAGGCATGACTACTGCTCATCTACCTTTCCAAACTCATGATATTCGTGGTCCAAAATTAGGAAAGGTGCTTCCCACTGTTAGGAAGAGCATTGCCACATAAATTAGCATAACATGACAATCCTGCACAGATGTGCTCACAGGACAGATATATCCAGACAATCATCATTGGGATTTTTTTCTTCTTGTGATTCTAATTGTGTCAAAATGACATTTAAACTAACCATCATTCAGATCCTACACAATGTCTATTGGGTAATCACATCTATCATCAAACTTGGCTGCCTGAGTTTAAGCACATGGTGGATGGAGAAAATCACATCCTACAAATTTCCATCTGATGTCCACTTGTACATCACCATGAGACCTCTCTCTCTCTCTGTGTCTTTCTCTCTCTCACACACACACACATATACACACATGCACACACACAATATATCTGTAATATATATATATATATAAACAACTAATTAATCACACAAACTGTAAAGATTTCTCTTTGGATAAACATACAATTCACTGACAGAAATCAGTTTCTTACCCAGGCGATGGTAGCACATGCCTGTAATCCAAGCACATGGAGGCAGAGACAGGCGGATCTCTGTTGAGTTTGAGGCTAGCCTGGTCTACAAAGCTACACAGAGAAACCCTGTCTTGGGAGAAAAAAAAAGGAAGGAAGGAAGAAAGGAAGAAACCAGTTTCTTCGGAGTACTTCATTGCATCCTGTCTTCTCTCCTTTACTCAGTGTAGAGTCTATGGTTCATCACCAGGACATACTGTACATATCCTAAAACTTGGTCGAGTATAGACTACTTGTATTCAAGTGCTGTTATACATGCAACAGAACACATGTTGGTGTGTCTACAATCTGTCAAGAGAGAAATGCAATCACTAGTCCTATGCATGTCAATTAACCACAAGAATGACCATTATGGAAAAATAGCCCTAAAGATGAAACAGTACACTTATGTATTGATGATACCCATTAGTGTGGTAATTAGAATTAAGGACCATTCAACAGCAGGAAAACCATGCTTGATACTCTAAAGTGAAAAAATCACCCTTTGCTAATGAGGTTATGTATCTTACACACACACACACACACACACACACACACACACACACACACACACAAATTGCTGCTATGTTTCTGTATAATTCCTAACTACATAGTAAGTGCTTACACACACCTAAGTGTAGCTTTATAGCCAGAGCATTACAGAACAACACAATAGGTCACATTATATAGAAAAATTGATTGTGGGTGCCTAGCCCCAACTGATACATCATCAACACAATCCGTACTACTAAAATAAGACCTGAACAATAAAAACACAAGGTGACATACCAGCACAGGAGGGGAAATTATCACAAGGTCTCTCACCCATAGATGAAAAGTTAATGGCAATTAATGACTGATGTTAAAGGGAGGATTAGTCTTGCCTAGGGATGGGCCTATAACTAGTTATCCAATAGCAAGTGGTCAAAAAGCAATACCAAATTCAATCAGCAGGTTGCATTTACTTGTTTTCATCTATATATAATTGAAACCATACCATGAGTTTGAGAGAGAGAGACAAGGAATATGGGAGGGAGTGAAGGAGTGAGAAAATGCTATAATCAAATTTTTGGTAAAAAGAAAAATATTAGAAATAAAAGTCGTTCCATGGAGTGAAAGGGATAGGACAACATCTGACCTCTGAAGCAGCACTTTGGAAGATAGGAATAGATGACCTTGAAGTCCAGAATAATCTCTGTTTCAAGTGTGAACCAAATGTGTGCTCCAAAGAAACCCCAAAGACATAAGGAAGATGAAAAGATTATTTCATGCCTATCTATTTGTTTATATGATAGTAAGTTAGAAGAGAAGATCAGTGACTACAAACCCAAAGTTTCCTTACAAAGCTATCACTCTGTACAAAAATGCTTTCATGTATCTGACTACTTAGAAACAATTATGCATTTATTGATCAGAGTCTCATTTTAAGGAAGATTGTAATGCAATAAACACCTAAAAGAATAGAGTAAACTTAAAGTTTTTAAGTGCACCACATTATTGGTAATGAAATATTTTGCTGCAAATTCTAAGATGTATTTATTCCATTTCATTTATTTTAGCTTGTGTTTGTCCTTTAAGGACTTTTCAGCATAATATATGATCTTCCAATGTGAATGATCACATCTAAAGAAGTATTTAAATCCTAACATACTGTGAGATTAATAAGCCATGAAAATCTGACATTACTACAGATGCACGGCATTAATTGCCTTTAGACAGAGGCTTAATCTTTATGCGCCATAAAAATTTAGTCTTGATTTTTGAAATAGAAAAACAATTGCAAGGGAAAAAACTCTATATGTAATGCATACATCGTTAATTATAGATTTAATATTTCATTCTATAGAGATGGTGCTTCAACAATCCAGTTGTCATGATCCATGGTAAACTAGCTCACCTGCCTATCAGAGGTGAGGTGTTTTAACTGAACTCCTGTTACCCTAGTGCAGCACAATGCTATCTTTTAGAACATGACAGAAACTAATAAGTGAGGGAAAGTGAGCTGGTCACAGTACTGTGCTGTAATACAATCATTATGAACTCAGTGTCTAGGAAAAGGCAAAAGGAGATAAATCTAACATCCACTTCCTAAATTAATGGTTTACTCTTTCAGTAACATAATTTGCATCAAATCAACTTTCATCAAGACATATTAATACCCCCCATTTCTGAAGCATGTATTTTGAGATCTCCAGTGCAAGTCTGACTCATCATATAGTATACCAAATCACACTACTTCAATTTTATATAAATATAAATTAATAGATATAATTTTATATATTTTATATAAATATATAATTACATATTTGTGAATATATACCATACTTATATAGAATTATATGTAATATAATTAAGGTGTGTGTGTGTGTGTGTGTGTGTGTGTGTGTGTGTGTGTGTGTGTGTGATTTAAGCTTTATTTTCCCATATAATCAAGAAAATGGTAAAAGTGAGTTTATTATAAATGGGCACAGAAAAGAATTAACAACAATGACAGAAAACAAAAGGAACACCTAAAAATGGGAACATGTTTCTATTCACGAATCTCCATCTTAAGTAGGCATTTCTGCTTCATTCTCTGCTCCTATTCCATGTTGAGGTTAACTTACTTTCACTATAAATAATTTCATAAAATAGTGTCTAACCATAGATGCTAACATTAAAACATTTTTCCTCCCATTTAAAGATCTGGATTTCACCTGTAATTTCACAAGTTGCCTTTAGAATATCCAAACAAACAGCCTCAGAGGCACTTTTTACCTTTATCTTCTTCCAGAAAATGGGGCTTATTTTGTACAATGCTGTGTTTCCAAAACAAAAGATCTTAATCCACCAGAAAGTGGCCTACTTAGAAGGGACAGAGATAGTGGGTACTTGGGGACAAAACTATTCGTGCCCGGGGCTGGCAGTCCAATGATGGCGTGCTATTCCACCATTTTACTCAGGAAGGCATACGACTTCAGTGTCAGATTTGCTAATTTTGTAATCTTATACTCCATAAATTTCGGACTTCAACTGACCATGAGGAACTGGAACAAGAGAAAATGAAACTGAAGACAACAGTGGGGGGGGGGGAATGTTTACAGTGGTTACAATGAGGTAACGCGCAATTAAATTCCTGCTTGTAATGAATTATAGACTTTTATTCTGATGTGTGCTTGAAAGTAGCTTAGACAACCTTAGAGTTCTCTCTATAGGATCAGGCGGGGCCATGTGTCACACACCTCTAAAACCAATTTCAGGATACCAAGGCAGTGTGATTGCAGCCTATTTTATATAATGAGTGCCAGTACGACCAGAGCTACACAGAGAAACCCCATCTTGGAGGAAACAAAAAAGCAAGGGATGTATCTCAATACACGTATCTTGGTAGTCACTAGTTTCTATCCCTCTTTTGAATGTTGTAAGTTTACAATCGAATGTAATATTAATTTATGCTAAAATATCTGACGTTCATATATCTAAGCATGCAGATTCAGTAAAGAGTAAAATTTGTCTTTCTGTTTTCATGTGAGATATAGACTGACCCAGATCCCAAAATGTGGTGTTAGTTTGGAGGTCTGGACAGTCTATGGGGCTTCTGGTAGTGGATCCATATTTATCCCTAGTATATGAATGGACTTTGGGAGCCCATTCCACATAGAGGAATACTCCCTCAGCATAGACACATGGGGAGGACCTGGACCTGCTCCAAATGATATGACAGACTTTGAAGACTCCACATGGAAGGTCTCATCCTCCCTGAGGAGCAGAAAGGGGATGGAATGTGGATTGGTCAGGGGAAAAGGGGGAACAATTGGGTGCAGGAACTAGGTTTGACATGTAAAACAAGATTGTTTCATATTTAAATAAAAAATTACAAAAACAAGAATGTGTGATTGATATGTCATTAAAATGTAGATAGTAAAACTCACACCCCAAAACACATATGTACACACAAGCATACATACACACAAAAGCAGAAGTAGGTAATTCCAAACTCTCCTGTGATTGAATTTCCCTTCATTGACTTAATCATTTTTATGTATTAAATATGTACATTAATCTCTTCCTACTGTCCTACACATACAAGGAAAAATAATTTACACTTGAAACTGCCATTAAACATTAAAATATTTAATGCAAATAATAGTAATTTAGTAACATTGTTTAGGAAATATTAAGAAGTCAGATACCTCAAAATTAGTTGTGAGATTTAAATACTAATGAAATGATAAACTGGTAGATTAATTCTTTATAAATTCATTGAATATGAATATTTAAATATGTGAAAATCAGATCTATATTTTAAGCATAGGACAGTATTAATTAAAATGAGTTAGATCATTTTCTTAGGAATAGAAGTATAAAATGATTGTGAAAGAAACAATAAAAAAAGACAACAGGGCCCAATTTCTATAACCTGTATGCTTCAAAAGTATATTGAAACTCATTACACATCATTTTGAGGAGAAAAACATATATAGTTAATGTCCTTTCTTAAGGTGACATTGTACCAGAGTAATTAATATAGAGAGAAAACACAGATTCCAACATCATACTAGATTTCAGTGATCCTAAGCTCTTGGGGAAAGCACATGATCAAGATAGCATGCTACTGTTGAAGAATAAGAAGGATGAGAATATACATTATATAGGCAGAAGATGGATGATAGTTGATAGATAGATAAATGATAGATGATAGATGATGGGAGATGCCATTCTGTAAATATGTTTCTCATATTGTTTAATGAATAAAGCACTGTTGGCCAATAGGAAAGCAAGTTAGGTGGGAATTGGAGACAAGGAGGAGAGAGGAAGAAGTAGTAGGGAGGAGATTCAAGATGGAGGACCTACAGAGTAGTACACCAGGCTCTCTCTCTCAGGTAAGATAAAATCACGTGGAAATACTTAGATTAATAGAAATGGGTTAATATTTAAGACACAGACAGCTGATAAGAAACTAGGAACTGGCTTACAGTTTCATATAAAATACAGCATCTCTGTGTGTTATTTGGAGCTGGCAGAACTGTGGGACAAGGACAGAATGGAAATCCTACTCACAACAGATAGATAGATAGATAGATAGATAGATAGATAGATAGATAGATAGATAGATAGACAGATAGATAGACAGATCGATCGATAGGTTGAAAACTGTGAAATTTAAATTATATATTTTTCTCTAGTTCTCAAATCTTTGATACAGAATAAAGAAATATTGATGTAGAAGGTTTTACATACAAACAAAAGATAGCATAACTATAGATAGTTTTAGATAATAACTGAAATTTCGTTTTGTTTATTGCAAATTGAGAGGCCCTGAGAAGAAATGGGCAATGAAAACCTTGATTTTATCACTTTCTCTCCAGTAATGCTGTATAATTTAAACTGACCATCCTTTATTATAAATTCTGTAGTCTGCCCTGTAGTTTTGTATTTTTCTCTACCATTATATAAGCCCTTTGCATGCACTATTCTTGCTGTATTAAATATGTTCCTATTTTAATTATTTGCACTAAATAGTAATATGTAGCAATTCCCCTTGGGGGAACAATAAGCTAGAACTCTCACATATTATCTATCAAAGTTTGAAAGTAAAATTAATTCATTTTTTCAAGTAATTTTACACAATATAAAATCCATCATCACTTAAATATTTTCTATTTCTATCTTATGACTTCTTTTCTTGTTTACACTTTGAAGGGATGAAGGAAGGATGGTAAAGAATGGTAAGAAGTAATAAGTTAACTCCAGCATGTCTATTTTTTCATCTTTGTTCTGATCCATTATACTTTTATTGCTCTGGGATACGAAAAGAGATAATCACTGGTGTTTTTAGCAAATAGCTATCAGTATAAAGAACAAAACTGGTGTGTTCTTTCATCCCTGGATTTTATTTCAATGTACAAAACTACATTCATCTATGCTTCATTTAATTCTTCAATTTTCCTTGTTAAATGTCAAAATCTGTATAAAGAATAGGCAGTAAAACCATGCACTAACTGTTTAAAGATTTTATTGAAGAGACAAGAAGAATATAAAAGAACACCTATTAGTTCTACCCATCTACTTGTTAGGGGAAGAATCAAAGTATTGTTTCTGTATAAACAGAAACAATATCCAAAGTCCAAAATGAAAAAAGAATATAATCAGCCATTAATTAACAATATTAACAATGTTTGCTATGTCTCAAAGTCACTTGAATACTGAAAAATAACAGTGCAATTAATTACATGTAAATACTTACATGAATTTAAAAATACTAATTGAATTGCAAACCAAGAACACCAGTACTTAGTAAAGCTTCAAAAATCAAATAAAAATATGTATTTTCCATTTTCCTTCACTGGAATTGTATTTATGACAGGAGTAAAAAACATTTCCAGGTCCCATTTTTCTCTAATATTGAGGACACTAATGTACAGAGTCACATCTTTTTGACATTGATGCTATACATTAGGATTTCACAGACAGATGAACTATGACTCAAATAAAAGACTGGAATGCTTACGTCCACACCCTCACTCAAAACACACTTGCTGACATGCCAGGTCTTAGCAAAACACAAACATTAAAACCACAATAAAATATTTCTCAGGAAGGTGGAATTGCATGACAGAATTATTACAGAGGTGAGTCCAATGTGCTGGGATCAAAGCAGGGTTGCTTTTACTCCAGGAGATAAGGAATGAGAGACATTAATAGGTTATTTTAGTGAACAGATTTTGAAGGCTTAACACTTGTACAACTCTTCATCACCATCTTAAAAAGTTCAGAAAAGTGAAGAAACTCATGATGATGTAACTATCTCCACATCTTATCATGAAGAGAGAATCTCGTTTTTGTGGTACTATAACATTTCAAAATTATCTGCCATGGTGCTTGACACAAAAGTTCATTCATCAAGTATTCCTTATACTTATCCATAATTTGTTATTACAATCCACATAAATACCTTCACTACCCTTGTCAGAGACCCTAAATAATAAGGAATGAATCTCATATTGTTCCTGTATTTTGAATATGTATGTAATATCTATATATGTATTTGCCTATTGCTGCATGTTTAACTCTTACATCTCTCTGACACTATTACATATCTATCTGCTTATTGTGTATAAAAACACATACATGCAAACAGATAGATACACTTTTGTTAAAAATATATACATAAAAATTTTCAGTCTAGTGGCCGTTAGCTCCTCCTTGTTCAGGTAAGCTGTCTCTATGTGCTTCTGCCGCGTGGTCTTGTCCTCTCCATCTGCTTCTGTGTTCTAGTTCGACTCAGTATTTATGTATGGGTGTTTGCTCCTATTTTCAACAGGCAATAGTTGAGGGCTCCATGGAGAAGTTAGTTGTTGATCTCACTCTCCGGGAAGGGCATTTATGATAGCCATTCCACGGAAGCTGAGATTGTTAGTTGGGAGCAGTCTTGTAGTTCTCTCGACCTTTCTTTGTGTTCAATTTTATCTTCAAACCAATATTGGCTCCCTCTTTTATGTTCTCTGTCTCTGTCTCTCTCTCTCTCTCTTTCCTATCTTCTATTCCTAACCAGGCTCAATCTTCCTGGTCGCACAGGTTTTCCTTTCCTCCCCCTCATTTTCTCCTACTTCTCTCTCCATTCGCTGTCCTCCCCCACTTCACCTGAGCTCTAGGGGACTTGTCCCTTCCCAGTTCTGTGAGGAACTTTATATGAATCTCTTAGAATACACCTTGTATCCTAGTTCGTCTGGTGATGTGAATTATAGGCTGGTGATCATTTGATCTAGGTCTAAAATCCATATATGAGTGAGTACATACTGTGTTCCTTTTTTTGTGACTGGGTTACCTCATTCAGGATGGTTTCTTCAAGTGCCATGCACTTGCCTGCGAATTTTAAGATACCATTATTTTTTTCTGCAGAGTAGTATTCCATTGTGTAGATGTGCCACATCTTCATTAACCATTCTTCAATTGAGGGATAGCTGGGAAGCCAGCATGGGACTGACTCAGGCCCCCCTGAATATGGGTCTCAGCCAGAAGGACTGAGCAGTCTAAGAGACCTCAGACAGTGGAGCCAGGATGTATCCCTGGTGCACAAAAGGACTTTGCGAACATATCCCCCATGGAGGGATAACTGCCTTAATCTAGAGACAGGAGAGAAGCCCTAGTCCCTACTTCATATGACCTGTCAGACCTACATGACCCCAACTGGATGGCATTCCCCTACATATGGAATTGGGGTGGGGGGATGGGAGGGGGGAGGGTGTTTAGAGTGCATGTGAGAGGGCAGAGAGGGTAAAAGGGAGGGAAGGAGGGAGGGAAGGCTGGAGGGGAGGGTGGGAGGGAGAGGGAACTGGGATAGACATGTAAAATAATAAATTAAATTTTAAAAAAAATGTTTTGACTCCAAAATTTAAGTTGAAGGACAAGTTACTGGGGAAAAGGATTTCTATTTTTGTTTCCACAGAAAATGAAAAGATGTGGATTCCTTCCAGACTAACGTGGTTTGATCACGCCAGACCGCCTGAAACAGAGTATAAGCTGATCCTACATTCAAAACAGCTGGACAAAACAGCCCTACAGACTACAGCCAGGATATCTGAATCTTCCTCGAATCCCCCAAAGACAGCGCCCCTTACCAGCAGGAAGTAGTTTGGAAAGAACGATGCCCAAATTCCCAAATATTGTGTATAAATGTTTGTTTTCATTTAATTGGACTTTGTTATATAAAATTAAATAAAAAAAATTTCAGAAGAATCACCAACAGTTTTACTCACTAAGTTAATTTGGAATTTACTAAGTAAATGCTCGAAGCAAGCCAGAACAATTATTCTTAAGGGTACTTTTAGAAGAAAAATTGCAACTGAAATTGAAGAATAAGAAACTCAAGCACAGGGACTGGAGAAATGGCTTGAAAGTTAAATACTCCTACTGCTTTTGCAGAAGACAAGCTGTCTTTGGTGTTTTTTTTTTTTGTTTTGTTTTGTTTTTTTTTTTTTTAATTTTAGCCGTTCTGACAGGAGTAAGGTGGTATCTCAGAATTGTTTTGATTTGCATTTCCCTGATGGCTAAGGATGTTTAGCACTTTCTTAAGTGTCTTTCAGCCATTTTAGATTCCTCCATTGAGAATTCTCTATTTAGATCTGTACCTGACTTTTTAATTGGATTATTTGGTGTTTTTAGTAACTAGCGTCTTGAGTTCTTTGTATATTTTGGAAACCAGCCCTCTGTCAGATGTGGGGTTGGTGAATATCTTTTCCTATTCTGTGGGCTACCATTTTGTCTTCTTGACTGTGTCCTTTGCCTTACAGAAGCTTTTCAGTTTCAGAAGGTCCCATTGTCAGTCTCAATGTCTGTGCTACTGGTGTTATGTTCAGGAAGCAATCTCCTGTACCAATTTGTTCAAGGGTATCTCCCACTTTCTCTTCTAAGAGTTTTAATGTGGCTAGGTTTATGCTGTCTTTGATCCATTTGGAATGAAGTTTTGTGCATGACGATAGATGTGGATCTATCTGCAGTCTTCTACACACCATCTTCCAATTGTTCCAGCAGCATTTATTGAAGATGCTTTCTCCCTCCCTTTATATAATTTAGGTGTTTTGTCAAAAAATCAGGTGTTTGTGTGTGGATTAATATCAGGGTTTTTTATTCGATGCCATTGGTCTACCTGTCTATTTTTGTGCCAATACCAAACTATTTTCAGGACTATGGCACTATAATAGAGTATGAAGTCAGGGACGGTGATGCCCCCAGAAGTTTCTTTATTGTACAGGGTTGTTTTGGCTATCCTGGGTCTTTTGCATTTCCATATTAAGTTGACGGTTGTTCTTTCAAGGTCTGTGAAGAATTGCGCCAGGATTTTGATGGGGACTGCATTGAATCTGTAGATTGCTTTTGGAAAGATTGCCATTTTTTTTTCTATGTTGATCCTACCTATCCAAGAGCATGGAAGGTTATTCCATTTTCTGGTATCTTCTTAATTTCTATCTTTAAAGACTCAACGTTCTTATTATATAGTTCTTTCACTTGTTTGGTTAGTGTTACCCCAAGATATTTTATGTTGTTTGTGGCTATTGTAAAGGATGATGTTTCTCTGATTTCTTTCTCAGCCCCTTTATTTTATATATATATATATGTTACTGATTTTTTTTGAGTTAATCTTATATCCTTCCTTTTTGCTGAAGGTGTTTGTCACCTGTAGGAGTTCCCTGTTTTTGGGGTCATTTATGTAAACTATCATATTATCTGCAAATAGTGACAGTTTGACTTCTTCCTTTCCAATTGTATCTCCTTGATCTCCTTTAGTTGTCTTATTGCTCTAGCTAGTACTTCAACTACAATATTGAAGAGATTTGGATAGAGTGGGCGGCCTTGTCTTGTTTTTCACTTTAGAGGAATAGCATTGAGTTTCTCTCCATTTAGTTTGATGTTGGCTGTTGGTTTGCTGTTTATTGCTTTTATTATGTTTAGGTATGTTTCTGTTATCCCTGGCCTCTCCAAGGCCTTTATCATGAAGGGGATTTGGATTTTGTCAGGGTCTTTTTCAGTATCTAGTGAGATGATCATGTTTTTTTTTTCTTTTTCAATTTGTTTATATGGTGGATTACATTGATGGATATTCGTTATGTTGAACCATCATCCCTGCATCCCTGGGATGAAGCCAACTTGGTCATGGTGAATGATTTGTGCTAGGAAAGCCAAGAGGTAGTTGTGCACATCTCACTGAATCAGGGAAGCAGAGCATAGAGATAAATAAGCTTCACACCTGGCTCTCTTCTTTATTTCCACACACCATGCTATAGTGTCACTCACATTCAAACCTCAGCCCTCTTTAGCAATATTTCAGGGAAGTGGCTAGAGATGTGACTTCTGAATGATTCCAAATATACTCTGGTTGAAAATGATGGGAAATTGATTTTTACATTGTTCCAAAGAAGTCATAATAAATATATTAACATTATTAACATTCATATTGTTCCTTTATTCTATATGTTTGATGAACTTCTTTAGTATTTAGTTTTAATCCCTCAGGGAAAGTATTTATTGATTAAAACATGGTGATTTATTGAAGTATGTTTAGCTAAAATGACTAGAGCACACATTCAGAAATGAGAAGTTTTGTGACTTAAATGAATCTTTCTAAGATTGAATGAATCTAAGAATGAATCTTCCCATGGAAGCTTAGAAAACCAGAAATTGATCACACTTCAATTTACAGGGACAAATCAATTCTAATACAATAGAAACTATATAACTTTTATAAATGTGATTTTATATAGTGATAAAATACTTGCATTCAATTCCATTTGAGTATTTGGGTCAATACTCCACACTGAATGCACCTGTGTTAAGTTCTAAGTTGTAAGCACAATTTTACTGAATGAAGTAAATTCAAATACGAGTTTCTCTATTTTCTCCTTTATAACAAATGTCATAGAGCACTTTCTGAAAATAGTATGATGAATCTTTTGATTCTTCACAAGCTGTCCATTAGTAATTCTATGCCTGTTGTAGAAACTGAGGCCATTCTATTAAGCTTGTCTAACTGCTGTGACTTCACATGCCATCTATTAATTTCCACTGAATTTCTCTGCATCAATGTATCTAATCATGTTTGAATGATAGGCAACATTTTCATCATAAGATAGGTCCCTCTTGCAAAAGATATTATTTAAGAAAATAAATTTACCATAGAAAATAAAATTGGCAATTGATATTGATTTATTTAAAAGTTCTTTTAGCTGTGTATCAGCAGTTAAAACAATGTGGTTGAGGTCTCTTTCTTCTTAGTCCACTGTTGCAAGGGCTTGATAATTCCAGAAATATCTCTTTATAATCTAAACAGCAACCTGTATAAATGAGTGTCTGTTATATTGAGTGGGATCTTCAATATTTACATCTATAGGTGGGTAATTCTGCTTTATATACGCTTAGAACAGCAGTTACAAACAATCATACATTTTGAACAAAATTATTTATTTGTGTACACATAATTGGTGAATCATTGCCTGACACATAGGGAAAAATAGTGGACATTCTTTACCTTAAACATATATATATATATATATATGTATATGTATATGTATATGTATATGTATATGTATATGTATATGTATGTATGTACTTATAATGCCCCAAATGTAATGTTATTTATACATAAAGATGATAGCAAATAGATGTCAATGCTATAAATATGTAACGATCTATTGTGTGTCTAAAGTATGAAAAAGAAAATTTAGGCAACTAAGCATGTTAATTTGTGGCAAATTCATACTAAGAGTAATTTTAATGTTTAAAACTCAGTTCTCCAATCACTAATACTTTTGGCATGTTAATAGGGTATTAATTATTTAACAGATAGTAAAAAATACTCAAAAAGTTTAAGTGACAGTCTCAGAATAAATTATAATTATCTAAAGTTGGAGGTGATTGTTTCACATAAAATTTAATATTGCTATTTATGCAAACAGTTGCCTCAGCAACAACTGGCCCAGGTTCTGACAGCAGAGATGCCAAAGCCACTTTAGATTAAAATCAGGATAACACTGGAAACAGATTTAAGTTAGGAGCCAGGAAGTATGAGAGACTTGGAAAAAAATAATGAATACAAGTACAGAGAGTGTACATGGGTCGATTAACCAGGAAAAGGAAACCAGATCTTTCATTTATACAAGGGCCCTAAGCATCAACAACACTGTTCCAGATCTTTGTGGGATTTATCTGGAGCTAATGTCCCTGATCCAAGAGACTCTCACTGTTCTGAAGGTACACTGGGATTGGTCCCAGAGCTGTTAAGGTACAGGGAGTTCACTTCTCTGAATAATTTTAGTTGTTGTTTGAGAAAAACATTAGCCTTAATAGAAGTTTCTAGCTAAATGCTAGCGCCAAATGTATGCTGACATGTTTCAGCCACTATTTTAAACCCTTTCCAATCAACAAACTGACATAAATTTGTGAAATCTATCAATTTCTGAGATTCATAGAGATAATGTCATTGTCTCAGCTTTGTGATGTCTCAGGACCAAGCAAGCATTAAGAAGTGTAAACCAATCACTTCACAAGATAATTGTTGTCCTGTGTCTTTCCACAGTTGGATGCCCCGAGGGCGAATCTTGGTGATTCACACTGTTCTTATTGGGGACACAAAAGGAGAGGGTTTATTTTGTAAAACAGTTACACTGGATACTGGAAATCTCTTATACTTGAGATTGCATACTAATTCTCCATATGGAAGTTAATTTCTCTTCATTTTTCCCTAGAATTAGGTTAAAGATACTATATAATACACTGAAACATGAATCAAGACAGTAGGCTCCTTGAAAGAAATAAAAGATGAAAAATAGCTTTCATTATAAGAGAAAACTTAATCATGAACTTGGAGAATTATCTACCCATATCATTAATTATTAATACCAGAACTCGATAAAATACAAACTATGCTCATTATCCTTGTATTTATTATCCAAGAAGCTATATTTATGATTCTGTGAAAAAGTACAATCCACAATTCAATAAAATATTCTCTAGTGAGCTGACTGTATATAAAATTGATCTTCCTTCATACTGTCTCCCTCTGTGCCTATCCCCATGCTCTCAAAGAAAGATACATCCAAAAAATAGTTTACATTAACTGATTCCCTAAAAGGGCTTTGGGTAAAGTCAATGAAATTTTTCCAATACCCCATGTATTGAGATCTAACATTCTACACTGTCCATAATATTATACTTCTCCCAAACTTGTAACTCTAGTCTATGTGCAACAAAACAGCAAGGAATTGTTTAGTTTCATGAAACTTCATCTATTTAAAAATCTTGGAATAAAACAACAACAACTTAAGTTAAAGTCTAACCACTCAGCTTAAATTTCTTTTATCCATTTTCTCACATGTAGTACCCTTCTCTGAACACTACAGATTGTGAGTCTGATTCTCCATGAGACTCACACCTTGTTCCTGGACTCACATCTCACCTGCAAATATTAAAATGTTAGATTAACATGCATTCTGCCATATACTATCCCCTGTATGCTAATTAGCATCTAGCGACCTTGACAGAAGGGTCAATGTGTGAAATAGTCCCCACCAACTTCCACGTAGAGACAAAAACAAAGCTAAGATGTAAGAATGAAAAGGTTCACAACCAGCAAAGCTTTGGTTCAAAGTGAGTCATTGCTGTGGCCAGCACGCTGATGTTCCCCAAGGATGAGAAGCCAAGGAGAGAAAGAAGATGAGGAGTTGGGATAAGCACCATCCTCACCATTGACACTTCCCAGGGGCAAGTGTGAAGCAACTGTAGGGCCACCTGGGGAGAGGTGGGAAATATGGGAAATCCTGACATGAAAAAAGTGGCAAGGAAATTGTGAAGAGAGCAACTCACTTTACATTGAAGCCATCTGACATCAAGGCCTTACACAGAGGAAGCCAAAACAGTGCACATTTGCAACAGGTTGGATTAGAAAGAACACTGGAGGGAAAGCTCACGAAGACAGAGATTGCTGAGTTTTCTTAGACTCTGGGAGGAAAGCCAGGACCTTTCTATGGAACACACTTCCAGTGTTTAGATAAAAAGATAAAAGACTGGTCCATTGTGAACATCCGCAGCTGCTAATTAGGTTATATATTGACTTGTTTGATGAAATACATAATGGGAAACTACAAAGTATAGAGCACAAAACCCAGGGATATATGTTTTAGTCATTTTAAAACAAGGAAAATCCACATTAGCCAGTATAGAGTACAAGAAGGAAATACAGTAGAAGGTAAACAATATGTATTCAAGACATGAATAAACAAAGGCATGTATTGCAGAATCAAATGGGTAATATAAAGGGAGGGAGCCAGCTTAAGAGTGGGGAAGGTCATTACAAATTTGGAAGATCTCTGAGTAATGAAGCTAAGACTGAAGTAGAAAACCATAAATATAGGATGTGACGCTGCTGAAACCGAACAGGTTTCCGGTGAAATGGCACCAATATATCTGAAGAGCATGAGAAGATGAGGCTTAAAATGGGAGTCCAGACCTTGGCTGCAGGGATGAAAAAGAGGGGATAAAGAAAGATAAGAACTGTTGCTGAGACAGCTCTCCTGTGGAAGTACATGACTCAGGAAAATTTTCCTTTTAGTTTCTTTAAGCTGCCAGGCGTCTGAAAGGCAGAAATTCCCAAGCAGCAAATCTAATTTTGTGGTATTTAGGAGACACCCAGGGAAAGAGATGAGTAGAGTGTAAACATGGGACTAGAAAGCATGATTTGAAAATATAACTTTCCTCCCACAGGCCCTTAGAATCTGTGAGCCATGTCTCTGTCTCTCACATACACACACAGAAAAAAAAGTGGGGAAAAAAGACGTAAAGAAGTAAGAAAGAATGTATATACAACATAGAAGGAAGATGTATTATTTTATGTTGATGGGTGTTTGTATGTATGTAAGTATACAGAGACCAGAGGAGGCTATTGGTTCCCCTGGAGTGGGAGTTATCCATGGTTGTGAGCCACCATGTAGGTGCAAGAACAAATAAATACTTTAACCACTGAGCTTTTGTCCAGCCTGGAAGTAAGCCTGTAAAAATACACAGCTTTCAAATATTTTTACACACACTGCTATGCGAACATCACCACAATCTTGTCTGTCAAGTTGACTAATCTAGAGCTAACTACATGGCAAGCTGAGGTGTATTCCCATGAAGGATTTCTAGAATCAGATTATGTTAAGGAGAAAGTTTTACCCTAAATGTAGGAAGCACCTGTAGTGGCCCACTGTCTTTACTATTACTGTCAAGCTTATCTACCAAATTTTCACTACCGCAGCACTCATGTGCTGACATCAGAACACAGCTTTCTCAGGCTTCCAATGTGTATGGAAGAGCAGGGCTACAGGAACCCTCTATCCCTTTAGCACCAGGATGGATTGCCAAGGTATCCAACCTCCTGCATAGAGCAACTACCAGTTCTGGAACCTCTCCAATGTAAGACAGCTGCTGTAGGATAACTTAGACCCTAGTGTAAACCAATCTTCTAAATGCCCTTTGGATATATACATTCATTCTATCCATTTTGTTCATCTTCAAAAATGCCCATCTTCTCAAACTAAAACTGCTTACTCATTAACCAATAAGTCCCCATGTTTCCTTAACCAGGACCAAAAATACACCTCTGCACTCCCTGCCTGAACCTAACTAATAGGTTGTATGCGGACTCGTGAATGAGTTGTCTAGTTGTAACAGACTCTTTCATTCCATATAATATAAAATCTCACTGTATCATTCATCAGTATCTTCGCCACTTTCAGGCTTGAATAATATTCCATGGCATGTATATGCTGCTGTTTCATTTCTCCATGTATACATACACAGCCACTTGATTTTCCTTTCTGTTATGACTATTGTGTTTGACTCTGAACACTAGGGTACACAGATCCTTTCAAACTCATTTAAAACAAAATCCTGTCTAAAGGTGGTCCTAAGACAATGAAACCTTGTTTAATTAATAGAACCTATATCACTAACATAATCACTTGCTTTCATATGAAAAGTTTTTATTTATGATTACATAATTTTGAAATTATCACCAAATATTTTTGTTTAATATTATTACATAATTTTCTTATATTACATAATTTCAAATTTTATGTATTAATATTGCAATACCACATGATTGAATAGTGATTATTGTTGCATATTTTCAATTCAGTGCCTTAAAATATTATTTTTATACTTGCAAGATGCCTGCTTTCAGGGTGATTTATTTATCTTATTGGGTGGTTTTAATATATTTGAAAAATATATTAGCTTACAACAAAATGAAAGATAACATGTATAGAATTTCTATTTTATATATTAAATTATATCCTTTATAAATACCATCATGTAACTAAAGTATTATGGAGGGTTTTGGAAGAGTATGCAAAGCCAATTCTTGATATCTGTGATGGTACAAAGGCTTATAAAATATGACCTATAAGTTACAACAGTGAGTTACTGCATGAACAATGAATAATTTATAGACTATTTAGTGTGAACATTTTGAGTAACACACTCTTCTCAGTGAAACAAAGCACAGAGGCATTAGATATGAAGTCAAGAAAAATACAGACACTCCCCTAATTCTAAATGCTGCAATTCCACTTTTTCTGGTCATTTCCTCCTTCTATTGAACGTTTATCATCTGTAAGCAAAAGTTGGTAGATTGGTGAATAAGATAGAAATGTTTCTTTACTCTCAAAGCTTAAGCAGTTTATCCTAGCACAAGAAGACACTGGCTGAGTTAACACTGATAAGGCACAGTGTTGAACTTTGTCCTCTCTGCTAGGAGACAGATGAAATACCCTAGATAGGTGCTTTGACTACTCAAGGCTACCAAAGCATGCAGAAGTGAGGATGTCCTGGCTAACTGGAAAAGCCATGGTACTTTTCCCAGTTCACTTCTTTATAGAGCACTAAAATAGTCAAGGATTACCTCCGGGATCCCCAAAGCAACCGAAGGACATTCAGAATTTATTTATCCTGTTAAGATAATTATTTTAAGTGCAATATGCTCTGTAACGTGATATAATTGTTCTGAGACCAATCAAAATGTTACTAAATAGAAAAAAGTTGTGCCCAGTTTCTCTCAAGAAGTATTGAGTACTAATGTCTTTCTTCTGCTCCCTGTGAATGACAGTTACAGCAGAAAATGCACTAAATACCTGAGGTAGGACAGAATAGATTCAATACAACATACTATGTCATTTTTTTGTAAGATAAGTAGAAAAAATGTGGTCTATAAATCTTATAGCTGTAAAACTCAATTGAGTAGTCAATCTTTAAATTAAATGTTCAATTACCATATTTTAAAATGTCCAATAATTAATGGTGTAAAACATCTGGAGGACACATTACATTTTAATCGCAAAATGATCATCCAATATCAGGAAGCAGCTTCCTGTTGCATTCTTCTTTTGTTTTATTCTGAAGTGAATGCATACTAATTTAAAAATGCTTTTTATCTGGTTTCTTGTTCCAATTAAATGATAAAGCACGTGGGTACAGTTCAATATAATGCAATACGTTCCTGCCTTGTTTTGTTTATGTAGCTAATGAGAATATTTCTCTATTAAGGCACATGAATTCCAAACGCAAAAATCAGAAAATGGAGGTAATCTATTTAGCATCGTTATACTCTCCCAGTCATAATAGAGCACAACAAGTTTATGAGAATGTTTACAGTTATTTATAATCCAATAGAAATGGTATCTATGGGAGAAGAGTATAAATACTCAGTGTACTTTACTTGTCTAGTTGTTACAGAAATCTTACACGCAACAGGCGGTTCAGTTAAATCAGTTCATGGTAGACTGGAACACAAAAGAGTGAGACAATAATGGAAGGTGTTTCAAAGGGTAGAAAATGTCTACACCATCATGTGGAAGGACAAAGAAGGCACCACTGGCATCAAGGGCCTAGTGCAAACCTGTAGAATAGATAGCTTCTGCACCAAAAAACCACTTAAAATATTATAAATTGATAAAACTTACTGTTGGGAATTTTAACAAATGCTTTGAGCATGCACAATCTAGGTGTTCAAATATAAACTTAGAGGGAGTATACCATCTTAAGAAATACCTATTTTTAAGTCTTAAATTTAAAAGACGTAGGTAAAGGACTGGGTCAAATGATTTACTAAATGTCGGGTATTTAGAGAATGGAGGAGATGGCGCCACAGTCCCTAGACAGGTGTTTTATTTATGTTCATTACACTCCACGCAATAGCTATACAACTTCACTAGTTTCTTGATTTCCCATATAGAAAAGGTCTTGTATTTAACTCCGTGTAGTAAAGCAATTTAATTATTTAAAACTTTCATCTGAACCAGCTTACAAATAAAACTGACAAAAAATGTTTTGTAGAAAACATGCCGAATATATTGATTTAGATTCAAGTGCAGGTATAAAATAAAGACAAAAAGAGAAGGAAAATGAAGTCATCTCCAGAATGAAATAATCAATGGGCAGAATAGCTTACACATAGAAAAATAAAGCAAATTAATTAAAACAAAAATCCGTTCTTACTTAAAGGACTTGTAACTCATTCTTTATAGATCAAAAATTATCTTAATACATAATAATCTTGTAATATTTATTAAGTCATGTCATACCCTAGTTATCCTAAGATAAATATGATTGATATTCAAATCAAATAAATGTGTGACTATCAAAAATACAGGTGACCTTCATAAGAACAGATCCTTTAGCTTGGAAGGGATTTCATGGTGGAGTGTCCTACTGCTTCTGAAATGCTGAAAGCCACCTTCACTATTCCAGCAGCTCAGTCATATGGAGTACACTGTGACTACACATCGCTAGCCTAAATTCCTTGCCATGGAATTCTCTCTACTTCCTGACCCACGTCCATAAATCACTTTTCAAGAGAATTCTTTGTTATGCCCTTTAGGTCTACACAGACCTACATGAAGACTCTTATTTCTGATCTCTCATTACAGGAAAATTATAAGCTGGATTGTATAAAGTAGTAAATGTCATGACGATATATCTAAATTAACTTAGGACATCCTATTTTGAGAACTGTATTATATTACCTGATAAAGTATGTGGAATGTTAGTTGGATATCTTAGTTGAAGATAAATCCTGGTTATTTTACATTGTAGCTCCATTTTTTTTTTTCAGATTTAAGCTTCATGTGTATGGGTGGTGTGTGTGTGAGTGTGTGTGTGAGTGTGTGTGTGTGTGTGTGTGTGTGTGTGTGTAAGAGAGAGGGGGGAAGAGGGAGAGAGAGAGAGAAAGACAGACAGACAGACAGATTCATGTATAGAGGTCAAAGGATACCTGTGGAAGTCAGCTCTTCCTACTATGTGACTCCTCAGATTGAATCAGGTCATCAAGTTTGGGAGATGGTGCCTTCATTTGCTGAGCCATCTCACCAGGCCTATTTCTACAAATACTTAAGTGCATATAAACCATAGAAAAGATATTTTAATCTTATATTAATCTAATAAAAGCCATTTACAAAGAAATGCCAAAAAAGATAAGCTGATGTAATAGACTCTTAAAATGTATCAAATAAAAGGAAAGCACTAAGTGAGGCCAAAGCTCCAGGAATCACATACATTAATTCTTGGCTTATGTGTGAAGAAGTCCTAGAATAAGCACAAATATTCTAATGGACATAATGAGCAACAATGAAGAAGAGTAACTAGTTCTAGTTACTCTTGTACATGTGCTAATTTTATATGGCATAATTATTTTATAATGATTTGTATTGGCATATTTCAGATTGTGAAAAATATAGAAAAGCAAAAATTTCAAAAGTAAACTTCATACTGTGTCAAATTTAAGATTTAGTAAATTAAGATTGTGAAAAGAAAGTACAATTTATTCTTCTTACATAGTGTCATCTTGGATGAGTTAGTTAATGTCTGTGTGTCCATATTTCCTGCACTATAACACATGGGTAATTATTGCACACACTATTACTACAAGAGAAAATTAAATGAGCCAATATCTGCAAATTTAAGGCAGAATGTAAAAAAAAAAAAAATCAAACAAACCAAAAAAAAAACTTCTATGAACTATGCAAACAAAACACATTTATAAATTCTAAAAAGAATAGTAGAATAGTATAACAAGTTTACATTTGTGAATCATATTAATAAAAAGATTGACTGAGACAGAAAAATGGTGGACAGAATGATAGAACAAATCAGACTTGAGAAGCCACTGTCCTTGGTGTCAGCAAAGTAACAATGACAAATGTAGACAGTAAACATCCTGCCTAAAGAGATCCATAACAGGAGCTTTCAGATCTCATCTGAGTCCCAAGGGGTCAATTTGAATTTAAGAAGCATCAGCCATGGGGAATTCTTAATTCAAACATATTTTAAAATATTACTAAGTATTTATTATAGGACTCCTCTTTGGAGGAAATAGCAATGGTAAGTCACTTTGCAATTTGGAAGTTTCCAGACTTAATCATTAGCATTTCTGTTACTAATGTTTGCCTCACAAGCTTTAAAAATAACTTTCTGCTGGTATCCTAGGGGAACGAGAGGAACTAGGATACAAGGTGTATTCTAAGAGATTCATATAAAGTCCATCACAAAAGCTGGAAGGGACAAGTTCCCCAGAGCACTGGAGGGGGGGCAGTGAATGGAGAGAGAAGTAGGAGAAAGGGAGGAGGACTAGGAAGATTGAGTCCAGGTAGGAATAGAAGACAGGAGAGAAAGAGAAAGAGAGAGAGAGAGAGAGAGAGAGAGAGAGAGAGAGAGAGAGAGAGAGAGAGAGAGAGAGAGAGAATAAAAGGAGGAGCCAATATTGATTTGAAGAGAAAATTGAACCCAAATAAAGGTCTAGAGACCTACAAGACTGCCGCCCACTAACAATTTGAGCATCTGTGGAAAGGCTATCATAAATGCCCTTCCCAGATAGTGAGATCAACAGCTAACTTATCCATGGAGCCCTCATCTAATATCTATTAGAAACAGAAGCAAACACCCATACCTAAACACTGAGTCGAACTAGAACCCAGATGCAGATGGAGAGGACAAGACCAGGTTGCAGAAACACACAGAAACAGCTGACCTGAACAGCTGACTGATAGCTGGGAAGCCAGCATGGGACTGACTCAGGCCCCCTGAATATGGGTCTCAGCCAGAAGGACTGAGCAGTCTAAGGGACCTCAGACAGTGGAGCCAGGATGTATCCCTTGTGCACAAAAGGAATTTGCGAACACATTTCCCCATGGAAGGATAACTGCCTTAATCTAGAGACAGGAGAGAAGCCCTAGTCCCTACTTCACATGACCTGTCAGATCTACATGACCCCAACTGGATGCCATTCCCCTACATATGGAAGGGGGGGTGGATTGGAGGGGAGGGTGGTTAGAGTGCATGTGAGAGGGCAGAGAGGGTAAAAGGGAGTGAAGGAGGGACAGAGGAAGGGAGGGAGGGAGGGATGGGATCGGCATGTAAAATAATAAATTAAATAAAAACAGATAATTTTCCGGAGAAAAGAAGTTTTGCCCTAAGCCAGATAGGATGATGGCCTTCTGGATTCCTAGTTTCAAGATCTTCCCAATCTTGTATGACAAAAATTACTGTTAGAATTTCCTCTTCATCAGTGATGAATTCAAGGACTTTCAATGTTAATATTGAAATATTAACAATTGAAGATTTTATTTTCATTGTGGTTCTTTTTTTTTAAAACTGTGTCTTCCCACCCTCCACTCCTCCACTCCCTCCCTATACCAGCCCTCTCCCTCAGATCTGCTCCCATTCCTTTCCCTTCAAAACAAAAGAAGACCTCCCAGGAATATCAACCTAACATGGCTTAAAACGTTATGATAAGACTGGGAATAAGCTCTCATATCAAGACTGGACAAGGCAACCCAATAGGAGAAAAAGGGTCCCAAGCACAGGAAAAGGAGTCAGAAACAGCCTCCACTCCTGTTATTAGGAGTCCCACAAGAACATCAAACTGTACAAATATACAGGAGGTATATGTATAAAATCTAGCTGTGACCCATATGGGGTCCATGGTGAGTCCTTATGAGCCTTGCTTCATTCTATGACCCATGTTCTCATGGTGTCCTCAACCCCTGTGATTCCTACAATTCTCCCTCCACCTCTTACCTGGGGATTCCTTAGCTCTGTCTAGTGTTTTGCTGTGGTCTCTTCTCTGCATCTATTCCCATCACTTGTTGGATGATCTGCATTCTTATTTTGAGACATTATAATTCGTCCTACCTTGTAATCAATAAAGTGCATTCAACCCCGTATATAAAGAGATAGTAACCAGTTCTCAAAGTTTTAAATATAAATTACTTAACGTCATAAGCAGCCTAAAACAAAACAACTGCCCAAGATAAACACACTATAAATAGAACTTAATTTAATACACACGAAAAGGTAATATTTAGGCTAGGAATATATAGTTCATTCCATAAAGCTAGTATATGAGGACCAGACTTCAGTTCTCAGTGCCCATATTAAGAGCCTTATGCCTATAATTCTAGCCCTAGGAAGATGGAGACAAGAAGATCTCTGGAGATTTCTGGTCAGCTAGTCTAGTTTAATCTGTGAGCCCAAGGTCACAGGGAGAGACCTTCCCTCAACAAATAAGGTAAGAGCTGCCCAGCTGCTGGATATTCATGAAGATAACTACCATGCCATTTGCCTCAATGGGCAACCACCTTCCCATCTTCCATCTTTCCACAGCCTCAATATAAATGGGCTTTGGAAAGGGTAACTCAGACTTCCCATTCCAAGCTGAGAACCAACAGTAGTCTCTTTCAAGCACTCTGCATTAAATGTCATACCATACATTGCAGGCACACACACACACTCACACACACTCACACAAACAAACACACACAAGTCCTTCTGTTTAAGGGTAAGTGAAATACTAGTCTGAAGAAACAACACAAGAAAGGGGCCAGATGGAAAGAAAGGTATCAACGGGAGTAGGAAAGAATACGAAAAAGTAATGGGGTAATTATGATTATAATACATTGTATGTGTGTATGTAATTGTCAATCAAAAAATAAAAACCAAGGTGGGTGGTACCTGAGAAATAAGACCAAGGTTGACTTCTGGCCTTCTTAATCCCATGTGCAAATATATACACATCAACACATACACAGTCCTAAGCATATACACATCAGTACATACACAGTCATATACATACACACCAACAAATATGTAGTCATGTACATACATACTCATACTCACTTAAACACAGACATGCACAAACATATAGGCATGCACATAAACATCCACCCATGTGCAGACATGCACAAACACATAGTGTCATAAACAAACACACACACACACAATCACAGTCATCCACATGCATAGTCACATGAAAACATACACTACACATGCATAGTCATGCACAAACACATGCCCACACATGCAAAGTCACACACAAAGACACCCCCCCACAGACATGTGTAAACATATAGCTATACATGCATAGTCATGTATATACGCATACCCACACAAACACAGATATGCACAAACTCACAGCCACTTATACACAGACATGCACATACAAATATATACATACACAGATATGCACTTATGCAGCTATACAAGGATAATGCTTTCTTTAAAAATCAACAAACACATTTTAATAAATACACAGGAAGAAATGTACATGATAATGAATTACATAGTACACTATTCCTATATATTTTCTAGACCTGTACACTTGCTAACCATAATTTTAAAAATGATTCTGAATCAGTTCCTTTCTAATACCTTCCTCCTTTATTCAATGCAATTCTGTCACACATTTTAAACTGTGTAACCTTGACAAACAAATGATGCTTTTTCAGCTTTGCTTGCTTGTCACTGTCCCATAAAATTGAGGAATTAGGAAATTCATATCTGAGGACATAACTTTGTGCTGTTATTAAAAGACTTACACTATTATTAGCACTATTACAGGATACCTTCAAATGAAAGAGTCACTTCTTTGAAAACAGAATTCACTGTGGATGCTAGCAGGGTGGCTAAGAGCTGGCAGTGGGCCTGTATGCATACATAGGCACTACTTGTACAGCAGGGAAGATGCACTTGCAATCTTGCTCAAGGATCTGATAAATCTGTATTTATATTACCCCATAAAGGGAGCTGCGCTGCTGAACTGAAACACTTCAGTCATCTTATCAAGTTGTCCCAAGTCATCTGAAAAATAGCACTTATATGCTCAGCTTACAAAGAAGCTCTGTCAGAGCAGACAAGACATGACAGTCGGAGCTCTTGGCTTGACAAGCTGATTGCACTAGGGAACAAACAGTGTGGCTTACTAAGGAGCAATAAACCGCAGGAAGATAAAATAACAGTGCTATCAATCAAGAGAAAAGCTCCTCTCAAGAGTGCTCTCGTTATAATTTTATGTTTGTTTGTTTGTTTGTTTGATTAAAATCTCCTGGTTCTTAACATTGGATTTTTTTTTTATTTAGGTTTTTCTTTCTTCAGACAAAAATTCATGGCCCCTTCTCCAGCTATTCTCAGATCCACCCCACCTCCTACCCATCCAACTTCATGACCCCTCCCTTGACTAAAAAGTAGATAAAAATATGACAAAATTGTCAAAACAAGATGAAATAGAAGCCTACACACACACACACAAACATACACACACACAAACACACACATACACACACACACACACACACACACACACACACAGTTTATTTTGTATTGTCAACTATTCCCGGCAATGAGGTCTTCTCTGGGATGTGGTTGATATTCCCAGTCATATTCCACTGGAGAAACTAGGTTTTCCCTTTTTTTGTCAAGTGTCAGTTGCAAAAGCTTCCTGATTAGAGATGGGACTTTGGGTCCACTTCCTCTTTTTTATAGCCGGGCTTACATCTGATTTGAACCTGTGCAGGACACACAGTCTCTGTGAGTCCGTATGTACGTCAGACATCAGTCCTGCTGTGTCTGGAATACACTATTTCCTTGGAGTCGTCAAACATAAGTCAATTACCATTATTCTTTTAAAATTTTAGAAACTACATGTGAATGAGATCACATCTTGTAATAGCTGATCAAGAGACCATGACACAGAATGAGACCATGGCCATCTGTGCTCTCCTAGCTGATTAGTCAATACAACCTAATTGACCAGAAATCTAAATCTGTCTCCATGTTCTTTTCACATTACTGTTTCCCTGCACAGCTCACACAGAGGTTGTGTTGGAATGCCCCAGCTTCCCCTTAAGATCTGTCAACTACTAGTGACTGGCATGTCACTGAGTGACTGGAGGTATACCGCCAGGGAACCCTAAGTTTTTTCAATTTTTGTGATGAGCAAAGGAGCACTGCTACAGAAAGGATTTAACACAATCTTCTCAAATGCCAAGCCAAAGGCAAGAATCCAACGCTTTTAAAGACATTGTTGCAAAGGGACAGATGTGGGTGTCAAATGTCGATTCATACAATTCAGAAGGATTGCTTTTATAGAACAATAACATATACTTAAGGTAAAAACAAGTGCCAAGTTATCCGTTTAAGGCCTCAACAGGAGAAAGCCAGGCTGAGAAGAAAGACCTTCCTTAGTCTCACAGTTCTGTATTCTGGAGGTGGGGAGAGAGGTTCAGTCCGTCGGAAGTGTTCAGGGCAATCTGGCTTCCAGATTAGCAAATGCGCACAGAGTGGACACTTCAAGGTTTTCTTCCAACCAGCAAGCTGCAGTGCTCCAGCAATAAACCCAGGAAGCATCAGCTTGTGTTTTGTTCTCCTCTACCTGGTCTACCATGGACACTGTCCTCCCTGGTTGACTCTGCCAGCCTTTCTCCCTCAGATCAGGCAAGCCTTCTTCAGGCATCCAGGCATGAAATTGGCATCTGCTTTTTGTGTTTTCAGCAGCAGAGTAATTGGAAACTGATCCTCCATAACTCTATGAGCTGTGATTAGAAAATGCATCTCTCTCCCGAAATGTGAATAGATTCAGTGTGAGGACTCTGTTTCCAGAAATCTCCTCCTACATCTCTCTGGCAACAGCTTCTACGCTAGGACTAAGGAAAAAGAAATGTTGCTGTCCAATTTGAAACACCAGCATGGAAAAGAGTATGCATAGTCATAGTAGTATCCTGATGTTCACACTCTCCATGCCTTAATATTAAGTTTTACTCATAGTGGAAAGTTTTAATGCACTGAGTGATGGAGACTAAATACAGGAAAATTGTCATGAAGAATCAAAGGATTTATAAGAAGACTTCAGCAGGATGTTCTTTTGTGCATTTCCATTGTAAATTGATCACTGGAATTGACAGAGGATTTTGTCCTAAGTATGATTTTATGAGTTCTGTGTGCCACTCATTTATAACATGCTATTTATAATACTCACTAAAATGGTTAGAATATATCCATTATATATTTAACATTAGAATGACCGCACTACTTTGGATTTTAACATTGGAACAATTAGTAATAGAAATGATACTACATCCCACTTGGCTGATGAGCTTCTCCTTTCACACTGACCATCTTCAAAGCGAACGGCCCGGTGCAAGTTCCTGTCATAGTGGCCATATTCTCTGAGATCTGCCCTCCCTTTAGTGGTGTGCAGGGGACATTTTACTAGCTCTCTGAAAGAGAGGAAAAGCCTGATTTTCCAGTTTCTTCGGTGTCAACATATCCACCATAGATAAATGTAAGCTCCCTGAATAGAATCACTAAGCCTGGTTTGGGGAAGAATACTGTCTACTCCAGGTAAACTTCTGCCTACCAGCACTTCAGTCATGCCCACTCAGCGGTCCACAACAAACAAAAGAACTCCACAATGTCTGCCTTACCTGGGCTCTACATACATGTCTTGGCTTTCCTGTACCCGAGCTCCCTTCTCTTAATTTCTCCATATTTCCCACTACAGAACATATAATCAGGCTTTTCCTCTGCTAGAACACTCTTCGTCTGTTCTTCCATTTAACTAAGACCTTCTAGATCTTCGCTAAAATCTTATCTAAAATAATTTCTTCTGACCTCAATGATTATTCTAAAACTACTTACCAGGAGCCCTTAAAGGAAGATATGCATCTTTCCTGCAACTGTACTCACTGGTGTAAGCTTGAAATTCTTGTTAACATTAAAGGATCATTGTTTGTCCTTATTACTTCACCAGGTGCAACACCTGTTTATCAGCATACATTCTCCAGACCTAAGCATGGTGTCAAGAGCACAACAGGCTCTTTGGCAACACCTAAGTTCAAGAACTTAAGCTGGGAAGTGTGTATCATCTAAAAGCACAAATAAGTATACCCCTGCCTAAAATGATGCTGGAAACAGGCTGATAATATAATTCTGTGATACCTCCAACCAATGAACAGTTTATGAACCAACTTTATGGATGACACTAGGGAATAGCTTCAAAAAATAAAGTAGGTAGGTTTAGATGATGCTTTGCAAACCAGACTCCTGTCTTGAGCAGCAGCAGCCCCACACCTTTCCAAAGAAACTCGGTGTTCCTCTTCAAGGCCAAAACAAGGGAATAAAAGTGAGGGGGCTTTGATCAAGAGAGTTGGGTACATAATAAATTAATGCTGCATTTCCATAAACCAAGCCATAAATCATGCTTTTTTTTTTTTTGGTAGCTCGAGATTCTGGATATAAAATAAAATTAATTTATGGAAAGGAACAGAAAAGTGATAGAGTAATTTATTTTTCTCCCCCTTCCTAACTTTTTGGTGGTCACACGGTCCTTCATTTCAGACACCAATTCTGAGCATGGGTAAAGATTGGCAATTGTTACAAGCAGATATCTAACAGAATACAAAGTCAAACCCATTACCAATGGCAACTGATTTCCTTCTCCACAGAGCTTGAATATTATATCTATTTCAGAAAGTGCTCCGCTGGACACATGTGCAGTTTTGAATAGCAAGCTGTGCAAAGCTGTAAATATAAGCATACATTTCATAGTATAATTTTTTGTGAATATAAGAAATTTCATTCTCAAACTTCAAACTCAGCTTTCTATGTGATTGAATATTTGAACACTGGATACTATTTAGATTACATAGTTGTTCTTTTTGAGAAAGGGTCCCACTGTGCAGCCCAGGATGACCTGAAACTCTGGGCAGTTTTCTTTCATGCTGAGCTCACAGATGTGAGCCACCTGCCCAAGTTGATTTTTGTTTCCTAGCAAATTTATCTTTTCTGTATTCTGTTGATATACATGTGAGGACACTAAGAAGATAACTTTATTCACTTTATTAAGATGATCTGTAGACAAAAACAAAGCTCTGAACAACAGTGCACAAAATGTGATTTGTCATCTTACAAAGGACAGTTTCCTCTTCTCATTTTGCTCTTAAACAGTACGTCCCAATCTAAGATGTTCCTGACTGCAGATAAATGTATAAATTTAATAAAAGCATTTCAAATCAATGTGTATCTATCACATATGAGTATACAAATACCTCTGTCATGAAATGTTTCAGACCTTGCAATATTATGTAATAATGCATTAATACAATAATATAGTAAAGGCCAATATTCTGAATTGTTTCCAAGTATTTATACTGATATATTAAAGAACCACACACAATGTTAAACAAACAAGTGTTTATCCCACAAACTATACTCACATTGGATAGGTGGTATATGTTAGTTTTATAGTGTTATTTACCAGTTAAGAGATTTAAAAGATCTACTTAGTCTATAGCATTATCAAAAGATATTCTCAAAACTTCTTTCTTAAGTATAACCTTACATATTCTGAAGCAAATCTGTGAAAAAAAGTATTTCAGTTCTGCCTAGCAAGAGAATTTCTGGGTTTTAAATTATGTCACTGTAATTCTGCTTCAGACATTCAGAGGTGTATGAATTTATATGAGAAGCTTTCACGATCAGGAGGATGAAGTACTTAAAGAAGTAATCCCATCTGGAATTAAAGGGATAGCAGGCATGCAAGGCTTGCTTCTCAGTGACAGAATTGAAATACCTCAGTATTATATTGGGAGCTAATATTCGTGCATATTTTTCACTTATGGAAAATAAAAATATATTAACTGGCTCTAGCAGTCTTATCTCTAAAATATGTAGCAAGGTTTCCTAGCTAATATATTCTGTGAAAATAATTTCAAGAGGTATATATTCTTGTTTCCTTCTTACATTATTATATTTCAGGCATTGAACTATGAGATAAATAAAATGAAACAAACAAATAAAGAGTAAGGAAATTATATACATTTCCCATGAAGCATGACAACTAGATCAAACAACATAAACTACAATAGGTTAGCAAAATTATTTGAAAAAAGATATGCACAGTGTAACTAATATTTTAACTTACTATAATAAAAATTCCACCATTGAAAGTAAAATTACAAACTAAATTAAGCATAAATTATTACTTTGAATTCTATCTTGACACATTACTTTAAATTTTGTCCTATATTTTACTTTTATTTATTAATATTCTCAAAATTTACAAGTGTCCTAGTCTATACCTGGGATCCAATGCATAAAAATTTCTGTGACCAGCACTGTGTAGGAATATCCACAAGAAAAACAGATTTAACAAAGTCTTAATGATGCAAAAAAGCTAACACCAATAAAATCTATATGAGTTAATAACATTGCTGGCAAAGAACATTTAAATGAGAATGTGGATCCTAAGGCAACAGAGGAGTCTCAGGCTGAACAGAAAGAAAAGGATGTTAATGATAGCTATGTATATACACACACACATACATACATACACACACACACACACACACACACACACACACACACCAGCCAGAATAAGAAATCAGACTGTTTATGAATAAGCTAAAGACTAGGGGGAAAAGACAGGTAGGTTATTAACTATTAATCAGCATTTTTCTAAATCCTTGAAATATAACCTAAAAAGTTTAAGATCCAAGTTAAAACTTTATAGGGATTTAAATAAATCACAAACACTGCAGGAGAAAACATTTGAGCTTTCTAATGTAACTCAGTAGGCACATATGAGGGGTAATTTTCTTCCTATTAGACAAAAGAAGACTATTGGCTCCTAAAACTTAAACTGCATTATGGGCAGTTAAATGGTTTTCACTTTCAGATTGCATTAAAACTGAATTACAACCACTACTTTCTGAATTGCTTGGCATTTCTTTCCTCTATAATGAGAATATTAATAGTGAATATTTTCATTCAATCAAATGAACACATTGCTCCATTTGATTCAGTATTATTAAATGTAATGTTAAGAGATTTTCCTAATTGATTTCACAGAGCATCAAATAGGATCATGTTGCAGGAAGCTGCTTTGGGAGCATATCATATCATCAGGAAGAAAAGCAGGCAAAAAGCAAGCAAACACTAAACAGGGCAACGGGCCCTTCTCTTTGGGATATGCTGAGACTCCTCCCCATGAGAAATGGGATGGGTCACTAAAAATATAGAAAACATGCAAATCACATCACATATCACACACCGTCACACAACACAAAGTGCCTCAACTCACCACATATATCATATAGCACCCCATATCCCTGCATATCACATGTCACTCATTAATACATATTATTACCCTACATATTACCACATAGAACCATATAACAGAGCATAAAATACTACATATTACACAGCACCACATATCATTGACCACCACATATAATCACTTATGACATGACATATCATATAGAACTACATACAACACAGAACCACATATCACACATCATGAAATATCTCACATCAACACATATCTCCACACTTCAATAGCACCACATAGCAGCATACATCATACACCACAACATATCACCTTGCATCCCACATTACCACAAGTTAGATAGTACATCTCACCACAGATCATATATAATCAGATATTATCACATCTCACCACAGATCGTATGTAATCAGATATCATTACATGTTATATTCTCACACTAGCACATAATTATTACCTATTCTATATAATTACATATTACAATATAGATCACATGTCATATATTCTTCATTCAAAGACTTTATATTATGCATAATCATATCATCTGTGGAAAAATCAACACCAGACTGTCCATCTCATTAACTTAATATTTTATTTAAAAATTCTGTGATTTCATATTTAATGTCTACATATATTTGTTATTATGAATTTAATCCATCTTTAGCAATGATGAGGACACTAGTCTTTCATTTATTTAATGTATAAAATCAAATTTAGTTTTCAGTGACAGCCAGTATTTTTAAAGGAAAATATATAAACTATAAGTGTATAATTATACCCTTTAAATAAATAATATTTTGAGGACACCCTCACATATTTGGAAAAAAGCATGGCTGTATCTTCTTCCACCTTGCCAAATTCTGACAAAATAAACGTGTACATGGCAACCAGAACACAGATCAAGGAAGTCAAAACAACTAATTGTTAGCAAACCTCTGCTTCTTACCAGGCAATAAAATGTGTCACAACAAACTTCAATAGTGTATATTTGCAATATATGCTAATTTACTGAAAATTATGAAATAGCAGCATGTGCTCCTCGTAAAACCCAAGGCAACTTTAACTAAGCTCCTATTAAGAACTGACTTCAGAGATGAAGAAAGGCCTCAGCAGTTGAGTGCCCATCTTTTCTTCCAAACCTAAGCTCATTTCCCAGCACCCACAGCTTCAGCTGATGACCACAAAAATACAAACTGATGGCATTTTATACCACAGTTCTGCAACTCTTAAATCACTGATCCAGGACCAGCACTCACACAGACACAGTGCTAACTTGTAAGTTTGTTGGCCTATGACCTACAACAGGACACCAAAATAAAACTTAAAGGACACAGGCAGCAGGTAGTAATGAATTGTTGAAATGAATTACTTGTGAACAAAACAAATTTCTACCCATCTATAAACTTTCACTTTTATCACATGCATGCTTGGGTGTCTGGGCAGCTAGCTATACTTCACAATACTTGGAAGATAGCTCACTACCTGGATCCTTAAATGACAACTTACTGTTTGGAAGGCTCAGGACATTTTGGTTCTTCTAGCTTCTTCACTTCTCTTGATGGGTCCGCAGGGCTAGGAAGGACAGCAGCACATGACATCACGGAGTGGCAAGAATCTTCCCGACAAACTAGTTTGAAAACAATAAAGTATAAATGTTAAAATCACTCAGTGCCTGTTCTCATATTCCTCATTTCACTTTTATATTTGCGGTCAAGCTGGGAATAATTTCAACAAAACATGAATTAGATCATCGTAAGTTTTCTTTTGCATATTTTTCACTAACTAGCTGTACAATTCTGGGCAATTTTACTTAGCTCTAGAGTTACCATCAGAAAAGGTATCCCTTACTTTGAGCAGCCAAATGACAAGTTGTTTTTTAATGGAAAACAAGTGTATGCTATGGCATGCACAGTTCATAAATCTCAAGGAGAATGTACTTGCTTCATCAAGACCAATCTAAGGAAACTCATACATTATCATGTAGCTAAATGCCTATCGTCTCCTTCATGTCTTGCTACAGACCAAAATCACCTAAAACTATCATAATGTTACCATTATGCATTTCAGACCTTTCTGTACTGGAGTCATAAATATTGTGATCATTCTTAAAAGGAGAACTACTTTTTTCCATGTATGTTTCTAAGATCCATCCACAAAATGTACTGTTGGTTTGTTGTCGTGGCAATGTACCTTTCCCCTGGATAAATAAACTAAGTAGTTTTTACTCTTTAACTAGCAATAGACACAGTTCCAGTTGAGGACTGTTTCTATTACCTATAAAGATTCTTCCATTTTTCGTTTAGTTACAAATAGAGATTTGATCTTGAAAGGCCTCTCAGGGCAATAATTCTTCTTAGTGTATATAGTGGAGTGTGTTCTCCATAGCAGAACACCAGTGAAATTCTCTGACCTGACTGCTTTACTTTCTCCTAAACAGATGTTTCAATTGCCCCAGACCCATAAAACACTTGATTTCACAAGTTTTCCCATTGATGTTTTCATAGTCTATGAATAAAATATCACCGCATAACAAATCCACACAAGCTCTATTTAAAATAATACTCATTAAAAGGTCTACAGATTATAAATCTGAATAGGTGAGCTCAACACACTTCCCCTCTTAAGGCATCAAAAGGTAAATGTTAATGTGTTTCTGGCTGCACTCCTATGGAAAGTTACCATGAGCCAAACACTGAGCACAAATCACCCGGGGTAGGTGGCATCCTAGTTACTACCTCCTATACTTTACCTTGAATAGTACCTAACAGCCTGTTTGTCTTTAAAAAAAAAAAAAAAACAAACAAACAAAAAAAAACTAAAACTAAAACAAACAAACAAAAAACCCTGTGTGGAAATGATCCACTGACAAATTAGTTCAGTTTTGTGGTGACTGACATTGCTTATCAACCTGACAAGATCCATAACCCTGTAGGAGTCAAGCCTCTGAGCATGACTGCTAGGGATTGTATTTACCAGATGCATTGAGGTGGGAAGACCCACCCTGAATATGGAAGCAGCATCCCATGGCTGGAGTTTTAGACTGCACAAGAGGAGAAAGTGAGATGACCAAAAGACTTATCTCTGTTTCTTGACTGTGGAAACAGCATAGGCTTGTGCTCAGGCTCTTGTGGAATGTGCAAGGGAAGACCCACCCTGAATATGGAAGCAGCATCCCATGGCTGGAGTTTTAGACTGCACAAAGAGGAGAAGGTGAGATGACCAAAAGACTTCTCTCTGTTTCTTGACTGTGGAAACAGCATAGGCTTGTGCTCAGGCTCTTGTGGAATGTGCAAGGATCCTTGGAGCTAAATAAAATTTTTTGACAGGGTATTTTATCCCAGCAGCCAGCAAAGAAATGGATACAAGGTTGTTTTAAGAATTTGCTTCCTTCCTATAAGAGGAAAATTAAGGCTCCAGTTCCCAGGAACAATCATGTGACATCACAGAATTCTGCCTTACAGAGCTATCTAATTAATGCAATTTTTTTAAACATAACGCAATCATGTTATATATCTCTAAACTATGTGTTCCTGGTATTTTAATTGAATCTGTATGTGCATAGTCCTCATTTATGTGGTTCTAATTTATACAATAGAAATCACCCCAAAATCATTGTTCAATTACTGCTAACATGATGTATCAACTTTAATTGTATGTAGTATAACTGCTCATAATTCTCTTCAGTCTACACAATCCACTATGTAAACCACAAATTCAGGCCACAATTAGTGGCACACATGTGAAATTTTTCAGAATCTGATGGTTTCTGATCACTAGGCACCTGCTACTGACCACAAGTCTTGGATGAACCTATGCAGCCTTTTCCAAATGTAGATAATCCAAAGGGATAGATTTTCCAGGAAAAATGACAGTATGGGGCAGAAATGAATAGTGACTGATAAAACTGAAAGGACATTTGAATGTAAATGCTGTTACTCAATTGATGCAAATATTCATTTCAAGATCTAAGTGATGACAGCACAAATTGGCCTCTTACTTGGTGTAGCAAAAAGCAAATAAGAAAGAGAATACAGGAGAGAGAAAATGAATGACAGAACAAGGAAATGCAAGTCAGCCAAGAGCATGATCCCAAGCAGAAGCTCTCACAGGAACCGATAGCAAGTTTCTTCACTTTCCCCTTAAAATATTGTCAGAAAGTGTCACATGAATGGCATAAGCTTAGCATTTAAAGGAACTACACCCAGCTTTCAGTATTGTATGATTCGGTTCTTTGTTTCTGCAATATAGCCAAACCTACATATAGAGGAAAGCTTTTATTGGACTTACAGGTAACAATCCATCATTTAGGTAAGCCAAGGCAAAAACTGAAACAGACCATGAAGGCAGGGCTCTGGAAATTGAATCAGAGACAATGGAGGAACAGTACATTGACCTGTCTTCTGCAGCTTGCTTAGCACTTTCTTATACAACCCATGGCCACCTTCCCAGTAATGGTACCGCCCACAATGAGCACCTATCCATTAGCAACCAAGCCAATGCACCTCTGACACGCCCTACACAGCAGGCTGGTGGAGGCAAACCATCAACTGACGCTCATGATTCCCAGGTGACTGTGGTTTCTGTAAAGTTGATGGAAACAAGCTAACGCAAGTACTCTTGAATTTCACTTGTCATGCTACACAAAACTAGTGTGACTGATTCAAATTATACAAATAAGTAACAGAGAAACAATATCACTTCAAAACAGAAAGTAAACCAACACTCTGCTCCAAAGGCAGAAATTGAGAAATAACAGAGCCCTTAGCAGCCATCACTGGCAGAAGGTGTCCCCAAGACGATTGGAGCAATGGATATTAATAGGATAACAATATTCCAGCAAAAGATATTCTTCCAAGCCCAAGTGGATACTTAAAATGCAGATCAGTATCTTGTACTGATCATGATGTAAGCTCTGCTATGTTGGAATTGAATTTGCATACCAGTTGTAAATTATGTTGAATTTTATCACCCACAAAAGTATAGGTGAAGAAAATTTCAGAATAAATGAATATCAGTAAATGGAAAAGCTCATTTTTATTAAAGTATACCTTAATGATTCAGATTAAAGTGAAAGTTCATAAAAATTCCCAGTATTTATGGGGCAAATTATATGATTTTACAGAAGATAACTAATGGATTTTTTTCACTTAAAGAGCTCTGAAAAACAAAATGGATGTTAATGGTATCAGGACAATTTACATTTAAAAATAATACTTATCTGGCATTTCTGTTACTTATTACAAATTAATACTTAAGGTAAAGAAGAATTTTAGTGTGATTAGAACAGATAACTGAAATTATTTATAGGTTCACACACAATAGACTTTAACTGATCACAAAGTTAACATCAACAGCAATACAAAATGTCTGGCATTAGGAAGGCACAATTTTTAAGACCACTGCTCAAGATGCTTGAACAGAGTGGTTTCTATGTCCTTATCCATAGAGGCTCCCATCAGCATAAGACTCAAAGCACGGATTTTTGACTCTCATTTGCTGTACCCGCCCTGATGTTCTGAGGAGTACCATTTCTTTCCTCCTTTAAAACCTGTATTGTATGTTCTTCCAGTGTGCACTTGGTTCTTTGTCAGGAAAAACAGCCTTGAGGAGGTTTCCCAAATCTCCATGTGTTTCACCCAGTGACAAAGGCCAGAGCTCTGGTAACAGCATTAAGCCCTCTCTTTGAAATGAATTACAGCTTCACAAATTATTGCAGAGAACAAATAGCAAGGATAATATGATATGCAATTTATAAAAATGTGAACTATAAAGTCACCTGTAACTGGTGCTATTGTTTCAACTCCTCAAAGTTTGACTACTGGATCAATCGAACAACACATACATATGTTCAGATTTGTTTATTTATAGACACCAATACTCTTCAAATTATTTCTCATAACAGAAACAGTACATCATCAAATTCATTTTATGCTATCACGGTTACCATGATACCCAAACCACAGAAAGATTCAACAAAGAAAGAAAGTGACAGACTAGGGGATACAAATTGGAAAGGAAAAAAATCAAACATTCACTATTTGCAGATGATATGATAGTTTACATAAGTGACATGAAAACTCTACCAGAGTACTCCTACAGCTGATAAACACCTTCAGGAAAGTGGCAAGATACAAGATCAACTAAAAAAAGAAAAAGAAAAAGAAAAAAAATCTGTAGCCCTACCATATACAGATGATAAAGGGGCTGAGGAGGAAATCAGAGAAACATCACCTTTTATAATAGCCACAAACAACATAAAATATCTTGGGGTAATGATAATCAAACATGTGAAAGACCCATATGATGGGAGATGTCAGTATGTAAAATAAGTTTCTTTTATTGGTTAAGGAATAAAGCACTGTTGGCAAGTAGAAAGGCAAGATAGGCAGGAGTTGGAGACAAGGAGGATTCTGGGAGATGTAGTAGAGACATGTCAAGATGGAGGACGTGAAAGAAGAGTTCCAGACAATCTCTCCCATAAGATAAGACTATGTGGGAAAACTCAGGTTGATAGAAATGAGTTAATATTACAGACAAAGCTAGCAAATATGAATGAATTGGTTCAGGAGATTTCTTCCTGAACATAACACCAGTAACACAGACACTAAGATCAACAATTAAAAATGTGACTTCCTAAAACTGAGAAGCTTCTATAAGGCAAAGAACACAATCAGCAAGACAAAATGGCAGCCCACAGAATGGGAAAACCCCACATCTGACAGAAGGCTGATTTCCAAAATATACAAAGAAGCCAAGAAGCTAGTTACCAAAACACCAAGTAATCCAAATAAAAACTGGGGTACAGAACTAAATAGAGAATTCTCAATAGAGGAATTTAAAATGGCTCAGAGACACTTAAGACGTGAACAACCTCCTTAGTCACCAGGGAAATGCAAATCAAAACAACCATGTTCTTGTCAGCATTATTTGCAATAGCCAGAACCCAAAAGCAACCTAGATGCCCATCAACTAAAGAATGGATGGAGAAAATGTGGTTCATTTACACAGTGGAGTACTACTCAGAGAGGGAAAAAAACAGCTAGAAAAGAGATATCATAATAGAGGGAACCATTATAGGTTTAAGGAGAAATCTAGAACTAGAGAAATGTCCAGAGATCTACAAGAATGACCCCTACTAAGAATGTAAGCAATAGTGGAGAGGCCACCTTAAATGCCCTTCCCTGATAATGAGATTGATGATACCCACAAATAAAAACTGAGCCTAATTCTTGGAATCCAGTTGCAGACAGGGAGGAGTGATGAGCAAAAGGGATCAAGACCCGGCTGGAGAAACCCACAGAAATAGCTGACCTGAACAAGGGGGGAGCTCATGGACCCCAGTATGAAAGTTGACTGAGAAACTGCCAATACAGGTGGACAGTTTAAAGTTTCCTACTTTGCTGAGGAGTCTGCCAGACACACTATGGTCTATGGGCTGAAGTTGGAAGATTACAGAAGAACTTCAGGTGACTGAACAGGCAGTGTGTTGTCTCTGTCATTTCTAGAGTTTATATATTAACCTTCTGTGGTCTTTGAAGGAGTAGAAGACACATAATTATGGTTATAGTTTTCCTTAATTAGGATTAAAGACAAGTTATATATAGGACCTTAGACTCACAAAGATAGATTAGATGATGGAATATTTTCTTAAATCTTACTAAATGTTAATGGACTAAATATTGTTAACTGTGATTCTTATTTGGTAACTGTTGTGAGATATATTTTGCTATGTTAAGGTTAAAACCCTTCTTTTTATTTAGACAGAAAAGAATAGATGATGGGAGATGTCATTCTGTAAATATGTTTCTCATACTGGGTAATGAATAAAGCACTGTTGGCCAATAGGAAAGCAAGATAGGCAGGACTAGGAGACAAGGAGGCTTTGAGAAAGTAGTAGGAAGGAGTCAGCAGATAGAGACTGGAGAGAACAGAGGTCTGGGCCCACTCTCCAGTAAGATGAGACCACATGGAAATACTTAGATCAATAAAAATTGGTTAATACTTAAGACAGAGCTAGCCGATAAGAAAGAAGTAACTGGCCAACAGCATTTATATCTAATATAATGCCTCTGTGTATTATTTGAGGTTGGCGCCACAGTGGGTCCAGGCAGGCAGGAAAAACCTTACTCCTAATATATACCTATGAGAATGACTAAGTTCATTAACTCAAGTGAATGCTCATCCTGGCAAGGTTGTGGAACAATGGGGATATTACACATTACTGATTGAAGTGCAATGTTTTACAACCACTATGGAAATCAATATGGTAGTTTCTCAGAAAATTGGGAATGAATTTACATCAAGATCTAACTATGTCACTCTTGGAATATAACCCATCTTACCACAGAGACACATGTTCAAATATGTTCACTGAGGCTTTATTCATATTAACCAGAAACTGGAAACAAACTAGATATCGTTCAAGCAAAGGCTAGATAATGAAAATGTATTTCATTTACACAGTGGAGTATTACTCAGCCTTTAAAAAAAATGACATCATGAAATCTGTATGTAAATGAGTGCAGTTAGGAAAAGTCATCCTGAGTGAGGTAATCCATACTCAGAAAAAAAACTATGTATATACTCATATAACTTGATGATAGTTTTAAATAAATGACAATAAAGCTACAATTCACAGGCCTAAAGAGGAAAGCTCTAGTGGGGATACTTGGATCTCCATGGAAAACAGAAATAGAATAGATTTTGCAGGTGAATTGCAGATGGATAAGGTTGGCCAGAGGAGGGATCAGGTGGATGGGAGAAGACATGGGAGAAAGATAGTGTAGGGAGAGACAGCTGGAATTGAGAGTCATTTGGGGGTGATGTATAAACTTTGTTGTGCAATGGAAACTTTCTGGAATCTATATAACCCTAAAGAAGACTCCTTGTGAAGGATGATATTGGGTCCAAACTGGCCAATTCTGGTTACCAGACAAGGCTTCAAGTAGTGGCACTGAGTTTTAGTTGTCTGCATTGTTGGCAGAGGAGGAACCATGGAGATCTCCAAATGACCCAGGCTGATGCTAGTACAGAGGGTTGCTCTCTGCACACTAACAGTGGTGGTCTATTGCCAGGGAGAGTAGAGGTTGAGATGTCTGCATGGAACCTTCACTCCTATGTTCTAGTCTCTTTGGACCAGTAAGGTCCTCTACAGACTACTGCAAGAGAAATCTGTACAACCCAGCCAATAAACCCTCAAACTGCAATCTGTTCTGCCTGTAGATCTGAGGCCCATATGATGATAGGGAGCCCATGTCCACACTGCTTGGAGAGCAAGGAACCAGAGAATAACTCAGAGACCTTGGGTTAAAAGTAAACATGACTAGAGAGAGAGAGAGAGAGAAAGAGACAGCAATATCAATGAATTGATTCCTAATGATATACTCATAGACTGGTGCTATGTTTAGTTGTCATCAAAAAGGCTTCCTTTGGCAGCAGATGAAAATGGGTGCAAAGACCCACAACCAGGCATTTTGTGGAGAGAGGGTCTAAATTGGAGGTCTCAATCAGGCCCCTCCCCTTGGAGATTAGGGAACTGCACAGAAGAAGGGCAATAAAGGACACCAGGAGAACATGAAATCACCCAAGGAGGGCTCACCTGGGCCCTGAAAGGTCTGCATGAGTCTACAGGTCCTTGGTGCCTGTTATGGCTGTTAGCTTGACATTTATGCAGGACTCCTAATACTGGTAGCATATATATACTAACTCTTTTTTCCTGCTCTTAAGTTATTTTCCTCCTATTGGGTTGCCAAAATCCTCCATATGAGAGCTTTGGCCTTGCCTTACTGAGTCTTCTTTTGTTTTGTGTTTTTTGGGGGGCAGATTGTCTTTTTTATTTGTTTGTTTTTGTTTTTGTTTTCTTTTTTGTTTGTTTTTGTTTTCATCTCTTGGATACCTACTCTTTCTGAAGGGAAACTGAAGTAGAGTGGATTTGGGGGAGAAGGGACATGGAAGATGGAGCTGAGAGAAGTAGGGGTAAAGAATCCTACCCTAACTGTAACCCTAAACCTAACCCTAACCCTAATCCCTAACCCTAATCCTAACCCCTAACCCTAACCCTAACCCCAGGCAAGGACAGGTCCTCACTGAGACTCTTACTGACCAATACTGGAAAAGAAATATAGATGCAATTATCCCAAAAATATTAATTTCAAGGCACAGATAATTTTTATATAGCATTCCTGGTCAACACTCTGAGAATGAGAAATAAAAGCTTTTTGATCTTGTATATGTGTGCGTGCACTTTGCATTTACAAGTATAGACACACAACAGAGAGATATTCACCTAAGACAACTATAACAAAAAGAAGTATAATAAATGTGCTGTCCTAGCCATTTGGGTTTCTCATCTCAAATTCAGAAGCAACCTGGAGGGATTGTTGCAGGGATTCTGCTGCAAAATCTACAAACACGCACCACTTCTACCACTCAGGAAAAGACTGTGAATTTTCCAGGCATTCAATGAAACATATTTAATAAGCATTTTGAGTAAATAATTCTGACAACTCCTATATTATCTAAATAAAGTTTAACCTAAGATTTCTGTAATCTGATATCCTACAATTCAGAAAACACAAATATAGGAGTAAAGAAAGGAGCTTGACATCTCAATATAGAAACAGTTTGCAAGGCATGGAACACAAGCAGTAGACAATGTTCTCAAGGGAGGGAGACTGAACCAAAATGCATTGTTATTGTTCCTATTTTTATTGGAGAAGTCTGTCAAAACTACACATTATTAAAAATATTTACTAATTGAATATGTCAAACAAACATAAATATCAGCAAGAAATAAAAATTATAATCTTTTAAAAGCTATATTTTAAAACTTACAATAAAAGAAGTGCTATACATAATTAGACGTAAATAAAACAAGTGGAGTATAAATGTCATTAAAGATGCTACCAGACAAAATCCTTCTGGCACAGCAGCTGTCTGAGTATTTCCCATCTTTTACCTTCCAGCGTCAGGTTGTTCTATGTATTTCATTAGGTGTTTGCTTGTTATAATCACCATTACTACACAAACCACAACAGCCACAAAGCAACCATCTAACTCTTCAGAATTTTTTTCTTTCCTTTGTGTTTTCTTTGTAGTACTGAGGATGGGAACCCATGATAAGAAAGACACATTCCCAGGCTCAAGATTTAATTCTTAATGTTCATGGCATGCATAAGCCAGTTGGTTACTTTACATATTTACTCCATGTAATTTAACCGCATAAACAATGTACGCAAAATAATATTATTAACTCTGTTCTTGAACCAGCTTCAAGCATCTGAAGATGTATCAGTGAACAATAAATTCCTTGCTCCTTTCAGAAAAATTTGGGTACTTTATCTTTTAAATTATTGTTTATGTGAGGAGTGTGTGCCTGGGTGACTTTTGGGCACATACCTGAATTGCAGTTACAAGCTGCACTGATTTGAGTGCTGAGAACCAAGCCCTAGCCTTCTGTAAAAGCAGCAGTGCTATTAATCACTGAGCCAACACTCTATCTGTGTTATTTAATTTTCAACAGCCACACAGTAGTACTTTCATGATCCAATTTATGGTAAGAACAAATAATTTAGCAAATTCTTTTCTTTATTCAAGAAAGACCTGAAAAAAATCATGTATTTGGTCTCTATATTGTACACTATCAAATATAAAAATCAATTAATGAGTAGTCACGGGAATTATTGAAGTATCATATAGGTCTGTGTACATGTAACTCTGCATCATAATACTTGCCTGCGATAAAAATTCTGCAAATTCTGGGTTTAGTCTTTAGTACTACCCAGGTGGTTGGAAAAGCATCTGCAAAAAAATCACAGGCATTCCTTTTCTAAGAGCTAAACTTAGTTAAAACTTGACTATAGGAGTGGGGGACATGGCTCAGTACTTAAAAGCATGCAATGCTGTAACAGAGGACCAAGGTTCTAGAACTAGGGCTTACATAGAGACTCACAAGTCTGTAACTCAGGCTTCAGGGGATTCCTTCACTCTTTTCAAACAGTGGGCTCCATCTTGCATGTGGTATTAAAATAAGCATGCATATTTACACAAACATAACATTAGAAAAAAACACATTAAAAATCACACTATACAACTCTATTAACATTCTTTCTTTAATATAATTCATTCTTCTTCAAGTATAGTACAACCAGTATCATCATAGGATGAGTCAATCACCCTCCTCTGTCCTGCCCCACCCTTATTCTTCCTGTTCTTGGTTCATTGTTTTTGGGGGGGTTGGTTTTTTGCCCCACCTTTGGTTAAGCAGAACAAATGTCAAATGAATTATTAGTCTTTGTTGAAGAAATTACAATATTTAGATCAAGAATCCCAGACTATGAGACATAATTGATCGGTCCTTAGTTCTGTTCTTCTGACAGTTACTTAATGGGATTCCCTCTGTAAAGAATGAGGAGTCATATCATTTGCATAAATGCTCTTCACTTCTTAGAATTGAAATAAATTATTCAATTATCCCCATAAAAAGACACCCACTCTTCAGAATTTTGCATATGAATAACAAATCGCAAGGGAATGTGTACAGGTATTAGCCAGTGTATTATTTAAATACAGCAGGGTACAATTTTGCTGCCCTAAAAACAGATGCTGAATTACCAAAATTGTCTTCTTACTTCTGCAGTCTTCCACCCTACTTCATATGAACTAACTATTGAAAATTAGGAAGTACGACTGTACAGGTTCATCAGCTGATTTATCCACAGGGTAGCTATCAAAGGAAGAATTAAGTTTATGTTTCATCACCAAATATATATATTTTTAAAAAATGGTAAATTTCCCCAGGAGTAAATCTATATACTATTAAATGTTGCAATCTATATTCTATCACTTTAATGAGAAAATGTCCATAAAAACACATTAATCTAATTTTCTAGACACCTTGTAACACTTTGTTTCTTAAACCAAAGGTGATAAGCACACAAGAGTGCAGTGTATCCATTGATATACCATACAATCTATGAGGTGGGTGTGTGGGACAAAATACAAGGATGTCTGCAGAACTTTCAAACTTTAGGTCTGTCACCATCACCAGAAAAGGAGCTTCTGAATGGACACTGGTTTAGAGGCATCATTAAACTTGAAGGAACAATTTCTTGAAAATACAAGATTTCCTTTCCTTAAACCCCATTAGTCTTTATAGATAAATGAAAGGCATCTCTATATTCATGTCACTGTATAAAAAGAAAATATGCACAACTAAATAAGGTATACATAATTTAATTTTCATGAGAAGATGAACTAACTACACCCTGGCCACAGAGACCTAGAAGTAATCATGTTACCCACAAATTTTACTCAAATTCTCACTGGCATGGAATTTCTGAAAAGCTTTTGTCTGCACAGAGTAGTACCAGTCTTCAAAATACTCTTTAATATGAGTAAGAACTACTCAAACCCTCAGTATGAAAAATAGTCTGTGAAAAATCTTGACATTTCCAAGTTTTTGTAGGACAACATACCTAAGTACTATGCTTTAAATAATTCCATTCTGTGTGCAAAATGTAGCCTACCTACCCTTCTTTAAGGAGGGAGCCCATGTCTTTACCAACATACACTTTTTCTAAATAAATATTTGTAACTACATAACTGATAAAGGATGATTTATCTGTAATAATCTTAAGTCAGTGACCAAATATGTCAAGTATCTATAGATTTATAAAACTATCACTTTGAAAGTATTAGTTTCCAGTATTACAAATATAATATACTGAGTAAATTATGTCTGCCAAGTCTGAGATGCAATACTTCAAAAAAAAAATCTGTTCTCCTTCATTTTCAGTCTATTGTCCATTGAGAATTATACTGACCCATAATTTCTCACCATTTTGATTCATGTATTTTTTGAACATTTTCATAAGAAATATGAGTTTTAACAGTCAAATTATTTTCTGCTTATAGTGTACATATATGCTACTTGTTTCTTACATGCTATATTTTAAAGACATAAGTTATCAGGTATCAGAAATGTCTTTTTAGTAATACTGTTCCAATTTGCCATGAGAAAATAAGGCTTCACAGTGTAAGCAACATTATAAATTCCATATCTTTATCATAGGTATAAACAGTGGTAAATAGAAACCAAGATTCATGTGTTTAACAAAAAATTAATGATAGAAATCTAAGGAATTCTAGAGCCTTCATCTAGTAGCTGATGGAAGCAGAAACAGACACCCACAGCTACACACTAAGCAGAGAGGGAGGAGTGATAAGCAAAGGGGTCAAGACAAGGCTGGAGAAACCCACAGAAACAGCTGACCTGAACAAGGGGGAGCTCATGGACCCTAGTCTGATAGCTGGAAAATCAGTATAAGACCGATCCAGATTCACTGAATGTGGGTGTTAGGAGGCCTGGGCAATCTATGGAGACTCTATGTATCCTCAGTATGTATCCCTAGTATACGAATGGATTTTGGTAACCCATTCCACATAGAGAAATGATCTCTCAGCCTAGACACATGAGGAAGGACCTAGGCCCTGCTGCAAATGATATGACAGACTTTGAAGACTCCCCATGGAAGGCTTCATCCTCCCTGGGGAGCAGAAAAGAGATAGGATGGAGTTGAGAGAAGGGAGGAGGACAGGGTAAAGGAACTGAGATTGACATGTAAAGCATGCTTGTTTCAAATTTAAATAAAAATATTACCATACAAAAAAGAAATCTAAGAAATTCAAAAGATTTGGCACGCAATAAGCTGGCAACACCTAAATAGGTCTGTAATTAATTTGAGAACTGTTACAGAGGATACATAGAGAAGTGCTTCCATCCAGAACACCCTATCATCACCCTTACTTAAGCACATATTTTCTTTGAAAAAGAAATAAAGAGTAGAAGCAAGTATTAGTAATACAGGAAGAATCAACTCTGTGTACACTGTTCTAATTGTGTCACAGACAGATCCTGTTTATTTGCCTTCAGCTATAAAACAAAACCATCTCACTTTGCCTAAAAATCAAAATGGATGGCATTTGTGCCTATATAGGAAATATTTTCTCAGTGTTAGCAATAACAATAATTATCACATTTCCTCAAGGTCTGCCAAAGTTTTAATTTGTTAATAACATAAACATTCATAAATTCTAGTCTTCATGAATTCTTAGTAATTAATGAAATAACAAGACATCATTAAATACATTGCAAGGTTAAAGCTTTCCAAAGTTTGTATTTATATATCTGCATTACATTCTTGTAAAATATGTGTATACATATATGATGATATGCCAATAATCTTCAATTTTTCCAAGAATTTAAACTTCATGAAGTCAGGGGCTAGGCTAGTTCCTACATATAACAGTGTTTGGATGAACTAGACACACATAATAATTTATAGATAAAATATTTACCAAATCCACAGAAACCATAATTGTACTTTATAATAGAAATTATGTTATTAAACACATAAGATGTAATAGTCAAAACTGTGCCACATATTTTCCATGTTTGTTTACAGAACAAGGAGTCCACACACACTCAGCACTGAAATGGTGTTTCATGTTTACAGATCATCATTTGCTGATTCCATTGATAAACGTCCCACATGAAAAGAGGGCTGATAAAATTTATTACAGCATGTATCTTCAATAACTTGTAACATACATTTACTACCATATAAATATCCATGGAATTCTGTCAATGAGTCATTTAAGTGTGAGAAAGCTATCAGATTGAATCAGGAAACTTGATTCATTCTTACAAATACATCTGACTGGAATGGCAGATTCAAGGCTGTCTTTGTTTATGGACTGAAGACCAACATCTGCAATATTTGCTTATTACTGTTTGCTTATTACTGTTTACATTAGGGTTCTACTTTAGGATGTGGTATACAAGGAACATTTAAAATGTGACTAGCTTCAAAATATTCCCACCAATTCAAAAATGAGCATAAATGCAAGCTACCCTAAGCTATGCATAACTTCAGGTGAATATGTAGGTATACCGACAAATTTACAAATATTGACATTTCATCTATAATTTTGTCTGTCAAATTTTCTTTAAAAGAAAATAATGCTAAGATATGGGGAAAAGTATTGCATCTCCTTTTAAATATTTTTAAGAAACAGTGTCTAGCTTAATATAGCAATCTTTGCTAACAGACATTGAGAGAAAACAACTATATTTATAAGGATTTCAATGAATTTTTCTTTTATGGACCTTAATCTTAATTCAGTCTTATCATGTGGCTAGTGCTTCATGAATTTTCTAAAAATGTAATTTTTAGTCACCTATAACATTGTGGTTATTGAAATGTTTACAGTTTGATTTACATGTTGGGAATAGTATGATCCTTTTGAATGAGACAAAACCATCAAAATTAAATGTCCTACAATTAATATGGTCTTTCTAGATAGTTATTAACTTCAAAATAGCTTAAAACCTAGTATCTGTCAACTGAAAATAAAAATATCTGTACTTTAAAGCATGCAACATGAATTACTTTTAATATGCTAGTCTCCTTCACCTCCTGCTCAAAAAGAAACCTTAATTTAATACTGATTGAGACTTTAAATATCATTACCTGAGGCAGCCATGGAGAAAAAAAAATACAGGTATAATAATGACATCCATGAATCAACACAAATAAAACAGTTAATTTACAATCATTAAGTATTCTCCAACCTTTTACAACGACACAGATGTAATTATAAACCACAGGATATTTTCTTTGGCCTAATGGTAAAGTAGATTATGGTAACCTCATTGTTGCATTCACTTTATTCAAGAGACAAACAACACACCCACATAATCCATCAACAGAAGGAGTATACACCAAGTTAATTTCAATAGCATCTTCCTCAGTACATGAGAATCAGGTCTATGTGACAGTATTCCTCCAGAAATAAAATACCTAATCAAATAACTTCTGGCTCTTTTCATTTCTCTCTGTTTGTGTGTGAACATATATGCTGTTTATAACCATGTGCTTGTAGTTGTTTATGTAAATGTATATATACTGTGTCATTTGTGTTTGCATCTGTATATACATGTGTCTGTGTGTGCGTGTTTTCTTTTTTTCTTCTTTTTTTTTTTTTGATCATTTTTTTTAAAGAATTTATCACAAGTACTCTAGTTACATCATTTCCAACCATACCCTCTCCAAGTCCTACTGTGTAAACCCCCCATTCCCAATCAAGTTTATGATCATCTCTCTAATTATTGGCCTATCTTTATCTCTTCCTTTATATCTTCTCTCTCTCTCTCTCTCACACACACACACACACACACACACACACTAAATAAATAATTAAACAGTCCCTGTCGATCCCTTTAATGTGTGGGTTTTAGATCTCAGTCAGGTCCTCATGCCTGTACAGCAATCACATTCCAGCCTGGACCATCTCCTCGGGTTTTAATTTTCATTTTTCTAAGAACTAAAACTTTTTAAGGGAATAAAGCAATATCAATTACAAATACCTGACCCATTCTAAGGAGCTATGGGTAATTGACTACTGGTAAGTGAGGGAGTGCCAGGTGTTTCTAAGCTCCTAGTATCTTAGCCAGCTCCAGTGAAAGGACACACATCACATTCAATAATATTTGGACAGAGCAAGTTGGTCATATTTTTGTTTTTAAGGCACACAATTGAGTAGATATGCAAATGTATATATAGAGTATATATAAAGTAGGTATGCAAATGTATATATAGAAAATGCACATATACATAAAGAACATAAATAAACAAATCTATAAGGAAAAAATAAGAAAAATCAAGAAATATCCACTAAAATATCAAAAACCAAGAAAAGCATCAGCATAATATATCTGAAGAAAAAACAGATGAATTTATTCCTGTCCTTCACATATAGAGATTATGTATATTAACTGAGTTTTTACAGTAAAGAATGTTGTAGGTGAAAATGAGCAGAAAAGCACCATTATCTTGTTTAAATATTTAAATTATTTTTACACATTAGATGTAAAGAAGTAACAACTTCTATTCATATTAGAGGAATAAACAAAGGAAGAGAAGGAAAAAGCTTATGTATGTATTTTGTACTCCTCCAGTCCATTAGACTCTGCTAACCTAGCATAGGGTGGACAAAGGAGAAGGCAGGAGGGAACTAGAGCTGGAAAAAGAGTCCACGCATAAAATAATAAGATTATTGTGTGGGCTGCAAAAGGTCTATGAAGTCCTTGAAATTGCAATGCAGATAATCTGCACTCCTATACAGAAAATTAGTCCCAATCACACCAAGCAAACAGTAGAACAAAATCCATGCAACTCCAGTCATATTTCACCAGGACCATACATCCATTGCTTATCTTCCATTTTATTAAGGGCAACAAAATACTTGATAAATCCCAAGGGCTCTCTTCTTAATTGGAAATACTTTTCCTACAATACACTCTGCCTATCTGTTCATCATACTTCATCTCCTCCCAGATTCAACCCGCACCTCCTCAACCATTCAAATCCACACCTTATTTTCCTCTCACATTAGAAAACAAAGAGGCAAACAATAAAATAAACAAAACCAGAATAAAACAAATCAATCCGTGAAAAAGAAGCAAAGAAAAATAATGAGAAACACATACACATGCACATACACACACACACACAAAATCCATAAAAACACAAATGGGAACCTGCAAAATATAAGCAGAAGACCACTAGGAAAAAAAAAAACCTGTACAAACTAAGCCTTAGAAGACAAAGGGTATCCAAAAATACCAATGAGTTAGTTTTGTGCTGGCCATCTTATCCTTTATTCTGAACTCAAGCAGCCATTTTACTTTTCTAATCATCTGAAAATACTGTCATCTTCTTCTGTTAGTTTCAGACCGTCATCCTGTTAATTACAGTGTTTTCCCCTACCCCAAAGTCTCAGAACACCTAGATTTAGGAAAGTTAAAGTTAAACTGTTTACTGATTAAAATTACTTATAGGCAGAACCAATTAACTGCTAAAGGTACCCAGTGAGTTGTTCTGTTCTGTTCAAATGTTGTAATATAAATTCCAATTAAAATCTATTCAAAAAACTTATTTTGCTTTATGAAGAAAAAAAAAAAACAAAATTAAAAGAAAGAAAAGTGGGTGTGGCTAACTTCCTTGGGTTGGAGTTTTCCTTCTGGTACTTTGTGAACGGCTGGATTTTTTTTTTTTTTTTTTTTTTTTTGGGACAGGTATTGTTTAAATCTGGTTTTGTCATGGCTTATCTTGTTGTCTCTGTCTATGGGAATATCAACCATACCCCAGTACAGGCCCATGCTCAGGAGTAGTTGGCCAATACAAAATGAACTCTATAGTCTTTTATGGACATTTTTCTTAAGCTTTGTTTTGCATCTTTCATCAATTTTGTCTTTTGTTTGTTTATCATTTTTGTGGAGCTTTGAATATTGTGTTTGTTTTTTATTTTGTTTTATTTACCATGTCCCAATAAAAAGAGAAAAGAAACATAAAATAGGGTGTTTGAGGATGTGAGGAAAATATGGGAGGACTAGGAAGAGGTGGGAAGAATTGTATTTAAAATATTATATAAAAAATAATGCAATGGCTTTTCTATAACTGAGGCCTTGATGAAGTCTGACAGAGTGTGAAAACCAGTTCAAATATTTGCTCTCTAGAAAGGGTTTTTTACCCATGCTCACCCTTCCCTATGGAAATCTTGTAATGAGTAGATGAATTGTGAAGTAAATGTGTGCTGTTCACATGAGCATAGCCATGCTAGCCCAAAGCAACAGACCCATCAGAATGGCAGAACTCCCCCTAGTTCAGATTCAGGAAAAGGCAAAGCTTTTGTCGGGCCCATGTGTAGATGTTGCCAGTGTGTATAGGGAGTACTGAGCACAGCTTCCTCCACCTGGATGTTTACAGCCTGAGACTGTACAGCCTTTTATATGGACATCCATCCCACTTAGATAAGCATACCTCCTCCTCTTCTAGCTGTGGACAATGAATCTGCGCCTCTGCTGCTGGTTTACAGCCATCGGAGCTGTTCTGTATGTGTGCATCTGTCTCTGTCCTCTCCTTATTCCCTCATCACTCCATCAAGTTTCTGACCCAAAAGTTGCATAGATCATGATGCTTTATCAACTTAAAAGGCATTAGTATTAGCTTTCATCAATCAACAAGGGAAAACCACCTATAAAACACATCTGTAAACACCATAGATACCCAGCAATGTTTGTAACTCTTCCTAATATTTGAATGACCAGGGTTGGGGTGTGCATGTGAGACTGTACACAGAGTATTTGTAAAAGGTTCCCAAACTAAGAGGGATTTCTTACTCGCTTCTCAGTGCATCTTTAAAAGAACTAAGTATACAATTTGTTGGAGTAGAAGGCTTAATCTATTTAAAAGAGTTCAGTGAAAGTCTATCATGTGTCAAAAAGGGGTCAGGACATCTTACATTTGAGAGCCTCAGTTTTCATCATTCTCAAGTTTATTTGTAAAAAGACGGTAGTACACAAAGCATCCACAAAAAGTGTTCAGGGTCTTCACCTTGGTGGATAGAAGTTCTTTATATGATGCCTTAAAATGGGCCTGAATACCTTTGTGAGTATGACTTGACTGAAACAGAAGCCTGGGGGGACTGAACTGGAGCTGTAGCTTGAAGCTTGGTTTGAGCCTTAAGCTTTGAACAGCACAGCATGAACATTTGGCCATGTACACACGAGTCTGCTTCCCAAACTTGAGATGGGTAGTGAAAGAACTCTGTGGGGCCTTTCTTTGGCAAGGGCCCTCTGACATACTAGGGTTAATCACTTTAGGCTTCACAAGGGCCTTGATGGCCTCTGCAAGTGCTCTCGTTGCCTTTACATGATTTCCTGCTCTTCCTCCAGGCCCTTCTTGTCTTGGCAAAATGAATGTTCTTCAGACTGCTTCAGAGATTCATTCATATCTTTGTAACCAGAATTTCTTGGTGCCATTTCTTTGCCATTTTGTGTGTGGTAGGGTTCTTGGTTTGGCCATGTCTTCACAGAAACACAGAGTTCTCCAAAGGCCAGCGACTAGAAAGAGACTAACTATGTCCTCTTAAATAAATACTAAGCTTCACTCTTCCTCTACCACAGGGTTTCTAATACATGCAATGCTTTGTAAATTATAATGTGCTCTAAGTGTCTCACATCCTCTGAGAAAACAACTGTGGGTAAACAATAAATAAAAAGTACTCTGCAAAATAATGACAAATAAAGTAGAAAGTTTATAAATGTAAATGGCGAATGTAAGGATGGAAATTATCTGCTAGATATGTATTTGGTGGCTCTGGGAAGTTTTGCTATCATTTGATGCATGTGTAAAGATACAGGAAGAACTAATAGCAGTTTCTAAAGAAAATGCTTGACATTATGACTTTAGTGAGAACATAGCACATACCAGTACACCCTTAGCTTTCAAGAATTCCATAGTCTTTATGTTACTGTCATATAATCCTGAAAGCTTTGTTCATCTGCAGTTTTCTTGGGCTGAAACTTAATAATTTTAGACAGAGGACTAAAGAGAGTACAACTAATTAACTAATGTTTTTCTTGTTGCCTCTATTGTATGCTAAAAAAGATCCTGCCAGTAATTTAGTTAAAGGCATGAAGAGGCCACCTAAACTTACACTATCTCAGTTTGTACATATTGCTAAAATTCCTTCCCAAGGGGAGGCCTAGATAATGTCTCCTCTTTCCTATGGGTTCACAGACTAAGGGCGGCACAGATTCCACCAAATTCACTCTGGGGAACAAATTAGTTTATACTGCTTCCATACAGAACATAGAAAATAGGTTACTTACATGGTCATATGTACATATGACATTTGAGTGTAGGATAGGATCTGAGTCCTTCCCTCCTCTTTCAAATCCCAAACTTGGCATTATTATTTACAGCTTCCTCTTATTAAAACTCCATTTAAAGAAGAAAATTCTATTTTAAATACATTTATTAATAATGCCTTACAAAATTTTCTATGAACTAATTATCCACATTTTATTCATTCAATGTTAAGACATTTTTCAAGCCCAACTATGTAAAAATATACATTTCCTGCCCCTGATGCTTCCATGATTGCCAGGCCCAAGGAGGAACAGAGGGCTTGGAGAAGGAGGGAGGTGCGCTGACATGAAACGCCATCACCATAGAACAGTTTTATCTCAAAGACAATGGGATTTCAACATTAATATCTAGAGAGCTGAAGAGGATCCGTCAAGCTCACCTATGTCCAGTTGCCCAAAGCCAGTAGGAGAAATCCCAGTTAAAGGACACCAGAAGGTTGTCTGCCCATCACATACACTCACTTTTCTTCCCCTATGGTTCCTCTTTAAAGAAAATATGCTCATTTTTCACATGGTTCATACTTGCTGGATGTCTCATGAATGAACAGGGATCTACTAGTTCTCAAACATTTTACAAAGCTACCTCTGAAAATCTGTGGATGCTGAGGGGAAATAAGGGCTTCACTAGCAAGAGGTGGCAACCACTATTATTTTATTTTTTTAAATAAATAAATATTCAGTTATTTATTTATTTAATTTGTTTACATCCAAGAAACCCCTCCCAACTCTGCTTCCAGTCCCTCCTCCTAGCCCCCTCTGTCCCCACACCCTAATCCAGTCCTCCTCCATTTCTGTTCAGGAGAAGGCAGGTCTCCCATGAATATCAACAAACACGGCATATTAAGTTGCCGTAAGTCTAAATACCTTGCCGTGTATTCAGACTGGGCAAGGTGACCCACTATGACGGGTAAGGTCCCAAAAGCCAGAAAAAGAGTGGAAGACATTGCCTGTTCCCGCTGTTGAGAGGACCAAGAAGACTAAGCTACATGACTCTAACATGTATGCAGAGTGCCTAGGCCTGCCCCATGCACTTCATTTCTTAACATTCTCCAGGGCAAAAGAGGAAAAAAAAAATCTAAATTTACATTTGCATTCAGTTACTGCCAAATCTCTATGATTATATATATATATATATATATATATATATATATAGAGAGAGAGAGAGAGAGAGAGAGAGAGAGAGAGAGAGAGCGCATTGTTAAGAAAGTAGAAATGGGAATGACACCCAAGACTTCATTTTTTAGTTATTTATTTATTTTTATGCTATTCAGTACTCAGGTTCTCTTACCAAAGTCACCTGTAATGATCTGGAGTTACGGACATCTTCTGCAGATGAGGTGTGGGACTTCATGAGTTCTCTCTCAGCATTGTAACTGCTTCACAGACTCAGTGGGACAATGTAACTCTAACTTTGCCAACATCCTAACTTTCAAGGCTTATACTATTCCCTGATTGAGGAGAGCAAATCTGTTTCTCTATTGTGACCTACCCTGTGTCTTTTCTTTTAGCTCCATCAGCAGATTCCACAGTGTATCCAGATTAACTATAAACATTCCTAAAAAGAGTGGTATTTGTTGTTGTTCTTGTATTTGAGGCACAAGGATGAACCCAACTAACAATCTAAGTAATGGTGGAGAGGCTACCTTAAATGCCCTTCCCTGATAATGAGATTGATCACTACCTTATATGCCATCATGGAGCCTTCATCTAATAGCTGATAGAAGCAGAGACACCCACAGCTAAACATTGAGCCAAACTCCTGGAATCCAGTTTCAGGATGGAGTGATGAGCAAAGGGGTCAAGACCAGGCTGGAGAAACCCAAAGAAACTTCTGACCTGAACAAGGGGAATCTCACAGACTCCAGTCTGATGGCTGGGACTGAACCAGACTTCCTGAATGTGGATGTTAGTTAGGAGGACTGGACAATCTATGGAGCCTCTGATAATGGATCAGTATTTATCCCTAGTAAAATAATGGACTTTGGGAGCCCATTCCACATAGAGGGAAATTCCCTCAACCTAGTCACATGGGGAAGGGCCTAGGTCCTGCTCCAAATGATATGATAGACTTTGAAGACTCCCTAAGGAAGACCTCACCCTCCCTGTGGAGCAGAAAGGGAATGAGAGTTGGTGTGGGAGACAGGAGAGGGCAGGAGGGTGAGGGAACTGGGACTGACATGTAAAACAATTTTGTTTCAAATTTAAATAAAAAATTATCAAAAAAAAAAACTTTTCAAAAAACTGATGAACATCAACTAAACATTTCCTTTCCCAGGTATCATTTAAAAGCTAGCTCCCCAATTCAGTAAGCCTAATCTGTTCTGTTTCCCCAGTTGGTCCCTAACCAGGTCTGTTAATCCACTTAGGTAGTCCTAATCAATATCTTCCTCTGTCCTGAAGGTTAATATTGAAATCTAAAGTCACCATGTACAAACTAGAATCATTACATTTTTAAACTAAGTGAATATCAAAACTAATAATCTTTCATTCATCTATGTAAACTGAGCTTACTTTGCATTAAAGTTGAGTCATCTATTTAATTTTTTAAATTTCATATCTGAAATATATATATGTATATATATATATATTTGCTTGCTTCAGTTTTATTAGTTTAATGCCAATCTTTCACCCATCATTCCTCCTAGAAATTTTACATTATTTAAATTTATACATTAAGGAAATCATCCTTGCTTTAAACTAGCATTACAGAAATATAGTTAAATTCCCATAAACATAATTCTTTGAAATTAAATTGCAAGAAAAATAGTTTTATATTTTAACTAATCTAAAATAGTTCTTCTTGAAAACAGAATATCTTCTCTTCATACAACTTTACTTAGCATAAATCTAGATTTACAAATGTAATAAGGCATGAAAACTATTACCTCCAATTCTAATATTTCATAATCCTAACTTGGATCTTTTATATTGACTGAACTTGTTTTCATTATCGCCAAAGTATTGAGAATATTTGTAAACCCTTCACTAGCTCAGGCAATGTTTTCCTAATGAAGTTCTCAAAGAAATCAGAGTGTCAGTTGCACACACACACACACAAATACAAAACAAACATGCAAATGCAAACATGCACATGTGCACACATCACCCATACAAACACACAGATAAACACCTGCACACACACAAACGCACACACACATAAAAAGAACATGTACATTCATAAAGGAAATGCTCAGTCTCACGGATGAGTTTCACATATGGATGGATTTGTAGACTTCTGAAGCAGTGTATCTCCCGAGACCCCACTCTACTGTAAATGAGCTATTATCCAAATCCTGAGAGGCAGAAACTGTCAATAAACTACACCTGGCCCCATGATGCATTTTGATTGTTTCATGCTTCCAAGATCACTACTGTAATGTGCATTGACTTTCCTTTTGATGAGTTTCATTCCGTTTGTATTGGAGATTTAAATGCATTAGAGTTATGCTGTAAAGAGGCCATAAATCTCCTTGAAAATGAATTTTGACATTGTCACAAGTGATTTTTATCTTCTTTTTATATTTTTTTGTGTTTTTGTGCAATGTAGATGACTTTTTCCCTTACTGAGAACACATCTTAAATAGAAACTCAAATGTTAGCTAACTTGATATGGAAATGTTCACGCTCTCAATTTGGAGAAGATTCTTTTACTAGGTTAAACAAACTCAAATTCTAACTGCCATTGCATTAACTTTTTCAAAGAAGAAAATGCCAACGGGAACACACCTTGGAGGCATGCCAGGCATAAACTATAATCAAATGATAATTATAAGTCCCATGTAAATTTTCCCAACACGTGTTGAGGCCTATTTGGACGTGATTACAGGAGTCTACTAAACTCAATGTTTTTTCTTTTCCTTTGCTCTTTTCCTCTCGGGGTTATCCTGGTTTGCTTTCAAAACATGTTTGTGTACAAAGTAAGAGGATTATCAGGTAGGGGAGCTAGCTACCAAGTCTGAAGACCTGAGTTTGTTTGGTCCTGATAACTCTGGGATGGATTCCAAGAACTGACTCCTACAAGTTGCCTTCTCACTCCCACGCATGCTCAAATCAACGCTAAACAAATAAATAAGCGATAATTAAAAGAAAACTTGGTCATAAACTATGAAGATTTTGCTGATGTCTTCACACATAGAGAATGTCTTTTCTTATTCCACAAAGTGCAATAGGGTTATTGTTTAATGACTCATTTCATTTCCTGTCTCACATTCTATACATGAAGCTCACAGGGAAGCATGCTTCCTTTCTACATTAGAAACACAGTTCAGAGCTTTGGGAAACTCATTTGCTGAAACTATGTGACACAAAAAATAATAATATAAAATGAAGATATTTAATTTTGAGTACTACTGCTCTTTTTTGGAAAATCACATACACTTTATCATTATGATGTATATTTGTTCTAGTGATAAAAATGTTTTTCACACTGCAAACTTGGAGCTACAAGTCGGTTCATGTAAGTTAAAGCATATACTGAGCTCATTTCTGTGCCCAGGAGTAGTTTAACATTGTCTGCACATACTTTCATGACAATATTGTCCAAATATCAAAGATTATAGAAATTCCTCTTCACTGATACTATTATACAGTCTTGGTAATAAACAGTAAGTTATAATAATATCGTACTTTTAAGAAGTAGTAGATATTTATGCCTTTAACCATTTCTAGCTCACATTACACATAATTACGAAACTGTAAGGATGAAGTTTATGCCTTATGTGAATACACAACTATGCCATCCAAGAGCATTGCTCAATGAGATGAATTTTAACATGTATAGCAATGACCAAGGCTCTGTGTAAAATCCCATGCTTTACTTTCGCAGTGCCATAAAGTCTTCACAATGGCAATATGTTTACTTTCTTTTTATCAATATTTCAACATACACACCAGCATCTTGAACCATGATACTGAGCCAGTATGTTGAGTGGCATTTGTCCACTTTTGGCATAGTTTAACTTTTAGAGCAGTTCACGGTCCTAGGATAATGTTGTAGAGATAGGGCAGGGATCTCCCAGCAAGCCCTATGCACCCAGCAGTTCCCACTGTGTGATGCACTGTGCTGCACTTACAGTGAGTAATAAGCCAAAGAACATTTTCTATTTTTAAGTAGAATGAACAGCTGATTCAGATATGCTTACATAGTATCTTTCTCTGATAAATGTTTCTAAAAGATATTTACCCATAGAATTTCATTTATTTTTCAAGAACAGTTTTAGAGATGTGTTGTTAGTTACCAATTCTCAGTTTTTAATAAGGTAACCAACTTCCTGCATGCCTTTTATATGGAAAGGGGCTGAAATCACACCCAGCCTATGAACAGTTTTTCAAATGTAAGTCTAATCAATGTCTATCATTGCATGGGTGGAGTTCTTCTTCAGGGATCTCTCCCTGGTCCAATTTGTGCTGATGTAACAGAATACAAATGAGAGAGCATTTTTCCTGACAGTGTACTCTCTGCTGTATCTGCAGCAACCATAAAAATGGGAAACTAGAATAAGCTGACTAAATATGCCATGTTCATAAGGGTGTTCAGGCAATGAATAAAGGCAGCACCTTCGTGGTCTAGCTGTCCCTCAAGGGCAACATCTGTTAATACCACAACAACACCTGGATTGTGGGGGAACACACCCATTCCATTGTGCAACTATAAGGTGGCAAGTCCCAAAAAATTGGAGCATTCTAATCTGGAGGCAGGCCTTAAGACCAGGAAGTACACAAAACTTACAAAGTTCATGATTAGACAACTCACAAAGTGTCAGGAATTTCCTGAAACTTAGAATGAACAGTGTACTTCTAAGGCTATATAAGCAGTAACAATAACTGAAGAAAGATTTTTAAGCAGCTGAGATTCCTATAATCCATTCTTGCTCCATACATGCAGCTTTCCCAAGTATCTACCCATGATAGGGTGGGCTTTATTGGTCACACAGTTGCATTTTTCTATAAGTAGCCCTTCACCTATACTCCTGGATGTAACCCAGTAACATCATTGGTTCACAAATCAGCCATTGGGTGGAATCACCACTTTGGTGGTCAGTGACCTACCTGGTATGAACATGTATTTGTTTACATTTCCCCTAGCAAAGCCACACACCACTGCCCAGAGCTAACTTACTACTGCCAAATATGTGAGGACGAATTCACATTCCTAAGAGAGGACTGTGTTTATGGATTATAAAGATGAATAAGAAGCATTTCCTAAAATAAATACACATGGTATAAATATTGCTCTTAGGAAAACACATTCTTTGGCTGTAAACTTGGTTCACTATTAACAAAGCTTCAAGATTCATCTGGGGGTTTCAGTTTTTACATTTTTTTACCTAAGTTTTTACTACCTCAAAAACAGGCACTTGGCTATGCAACTCAGTTATTCACTCTATGAACCTAAGTATTTACCTCATTGGTGCTGATGGACGGGAACAAAGAAATAGGTCAGAAAAGGGAGAAAAATAAGAACAGTTTCTACTTTAAATATTCCAATAAATCAATTGTGAATTATTCATACCATGTAAAGTTTTGTATCTTTGTTAATATACTCATTTCACCTGGAGTTGGTGGAAATATTATAAGGGCAAAACCTGAAGAGCTATAGAGAGATCAGTACTTGTGGAAATCGTGCTTGCCTTAGAATCCACAGTGTCCACCTGCAAAATGAGTCAGGCAGGAACAGTCATACTAAAGATCTACTGATACAGCTAGACCACAGCAGTGCCCTGCCGGAAATGAGTTTCTGTTCCTCCTGGCTGTAATAAGAGCTACAGTACAAAGTGAGGCTGATTAATTATACATTTCAACCATTAACAGTATAGTTTCCTTTATTCTACAATAACACAACTTTCATCATGCCTTTAAGCTCAACATTAGCACATATAAATACATATTACTGAATATTATTACCATCAAATTTAAAATCCACTTGGAATTTCAGATTACATTCAGTAATGTGTATCTTCTCTCACAAAAAAAAAGAAAAGAAAAGAAAAGAAATAATCTTACCTAAAATGTGGTTGGAAACGCATGCTCTCTGTTACGATTATTATAACACCCAATAAAATAATAACTCTGCCTGAGGATGCACTCCTCAGAGCAAGACAGATATTTAAAGAACCAAACAGAAAGGCTTTTGGAATATTGGTTATGCTGATATCCCCTCAACATATTTAGCATGCTTGAGCACATAAGAACATTTATTTTTTAAAACATATCCAAAAGGTTAGCTCACAGACTGCTACATTATATTCTGTGCATCATCACCTAGATGATACTGAGGAAAAGTTACTCACTGATTCTTTCATTTTTAATTTATTTTTAGTTAGAAACATAATTGCACCACTTCTTCTATTACTGCTCCCTCAAACCCCTCCCATGAAACCTCCAACTCACTCTTTCAAATTGATGGTCTTGTTGATTATATTAGTACACACACACACACACACAGAGAGAGAGAGAGAGAGAGAGAGAGAGAGAGAGAGAGAGAGAGTCTATTACTGCTGTTTTTGTGTATGCCGTTGTTTCAGGGCAGATCAATTTGATTGGCCAAACAATCCAGGGCTTATCCCTGATAGAGTAAATCCCCCCTGTCTTAGCCATCATAAGTGGCTTGTAATTATCTACTGGGCGGGGAGGTCCTGCGTGGTTATCCCCATCAGCATTAGCATGTCCAATGTTATGCCATTGTTTTTGCAGCCCTTTCTAGAGAGTCTCACAGCAGACTTCCTGGGCCTCTGGCTCTCACTCATTGAGTGATTCTAATTTCCTCATACAAAAAAAAAAAAAAAAAAAAAAAACACTAAATTAGAATAAACTTAAGTTCACATCCTCACATCCTTTTATAAAATATGATTTTTAAATACATCAATATTTTGACTAATTCTTTAATGCCTGTTACAGAGTTATCAAAAGTTAAATGATTGAACTAGGAATGACCACAGGGTAACAAATGTGTTGCTAATAGACCCAATGAAATGGTCTGTAACATTTATAAACTGTGTTTAAAAGGAAAACTATCTTTGATAATTACTTGATTTTAAGGATTCCCATTTAAGTTCTTTGTTCCCTGCAGATATTTTGCATCCTTATCTTATAGAAAGGTACTTGAAAGTGTTTTCTTAAACAAATTCTATGAAAATATTTACACATTTTCACTATAAGATTTTTAGCACAATTCAACAGCAGTTCTGTTAGAAACACAAGCTCGGTGTTTTGGGGGAAAATCATGTTGCCAAATTTCAGTCATAGAATTATTGGTATTTTTCTTAGTTATGGTTACTATTACTGTGATAAAACACAATGACCAAATCAAGTCAGGGAGGAAAGGGAATTTTGGCTTATGATTCAACATCACAGAAGGAAGTCAGGACAGTAACTCACACAGGGCTGGAACCTAGAAGCAGGAGCTGATGCAGAGGCCAAGGAGAAGTTGAGCCAATTCTAATTGGTCTTAAAAATCCAGAGTCAGCTATCAAGGTAAATGCTGAAAGATCAGAGAAAAAACAAAAAAGGAGCCAGCCACTAAAGATCTTACCTCTGTGAAACCCTTAGACCAAAGAAGTTTGAGCTCCTGTCTCCTCCTGTCTCATATTCCTCATTCTGCCAAGCCATATCACTTTCTGTCTCTGCCTTCCTAGTGCTAGGATTAAAGGTGTACGATCCCAAGTACTGGCATCAAAGGCATGAGATCCCAAGTGCTGGAATCAAAGGTGTATGCCACCACTGCCCAGCCTCTCTGATTAACTAGTGGCTAGCTCTGTACCCTGATCCCCAGGCAAGCTTTATTTGTTAGACCACAATCAAAATATCATCTATCGTTACTGGCTTGCTCCTCATGGCTTCCTTAGCCTGCTTTCTTATGGGACCACCAGTACAGGACCACATGGGCTGGTCCCTCCCCTCATGGCCAGCAATTAAGAAAATACCCTACAGGCTAGTCTACAGCATGACCTCATGGGCCATTTTCTCAGTTGTATCTCCCCCCCTCTCCAATTACTCTAGCTTGTGTGAAGTCAAAATAAAATTAATCAGCACATTAATGGTTCATGAGTTTATAGTTATTTATTCTCATAGTTCAAGCAGAGTCAAACATCTGAGGGCAAGTTTTCTCTCCAGTCATTCCAACGTCTAAAATTTAGTATCTTATTTCATGCTCTTTTGCTTACTATGCTTACGCACATGAGGAGCAAAGCCTGTGAATGTTTACATATGTGAAGGGCAAAGTTCTTGTATGCTTACACCTGTGAAGAGCAAAACCCACATATGATTACACACTAAGCACATGCATCCTTACACACTGCACATGCTGTCTTCAAATACTAGAGAGTAACATGCTTCAGATTGTGAATAATTTTAGTTCTTAGATTATACACATAGACAAAATTGGCTAGTCACCACTAATTCAAAGTTCCATTTAGAATTGAAAGAATCCAGATTTTTATTTTCTGACTAGGAATCTTGAACTCTATTTAAAATGACAAAAAGAAAAGCACAGTGGATTACAGGATTAAAGATGGTACAAACACTACCTAAGGACTCTGTTTCTGTCAGTCTCATGATGCTCTGTTGCCTTTCAGTTATACAATGGAATTTCTTCAGTGCTTTCCTTCTATTTATCCCCAGTGACAGAATACGACCCCCTGCCAGCCTTTATTGTACTTTACCTCCTAGACTTTCAAAGATGCTGCAGATCACAGAAACACTTCTTCCCCTTAATATATCTATTTAATCCTTACAATCATCAACTAGTATACTTGTTTTTCAAAATGCAAATGTGAAACCTTCAAATGGATGACAGATGTTTACACTTCCTGTTAGTGTGATGCTAAATGATACAGGAAGGAGGCTGTCCCTGAGAATGAGCACTGGAAGCTTCTCAGGGTAAAGCAAGAGATGACAGGCACATTAGGTTATTCAGCCTGCACATCAAAGCACATTGGGCTACTGGGAAGTTCTGGACAGCCGTACACTCTCTTTCTTCTAGGATCTAATTCCCATCATGACTTTCTCACAACCCCATTCATCCTTCCTGGGAAAGCTTAAATACCCACCATGACATCACCAAACTTGCTAGCTTCTCCCAAGGCCTGCTGGCATTTCTTAATTAACACGTGTTTCAAATAATAAGTACACCTTAAACTCTTTGCTAGCTGACTTCTGTTTGGCAAAAATAAGCCTTCAATAAATATTTGCTGGAAGTCAAGTTGAGAGTGTAGCAAAAGTGAAAGTATTGAAGCATGAGGGCTTTGTTAGCTGTTAATGAAATTGGATTTTCTAATGAAGATAATGGGGATATTGACTTTCACATAGGTCCAGGATTAAGATCACTTTAGCATGTCAGCACATCTTGTGAGCAATATGGAGAATGGATTAGTGGAGGTTAAGCTAGTAATAAAATGCTAAGATGTACAGAGACTGAGACTAGATTATTCTTCTGGCACCTATTTGGGAAATCTCTTTGAAGAGCTTTGCTTTGTGTGACAACTGCTCTGCTGAACAATTAAAAATGACCCACAGACCTTCCCAAAAGCCAATTCCTCAGCTCAAGTCCTTCTTCCCAGGTGATTTCAGTTGCTAACTGAAGCTAAATGATGACACAAAAAAGTGGTGGCTTCTATTTATTTGTTTTCATTTGAATATTTTCATAATTGTATACCACAAATATTATGTACTTTAATAATGTGTTCATCTATGAATGATTTACACGATTAAATAGACCAAAGCTACAACCAGTGCCAAGATGTCATAAAAATGTCTTCTTTAACTTCTACCAGAATTCAGGAGCACTGGCATTTTCCTCTCACTTCAGTAAATGACATCTGACCTTTCTCTTACCAAATGGTTGCAGCTCAGCTTTTAAGAGCAGCATCATGGCCTGCACTAGATCCACTAACCTTCCCAAACCATCCTGGTGTAACTTCAACTTTCTTCCTACCCTAGGATGTGTGGACATAAGGAAGGCAGTCTTCATGAAACCAAGAAATGTCCAATGCCAGTGTAAACTTTTGGACTTTTATATGAATAAAATTAGTCTAAAGCCAAATTAAGAGGAAGAATTATTTTTATAGGACCTCAAGAAATTATCAATAAAAGGTTCCTAATTAAAGGAATAGTAAATGAATTTTCAGTATGACAATCACAACAGGATTTTTAAATGTATCAATATTATTAATTATTTCTGTATCTTCCTACCTCAGGAATGATTGGAAATTATATTTCGTGTTGGGAATAATTTTAAATATTTAAATATTATATTCATTCAAAAATATCAGGTTTGCTTTCATAATTGAATAATCATTTAAATAGTAATAGCTGTTGCCATTTTTCAAGAAATTATATGGGGATGTCACCATAAAATTGTAAGAGACATGTTTTCTATTTAATTGTTTCAGGAACAAACAAACAAAAAACACCAAATGTGGAAGAAATTGGAAGAAACATGAAGGCTTATATCCTGAAACTCCTATCCTGTGGGGACATTATTCTGTAACTTGAGTGCACTATTAAAAACACTGAATCAGGTGGATGTTAAGAAAGTTTGATAGTTAAAATGAGAATTAAAGCAAAGCATAAAATTACCAAAATAATTATTAACATAGTTGATTGAGCAAATCAAACAAGCTTTTCCATATTGACTTTACTACATATCCTTATATTACACATCAGTTTCCTTTATATACTCTTGTGGTACCTTTTACAGCCTATCAGTAGAGTATAAAGTACTGTTTTTACAAAGATGATAATCAGAAGACTCATCACAAAGCAATCTTTATATCTAGCTAAGTTTTGTAAGATCTTGGGAAAAATGAAAAGAAAATGTAGAGGAGATGAAACCTACTTAAAACATACTCATATGTTTGTTGTTTGTGACAGGGAATCCTGATGAGATGGTCCTCCGGATAGCTGAAGTTATGAAGAACTAGGACTTTCCCTGAAATAATGAAGAACTGAGGAATTCCCATCGAGCACAATAAATAGTATGTAACAGTTTAGGTGGATCTATCTGCAAGGTTATTGTATGGGCTTGTGTCTCACCAGCTCACAGAAGTTTCTGTTGTGGTTGTTTTCTCATGATTCAGAGCTATCATAACAATGTTCACAAGCAAAACAGCTGCATACTGCAACTTGTAAACCCTGCCCCTGCTGGCGTGGACAGAGATGTTTGCTTCCACAATAAATGACCCCATGCAGGTTTGGCTCTATGACTTTGTCAGTTGTTGTAAAGCTCTTTGCCTTCTTCCCCTGCTCTTTAGCTAATGATCCTTATTTCCCACAGTCAGCATGCCTACTTGAAATACCCACTTCCTTTTAAGATGCAACTATAATTTTCAGTGACCTTGGAAAATGTGTAACCCAATGTATTCGAATTATATGTGAAATTAGATACAGCAAAGGCTGGAAAGAGTTGAGTAGAATCCTGCATGTAACAATGAGATCTCTGTAAATTTTGACAGGAGAAGTTTTTAACCTCAGAGTACGTTCTTCCTCCGCTGTATTTGGGTCATATTATCACCTACTACAGAGTTATCGGGATAATTTGATGAGATAACATATGTGAAAACCTTGTAAACTATGAGGTCGAATACAAATGTACCACAGGGTTTATATCAGCATTATCAGAACAAGATTGCCATCTAATGGCAGCCATGCAGTTACTAGTGCCCTAACTCAGAGCCCAAGTAAAAAGGGAACAAAGTCAGTTGGTGACACCTCAAGGAGACAACTCATGTCACGAATGCATATTTGCTAAGTACTATGAAACAGTGCATCTCAGCAAAGTTTTACAGTTGCTCCTTGTAGCAATTCAATATGATTGAGAACTTTTATATATTGCAAGCAAGAATTATATAGTATCGCACACAAAGTTGTAATTGAACACTATATTTAACCCTTTCTTGAACTTGCTAATTCTTTAATCCTGACCAAAAAAGTCTTTTTATGTCTCCATTCACTCATCCCTGAGAGGATAGAAATAATATCCTGTGAAAACGGTTGGAAAAGAAAACGAGATAGCAGAGAGTGCTGATAAATTATATCCTAAACTAAGGCCCAAAGCACCCTGTTCCCGGATGGGCACTTTGCATGATGCAGATGACAAATCTGATGTCTCTTCAGCTTCTCTGCTGGGATCAAAGGCAAACATTAACTCAAAGATAATAATTTACAAAGCTCATGAGGCAGAACGGTTTTCAATAGTAGCTTTAGTATTTTTGAGATTTTAAATATTATAGGGACTAATTTTATTAGGATAGAGAATCCAAAACTGTTGAGTCCAGCTGAGGCATCTCTTGCTTCTCATTTATCACTCAGGCTCCAAATTTCTTAACATGATAAGAGTGTGAGCTACCACCTAACTCAGTAAATATTATTCTTGTTTTATTTATTGCTAAAATTTCATGAGTTGGTAAGTAAATGACAATCAGAATGAAGTCTATTTCAGACTGTCATTTTGTTCATACAAAGAAACTCAAAAGTAGTGAAATATAAATATAAAAGACGTTTGGTTTTGGCCCTTTGGAAAAAAGAACTCAGCTGGATTTATTGTTTTTATACAAGACTTGATGCCCCCAAAGTAGAACATAATATGTAACTGCTGTATTTTTGGTATTTATTATTACAATCCTTTATATGTCTCCAGTTATAATAGGAATGACCACATTTTGCTTTATTCCTCTGTCATAATCTTTATCAAATTCTTCTATCTTTTATCATAGCCTAAAGTTATGCATCACTAGTATTTTCTGTTAATACCTCAAAAATTCCTCAAGCTTATTTTACATGAATCAAGTGTGTGTGGGGGGGGTGTTATATTTTGCTAAACTGTTCTATAGTCAATAAAAATTCAGTCAGATATTGGACTGAAAACCTTATATCGAAGAAGCAGAGAGGGAGCGACCGACTCAGCCAGCACATCTTCTCTCCACAAGTCCCGATCAAAGAGAGCGTCTGAATTCCAATTCCTGTCTGTCTTCCCTACCCCTATTCTTGGTTTCTCTATGGCTAATTCCAGTCAGCCAGTTACTGGCCCCTCCCCCTAATTCAAGTTAACTTTATTAATACAGTCTAGGAGTATCATACTGTGATCAAATATCCCATAACATGGAGGCATTAATAAAAAATTAAACTTGATGAGTTTCTTTTTGTTATGCTTACGTGTTATTGGGGCTGACCACTGTGTATGGGGTAATCAGTTGGAGGTCCATGCCTGGTGGAGACTAATTCTCTCTTTTCTCAGCTTACATTAGTTGCCTTTAGTTCTCTGTCTATGGGTTAGATCCTAAAATTTTTTTCATCATCTTTCCATGTTAGTATGTCTCTAGATTCTGTCATTCAGGTCTTGTTTGTACAGCCATTTCCAGGCTGTACAAAGTCTCACAACAAACTTCTTGTTCCTCTTGTTCTTACATCTTTCTGTCTCCTTTAGCCTTACACTTTAGCCTTAGGTGTAGGAGTTATAACAGAGATGTATCCACTAACCCTGAGTACCTCACAACCCTTTGTTGTCTGCATTGGGACCAGTTATGGTTTTATAATAGTCTCTGTGGTGAACTGAATGGTTTCGATAGCCTTATTTATTTGAATAGTTGGAGGAACTATTTAGGAAGATTTAGAAAGAGGTGCCTTATTGGAGGAGGACCATCATTGTGGGTGGGCTTTGAGGCTTCAAATGCCCATACCATTCCCAGTTAGCATACTACCTCCCCTCTACTTTCTCTCTGCTTTATGGTTATAATTTCAGTATGTAAGCCCCCAGACACTGCTCCTGTAGCCATGTTCCTCACCACGATGGTCATGGCACTCACCCTCTGAAACTGTGAGAAAACCCCCCAATTAAATGTGTTCTTCATAATTTGCTTTTGTCATGGTGTTCTTTCACAGCATCAGAAAAGTAACTAAGTCTCCATTTGCTGTAAAGTTTCTTTGATGACGGCTGTAAGCTACACTTATCTGTGGGTATAAGAACAAGTTTTAGAATGTAGTTAGAAACTATGCTGGTCTAGCAAAGTGGTAAATGTAGGTTCTCTTATGAGATTCATGAATTCACTAGCTCCAGATGTTTGGCTAGCTTTCTGAGACATGACTTCCCTCATGTTGAGTGTGTAAGTTAGATAATTATTAATCATCACCAACATATGAGTATTATTACCCCACCCACCTTACGAATATCCTCCCAAGCTGGCCACTGTTTAGTTCATAGGCCTATTAGTTGGACAAGATTATTGATTACTGCTCTCTCCTGTTAGATTGCATAGTACTTCATGTTCTAAAGAAACTAGACCACAGGAAAGAGGTTATATTGCTAGATCTAGCTGGAATAATCTGAACCCTGTGCCCTCAAAGTACAGGGTCTTGACAACAGGGGCTTAATCGTCAACCTGTAAGAGCCATCCAAGAGAAACAGCAATAGTTTATGCTGTTTGGGGGAGTAACTTGAACTACCATGACTAATAACTCAAGCAGAGATTTCTCATGTCTGGTACTGAATTTTTTTCTTAGGTAGTCTATGGCTCTTCTGGGGAACACTGTCATCTAAATCACATTGCTTCATGTGTGTATTTACTAACTTCAAAATTTTATCTCCAAAGTTAAGCAGCATAAGTTTCTGAGTTTTTTACAACTTCGTTGAAGATATCCTATGCCCACTTCTTTTGATCAAGATGCACCATAATTCCTACAATCTTACAGTTGACTTTTATAATTTCCTTGTGTTAACTTTGTTGCAACTCTTTAAACATTGCCATTCATATTAGCAAAACCACTAGGGGTTCATCTCTAGTCTGTTGTGCTCTTACCCATTAAAAATTAGTAACAAAATTAAATCCTTAATTAATAGGCACAGGAGGAATTCCTAACACACTGAAGAATTTTTATAATGCTTCTTCATCAAATTCCAAACATTTAGCTACTACCTAATTAATGTCTAATTGACATTGCTATGCCATTACCTCTATTTGCATGTGGACTTACACCAATACTGCTCTGGGTACTTCAGAAGCAAACACAAAATTAATAACACAAGTAATAAAGTCTGCCTTTACTCCATCATCCACCTACTAAATTCTTTTTATCAAAGACAACTAAATAATTTAATTTTTTTTTCAATTAAGTAACCCACCTTCAGGTGGCAAAGACCAACTGTAATGCAAGGCAAGAATTCAATTTCCTTTTTAACATTTATGAACTTAGTTTCTAGTGTTTACGGTATTTAAAACAGAAATGTGTTATTTCTCAGATACTTTGCCATTCTAATTAGGCTGTATAGCATTTGGGACAAGTAACTAATATCTAGGGGAAAAAGTTTTCAGCTATTTAATTGGACTGATTTAACATAAAGAAATGTACTGTGTATTTTAAGCAACATGTCTTCATTTGGTAATATTAAATACTACCAACTCATCACTTAATGTTATAAAATTAAAATATTTAAATTTGAAAGCATATTCTAAAGTAACCTATAATAGTCATGAATTATTCAAAACTCAAGGGCCCTTAAAGACAACAGTGAGAAAACAAAGTATTTACAAAAGATTAAAATTGTCTAAATTCCAAGAAGCAGAATCAAACTGTACTTGTTTCCTGATCTAGCCTATGCAACCTAGGAAGCCAGAGACTTTGCATCAAAACATGCCTCAGTCACCTCCTTAGTCAGGTTGATATTCTGGGGATGAATATAATCACAAGATGTTAGAAATGGAGAACAAGATTCACTGCAGCAGAAATGGAATCCTGACTCAGACATGTCTTATTTCAAGGCTCCCAAATCATTTTCACATATTTATTTCTTTTTATTTTCAAGATTTGAAAATGAGGTCACACTATGTCTAAATCATTTCCAATATAATTTTCCCCTTCCCAGTGCTTCCACCTCCTCTACTCTGTCTCATGACCTCTTCTATAATAACCAGATTAATATGGATGCATGTGCATGTGTTCATGGCTCACTATTTGAGTATAAGGATATATATTTAGAAAGCTGTTAGATGCTATTTTGATTTAGAAAAATGTGCTAATAGTTTCTCCTCTGGGAGGGGGTCGACAAAATCTGGAAGGCATCACCCTCCCTGTGGAGTTAGGGGGGGGGGGTGATGGGATGTGAGGGAGAGGAAACTGGGATAAATATGTAAAATAAAAAAATAATTAATTAAAAAAAAATAGTTTTTCCTCTGAGGTCCATGATTTCTCCAGTTATGAACAGTGGGCTAGGTTTAGAGTAACAAAGATGAATTCCTTCCTATCAAGTGGTCCTTATGTCCAATCACATAGTTGTTGGTTACCCAAAGATTTATGGGCCACTATTTCACCACTGGGGATATATTGGTGGGCGGTTCTTTCTTTGGTTCACGGATTTAACAACTGGGCATGACTGTTGATTCCCTTTCTCCCCTGGGAGCTTACATGGCAGCTTCTGATGCCATTGGATCTGCAAGGAAAGAGGCTTACAGGTCTGGATCAGCTCCAGTTCTCCAAGTTCCTTCTCCAAAGTGTGTTGTGACCTCAGCAACACGGTCGTATCTTCAAGTTGTAAAAGGAAACCAAGGGTAATAGCAATGGCCTATATTATTTTCAAAATCTCTTGGACCCCTTCTCTGCCTGATTAACCACTGCAAGGGAGGTGGTCTCCTGCCTACCACTGGGATATTTGTTCAATAACCTATGACTTTTAAGGGAAATATTATCAATATTTTTTACCACAACTTCGTCTAAACTATACACAGTTTTAAGTGAAGTTCCTTTAGGATTTTCATTTTTATTTTTCCTTGCTTCCTTTCTCTCTCTCTCTCTCTCTCTCTCTCTCTCTCTCTCTCTCTCTCTCTCTCTCTCTCTCTCTGTGTGTGTGTGTGTGTGTGTGTGCATGTGTGTGTGTGTGTGTTGGTACAATTTTAAATTAAGCTATAAATATATAATCTCTATTACTTTATATTCTAACTTTTCATTTATCAAGGATACATCATAAATATAGAATATTCTTTCTGTTTATAAGGTTAATTTGATGTGGCTTTGATAAAGTTCTTACTCACTATGATCCATCAGTTTCCTTTCCACAAGTTTATGTTTTAAACCAACTCATTAAGACTTACTGCTTTACAATAAGCAGTATGTTTTAAAGTGTAGAACTTCTATGCATTGTGATATTAACTCAGTACCAAAAGCAAGACACGGAATATTCAGCACCTCCCAATCTTCCTCAACATCACTGGCTTCTTTCATTCTCTTCCTGTCCACCCATTCTCTCCCCAGACAGAGTTGTGTGTCTTTTTGTTTGTTGTTTCTGTTGTTTTCTTTTCCATGAAATCTGCACTGTTTACACTACTTGGATCTTGTGTTATTTTCATTGCCACTTTTCATGAAACACAGTTCTTCATCAATGAATTCATGCTCTCATCCCAATCAATATTCCAGCTTTTGCTGAAGTTTTTCTATTATGTGGATTTAGACTAATTTAGCAACCTAATCTTTAACCTGCTCTCATTTTTACTTTAAAACATATAATTTTAAAGTAATATGATATTCTATGGCAAGAGTGAGTTATATTAAAAGTACACAATGTGGTTATGTTTGGTGTGCATGTATATAATTCTACACTTGCCACAATCTTAGTCTTTAATGCTTCTTGTATTATCAACATCTTTGACCTGAGATTCCCATAATTTGTTCATCTTATAACTGATCAAAGTTTTCCATGTTTTTCTTCCCAGACACCACAGTAAGCATCAATGCACTCCTATCTCTAGGTTTCTAACATCAGGTGAGCTCTGTCATCCTCCCCTCATCATTTGATCAGTCTTGTTGATCCACTGACTTTACCAGGCTACTCTTCCCCAGGAGGTTCTGCCACAGTGATGCTGAAGAATGTCTAGGATAGATGCAAAGGGAATAATAGCTAAAGATGATGAGTCACAGACCCAAATCTAAATTATCTGGATATATATTGTCCCACACACTAGCCTTTTAATAGCATTCATTTAGAGAAGTGGCACCTTACAGTTGCCCAAGGCTCACATCTGAGCAACCTTGGTTTTAGAGAAAGAGGAGACAGGTGAGTGGCTCAGCATCTATTTCTTAATTACACCTTCTGTGCAGTGAGTCATAAGAATAACATATCACTTTTATTCCCTTAAATAAACTGAGTACTGGTCATAATACTTTATACAGGAAAATAATTTTTTAAAGGTTAATGTTTACCCAGAGCAGACACATGGAGCTACATCTTTGTTTGGATTGGAAGTCATTATCTGTTCTTCCCTGTGGCTGGCTATCAAACATAACTGCTTTTCACCATGACTGACCCAAACAGAACTAGACTTGTCATGTCATCTCTGCATTCAATTATTTCATAAGTATTCCAATAAACACAAAATAGAGATAAGATTTCAGTAGTTTTAATTCCAAATCCCTAAAATTCCATGACTCCCTTACTCAAGGCACTCATTTTCCTGTTTTGATCACTTTACACAATTTATCAACTTAACCTGCTCCCTGCTCAGCCACACACATCTCTACAAAATATTATGTAAAATTCAAACTCAATCAGAATGCCATTATGAAAGTCAACAAAATGAGCTATAACTCTATAAGACTCAGTTAAATCATCTTCTCTATCATTGATTCAGAATGAGTGTATATATATATATATATATATATATATATATATATATATACACACACACACACACACACACACACACACACACACAAACATAAGCTGAGTTAAACTTACTCATCTCTGTAAAATTCATTTATTCTTAATAGAAACATTAAAAATCCTAGCTTTTTGCAAAGAGTATATATAGATTTAAGTAAATGTTCCCATGAGGGTTGTCACATTTCATTTAGCTGCTTAAAGCACAGTTGTCACCTTTGCCTTCCATCATCCCTACCACCCACAGAAGAAACCAGACCGTGTATCTGTAGATTTTTCCATGCCTGATCCTTGGCTGCCTATTGACAACCTTACATTGTCACTTCCTTCTTATTTTCTTTCAATTCTGCCCTTCTTATAAAATTTGTAGTTCAAACTAATTTCGAGAAGTCCCAAATTAGTAAATTTTATTTTATTGCAATTTTTTTAGAGACAAGTTTTCTCTATTTAATAATGTAATAAATTTATTTATATAATATCTCATTTAAGAAAAAGAAATATATTTAAACTTATGAAATTCACTTTACCACACAATGTTTATAAACAATAAAAAAAATCTTTTGCATTATTTCATAGGTAGCCAGAAAATATGTATGGGGTAAGATTAAGAGAGGAGAAGGAGATGAATACATCAGGGTTGGCACCAAACTTCTCTCAGAATTACATAAACAGAGACAGACTGTCCTTCTATTATAGATGCTGATGCTGGGGTTTGACCTAGGCTTTAGATATACTATTGAATCCATCTCTGTTCCATTCATTATTAACAATTTACCAATAATCATACAATAGTAAATATGAATGTTTTATTGCTTTTAGTTATGATTTTTGAACTATTGAATTATAAGTAAGAGTCTTATCAAGAGAAATTTGAAATATTTTCAATATTTTCCTACTGTAGACATTTGAATATGTAATACATATACAGTATTATTTTATAGTTTTCCAATTTTATAAGTATAGATAATAGAGATTAGATAGTTTGATCTATAGGTAAATATGTTGTGCTTTAGTAAATATCTACCTGTAGCAACTTAAATGGTTCTGAGATGTTGACTAATTCTCTTTTAAAAGACTCCTTACAAAGTGAATACTTTTAATGTGTTCCCCTAATGTCTAAGTATTAAGATAAATACACATGCAGCACAAACTTGAGAAGTGAACATCATGAAAAGCAATCAATGTGCCTTAGAAAATGATAGCTGTGTAATCAACTTCAGGTAGAATGCTTTGAAAAAAAATATATTACTTGAGTATAAATATCTGACATAAACCAAACATCTGAAAATAAGGCTGAGAATTAGGACAGAGAATGGAAGTCACAGAAGTATGAAGTAGGAACATTAAGTACCACAAAGTCAATATTCCCTAAATGATCCAGTAAACATAAGACTTTAAAGCTTACTTTAACAATATTGACATTTAATATATAAGTAATAATGTAAGACGTGTCATTAAAATAAGATAACATAATCTTTGCTTTCAAATACCTAAATAATTAGGTCATATAAAGTGATTTGAATGAATAATTATTTTTGAATTTATACTATTTAATATTTAATATAAATTATTACAAATAAGGTGGATGGGCATTCTTATCTTATGTGATATGAATTTACTTATTACTCATTAAAAACGTAAATGTGCATTTGAGGATACATCTATAGCTGTATGCATCACTATAGGCTCTCAGATAAGCATGGGAGTATCAGCATTAATCTATATTGTTAGGGATATTGTGTCTAAAATTTAGAATAACAAATTAGATCTCCAACACTTACATTTGATTAAAAGTAAACCATGAAAAATGAAATAGTAGCCATTGTATGGTTGCCCTTCAAACATAAAATATTAATGTTTTAAATTAGAAAGAATTTTAATTGGAGCATATCTCCTTTTGAAAGGATTTTGTATTCTGTTTCATTTTATAATTAGCTCTAGCTAGATTCATGTTTCCACAACTGACTTTCAAATTATTGAGTACAAGAAGCTCAAGTTATGCAGTTTCTAGCTTTCTTCTTGCACACAGATGATAAAAGAAGAAAAAGAAGACTGGCCATGCTCTAAACATCTAGGTTACAGGGAAAGATACATTAAAAGCTAATTGATTCAACTGGAGTCATATTCTTGCCGGCATTTACTGGGATCATATTACCATAGGCATTTAATCAACTCTTACCTGGGGGTTGAAGATTCTGTTCCTCCAAAAATTCTAAATCAAGCATTAGATCATCTTCATCCAGTTCACAGGATCCCAAATGATTTAGAACATCCTGAATGAAAAGGAAAACTGATCAAGAAGAGAAAGCAAAGGAGCTACTGCCATATGCAGTAGCCATGAAGCAAAACACTCAACACATCAAAATTTGACTCTTGTGACTTCTAAATCTACCAGTCCTATGAAATATTTAACTTTTCCTATTAGATTATTAAAACTAATAACATATTTTTGATTGAGTATATATATGTATTATATATAAATATGATATGATATTGAAAAATGAGTCTAAGACATCAGAATAAAAATAATCATTTTTATAACAAAAATTCTTTAATTACCATAGAGTGATTTTTTACATATTTAAAAAGTATGTAAAATTTCAAATACACAGATGTCCCTTAATTTCATTTTTCTACTATTTCAAATTCTTGGCCATATTGTAAATGGCATGTATAGGTTCTACTTCATGATATGGTCCTCAAATCCATTTTTTTAAAAGTGGTTGCTTAGTCCCATAACATTTGTTACTAATCACACCAATATATCTTGCAAGCCCATCACTGTTGTAGGTCATAGGGTCTATATTTGAATGAAATTGATGATCACTTTTCTCTTCCAAAACCATGCAATGTGTATCTTCCATCACCATGAATGCGAGTCAGCAGGGGGTAAAGCTTATAGCTGAACACCAGATCAGTATTTCCATGCTTAATAATATAAGTAAACTGTGTTCAATAGGGCTTTACCCTCTGGCTATGGAGTTACTGACAGCCTTGGAAATAAAAATGATATTTGGGGGTAGGGTGATGGATTTATGGGGACCCTTCGGCCAATAACTAAACAAGATAGAACCAATGGCTGGCACAAGAGGTTTGTGTTAAATGGGGAATTATCTCCCCCATTATATAAGAAATTAGTTTAAATTCCTTTCATATATGTATACATTTTAGGATGATTCTGCAGTAGATTTCTATATGGCTTTTCACAAGATCTTTACATAACCCATCCTACTTAATATTCCAATTCCAGTTACTAAAAACAATCTACAGACTGAACATTATCCTCATAAAAATCCAACATAATTCTTCACAGAAATTGAGAAAACAATCTTCAAATTCATATGGATGGATGGACAGACAGACACACACACACACACATACACACACACACACACACACCAGAATAGTGGAAACAATCCTCAATCCTTAATAATAAGAGAAACTACTGGAGGTGTTATGATCCCAGATTTCAAGTTATATTCCAGAGTTTTTGTAATAAAAATAGCATGGTTATTAGTTTAAAAACAAACATATTGACCAGTCAAGAGAGAAAAGCATCTTCAATGCATGGTCCTGATCAAGCTGAATGACTAAATGTAGAACAATGCAAAAAGTTCCATATTCATGCCCAAGAAAGGCCACCACCATCCAAGCATAGTGGCTACCTATACAATGGGAAAAATGCAATATCAATTATACATCAGAGGTATTTTTTATAGGAACCCTAGTCAAACAAATAGCCAGCAATGTTTTGAAAAGAGTGAAAAGAATATACTTCAAATATTGGCCTTTTACAATAATTTGAAGTTTTTTATTTATTTAAAATAATTCAAGGAAAAACAAAGTCCAACCACACTGAACCTCTTAGAAGAGAAAGTGGGAGGTACCCTTGAATGAATTGGTACAGGAGACTGCTTCCTGAACATAACACGAGTAGCACAGACATTGAGATATCAATTAATAAATAGGACCTCCTGAAACTGAGAAACTTCTGTAAAGTAAAGGACACAGTCAAGAAGACAAAATGGCAGCCCACAGAATGAGAAAAGATACTCACCAATCCCACATCTGACAGAGGACTGATTTCCAAACAATACAAGAAACTCAAGAAGCTAGTCGCCAAAACACCAAATAATCCAAATAAAAAGTGGGGTACAGAACTAAATAGAGAATTCTCAATAGAGGAATACAAAATAGCTGAGAGACACTTAAGACAGTGCTCAATATCCTTAGTCATCATGGAAATGTAAATCAAAACAACTCTGAGATACTATCCTATTTTTCTCAGAATGGCTAAAATCAAAAACACCAAAGAGAGTTTATTCTGGAGAGGATGTAGAGAAAGGGCCACAATCCTCCACTGCTGGTGAGAGTAAAAACTCATACAGCCACTTTGGAAATCAGTATGGCAGTTGCCAGGAAAATCAGAATTAGTTTACCACAAGATCCAGCAATTCCACTCTTAGCCATATACCCAAAAGATGTGCATTCACACAATTAGGACATCTGCCCAACTATGTTCATAGCAGCATTATCTGTAATAGCCAGAATCTGAAAGAAATTTAGATGTCCCTCAACTGAAGAATTGATGAAGAAAATGTGGTACATTTACACAATGGAAAAACAACAGAATCTTGAAATACACAGGCAAATGGATAGAACTAAAAGAAACCATTCTGAGTGAGGTAGCCCAGTCACAAAGAGACTAACATGGTATGTACTCATTCATATATGGATTTTCGACATAGACCAAAGGATTATTAGCCTACATTCCACACAGCCAGAGAAACTAGGACACAAGGAGGATCCTAAGAGAGACATACATGGTCCCCCCCCAGAAGTGGAGAGGGACAAAATCTCCTGAGCATGGAGGGAGTTAGGAGGAAGAGGAGGTGACAGGAAATGAAAGGATAGGAAAATTGAGTCAAAGAAAGAATAGAAGAGAACAAGAAAGGAGATACCATAATAGAGGGAGCCATTATAGGTTTAAAGAGAAAGTTGGCACCAGGGAACTGGCACCAGATGACCCCAACTAACAATCTAAGCAATAGTGGAGAGGACCTTAAATGCCCTTCCCCAGTAATGAGATTGATGACTACCCTTATTTGCCATCCTAAAGCCTTCATCTAGTAGCTGATGAAAGCAGAAGCAGACATCCACAGCTAAACACTGAGATGAACTCCTGGAATCCAGTTTCAGAGAGGTAGGAGTGATGAGCAAAGAAGTCAAGACCCACAGAAATAGCTGACCTGAACAAGGGGGAGCTCATTGACACCAGACTAATAGTTAGGAAACCAGCATAGTACCCACCTAGAACCCTGGATGTGGGTGTCAGTTAGGAGGTCAGGGTGCATGTGAGGGAGCAAAGAGGGTAAGAGAGAGGGAGGGAGCAGGAACTGGGATCAACATGTAAAATAAAATATAAATAAAAAATGGCATAGTATTAAATTGCTCCCTGAGTTACCTTTATATCCACAGATTAGTGCATCTTCTTTACATAGTAGGTGGTGATTATATATACAGACACCTACAAATGACCAGTCAATATAAAGAGAGAATAAATGGTTGTAGATGGCTCAACTCTAAATGGGACATCTAGGTCAGACATTCTCCCTATTCAGCACTGGGATCACTGTAGAAGAGGGGGCATAAATACTGCAAGTGTCAGAGGTAGTGAATGTTTACACAAAAACATTATTTGCTAAACATGGCAAGGTCACTGCTATCATGCCGTTACTACATGCACAAGACTTGCCTAAGATCAAACCAGTTAAAATTCCTACATTGATAGGTGGAACTCATGAAACCCCACTCCTAGTTGAAAAGCTGTTAGCAATTGTTGGCTGCCAGGGAAGGGAGGGAAAGCTCTTTTTAAGGAGAGCAGCCTCTAAAAGTTTACCTATGTTCTAGAAGGTGGTCCTTAACCCATGCACATACCAGCAGCAGTAAGTGACCTAAGTGTATTTGTGCATGTGTGTGTGTGTGTGTGTGTGTGAGAGAGAGAGAGAGAGAGAGAGAGAGAAGAGAGAGAGAGAGAGAGAGAGAGAGAGAGAGAGAGAGAGAGAGAGAGAGAAGTAAGAAAAGCAAATGAAGTTAGGTGTGGAAAGTGGTAGGAGAGATATATGAAGAGTAGTAAGGGAAGGACTAGTAAACTAGTGAGCACATTTGATCAAAACTATATATATATATGTGTGTGTGTGTGTGTGTGTGTGTGTGTGTTTGCACGTGCGCATGTGTATATATAATATCACAATTTATAAAAAGTAAAATAAAATACTGTCAATTTGAAAAGCAAGTTCTTTGATTCAAAATAGATGTAAAAGTAGGACATTTCATTGGGTAAAATAAAGCAGGCTCAAAAGCAAAATACCATACAAGGAATCAAACACATCAAACTCAATGAAACAGAGAAGAGACAAGTGATTACCACAGGCTAAAAAGGTACTTGGGATGAAGAGATGATGCTCAGATACTAAATTTCACTTAGGAGAAATATGTTTTGGAAGCTAGTGCTTGGTTATTTATTTAATCATAATGTGTACTTGAAAACTGCTGAGAGTAAAATCTCTTCACCTCAGGAACACATAAGATTGCAGATGTTGATCATCTTGGCCAAATATTTTCCAGAGCCTATACACATTAAAATACCACAGTACACACATAAATCTGAGACTATAGTTCTTGCATCTTCAGAATTTCCCGAGTATCACTATTGTGTCCACAAAATATCTCATTAACCAAATAATAGTTAATTTACAATATGGTATGAAAATAATACTTCATTTAATTATCTACAGTTGAAGCATTCCATTGTAAAATTGTTTTAATGAAGAACATTAGTCTATTGTTTAGAACTGCAAAATTTAAAAACTATAAGATATTTTAACAAAAAAATATATAATATTTAGGGATAGTACCCATGTAAGAAAGATTGTAAAGTGTTCTTAATTGCTATACTTATTCTATTTAAGTTAACTTTGAACTTCAAAAGTATGTATTGATTTTTCTTCTAAAGCTTTACCCTCACTTAATTTTCATTATTTCTGGTTTGTATGATTCTAAAATTGTAAAAACTTTTCACCTTTTTAAAATTCCATTAGCTGAATTGTAGTCTGCCAAAGAGAACATCACTCTTGTCCTGTTAATGCTGTGAATATAACATTGACTATAAAACAAATCTTTTGCATAGATAAGGACAGGAGCCACTACAGACAATGGAAATATTCAAGTGTAGACAGCTTTCTGTGGTAAGGTACATGACTGAGTCTAGGCTCATTTTCACACACACAATACTGGAAGATGATGGATTCAGATCGGCGAACAGCCCCCTGACTTACATTTACAGTTTATCACGTCATTTCTATAACAGGAAGAAAACATTTCTAAAATGACACTTACTCTGTCAACCTTGATGTCAAATGATAGGTTTTATAAATGTGATATGTAATACTGACTCAGACACTAAATCAGCTTGGTAAAAGTAAAAAGAGCAACAACAACAAAAATGTAAACTTCCTAACACCCTAGTGAATATCCAAGTCTGTCATGTAAAAACCCTTAAGATGCCTAAGACCTCCTTTTATTATAGGTTAGCCAAAGTTAGATGAACTGCAAAGCCTAGTCATCAAGAGTGCCATACTTTTGACAGCTTTCACAATATCACTATCAACTTTGTTGAGTTCACAAAACCATTGGTCAGGTACTGAAAGGCCCTGACAAGACTCAACAAAACCCATGGAAATCAATGGGAATTATGGATATGGCTTGTTACAGATAACGATACAAGTAAAAACAGTGTCAAAGAAGAAGTGCACAGGGCAGAGTTAAAATAGACCCCAATGAGTTTTCCATTGTCATCAAGATGCACTGCCTTTTGGCATTGAATTATTAAAATTCTAATACAGTGTCACCATGGAAAGAAGCACAGTTATGCATCTTCAATATTCACATTGCTGGGGCTACACTGTATAGTGTGATAGACTCTTCCTACACAGATGATTTCAAACTCTAACTTATATTGCATCACCCAGAACATCTGGTGTGTCACACCCTACTCTAAGATAGTCAAGAATGCCCTTCTCACCCTATGATCCAATAAATACAGTTAGCTACTTTTTCCAATAAAAGACAGTATGGTGTTAAGGTAAGTAAAATATGAATAACTTCTGAAATAAACCTTTCCTAGTTTTCCTCTATGCCTTGTTCCAAATTTTCCACATTGGACACTAATTCTAGAAACAAAAGTAAATGTCCCCTTAATAATAAGTAGCACTTTTTGAAGGCTTGCCTATTGTAAAGTTCCAAGCAAAGAGCCAGAGAAAAATGCTTACATAAACAAAAAACAAACAAGTAAGATGATTTCAGCAACCATAGCTATTCGCATTATTAAAAATAGCAATGCTTGTTCTCAGATGTACATAGTACATACAGTGTTTTTCTAAGACGGGTGACCCCTGTAAAGCTGTCACTTGGGCTGTGTAAAGAATAAGAAAAAAAAAGAGATATGACACAGTTGTGAGGAACACCATCTAAACATAGAAACAGCAGGTGCAAATTATTTAAAGTAAGTGTACCTGGCATATATGTAAGTATGTGAAGAGGAGGGACAGATGGATTGAGCCCCATGAGGCCAAGTGGTGCAGGAGATAGACACACAGCCAACCTCAGGGAATGCCTGCTAGTCAGCAAATGAGTTTAGAATAAATGTGACATGCTCAGATACTCATTTTGGAAAATCACCCTGTCTACTTTGGCAAGAGATTGTATCCTGAAGACATAGTGCCACAAATGTGGACAGTGTAGTTTTCAATCGCCCATTGTAACATTCTCCCAAAGTCCTTATTTGCATATGGCATGTTTACCACTGTTGGTCTCTTTCCTCCTGTTCATTTGTTAATGCGAGTGACACTGGCTTGGTCAATACTCATGTGACATCAGCATCTTTTTCTGGACCAGGCAAATGCATGTGCACTTCAGTTGGTTTCCACACACTTCATTCTCTGGTTATCTGCATTCTCTTTCAGACCATGTGGAGTGCACACCATATCCCAGAGTTTGAATGGACTGATTGTTTGTTACCATAGACATGTTCTCTAACCTCTTCTGATAAATCTCACCTAGAACTAGAATTCTGGGAACAGATGTCAGTTGTAATGTATGGTCGTGGAGCAATAACTACTCTTCATTGCAAGGCTAGATCCAAGTTAATGGAAAACTAAAATTAGTTGTAATATCAGAAAAGGTGGTCAAAATGAGTTTTTAAGAGTATTCAACCACAAAATAGTGCAATAACTAATTGGAATAGCAATGTAGGTAAGTAATTTAATGGATTCTGTATATAAGAGATTAATTGAAGGTAAATATGTGTCTGCCCATGCATAATAAACAGGTAAATAATTATTTGATTAAGAATCTCTATGAAGACACTGGTGATAATATATAGATTTTAATGTATAAGTCATTATTAATAGAATTGAGTATATGTTTTAAATACTACATATTGCTATTAAAATTAGTGTTAGAATTTTCATTTACTTTATTTTGGTTTCTATAAAGAAAGAAGAGTTCATTTCATGGTTTCCACACTTCAGCTACATCAAATGTTTGTTTTCACAATTATTCCTTCCTCTTTGGATAGCTACTTGTATAAAAATGCAGAGTGGACATTATAACATTGACAGATTTGTTATAATTCTAAGAGTGTCAACCATTTAAAATACAATGTCACATGTTTCCCATTTTTCACAGAAGCTAAATAGCCACAACTTTATTTCAAAGGGTTCCATCACAAATCTTCCCTTAGTCACAACTAGTTCTGAAGTCATCAATAAAACAACTCCTCAGTTCTATGTAACCATTCTCTTCTCCACATATGCAAATATGTGTCACTATTAATCTTCCACAAAGCATTTCCATCACTGGTTTCAAGAGACATTATGAGTTGCTCAAAGTGTGTTTTATGTAACCATAATTAGAAGATTGTCTCTTCTAAGACCGCAGCTATTTTTACACTGATCCCACATAGAAAATTAATCTGTATTACAGACTTCTATAGAGTTACACTAGAAATATGATTGGTCTAGGGCCTTCTAACCATTCCATATAGACCTTCAATAATATATATCCTTGTTGGGATACCCACACAATAAATATTGGTCTTGGGCCTTATAACAATTCCATGTAGACCTTCAATAATATTTATCCTTGTTGAGATAGCCACACATTAAAATGACAGATAGATGACCTGGAAAAGGGTGAGTTATAAACAACAAAAGCCTTTTCTGGATATCTGCTAGACTCAAAGGAGATGTAATGTCAACGTGATATGAATTCATATTGAGTTTGGACTACTCAGGTTGACCATGCTTCTTAACACTGTATAAAATTTCACTCTCTTTTATCTCTTATTTCATGTTCTAATTATTCTAATTTTTCATTTAAGTCATATGATGGCTTATAACTTTTCTAGAATAAAATTTAAAAAGACTTATATTACTATTTCTTGTCAAACTTGAATTGTTTTACTTATACCATTTGTCTTGTTGATTGACCAATGTCCAAAAATACCTTGCATAACATTTCCTTAAGGGGACTTTAAAATTTGTTTCAAGTATTAACTGTTTAATGTTTTTATTTTATATATTTTAAATGATGACTGTGAATAAGCACATGGCAGAAACTTAATGCACATACAATTTTTAGTGCCTTGAATTAAACCCAAAGTCTTGAGTGGGATAACCAAGCATTTTAACACTGAGCTATATATCAAAAGTCTTATATATTCCATTACAGAATAAATTATGCTTCCTTAAATGGACATTCATATAAATTTCTCAGGAAAAGAATTTCTGTCTCGAATTCATTGCAAATATTCCTGAAAGTGTATAATGTATTAATTACTCTGGTAATAATAATAACTTAGATCACCATTTTTAAGCTGAGGTCCAGTTTTATTTTATTAATTACTTCTAGAACTACTTACACAAGTCTCAGATATTCAATGAAAAATGTTTTCTTTAGCAGACTTGGTATATCACACTTGTGCATTAGGTGATCCCAAATCCTCAACGTTCACTGAGATCAAGGAAAACTGTAATTTTTCAAAGTCCTCCAAGGACTCCATATGGGATCCAGACACTCTTTAATCCACCATCATCTGTTATGTATGTGCAGCATAGCAAAGGGGTGTACAAGTTACTGTGATGTTCTAATCTTGAGTGTGACCCAGCTTTGAATCATTTCCCTTCTTAGGGACATAGATATTTCTGCATAGTAGAAATGATCCTTAAGTAGATCACATTTACTGAAAAAAAAATCTAGAAGAAAATTGAGAAATGGTTTTCAAATCAGTTTCTTATTCTCATTACCAAGTCAAGTACAGATTTTAGTTCTATCATAACTACAGATGGCAGCTCACCCATGTGTAGAGTACAATGCAGAGGACAGCTAAGTACCAGCCATCCTAGGGTTGTTGAAAAGCATGACAATGTTATATTTAAATGATACCAAAGGATATGAAAGTGTTGTTTAACAAGCAATACATCAGCAAACCTTTTACAACTATTTCTTTGAAATGTTCTATACATGCCTTCTCTGCTGCCTATTTCCAATTATATTTTAATTTAAATTTTACCCTGGCTTATGCTGGGTTTCTCACCAGCTAGTGAACTCTGTCACAACCAGTTTCTATGAGCAATGTTATTACAATCTTACTCATACTTAACATCTTGAAAGGGAAGCACACATTCTCTGATTTTTTGGTTTAGTTCCATCTTTAAGATGTTCTTTCTTCAACAAATGAGCAGTTTTTGAAGTGACACTAATTTTCCCTAGAGCAGCAATGTTATTTTATATTTTCTTATTGCTCATTAAAACAGCTTTTTATTCATTAGAATGATTAGGATTTTAATGAGTAGATTACACATAATTTATCTAACATTTCTATCTAGTTATAGTCATGTTGTACCAAGTATATTATTGAATGATTATTTGGCACCTGTTCAGATTTTATATAGTAAATTATTTTTTGGAACTAAATTGCAGTTAAAATAAACCTGCAGTGACATGAAATATCCTACTTGAAACTTGGTTTCAACAACATATTAATATTCATTTAATTTGTAAATAATGCATTTATTAAATGTATGCTACTGTCTAATATTTCACATAATTACCAAACTGTTAGCACACCATGGTCTTCCGTGTACTCTAAGGTAATTTTTATGGAACCAAATTTAGTTCATTTAGTAATTTTAATCCTAGCCCAACCACTTTCCTATAAGGACCATATGCTTGCTGCAGTTGGACAGCATGGCCCAAATGCTTTAAGTACTATATGATAATCTATAGTACTTCTGCCTCATTGTGAAAGCATCTGCTCCTAAGGTTTTTTTGGGGGGGTTTCTTTTTTATTTAACCTCTTTTGGCCAATGAATAGCTATGGACTTATATGGTGAGCAAGACCAATCACTAAAGTGTATGTGCTGGGTAGTGATGGTCTCATCTTCCAGATCACACTTATCAGCATGGTCAATCCTGCACAAGAATGTGTGACACTTGGTAGTGTTAAGTGTCTCATTCTTGGGTGCCTCCTCAATCTCTGAGAGACAAAGCATCAGAGCAGCCAACATTTCACTACTGTGTCAAATATATTTTAGGCTGATAAACAGAAGGAGGAAGGGGTCAGACGGCATGACCAAGGTGTTACTCTTAATAAGCACTTCACATGTATTGTCTCTCAAGTAAAGCAGCCAGCAAGCTAATGACATACAGGTTTCTGCCTTGGGCAGGTATAAATTTCCCTACATCCATAGTAGTGTGGCTTAATAAAGCCTGAATTCCTACCATCTCACACCGTGACTAAAGCAAAAACTCAAATGCCTCCTGTATTCTTTAACTGTGCTGCACCTTCTACACAAAGGTAAACGCCATTAACTGTCAGATTCATTATATCACTAACCTTAAAAAAAAAAAAAGAAAGAAAGAAAATAGCAGTTTACTTTAAAGGGAAGGAATGATTCCAAGATTCTTGACACACTGTTTAAGAAAAGCTACACTATATCATAAATACATCATCAATCTAGCTTTTTAAATCACCCATTAAACACTCCTAAGAACACTTGAATACCCTTAGACACGTCTACCTGTATCTCAGAAGGTTGGATCTCGTACTATACTTTTCAGTGCATTTCTTCCTCCACCTGCATTGACTTTTTCATTGTTACTCAAATATTAAATCTACTTGAGTTCCTGCAGTCAAAATTAGCCTTTCATGTTTTCAAATTTTTATGGAAGAAATTATCTAACTGGGAACACAGAACTGTGTAATTATATATGCTGCCTAGTTTCAGGTCAACTTGGAAGAAGGGATTTCAATGAGAAAATGTCCCAACCAGACTGTCCTCTTTGTAAGTATGTGACTCACTTTCTTCATTGATATTTGATGTGTGAGACACCAGATCACAGTGGGTGGTATCACCCCTAGGCTGGTGACCCTAAATGCTATAAGAAAACAGGCTGGGCAAACCCAGAGGAGCAAGACAATAAGCAATTCTCTTCCATAACCTCCAGTTTAGTTCCTGCCTCTTTCTTGAGTTTCTGCCCTGACTTCCCCCCCAGTAATGGACCACAGTGGAGGACAGTAAGCTGAAATAAACCTTTCCTCCCCAACTTGTTTTGGGCATAGTATTTCCTTACAACAACAGAAACTCTAAGTCAACATGTTAACTTCTTAATTATATATGCAATGCTAAAGCATCCTTTTTCTCAGGAGTACTTGGTGATTCCTTATAACAAAAAAATAGTTTTCCATTTTTTGAGAAGGTAGATAGAAATGGCACACGTATATCCTAGCATTCAACGTAATTACTGACTAACAGATCATGAAGAAACAATATGCAAGTGTTTTATGGGAGAGAATCTCTTTAAATGAATTTGATATTGTATATTCATAATATTTTTCTCTTACATATACCAAACAATGCTCAGCAAGGAAATTATTTATTTCAATTGAAATGTGTCCTGCTTTATCCAAAGCCTGGTTTGCATTTACATGCTACTAACGAGACCTGTGCACCCACAATGATCCAGACTGAATGATATCATTTATAAAAAGAGATTTAGAGATTTAGATTATTCCTAAATAAAGATGAAAATACCTGCATTTTGTTGCAGTTTTCCTGGAGCTTTTATATGGCTTCTTTTTTCTTCAGCTAATTACTAGTTTCCAGGGAACTGGCTACTATTTATTTGGAGTAGCTATAAACACCAATTCATATTGTTTATAATGATGCTATTGTACCATTTACAATTTAAAATAAATACATAAAATATGTGATATGTTGAGGCATACGGATATATTCATAAATGAATCTTGATTGCTTGCATAATTAGATATTCTAAAGAAGAAATGAAAACCCAACGAGTTAATTCTTGAAGGGCATATTATCTGTATACTTTATAACTGATTTCAAAATATATTATGCATATTAATTTCCTGGAGAATAATGGATGACTTAAGCAGCAATATTGTAAGTAGATTAATTGTGTTCATTTGTTCTCACTATGTACCTCCAAACAAGACAGGATAACCACAAAGTATATAAAACATGAGTTATTTGCACATTGTATGATACTAGAAAACTAGATTTAAATTAGACAGTTACTTATAGGCAAAGTCTGGGTTTGTTTCTTGCAGTAGTGTCTAGCTGACAATTTATCAAGCTTTATAGCTAAGAAAAGTAGCCTTCTCAACCCTATTAGAAAAATCAAAGAATCACTAAGTGAAAATGTCATTTAAACAAACGGTAATGGCAACAAACAAATCTGAACAATTCATGATAAAAATTAAATTTTCCATCTCCTGCAAATTCACCCACTTCAAAGAAAATAGAAGATATATAACAAAATAACAATAAAAACAACAGGCACTTTAAATGTGCAGAATCATTTGCAACTATGGCTAAAATGCCTATCACATAACATAAAGCTTTGAGGCTTTTTTATAAGACAACACAAAACTTTAAAAGACTTTCTCTAAATAAGGCACATAATGGCCTAGAAGAGAGACTTATGGATTTTTATAATTAAATCTTTCACAATATATGTACAAAACAAGCTAAATAGTGAATAACATCCAGATTTACTCTTAAACTTGAGAAATATATGTGACCCAAAGTATATTTCAAAGCATGTATTATAATCTCCAATCATATACAATGTAGGGGATAGAACACAGAGCTTTGTACATGCTAGACAAGCACTATACTAAATGAGCTAAGTCCCAAACACTTGTCATTTAACTTTAATTTGAAATAAGTAATATCTTAAGTGTTTATTTGTTGAATGTGAAAAAGCTACTATTTATTTAACTTTCTATCAATAAATGAAAAATGACCTGTTTTAATAGTTATTGCAAATTCTAGAAAACTATACTCCTTTGCCTCTGTCCATGTTACAAAATGACATTTCCTCAAGAATATAAAAGAAAGACAAGCACTTAATAGAGATGCTTGTACTATCAGACAAACTCAAGTGTATAAGACAATGTGTGGCAGGTGTCTGCTCCAGTTTGCACAATTATGTAACTAAAATGTTTCATTAGAAACATTTTAAATTTTTAGGAAACTGAAAACTGAAGAAAAAAATATTTCTTGTATTTATTAAAGATTTAGGTAAAACTTGTGAGACTACATAATACCACACAAACAAATATTGCTTGCTCAGTTTGCATCCAATGAAATTAAGTAGAAAATTTTTCATTGTAGAATCACCCTCAAATATCACAGGTTGTAGTAACTGAAAGTTTAAAAGTGTAACATAAAAAGAAATCACAAATGTCAACAGAAACAAACGCTGAGATTTAGAAAACAAATAATACAAAATTTAAGACTTGGGGTTCCTTTAAATATTTTTTAAGGAGATAGATTTTTAAAATGAAAGAATAGTCAAAAAATAAAACTGAGGAGGCAGTAGATCTGAAATGGAGAAACACACAGAATCATGAAGCAATGAACAATTGAATGCCAACAATTTGGAAAACGGAAAAGAAATTTCTAAATTCCTACAAGCCAACAGCCTAAAAAAACTCAATCACACAATATTGAAAATTTTGAAATTTTCAATTTGAATTTGAAATATAATAGTAAAACCAAGGATATTATATCTGTAGTTGACTGTCATTGAAGAATTGCCCTTCACTAGATGGCTTCCCAGCTGCACTCTACTAAACAAACAAAAAGGAATAAAGAACTACCAGGATTGCCTCAAACTCTTTCCCAAAAGGAACTGAAGACATGAATATTATTCTGCAGAGAAAGTACAGCATTGGGTAGTGAGATATTCATTTTGTCTGCATCTGTGGCACTGACCACACCCATTGGTGGTGGAGACAGGGTTGGAAATACCTGGGGGAACTAGGTCTGAGGAGGAGCCTGGGAGCGCTCTCTAGCTTGCAGTAAGGGGACAGGAGAACATCTGTAGTTCTACTCTGTTGGTCCTACATCTTGAAACTCCTCCCTCCTACTTCCCAAATCCTTTTGTCTCCTAGTCCCGCCTATCTTGCTTTCCTATTGGCCAACAGTACTTTATTCATTAACCAATACGAGAAACATATTTACAGAATGGCATCTCTCATCAGCACTGCTCTAACACCAAAGCCTGCTGAGGACAACACAGGAAAGGAAACATGCATGTCAATATCAAAGTCACTGTGAAATATAGATGTGACATTCAGACCAAAACTTTAACAACATAATTCAACAGCTCATTACAGAGATCGCTACATGCAAAATCATGACACAATTCACCAATTACCAAAAACAAAACCCAAATCATTCCAGTACAATAAAAAAGTAAGTGAGAGAAAATTTGCCTCCACTTATGGTAAAATTTTCAACAAATTAGAAGAAAGAATGCTCCTTAACACAGTCCAGGCCACATAAAACATGTCCACAACTGATAATTTCGACAGTGAAAGTAGAAGATTTTCCTCTAAGATCCAACAAAACGATGATGCCTATTCTCATCACTCTTGATCAATATCAGGTGCTACTAGTTATACCAAGAACAAATGGATAATAGAAATAAAAGAGGCCAGTTGAAATGCTCATTAATTGTGATAACATGAGCTTACAAAAAAATTGAGATTTAACACAAAACTGTTGAATTCATATTTCTGAGAAGTTGCAATAAGCAAAATTTCAGCAGTATCTGTATATACCAACAATAAACAGTCTGGAAAAAAAATCAGGAAAATTGTATCTCTATAGTAGCATTTAAATTTTATAATAGCACTTTAAAATAATAGGAATAAATTAAACAAGTGACCTGACAGATCTTTTTTGCTGAAATCTGTAACACATTGGTTAAAAATATATTTAAATATACACATAAATGAAAAGATATGTCATGTCATAAATAGAAAAAATTTAAAAAGGCCAAGATAGCTGAAGAAATATACCAATTCAACTCAATCCTCATAAATTTTCAGTGCTGTTCCTCACAGAATTAGAAAATTTCAATCACAAAATTTCTACAAGTTAGAAAAAAATTAATGAGACATTTTGTACAAAGTAAACACAGGTTTAATAATTACTCTACTAGATGCCCAGTTATATAACAGAACTATGGTCATCAAAATTGCATGGTACTGGTCTAAAAATAAATACATACTCAAATGGAATAAATATAAACCAAAAATAAATCTGCATGTTTATAATCAATTAACTTTCAAAAAAGTCAAGAAAATTTATGAAAAAATGATCTTCTCAGGATTGTTAGCATCTTCTCAGGATAAGTTAGCAGTTAAGAGTACTGCTACTCTTCCAGAGGACCTGCATTGTCTTCATGGCAACCACATGATGGCTCACAACTGTCCTTAATTCTAGTTCCAGGGGATCCAATGTCCTCTTCTGGCCTACTCAAGTATAGCAAATGTGTAGAAAAATTAAAAAAGATGGCCTCCTCAGGAGACACCGGATATGCAAGTAGAGGTAAACAGCAGACACACAATCATTATACAAGAAATCAGTTCAAAGTGTACTGATGATTTAAAAGTAAAACCAAACACAGCACTACTATTAGAGGAAAATATCTCCCTGACATTGGTCAGGACTGTGATTTCTCAGATATCACAATGGTACTGACACAATAGCAGACACAAAGATGAAGGGAATCAAATAAAGGGTCCAGACATAAAACCACCTAACTACAGAGGCCTAATCTTAGCAGAGATAACAAAAATATACATAGATGAAACAACAGTGTCTTCAGTAAATGGTGCTGGCAAATGTGGAGAGGAAATAGTACATGAAGGAAACTAGTTTCTCATCTCTCACCCTTCAAAAACTCAACCTCAGATGGTCAATGACCTCAACATAGGCCTGATAGTTAGAAACCTTGGAGGAATAAAGTAGAACTTATGCTTCAGCATGTAGACATAAGTAAATCTTTTTAGTTGGACTCTTGGAGCATAAGAACTAAGAACAGCAAATAACAAAGAGGACATCATAAAATTAAAAAGTCTCTGTATCTACGGAATTTGTCAATTGCATGAAGAGGTTGACTACAGAATGGGAGAAAATCTTCATTAGCTATCCATGTGATACTGAAGTAGTGTATAGAATCCATGAAGAACTTAATAAATTAAACATTAAGAAAAATGTCCAAATGAACTATGGAATTGAATAGAGAATGCTCAAAAGGCCTATGGATAACTAGAAAGCACTTTAACATCCTTGACCATTAGGAGAATGCAGATTGAAACTACTTTAACATCCCATCTCACTCTACTCAGAATGACCCCAACTGAAAATAAAAATAATGATGCTAGTATGGATATGGGGAATGAAATACACTTTTATACTGTTGTTGGTTTTATAAGCCACTTCTGCCACTTCAGAAATCAATCTGGAAGTTTATCAAAAAGCTAGAAACATAAATACCATATGACCCACTATACCACTCATGGGCATATTCCACAAGGATTCTATACTCTGCTTTGGAGATAATTACTTTGATGGTGTGAATGAGAGTGTCCAAATAGGTCCATATATTTGAATGTTTTTTTTTTTTACCCCAGTTGGTGCAACTATTTCAGAATGATTAAGAGGCATAGCCATTTCGGAGAAATTATAGCCTTGTAGAAGAAGGTGTCTCACTAGGGGTAAGCTTTGAGGTTAAACCTCATGCTATTCCAGTTGACTCTCTCTGCTTTATGGTTGTCGTCTCAACATTTAAGCTCTTAGCTACTGCTCCAATGTCAAACCTACAAATTACCTGCCATGGTGGTTATGGACTCACCATCTGAAACTCTATGCAGCACACAATTAAATGCTCTTGTTTGTAAGTCGTCTGGTCAAGGTGTCTCTTCACAGCATTATGAAAGTAACTAAGACACTAAGACACTTATTCATCCATGTTCACAGACACTTATTCACAACAGGCAGGAAATGGAATTAGCCTAGAAGACCATCAGTGGAAGGAATGTATAAAGACTGTTTTCTCAACAGTGAAAATGTGATACATAGCACAATGAATTTTATGCATTGATTAAAAAACGATTATGAAATTCACCAGTAAATGTATGGAACTAGAAATTATTCTTCTGAATGGGGCCACCCAGGCACAGAAAGGTACACATACATGGATCCAAACTTTGAATATATTGCTTTGTGCGTTTGATTTGTTGTTACTGTTGAAGCCACAAAACTAGAAAGAGTCCATGGGAAGTGGAAAGAGGATAGTCAACATTTGTAAAAATGAAAGTAGAAGGGGGAAATATTTAAACTGAGGATGAAGGAAGAAGAAAGAGAAAGGGAGGTGGATAGCCAAATACAGGATATTTTTGAAAAAGCCATATGAAGGCCTACTGATTTTAACGTGTGTGTGTGTGTGTGTGTGTGTGTGTGTGTGTGTGTGTGGTTTTAATAACTTTAAAGGGAAATACCATGCATGACAGAAAAACGTTCTTGAATATACAGATTATTAAATAAAAGTCCCAGTGCCAGGTGTGGAATATCTACTAATGACTAGGTATTCATGTGGTCCCCAAAAGCCCTGAAAGAACACAGATACTTCCAACACTTCTATGTAGCCATCTAAAACCGAATGGTATTGCAGAAAACACAACACACTTTGTTTGCATGTTATAGAGAAATCAAATTGGAACTGAGTTGCAAACTTCTTCCCTTGTGACTAGATTTTACAGTGTTGGGTGGCAGTGTACAGGCTGCTGGGGAAAAAAAGGTAGCAATGGTCTTTCCCAGATGTGCTCCCAATGATAAGCAATGCCCACCAAGCAGAAAAAAAAAATGTTCTGACTTGTTCAATAGAACATAATTTTAGAGGAGGTACCAAATGCTGTATGTCAAGACATGAGGCCCATATTAAAGGAGGAAATCCATGCCTGGTAAGGTAAACCCCATCAAAAACGCAAAGCTGAGGAAGTCACGAGTCCTAAGGCATGAGTAACTACTCACATGTTACCAGTAGCAAACTGAATTCTAAATGTCTATACTTATATGCATAGACAAATGCTACTCTTAGCCTTCATCAGAGAAGCCTCTTTCAAGGCAAATAGATATGAGTGAGTTGTGGTTGATCAAAGTGCTAAGACCAAGTAAATATGGAGTGCCTCGCACTAAACAAGACAAATACCATCTCCTCAAAGGCTTGGGAAACTTCTGGAAAGATGCAGTGTAAAGAACATTAAGGGGCAGAAAATAGGAATAAGGTCTGTGGAATGCTGTCTTCTGATCCTTATTGCCATTGCAACAAGAAACACACAGCACTTTTGTTACCTGCCCTGGACCAGCACAAGACTGGGCCTGTAATAAGTGCTTTCTTAAATTTTTAATATAATTTTAACTAGGTGAATTTATGTTCTTTCCCATTTTTGCATTTTATGTTGTTTCACACTAACAAACCCTATGTTATTTTACTTATTGTTATTTGCTATAATAAGCTAATATGACATATATCCATGCTTGCTGGCATTATTTATCCAAACTAAGTTTTAAAGATTGTGGCTAGGGACATGCAAGCTGCAAAATATTCATGACACAGCTGCTAGCATTTGTACGGATGCTTTGAGCTCTGATAGTCATGGCAATGCTTTTGGGTGCAGTGGGTGTACCACAGAAAAATAATATGGAGCTCTGGGAACCAAGGTCTTCTACATGGAAAAAGCCTGCCTTCTCTTTGTCCTAAAGGAGCAGTTACTATGAGAGAAAAGAAACTAACCTACTTGTTGCTCAAGATAGAAAGCATGTTCCAAGACATAGGATCCCTATACATTCTTGATTTGCAAGATGATCTGAAGCCAAATCCAGGGCCATGCCTTCTCCACAAGACATTCAGAACACAAGACTCTCAGGGAGAATGTCCCACCTATATTGCTTGGCCAACCATGCTTTATTCATTAACCAATAAGAGAAACATATTTACAGAATGACATCTCCCATCAATGAAGCAACATTTACACTACTACGCAGAATACTATATAGCATTACACAACTGGTCTTCATAGAAAATATGGTTCAAATATGTTCCCATGTTCCTTCTTCACTGAAAATGAAGAAACCACGCATCAGTATCAAATGAAGGTATAACCAAAGTTTAATAACTTATTTTCAATGACAGTCATAAACACTATACAAGATATGTTTGGTCAGTACCATTCAAAATGAAAACAGATTGGCATGTAATAAGCCTATGGTATATATTTTTAAATTTGTGACTTGGTATAACCTCCAGATCCTATAACGCCATTCCCTGCATAGAATGAACCATGCTATACCAATTTATAGAGTTATATAAGGCAAAGTTCATCTTATTTTCTTTGCCATGCTTATGGTTCCAATGCAAAGGAAAATAGCAATAAGAGCAAATCGCTGTGAACACAGAGAACTCCTGATGCTGAATACTACACCGAAAAGCAGTAATTTATTTTTAAAGGAAGGCAATCTCTTTTGCATGCAATCATAAGCATTATGTCAGTTGTTAGCAGGAAGGGACAAGATGATGATAACAGATACAGCTGCAAAGAATCCTTTCTACAGAAAAGACCTTTGAACTCCTGCAGACAAAAGAGTATGAGAGATGAATACAGTCTGCAGTTCCAAAGCCCCGGCTTGTCAGAGCAAATGCATCATTTCCCCACCACAAAACAACAGGCTCATTGGTACCTCAGTATATTCTTAATGTACTCAGGTTGTATGTTGTCGTGTTTGTTTTAATTGTCAACTTGACACACTTTAGAGACAACTGGGAAGAGAGTCTCAATGAGGAAGTGTCTAGATTAGGCTGATCTGTGGTTATGCCAGTGAAGGGTCTTCATAATTGGGTTAGTTGAAGTGGAAAGACTCATCATAAGGTGAGCAATATCTTAAGCTGGGCTCTGTACTGAATGAAAATGAGACAGGCAGCTTAGCACTAGCACGCAGACACAAGCCAGCCTCCGCTTGAATGTGACATCAAATGAAGCACTCCATCAAGTCCCTATGGCTATGACTTCTCTGGTATGAGTCACTGTAACCTGAAACTATTAGCTGAAATAAACACTTTCTCTTCTAAATTGCCTTTGTGATGTATTTTACAGTAGCAACCAAAAAGAACACTGGGACACATGCTGAATTTTGAATGTAGTTTTTCTAGCAAATGTAGAAGACATATCTGTAGAATTTAAGGTGCTTTCCAAAGTGTTTTGTGATACCTTTTCAGGGGTTTACCACTTCAAGTCTTTGTATTTCCTATTTTTTATTCAAAATCACTTAATTACCAGTATTTACCAATTCAAGTGATAAGGATTAATAAAAATATAATGTATTTCTAGGGTGATCTTTTCTCTCTAATATTTCTTCCTTGATCTTACTTTTTAATCTAAGCTTTGTTACCATCTCTTGCAATTTCTCCAGCCATCTTTAAGCCCACAACATTGATCTAAATCAGAAAATGCTGGGTTTTTGCACAAATACCACACAGGATAGTGTGTGGAAAGTTTGATCACTAATGCTGGAACTATGTGGGAAAGATGTGGGGAATAAAGGGCCTAGGGCTTATCAGAAGAAGGTCACTTGGATGCCTCAAAGCAGCCACATGCTTCTCTCTCTACTTCCTGACAGCTATCAGGTTAGTGACTTTTGCTGGCTTCCTTAAACTATGACATCATGCCTCAAGGGCCCCAAAATAATAGAAGCTAGTAGCTAAGGATAGAAACTTCAGAAAGTGTGAGAGATATAAAATCTTCCTACCTTCAAATTGTTGCTCTCAGTTTTATGTCAAAGTAACTAAACACCCTTTGTTATTCATTTGGTAATTAGGCATGAGATGCCACCAAACATGAATCTACTATCATAGCATTATTTTAGCTTTCTTTTAATGAACTGTACAGAACATCCATAAAGGCATTCTGAATGCCTAATGTGTGAAGTGGTCATTTATAAGTCCCAGGACAATATTTACTGGATTAAGTGCCTTAATAAATAATCAACAAATGTTTGCTGATGAGTATGATCAAAGACTCTGCACTCCCATTAGGAGCCAAGAATGGTGATGACCTACAACCTCTTTGTAATTTATTTACCCAGTCTATAGACAATTTGCTAAAAGAATATTTGTGTTCTTATAAGTCTTTGAATTTATTTCTCTCACAAGTTTATTTTTCTGCATAAAACATCAAATATCCCAGATTATAAAAACAGAATTTAGGTACCTTGAATCCAATAAATTAGACAATACCTATCAATGAGAAACATCACTTTCATCTTTTATTTCTAAGAAAATTAATTTTACATATTTTATATTGCCCATATGACTTTGAAAATAATTATTAAGTATTACATGTGCTACTTAGTTTACTAAATAGTTGAAATTTGTTGACAACATTTTTAACTGATGCTAATTTCTTTACGTGTGTTGAATAATATCAATAAGGACAGATTTCAAGTGAATAAAATATCATTAATAATTTGCAAACCAATCATGTATCACACACACACACAACCAAGTGGTGGAGAAGGCAAGCACCTTTGACAAGAAAGAACCACTATGCCCATGTGAGACATGTTTCTTCATTTCATTTTTTAAAATATCAAAATCATAAATTCAAAACAGAGGCAATATCAAGGCATATTGGATATAGTGAAGTTGAAGCAAAGAATGGTTTATGTCAGGTGGTTGATTTATGCTCTGCGTCATTCCACTGTCATTTTTATGTTTGTTTTTATTGGTTTTAATTGTCAATTTCTAAAATTTAATTGTAAAAGAGCTGGATTTTGGTGTTACAATTAAGCTTTGGTTAAAATAAAGTTAACCATTGATGTGAAAATACTCAGTAAAATGTTAACAAACTGAATCTAAGACCCCATCAAAAAGAACATCCACCATGACCAGGTAGGCTTCATCCCAGGGATGAATGGATGGTTCAACATACAAAAATGTAATTCACCACATAAACAAACTGGAAAAAAATATGATCATCTCATTAGATGCAGAAAAAGCCTTTGAGAAAATCCAACACTCCTTCATGATAAAGATCTTGAAGAGATTAGGGATATAAGAAAAATACCTAACCATAACAAAAGCAATGTACAGCAAGCCAACATCAAATTAAACACATAGATACTCAAAATAATTCCACTAAGTCAGGAACAACACAAGGTTGTCCACTCTTTCCATGCCTAGTCAAAATAGTAGAATTTCCAGCTAGAACTATAAGACAACTGAAGAAAATCAGGGGGACAAATATGAGAAAAGAAGAAGACAAAATATCACTGTTTGCAAACGATATGAGAGTATACACAAATAATCCGAAAACTTCTATTAGATAACTCTTACAGCTGATAAACATCTTTAGTTCAGTGGTTGAATACAAGAATAGCTAAAAAAAAATTGATAAAGGAGCTGAGAAAGAAATCAGGGACTCAAAATCCTTTACAACAGACTAAAATAATACAAAATATAATAGGGCAACACCAATCAAGCAAATGAACGATGGTATGACAGAAATGACAGAACTTTAAGTCTCTGAAGAAAGAAATTGGAGAAGATATCAGAAGATGGAAAGATCTCCTATGCTCATAGGTTGTTAGGGTTAACATAATAAAAAATGTCTATTCTATAAATTTAGAGATTCACTGAATTCCCAAGGCAATCCTTTACAGTCATTGAAAGAACAATACTCAACTTCATACAGGAAAACAAACAAACGAAATCCAGAATAGGGAAAACAATCCTGTATAATAAAAGAACTTCCAAAGGTATCACCATTCCAGATTTCAAGTTCTACCATAGAGCTGTAGTCATGAAAACCTTGTGGTATTGGCATAAAAATGGACAGTTGGATCAATGGAATAAAATCAAAGACCCAAATGTAAATCCACACAATTATGGACACATGATATTCAACAAAGAAGCAAAAATTATATAATGGAAAATAGAAAGCCTGTACAACAAATGGTGCTGGCATAACTGGATGTAAGCATGCAGAATAATTCAAATAGATCCCTATCAATCACTCTATACAAAACTCAAGTCCAAGTGGATCAATGACCTCAAAATAAATCTAGATACACTGAACTTGATAGAAGAAAAAGTGAAAAACAGGCTTGAACACACTGACACAGGAACAACTTCCTGAACTGGACACCAATAGAACAGACACTAAGATCAACACTTAATAAATGGGACCTCATGAAACTGAAAAGTTTCTATAAGGCAAAGGACACTGTCAATAGGACAAAATCACAGCCTGAAGAATGGGAAAAGACATTCACCAACCCCATCCTCCAGATGGCTGATTTACATAATATATAAAGAACTCAAGAAGTTAAACATCAACAAACAAAATAATCCAATTAGAAATGGGGTACAAATCTAAACAAAGAATTCTCAGCAGAAGAATCCCAAATGCCAGAGAAACACTTAAGGAAATGTTCAATATCCTTAGTCATCAGGGAAATTCAAATTAAACCTACTCTGAGATTCTATTTTATACCTGCCAGAATGGCCAAGATCAAAAATACAAGTGACAATCTTGCTGGAGAGGATGTGGAGCAAGGGGAACACTTCTCCACGGCTGGTGGAAGTGCAAACTTGTACAGCCACTTGGAAATCAGTGTGGTGGTTTCTTAGAAAACTAGAAGTCAATCTATCAAAGATCCTACTCTACCATTCTTAGCTATATACCCAAATGATACTCAATCATACCACAAGGGCACTTGTTCATATATATTCATAGCAGCTTTATTAGTAATAGCCAGAACCTGAAAACAACACAAATGTCCCTCAACAAAGGAATAAATAAGGAATAAATAAATATGGTACATTTACACAATTAACTATTACTTGGCTGTTAAAAGCAATGACATCAGTGAATTTGAAGGCAAATGGATGGAACTAGAAAAAATCATCCTGAGTGAGGTATTCCAGACAGAGAAAGATAAACATGATATATATTCACTCATAAGTGAACATTAGCTATAAAATAAATGATAACAATGTTAAAATCCACAGACCCAGAAGAATAGGTAATAAGGAGAGTTCAAGGAGGGGCCACCTGGATCACCCATGGAAGGAGAAATAGAAGAGATTTTGTGGATAGACTGCTGGCAAGATATTGGGTTGAGGATAGGGACAGAGAAGGAAAGTTCTAAAAGAAACTACTGAAAGCAAGGGTTGGGGACATTGGTGCAAGAGAATCTCCTAGAAATCTCTAAGGATGACCCCAGCTAAAACTCCTAGCAATAGCAGATAGTCTGAATTGACCATCTACATGATCAGGCAAGACTTCAAGTAGAGGGAGTGGGAAACCAAACCTGCCACATAACTTTTGACCCACAGTCTGCCCTGCCTTGGGATATATTGGGGTAAGGGTGACCTAGAGATTGAGGAAGTGACCAACCAATGAGTGGTCTTGTCTAAACACATGCCTAGAGAGTAAGCCTATCCCTGACACTGCCCGGAGCACACGGTCCCACAGTCAGGATAACCCTGAGTTCTGGGATAGAAGAAAACATGACTGGGGGGGGGGATATCAATGTAATGATGCCTAACAATATTTTGCTATACTCATAGATCGGTACCTAGTCCAACTGTCATCAAAGGGGCTTCATCCAGCAACTGGTGGAAATAAATGCAGACCCACCGTGAAAATCAGGCCAAAATCATGGAGTCTTGAACAAGAGGGGGAGAAAGGATTGTAGGAGTGAGAGGAGTCAAGGACACCACAAGAAAACTCACAGAATCAAATATCCTGGATTCACAGGGTCTCACAGAGACTGAACTAACAACCCAGGAGCCAGCATGGGACCGATCTAGGTACTCTGCATACATGTTCTGGTTGTCCTCTTGGGGACTACTAACAGTGAGTACAGGAGCAGGCTCAGACTCATTTGCTGGCTTTTGGGGCCTTACTCCTAACTCTGGGTTACCTTGCCCAGCCTTAATACAAGGGAGGTGCTCAGTCTTACTGCAACTTGATGGGCCATGTTTTCTTGATATTCATGGAAGACCTGTCATTTCCTAAACAGAAATGGAGAAGGAGTAGTTTGGGGCTGGGAACAGAGTGGGGAGAGGGAATCGGGGAGAGAAATAAGGGGGGAGTTGCAGCCCAGATATCATAAATACATAAATAAATAAATGAAGAAAGTGACTTCACAAACATGCTACTAAAATCAGGAGGATTCCCATGGACCTCATATATTCTTAGAGGAATTTTTTTACATCATTTAGCTTTTGGGGGTATAATTTTTATACAAAGGGTAAGGGTAACTTCAATTTCTAAAATATTTTTAATAGTCTTTGTGCAGGATGCTTTCAAATGCTTCAAAGTGGAGAAAAAGGTAGTAAGTCAGGCCCCAGTTCTCACAGCTGGAGGGACTGATCTGACAGTTCCTACAATAGGATGGGAGGAGAGATCTGCACCTCCATTCAGTAGAGTCATTTCCTGGCACAGATCATGATCCTCCTGCACATCCTTGTTATAAAAATCAATGTAACCATTTCCTACCATTCAAAATAGTGTCAAAAATGCTCATAGTTCAAGTCTTTCAATCACAACTTTTAAATTCTATAAATCTCTGACTCCCTCGCTTCTCAGCAGTTACTGTTTGCCAACATTTGCCAGCACTTTTTTGTGTTCCACTTTAGTGCCATCACAAAACATTTCTGAATTATAGCCACTTAGTTTATAACAGAAAATAAATCTTTCATAATTTGTTTTAATTGAAAGGTTTGCTTACACTATTACGCAGTAAACCAAGTATAAAATTTGCTCACCAATGTTGATGTTATGAAGTGCAATACTGCCATCTAGTGGCCAACACGGAGATGACAACACATGATTATAAAGATAAAGGCATATTCCTTTCAAAAGCAGTGGAACAATACTAATGTATAAAAAATAATTCAGAAAACAACTTGATGATCATTAAGGGGTATTTCATATCTTGTTTCAATATAGTTCCAAATCTCTGAAATCAAATATAACTAGAATGAAATGGCAAAACTACTACAAATACCTCAATTATTTACAATTTAGTTAAAAGAGTAGGCTTCATCATCTTAACTAAGTATTTAAAATTTAATTTCATAATACTGTTGATTTCTCAAAATATACTTTTTAAGAAAAGGTTTTCTTCAAGTTTATTTTTATATGAAATATCTGGACAAGCACATCTTTCTTTTCTTAAACTCCCTAAAATTTCCATAACATTAAAGTATGGAGAATCTTGAGAAAATGACATTATAAAAACATCATCACTTTATCTCTTATACAAGAATAGAAACAACTTATCTGCTATAATATTACCATTATTTGTTAAAGAAATTAATAGAGGTAAATGTGGATTTATACAGAAGCATTATTGGAAAAAATAGGTGATTTAATATTTAAACAAACACAAAATGTAAATGTAACCTATCTAGCTTTAAAATAATATTAATATTAAATATACCTATTCCAAAGTTAAAAAGACTATAGAAAAGCATAGTCGTTTTTCTGTAATATTCCAAAGTCATGTAACATGTGTTTAAGTATATGTAGCCTGTGTCCCAGACTGCAGCTATAAATTACTATACTATGAATTAGATTAACACTGTGCAGAAAATAACTATACATATATATTTCAATTGTTTTATATAACTATATCATATTTTATCAATTTAATTATTTCATAATTTATCAAATTAAACTAAAATATTCCAATAATATAGTTGTTTCTGAAATTAAAAATAAAATCCACTGACAAATTGTTTAAGGGAAAAATTAAAGCTTAAAATTGTAGAAGTTAAAAAATAATACACATATATATTAAATTGTCTAATTAAAATCGATGCCTTAATTTCCTAAGCACACTATAAGCAAAGCATCCATACTATTGATTCACACAGTAACATTATTCTGGATAATTATAGACAGATTCTCAAAAGTTATATACTTTTTAAGACATGATGTCAAATAAATCAATGACAAGTTGTAAATTCAAACAGGATTGTTCCACACAATAGAAGCAGAAGGTTCATTACCAAACTCTTTTTATGAGGCTACAATTACCTTAGTACCCAAGCCACACAAAGACACAACTAAGAAAGAGAACTACAGACCAATATCCCTCATGAACATTGATGAACACATCAGAGAAATCATCCACCATGACCAAGTAGGCTCATGCTAGGGATGCAGGGATGGTTCAACATTCGAAAATCTGTCAATGTAATTCACCATATAAACAAACTGCAAAAGAAAAACAACATGATTATCTAACCAGATGCTAAAAAGCATTTGACAAAGTCCAACACCCCTTCATAATAAAAGTCTTGGAGAGATCAGTGATAACAGGAGCATCCCTAAACATAATAAAGACAATATACAGCAAACCAACAGCCAACATCAAATAAAATGGAGAGAAACTCAATATGATTCCTCTAAAATCGGTAAAAAGACAAGGCTGTCCATTCTCTCCATATCTCTTCAATATTATACTTGAAGTTCTAGCTAAAGTAATAAGACAACAAAAGGAGATCAAGGGAATACAAATTAGAAAGGAAGAAGTCAAACTTTCACTATTTGCGGATGATTTGAAATTGGTGTATGAAGGTACTACACTATTTGCTGTGGCTTACCACAGGAAGAAGCGCGTACCTGACTAACACGAAAACTATATCTACGTAGTGGCAAGGGACTATCTCTATTTACAGGGAAAAAAAAAAAAACAGCTCCTTGAAAGCCAGAAGGTTGAGGTTTGTACAAACCTCTGCTTTTAATAATGTTGCAAATACATAACTCTAATACAAAAGGGATACTCAGCCTGTACAAGGGCTGTAATAGTTGGCCATGGCATGCTACAAAGATGGCTTTGGAGTATTAACATACTGGGTTCTATCTCAGCTTCATCTTGACAGGGTGTAAACAGCTTCATCAAGAAATTAACTCTTTCCTGAAAACTGGGACATGTGGATTTTAAGAAGTCTTAAAAATCATAGGATTACATATTAAAAGGAAATTGGGAGATCTGACCCAAAGTAACTTAAACATCTATGGTAGTTCTATATTAAGGAGGCTGATTGTTTAAAAAAAAAAAAAAACGTATATGGAGCCTACCACCTGGGTTGTTTATTTATTTTCTACAATTCATCATTAGTCTCTTCCTTCTACTTAATGCATCTACCATCTACTTATTGCATTTTCTTTTAATGAATGGTCCACTTTCCCAAAGCATCAATTATTAGACTGTGAATTGCTTATACAGATCAATGTTCCATTCATAGACACCTCACTAGATAGAGTAGATAAAGAATTATATTTCTTTTGGAAACCTAGACCAGATGATAAGATGCTCCTTGAACTTGGCCTTCTATCACCTTTAGCGGTGTTTTTGAGACAGACTGTAAAGGATGCAATGACAGAAGCAAGGAGATTAATGTTGGGTGCTGTGACACTTAAAGCTTTTGAACACTATATGCAAACAGAAATTCCTTTGTCCCTTAACAGTATCACCAAGACCACAATGGTGAATCAAGGAGTAGGATGAAAAATTAGAAGAAGGTCAAAGTGTGTGGTGTTGCCAGATGTGTACCAGACACAAAAGCTCCCGACTGAAAACAAAATCGTGAGGTATCTAAGTTGTATTTGAATATTCCTGAAGGCATATGATATTTTGATTTATAATATTTAAAAAAAGATAGTCTGTAAAAATACTACAAAGTAGCCACTAAAAGCCAAAATAGACCTTCCTTTTTTCCTACTTTCCTTCCTTCCTTCCTCACTTACTTCCTTTTGCCTTATTCCCTTCCTCTTTTCTTCCCACTTTCTCCCTTTGTTTTCTCTTTCTTTCTAGATTTTTGTCCAAGTCCAATCATTTCTGCCTCATTGCTTTTCACATGCACACACACGCACACACACACACACACACACACACACGAACATGTATATCTTTTTAATATAACATACAAAACTTAAAAACTTGTTTCTTACTTGAATAATCCTTGCTTTTTCTGGCAATGCCTGCACACAGATTGATGTATTTTGGTCATGGTTAGCTTCCATTACCCTCAATTACCTCCTTCATTTCCTCTGACAAACCCGATCTTCCTCCTACTTCCATGTGTTTTGTTTGTGGCCCACTACATTGTTTAAGTTATCTGCATGAACACTGGCAGGGCCTTTTTGCTAGAGCATGGACAACTTAGTGGTTGCTTTCCCAATAAACTAACTGAGCCTCTGCCACCAACCAATAACTGAGTAATATTCCTCAAGGATAGGGTCAGCCCTCACAAGCTCCTCCCCTATCCATACTGAAACATCACCAGGTCTTGTGTAGGCTGCCTTGTACTGAATTCACAAGAGTAAATATCAAGACATGTCTAGAAGACAGAAGTCTATATCTTTCTCCCAGCCTCTACTGCATATGAGCTTTCTGCTGATTCTTTCCACAATGTTCTCTGAACAGTGTAGCGGGAAATAATGATGTCATATTTAGAAGGTTTTAATGATTATTACTAGTGGAATTCTACTATATATGGTTATTTTGTCCAACAAAGAAGCTCTGAAGCCTTTAATTTCTTTTCCAGGGGATACCAAATGAACTCAACCTTCATATTAATATGGTACCTTTGCCCACTAATCAGCAGTACAACTTTGGCTTATGTTGAATCTCAGTCATGACCTGTTTATGTTACTGACTGCAGATGTATGTGTGCTTAACTTTAAATTTGCAGTGTTGTATTTTAACCCTGTATATAAATCTGACTGTGCTGCTTCCCTCTACTAGAATCCCCTCTGAAAAGTTGCCTGGCCGCCCTGTTCATTTATTTTCTCCTCAGTCAAAAATAACCAGCTATAATTTATTCCAAAATTTAATGCTTTATTGCTGTGTGATAGATTTTATACTTAATGAAGCTGATTCTTTTTACCAAGGTGTATGAACCCTCTATCCATTTTTGAAGTTATTTTCTGTTAACCTTAAAAAGTTTTACATTGCTCTTTGAAATCATCTTTGACAGTAGCTATGGAAATTCTTAAGAATCTTCTAACTTGCCAGGTGTGGTGGTACACTCCTTCCTTTGATCCCAGCACTTGGAAGGCAGAATCAGGTGGATCTCTGTGAGTTTCAGGACAGCCTGGTCTACAAAGTTCCAGAACAGCCAGGGCTTCACAGAGAAATACTGTCTCGAAGAATCTTCTAAATTTGGGGCATTATTGTCATCACCTCCTCTCACCTGGGCCTCTATCCCAGGTGAGATAGTACATAGTCTAAATGTTTGGTTCAGTCTTATGTCCTGTACAGACCTTTCTTCAGATCCCCTACCTTGCTCATCTCCCCTACTTTGGTCTATCCAGCATGAATCCCCTAATACACTTACTTACTTGTTCATGACTCAGTAACAGTAGCAACAAAAAGACTGTATGTATGTAGCTTGAAGACAGTATACAGGTGTTTATCATTACAGCCTCTGAACTAAGACAGTATGGTGCTTTAATTCTTACCATCTACCAGACCTGGTACAAATCACTTAACTTTGGCACACCTCATTTGCCTCCGATGAATGGGAGATATGTCTCAAAGATGAGTTTCATGTAGTAGGTGATGGTCCTTAAACAGCTTTGAACAGAGGACCAGAACACAATGAGTATTAGCTATTGCTATGACTGCCCTCCTCATCATACATACTGCAGTTCAGTGTGATGAGTATTCCACACACCATAGCAGAAGCAAGTAGAAGTCCTTCAAGAAACAGATCAATAGTATGAAAGGAAGAAAAAAAGTTATATGGCAAACATGGGTGAAAAATATTAAAGAATGAGGAATATTAAAGGGGCAAAATGTCATATATGGTGAGGATCATATATACATTAGTATTCAGTAAAATGAAGGTAAAAAAAGAGGGTTTAGCTAATTGAGGCGAATTGAGAACATAGACTCTAGAATTATATGCTGAAGACATCTCATTCTATGTATTCTATATCTTAATCAATCCATACAACTTTTGAATAAGAATGGTTATGCTTCCTATCTAAATGATAACCTAAGTCTAGCACTACTGTATGGGTGACCTGCTAATCTCTGATTGAAATAGAGGCCCCTTCTACAGTAGAGAATTCATACATGGTACTTTAAGCAGAGTTAAAAATCCATAGCAGAGGAGGTCTTAGGCTTTATGGGGAAATGTGTTATATTCATTCTGGTAAACTAGCTTGACACCAAATTGTCTTGTAAGTATTTAGACTTATACTCACAGACAAATACTATTTCTAGCCTTAATCATAGCAGCATCTCTGCAATATATGGCAGTGACTGCTGAGACATGGTTGTTGTAGCTGCAGAGAATAAGTCATTTCACCAAGCATTTCCAAGAGTTTCTATATCTAGACATATAAAATCAGTCAACACTTGATAATGGAAATCTCCAAGTAGTGCTACATGCATGTAATCTATGACTAAGAACCCAGCAATTGTATAAATACCAGACAATTATAGAGAGGCAATAAATATTAAAGTTCTTAGAAATTCTCACAATTTATGTTTTGTATCTAAAAATGAAAGACAACTACATAGTGATATTTTTAATATATAAGTTACTAAATTATATCAATTCTGAATTAAAGTTTTGGTACATATAAAGTTTGTATAACCTTTGATCATACTCTCCCTGTTAATATTTATGTATAAGATCCCTTTCTAGAAATTTTACAAAGGATTCTTTTTGAAATATTTAGAAAACTGTTATTAGTTTTTTTGGAAATTTAACATAACATAATTTGATCATGTTCAGTCTCCCTCTCCAAATCTTCATTCCCACCAAACTTATGTGTCTTTTGTCCTCCTCATTTCTGGATGTGTGGCATTCTCCTGGAGAGTGGTGAACCTATTGGGAGCGAGTTTAGAGAAAAGTGACCCTTTATGTCCAGATATAAGAACTACCAATAGCTCCTCAAATGGAATGAAATTTTGTGACCAGCTCCCCTCTCCCAGCTGGAATTTGGTCTGGCTAGGACTTGCAGTGGTTTTTGTTTGTTTGTTTGTTTGTTTGTTTGTTTTTTGGGGTTTTTGTGTTTTGTTTTTTTGTTTTTTGTTTTGTTTTATTGTTTTGTTTTGTTTTGCATGGTGTTATAAACACTGTGAGTTTGCATGCAGAGTCGCCTGCTGCATCCAAAAGAAAACCTTTCCTTATTGGTGTTCACCATCACCAATTCTGACACTTCCCCACCCTCTCATATACATTGTATGTGAGGTTTGGGATCCTGAGTTTTTGGAGGAAAGGGTATGGCATATATGTTCCATTCTGTATTTTCTTATTCTTTGTATCATGGCCACTTGCCAGTATGTGTATTGATCATCATTTACTGGAATGAGGACTGGGAGATTTTTTAATATGAGTGACTTAGTTACTGTTCTATTGATGTGAAGAGACACAATGACTATGGCAGCCTATAAAAGAAAGCATTTAATTGGCAGATTGCTTACATTTTCAGAGGGTTAGTCAATGACTGTTGTGGCAGAAAATGTGGCAGCCAAAAGGTGGACATGGTGCTAGGTCACTGACCAAGAGCTTGTATCCTTATCCACCAGCAGCAGGGGGAAACAGAATAGGACTGGAACGGTCTTTTGAAACTTCACAGCTCACCCTATGTGGCATATCTTCCCCAATAAGGCCATAACTTCTAATCCTTTCCTAAATAGTACACCAACTGGAAGCCAAACATTCAAATATATAATCCTCTGGGTAGCGTTTTCATTCAAACCACCACAATAGGTATGTTTGGATTGTTGAGTACACACATAAAAGTCAATGAACAACTCAAGAGAGTCTTCTTCTTCCACCACGTGGGTCCTGGAGATCAAACTTAGGTAGGTGGACTTGGCACTCACTGAGTCATCCTACTGCTTCCAAAAATTCTTACTATATAAGACTCACTCACAATCGGTCTAAGTGACACAGATTATTTAGATTGTATTTTAACCTCATTTAAATTTAAGATGCATTTCATCCATGGAAATCATAATGATCACCAAAAGAATCACGTAAAAAGCAAGATATCCCAATAAAGCAAAGACAGAAATGTATCAGGAAAAGGACAGAATAATATAAAATGAGAACGAAGACAGGTAGGCAGGTAAGGTCCATATAGAGGAACACACAAAACGAAAGCAACAAGAGCCCACTTACCACTTATATACTAAGTGCAATGATTATCTATCTAATAAAATGTTTACTCAAGAAGATAATACTATTCCTTAAATAATCAGCATCTCTGGAACATGATTTGAAAGATGGCAGAGAGATGTGGGCAGATTATACAAGGCTACTAACTTACTCCAAAGTAGAAATGATGCTACTCAGGATTTTATTTTGTGCCATTAACAAAAGTTGAAAAGTTTTCTTTGTTTTCTTGTTTATCCCACAACTGAAAATTAATCTGTGACCAAGATAATTATACCTGTATTAAGCACCCCCAATTATTTCAGTTATATTTAATACACTGGATATTTTCCAATATATGAAAACTTTCATCTCCTGATTCTCACAGTAGCTAAAAATCTAAAATCTATATTACAAAGCATCACACCCAGAGGACTGGCTACAGAATCTATAGAGTGGCATTGCTTAAAGTCTGTGCTTAGTATTCACATCAAAGAATGAATCTAGATACTGCAAATTTGACATAGCACTTCTACTTTGGGGAGACAATCATCAACCTCTCGTTGTTTCTTCCACTGGGATACTTTCAGCAACAGCAGCCAATGGCAGGCTCCATGTTTCTCTATAACATTCCTACACATGATGGTTTTTTTTCTTTGCTGAATCTTCTTTTTCAAATCAGCCTGCATGCAAACATCACTGTCTGCCTTAGTTTATTTTCCTGGTTTCATGACAAAATACCCAACAAATGCAACTTAATAGGAAAGGGGCTTGTTCCCGCCTACAGTTCAACAGGATGAACCGTCATGGCTAGGAAGTTAAACTATAAGCAGAATGGCACTTGACATCCACAATTGGGAGCAGAGAGTGATGAATGTCCGCTGTGAAGATCTTTTTCTCCACTTACATATCCCAAGATCCCAGGCAGAAAATAGGGATGCCAAGACTTTGCAGTTCTTACCACATCAACTGACACAATCAAGATAATCCCCCACAGCCAAGCTCAAAGGCTACCAGGTTTTCAACCTTAAAATTAGTACTATCACCCTATCTGTGGTGAAATGTGTAAAGAAAACTGGCATTGAAACATTTTATAGTGCCAAAGGCTTCTATTGTGTCATACAGCTTTTCCTCTCTTATCTTTCACAAAGCAGCAAACTGTGAGGGAAGGGAAGCCTGGACTGAGTAGAGTTGGTCAAATGAATGATGTAAGGAAATTAAATTTGTACAATTTCAGTTTTTGTACAAACTGAAAAAGCAACATCTATAGCATAAAAATCTCAAAGGTAACTCAAAGGGTGAACATGTGCATTCTCTTTTGAAGTCACTCCTTTATTCTTACTTGGTTATGCTATTTAACATTTATTCAAATGTTTATTTTATCTTAAGGAAAAGCCATAGTGCTTGACTGAGGTCCAAAAGGAAAATGTAATATAGTCTCCATATTTATGCTGTACTGAGGAAAACAAAAAGCTGAATATTATATAAATACAAAAAATAAGCTTAACTGGTTGTCAACTATAGTTATGACAATGTGATGGAGAGAAGACAAATAAATGTTAACATAGACAAATAAATATATGTTATTAGGGCTCTTGATAATTGAATGAGTAAGGAAAATAACCAATAATAAAGATGATGAGGGCTCAAATGATATAGAATGCAGAGATTGCAAGACAAATGTGCATGGTTCATTTAAACATCCCTGTGGCATCCCTATAGGTCATGTGACAAAGCTGAACTGAAGATAAAAATGTTCCCATCCACAAAGAACTTCAGTGAATAGACCCATTCAGGAAAAGAATGTATTGAAAATGACGAGGATTGCCCAGGATAAAGACGTGAGGGACACCAATACTTGTAGAAAAGTCATTAGTAACATAAAACTGAGGAGACATGAGCAAGAAGATGGGAAAAGAAAGAATTTAATGGTTTGAAAGCCCAAAATTGTGTTTTCAGAAGAAAAATATGATGTAGTCCACTGGGGAAACTATACTCATCCTTCATAACAGTTTCCTGGAGGTGCAAGAAGATAAAAACCTATAGGATGTGAGAGAAACTAACTCATTTTTTTCTCAAGAAAATTGGCTGTAAAGGGCAAGCAAGACATAGGGTTCCGTAAAAGAGCTCTCAGTGTGGCACTCACTGAGAAAAATAGAAATATTTAGAAAGGAAATATTTAGGCATGAAGAGGTGATTCCAGATTCCAACAAATGGACTAGTATATGAGGTGTTGTGTAGCAGCTTGAATGAGTTCAACTTTTTCCATAGAGACAGAGAGGACAAGGCAACCTTCTGAGAACAAGGGTAGGACAGAATGGGGATAGCCAATGCTTAAAAAGATGCATTGTGTTACAAAGTCTAGTCTGACCTCACGAGGGAAATCACCAGCAAGGGGTTGAAGCAAACAGAAAGGGTGTTGCTTCTCATAAAGCTACAAAAGAAAATCAGAGTAAATCAAAGCTACCGCCTTTCTCCTGTTCTTGGTTCACAGTTATCGTTCTAGAAACTAGAAAATAGACACACTTCCCTGGTACACCTCCTTCTTTCAAATCTTTGTTCTCATAGTTACATCTTATACAATGTCTGCATATATAAAAAAAAAAAAACATGGTTATTGCTGTGCTAGTGGTTTTCTGATAAATCTTTCTGGAGTGGAGCTGATGTATATGTTTGTTACCTTCATAGGAGCTTCATGATGAGATGAGTACTCCCTAATCACCAAATCCATGGCTACTCAATCACCAAATCAATGGCCCCTCAATCACTGCATCCATGGCCACTTAACCACCAAATCTATGACTGGGAAACTTCAGTGCTTTCTTTCATAAGGTACCACAGGGTAACCCTAGATGCTATCTCATCTCTTACTTCTCAGTCTTACATATCCCCTAATTTAATACAGGTTTATATCACAATAGATTATTTCATGGAAAAAAACAGCATTTACTAATTGTCTTTATACTAATAACAAATCAGACTCAGCCATGTGGAGAAAGGCTACATTTAATATTTAAGAAGGCTAATGGCCATGGAAATAAGTCAAAGCTTTTATCCACTGACTCTAAGTGTGACTGTAAATGACTGTGGCAAGTAAGTACCATAAAAAGTCAGTTATTTGGACTCAACTGGACTATTAAAGGCAAATGTAACAAACAGTATAGCACTTGGATTCCCTGAAGACAAAGAATAAGGTTTTGTTTTTTAGTAATTTGAGCAAAAGAATATTATACTTGACAATGTTGCCTGCTGAATTATACTCTCCCCATTCTTCAAAATGTACTACGCTACTGCTAAGCATCATAATCTAATTTATATATTTTCTAAACCTTGTCAGGATAATGTTAAAAATAATCACAACCAAGACATGTTTTTCATGCAAGAAGAAGATAATGAACTCTCATATGCTCAAAGAACTAACCACTTCATCAAATATCATTTCCCTGATTTCACTTCAAGATCAAGCAGGAGAAAATACTGTTTACTAAAAATTTACATATGAAGAAATAGATATTTCAGATGATATTTTAACAGTGAGTTTCCAAGGTCATCTAATTACTAATCTTACAAGAATCTTACAAGAATCTTTAAAATTATATTCTATTTGGAACCACCCCATTTTGCACTTTGCACTCACTATATAGGAGCTGGCTTTACAGCAAATGGCACTACTATTCACATCTTGAGAGTCCTTAAAAATGCCCCATGTTAAAGTATGTTATGTGGTAAATCTGCTTAGCGTTTTTGTTATAAAACACATGTAGTCATCAGGGCAGAGACTTAATGTTTCAGAGTAATACCTAAAATCAAAATAAACTGAACACTCATTTTAACTGAAGCCATTGGATTAGACTGTCTGTAAGACCTAAGAGGATGACTAACCAAACTTAATAACAGAATGCAAAATTAACAGGAACTGAACACTAAATAACATTAGTATTTCCAAGACTCCTGAGAATCTTATGGGAATGACTAGAAATGAAAAAGGAAAACCTATTAAATGGCTTGACATTGTGGAGTTGTGAAGCATGAAGTTGTCATGTTAAATTATAACTGAATTGCTGAGCCCAAAGTTACAAATTATGCAATTGGCACCTCAGATGATTAACAGCTTCTAATCTCTCCATCGCCTTAGAACTGCTGTAGTTATAATTTTCTTTGACTCTATAAACTATGTCCCATTTCCAAATGTTTTAAATGAGCACAAATTCACGAATAAAATTCGATTTGACAGAAACAATTTGAGCAATAGTGTAGCTTTCTCTGAGGACTTTTTAAAATACAAGTCCCTCATTAGACAGGCAATTTGCTATGAAAGAACAAAGGAACTGCACTTTCTCTGCTTCATTGTTTTAGGATAAATATAAGTCAGCATTTTGGAGTAAATAAACACTGCCAGGGCCTCCCAGAAGACATCAGAACACATAATTTAAGGATAAAAAAAATGGAAGTTCCTTCTATCAGTCTCCCTTAGAGAGACCAAAAAGAAGTGAATACATACATAACTTGGAGAGTTGTACAAAGCCCATTTGGGTCAGGTCCTGTTTTAGTGCAATGAAACCACATAAAATGTTGGAGAAACAACAAAGTAGTACTTTTTATTTGTCATGTAGAAGAAATTATGTTAAAGCTACTACAAATTGCCAAGGGTTCATCTCAATTTGTGTATTACATACTTCACCTTCTTTGCATCTAGACTTTAATGATTATTATTTTAAAAAAAAAAAATAGCCTCTACTCTAGGGGCTCTTTTATTTCAGTCCTGGGTCGTTTGTAAACAAATAAATATGCAAAATGGTGAGAAGTTTTATTGAGATAATAATGGAGAAGAACAAGGACTCCGGGAGGATGAAAAGTAGAGATGCTGAGGTCCGTAGGACAAGCAGAAGGCTGGAAGAGTCACACAGGGCAGCAGGAAGGATTCCTGCATAGACAGCTGGTGTGAAATCATTAGACAAGGTAGGGAGAAACCAAAGAGGCTGCACACTGGAAACAGCAAGCATGGGCCAAGCTCTGGAAGACAACTGGGGGTAAGGAAACAGCCCAGATCCTGAGGATGAGTGGGAAGCACCTCAGGAATGTGTTAAGAGTGCGCATAAAATAATTCGCTTTTGATGATGGATGGACCACTCTGTACAGTTCAAAGGGAGAAGCTGATAGCAAAGGCAGAGAAGCAGCCAGGAGCTGCAGAAGAACCCAGAGGGAACCAGAGCCTGACGTGGAGGGAGAGAGGAGAAAGATGACCCGGTGGCACGTATCTGAGGAGTGATGAAGAGAAGTGCAGTGGAGGAGCAGGAAGGAGGATAACAGAAATAAGTAGAGTGTGAGTTCTCTTAAGGAGCCCACGCAATGACAAGTTCAAGCTTTTGGTCTGAGAAATAGGATCAAAGACAGTAATTGGATTTTCTGCTCTTAGTAGCACAGAAAGAAAAGAGCTCATTTTCCTACAACGGATCATATTATGAACTGTGGAAAATCATGAATAATTCATTGTAAAAATTATAAAATATGTTTAAAGCCAAGGGAGGAACGTGTGGAGGGGCCGAGGCTGTCTCTCCTGCACACAATACTCGCCTAGGGATCCCTCCTAGCATGGTCCGCACACTGAAGTCAGCAGATGACTTTATTGCTTCAAGTGGCTTAAAACCTGGACTCACCAATAATGAGGCCTCAGTGAGACACAGATCAGCTCATGAGGTATTGCTGAAGAGCGGAGTACGGATATGATAAGAGCTGGATTTCTCTGTGAATGCCCAGCCATTTTCCTGAAGCAGTTTTAAATAACACCCTCAGGGACGTGGTGTAGCCCAGTGAAGGAGAAGTACTATCCACGTGCAGGATCCTGATTTTAACCTCAGGACCACAAAAGTTAAATAATCAAACAATTAAATAGCATTCTCTTAATGCTTGTTTAAATAAATTAGATGTTACAAATGCTCTTAGGCTATCTCTACAACTTGCTCCTGCGATTGAGCACCACACAGGGCTGAGAACTTAAGTTCTACTTTAGGGGACGTGAGGATGGGACATTGTTTCAAGGCAGAAACTAGCACAGTCTGGGGATTTTCTTCTAAGGTTTGAGATGATGAAAGTTGCTTTTGTTTTAAACAAGTCACTAATGCAAAAGCAAATTTAAAAGGAGGGGGGGATAGATGTGAAAACAAGCAGCTGTAGGAAATGTCCTGTTTGGTTTTCGTGTTTCTTTTTGTTTACAGTTTGTTTTGTTTTTGTCAACAACATACCTTAGAGTCCTCACCTAAGAGAAACTAATTTAGAAAATGTCCCCATCACCCTGGCCTACAGACAAGGCTATGAGGCATTTTCTTGACTAATGTTTGATGTAGAAGGCTCAGCCCACTGTGCCACTGTGAGTAGTGGCAATCCGGGCAGGTGGTCCTAGGAAGTAAAAGGAAACCACTGGAGGAAGCCAGCAAAGCAAGCAGTGTTTCACTAAGGCTCCTGTTTCATTCAGTTCCTGCCTCCAGGTTTCCGCCTTGAGTTCCTGTCCGGACTTCCCTCCATAATGGAAGTGTAGGTGAAATAAACCTCTTCCTATGCAAGTTTCTTCCTTCCTTCATTTCTCTTTCTTCCTTCCTTCCTTCCTTCCTTCCTTCCTCCCTTCCTTCCTTCCTTCCTTTATATTCAGTTTTTTAAGACAGTAAAGTATTAAGGAAATGCAATTTGAACATAAATAAATATGTACTAAGTTGAATTATATGAGAAGTGAATTGAATTTATGGGATATAAGAATTAAAAATATTTGCTAGTTCCAGCACAGCTCCAAAGCCACAGAGAAACCCTGTCTCAAAAAAATAAACAAACAAAAAAAAAGTAAAAATATTTTTGGAATGACTTCATGTTTTTTACCTCTAAGATAAACTTACTTCTTTATATTTGGTTTTCTTGTAAAGCCTGCAAACACAACTGGTATATAAAATTCTGATATTTAACTTTTGCTCCATTGTTACATGCTATTTTTACCAAGTCCTTAATGTAGAGGAATAAGACATCAATTAAACAACCAAACTGAAAAATGTAGTCATAAACTGGAAACAACATATTAAAGAAAAGGAATAAAGCTCTATAAAAATCAGTAAGAGAAGGCAAATACAAGATTACTCACAGCCTGCCACACTTAACAAATAATGTATTTGGAAGAGGTAACCATGAGAAAGGTGTCCTAAAATTATGAAGGCTCTTAATACTGGAAATACGTGAACTGAATAATGGTTCATCAACTAATCTAGATACAGAACAGTAATCACTGCCATCCGAAGGTGTCAAGGACAAACAGTAAATGATTAAAAGCCTAAAGGTCAGTAAAGTATTTAGCACCATGAAGACTGGTGTTCAGATCACCAACGCCCAAGTAAGAGAAGCAAGGAATGGCAACAGGCACCTGTGATCGCAGTACCACAGCAGAAGAGGCAGAAAGAGACTGGGGGTGGGGGAGGGATGCTTGTCAGCCAGTCTAGTCCAGTTGGAAAAGTTCAGGTACAGTGAAGGATACTTCAGGTACAGTGAGACCTTGCCTCAAAAATGGAGGTAGAAAATGGCCTCTGATAGTCACTTCCATGGTTCACAATGTGCACATTTGCTTACCATGCAGACACAGAAAAATACATACAGAGAGACTACACAACATACAAACCCACCCAGTACAGATCAAAAGAATTCTGGGTTTCTACCTTTATAGCTATTGCTACAAAGATAAAATCTAGAATCAAGTTGAGGCAGAAGTAAATGCCTCTCCTGCATCAAGTCTGGGCAAAGCAACTCCGCATAGAGAATAGGTACCCAAAAGCCAGCTCAAGAGGTAGGGGATGGGAAGGGAAACCGAGATCAGGATGTAAAACAGTAAAAGAAAAGCAGTAATTAATAAAAAAAGAATATTTAATATAAAAACCTAGAATCTTATTTTCTGGATTTCAAACCATATCTCAAACAGTACATCATTTTATGTCTTGGACACGAGTTATTGATTACTTAGGGACCTTTAAAAGTGTGAGCAATGTCACTAAATCTCATCAGCAACAAATGCATATACTATGACAGTAAAAGCACACAGTGCCATGGAAGAAAATCTGAGGTTAATCTAGAAAAGGCTGCTGCTCAAGTCATTGGTCCCAGGAGAGGATGATCTGGACCATTCTTGGAAGTAAGCAGGAAAAAGCCAGAGAAGAGTTGGTGTGAGCTCCTGGCAGGGAAAGAGAATATGGGCCTGTATCCAGGTGAAACTGCATGAGACACATACACCTTTAAAATAATTAGAGGAGAGGGGCTTCCAGGAACATGAGTATAAGCATTATCCTTTATTTCAAAGTATGAAAGATTCATCAATACGATTTTGGATCCCACCGTCAGTGAAATGTTACAGTGCTACCCACACCAGCTGCTTGTCTGTGTAAGTCTTACCACTTTTCTCAAAGAAATATATTGCAGCAGACAGATAAGGTCCCAGCCACCATCATGAATCCAGAGAAGAAAGGGATTTACAAAACTGTGACATGATGCTCTAGCTCAACAATATTCAGTTGGGAAGTAAATAACATTTGCTTTATTCCACACTTAAATGGAATCATCAACATCACTTGGAGACATTATTTTTCAAATATTTGCTTCCATTACTGATGTGCTAAAAACTACTGTTCTAGTCTAAAAAAATAAAAGCTGTTTTTTAATCTCGGTATTTTTGAAATGTCAAGAGTCTTGAACAAGTGGATAAAAAACACTATATTAGCATATTTGTCATGATTAATTAACCCCATGCCCCTCAATTTCCTCATTTTGACACTGTGAAGGAAAGTGTGTAATTTACAAGCTTTTTGAGAGGAAATGCTGAGGGCTGTGTTGTGTCCCTCTCAGATAACCAATAAATTACATTTCCCAGACACAGTGTAGCCAACTCATGGCTGAATTCCTGGGACCTCACTACTGGGCTCAGCCTCCGATGCCTTGTGTGAGGTGATCACAATCCCTCCCCAGTGCAGCCTATACGCCTTGTCAGTGCCGAGGCATGTAGAACATCCAATGAAACCAAATATGAAGCAGCGTCTCATGTTGAGACCACTGTGAGGTCCGCAGAAGCGTCATCCTCACAGCATCAAATGTCCAGCTGGTGGGTCAGTACAGTTCTTCTCACTGCACCTGCTCATGGTCCATGAGGAAATGGGGCACTGGATGGAAGGTTTGGAGAGCACCAGATGGACATTATGCCTTGCTCTGAACGGCACAAGCAAAGGTGTTCACAGAGATGCTTTTATTGTGATGCTCACACAAGGTATCTTAATGTCAGATGCAGCAGGAGGACCAGCTCACTGTTTGCGTTGATGGGGTTCTAATAAGCCAGGGATCAGGGCTCCAGGGTTCACTACTAGGAATTGATAAAGTTTAGCATAAAACTTAAAAACAAAAAAAAAAAAAAAAACAGAGTGAGTGACTTAGCTAGTAAGATAAAAAAGGCATGGCTCATACACACTAGTTGCTGGTTGCTGGCCTGACTTCTGGAAGGTCCATAGATGCTCAAGGTTGCAAGCTGCCAAGACTGGCTGTCTGCTCACACTGGTGTCTAATGCAGTACTCCAGGCACCTCAGGCTGACTCAGTGCAAGCATTCTTTCACATGACCAGGAATAAGCTTGGCTGCTATCCGTTTACATGAAAAATTCCACAAGTTTAATTTAATTTTCTATTTAATCTTCATAACTAATATGTGAAAAGGTATTAAAGTGTATTTAGCTAGAACTGGTAAACAGTTGCTAATTACTCATTAAAATCAGGTGAATCGCTGCCCAGCAGTCCACAGAGAAAAAAAAAAGAAAAAACATAGACACCAGAAAAGACTATCCTGTGTACAAGGAGGATGGCTTTGCAGGTTGTCTCTAGGCAACCAATGCATTGGAAGGGACACAGGTTAGTCTTGTTTCCATTCTTGCTGCAACCTCAGTGGATTAAACTCAATAAGTAGAGATGACATGAACAGATGAAACATCTTCAACGTGTATCGCCTAGGATGGCTACTTTCAGAATGAAGAATAAGATTCCTGAGAACACATGAAAGATGGACATTTCTAGAAAAGGTATTCACAATAAAGCCAGGAAAATATAGCCACACACCAGAGGAGCCAACCTACAAGAGGAAGAAAGCAGGGCACTTTACCCCAGGGCATAGTCCTCTCTTCACAAGTTCTGAGTGTTAAACCCACCTTCTCCTTGTAAATTAACAGTGGACTCTTGGAATGCATGAAATTATAACCCTATTTATGTATGTTCCCAGGTCATCCAACATCAGAACCAAAAAAATGTTCCTCCAAAGTAAAAAAGAAGAAAGAAAACAGGTTTTAGTTCAGAGACCTGGAAATTGAAGACAGTAATCATATTGTTAAATTCATTTTTTCTGACTCCACATTCTACTTTTACTCATTTTTCTGGCTCAGGTGTTGCCTTATTGCATGTAATGTGCATAACACACTATGCATACTATGTTCGCCTTTGATCCTAGGCAGGAGCATGGGGAAATACAGTAGATATGGCAGCTGCTGAATGTTGTAATTTTAAAAGGGAGAAATACGCCATGAGACAGAACTTGGGTGGAGGTTTTATTGTTTGGTTGGTTTTATTTTTTGTTTGTTTGTTTGTTTCATTTTTTTAACTTGGAGAAAGTGAACTGGAAAAGGGGGGAAGGGAGAGAGGAGACCAGCCTCTAGGCACAGGAGCAGCAAAAGAGAAGAAAAAGGAAAAGAGAGAGAGAGGGAGAGAGGACAGAGAGACATGCAGAGAGAGAGAGAGAGAGAGAGAAAGAGAGGTATGTGGGCAGGGCCCTTTTGAAAGGAAACACAGTGAATGTGCACAGGTGGTGCTCTTAGTGGCTGCAGCTGAGGACATATCCTGTCAGAACCCCAAGAGCAGGCCACTACAGATGCCTGAATACTAACAATTAATGACCCAAGGAACTAACCACTGAGACCATTTACAGTAAATGGATGAGAAATCATCCAGGTTTACTTGCTCTATAAATCATTATTTTTACATATTATATATTTTAGCAACTTTATCATTATAATCAGAGATTATTATTTTATAAGATGAGCAAAAGTAAACTCTATTAAGTATCTCTACTACTTGGGGATGTAAGTCTAAGACAACAGTCTTCAAAAATTGAGATCACAGCAATACTTTTGAATAAGGACAAATCAGTCAGAAGTTTACTAAATGTTGTTGAAGCTTTTTATGAGGTATCCCATTCTCCTGTTTAAAAAACTGTCATCTCAAATTAAGTCTAGGAAGAGAAACATGAACTGCTTATTTCTTTGGTATCTTCTAGAGGGAGAACACTCAAACTGTTACTCTGTGCTTTAATTTTCTGTTTGATGTACACAGAATCCTAAGTTTAGGATATGACCAGTATCATTATCATAAAGGGAGCTCAGAAACCAAATTAATATCAATAACTAAATAAACTTAATGTTTCCTTGGACCTTTAACATATAATTGTCAGCTAAATTACTACAGCCAATAACAAAAACAACCATTTTGTGACATTTTCCATAATCAAGGGAAGACTAAGAACCAGAGGGAAAGAACACTATTTAAACACTAGGCATAACTAAAAGTTTGGGTCCATCTAATCAATAGGAAGCACAGGATTTTAGTGAACATATCCATGTTAAAAAGGCTCACAACAGTCCATGTGGTAGAATGCACCTGTAATCTCAGCATTCGCAAGGGAGAGGCAGGAGGATTGTGGCAAGTTCCAAGACAATTTAGTTTACACAACACAATCTGTGCCAGACAGGGCTCCAAAGCAAGACCAAGCTTGAAAAACTCCAAAAGCAATAGATGACAAATTAGATACGTAGATAGATGATAGATAGATAGATAGATAGATAGATAGATAGATAGATAGATAGATAGATCGATAATTGATGGATAGATAGATATAGATAAATGATAGACAGATAGAGAATAAACTATATATAGATGCTATGCAGTCCACAACATATGATATTGTCCCAATAAATCTAAATTTCTCTGTTCTTAGCCATGAACAAAACTGCACAGTGTTTGCTTTGGAAAAGAGTTTTAAAGGGAGAGAAGCACAATGAAGATGGCTGAAAAAATTTCTCATTAGTAGGTTATCAAGGCCTTTAGCTATAAGCCAAGGAAGGAATAGCTGAGGCATAGAATAGATCTACTTTTAGCTCTGAAAATTCTGCACACTAATCTCTAAAGTGGCTGCACCAGAGAAGGGGGTTTCCCTTTCCATATTCTCACCAGTACTTGTCAGCTGGCTGGGGTAAGATGAAATCTCAAAACAGTCTTAATTTGCATTTCCATAATTGTTAAGGATGAGGAACACCTTAAAGATATTTCTTAGTAATTTTTATTTTATCTCTTGAGAATTCTCTGTTCAGATCTGTGTCATTTGCTTTCTTAACCCTCCTTTTTGTGTAATGTATTTTGGCAGTTAATCCTCTACTGGATGTATGAATAAAAACTTTCTCCCACTCTTCGGGTCCCTCTTGGCTTCCCTGATTGTTCCCTTTAATGAGGTGAGTAAATTATTGATTACAGTCCCTTTGCCTTTTACTTTTCTTTGTTCCTGTTTGTCAGGTGTTGACCTTAATTTCTCAGCAAAAAGAGTTCCATTTAGAAAGATATTTCCTATACCTATATCTCAAAGAGTACAGCCTATGTTTTCCTAGAAGTTTTAGCATTTTAACTTTCATAGTTGACGTCTTGGATTCATTTGAAGTTTACTTTGTGCAGAATTATAAATATGGATTTCATTTCATATTTTTATATTTGGGCACCCTGCTTCCCAGCATCATTTGTTGAAGATGTTCTCTTCCAGTGAATTTTTTTAGCCACCTTGTAGCATATCAGTTGGCTATAGTTACATGCATTGTCTATCTTCTAGTTTATTCCCTTGTTCTTCATGTAGGCTTTGGTGCATACATGGATAAACTGACATATACACATTTTGTTGAATAGTCTTTAAGTGAGTCTAGCATTGCGCTCATTGTTTTAATGAGTTGGGTAAATTATTGATCACAGTCCTTTGTACATATGTGTGAAGTCATGTTTTAAATGTTATCTTCAGAGTGTGTGTGTGTGTGTGTGTGTGTGTGTGTGTGTGTGTTTTGTATGAGCAAGTGTGCCACAGTGCTTGCATGGAGGATAGAGACTAACTTTTATGGAAGGGAGTGGATATGATTGAAATACATTTTATTCATGTATGTATGCAATTACAAGAGAATAAATAAACTTAAAAGAAAAACGTAGAGGAAATTCAGGAGTGGATCCCCACAGGTGTGTGTGTGTGTGTCCCCATTTAGTGTTGGTCTTATGCACATATGTGTAGGGATGACCACTTAGGATTGGATAGCTTATCAGCGGTTTGTTCCTTAAGAAAACTGACCTTCCCTTTCTCATCCACCATTGATTGATTGTATCTCTTTATATTTAGAGGTGAGGCCATGTGAAATTTCTCCCATCCACATTGGAAAGTCAGCTGGTACTATTACTATGCAGATCCTGTTTAGATGGACATAATGCTGGGATTTTAAAGATGAAATTTTCCTATCATTTCTAGAGCCTTCTATTTCACTGTAAGCATATTGGTCCACTTGATGGGAGATGTCATTCTGTAAATATGTTTCTCATACTGGTTAATAAATAAAGCACTGTTGGCCAATAGGAAAGCAAGAGAGGAGGGACAAGGAGACAAGGAGGAAAGAGTAAGAAGTAACTAGGAGTCAAGATGGAGAGTCTGGAGAGAGCTGGATGCCAGCCAGCTCTCCAAGGGTAAGTGGAGACCACGTGGAAATACACAGATTAGCAGAAATGGGTTAATACTTAAGACAGAGATAGCCGATAAGAGGCAAGTAACTGGCCAACAGCATTGTATCTAATACAGAGTCTTGGTGTGTTAATTGGGGCTGGCGCAGCGGCAGGACATGACCGGCGGCGGGAGGAAAAACCTACTCCTTACATCCACTGGCTCTTACAATCTTTGTCCCCTCCATGATTTTCTTCTAGCCTTAGGCATAAGGCTTGCACTGCAGATGTATAATCAACTTATGTTGAACACCCCATAGTCACTTATTACAGGCATAGTGATCAGCTGTGTCTTCATGTAATACTCTTTGTCTACTGCAATAAGAAACATATTTGATGAGGATGGGAGCTATATTTATCTGTGCCATGAGAATAGCTATATAGAATAGAATTTATATTGGTTTAGGAAAATGGCAGTAGAAAGTTCTCTTCCTGGGTCTATGACCTCTCCATCACTTGTTTTTTGGCATAAATCCCTCCTATTGACTGTGTCTTCACTCCAATAGATAGCTGTTGGTTACCACCAAGTTAAAAGCACCACTATTCTACCAGTAGGGATCTTGTGCCATGCTGGTCATTATTGTAGTCTGTGGGGTTTATAGCTGAATCGGCTATTGGTTGCTCTTCTCCCTTGACAGCTTGCATAGCACTTCCCAATACTAATAGCTAGTCCTCAGGGAGGAAGCTTCCTGGTCAGTTTCAGCTAGAACCCTCTAAATCCTGTGTCCACAGTGTGTGATATCTTCTGCAATAAGGTCAGACTTTCAAGTTCTGAGGATCCAAACTTATATTCTTTAAAAAGCCTATTGAATTATCCTGACCAACAACTCAAAGGAAGATTTCCCACACCTGGCACTAGGTTTTATTAGATGGTCTATGACTATTGGGAGAAGCATTGTCACCCTAAGAGGCTTGGCATACCCCATTTAAACTACACACACACAGTCATATTTTTATTTCATTTTGACATGTGAGTTGAGATTTGGCAAGGGTACAAAAATAAATCACAGGAAAGCCTTAAAGTAGACGATGCCTTCACATTCTTCATATTTATCTTTTCATTTCCCATGGCTGTTTTGAGATGATCGTTTTCAAATAAGCCTTGTAGTAAGAATGATACCTTGTGTTTTCTAAAGTAAAACACACTTTTTTGAATATTTCCTTGAATACTCTCTGCTTGCCTCAGCCCTAGCTCACTGCAGAGAGCCCATATGATTTGATATCATCTACTCAGAACTTTGTTCCACCCCAGTGGTAATCAAAGGCTGTTTAGGAGGGCTTCCCTGCTGCAGCCAGAGGGATGATCACTGTTTTATTCCTTACTTAATTCTGGGATGGTCAAAATCTAGACATGGGTATTTCTTACCTGCTTTAGAATGGTGTCCTTGCAGATAAGGAACCTGACAATGTTTATAGAATGCAAGCCTTGTAAAATTCTAACTCTTCCTCTTCTTTGTCCTTCCCTTCTTCCTCCTCTTCTTCCTCCTCCTCATCATCCTTCTTGCCTTTTCATGAACCAAGAGCTGCCCTTCCCATTGGCCATGCTGTTAAACCCTTCAAGTACCCCAATGCTCAGATGAGCACATGAACACCAAAAGTCTCAACCTGGAATAAACTCACTTGACCTTAGCTCCACCTGATAACATTTTAATGTTGTCTCAGCACAGCTACCATTTAAATTTGCGTGATTCTCCCTCTGTGTTTTTGTTGCTGCTGGTTTTGAAATTTAAAATGTATAATTTTAGTCAGTAGCTTTAGTAATACTCAGTCTCCTGATAGAACAAGAATAGTATTCTGTTTTAAAGTTAAAATATCCATAATATAAAAATACTTATAAATAATCTTGGGGTAAAGCCAGAGAGCCAAAAATTGAAAAACTGCCTCATATTGTATAAGAATGAAAAGCAACTCTGTATAAATCATTGGTATCATTGAACTGCTCTGCATTCCCAAAAGCTAACTAATGGTCTGCTTACTACAAAGAGGAAAGAGATGAAAATTCTAACATGTTGCATTTTCAACCACATTGCACTGAATGAAAAAAACAAAAACATAAAACAAACTATATCCTGACAGCAGTGGCTTAAGCTAACAGACTTGGCATGCTTCCAGCAAGTTCACATCAAGAAACCAGTCTCCCGTTCATGAAACGTATGTGTACTCTAGTGTCCTTTTGTTGAGCAGGACTTCCCAGAGAGACAGAAACTCTGGGGAAGAACATGCACTGACGGCCCCTTTGTGTTTTCTAAATCGAATCCTAAAAGGAACACTTCAGTCTTTTTCATCAGCCATGGAAGCTTCCCATGGGCTTCTGGGTCAAGTGCACACTTTAGTATCTGTGTACTCTGGCTCCCATTTGACTCTGAGATGCTTTCTATATAGCTTTATTATTATTATTAAAAAATAATAGACTGAGAGGGAGAAACTCACTGTGATTCATGAACCATGGCCAGGTGGCTGATTGCCCTTTCATTTAAATCTGTGTTCATGTAGACACACTTCTTTGGAACATAAATCTACCGAGTGCAACAGCATGCTGAGACAGCCCGCCTCATCTCAACCAGAGCCCAACGCCTGCCATGAATTATCTGACAGCTGGTCACCCTCCACTTCAAATCTCATAAAGTTTAAATATTCCAGTTAATATGCTCCTGGTGGAGTTCTTCTCCCAGAAGAATAAAGAAAGGGATCAGAACATCAATGCAAACGGTGAACTCTGTTAAGGTTTCCTTCACTGTTTAGAAACTTCAGCCATCAGCCAGACCAGTCCTCACAACAAAGACAAAGGTCGAAGTGAATTCTACATGGAGAGTAGGTGAGGACATCTATAGTAAATGTCTTAAGCACTATTTTTTTGAAGACAGATACTGTGACAATTTCATACAGCATTATCTTGAGATCTAACAGAAAATGTTTTTAAATTAGTCCATACATTTTTGAGTTTCTTAAGTATTCACATAAATGCATAATTCTTAAACTTGGTTTTATCTATAAAATAAAAAAATGCAAGTTCCTTTGCAAATGTCCAGAGTACATATCTTAAGGGATTTCCCACCAATTTAACAAAAAGTAATAATAATAATAAGTTGTTAGCTTAAGTACGCTTTGAAGTTGTAAAGCATAATATTCAAATATTAAATATTAAAATCTTAAAGGTACCAGTCAAATTTTTTTCTAAGCAATTTTAATGCGATTGATTTTGAAAAACATGAAATTTTGAGAATTATCAAAATAAATCGAGGAAATTGCATTTGAAAAACTTTTAAGAATTTTTTTTTTCTGTTGTGACTGAGAGGCAGTAACTTGGTATCCTAAAACCACACACTTGAGGCATGAGTTTGGTTCTTAAAACACATACCTTTTAAAAAGAAATTATTTATTTCTAAGGTCAAGGAACAGAACTAGGAAACAAGCAGTGTTGTTTGGAAATGAGTGGGAGGAGATGATGTTTGGTGTCCTTTCCCAAACACGATGCCCACACTTGCTAATCCGGAACTAAAGTTAATTCTTACTGAACAAAACAATTCTTTTGTTTTCTTTCAGGGGGAAGCAAGAATAAATCTATTTGGATAATGCTTTTGTTAGGGAAAGTATGCCTTAGATTTTATGAAGCAGTGTGACTCTATTCCAGACAAGTTATACAAAGCTGACATAAAGTGCTATACTTACATTGCACACATTAAAGATTAAACAGAACCCAGAACAGTTAGAAGACGACTCTATACAAACAATATGGACACCTGAGGGAGGTGCGATGTTCAATTATTGGGATTTATCGGAGCATTGAACATTGAAGGACATTTGCAGATTCCCTTCCTTTCTAAGGCGGTGCTCTACGGCCCGGCCCCATTCATGCCAGGGCACCGATGTTTCTCTTGGAGGAGTGCCAGCTGAGGCCAGTCCCAGGGACACAAGAGCAGACAAAGCAGAGGCCACAGCAGGAATTGCGAAGGCAGCCAAGGCTGTGGCTATCAAGCTTCCTGGACAGTCAACACATGAGTGGAGCCTGAAACTTCTGTTACCATCTGCCCTTTGCTTAACTTCAACTGCTGTCAACTAGAAAAATGGAAGTCAGCGGTGGTGGCAAAATGTGTAACTCTGCTCCATGACATGGGCTGCAATGTGGGTCCTATTTTAAGGGGTATAAATCGCTGCTTTTCCAATGCTACTTTGGACACACAGTGTTCGGGTGGGTGGAGATAACTGAACTGTGTGACAACTGTTCGACAGTCATGAGTAACATGACTATCAGAATAGCAACATTGGTGGGGAAATGGCAGGGAAGCCATTTAATTCCACCTATTACTACCCAAAGTTCTTTGAGCCTTGCTCTATTTGCAAAGACGAAACATATTGCTTCCAGTGCCCATTTGATACCAGAGCTCTGACACAGCAGCAATCTTCAGCCTTTTATAATCCATAGACCACAGGTAACTTCATCTAGTTCTTAGATTTCAGGCAGGCAGCAGTGGGCAGTAAACAGCTGTGTCTAAAGTGTGGTCTGAAGAAGGAATCAAAGGGATTCAGAGGGACAGGGAGTGTGTGGACAAAGGGGAGCAGATGGGGAAAGGGAGTACACAAGGTCAGAGAGGACACACATGGCCTCGCTGATGGCGTTAGCTTATCAGAGTTTAGGAAAAGGTGAACGCTGTACAAAGCTGCCACAGTCCACAATTCCAGTTCTCAACTGGTATCATTTGGGCAATGTCTGGAAATATTCTAGCTGTCTTCTTGGAGGTTACTGGTATTCATGGGTGATGGTCTAAGATGTTATTAAACATGCTATAGTCTGGTGTGGTTGTGCTCCCCGTAATTTCAGCATCCTGAAGGCTGAGGCAGGAGGATGAAAACTATCTGTGGCTACCTCAGGCAAAGAAAAGTCCCACAGTGCATAAGCCACGTCCTCTAAGAGGAATAACCCACGAGAAAAGATCATGTCAAGGTTGACAAATAGAAAGAAGGCCACTGCAGCTGAGAAACTCCAGGGCAGTGAAGACCTGCCCAGTAGCAAAACAGATGGGATGCAGACTGGCAGCAGGAGATACAGAAATGTTTGTTTTCTTCGAGGATGGCGATGTAGTAACCAGTGATGGGAGATAAAGGAACTAAAAGGGAAACAGAAAAAAACTAATGGAGGAAGGTCCCCCGTCCTGATGCAGGTTATGACTGGTGGAAAGATTTCTTTGGAAAGCAGAGGTGATGGATATGTTCCTAAGGTCCAGGAAAACAAAGGGTGATGGCCAAGTTCAATGTGATGAAAAAAAAGAGTTAGTATGAACAGAGCATGTTGTGTAAACCATGCAAAGCTCATGCTTGCTATCCAAGCTAAGATGCTCAACACCCACCTGACCTGTTACAGGGATAAAGGATGCAGTCTGCCTGCAGTGTAGAAAGGCCGGTGCCCTGGCAAGGGTTCCCTGCAAGCATGTTATGACAAAACTCCTCACGGACAAACTAGCAAGCTATGTTGCCTCTCTAAGAAACTACTTATGGTGATGAGGCCACCTTCACCCTCGGAATCCCCCTCGCCTCTGCCTCCCCAGTGGTGGGATAGAAAGATCATGGCTCTACACCTGACTTGAGCCCGTCATTATTGTGAGAATATATCAAATTATCCAGAGCAACTTGTAAAAATGTTTACTTAGAAAATACTAGGACTACTAGTGAAAAGATGGAATCTGTATTACGGCTCCCAATAACATGTCCACTTATACTATCTGCAGTCCCAGATGAAGCTGTGGCCCGCTGAGAAGACCTCTGCTGTGTGAAGGAGGTAATTGCACACATGTTGCAGCCCAAGCTTAATTTCATAGCCTAAGTGTGGGAGTGTGGGGGTTTGTGCCTCTTAATACCTAAACAGAGCCTATTGACGGCCTCTCTTAGCCTCACAGTTTCTTCTGTTCCTCACTAAAATGTAAGCTAATACTGAGCAGTACTAAGAAAAGTGGCGAAAGCAGTTGTTCTCACCTTTAATTCCAGTACTGGGGAGGCAGAGGCAGGTGGAACTCTTGAGTCTGAAGCCAGTTTGGTCAGCATTAAGAGGTGCAGGCTAGCAAGGGTTACATAGTGATACCTTGTCTCAACCACAGCAACAACAGTAAAAGAAAGCAAGCACACAAGAAAGAAAGAAACAGACAGACAGGAAGGCAGATGCAAACAGAGAGAGAACACACACACACACACACACACACACACACACACACACACACACACACACGAGAAAGGCAGAGACAGAGAGGAAATTCAGACAGAGAGCAAGAACAACTGAACTAGCTACCTACAGAAAGTATAATTTTAGCTTGGACTAGCTGAGGGGCCCTGGCAGTAGGACCAGGATACATACTTGGTACATGAGCTAGCTTGCTGGAGCCCACTCCCTATGGCGGGGTGCCATGCTCAGCCTTACTGCATGGGAGAAGGGTCTGGTCCTGCCCCGAACTATTGTGCCAGACTATGTTCACTCCTCATGGAGGCTCTTACCCATGAGAAGGAGTGGACTGGGGGTGGGGTGGGGGAGGAAAACAGGGGTAGAAAGAGGTGTGGGAAAGATAAGTGTGGTGGGAATGTAAAATAAAGTTTTAAAAAGGTAAAAAAACAAAAAGTATACTTATGCAGTTAGTTGAGACTACATAGAATAAAAAGCCCCCCCAATCTTTTCTTAAAGGCTAAAAACTGGGCACTTCTGTTGTTCCAGGATTGACGTCAGAAGCTATAACAGAAGAGGCCAAAGCAGTCTGATACCAGAGTGAAAGAGTCCCTGGATTAACATAAAAATAGCAAAGTGACAGCAATCCAAACACACCATTACACTGGCAGATTGAAACTGTTCATGCATGATTCATCTGTCAATCACAGCTCCTGACCTGACATGGCAAGTATGGTGGTTCATAAGGTATTCATAAATAATAGCTGCAATCTTAAAATTAAGTACAAATATATAGATATATACATATATTTATATCTATACACAGATATATATATATATAATATTTTGCTTTTTTTCTAAATTTAAGAATGCTGTTGTTCAGTATTAATATAATGACAGACTCAGTCAGAATTCACCTTTCATATTAAGTTAATGTGTTGTATTAAAATTTCAAGCAATAAAAAAGTGGTAAGAAAAACAACTTTTTAATTGTTTAAAGAAAATGTAATGGTTTAAAGAAATCTGTAATGGGTTCAGAGTCACTTGACCCTCAATCTCACATGCCATGAAGCTGTGTCAGCCCAAGGGGCAACTACACAAGACATGTAGCAGTTTTGATCTTGGAGAAAGGAAGAAACAAATTTGATCAATTCAAAATAAAATCATAGGAATACAGAGAAGGCGCAGAGGTTAAGCACACTAGCTGTTCTTGCAGAGGACCTGGGTTGGTTCCCAGCATCCACGTGGCAGCTCACAACCATCTATAACATCAGGGAATCTGACACCCTCTTTTGGCTTCTATTGGCACCATGCACACATGTGGTACACATAGATACATGCAGGCAAAAAAAAAAAAAACACTCCTGCCCATAAATAAAATGAATTGAAAAAGAACAATATCACTTTTAAACATAAAGGCACAGATAGCATCAAGAGCAAAAAGCAAGCAGCCTTGGTCTTTTAATTGTCTCCATGGAAAGGATAGAACACTTCTGAAGCTGTCCTGCAGCACTCCAGACCATTGTGTACGTCTGGTTTGTTTTCCCAGAGGGCTCACACTGAAGTGAAATGGCCACTGTATGTAATGACAGGTGGCAATGAGTGGCAATGTGAGATGATAAGGGTTGTGCTGTCACAAATGGATTAACAGACAGAAGATTTTCTTGGCATTGAGTCTGTCTTAGATGTAGTTTGGAAAGTTCTTTCACACAAAGCTGTCTCTTCCCATATGACGATGCCCTTGGGACTCTGACAGCAAGAAGGCCATGGACCAGAGCCATGTTCAAAATTTATCTCTCTCCTTTGTGATTCATGTAGTCTCCGGTGTTCTGTTATTAACAACAAAAACTGGACTGAAGCAATAGAATCAGAGACAAGGTTAATGACAGAGAAAAACAGAAATACATATAGCTCTTACTGAGTTTGTAATACGTCCTGGTTAATACTGTGGTCGTATGCCTGCAGAAGAATCACTGAGGGAATGAGCTGGGCGGGCACACCCTTCGGTGAAGAGCATGATGGAGCCAGGGCAGCTCAGGCTCTGCAGATCTCTTACTCAAACTGACCTTCCCACCATATAACATGGCGTGAGTTGTCATCTACAAGAACTAGAACTAATGGAGGCAGCTTCTAAAAGAAAACGGCTCATTTCCCAAAGCTAATCAAAACCAAAGGCATCTAAAACGAGTTCCACAGAAACGTGCATGTGAGCCCGGTTCGCCCAGCAGCACATGACTGAGAATGCATACCTACCAGCTTATGAAGGAAGAACCAGAGAAGGCTGACCCTCCCCTGTGCTTCTTGCCTGTCCTGGTGGTGTGATCCTGGAGTATATAGCATCTGCTTTCTTGCCAGTGTATTTGTGTTAGTGGCCACACCCCTTGGGGCGTGGCTTCAGGTGAGGACAAACCAGGAAGAGGGCAGTGTGTGGCAGGGAGCTCTCTTGGGTCTCAGATTGGAAGTACAGAGAAACTGCAGTGGTTCTTTACTATTATCTGTGTAAATTGTTCCCCCAACAAAACACCCATTTATCATTTATCTTGCGTCTGGTGAACTCATTATCACCCGCCTTCACTGGAGTGTGAGTGTGACCCTGGAAGTCTCCCGAAAGCCCACAATCTCACATGAATGATTCTGGCAGAATAAGTTACAATTCTGTGGCCTTGCTGATTGAGCTTGCAACATCAACCACAGGCCTCACCTAAAGGTGCAGTGTAGCGAGTTGAGTATTCGTGTTTAAATGCCAAAATGCGCATGTGTGCACCGGATCCCACCCTCACGATTGCAGAGCAGCCTACTCAAAAACTGTGCCTTGAGCCCATTAGCATTATTAGAAAGGCATTTCTCCACCACACACCATATTAGTCAATACTAGAATAGCCTAAAGTATTGCAGCATTTGTCCCTTTCGTTGTATATTAAAGAAGTATCGAGCATATTTTAAATTAATCGACAAATAATACAATTGATTGAAAGATACAGTGAAATAATAAATTAATTTCTGGTAAGTCACCTCTAAAACTTCAAATGTCCTGGTATTTATGTCAACAAATACTATCCGCAAATCCAGCCAAGTCATAGTATATATAGAGTCATGCTCCCAACTTAAAGCTTCCAACAGAAAATGGTGTTATCCTGCCATCTAGTGGCTTATTTCTAATACTGCGGCGACCCGGATTGAAGACATCGCAAAAGAACATCTCTTTCTTTCACGAAATCTCTTTATTGATTCTCTGGGAATTTCACACCATGCACCCTATTTCCATTCACCTCTCAGTTCCTTCATATGCTCCTCTCACCTCTGTAGTACTGCACAAAAGATTAAATACAAACAAAAACAAAACAAAAACGCCTCTCCGATTCTCCTTCTTTCCCACCTCACCATGGCCTGTTCATTCATCTGGGTGGCACTGGGAGCTGTGTGTCACACAGTATATATATACCCTTTTGTCCAATCAGCCTTACTAGCAAATGATTATTGCCGAGAGTCACTGGTCTGATTCAGAGCCTCAAGTATCTGGTACAACCATAGACACTGGATGCTCATTGAGAATCCTCTGGGATATCCGGCAGCCACCTGAGTCATGCGGATATCATTTCACAGGACCAGTCCCTTCACAAGCTCCAGCAGGTGCTAGATGGGGTAGACACTGGGGTAGGCTGGCTGGGGTCCTGGGATGTAGGAGGTAGCTTAGCTGGTCAAAGCAGGCCACTGGGGACCCGCAGCCTCAGGCGAGGAGAGGCAGGGGAAGCCAGCTCCTCTTTGCCCAAGCTATCTGGTAAGTTCTCCTGCACCTGGGGTGAGCTCTCCAGCTCTCTTGCTTCAGGGTCTAGTGAGAAGTGAACCAGCTTTCCTGGGGACTGGAAAGGGTGTGGCTGGCTCAGCATGGCCCTCTGATTTCTCATGCATGGTTCCCATGGCCCACTGAAGGGACACATACCACAGACATCAGCACAGACCCCAGCTGCAGTGGGACCATGGACCCAGACATGGCCCTCAGCAGCAGTTTGGGTCCAGATGACATTCTGGTTATGGGTGGAAGCAATGACCCCTCAGATCAAAATGACATTGGTGGTGGCATAGCTCTAGGATATAAATAAGGCCCCAGCACTTATATTTTAAACTTCTAGATCTAATATATGGACCAGAGACAGTGGTCTGCAGACATTATGGAGAAATTTGCTTTGAGTAAACATGGGCAGAATAAAATTTTAGGTGTAAAATATTTTAAAGGCCAGCTCTTAGTTGACTGGATTGAAAAATTATTTGCATAAGTACTGCTCCTTTAAGAAATAATATGGTTTTCTGGGGTGAAAATGTTTCATAACAATTAGCCTCAATCTCAAACACTGAATTCTTTTAAAAGCATCGTAAGCACGTTTGCTTGTTTAAAGTTCTACTGCAAAAGGGATGCTGTGTTTTTAATACACAAGAGAGAAAATTCGAGAAGTGTCGCCTTCCCGTGTGCACGCACTTAACATCCTGCATGTGTATGATCAAATGCAAATATACATGGTGAGTTTGAGTCCAATGGTACCAGGAGTCCTGCCACCATGTTGTTCTGTGGTTTCTGATTTCTCCAGGATTAAAGATATGTTCCTCACTGAACGGAAACTACAACATCCATCACCACACACAAAGATTTCCCTACAGCCCTGTGTTACCTAGGATCTAAGCTCATCAAAAATGCCACATCCACACATCCCACACACGCCCTCAGCCTATAAGCAAGCTCAGTGCTTGCGCTAACGATATGTTCAAGTTTCCAGTGGGAATTTTACAGTGTTTCCCCCACAGCCCCTGCCTGAACCTTGTTCAGCCTGCAACAAAGAACAAGAGTAAAGTCACTGATGGCTGAGAGGTGACAACAGCATAAGTGTACCAAGTGCAGAGGTCACAGAGTGGAGTTGCATGCCATACATGACTTCTAAGCTGTCCCCCGTGGTCAGAATTTCTATCCTGGGATCTTGCTTTAAAACGGAAATGAAGCAATTTCCCCCAAAAAGGGGGAGGGTTGCTGCCTGGCACACTGTTATCTGCCCTACCCCAAGAGACTCTCGAGTGAAAATTTAGCCTCTCTGATTGGCGACATGGATTATAGAACCCAGTTTTCCATTCACTCTGTGTGCACTCTGCAAGAGGAGCGAGCAGCCCTGTGCACAGAGCATTATTCGTTATCTGCAGGTGGATGTACTGACTCACCAGACTGTTCATTTTGGAGGATGAGGATCCAGCTCTGTGCTTTCTTAAGCTGCTGGCTTCTGCGTGCCCATCCTTCGGCTTTAAGACCATTCTGCCGCTCCCCGCTGTCCCTTCAGATGAGGACCTCAGCCGCCGCTCTATGTATCTTCCTTCATGATACGGACTGAGGCTACTGGCAAGAACTTTTCCAAGATAAATAGAGAAAAGTGAGTATCAATACTTACATGGAGTTTTCAATTAATGTACCATTTTCATTAAGAGAAACCTTAGAATGATTCAAAGGTTCTCCACCTCAGGAAAATTTCTAGGCTTACAGCCACAGTTTGCTTCAAACCTTTGAAGACTCATAGCAGTCCCATAAGCAAATCTGTCTTTGTAGCACACCTGTCATTCCATCACTCAGGCATCTGAGGATTGCTGCTAGTTCGAGGCCAGAGTGGGTTTCATGGGGAGTTATAGACAGGCTGACAGTTTGTCTCTAAACTTTTGGAACAAAAACATGTAGTGTAGTCCCATATCAGATATGCTTACTACAAACTCATATATTTAGACTATAAAAACTATTGTGTTCTAAATGAACTAGTCCAATCGTCTTAATGATTTTTGATGTGGTAATGCGTCATTTAATTTATTTTTAACTCTATTTGGTACTTTATATCATTCATATGATATAGCAGAAGCCTCTGAACTTTACATCAAGTTAATGTCCCCCGGGCTATGCTACACAGTGCCATGTTTCCCTGTCTGCAAAATCTGAAACTCAAGGAAGCCAACCAGATGATCACACCCATCAGTCATCTCCTTCTGTGACCCTGGGTGTGCATCTTCCCTGCCCACAGTCCACTTGCTTAAGAAAGGGTTAACAATTATAAGAACAAGTGAGGCCGTTTTTAATTAACACTCACAAAGAGCGCACATTATCTCTGGAAAGTTACTGCTAGCAGCCTTGTTAATGACAGAAAGAAAATGATATAGAAGTAAAAATAGGCAAGTGAGTGGGGGCACATTCAGTAGTTCCTTTGATTAGTTTTTGGAAACCAAAGTAAAATAATCCACACACACACACACACACACACACACACACACACACACACACTCGTGGGACAATCGAGGTAAGGCATTTAAAATTTAAAGCTACATAGCTAGTTAATGTGGAAGCAGGTTTTGAACTTGGCAGGCCTTCTAACTCCAAGGATTCTATTTTCATATTGACAGATTAAAATTACCTTATGTCAAAACACAGATCCTAGTTAACAGAGCTTTGTTAACACAGGAAACAGAATTGAAATTGCACGATTTCCTTTATGAAAAAAATATGACTGAAATACCTCCATTTCATTAAGTACCAAGAAAGAATGCTATCTATGACAGTCATATTCCATGTAGAGTTGCCTCCCTTCCATCTTCTACTAAGGTCAGAGCCACACAAATGATACAGCTAAGAAAAATGAGTACCACAGACTTCTATCTCCATCATAACTGAGGCTCATTTGAAATCAATCAAAGCAAACTTTTAACAGTAATTATAAATGCAAAGGAAATGTGCCTCCACTCAAGATATGGAGGTAAAAGCAATTGATCAAATAATAATAAAAATTAATTTACGTCATTCTTGCACGAGGGAAATCTGCATACCTTTGGCAGCACTTGCTTCATATCCATAGGATGTTTTGTTAAAAACATGATGATCCCCAGACGAAGGGATTACCCTTGAATCAGAAACAGGATGGACCCCTTTAATGCGTTCAGCCAGCACCTTGTGCTGATCATAGGAGCCCAGTGTCCTGGGCGAGCTGGTCCTTGGCATCGGTTCGGCAGCTGGCTTCTCTTCTCTTTGATGACCAGCAGGTAGGTGGGTCTCTGGGTCACTCACATTCCTAACAAGGGGTCCAGTGCTTTGCATGAACACTTTCCCCTGGTTTGCAGCAGAGGTCTCTGGGAAAGAATGCAGTTCGCTGCCATACCGGCCATCTAGCCTGTACCTCCCAGGAGACATCATCGTACAGGGCACAGTCCCCACAAATTCCATTGCTGTCTTTGTACCAGCAGTGAGACCAGGGGTGGGCTGAGAGGTAGCATCATTGTGACCACAGTTGTCGCAGTGCGATGCCATGCTTCCACTTTTAGGAAAGGCATCTGCCTCGGATAAAGAGTCTTCAGTAAAGGCCAAGAATTCTGAAGGGGTCTGGGCTGTGGTCAGGTCTGTGGAAAGCAGAGGTGACTGTAAGGAACTTCCTGCGTGCTCGGTTACATCTGCAGAGCAAGATGGGGAAGGTCTCCCTAAGGCCGGTTCCCGCTCCTGGTACTGTGTGATCGCAAGCGAGAACTCAGGTTGTGGTACCAATGACTTGGATTGGCTCTGTGGAACCGACTTAGAAAATTTGGAATGAGATGAAAAGGATTTGGGAAGAAGCTTCTTTGTTGACTGTTTAAGAGAACGGCGAGTCTGTTCTTCTGTGAATCCGGAATCGTCCCCTTCACTTCTGCCAGAACTGAGACAGTTTATAAAGACGTTCTTATTGGTGGAAGGTTCCTTTTCCCTTTCAAAATCTTCCGTCAGAGATCTTGTGATCTTCTTACTTCGCGAACTACTAAAAACCACAGAATGTCTTCCCCTGGTTTTGACTTGTTCCTCCAAACTTAACTTCTGTGTATTGCTGTGACTGGGTTGAGCACCATTGGAAATACTAAGGTTCTGGTCGGTGGGTTCTGGCTTAGGTTCACTCCCCTTCTTGTGGTGGAAACTGATGGAGGGAGCCCGGAATATGCTCCTGCGTTTCCCCACGCTCCCTGAGCTGGAGTTAGTGCTGGAAGGGGAGGAGCTGTGGACACCAGCTGTGTTACTCGAAGATGGTGAAGAAGGGAGAGAGTCATGTCTTCTGCTAATACTTTTCCTGAATATTGGCAACCGGGACACCAGGGTACATCGTCTTGATCCTGAGTCCCCCATTGGGACCCTGAGGCTTTTACTGTGATAGCCAATTTAGCAGTCTGGGGAAAAAAAAATAAAACAAAGAAAGCAAGTCAATGGAATTCAGTCTTGACCAGTAAACATAGGAACATACATTTTATAGAGGTAAATAGCCACTTTCTGATTGGATTTGAGGACTCCTACATGGGGGGGGGGGGTAACTCATGGCTGATTCAGCCAATCTGGTCAGAAACACATAGCTAAGGAGAGTGGAACTGTTCAGTTTTGCTAAATAAGTAACTTACAATTGCTACCAAAAAATTATCATTGTTGACGTGCATTTATCAATGTATTTCTTGGCCTTTTCTCTAGCATATCTTGTTTGAATCAGCACTCAACTGAAAAAGAGTAACTCAGTTCTAGGTCTCTTAAGAATTATCCAAAAGATTTATGGGTGGTCATTTTTCAGAAAATCATTTACAGTAAGTAACCTTCCCTTAAGTACTTAATGCAAACAGTGAAACCTTCCTCAGACAAGTGTGGAGCACACAGGCTATTCATGGTGGTTGACTGAACTCTGTCCATGAGTAGATATAAAATCTATTTAAAAAAAAAAAAAGCGATTCTTTAAACTTCACTCTATTGTACATGAAGTCTTGTTTCTGGCTGAAAGTAATAAATGGCAAAAAAAGATAAAGTATCTGCAGCTCAGATTTCCCATAGTCCTAGAAAAGCTCTGTAGAGCCCAGCAGCTGTCTAAATCTCCAACCTTTTATTTCTTGACACTCTTTTCTATTTCTGCCTTCAACCTTTGAACAGCCAAAACTGTGTCTGTCGGCTTGCTTAGCTCCTCCGTTAATTATGGAGTACATAACATAGAATGGATTTCCAAGCGGGTAGTTCTGCTTTGAGCACATCAATATTTCAAAGATAACTAAACACATCAAACTGTACACCTTTCAGCAGCTCATCAGAAGTCTTTCAAATTATAAAAACCTCCTGTGTCTTAAAAACCATGTTTATCTGAGACATATGCTTGATAATGGCACAATGTTGGACAAATTGACTAAAACTCGGTCTCATCGCTACTGGAAGGCACTGATGGCTGGCTGAGGGTGAAGTTTCTCATGACCTGGCAGCTTTTCCCAAAAGCTCGGCCACTTGGAAACTCCCCAGTGAAACGTCCTGCTCTCTACTTGCCTTTATCTTGAGGATGTCCCTGACCCCAAAGACTGACCTTATCTGAAAGCTGTTTCTAAACCAGATGCCTAGTTTATGTTTAGCTTGACCCTTGGCACAGATTCCTGCTAGAAAATGTATAGACTGAAGTCTGTCTATTTATTGTCCAGTGGCTTCAACTACCATAAAAAATTATTTACTTTAGATAAACAAACAAACAAACTTATTACATAGATTAAAAAATGCCTTTTCACAGATGCAATTGACAAAAAAAAAAAAAAAAAAGAATCTGTGCCCTCCAAGGCAACCAAGGCAAGCTATGGAACTATCAGTAGCATGAACTAGAACAATGGGAATGATCATATCACAGAGGCTGGAGAGGTGGCTGGGTAGTTAAGCCAGTTTACTGATCTTGGAGAGAAGCCAGGTTTAGTACCCACATCAGTACACAGTTACCTGAGGCTCCTGTTGTAAGGGACACATTCATCTGCCCTTCAGTACTTTCACACATGCGGTACACACAGAGAGAAATCTATACAAATTCATACAAACTAATAAAAATAAATGAATCTTTAACAATGAATTACTTCATAAGAACGCCCCTAGTGACGAGGTGATGCCACAGAGAAATTCATAGACTTCCTGCCACAGGGAACATACTCAACTACCAGTGCTGTGATGCTGGGCTATATTCAAGCAAATGATACTTGGGGCATGCAATACATGAGGTGAAAGCAAGTGATACGTGGGGTCTGCAATACAGAAGTCGATATGAAAACAGTCACTCATCAAACTCTGTGCTTATAAATGAACTTAATGTACAGAGTGAATCAATACTTTCACGTTTATTACCAACTTCCCCTAAGTTGCACTTTTATTTTAGATTTAAAAACTAAGGTTTGCTCTTCCAAGAACAGTGCTTAGAAGCAGTCAGAATGGTCTAGAATTTGACATATCATCAAAGGCTTTCCTGCAATACAGCTTCTAATAAAAACTAGGCTGTTTAGAACCCCTAGCAACAGGATTGTTTGCCTTTATCAAGAAAATTGGGAAAGCACCTAAATTCTTATGTGCTGTGTGCCCAGGCAGTCTTTGAGGGATTCATGCCACAAGACTGAACATCCTTACAGTATTGTCAAGGACAAGAAGCAGGGCCAATGTGTGCCAAGTGTGTCCATGACAAGATCAAGCAGACTTTCCTTACTGAAGAGAAGAGAATGGTTATGAAAGTGTTGAAGGCATAAGCAGAGAGTCAGAAAGTAAGACAAATATGCAGTTTTCATTTCATATTTTTCATTCAATTCATTATTCAAATCATTGTTTGAGGTTTTTGTGAGGAAAGCAGAGAAAGTTATATCTGGACCCGGACCTACTCTTTCTGAAACACCTTTCCAGAAAGTAACCACAGAGAGACAAGAGGACCGAACTCAAGAGGAACTCTACTCTACCTGGGAAAACATGGGAGAGGAAAGCCACAGACACAAATTCTCTACAAGTAACAGTTCTCAACTTTGAGTCATGCAGGAATAGATCATGTGTAATTATATCAAAGCACAACTTTGAGGAAAGTTCTAAGCAACCTTATCTAATTAATGCTAAGTCAACACTCAACAGGACCATCTGAGTTCAGTTTAGGGTTTTCATGAAAAGACATCTGCTCTAGACAAGACCTGCTGTTTAGACAGCAACATTCTAGGACTTTAAAAGTGGCATTCATGTCACTTTTCTGTGAGTGCACATTAAAATATGTTTCACTTAAATGTGGTACATTTACACAATGGAATACTACTCAGCGGGAAAAAATGATGGAATCTTGAAATCCATAGGCAAATAGATGGAAATAGAAGAAACCATCCTAAGTGAGGTAACCCAGTCACAGAAAGACAAACATGGTATGTACTCACTCATATATGGATATTAAACATAGAGCAAAGGTTTACCAGACTACAATCCACATCTCCAGAGAAGCTTGGAAACGAGGAAGACTGTAAGAGAGACATACACGATCTCCCAGTGAAGGAGAAAAGGATAAGAGCCCCTTTTGGGGACATTGTGGGAGGTAAAGGGAGGTAGGAGAAAGAGGAGGGGGAGGAGAGCATGAGGGATCAGGAAGATTGAGTGGGGAGATGAATAGAGGAGAGCAAGAAGAGACACATCAATAGAGGGAGCCATTATAGGTTTAAAGAGAAATCTGGCGCTAGGGAATTGTACACAGATCCACAAGGATGACCCCAACTAGGAATCTAAGCACTAGTGGAGAGGCTACCTTAAATGCTCTTCCCCTGTAATGAGAATGATGGCTACTTTAAATGCCATCTTAGAGCCTTCATCCAGTAACTGATGAAACAGAAGCAGAAATCCACAGCTAAGCACTGAGCCAAACTCCAGGAACCCAGTTTCAGAGAAGGAAGAGTGACGAACAAAGGGGTCAAGACCATTCTGGGAAAACACACAGAAACAGCTGACCTGGGCAAGCTGAAATTCAAGGACCCCAGTCTGACATAGGACCAAACCAGACCCCATGAATGTGGGTGTCAGCAAGGAGGACAGGGTCATCTATAGGGCCCCTGGCAGTAGAACCAGGATATATCCCTAGAGCAGACATGGACTTCGGGAGCCCTTTCCCTATGGGCTTTCAGCCTGAACACACAGGGGAGGGCATAGGCACCATCCCAAATAACTTGACAGATTTTTGATGATGCCCCATGGAAGGCCTCACTCACCCTCTCTGGCGAGTGGATGGATTGAGAAAATGGGAGGGCGAGGGAACTGGGATTGATGTGTAAAATAAGATGATTTATAATAAAATTTTAAAAATCAAATAATAAAAAGGAATGTTCAAATTGGTCAAAACAAAAATAAAATGTTTCACTTGATCTTCTGTGATAATGAAGGTATTTTAATATATAAATCATTACTACAACACAGAAAACAGCCACCTTTGTCAGTAGGATCAGTGAAGACACCAAGGGATGCATTTCAGGGATGACTGATGTGGATCAAATGTGTCATTACTCACGGAAAAAGAGTGACATTACCCACCTAGTAATCATATCATTGAAATTAAGTACTTAATTAATAAATTATTAAGATTGTATATAATTAGCCATTGTGAATACATTATGTGATTCTGAAGTAATAAAAAATTATTGTATGCATAAGAAATAGCTGCTTTTGAAAATGATTTCAGCACAGGGATAGCTATATAAGCAAAATCAGACTGCTCCAATTAGACTTGTACAAAACAAGGTGAACAAACAGAGCAAAATTAACATAATGAGACAGTTACAACAAAAAGGGAGAATATACTTCAAAGCAATGGTTCTGGTAGGATGCTGCGAAACAGAGGAGGCTCTTATCTTAATTGACAGGACAGATTTAGATATGTATTTAGAAAGTATGAGATTGATACCACCATTATACAAGATCATAGCTCTTGGTTTTCCAGACATTGGGTCTTATAATCAAGTTCCTAAATTATATTCTAAATTAGGAAATAATGCATGTAAAATAAATATTCTGAACATTCATATATGCATAAGAACATGTGGGACCATCTGGAAAGATATACTTCCAACCATCTGCCATGGCTATACTTGAAGTAAAACCTTGCTTCAGAGGTTGTCATCAAAGGGGACATCAGTGCTATATATAATAAGATTTTAATAATGGAAATGCATTCATAAATTTGATTTGCAGTTAGACCTATGTAACAAAGCATAACAATGTAGCCTAATAATCATATCATTGACGAGTACACACACGTGAATGTAAAAGTAATTAAAATCAGATCCGGGACACAAACATTGATATCAGTGGTTGTCTCTACAGAACGCAGGAGAACAGGTGTAGTAGGTAAAGGCTGAGAAGTGAGGTAAAAACACAAGAAATCCCCAGAGGCTTGCAGTCTTCTGCAAATATTAATAAAGTCCAACATAAAACGACTTTTAAAAAGAAAACATACTAGAAATTTTTAAACAGTCCATTATCATTCCTGAACTATATTGGACTGTCAAGTTTCACATTTTAATTATTTCTCAAAGTGAATCTGAGAAGGTGAAGATTTAGTTTTCTGATGGTTATGATTCTACTTTGTTTCCTAGTAATGGTAAAACGATTTCCTTTTTTTTTTTTTTTTTTTTTTTTTTTTTTTTTCCCTGTATGGTACTTATTCCAAAAATACCCCTCGATGGTATTCAATCCAGGATTCCTGCCAGCTTTGAGGTTTTGAGACCTCTTCCTTGCTGATATCACCAAACAGTAGCAGATTAATTGACACATCCTGCTCACAAATGGGAGCCTTGGGAAGATGGGGAGTAGGCAGCTCTTCGACGCTTGTGAGACAAGTGAATATGCTTCTGTGGGTAAAGGCTGCTGCTATTCCAGTCTCACCACCTAGTTCAAGCCTCAGCCCACAATGCTCTTTGACCTCCATAGGTGCATCACGGTGCCCACCGCAAACATCCATATCATCCACACCCACACATACAAAATAATACTAATAAATTGTAACAATTCAAAAATGAAATGTAACTTTTAGCTTCCCCTTTAATGAATAATAGGCCAACTAGATTCCAGCTAACAATATATACCCAACGTTTAAGAGCCTCATCACCATCTCAGACTGCTGTTCACTAAAGAGGAAAATGACTGTATTTGCCTTAATGTTTTGTTAACAAAGAGCAAGTCTGAACAAAACACTTGCAGTTTCACAGAGTGATCAACAGAGGGCACAGTAGGCTGTCTTTTGACTTATATGTCAAATTTTTAACTAATGTTCAAATAAATCTAATTTTATAGGTATTTAATCATCAAAAGTATCACAAAGTCCTTAAACTGTAAATGACTATTTCAAAGTATTATTTACAATATAAATCTAAAATGTTTCTAAAACTGGTGTCTGGTAAAAACAAATTATTTGTAGCTAAAGGAAGTCTAACTTGTAAACTCATAACTAGAAAATTTTAGAAGAGCTAAAATACTTTAAAAAAAACTTTTTAATACAAGCATGTATAATATGTATAGGACTTACTCTGGGCATGGTGATTGCCCCTGGAGGCTAAGTCAGGAAAATGGATATGAGATGAAGGCCAAGTTTAGCTACAAAGTAAGACCTAATCTCCAAAAAAAAAAAAAAAAAAAAAAAAAAAAAAAATCAATAAAATAAAATAAAACTACATTAAAATGTATAGGACTTATTCTGAGGAAAACAATTTTAATATAAAATACATTGGCAGGGATTAAAGATGGTGACTGCATTCATAATCACAGGGCTCTATTTTCAGCATGCAGCCAGTAATCACACGACACTCAATGATAGGCAGATACTCTCAGTGTCTGGTCAAGTGAAAACACAAACATTGGGTCCATCAAACTGCAAGTGAGTGGTGCGGGGGAGGAAGGGCCCACAATGCACTCAGCCTTGGGAGGGTCATGAACACTGCTTCTCTATGTTACTGTGATCATGGCCAACCAATGTGTTCATTCCACTCAGTTGTTCATTGACACCACGAGCTGGGTCTGTACGAATCATTTTAAAAGAAACCCCAAATCTTCCAAACTGTACCTCAATTTGTCAACTAATCAGTTTCACCAAATGCCTTGTTTCACAGGGCACATGGGAAACACTGTTCTCAGATTGTGTTTCTTCCTACAGTCGGAGAATCAACTGGAACTTCATGGTTGCCTTGTATTTATGAAAACATGTGCAAAGAGCCTTCCAAGTTCATACCTGTTCGTACAAGCGTACACATCACATACACGTCCCCATACCACTTCATTCTAGTATAAATACAACACTGTTGTTGTTGGCATCCTGTCACGTGCCCCTGAGACGGGAAAACTGCTCTGGGAGCCCTTACTATCAACACTCTGGTGTGTCTTAGAAAACCAGGGGAAGCAGCAGAGAGACGAAGCAGTAGGAGGGTTATCTCTCTCCTTTTAAACTGCAAAGTTAGAAGCTTCCTGGCAAGTTTCTTTCCCTTATATTGCAACTGATTATCTAATCAATGAGCAACTGATTCAACTGTCAAATCCATCTATTTTGGCCCTACGCAGAAAGACATGATATGATGCCTATAATGAGCACTTATACAGCCTCAAAGAGCAATAACTTTAAATGAGAAGAATGGCTAATATTACATCAATTCACAGATTTGAGATAGGCACAGAGCCTTTATTGTAATCATTCTCTTATGTTGATGGCCAAGTATTTTTATGAACCATAGTATTCTTTGTCTTTAAACTGAATTTGCTTCTCTTTTTAAAAAGAACTACATATTACCCATATAATAGATCCATTTTACTTCTTCCTGTTTAGAAATTTAAGGTTGCTAATAAATTCGGTAAATTGATAGTTATGTTTATGTAACAGCTACATCAGCAACTTGTGGTAGGATGCTGCTATATCTGTTCTGAACAACATATTTAACTTGAGAGAATAATCACTACAAAGGGATTTACCGAGGCTACTTTGCCTGTGAAGAGGAAAAGGCAGTGAGCAAAGCAATCGCTGGAATATTAAACTCATATTCCTTCTTGAGATTGAGCTCGAAAGCCTAGTGATGGGAGATGTCATTCTGTAAATATGTTTCTCTTACAGGTTAATGAATAAAGCACTGTTGGCAAACAGGAAAGCATGATAGGTGGGACTAGGAGACAAGGAGGATTCTGGGAGATGTAATAGAGAAGAGTCCAAATGTAGGACCAAGAGGAGTAATAGGTACAGACCCTTTCTCCGGTAATATAAGACCACTTGGAAATATTTAGATTGATAGAAATGGGTTAATATTTAAGACAGAGATGGCCAATAAGAAACACTAGTAACAGGGCAACTGTTTCATAGTTAATACAGTATCTCTGTGTGTTAATTTGGGACTGATGTGGCTCTGGGACAAGGCTGGAGGGAAAGTGCTCATAACAGCCTATAACTGGAAACCCACATTGCTTATGTGCTTCATTCAATGACATACAAATAGTGTCTGTGCCAACATTTATAGAGCTAGGCATTCTCAATAATGGAATAAATCAAATCTAATCAAATACATTCAGACATGTTCCTGTTTCAAGCAAAGCACCTGCTCTGCACATGCCAAACACATCTTCACAGCTGAGGGGTCCATTGTATAGACTTTACTAAGTGATTTTCAATGGGGAATGTGCTTAAAAATAATATAACTCTCTGTGTGTTTATTTGGAGTTGAAGAGCAATGGGACCAGGCTGGACAGAAACCCATTCTACAGGTTTTTGTTTGTTTTATTGTTGTTGTTTTTGTTTTATGTTTTGTTTGTTTGTTTGTTATTTGGCAGACATGGTTTCTCTGTGTAGTCCTAACTATCCTGGAACTTGATCTGTAAATAAGGCTAACCTTGAACTCAGAGATCTGCCTCCCTCTGCCTCCCCATGACGGGATTAAAGGCATGCAAGCCATGCACTACCATGCTGAGCTAAATTTTACATTTTAGGAGAAAAATAATCATAGTAAGTTTCATCTCACCCTTTTGTAGATTTCTTCTAGGCTTCTAAGGAAGAAATTCACCAGTAATAATTTGTATTTAATGAAAATAGGCTATTTACTTTGCCTAACAAGTTTGTATATGACTATAATTCTTATCTGGTAAATAAGTAAATTGGGGGTCAGGGAGGTATTGCTAATATTAAAATGAGGTTGTAAATGGCCAAGAAAAATAAACTCAATGGTATTTTTGTAGAATTTTTGTATCAAAATTCTTTGGGCATTTTTATCTTACTGGATTTTTGTTTATATATTATGGCTTACAATTTTGTATTCTTATGGTATGTATGTGTGTGTATTTCTTGTAGTTTTTCTTTATACAACTTTGGTTTATTTGAGATTTTGTCTGTTTTGTTTTCTAACGAGAGAAAGAAGGTATGAGATTGGGTAGGTAGGGAGGTGGGGAGGATCTGAACAAAGTTGAGGTAGAAGAAAACCATGTCGAGAATATAATTTATATTTTTTAATTAATAAAATGAAATAATTAGCTAAAATTAGCAGACTTTCTATGAGCCTAATAATGGCAAAAATATCCTATGACATTTCTATATTTATAAGTTTTTTAAATATAATCCTCAATAGTATCAAACTATTCACTTAACACATTCTATTTGGGAAAAGTATATAACCTGGTGATATAATCTCATTGAGAAAAGCAAGTTTCCAGGAGCTCCCCCTTGTTCAGGTCAGCAGTTTCTGTGGGTTTCTCCATCCTTGTTTTGACCCCTTTGCTCATCACTCCTCCCTTTCTGCAACTGGATTCCAGGAGTTCAACTCAGTGATAAGCTGTGGGTGTCTCATTCTGCTTCCATCCGCTCCTCGAAGGCTCTAGGGTGGCATATAATGTAGTTCTCAATCTCATTATAAAGGAAGGGCATTTTAGGTAGCCTCTTCAATATTGCTTAGATTCTTAGTAGGGGGTCATTCTTGTAGATCTCTGGACATTTCCCTAGTGCCAGATTTCTCTTAAAACCTATAATGGCTCCCTCTGTATGTTATTTTTTTTCTTGCTCTCCTCTATTCTTCCCTTAACTCAGTCTTCCCGCTCCTTCATGCCCGCCTCTCCACTGTTCTTCCTCCTAACTCCCCCACTAACCATACTCCCAGTTGAAAAACAGATTGGCTAACAATGCTTCTTCTCCTTGGAAGAAAAGGCTTAAAAGCATCAAATATAGCACGGGCATCCCTACTCCCACAGTCCAGAGAAGAAAAGGGAGAGTGACTCACTACAGTATTGCCTCTGAGTAAGGGTGTACCTGCTTTCCCCAGTATTTCTCTAGGAAACATGCTTCCTAAATATTAACCCTCCCATTGACTAGCGCAGGGTTTGAATTCCCAACAGGTGAGAGGCTTACCTGACTTAAAATGTTTAGTAAAGTAGCAGAGTCCCTGACAATCTGAGGAAGGGAGGCTGACAAACCCCATCAGCTCCTCAAGCATGCACACACAACTAGGAAAGGAAACTGAGGTCTGGTACATTAGCTCTGCTAAGGGAATCTCTGCCTGTGCAGCCAGTGGGAAAGCTTGGAGCCTCCTAGCTATACTTCAGTCTGAATGACATTTTCCCGGCACACAGAAACAGCATGGTATATTCGCAAACAAGTTTTGTTTTGGTTTGGTTTGATTTGTTTTTATTTTATTTTTTTTAATTGGGGCTCCTTCTAAATACACAGGCAATGGAAGAAAGTAATGTTCATTCTCTTCAAACTATTCCAGTGTGGGAGGATCACAAAATAAAAAAAAAAAAAAAAAAGCAGACAGGTTATACAAAGCCAATGGTGGGCTTTGCATAAACAGAACAGAGTGATAAACCAAGGAGGAGGTGGCAATGTGTGAGCCAAATGGAAGTAATCTTCTGGGAGAGGCAAGATCAAGTGGAAAGCTTCTGGGTCAACAAGCTCTGCCCAAGACTTTGGTGATGAAGCGAGTGTGCATGTGGAATAAGGCAGTCTGAAAGTGAGAGAACAAGAATCCTGGAGGGCTGCATGACCACATGCAGACAAAGATGCATGAGAGCTAAGTTCATAATGCCTCTCCATAGGGTGATAGCCAACATCTGGGAAACGGCTGCCACTATTAACAAAAGAGGATAACAGGGTCTGGCTCAGAGAGTCACATGGCAGGACAATGACCTTGCTTTATTTTGGGGAGAACGTCGACAAGAACGCTGGGTGGTAAGATTGAAGGAGAGGGACAGAGAAGGGCGTAAGAAAATCCCCAGTGTTTCTCTGTTTGGGATTGTTGTGTTATTACATTGCTATTGCTTTGTTGTTGCTCTAACTGGGGAAGAAATGCTGTTGAAAAGACCCATCACAACTGTGAAATCAAGAAAAAATGAGTTAAAACTGCACCCAAAGATTTAGGTTGAAGCACTGAATCATAATGTCCTTTGCATATAGAAAACAAACTGTTCCTAATACACAACCTTTAAAAACAAGTCCATTTCTAGTCTGGACTTTAAAACATGTGAGAAGATTAGGATTATAAAAACATTAAGAAACAACAAAGCATTGGAAAACACTAGTGCATTGTGTTAAGTTTTTGATACAAGAGCCTTTAACTCATCACAGTGCTGCATTAATTGGGAACCACATCCTGTACCCTCATTGTCCCATCTGCATTCTTCAGTCTCCTGCATCTTAGGGACCACAGCAAACAATGCAAAGCAATGAGCGGCACTTTAAGAATGTCTGTAATGCTGAGATAAGGTGCTTAAGCCCTGTGGGCTTCTGGACAATTTCTCAGGTTTTATGAAATTTCCATGAATACATAGTTAGCCAGATTTTGTTTCCCAATGAGAAATACCATAACTATTTAAGGTTTTGCTCACTGAAAAGCAAGAAGAAATGATCCAGTCATTTGCTATTTAAAAAGCAATATTATACCACTGCCATAAAAGCAGCTAATACACTGTACTCATAAATAATAACATTTGAGTGTCTCTGCTTTTGGCTGACCCACTTTTGGAGTTTTTATTAATGGAAGAACCCTAAGTGATGCTTTGGATTATAGCCCAATAGCAGTATTGCCTCTCTTATGTGCTGAAACAAAATGCAACATATAAATGTCTCCTTGGTAATCGATGAAGCTGTTCTAAAATCAAGACACTCATTCAGGTCACTAGGGTACCACTTAGTAATTACAACAACAGCACATGTTGCTGGAGTGACGAGAAGCAAGGTGTGTCTCTCCCAAGCAAGGAGTTCTCCCAAGGCCATGAGCATGTCTCTGCAGCATGTCGAGAAACCAAGTCATGAAGGGAGACCATGGAATCCCTGAAAGATATTTATATGAAATAGAACATTTGCAAACATTATTGAAATCTAGTGAGTGAGAATCTATACTAAACTTAAATAAAATTAAAAACAGATACAGACTTTTCCCCAGCCTTCAATGAATGTATTATCTAGTTGACCAAAGTAGTAAGGAAATGAAGACTAAAAGTAGTATTAGCATGATATGGACTATAAATCTAGTGTAGCTCTGAGAAGTGATCCATGATTTCATCATGGTTTTGAGGAATTAAGTTCACCTAATAAGTGTCCATTGAAAAGTAGTTATCCTGTTTGGGGCAGGAAATCAAAGATACTTTTCTCTTTGGTCTGTATCCTTATTCAGTTATCGTTAGACCACACAACATAATACCTCCAAAGCAGTGGCTCTTAGGTAGCAGGTGCAACCCTTGGGATCACATATTAGATGATTATGATTCTTAACAGTAGCAAATTTATTTATTCAGTAGTAACAAAATAATTTAATGGAGGAACCATATTAAAGGGTCACAGCATTAAAATGGTTGAGAACCACTGCTCTACAGCACTGAACCTGACTCCTGAAGACCATCTAAACCACTGGTTCTCAAAGCACACTCCATTGCCCAGCAGCAGCAGCATCTCAGAAAACATTATGAATGGAAAATCTTATTAGGCTTGATGGTGCCACTGCACCCTCAGCATGGGAGAATATCAGGAGATTCCTGAGGCCATGCTAAGTGTATAAAGTGAGCTTGTCTCAAAGGAATGAAGGAAAGAAGTTTGGGATGAAAGCAAGTTTTTGAGTCAAACTCAGAAACAATCAGAAACTCTGGGTGTCTCAGCCAGCCATCTGGGAATGACCAAACTCCAAGGTGATGCATAAGACTCAATTATATCATGTACCAAGGAGGAGAGCAGCCTGGTGGTGAGCACAGATTCATTAGTGGCTAGCCACAGAATAAGAACTAAGAACATAATTATAACTCAAAAGGTAAAATAATTTCTATCCGACCACACAAGCCATGAAAATTTTCTCTTGCTCTTACTTACATATTTATTTACTCATTTACTTTCTTACAGAACATATTCAAAAGCCAAGCCTTAGAAAATTTAGGTGTTTGTTAGTATAGTATAAGATTCACAGAACATATTCTTCTTTTCATTTAATAATGAGTTAAATATACTAATTATATATAGATATGTATATGCTAAAATTTTTAAACAAAAAGTAACACTGAAAGAGTTTTTAATACACAAAGAAAACATCTTTAAATGTTCTCTTTCCATTTTTATTTGGTTATTTCTTTTCATTTCTCACCAGTGTATTAACTGCATTTATGTATTAGAAACACAGCTCTTAGTCATCTATTTTTAATAATATCCTCTTACATTTTTCATTTAAAATATTAAGCTTCAACATATGTAATCTGACATATATATATATATATATATATATATATATATATATATCTCACATTTTCTTATTTTTCAAATCTTATAATTGGATTAGCTCTGTCATTTCTAACATCTGTTATCTACCTATCAGCACCTGAAATATTGGCAAGTTCATGTTTATGTTTGACTTATTATATGTGTGGTTCTCCAACTTCAGCGTGCATGAAATCAACTCAAGGACATGGTACAACAGGAATACTGTTGGGCTGTACCCCTATCTTCTGATATAGTAGGATTCAGAAAGTAAATCTTAAATTTCTATCAAGTCCTTCGATTGGGTGGACACTGTGGGCACTCAGCCAAGCTGTAACTATCAGCAGGTCCAAACACCTGTCAGCAGAGGAAACACTCTTTAGGTGAAAATAGGATTTTCATACATATTAACTTATAATGGTTGAGCTATAAGAAATGAGTAGGGGAGATAAAAATGATATCAAAACAGTGTAAGAAAGTTGGAATCATATTACCTTTTTATGATGTGATATGAATTTCTCTGAGGAAAAATCAGCCATGTCTAAACGTAAAGAAATTTATCTATAGTAAAATCCCATTAATGTTAATTAGACCTATAAAATTTCACCTTGAATAAGAAATTAAATATTTCTTTAAACTGTATTCTAAGTCCTTTTCTTTAACCCATATTCATTTTTTACCAATAGAAGAAATTTATAATGGAAGCATCCTTTAGGGCAACTGAACCAGTGAGACATACCATCCAAAGAATAGTTTACTAAATTTAATTATTGACTTAGGTAAAATGGTAAAGTCTGTTTCACCTCTTTGACAAACAATACAATCACAAGCCAAAGATGAAGTGGGTTTAACCTGAGTTTTACAGTTTACCTAATAGAATATTTAATAGTATCCAATACTATGAATTTTCAAAATTATTTATGAATTTGCAATTAAACTACGTCAATGAAGAGATACTCTTAAACCATACAAATGCAGTCAAACATTAATGGGTTTTCTCTGAGAAAAATGATCTACTAAGTATACTTAAAAGATAATTTGAGAAGTGTAACATGTTGTCATGGGATAACAGAACACTATTGTCCCATTTAGATGACAGGGAAGAAGCAGAAAAGAGATAAACACCCAGGGAAAGCCAGAGAAAGCCACCAATACTAACCCTGCAGAATGATCATTTCCTTCCCTTATTATAGCAAATAATTAAATGTAACTTTGGGCACAATCATTGCTCACCTATGGACCTCTGTTCTCTCAAGTCTCTACATGCTGACTCCTCCCTACTAACTCCTCAAATCCCCCTTTTTCTCCTAATTCCACCTATCTTGCTTTCCTATTGGCACACAGTGCTTCATTCATTAACCAATAAGAAAAACATATTTACAGAATTACATCTCCTATCACACCTACACTTTAGTCTCAGTAGAAAACACTTACCAACTTCATTAAGACCTAAGAGTGAGAAAAACAAAATAATGGGCCTTAACCTGATTTCCATGAAATAAGGTAATCAAAATGTTCCTCGTAATTATAAAATTCCTTTAAAGAGTCAAATCCAAGAAGTCAGTGAGGACATATTATACAGGCTTGTCCAGTCAAGGCATTTAGAGATTTGTAACTAAGCTCTAATGATGCTGTAATCTGGGCTAACCTAAACCACTAAAATGTTAACCATTACAATCCATATAAATCTCAACCATAATCTCGCATTGATGTGTCCACTGAAAATATTTTAAAATCATGATGAGTTATAAATTCATTCACAGTCTCAATTACATTATAGAATAACAAAATATATACATGCCTGTACATTACCTATGGGCCTGTATGTATGTGAATCTCTACATAGGGATTTAATCTGGTTTACAAATATAGCAGTGTTATTATCTTAAAATAAATATATTCTCTAAAAGGCATTATAAAACAATATCCTTTGTTCAATTATGTTATTAGCAGTATTACCCATAATAGCCATAACCTGGAAATAACCTAGATGCCCTCAACTGAAGAATGGCTAAAGAAAATGTGGTAAATTTACACAATGGAGTGCTACTCAGCAATTTAAAAAAAAAAATTGTTATCTTGATATTTGCAGGCAATTGAATGGAGCAAGAAAAAAAAAAAAAAAAACTCCTGAGTGAGGTAGCTGAGACCCAGAAACATAAGCATGGACAAGCATGGTATATACTCACTCATACTGGATAAGAGACATAAAGGAAAGTGGTATATACTCACTCATACTGGATAAGAGACATAAAAGAAAGGAAAACCAGCCTATAGTGTACAACACCAGGGAAGCTTGATCCAGTAACTGATGGAAGCAGATGCAGAGATCCACAGCTAAGCACTGGGCCAAACACCTGGAGTCCAGTTGGAGAGAGGAAGGAGTGATAATATGAGCAAAGGAATCAAGACTGTGATGGAAAAACCCACAGAAACACCTGGCCTGAGCTAATGGGAGACCACTGACTCCAGACTGACAGCTGGGGAACCTGCATGAAACCGAACTAGGGCCTCTGAATGTGGGTGACAGTTGGGTGGTTTGGGCAGTTTGTGGGGCCATTGGCAGTGGGACCAGGATTTATCCCTAATACATTAACTGGGATTCTGGAGCCCATTCCCTATGCTCAAACTAGAGACAGCAGGGGAGAGCCTTGATCCTGCCTCAATGTGACATGATAGACTTTGTTGAGTCCCCATGGGAGGCCTCACCCTCTCTGAGGAATAGATGGGGGGGGTGCTGGGGGGGGAAGGTGAAGGAGCTGGGAGGAATGGAGGGAGGGAGAACTGCGATTGGTATGTAAAAAAAAAAAGCTTCAGGAAGTCCCTGAAGCTGACCAGATTCACTAGGCCCTCCCCTCCCCAAAGGCATGTAAGCAAAGACTGCTGAGTCACTTTTAGACAAGCCAAGCAGCAAAGAAAATTCTCAGGCAAGCTGAGCTACTCAGGAGAGGCTCACACCAAGCACCATGAATGGAGCAGAGATTAGCTAAGCAGCCTAAAAGAAAGAAGCAGAGACCAGCTGGGCTTCCTGGAAGAGGCTCAGACCAGCCGAAATACCTGTGTAGCTACTGCATATTGTGTGCTGTGCTCCAGGGTTCCAGCTTTCAAGAACTGTCACCCATGTGGTGGTCACTTACTGTTGCAGCTGTTTTTGAGTCACCTTTGCCTGTAAATAACCCCGATAAAACTCACTGGTTTACCAAAACAATAAAAATCCTCTATAAATCAAGTAACTAAACTGGTTTTAGAGAAACTACAGTACATTTGTATTGTAGAGATAGTTTATTGGTTAAAAAAAATTTATTCAAAAAGCATCTTTTGGGATGTAAAAGCAGTTTGCATAATTCATTTTATTCATTTACATATAGAAAGTTTGGAAACAAAAAAAGAATATAAGACTTTTTATACATTTAACACCATGACACAGCCAGCATACTAGCTGTTTCTTCTTTGACACAGGGTATTGCTATGTAGCCCAGACCAACCTGAAACACGTAGTGATTTTTCCTGTCTAAGTCTCATAAGTTCATCTACTCACTACTCCTGGCATACCTAGACTCTTGATTACTGGCTCTGGGAAGAAAGCAGAGTCTTTCCTATGAAGGAGTTGACTTCCATTGTCTCTCTCAGTCCTGGGAAGCTTAGGGTGGGTGCCTAAGGTTCATAGGCCATGGAATTTCCCAGACAGGACTGCAATTTTTATAACAAAATATCAACAACTAAAAAGCACTAGGACACATTTGTGCAAGTCTCATTGGTATGCAGGTGCAATTAAGCTGATTCAGGAAGTATAAACCAAAAGCCATATGGTTCGTAGTTCCCCAACACTGCAAGCAGGAATGTCAACACTGGATCTGAATACAGCACTATTGAAAAAAAAATGCTTTGCTCAGCCATCCTGAGTATGTTTTGAAAACCAGCTTAGAAAATGAAATGATTCCAACATATCCAAATGTGTGAGATATGAAATACATCCAAAAAGGCACGTCAATCTCAGCATCCCCGTGGTGATGCAAGAGGGCCTTCTGCACAGGATAAGCCAATGCTTCCTCGGCTTTCATTCAAATCTAAAAGTTCAAGGCAATGAAATAACTGTCATAGCAAAACTGGCAGTTAGCAGTCTTATACTTTATCCTCCGCAGGAACATGAAGAAAGAACAATAGATAAAAGACCATCCCAATCCAAGCTCACGAAGGGCTATCTAGATTTGATTATAGCTTCATGTCAATTTTTCCTTGCAGTGTTAAAGAACACAGAATGCTTCCTTGGTCTGAGCAAGACCTGGAATGGCAAAAGCAAGTCGGTTCCAGTGAAATGGAGGTACACAGTGTGCAGAAATAGTCGACAGTGACAGTGCAGTAGGCATGTTTAGCAAAGAAAAGGGGAAAGGTGGGTTTTAAACACTTTTCAAATTGGACTGGATCATGGTATGCATACATAGAGGTTTGACTTCAAATGTTTCTGACATTGAATTGCAAATGGCTTTAGCTAAGTATGAACTCTGTGCCGTGCAGTGTGAATGCATGATTTGAGACACAGGCATGGAAGGCTAAGATAACAATCCTTGCTGAAACATGACTCTGAGCTGGTGTTGGAAGTGTTCCAAGCCTTTGTCAGCCAGTGTGGTAAAATACTTTGATGAATGGCTTGAAGACATTCTTGTTTGTCAGGGGCATCTGGACTTTCTTAGTCTCAATTTTGCCTTGGCAGCATGACATTGTGGTAACTCACCGCTGTACCTTAAGGGCAGGCAGGACATTGATGTGCCTACAACTGAGGGCCATGCTAGTTTTATTTATGATCTCTTAATGTCTACTTTTTCCTTTCTTAATCAAGTCCAGTTCACTAACTTTGATACACATCGCCTCATAAAATAAGCCCAATGAAGGCATTAAAGTTATATTACAGAGAAGTCTCCCAAGCTCCTGCCTTCTTTCTACCAAGATCTGTGACTGACAATCCTTACTGAGGCTAACTGAGCCCTTGTGATTAAAAGAGAAACTAGAAGGAAGAGAAAGGAAAGGGAAAGAGAGGAGAGAAAGATGGGTCATGATGCCGTCCTACTATTTGTTCATGAAAATATTTTCTAAGACAAAAGGAATTACTGTTACCATGGTTCTGTCACCATATCTTGGAGAATGGCTTAATTATTTTATTCTCTAGACTCTTGAAATTATATGTGGAAAATGCTCTTATAAGATAGGTTACTTTGTAATCCCCCACTTACCAATTCCTTGTGATTGTTCTTTGCATTGTTGATGTGTTGATAAATAACCTTAACAGGCCACTGAGAATAATGGCCCTCCTCTCAGGCGCAAATTTACTTAGGCAACAAACTCTGGACTCATATGAAGTATTCTTATGAAGTCTGAAATGAGCATTTTACTTACTTTACTTAGGCTATTCTGAAGAGAGAATACAAGATTAACCTCCCAATAAGCTTGTAATATCTAAATAACACTCAAACGCCAAAAAACAAGATATTAAAATATATAGTACTCATTTGAAGTCCACATTAATCCAGGCCACAGTGATTTCCAGAAGCCAGTAGCATTCAGAGAGTGGGTATAAATAAGCTACTATATGCTTTGGATAGCTACACTTCCTTCCTGAGTTACCTATAACTTCTTTGGTGGAGAACTTCATAGTCAAAATCTAAGTTAGAAAACACTGTCCAGTCTTTCCTGCTAGAGTTCTAAGTATGCTAGAGCTCTCTCTCTCACACTTCTCTCTCTCTCTCTCTCTCTCTCTCTCTCTCTCTCTCTCTCTCTCTCTGCCTGTCTGTCTGTCTGTCTCAGACACACACACACACACACACACACACACACACACACAGACAGACACAATGGCTCTGTTATAGAGTGTCATTAATAAATACCAGTCTGTAAAACTTACAGAAAATCCAAACTACTAGAGCTCACTAATGCACAAGGACACTCAGACTAATATGATCAGCTTCAGGTGTAGACAACTGACTGCACAGAGCACTTAGTTACTTCTCTGATGTCATTGTCCTGGTTTTTTGTTTGTTTGTTTGTTTTGTTTTGTTTTTTGCTTTTTGTTTGTTTGTTTTGTTTTCTTCCTTGCATAAAGAACAGCACATTTGTGTTGCTGTTGTTGAAATGGAAACTGCAATTTCCACAATTGCCCAGCCTAGTCAATACAGTAAGTTCTAGGCCAGCCAATGCTGCATAATGAGAGCCTGCCCCACTCCAAAAAAAAAAAAAAAAAATCACAGAATGACAAGTTGCCACCTACTGTGACAACTGAACATTAACCATGAGTAAACTGTGTCTAAAAGACAGGAAGCAAATAATAGGTATTATCACACAGGCTACTGGCTAGTCCGTGTTATAAAAGTTTTTCTTAGAGCTGCAATGATGCCTTAAAAACACACACTGTCTTAAAAAGTGCCTGAATTAACTTCCCACCAATCATATCCAACAGATCACAAAATTGCCTATAACTCCAGCTCCAGGCAATCTGATGCCTTTGGACTCTGGGGGCACCTGTATTCACATGCTTGAATCCACAGGCACAAATAATCCACAAATAATTAAAAGTAATTCTTTTAAATTTTCATTTCATTCTAATTACTTTTTACTACTCTTTGTATGATAGATTACAACAGCTGTACTTCCAATATAATAAATGTCATTTAAGGTCCATATTTTATACTTGGTTTTTGAAAGTTTATATTAAGAACAGAAATTAGAAAATTGTTAGAAAATGGTAACAACAATTCTGTAAATGTTTCTGTGGACTTCTTTTTCTTTATTTTACATGTCAATCCCAGTTCCCTCTCCCTCCCTCCCTTTTACTCTCCCTCCCCTCTCACATGCACCCTAACCACCCTCCCCTCCCATCCCCCCACCCCAATTCCATATGTAGAGCAATACCATCCAGTTGGGGTCATGTAGATCTGACAGTTCATTTGAAGTAGGGACTAGGACTTACTTCTCTCCTGTTCCTAGATTAAGGCAGTATCCCTCCATGGGGGATATGTTTGCAAAGTCCTTTTGTGCACCAGGGATACATCCTGGTTCCACTGTCTGAGGTCCCTTAGACTGCTCAGTCCCTCTGGTTGAGACCCATGTTCAGGGGGGCCTGAGTCAGTCCCATGCTGGCTTCCCAGCTATCAGTCTGGGGGGGGGGCGTTAGCTCCTCCTTTTTCAGATCAGCTGTCTCTATGTGTTTCTGCAGCCTGGTTTATGTAGACTTCTACACTTTACATTAACCATTGTTAATGTGCACCTTTGATCCGGCTTGTCTGCACAAAAACACATATTGAAATTTGATTGTCACTAAAAATATAAAGAAGTGTAAAGCCTTAGGAGGTAATTGCATCATTAAGAAAATTAATGCTTTTTGTGGGTGATCAGATATGTTCTTGGAGTTAGTGTTGTTGGCCTCCAACATAGCCTGGTCCCTCTACACTTCTGCTACACCCTTTGTCCTTTCTTCAGCCGCCATGTAAACATTATTAGGATTTTGATCACCAAATAAGGCACTCACCTTGGATGCCTAGCTTCTAGAATCTTAAACTAATAGAATCCTGTACTTTACACACCACCTAGTTTCATTTTCCTATCATAGCAAAAGAAGATGGGCTAATATCTGATAAATGCTCTAATTTTGGATAGCCTCTGATGTAGCCTGGGCTTGGACAATACTTGAGAGATCATGTGCTGCAGGCTTGGTCCTTAGTGACTGCTAGTGGGAGTATGGGAAACTGAGCATAAGATTGGGCCAGTGGGGCTGACCCCAGCTTGCTTTTTTTTTCACATGAAATCAACAGCTTTTCCCCTCCAAAGTAATGGAGAATGAAACTGATACAACCACACTTCTACAGATTAATTCAAACTTCTTAACTAGGTAGCAGCACAGGTGAAGATACAAAAATAAAGTGGCTTGAGATCATTAACCCTTTCTAAGATGGCTCCTGTTTAAACCCTGTGATCGCCAAGCAATGTCTAATTGTGAGTGTGCTTCCCATATTGACTTCTCTAACGACAGTAATCACGTCATGGTCAGGCTGAGTAAAGCAGTTGTAGCCTCATATTGGTTATAATTTTCTTTACAAGTCAATGAACTGTAAGCCTAATAGCATTTTAGGAAAGAGTGGAAGGCAGTGCTTCTCAAAGGCTTACTATTGCTGCCATAGTTAGCTTTGGTTGTCAATTTGCCACATCTCAGAAGAGCTAACGTCAGCAGAGTAATTTCCTCCAGTAGACTGTCCTGTGGGCAGAAATGTAGAGCATTTTCTTGATTACTAATTGATGTAGGGGGACCAAGCTTACTATGGGTGGTGCCAACCCTTGTCAGATGGATCTGCAAGGTATAAGAAAGCCAAATACAGCAGAGGAAACAAGCCCGTATTCCTCCATGGTGTGTGCTTAAGTTCCTGCCTGGCTTTCCTCACGGATTGTAACTTGTAAGACAAGAAAGAAAACACTTTCTTTTCACAAGTTGTTTTTGGTCAGTGTTTATCACAGGAACAGAAAAAATACTAGGATACTTGCTGACTGAATTTCAGAGAAAGTACATATGTTCACAAAATATAAATGCACTGATCAGTATTTTATAAGCACACATGAAACTATAGATGGAAGCAAAATTAAGACCACCACAGGAGAAATAAGTTTGAGGTAACTCTTTGAAAATGCCTCATTTAAAAAACAAAGTCACAAATATACTGACCTTAATAAGCTTTTATATATTGAATTTGCGGGAAGTGTAATATGGGTCAGACTTTCACATTTCATCTGTAAGCTCTACTCCAGGACTACATGGGAACACCAGTTGTTATGATCTGTGTAATGTGCGAATCTGTAATGTCCTTCATAGGCACATGACTGGAATATTTGACCTAGAGCTACTACAATCTCTGTTTAACACGGCATGAAGTGATAAATTATGATTTATTAAAGCTTCCCTATAGATTCAGAAAGCAAAGTCAGCCACAAGCCATAGAAGCCAAGTACAACCTTTAATCCCAGCAGCCAGAAGCTAGGAGGTGGTGATACATACCTTTAATCCTAGGACTCAGGATTAAGAGGCAGACAGATTTCTGTGAATCCAAGGCCACCCAGATCTACACAAGATTGATCCAGTTCTAAAGAGAAACAGCTCAAACAAAGATGATCTCAGAACCTGGGAATGCCAGCATTAGGGAGGTATGTATATAAGACAGGAGCAAGGTCTCAGTATCAGGCATTCATTTTCCAGCCACACTGAGGACAGGAAGACATTCAGTGTCAACGTTCTCCAGCCACACTGAGAAGAGGCAGCAGGATCAGCCTATTCACACCGGGGTTGTGGTAAGAGCTAGTGGCCCACTATTTTGCTTTTCTGACCCTCAGCTGGAAGTTTGAGCCCCAATATGAGTCTCTGGATCATTAATTTATTATGTTACAATGAAGCATTTATTTGACTATACACTTCCATGAGCATGAGGTCTTGCCCAAGCAAACAGGATCAAACCAACATGGATTGAAACTGCTAAAACTGAGCATGTATACCCTTTGTCTCTTAAAGCACTGTTGTTAGAACAATCCAAAAGCATGACTGATAAAGGGAACTAATGCCAGAGAAATAGTGCTTCTGTCAATTCACCTGTACATGTTGGTCTTAAGCCTCTATAATTGGTTTCATGGTAGGACTTTGGAAGAGTCTGGAAACGTAGACTAGATGCACCCTGAAACACTGTACATAATGCTTCTGGTAGAAACTCAGAACACAAGAGGTATATTTTCCAGATCCTTCTGACACTTTATTAAAGGGGTAGATGAAGGGATTGCATTGTTAAAGAGATTAGCACCACTAAAAAGAATGCAAACACTGTGCTGGGACAATGGCAAACAAACTGTGAAGGCATCTCAGCAACTTGTCAGAAACCACCCGTCCCAGGTTGTGGGGCATGCAATTATAAATTCATCTAAAAGCCTTCCCATTGAGAAGACAGCCATTTAGGTGTGTTGTTCCCACATGGCTGTCTAAATGGGTTTTCTTCATTGCCTCATACACTGAGGCAATCAAAGACAACATAACCAGGGTTCAAGGATGCCCAGTTAGCATTCAGGCTGTGATAAGATTCTGGCACTATGAGTGTTGTGCTGGGCATAAAAACAGAAAATTCAAAAGACACAGCATCATAGAAGCTTTCACTAGAATTTTTAAAGGTTGAGCGGGCCAGCCAATATGTTACCAGGGGTGGGTTTAAGGAACCCCTGAGAGCAATGCAAAGCTATGAGATGAAAGCTTAATGGAAACTGCAAAGTGCTGGAAATGCCAGGAAGGTGGAATTTTATCAGGAAAGGGACACACAATAGTGCAGTCAACTCGGAAGAGGCCACATAGAACACAAAATCCGTAGATTAGGAGGAAGGATCACACAAGCCCAGTGGAACTCATTATGACTTGAAAAAGATGTGAACCCATAGGCTTTAGTGTTTTCCTTTTGGAGTTTTGTCTGATCACTCCTTTTAGGAACTGGAATAAGTGTTATGTGCTATTTCTTATAGTAAATATGAACTTTTATTTCGTATTTTTCACAGGTTCACAAAGAAGAGACTGCCTTGACTCTCAATAGATTTGAATTCTAAATTTTAACCAATCAAGTCACAGTTAAGACTGCGGATTCTAGAGGCTAGAATAAAAGCTTCCATTATGAAATGGCCATAACTCTTTGACATGATTTAAATATTCAATATCCCCCCATTAGCTTATGATTAGAATATCTGTTCCTTGTCTGCAGTGCTATTTTGGAAAGTGACTAGGAATTCAGGTGGTGGGGCCTTCTTCAGTAAGAAGGTGACTTGAGGCAGAGCCTTCCAGGTAAAGATTCCCAGTTAGCTCCTGTCTGACCCTGGTGTCTTGGCTGCCATAGAGAGTTTTTCACTGATATGGTCCCACTACAGTGATGCCTGAGAAAATGGGGCCAAGCAACCATGGGGCCACAACCCTCTGACACAGCTCAGAAAGTAAGTCCTTCACAATTAAGTCGTCTAAGCCATATGTTTTTACCATAGCAGTGAGAATGCTAATTATTACAGCAATGATATTCAGACAAATATGCTCATATTAGAACCCAGTGGCTGTGCATTCTTTATAAGACTGTCATTAATAGTAATGCATCAAACTGCGTTTCTCAAAAAGTATAGATAGGTGACACCTAGGATGTTTTTATACCCCATACCAGGTTTCCACATTCCATACACTAACAAAGAAACAATAATGAACCTCTCTAGAATAAAGAATTTTTTTTCCATCGAAAGAACAAAAAGTACACATTAAACAGTGTGAAAATTCTTTGTATTTCACACCCACTCAAATTCCCTTAACCTGCTGAGTGGTGGTTTCATTTTACAATGATCATTTGGAGTGTGCTTGCTGTTCAGAAAGTTATGCACATAAAAACATAACTATTCAGTCGAATGACTTTGTCAAGGCTGAAATAATCACCAACATTAACTGCATTTCTACACAGCAGAAAATAACATTAAAATAAAATAAAGAGGAAACCTCTATGAACAACTGCATTAGTAAGAAGGAAATATTTGACAATTTAATAAGCAAGTCCAAACACATGCATCCTGAAAACTCCAAAACATTCATTATAAAAATTAAAGGCTAAAATCATAGGAATATGTCCCATGGCCACTGATTAGATGACAACATTGCTTAATGACAAAGCTCTCCAGAATCATCTTGATCCCCAAATTTACTGTGTCAAAATCCCAGCTGGCTTTATTTTGTAGGAAATGATAGGCTGATCCTCAATTAAATATTACTGGAACCAGAGCAGCCGAGGCAATTTGAATAGACAACCAAGTTGGATAACACATTCACTACAATTTCAGAATATATTACAAAATCATAGTTATAAAGACAGTGTGGTAATGGCATCAATAAATAATTAAATCAGTGGGACAAGACAGCCCAGATTACATCCTTACCCTTTCTTCATGGGATTTTCAACAGCGTGAGGATGACAGGAAATTTCAGTGAAGGAATTAATCTCATTTCAACAAACAGTTCTGCAACAATGGGATAATCACATGTAAAATAATGAAGCTGAGATGCTCTATTGCATGACACACAGAAACTAATTCAGAATAACTCATAAACTATGAATGAATTTCAAAACTGCACAACAGTACCAGGCTAAACAGAAATTGTAGCTTCAAGAGTCCACCAACCCCAAAAGCACAAACAACAAAAAGTCATTGGTAGGACTTTTCAAAGCTCGAAGTTTGTGCTGCAAAGGCAGCCGACAGTGAGGAATAAAACGTGTGCATACTGTACAACTGGTAACAGTGCTTATTTCCCCAAATGTGGGAAATCCTCTCCAATCAATAAGAAGGCAACTAACTCATTTTTGTAACATCCAAAGAAAGAATCAGACTACCCAAAGAAGATACGTAAATATCTCCAATACATCATCGGGGGCAGGGAAATGAAAGGCAAAGGCAAAGGTGTGCAGTGGTACACACAACTTTGATCCCAGCCCTCAAAAAGCAGAGGCAGGAGGAATGGCACGGGTTAGAGGCAAGTCTGCGCTACAAAGTGAGGCTCAGGGAGCTAGTCAAATACAGCGAGACACTGCTTCGAAACCAAACAAAACTAAACTACACTGAGAAAGTACAGTAGTACAGTGAGCTACTACTTCCTACCCACTAGGATAGTTTCGATGACGGAGGATGATAATGAGAAGGGTTTCCCAGATGTGGGGAACATGGAGTCCTCACTAGTGCCATTATGTAGTGCAAGCATGTGGGAAAACATTTTGAAAGATCTTCAAAATGTCAAATATACATTTTATCAAGCAGGTTAATTTGTCCCTGTATATCCAGTATGGGAATTAGAAATAACTATACCATGTATTTGCCACAAAACAATTCCTTCATGTTTCTAATATTACAAGTAAGGCATATGCTAGTAGTTTATGTCTCAGGAGAGAAAAAAAAATGTAAATTAAAAATTCTTTGAAGTCTTTTTAAGTTCTACAGAAACGCCAGACAATGATTAAATAAATAAATAAATAAGCAAATAAATAAATAGTTCTTTTGAATCCACTCTCAGGACAGAGAGGGAGGGTCAGAAGGGCAAAGGCATTTAATGATAACACAGGCTCATCACTCAAACAGGTCAGTACTTAGTGCCCAAAACGCCAAATGCCTCCACTTATTGATCACTGAATTACTGACAATCCATGCCATGATTCTGAAGAAGAACCTGTAATACAGGACCGGCACAGTGAGACCCAATTAGGAAGTGGGAGGCAAGGAGGGCTATGGAAATGGCGGGAAAATACACCTGTGTATATGGTATTATAGTGAGGCAATGTTTTGTAGTACTGGTGATCAAACCAAGGGCCGTATGCACATTCCACAAGCATACTGCCACTAAGCTATAGGCTACCTTTACTTGTAGATCGTCTCTACCAGAGATTACTTTTACACTGGTAATGTAATACATTCACTCATTCAACATGTATTTCCTAGTGGCCATGATGTTCCAGGTGCTAGGCATGCAGGAGAGAGAGAGCTGGGGTCTCGATGCTGCTGATCTATGCTCTTAGCAAAGCACGGTGATTGGCAGCTGGCGGTGCTTTCTTTCCCTCTGAATATTGACATGTAGAAGTTTGAAACCCATAAACCTAATCAGAAATGAAATGAGTGAATGTATCTTTTCAACGTATTAAAGCCAATGGAACATACACGTTCTGCCAGCATTTTATTTAGTAGATGTGAACATTTAACATAACCTTTTGTTATGCTTTTCTGTTGTTGCTGCTAGTTGAAACAGGGTATCAGGCACCTTAGCCTTGCCTGTGTCCTCATGATGGTCGTGGCTTCCTGACCATCCTGCCTCCACTTCTGAAGTGGGTAAGCTCTGCTTCTAGGGTTACCGGCTTGAACCTCCATGCCTAGCTCTGTCATAATTCTTTAAATCACAAGTTTGTTGCTAGAGTTACAAAATGTGTAGCAAATTATAAGCTCTGTTACATGTTAGAGAGTTGTTTCTTTAAGGGACTAGATCAAATGTTTTTGTTTTTATTTTCCCAAGAAAGCATTAATAAGAACCAATTGGTAACAAGATGAAAAGGTATTCACATATGCACTCAAATATATGAAAATGACTACATATAAAGATAACTGCAGAAGTTATTGGCCAATAAACATGCAAAACACCATGTATCACATATTCCTAATGATATAGGCTTATCTAGTGCCATCTCACTATGTGAAGATGATCATATGTACTCATTCTTGATAGGAAAAAAAATATGCTTTCCAAGCTTTTCTGTGGGAGACACAGAAAAGTGGTGGTGCCAACTTTAAATGACATGAGCTATTTTCTCAGTTATTTTTCAAGCTGAAATCCCATTTTTACAACAAATGTTGGCTGTATGAAGAAATGATATCTTAAACCAAAATATGACAGTGTTGAAAGTGTCAATCACTTGAAAATGAGGAAGAATCCATTTCTCACGGTGAAATTTTCTTGACAGTTTTTCCTAAAATTATATTCTTTCTACAGTCTTCCCAGGCTTCCGTGAATTATAATTTCCATATGCAACTGCTTCCCCTTGACTCTTCATCCCTGCACCAGTTCAGGATCTCCAGGATCTCAGGATCAGCCCATTGCTTGCTAAGGGGATTAATAATTTTTCCTCACTAACTCTACTATTTGTAGTTGCATATTTATACATAATTAGAAAGTTTCAGCTCGGAAAAGTATTTTCTATGCTATATACACCCCTGTTTCTAACCAAGACCAATGAGTATTTGCTTTTCTATAATACCTTTAGATGCAGTATATTGGTAGGCTAAACTCAAGTTAGAGCTACTATCTAGCTTATGTTTTTGATGATTTGTGCCTGTGTGACGTAAACACGGATGTTAAAAATGAGTTAGACACCTATTGCCTTGGAAAAAATGTATGACATTGCTCCTTCAGGAAGTTCTTTCTATCAATTCCATCATGCATTCACTCATCTCTCTGTTCACTGCAGGACACTTGGCCTCAATTTAGAAAACTTCAGACTGCCCCAGTGCTGACATAAATGATATCACTCATGATGATAAGCTAACAAAGTCAGAGTTTACATTTAGAGTTAGGCCATACACACAAGTGACTGAGTTCAGGAGCTTGCAGGGTCAGGTAGACAGGATCTCCAACTCTTAGAGCCTACCAAGATAGTTAAGTGCCCACCCAGGTACCCCCAGTCTAGAGGCTTGGTGCCAACCACTGGATCATTCATAGAGGTGAGACTGTGAGGCTGCAAATTAACCAGCAGGCCACAGCACCTATCCGTTTATAACCTGAAGAGACCGTGGGAAGTGATGGAAAATTTCAAAGATGGGGCCAACTTGAAGCAGTTGTGGGTGCACATTCCCGGGGTTCCTCTTGGTTGCTCCTTCACTTCTCCAGGCTATTCTCTTCCTGTGATGAGTAAGCCACCCCCCAACACTCTTCTACCATATTTCTGCTATGACACAAGCCTAAAAGAAACAGAGCCACCCCTCAGCGACTGAAACTTCTGAAACTCTGAGCTAAAGTTACTTCTTCCAGTAACTTTTCGGTTAGGCATTGTGTCATATAGAAGGGAAAAAACAAAAACTCAACCACCAACCCAGATAATTCACATTTACACAACTTTTCATTATTGTGGCCCTTTTTCTTTTCCTGTACTTTGATCAAAAAACAAAAACAAAAACTTATCTTTACCCATTCAAGATTATTTCTGTCTAGGCAGTGGTGGCACATGCCTTTAATCTCAGCACTCAAGGAGCAGAGGCAGGTGGATCTCTGAGTTCAAAGCCACCCTGGTCTACAGGGACACTCCCAAGATAGCCAGGATTACACAGTAAAACCCTATCTCAAAAAACAAAACAAAAAACAAAAAAACAAAACAAAAAACAAAAACAAACAAAAGATTATTTCTAGTCAGTGAATCCTCCACAAGGATGTCAAACAGATATTTTAAATTGAAGTACACAAAACTAACACTTAGAAAATTATATGAATTATTTTAGTTTGCATGCAAAACAATGAGTTTCATTATGACACTTTCATGGACATAATGCTATAATGTTTTCATATTTAATGGCCATCACTACTTATTGTCCTTCATCCTGACTCCATACAAATAGTCCCACTTCCACGTTCATAGGAAAAGAAATCCAGATTTTCATTACAAAAACGTGGGATAATTTAGAAACTGACATTTCAATGATCAAAATTCCTCCTTTCACCCACTTCCATGTGTAATGTGACTAACTTCTGGACCCATAAAATGTCAGTTTTAAATATCATGGACACAGGGATGTCTGCCCAGATTCCCCAGTCCAGAGAGGATGTTAAACCATTCTGGACCACACTCCTCTGGTTAAATTTTCTGGACATTTATCACAGCCTGATAGCTTTACTGTTTATCCTTCCAAGTGGCTCTTGGAATCTTTCCCAAGAAGCAAAGATTGTGTGTCTCCTGTTCACAGTCCCACCAATGGCCAGAGCATGAAGTGCCAGCAGGGACTCAGGAGAGTACTTTAGGAAGAGAGGGTTTTAGAATACTTGATTTGTAGGGAATAAAAAAGAAGAGCACAAATGAAAGCTATATTTGTTGAATTGTGCTTATTACAAGTTTTTAATCAAAACTTGGGGAGAACGCGGAGATTTTACTTATTTGCCTTGGGGAAAAAAAAAGAAATTATATTTCAATAAGCAGTGCTCTAAGAACTACAGCTAAGTAAGTACTACATGTCAACAAGCAAGGCTACACGTCAACAGAGATTGGGATTCGGGATCAGATAAAGCAAGCTGAAATTTGATTCCACCACTTTCTAATGATTTAAAAATGGAAATATTTTGTTTGTCTGAAATTACTTACTTCACATGTTAAACAGTGGCATGCCGGCAAACACATGCATTATTTTGAGCATAGGAGCATGCTGACTATCGACAGGCTGATATGTGAAATATAAAACACAAATGGGCTCCTATAGCTGAGCATCTTCATCCACTGGGTGTTTCCTTCATTTTACAGTTCGTCATTATAAAGGTCCTCAGGAAGGTACTTCACTTCCTATGCTGCAGATGCAAAGGGCCCAGTGAGACTCGGCCACCTACTTCACACCATGGCTCGCATTATACGATGCTTCCAGAATCATGCACGCTTCTGAATGCTCCTGCAACACTTTCAACTTCTACTGATAACAACATACTGCACTGTAAGTAAAATCTGATGACTCTTCATAATCCGGGGCCATTTGTTAGGTGAGGACTGATGTGTCTTCGTCTAAGCATACATTGTACCGTACTAGACTATGTGTGTCCCATGCATTTCTCAGGCAGATTTCTTTTCTATTGAACAAAACACTATTTCAAACTCTTGTATTTATTAAGTAAACTGTGTGCCAACTTTTCTTATTATGAGAAAGTGATGGTACAAGTTTCACACTTCCTCTCTAATGAGAGATAGGATAAATACCCCTGAAAATTCTCATTGTAATCACTGGCATAATGGGGTGGCAGCAAACAAAAGGGGATTTGGTAGCTCACTGCTGTGATAATTATTGTTTTCATCATTATAATTACTAAGTAGTAATAATAGATAAATCAGAATCGATAAGTATGCTACAAAGTAGGAATAAACACTTAATTTTGTTATGTGAACCACGAGATAAACATAAAAATACCAGTGGGAAAAACAACAGCAAATGAATGTTCCTGTTTATAAGGAACTAATTGTCTTGTAGAGCAATAACACATGTGCTGCTCTATTATGCCACCGTTGTATTTTCACCGTTTATATGTTTTAAGGAAAAGGACAGTAAGAGTTGAGTGGTGATATCTAATACTACATTTCTGTCTTTAAATTCCATGCAGATGACTAAACCCATTACATCTCTAACACCAATCAATCATGGAACAATTTGTACCTTGTAGAAGCTGCACTGTAGCAGTGAGGGCCAGCACCTCAGGCATGTCCAATACAGACTTTGTCTCTCTGTTCATTTCTATGCTGTAATACCTTGGGCATCTGAACTTCCACGTGCAATGTACAGAGGCCAAAGCTACGAGGGAACATATAGGACAGATGTACCAGCTAGCAAAGAGGCTGATTTTGTACATACCACTCATGCAGCTCAATAAATGTTGCAAATAACTCAGTGGCCTGTTTAACCAAAGGCAGAATCTTGGTTTTTTTTTTTTTTTTTTTTTTAGCCCAATTTTAACAGCACCATAGAAATCATTCACTTTGTGGGTACTTGTTCATGGAAATATGTTTTATCACTGCATCTCTGGATCATTTTCATTAAATCAGCCCTTCACTTGCCTGTTAGACTTTGGACTGTGAGCAGGGTCCAGAGAAAGGTTGTGTGCCCCTACCCTTTGGGCCATGAAATGTACATCAGAAGGAGGAGCTAAGTGGGACATGGCATTACTGGCATGCCTTTAAAGGGGATTGTGGGATCCCATGTGTTCCCTACCCTCAACATCAGTGGCCTAAGAGTGATGGGCTCATGTGATCATGAAACATGGTCCTAAAACTGTGAGCCAAAAGAAACCTTTTCATAAATCGAATACCTGGAGTATTTTGTTACAGTGACAGAAAGCTAATACACTATCTCTGTCACATACATTTCTGTTATAAATGGGTTTTTGCACTTCTCATTCAGTTTGTACATTTCTGGATAAAGTGATGAAAATTATCTCTAATTCAAAAATCTATAAGAAAGTCATTAAAATTGTGGCTATTATCCATTATTACTCATAGGTCCACTGCAAGATGAACACTTTGCTCTATTCACAGTAGATAAATAGAAGTTCAAGAATATCTCTTAACATCTCTGTTGGGAGTTTTCCCCATTATTTTAGAAGGTTCTTCTTCAACAGCCTCCTGTCACTATACATTTCCTGTCTACTGCTCAGTTGGGGACACACTGGGCACAGGAGTTTCTAAAGAAGCAGTTCTCTTCTGATCTACTGAAACATGTGCTTTGCATTTACTCTCCTGTGCTCACTGTCTAGCAACATGTTTTTGTAAACCATTTGTTGGTAGAACCATTCAAGCTGGACATTTTTTACTGTGTCTAATAAGCTAACAATCCCCCCTTCTTTCAAATAAAGCACAGACTATGGAGCCAAGCAAACAGTCAAAGCAAGTGCAGAGCTGCCATCAAAGACTTGCTTACCTCTAACATAACAAAGGATAAACCATTTAAAATCAAATTCTTCTATGTCCTGCCTGCCAGGAAAATACATGCTTGACAATGCTAATTCACCAGTTAAAGCAACAATAGACATAAATATCAAGAAAGATTTGTCACACACTGTGGCTTTGGAAATAACAAATGACTTTTATCCAGGAATTATTGATCAGTATATAACTTTTTAAATAACACTTCTGATGTCCATACACCTGTATATTTGTCTCCTAAATATGCATTATAGTGGACTTGCTAACATGATGAAGGCAGCACATTGATATAAATATTTAGGACAGTATCTATAGAACAGCAGAAGATAGTGACTAATACTGAAATTTTCTCACCTATATCATGATAATGATAGCAATGGCTAAGGAAAAATAGCCTGGCTACCAACAGTTATTGAAGCATTTGCATGTTTCTCATTGCTCCAAAATCAATATTGCTCTTTAGCTCTGCAAATGGATGATGTACTACTCCTAGCTCATATGCTAGGGGCAGTCTCCTCACTCATTAATAAGAAATACGAATGGCTTTATTAGGATGGAGACTATCAATACTCTCTAATATGTTTATGAGCCTCCTGCCATTGACATTGATCAAAATTAAAGATTATATTTATGGCTATAAAGATGGATCAGCAGGTAAAGATGCTTGTTGTGCAAGATTGACAACCTGAGTTTGAGTCTCAGAACCCACATAAAGGTGAAGGAGAGAATCAACTCCACAGGTTGTCCAATGACCTTCACAGTAGCACCATGGTGTGTCTGCCCCCCCACTGCCTCTCTCTCACACACACATGCACATGTTGTGTGTGCCTGAGAGCTAAAGTACATGTTTGAAAAATGTGGTGAGAGAATAGGAATAGCCATAATAAGCTCAGTCACTAAGAGCAATAATAATGTGACCAATCATAATATTCAAGTATAATGAGCTAAAATTTGGGCACGTACAGTCAATATTACACATGTAGGACCTTCAGAATTTTCAACTGACCTCCAATATTTGCCACAGTAAGCTTTTGGAATAAGGAAAGACCCCGAGTATGAATTGAGACCTATCTCTGAATGCAAAGATAAATCAATGCATGCCTTATAATCACAAATAGAATTCTAGCACACACTGCTTTTTAATGGCCTTATCCAGCCATAGTTGCTAGAGAATCATTGAAGGATATTCTGGCATCATGCAGATTTTGAGAACATTCAGGGGAGTTCTGATTCAAAGGCACAGAGCTTCAAAGAGATTGTTCTTTGCCACCTAATTCAAATTTGTCTAAGACACTTTTCATAGTTAAATGGTCACTGGTGCCAGAATTCCTGATTGGATCTATGTGACAGAGGCACAAACTCTAGCTCTATGTGCCAGCAATGCCACGAAGCCCATTGCAGACCACTATAGATTTTAGGATGGCTGCCAAACTCTAATCTCTTAGCCACCAGCTTGCCCAGTGACCAGATGCCACCACCAGATTCTCAGCCAGATATTAGAACTTCTCTGATGTTCACTGGGGTGGACTGAATCTTCTACAAATGCTCTGAAGCCCATTTGAAGTGTATTCTTCCATACTCCTATATCCTAAAGTACCACATGGGTTTCCATGTGTCTAATATAGTCATTCTCACAGGCTGGTAATTTTGTGCTGGGTATAGCAGTGCATTTGTGTAACCCTAGACCTTGGGAGGTTGAGGTAGGAGTATAACAAGTTCAGACTGGACTGGGTTTCACAGAAGAGGTCCAGGCTGGCCTAAGATACATACTGAGACTGTCTCAAAAACAAACAAAGACAAACAAAAACAAAGTATCAGACTTGCTGATTTGTCTAAAGTTTGTTTGATTAATCTGAAACTGCTTATCAATCAACATGTTGATTTGTGAACATGCTTATTCAACTAATATGTGGTTTCCATGTCCACACCAGAATAGATGGAACACAGATCTTCTAAATGTGGCATCAAATCAACTACAATTTACATTTTGAGACAATTATAAGCTAAAGCCAAGAGTAAAATACACACAATTTATTTAAAAGAAAAAGTTGCCTATACAGACAGTGCTAAATCTCTAAGCTAGTTCAGCCTTGGTTTCTAACTGTGGCAGCCCTTTGGCCTTCATGTGCCTCTGATTCCGTCAAAGATTGGAGCAGCACATGAGTCAGTGTCACAGTGATAATCAATACTCTAACCGGAGCCTTCAAAACCAGCATCATTTACAGAGATGTCAGGGCTCTGCCTCCTAATTAGTCACAAAGCCAGCTCCAAAATGTGTTTGTAGTGATGTTATCTATCACTCTTCAAGAAAACTACCAACATAATATGTAAAAAGGTGATGTCAGAAGCCAGGGTTTCCTGGGCGCCATCTTTATAGACTTCTGTTGCACATAAAATAATACCTAAAACTTTGGGGTTAAGAACAAAAGCTGTGACAGCATTCCCGTCCGAGGCATGTTATTTCCTGGAGTGCATTGGTGCTCACTTTAGTTCCCAGTGGGCTAAGTTTGCTCTTGCCAAGTGACCTTTTAGTCCTGTTTTTACAATGCAAGACAACTTCTTGATGGTCCTTCATTAGAACTTCCTGCAATCTAAAGGAAACATGTATGAAAAACCTTAGTCAGCCAGCCAGCAGAGGTGGTGATTAATGGGCCCTCCAGCTGCCTGATCACTGTCGCACCTCTCCTGGAGTTCACAGCAGAATATCACCACCCCGCACGCTCCTACCATACAAGATAAACAACTCAAGTCATACAAAGCACAATGGATTCAAAGGAAGGTTGGCTTTTTGAGCTACAGTAAATATACATATTTTAACAAGGTATTTTGACAGCATTTTCCTTGTCTTATCAGCACCTGGAACAAGGCAGGTTCTCATTACCAGTACCTAACCCTCAACTCTGCCTGGGCTCCTGAAGGATCTGATAAATATACAGTCACTGTAAGAAACACTCTAGGGAGCAGGATGTGTGGTTTTGATGGAGAAAACTGTTGAATATTAACGAGCAGTGCTCAGTGAGACAATAGTTGAGAAACTTGCCCTGGAAAACACCCTACAGGGAGCATGCTCCTGGGGAAGGGGATGGTTGGAGCTTGACAGCTGCCCCTGCTCTGGGAACCAAGAAGGTTTCTCTTATTACAGTCTGGGCTTCCAGTAAACTCATCATCATCAAGGACCTGTCATTATTTCCAATTTAAACGTCCCTCTTCACAGTTTAAGAAATTGGGGGGGGGGGGAAGCATCCCTGTGGAATAATACTTCAGTCTAGAATTAACAAGCTGATTTCTCTGAGTTTTACATTTCCAAAGACCCTCTAATGGGTTTAAGGTTTTCTTGTTTCTTTTACAAATTATATTGTTGTATCTTGTTATAATTTCTCAAGAACTCATGAAGCAAAGGTTCCTATTGTTTCTATAGTAAAGATAAAACTGATTTTTAATCCATGTAATAAAACAGTTCTTCTGTGTTCAAATAGCAATTTAACTTTGAGTTTGATTACTTTCAAATTCATGTTACTGTAATGTTTGTAGTGTAGCAGAAACACCTGTGTGAGAAAGGAATGTGAAGCTCAGCACAAACACCTCCTATGATGCAATGAATGAAAATCCTGGGTGTGAACGCCTGACGAGTAAGTACTCCTAAATGCACAGGCGCCAACATGCCATTTGCCAGCCTAAAAACTCTACAGCTTTTCCTCTACAGGCTGACTACATTAACAAACATCAGTATCTTCATGTGAGGAGAACATGGGCTCCCATCAAGAACAAAGAGCAAGGCAGGACAAAAAAATAAGATCATATATATAAATACATAGATAGATAGATAGATAGATATGAATAGATATATATTCATCTTTGCACTGCTTTACAATTTAAAAAAAATTTACAAATGAGAACAAAGATGAAAATTTAAAATATATGCATATGAAATACATATTCACACACAGGTACACATGCACAGCTTCTAACATGTTAGGCTAACCTTACACAAATATTTAAAAGTACCAATGCACATTTATGAACTTTTACTTCTTATGTAATGTGTTAAAACTTTTCCCAAAGTCCTGGATGCAAGCAAATCCTTAAAAGCCACATATTTGATAAATCAGAAAGGTCATCATGTTTAAAAATATATGTGTCATCTGGGCAGTGGTGGCATACACATTTAATCCCAGCACTCTGGAGGCAGAAGCAGGTGGATCTCTGTGAGTTCAAGACCAGCCTGGTCTACTGAGTAAGTTCCAGGAAAGACTCCAAAGCTACACAGAGAACCCTGTCTCGAAAAAACAAATACCAACAACAACAAAAATACATGTGTCCAAACATTACTTAAAAATCCCCATATTGGTCATTTAAAAAACAAAAATAAAAGCACACAACTATCTTTCCACTGTACAGAAAACAGGAAGGTAGATTACATTAACTTTAAGAAAATCTACCTTTCATACAGATGCCACTGGCAAGGGTCTCTGTCCCACTCTCTTTACCTTAAGAGGTCACAGGGTATAATTTTAAAAATGGAAAATGGAGGAGGAAAGGATTTAGCATGGAACATAAGAGTTTTCTTCCCTGGTATGTTTTCTCAAAGAACTCAAACAGGCTTTTGCTTTCAATTGAAAAGTCTTATGTTACTTGCCCTCAATATGCAGAGATTCACAAATACATTTCTTCTCACTTCTCGGTGCTGGCAAGCCGCCTTTCACGTGATAAAGGACTTTCAGGAAAATAGGAAACAACCTTGACCAACAAAATAACCCTGGCCCTTTAAGCCATTTGATAAGAAGAACATAAATGATTGATGGGACTTCAAGAAATGGTTTGGCTTTTTGCACTCCAGTCATTTATTTATGTATGTGTCTACTTATTTATTTATGTTTTACAAAACACACTGAAGCCATGCTTGCTTGCTGTCAAATTATATGTTCTGACTTTTTAACTAACTATTGTGCTGTGATTCCTGCAGGTGCTTATAAATTTGTATCTGTTTATGTTTATAAAATTCAAGTGCTCGTTATTACATCTTTCAGACTAAAATATTAAATGATGTATGGATTCCAAATTAAGACTGAGTACATTCTTTCTGGGGCTCAAGTGTTTCCAGTCCTATTTCTAGGGCTAGTGGGCATTTCTCCTATCAGGACAAAGAACTCCTGGAAAAGAAACTCTCTAAAGAGAGGAGGAACACATTTTGGTTCGAGGCCAGTACCCTAGATGCCAGGGTTGAAACAGGCCTCTGGGTGTGTTCTGGCCTGAAGCCTAAGTTCCAAGGCAACAGACCTCAGGTAGCCATTACAAGAATCTAAAAGCTGCTGTGCATCTGCAGAGTCACCCACCCCGGGACAGTGAGAGCCAGGCCATTACCAGAACCCACACTGTAGCACCTAGGACAGACACAGTGCAGTTGGTGATGACACTTACAAGGGCATGAATCCTCTCACCTGCTGCCTTGTTCCTGGAGCACCCACACATCACAACTGAACTACAGAGGCAGCAGGTGACAACTGAAGCCAAGTGCTTCCTGCTCTCCAGTAACTGAGAGCAGAGCAAAGGAAGGTGACAGATAGAAAGGCACAGCAACTTGGTCAGCAGTATCACAATGAATCTTGTAGCCTGCATGTCACAAACAAACCACAGCTGGACTAGAACCAGACACTGCTACTCAACACTTCTATGATGCGCCACATAACTTCTCATGTTATCTAGACTGTTTAACATCACAAACCCCACGTATAAAATGAGAAGAGTCTCCAACTAGTCGAATGCTTCTAAATACTGAGTTCATATACAGAGCTGTTATGATAGACAGCAGATAATAAGGGATCAATCAGTAAAGATGACTTGAAGTAACGGTTCCTTTGGGCAGATATCCTTGTTCTAGTTTTACCTGCTGTGTTAACACGGGGAGTATGTGAAGCACAGGTAGGTTTGCACCGTATTTTCTGACATTGTAACTTCAAATCTTCAATGCATTTGCTTTCAGTACAAATCATAGAATCACATCATGAAGAAAACATAACAAACTCTATTGTAAATATTCAAGATCATTAAGTAAATTTCAGCACGTTTTAATTGTTTCTAGAATGACTATATACTGCAACGCTACATAATGTAACAGGACACATATTATTTTCTCTGTTGCTATTTGCTAATTACCCAAGATTTGGGGATGCTGTTCATACTACTATGACACATATGAAGATAACAAGATGAAGTATTGTTTTCCAAAGTGCAATAAATGACATGGGTAATAGTTTTCTGAGCCTTTATCTGTAATCATCTCCAGTGCAAGTGTTGCCTCCACAGAAACCACAAGTGTTTCCAGTAGCATAATTTAAACATAGTCTCTTACTGGCCACTGTAGCATCTCTATCCCCCTGTGCTAATTTTAGATTCACATGTCTATACACAGATGCAAATACTAGGAAGTGGTTATAACATGAATGTGCTTTTGCAATTTTAAGATGAATCAGATTTGCCAAGTAGTGAAAGTCATGATTTAATGGGTTCCTTCCCCACCTCAAAACGTATCTCGGGTTGTGAGCCTCACTTAATTTTCTCATACTGTGAGATGCGTGGGGTAGGTAGGGATCATAATATGAGCACTCTGAAGAGCTGGCAGAAGCCTCCTGTCAAATGAGTTTTCTCAGCTGAAAGATGCTAGGGTCCTGAAAGAAGCAGGCGCCTGGCCTGAACAGAAGAAAGGATGAATTTTGAGAGAGTAACACTGAAAAGTCCAGTAGGAGAAAACAGCTTTAGAGGGAAGCCCTTAGCCCACACGGCAGGGATACATCAGAGAGAAGGGATCATGCCTGGGCAGGGTAGCAGTGCAGACCTCAGAATCACAGAATTCTGAAGAGGACAATCCATTCAACTTCAACACTACCAGAAACAGCCAGGCCTCCGAGCCCCATGTGCAGTCACAGGCTCGAAAACGATCTGTGTGACCTGGCCTCAGTACTTCAGATTAGCTGAAGAACATGTCATTTATAAAGGGGAAAATCTCTCTGAACTTGATCCATTTACCCATATGTTACTTTCAAATGATTTGAAGTCTTGAATATGCCATATTCCTCTTACAAAACAGGCCTCCAAATGTTGCAATTAATTTTTTTATCACTTGAATCTTCAGTTATCTGCTTTTAACACTCCATATTGCATATAGAGATACTAGACTCTTGCTTTTCCTCAGGTCCCAGCTAACCCAGGCATAAGTTAGGAGGACAAAGCCAACACTGGAAGTCAGTAGATACCCATTTATTTCTATTTATCAAAGAACCCCAAGCTTCAAGGCTAAAAGTAGCAACTGTTTATTCACGGATGACCATAATCTGGGTGAAACTGTGTGTCTGCTGTTTCTGTTGATGACACTTTTTAGGCAGCTAGACCACATTAGTGGGCTTGAAGGTAATCAGTTTTGGACTCCCATTCCATTTCCTACATCACAAAAAGCATTTTCAGAAACGGAAAAACCTTACAATTAGCCTCCCTAGGATTTTAAACACCATATGAAGGGGAGGAAGCACCATGACTGCCCTAAAGATTTGAAGCAGGGTGTGAGCTTGAAGGAAACTGGGCTTTGTGGAGGCCAGGTAAGGAAGGGCTGCTTCCTGGTAAAGCACTGATATATTGCAGACTACTTTCTTGTTGTTTTCTTTAAATCATTTTAAATTGCTCCATTACATACTTTGTACGTACGTACGTACATACATACATACATACATACATACATACATACATACATACATACATACATACATAGTTCTGGGTTCGTCCTGGGCAGGAACTCTCCATTCTAATTCTCTAAAAGATTATAACGATGCAAAATACACATTTCCCCCTTCCCTTACAAGTTAATTTTAATGAAGCTGTCAGTTATCAAACAGGAAAACACCCCTCTAATGTATTCAAGCGGAAAAAAAAAAAACAGCTACTTAATGACATATCACACATACAGACCTCAGAACCCTAACTCTGATGCAGTGATTTACAGGTCCTCACTGTCAATCTCACTCAAAGAGAGTAACTTGTCCATTTCCCTCTTTCTAGCTCTCTGTTGCAGATGGTAACTAAAATGCTACACTTCCTGTACAAGCCTGAGTTTGCCCTGGCTCTCTGGGCGCGTCTCTGTGTCTCCTCCCGTCCCTCCATGCCCCTCTCCTTCTCTCCTTCTCTTTGTCTCTGTCTCTTTCTGAAGCCTCCCCCACCGTGTACAGCCACACACAGAATCCACAGAGTTGTCCTTTTCTAATTCCAAATACAGGCCTTTCTTTTTCTCATTGTCCTGTCCTGCTAGCCACTGCCTAGTTCTTCAGATTGCCTACCCCATGAGTTTACCATCCTCTCTCAAACTTCAATACAATTTTCTCAAATTTCCTTCTGCACCCATTTAAAAAAAAAATCTTTTATAAAACCAGAAGGGACGCTGAGCTGTGACCCTGGTACAATGTAGGTATTCTCCAGCTAAGACTGGAATCCAAAGAGGCTCCAATCTCATCCTGAGTTAGAACTGAGATGAGGGGTGGAGGGGGCAGGAACTATGGCCAGCTAACCAGGCTACTTTCTAGCTCTTGGTGTGAACTCTAGGGAGGTGGTAAGCCTTGTTATAGGTCAGTTCCGACAATCAAGAAACTGAAAGTGGAAACTGCCAGGTATTTCAAAGGGAGGGAGGGAGGGAGAGAGAGAGAGAAAGAGAGAGAGAGAGAGAGAGTACATAAAAAGGGAGCCATTATTGGTTTGAAGAGAAAACTACACCTAAAGAAAGGTCTAAAGACCTACAAGACTGCTGCCAACTAACAATTTGAGCAACCGTGGAAAGGCTATCATAAATGCCCTTCCCGGAGAGTGAGATCAACAACTAACTTATCCACCATCATGGAGCCCTCATCTAGTACCTGTTGGAAACAGAAGCAAATACCCATACCTAAACACTGAGTCGAACTAGAACCTAGATGCAGACGGAGAGGACAAGACCAGGATGCAGAAACACAGAGATAGCTGACCTAAACAAGTAGGAGCTAGCGGCCTCAAGACTGATAGCTGGGAAGCCAGCATGGGACTGACTCAGACCCCCCTGAATATGGGTCTCAGCCAGAAGGACTGAACAGTCTAAGGGACCTCAGACAGTGGAACCAGGATATATCCCTGGTGCACAAAATGACCTTGCAGACACATCCCCCATGGAGGGATACTCCCTTAACCTAGAGACAGGAGAGAAGTTCTAGTCCCTACTTCAAATGAATTGACAGATTTACATGACCCCACCTGGATGGCATTACCCTAAATGTGGAATTGGGGTGGGGGGATGTGAGGGAGGGTGGTCAGGGTGCAGGTGAGGGAGGGAGGGAGAGAGGGAGGGAGGAGAGAGAAGGAGGGAGAGAGGGAAGGAGAGAAGAAGAGGGAACTGGGATCGACATGTCAAATAAAAAAATAATAATAATAAAAAGAAAAAAGAAATAGTATATCTCTATTCACCACATAGGTCAAAGCAAGGTGCAGGTTTATCTCCTGGACTCAAGAAGAAGGGAAAACAGAGTTTAATACTTGATGACGGGGCAGCTAAGTGTTTGTGGCTAATTCTAATCTACCATTGAGGTTGCAGACATTCTTAACAAAGGCATCAATCTCCCAGGTTTAGAAAAGGCAGACGTGTGAGGAAGAAACAGCACAAAGCACACAGAAGAGACCGTCATTGTCACCAGGAGCAGGTTCTGCATCAGAAGCAGGTGGCAAGAGCACACAACTGGCTGGCTGTAGAGATTTAGAGTCTCGCACTAGAAACCTGAAAGACTAGTTCCAGCCTTTTCTAGATAGATGTTTCCATAGCCTCTGTCATAGGGCTATAATTACCTCAGGACCATGTGAGAATCAAATGTGGCCACAGCTCTCTAGATGCAGGATCAGTCAGGTGTAGAGACTAGAACATGGTTCCTTTCTTCCATTATAACTTTGGGAGATTAGGAGAGTCGTGTTAGATTCACAAATGTACTCTTATCACATGGGTAGAAGCAGAGCACAGAGGACCAAGTTTAAACCAGTGGCTCTTGCGTCTGTCTTATGGTTGGGAATCTACACCTGTGGAAACCACGGGGTGCTGCAGGTATATGTGGGGTAAGGCCTGGGAAACCTGTGATACCCTTAAAGAACACACGGTCATCCACATCTATGCTAAGACGCACTGGGCTACTTGTGATCCTAAGAGTGCTGGATGTGGAAGCCACCTTCTACATCATTATATAGTAACTCAAGTACTATCATTCACTTGCTCTAAAATCCATCTGCAAGTGCCTATGGAAGTCCAACCAAAGGCAAAGATTCTTTCCTGCATAAAATAAACCTCAAATCATGAATAAAATACATGTTATATGTGTGCTGCTAAAATCACCTCCTAATAATATTTAATATAATAGCTGCAACTGGAAAGAAAACATTTTGCAATAGGAAAGGCAGCTGGGCACAGCAGTTCAAGTCTATAATCCAGCACTTGGGGGCTGAAGTTTGGAGGATTGCAGAAAGTCCAAGGACAACTAGTGTTACGAAGTGAGTTACTTGCCAACCTGGGGTAAGATCCTGTCTAAGATATATACACTTACATAATACATATATACACATATATAAACATATGTGTGTGCATATATATATTAACATAATATACCACAAATAGTGAACTTGGACACGTTATAAAGAAAACAACGATCTAAAAGAATTCCTGCCACAATACTCACCTCAGCAGAGCCAGAGCTCAAGGCTCGCCCGCTGTCACTGTACAATGCAGTGCCCTGAGAAATGCTACCCAAACCACTGCCTTTATAGTATGTCTTTAAAGCAATCCCACAAAGCACTAAGGACAGAAAGGTACAACGGAGTACAAACCGCAGACATCCCTCACAATGGGGATCTCTTCCCCCTAATCTTCTGAGAAATGTCCACACTGTGACCGGGAAATCAACTTGATCACATGGGCTCTATACACAGCTAGATATAAAATCTCCTGCCAGTAATAAGTGAATGGTGTAGCTACTCACAAAAAGAAAAAGAGAAATCCTTTCCCTTGCCAATGAATAAAGAAAGTCCTGAACTACAAAGGTGGTAAGACACTGAGCACAATTAACAAATGATGCCCCAGTCTCACTATCACTAAATGCACGTCAGAGCGTGATTTATTCAGTTACACCCTGAGGATACAAAGACAGACCGGACATCATCCACCCTGGTTATGTTGTAAAGGTCTAACTGTAAAGAATATTGATTGTATTTAGTTCCTTTCTCCTCGGACAAATGACTTGAAAAGCCACGTAAACAAAACGTTGCAATTTGGGACAAATGGGAAAGCTTCTCTGAGTCATATGTCAAACTGAGGCATGACAAAATGATAGGGAACTGTGGGGACAGGAGAGTGGAAGGCAATAGTCACTGGGAGTCTGACTGATGCCCTTCACCAACTGGGGTCAAGAACTCCGACACAGTTAACAGCATTTGCCATTAAGGCTGCTGACAAAGAGTCAGCTTTCCTTCCATGGGCAGATATTTTATGTTAAAACAGCGGTGACCCAGGCATAAAGGCTGAATATACATGACCTTGGGTAGAGTCCCAATCCTTTCCCCAGATGTTACCTGAGAATCTCAACTAAATCAGTACAGGAAGCATCTCTTAGCTTCCTGTATGCCTGGGGCTTAGATTTGTGCCTTGTGAATAGTGACCCTACCAGGTGCCCCTCAGAACTCAGGCAGTGATAAGTTTGGAACCTCAAACCATATCCTAGTCCTGCACACAACTAAAACTGATGGGTCCTTTGAGAAGCCCACACCAAGTTCCCAGTACAATTTACTGTTTTCTGAGCACCTGCTTTTCTCTTAGCCCTCATAAGTAAGCCTGGATTAAAGATCTTCAATGAAATCCCCCACAGTCCTTCATGAACCATCTTTTCTCTTCAACATGGAAGCTATGAATCCTAGTTCAGCTAGAGACCAGGACAATAAAACTGTTGGGGAGTTCCTCAGGCTGCTGAGTGTGTCAGTGGGCAATTGACTCGTACTCCAAACGCTGGCTGTATTTAACAAAAATTTGGAAATTTTTTTGTTTTGTTTTGTTTTTTTTCTTGTAGACCACATCATTTCACTGAAATCACTGCATTAGCAAAGTTGGCTCCAGACAAAGTAAATGTCGAGGCTCCATCACTCGATATCCATACTTCCTTCTTTAAATGTTACACTCCAAAGGTCCACACAAGCATCCACAAGGTGGGTCAATTTGGTCCATATTCCTGACGCACACACTTTTGGTGCGTTGTCTGTTATAATCTGAACCACTTAATTAGGTCTGGGTTGATTTAATTAATACAAATAATGAAGAGAACTCATCTCCATATATGTGAGAATACAAAGAAGTGTTAAGAGCTACTCTATCTTAATTTGTTCTTCATGAAGTAAACAGTCTTCGTTATCTTCTCATCTCTAAATAAGATATATATTATATACATACATATATATTACATATTGTTTGTCTCACTCTCTTAATAAGATTATATACATATATCATATTGTTTGTAATGCACCAGGAATGCAACATCAAGGGTCACACATAGATAAACAGTACCATTTTAGAAATGAAGACGTCAGTGAAAACATGGCTTTAGAGTTGATAGAAATAAGGGAGAGGTGAACAAAGTCACATAAGGGGCCAGGAGGACATCTTGGTAGATCAGATGTGGCAAAGATGTGTTACATTTGTTTATGCTGTGAATATTACCTTAACTACATAAAGGTGCATTACAATTGTTGTTTATGCTGCATTTGTTTAATGATGTAAAGGGTGTGTGTTTAATTTTGTAAAGGTGTGTCGCATTCCTTTCTCCTTGCCTGTCTAAGGCACTGATTGCTCTGAAAAACAACAACAAAAAGATGAATGGCAATAGTGAGGCCGAGAAAGGATGGGTGGGACTGGTGGGCAGAGAGAATAGATAGGAGGAGAAAGCTAGGCTCTAATGAAGAAGGAGGAGGAGAAAACAAAGCCAAAGCCAGGCAGCTACCGGCCAGCAGTGAAAGAGGGAGACACACTGAAGAATAGAAACACAGAAAGCACCAAGGCAAAGGGCAGATAAAGAGAAGAGGTCTAAGCCAGTAAGAACATTCATAATTAATAAGAAGTCTCCACATCAGGATTTGGAAGTTGGATCCTGGTACAGGCAGAAATTCAACATTACCTGTACTTTGATGGTGACGGTATGACTTTTATATGAAAAACAGTATAGAACTAAGCACACTCCTAGAAGAGCACACTAAAGAGTAATGCAATCAGAACATTTGATGTATTAATGTAATCATACCAATATCCTGAATGCATTAATGTATGATAGGTGGAGAAGCTGGGAAAGGGTTCATGGAATCAGGGCAGATAAAAGCATATGAACCTGCAACTAATTCAATAAAAACTGCAAGTAAAAACTAAACACGGAGACGTCATTTCATAAAAGTCCCAATGTTGAAAGTTATACCGAAAAGATATTCATGTATATATGAATAAGAAATACATATGTGGAAAATAAGGAGAAGAATTTGTAAGACAACAACATGGTGAGTGTTTACTTAATAAAGCAATTGGAATATCAAATGAGACAAAAAGTAATACAACAAAAACTAGGCATAGCCAGCTGTGGAATCTGTTACTCGAGGCTCATTTCCACATTTGCACTTGGAAATGATGTGTTGAACCAAATTTTCACAGCACCTACATCTAGCCAAACCCAAGCTTTCCTTCAAGACAGAAGCAATGCTGTTAAAAGGACTCACCCTCTGAACCATGGAAAGAAAGCTTAAATGTGGTGGCATTAATTATGAGGTGAGAGAGAAGAAAGGAAAATTAATTACAGGGTATATAAGATTGCAAAGAATCAAAGGACATTTTAAATTCTCAGGCTTTTGTTCAGGTCTCTTTTAATACGTTAATGAGGACTAAAAGGCATCCAAATAGGAACAGAAGGCCTGGGGAACATCCCATCTGTAGGTATCTTTGTAGGACAGGAGTCTACAGGAGCCTGTGCCTTCTCGCCAGGGTTGCCCATTCATTCCCCTGCCAGGGGGCTTCGTTAAATAAAAACGGAATTACTCAGCATTGCCTCCATGATCATATGAATTCTATCACTAAGACAAACTTTTGGCCTAGCTTACTTGACACACACACTATTCTGAGACTGCCATTAACAAGCTTCCTTTCCTCCTTCAGACTGTTTAGACAAGGCTTGTTAATAGCCACTTTATCTATCATGGATACAGTTTATGTGATTCCTGTGGCCTGTACTTTCAGCCCAAGCACTATTGCCCAAGCTCAGCATTGATCAGTGGGAGGGAACTTGCCCCAAAAGAAAACTAGACTAGTGAGACAACAGAGTGGGTCAATTACTTTCTTGAAACAAGCTGTATCCGTGTCAATTTAAATGAAAATGTACACTTTTCAGTAACACCATCTAACCCTAGTCCCAGCCTACAGATGTTTTCACAACAGGCAATGAGTGGAGGTTTGTTTTGGGGTTTTGGTTTTGTTCTGGGTTTCCTTTTTTGTTTTGTTTTGTTGTTTGTTTGTTTTTGCTTGCTGGCTTGCTTGGTTGTTTTGGTCTTTATAATTTCACCATCTCAAGTATCTATTACAGTAATAAAAACATACAAAAATATGGGATATAATGCACCACACAGTAAGAGGAGATGTTTATTAGGGATTGAAGGGGAAGGAGTTGTTTAAGTTAGAGAGTTTAGACAGGAAGAGGCTGCAAGCAGCCACAATGGGAGCAACTCCTTGCCAGCTGTCAGGAAATACCTACTTAAGGAAGCCAGGGCAGAAACCAGAAACGCTTCCTGAGGCATGAGCTAAGGCCGGTCAGGGAAAGATGTATGCAAACTGGGGGTTTAGAGCGGATAAGAACTTGTCCACCCTCGTGAACAGAAGAGCCTTTCAGGACTCCTCGTGTGAATGATTTCCTTAATTTGACAGCAAAAGTCAAGACTGAGGTTTCAAAGACAATGTTTCCCCTGTGCTTTAAAAAACAAAATGTAAGGAGAGAGGGAGCTTCTGAGTGCCCACTGGTGTCTTTGCTTCAGTAAGGTGTGTAACCAAGCCCCCTCCAGGATACAGCAGCCAATATTAGCAAATGTGCAAGTATTGTGTGTGTGTGTGTGTGTGTGTGTGTGTGTGTGTGTGTGCGCGCACACACACACACACGGTGAGGGAAGGGTGCGGGGAAACTTGCTGTTTAAAAGACCACATAAAGTCTCTTCTGGCTTTTATCTGATAATTCGAAACTATTACTCCCAAGCTTTTCCACACAGGAAAACACCCCAAACACAAACACACTTGGCTTCATCAGCCTGAGAAATCTGTTCTGTTGATACAAGGTAGCCCTAGTCTGGAAGAAAGAAATCATCTGAGCAATCATCAGAAATTTATGAGGGAAAGCCAAGCCAATTCTGACTTTTAAGTGGAAATGTTTTTACATATTTAATATATAGGTTTTGGCTTGCTCCACTAAACATACAAAAACCCTGTCTGTATGATGAGAGATTTGTTTTTGTTTTGTTTTCTATTGAAGGTTGCTAGGGCAGCAAAGTTTTCCTGGACCTTCCCCTTCTCTTTGGGCAGATGGCTAATCACATCAGATTATGAAGGCAAGCACCCATCAATAAATAGGATGAACCACAGTTACCACCTGAGTCAGGGATAAAAGATGGGAGCCATCTTGGACCTAGTATGCTTGCTAGTCTGGTTTGGATTTTGGCACATATTTTCTTCAAAAAAAGAATTGTCTTGCTTGACTATTACCCTTTGTTTTCATGTAACTGTGTGTGACACTAAAGACACTTCAATTCTAACAAGATCAGTCCTACTTCTTATGTAATATAGGAAGTGTCTTTCCTTTGACCTTTCACTTTAGTCCTGTAGAAGCTCAGGTCAAATAATCAAGACTTTAAAACTTATTCCTCTTTCCTCTATCAAAGCCTGCAGCAGGGGAAAAAAGGGGGGGCAAGCAGTGACCCCATGAAGACCGAAACAATAAATATTATGTATTGTCTTAGTTTTATGATTTTTAAATGAAAATAGATATGCCTTACAGGTTAGTGGTAATGAAAAGGTGAAAGTTTTGATCAGTTCTCCCTGGAATTCCTGCACTCTTGAAACGACAGTGGAAGGTGTCTGACAGATGGCAATACTACTCTTACGGTATGATTCGCTTCCTAACATAGTGCCTGCCTATGAGCAGGGCAGAAGCAGATCTCAGTACACGTAAGGAGGCATAGAAACAAGCTGAATTTAAAAGATTCTAAAAAAATGTCACATCACCATGGACAGCCATAAGTAAACTTTCTATAATGTTACTTATGATGTATGGGACTCTGAGGGCATCTTATTTTTCATAACATTGGTGATATTTCCATAAGAATTCTACAATTTGTTTGAAGCTCATGTGTCTTACTTTTTGTCCTTGACCTAAAGCCTAAATTATTCAAGTGAATCATGGATACCATAGTTTGCTATTGCTAAAATAAAGAACCCATGCTTGTAACCTGGTATGTAGGATAGTTTTATCAAAATCAATTCCTACTTATGTAAATTTAGTTTTTTGACCCAAAAAAATAAAAATCATGTCAAATTATAGCACAATTAGTTTTAGCAAAAATTCAATTTAAATATTTTCATAACTACTGATTTCTCCATTAGAAACAGAAATGAATGAAAGAAAAATAAAAATATAAACTCTATATTTGTGATTCAAGGATGTATCCAAGCAGGTTCCAGGCAGTTACTGTGTTTCAGACAAAACATACCTGAAATGATCAGTGGCAACTCTAGCTGGCTCTTTCAGATAATCTCAGAAAACTGTTGGTTGCCAAGTAAATTAAAGTGATTCATCAATGTCATCACTGTCTCCAAAACACAAGCTTGGTGATCAGAGGTGGATACAGAGCACAGAAAACGTGCCAGATGCACCATTTATTTTAAAACATGATACGCACTTCAAAGACAATGACATCTATCAAGTCTATTTTTTTGTTTTATTGCTACAAATGATTTTTATTAAAATATTTAAGAACAATAGCTAAAGTCGCTGAAAATTAAAAATCACATTAAATATCTAAAAGAAAACTACTTCAAATGACCTTTATAGTTTTCTACATTTCTCTCAAAGTTAAAAGCAACTTAATAAACTTGAAATGCTTTCCTGCGTAGGGGAGAACAAGTCCCTTGGGTCTCTGTCAGAAAAAAAAAAAGATTCTCAGATTCTCAGGGGAGACTGAGGCTCACATTAGCTGCACTGTGCATGGATTTGACCTGAGTACTACAGTGGTTATTCCAGCTGCTTCTCTGATGTGGTAATAAACCACTCTGACACAAAGCAACTTGAGGGAAAAAAAACAAACAGGGTTTATCTGGCTTACAGGCTAGAGTTCATCACCGAAGAGCTCAAGGCAGACCCGAAGGCAGTAACTGACACAGAGTCATGGAGGAATGAATGCTGTTCGCTGGTTTGCTGTCTCTGGCTTACGAAGTTACTCTGCTTAGAAGGGTCAAGCCCTCCTGAATCAATTAGTAATTAAGAAAATGCCCCATAAGCATGTCTACAGGCCAATCTGATGAAGCCAATTTCTGAACTGCGATTTCTTCATATACATACATACATACATATATACACACATATATACATACATATATATGAAATATATGTGCATGTATATTAGATTCTTTTATATTATCTGTGTACATGTTTCGTGTGTGTGTGTGTGTGTACGCACATCATGTGGGTGCCTGGTGCCCAGGGAGGTCAGAAGAGGCCACTGGATCCTTTGGATTTAGAGTTTGTAGGTGGTTTTGAACTATCATCTATACTGGTGCTGGGAACTCAACCCAGGTGCTCTGTAGAGCAGCAAATGTTCCCAACTGCTGGGCCATCTCTCCTGCCCCCAAACTAACTTCTTTTTAAGATATTCATATCTGTGAAGTATTCTCATTAGTCTCCCTTTCCACTGAATTTTGTTTTGTTTCGTGTACATTAAGCCTGCGTTTGACATTAGCAATCTCCACTGTCAATTCCATGCAGCAGCCTGTGCAGCAGGAAGTGGGGGTGGTGTGAATTTAGGATTTATTAATATTTACTCTTAGCATGTAGCTTTCTTTAAAAGAAAAATAAAAATAAGCACAACTTATTCCAGATTGCTTTGTATTAACTTTAATCTTTATTGTTATTGTTGTTATTGTTGTTGTTATTGTATGTCACAACCTTTTAAAAATTTTCAGCAGAAATTTCTTTTACAAATGGTTTCTGGAGGGGACGCTGACTATGCACCTTAAACACAGGTGCTCTGACTGGCAGTTTTTTAACTGTAAGTCCTCAGGGTCCCATTCCTGCACGTGGGCACCATCAAACACACTAACAATCACTTAGGTAATGGATACTCATGAACTCCAGCCGCAGGTAGTAAGTCATTAACACTCATATCTTATTTACAAAGAAAACTTTACACCAACACCCGCACACTAGAGATGAGTTTCTCCAGTTTATGCACTTAATGAAGAAACCAGTCACTTAAGAGAGGAGAGGGAGAATCATGTGGGGGCCAGGAAACTCATCCAGTCTGGGAAAGCCTTCCTTTCTGCATTTCTAAGGAGCTTGCAAGATGAGGCACAGCTGACTCCTGGACCTTGCCTGATTCAAAGAGGAAGTTTGTGTTGTGAAAAGCCTTTCTGTCCCTTTGTATCAACTCACTCAGTTCCTTTCAGGGACACAGAGTGACTCCATGGGGATTTTACATAAGGGGTCTGGAGATTTCCTTAAATAGCATTCATACACAGGCAGCACACAGACACACAGACACACAGACACACAGACACACACACACACTCACACACACACACACACACACACACACACACACAGAGTGCCCTGCCTCTGCCTTCCGAGCCTGCTTAACAATGACTCCTGGCCCAGCAGCATCTCTTCCTCTATCCCCCCTCCTGTGTCCCCTCCCAGGTCGGTCAAAGCTCTGAAGCAGCACCAAGGTTGAGCCCAAAAGCTCCATAAGGGCTGCAAGATTTAATCCCCACTTCCTGTTACACCATTGTCAGGAAACTGAACTGGTTGGGAATTGCCTGTTCTGCTATTATTGCCAGGGTGGTGATCACCATTCATCCACCAGTACTGGATGCGGGGTTTTCTCAGTGAAATACAGGACACAGGAGTAGTACATTTCAGGACACCCTCAACACAGGAATTAACCTGGATCACATCTCCTGAAATTTAGTTAGTGAGGAACATCTGACATACTTCTAAAGTGTTTAACTGCTAGTTTCAAAGACAGGCTGTTAATTTAACACAGTGACCATGTGCAAATAGTACTGGATAATTTCTACCTGGAACTCTATACTTCTTGAAATTCACAAAGGTCAGCTTACAAAGAAGCCTTTATAAATAACTTGGTCACCTGTCACTAAACTTGCCTACTACAATGAAGGTAGCAAGTGGTTTTCTTTCCTATAAACAAGTAGGTCAAGGACATCATTCTCCCAGTCAACTTGCTGAAGAACTGCATAGATCTGTGAGAGTTTCTACATGTTCACTCAACGGAGAGATGGCCTGAGGATGCTTTTAAAAGAAAGACTACACTTACCCTTTGTAAAGAAGGCTACAACATCATATTGTCACCCAAGGTGCTTCATCTGCCGAAAACCCGCTCTTAACCTATTTCTAAGAAACAGCACACGTGCTTAGAAAAACCTGACATACCTTCTAATCATTTTCAAATAGCCCATTTCCTTTAATAGATTTCTATTCACTTCCACTTAATGTGAGAAGGAAAACACAGCACTCGGGACGCTCATTTGTGCCACATTTCCTACCAGCTTTTACAACTAGAAGGCTTACTCATATTTCTTCACTTAATAACAAATCTGCCAAAAAATTTACATAACTGTGAAATAAAACACACAAATTGAAACCTAAACAGGAATGCTCTGTTAGGAGGCAGAAAATTGGAGTAAAGTAAACGATAACACTCCTGGCAGATCATCATCTGAGCCAACCTAGTGCTCTCTGGACAACGCAGTGTAAGATTAACAGTAAGAGGCAGTGGATTCCTCTAGCAGAGCATGCTAAAGTGCACATTTAAAGACCAGTCAATCAAAAATGCCACATAATTGGTCTACTTCTGAATTTACTCTCACCTGGGACTGGCTTAGTCAGAATCCCAACAGCTACCTATCGGAGTCATGCTCCTGCTAATTTCACAGTGAAAACCTTTCTGGGGACTCTCACCTGCTTTCCATTGCCTTCTAATAACCTAGCAACTGAAGGGCAGAAACTGAACAGAGCTGAAAGGAGCACCGGCCATGAGCTTTGGGGAACAGTGTTTATTAATCTCTAAATGGTCCACAGCTTAGAACAACAAGGCCCAGCCCCCAGCATGCCTGAGATGGCCTCCTCCAAACCCACTCACCCTCTCTGAGGCACCTGAAGGATATGGCCAAATTCTTTCTTCTCCCTTCACACGTCCAAGAGACTGCTGTCACATTACATGGGCCACACATTAACTGGGCCCCAGTCTCCCACACAGGGAAAGAGTGACCCCCTGGGATGAAGTAAGTCACATACACCCTGCCTCCAGCCTCAGTTACAAAGCTTAGTTCACATGTGTGACCTGTGCCTGCTTCCTCATGACTGAAGTCCGTCGCTTTCCTTGGAAGCCTTTAGGAAGGACGCACCTCGTTTGGTCTGAGTGGGCAGGACTTGCTTCACAATCCCAATGTGCTGCATCCTGGGGCGTTAGTCATTGTCTGGTCTGAAGGATATTTGACATATTATTCCCTTTCTTTTTCCTAACATTTCCCTCTCTACTTCTGGGTGTCTTCCTTTAAACTTACAGTCCAACTCTGAACATGAGAATATCTCTAAGCCTTTTGGTAAAACATGTCAAAAGCAAACTTGGTATGATTAAAATTTGAAAAGATGCAATTATCAGATATTTTTAGCATCTTCAGGTTAATAAAATATTTTCACATGGAAGTGCTGTAATTATTAGATAGTTAAACTCCCATGACAAGTGTAAGGAACAAAATCAATTTGTATGTTAATAAGTTCAGCAACTCAAACAGATATAGCAGTGTTTTGAGAAAACCAAAAAGCTTGGAGACTTTGCTGGGAGTATGTAAGAGTTCAGACATGCCTATGTCTTTGTTCATAATTTCAATATCTTCTCTATCCAATTGCTTCCGTTAAGCTTATGGAAACAAAGCAGAGTCTCCACAAAGTTAAAAGATTTGATGATACAACCTGAGTCAGTAAGAAGTAAGAGCTGTGTTCAAATAACCTGATAGCTGATTTCTGGTTGATGTCTGCATTTGGACTTGACATTACACTAGGCTGAGCTTTCTTCACAAAGCAAAAATTTTTCTTTCAAATCTCAGGTTATTTGATATTGTGCTCTTTTCTACTTCTTTGTGCTTATGGATGTGCTCAAGTCTCTGAAGACCAGAAATTTATTTGGTGATCTTAATTCTCTCAATTCATCAGTAAAATTCTGTAACACATTTCCAATTATACTTTATTATCTAATATTCTTTATTCATCAGCTATAGAATGGAATCAAAATCCTTAGGGTAACCTTTATTGAATGACTGCATTTTACAAACAGGCTATAAGAACAACCTCATCTGCTAGCTGCACATCAATATGATCTGAGTTGAACTGCTCTGTTCTGGAGGCTTAACAGGCCTTCATGCCACCTTTGTATCAAACAAAATGCAATGGAGATACTATAATCACAAGTGTAACTCTATTCTGAGCAATACTCAGAAATATCCATTCATCCATTCCTAGCCAGGCACAGAGTTCAGACCTATAATCCAGTACTCTAGAGGTAGATGCAAGACAATTACAGGTCCAAGGTCATTCTTGGCTATACAGTAAGTTTGAGGCCACCCTAGGATACATGAGATCCTGCCTCAAAATAAAAAATAAAACTTCCTTCTCAAATATTAGTGCATCTGGCTGCAGTAAAAGCATCTACCACTGTGGGAGAGGGTTTGGGGATTACAGGACTAACTGTGGCATGAATAAACTAACATGGAAAGTTGGTAAAACTATGCAATGTAGGGACAACAATCAACAAAGTTCAGGTTGGTTCAACTCATAGGTTTCCCAGCATGTAAACCGTAAATTTCAGAACTTAAGATTGTCACACTAAGAAGAATGATTTTATTATAATGATGGAAAGATAATTTGCCGAATGTCCAGCCACTGCCTCATGTTACTGTGCAAAAGAAAATGTCTATGAAAGTGTTAACAGTTGCTAACCTTTACTACTACATTGAAGGAACATATTAAAACCTAAATGTATGAGAATACACATTGTCCCAAAGACAGTGCAGTTATCACATACCATCTGAATACAAGGATGTGGTCATTACTGCAAGGAGTAATACAAAAGGAGGAAAGAAAAAAAAACTCATGTGAATTATTTTCCACTCTAGAATATTGATGTAATTATCTTTATTCGTTACTGATTTATAAAAAAAAAAGTATGTTCCTATTTATGAATGCATATATTTTCATTGTTTGTGAAGATTATTACTTAAATATTACTTTTGTTAAGTGGCTTATTTTAACAATGAAAGTGTTTTTGAACATCATTTCCCTACTAAACTCAGTGCATGACCTGCATAGGAGCTTCACAACCAAGGTTTTTCCTGTCAGCATCCTTTTTTTTTTTTTTTTTTTTTTTGACCATTGGCAAAAGATACAACAAAGTAGCTTAAAGATCTTAGTCTATTTTGTAATTAGAATAGAATAGACAGAATAGAATGGATAAACAACACAATGATATGTACAGATGAGGATGAGTTTTTAGATAGAAAAAGACTAAAAAATGACAAGCAAAACAAAATAGCCATTGCAATGCCATTTAGCCTTGCAAAATCAGAGCAACAACAACAACAACAAATTAATGGGTTGGTTGACATAGGCTACTCAAGGTTATAGGCTTACAAGGACTACAGCTGTGGTCATTTATGTTAATTGAAACTGACCTATTTGGGAAACTTTGTCTCTCTCTTCTATTTCTCAGAAAGCCAGAAAACAAGTTTGTATTGGTGACAGGGAACCTCACCAGGGATGTCTGCCTTCTGCTTGCCAGTGTTGTCTGTTGTGGTTCAGAATAGGAATTTAGTTCAGAACAACAATAGCCTCCAAAAATGGTTACATAACAACACTAACACTCAATATCAGAGTGGAATGTCTACCAAAAGATTTCAGATTCTCTATTCTACTAAAACTACTCCTTCCCACAATCATATAGTTGTGAATTCTGCCTTCTCCGTGTATTTAATCGCTTGAAATACACACAATTAGCTCTAATTGATGAATGTTAGATTTCTTCTTTATTAAACAGCACCCGGACAGTTAGCTTACTACTTAGTTCCTTTAAGACCTCACTACTTAGTTCCTTTTCTACAGATTTTTTTCAGAGTTCTATGCAATAGCTACTGATTCTTTTAGAACAATTTAAACATAAAATATAATGAGGCATAAACCATTTGTCCACACAGATAAAAATTGCTGAAGCAAACAGGAAAGAGCTGAACTTCTTCCTTCTTTAATCATTGGGAAGAGTGGCAGCAGAGAGCCTGGAAAGGCAGAGGAGGGATTGTCTGGGTAGCAGTAACAGTGATTAGGAGACCCCATTATTTACTATATCAACACTATGGTATGGATAACCGTCAAGATCATGAGAAAAGCTCCAGCAATTTTAATTATAGACAAAAATGAGTGGGAAGAATTACAACTGTAAAAACATCAACCCAAGTCAATAGTGATATCTTCTGGTTCAATTCCAAAGATTTTTTTTTTTTAAGGACAGAATTGTACCAATGATTGAAGAGTAAGAACCTTAATATGATGGACATTTTTAAATTGCACCATATTGATTTTTTAAATTAAAAATACTAACTTTATACCGAGTCCAATTATTCTAAAGACATTTAGATTGGAACAAAAGTGCTAAAGCATAACCTGGCACAAAATAAAGGAAAACTAATTTTATTTCTTTATTTTATTATTATTATTATTGGGGGAGGGGGTTCAAGACAGGGTTTCTCTGTGTTGTTTTGGAACCTATCCTAGAACTAGTTCTGTAGACCAGACTGGCCTCAAACTCACAGAGATCCACCTGCCTCTGCCTCCCAAATGCTGGGACTAAGGGTGTGCACCACCAACACCCAGCAGGAAAACTAAATTTTTAATTATCACACAAAAACAAGTTTTTATTGTATACTCTATTTTGTCAAATAAAATAAAGGCTATCCTAAGATGGTACTCATTGGATTATGAGATACCAGCATTATATTCTAGGCTAGGATCTTTTTTGAAGGGGGCTTTGCATCAGGGAACCCTCCAGGAATCTAGACATAGGAAATTCAAAACAGAACACACCAGGTTGCCACAGAAGCAAGCAAGCAAGCAAGCTGCTATGGTCAGGACATCACCTTTCTCCTTCCTTGTGGAGCTAGACTGTACACACCCATCATCAGCATCCTCCACTGCTCAATACCAACCCTGAGTTCCCTTCACCCAAGCTCTAGCAATGCCACCCCCTTTATAGGAAGCAATCCAATGTGTCAACTTAAGTGTACTTCCCTTGAGTTACCAGGACCCCTGGTGCCATCCCTTTCTGGATGCACAGCTGTTTCAGTGGCTGAGTTTCCTGGCCTTTCTGCAGTATTGAGAGGAAGTAGGGAAGAGCAGACTATCCTAACAGGCACTATGCTAGGCTCTCATTTCAGAGGCACAGAGAGGCCTCAAGAGGAAAGCCTGAAAAGACAAAAACATAAGCTTTGAGACCAGTCTCCAGCAAAAACTCACATTAACTGTCAGTACTGAATCTGAAAAGAATGCATCATAAGGAATAATCAAATACTTCATCACAAACAATGAAATAGAATTGTTAGTCTACATGGAGAGAACCTCCAATATGATAATAGTTATTTCTATAGACAAGTTACAGGCAAGCACCTTGCGAGAAGCAAACAATTATGCACTAAAATTAAGGATAAAAATGTCCAGTGTCCTGTAATTTTTTGAAAATCATTTCAAAATCAGTGAACAATCAAACACAGACTGCAGATATTCCTGGGCTTTTGTAACTGATGAATATTTAATGAGGTACAAACAAAGTATTGTGCCTATCATTTATCAATTTACATCAGCCATTAGAAATCACAAACGCAGCTGTGGTTCAGGAAAAAATGCATTTCCATAGATGAAAAGATAGGTGGTAATTTCAGTGAATAAATGAATAAATGCCATCATCTAACTGATCATGACAGGCTATGTAATTAGAAAGATACAATTAGAAAGCCTTCCTAAGTTCTGGAAATAATGATAAAATGCTCCTCAAATATGCCTAACGCAGAGAGGACATTAGAGCAATGCTTTCATGTATACCCTCTGCAAATAAGGCAAATAAGGCATCAGGTTCACGAGTGTTAGCTGCACTGGGGAGAAACATGAGACCCTATTTCATACCAACAAATAGAGAAAGAATTGAGCAAAACCCAAAAGCTATATATCCAAGGAAATCTGGTAGGGGAAGGGCCCTTCCCCATAGGCATGAAGGGTGAGTCAGGTTTAGCACATTTAAGTCAAAAGGTTCTATGGCTTGAGTAGTATCTTCAAGTGCTGTTACTCCCCTGACTGTTTTTTATTTGGTTCAGTGTTCCTAGAGGACGTAGTAAATGTAATACTTTTATTAGAACCTCTTCAAATGGCATGGCAACCTTTCCTAAACATAATCTGAAGTAAGGCATAAATTAGCAAATTGTTCAATGGGTAACATAACACTTTTCATTAAATCATCTCAAAATCTACCACTCTTCTTCTCTGCTAGATATTTCCTCTTGTAGACACAAATGCTCTTAAGTTCAGGACAAAGAAATGTCTATGCCTTTCACCTCCTATTGACCCAGACTTCCTCTAAACATCTGTGATTGCAACCTCTTGCTAAATTACTCAGTGCTGTAGCCTCCGGCCATACACTGACGTGTAAGTTGAAGATGAGATGGGCTAAAGTGTCATGCCCAATGGATTTCAAAAACTAAGCATCAAGAATGTAAATGTTTGAAATTTTATACCAATCATTAGTTGATCATTTTAGATAGAGCAGATCAAATACCTTGATAGAATTGCTTTTAAATATTTATGTTTCCTTTGTAAAATGCAGCCAAAGTTTTAATTTTTTTTAAAGGATCAGGGCTGGTGGAAGGCTCAGCATTTAAGAACTGTTCTTTCAGAGGAACTGAACTCAGTTCCCTGTACCCACAGATTCCCAGCTACAGCTTCAGGGGGTTCAATAGCCTCTCCCAGACTCTGTAGGCACACAAACACAGGTGGCACATATAAACCTTAATAAAACTTAAACATAAATATTAAAAACTTAACATAGCTACTAGCAATCTTAAAAATCGCAGATGCTACACTATGTTTTTATTGGAGCATTCTGACCTATATCATCTACTTTACTAAATTATATACTGTCGCTTGCTGGCTTGTTAATTTGTTTTCTTTTCTTCTTCAGCAAATTCTTTTAGAGCAGGATAATAAAATCTACGAGTCCAGAAAGGGTTGTGCAACTGTAATGCAGTCATATATGCTTGTGTTTATTAAATCACTTAGAAGTTATTGCTTAATTGTCTTAATTGGCACAGTGGCTCTTGAAGCTTCTCATCTACTAAGGGAATGGTGAGTCAGGGTTGCCAAACCTGTTTCTGCAATCCAGGCTCTCCACCACACAGCCTAACAACTACTTCACTGAGACAGGATGACAATGTTTTGGCTAATGATCTTTTCACATTCCTATCATCTTAGAAGAATTACGTTTTCTTCTGGGCTAAAAGCAATTTGATGATAGTAAGTCATAGCCTTCAGTCTCTTTTTGTGTCTGGAAGTAGACTCTGTACTCTAGATGTCCTGTGTGGCTAAACTATTTATTTTCTGTAGTTTAAGTGTATTCAATGTATTTCTGACATAATCCTGTTGTAACTTGGGGGAACATCTACACAAAAATTTATTTGGCAATGCAATGTATATAAGAACTTACCAATATAAGACTGGATTTTACAGGCCTTCCTAATCAAATTACTTTTTAGTAATGTACTAAATATGTGTTGAGGCTATTGATAAAGTTCTAAAAGCTATTTATTTTTGTATTGAAAGAGACAATATGCTATGGGAAAACTCTGAAGGTCAAAGGACAAGTTGCAGGAGTTGATTTTCTGCTCTACCATGTGGGTTCCAGGATTTGAACTCAAATCATGAGTCAGGTTCCCCTTATCTACTGGGCAATCTCACCAGCTCCCTTGATGGACTCTTAACATACCTGTTTCCTAAGGTTACCTTAAATTTATAGCAAAGAGTGTTAAGAATTCTAGAACGATGCTTGCTCATGAGAAAAAATGCACTTCTCTGCATTTTATATCCTTTTCTAGTGCCTCAAAAACCTTCTAATAAAAAAGACACAGTGCAGGGACCTTTACCTGAGCACTGTTAGGTTTGTATAAATTGTTTTACTATTTTTAATTTTTATTAGAGTAATTATGTATACTGACAGGTGTCATGTGACATTTCAACACAAGTATTCAGTGTGCAGTTAGCATAGCTTACCCCCTCACAAATTTTTCATCACTTATTCCCTTGGATTAATAATTTCAATATCCTATCTAGTAACTATTTGAGGATGTTTAATGAATGAATTGGTGAGTGCAAAACACAGTTGTCAGTTGTCAACATACTGTGGAACACAAGAAAAATTGCCTTCTAACCAACCTCCCTATCTCTTCATCTCTTTAATCCACCCCAACTATTCTGTCATTCTGAGATGGGCATTTAGCTTCCCACGTCCCTGAAAATAGTCATCCTTGTGTGTCTGACTTAACTCATTTAACCCAATGTCCTTTGCTTCCATTCATGCTGTTGTAAGTTGCAGGATTTTATTCTCTTTACATCTGGAAAGTAAATAACCCATTGAATAAACATCCTGGTTTCTTCACCTGTCCCTCCATTGATGCACACACAGGATGGTTTTCCTGTGGGTAAAGCCACGCCATCTGCTGTTGCCTCCTTCTTTTCTTTTTGACTCTATCAAACTTCTTTCTCTTGCTTCAGTGTCTGCAAAAGTGTCTCAATAATGTACTGAGCAATGGATGTCCTTGTCCTGCAACTAAGGGAGGAAAGGATTCAGCTTCTCTGCACGTAGTAGTATGACACAGGCTATGGCTTTGTCGTGAATGGTCTTTAGGGTCCTAAGGTGTAATCTTTCTGTAAACAATTGTTTTCCAATTGTACAATGATAGGATGGTAAATTTCATCAATTGCTTTTCTGCATCTATTGATATAATCCCGTTTTGTATTCCATTCTGCAGAAACATCACATGTACTGATTCACAAGACGTGAGTGATCCTTACATCTCTTGTAAAAGCCCCACCTGATCATGGTGGGGTTTATCATGTCATCTCCTGTTGGGTTCTGTATAATAACAGTTTCCAAAGGGTTTGCATCTGTGCTTATCTGGGATCCTTCCTTGTTTCCTCTCATTTTCTTTATTATTTTTCTAGGTTTCATTGTAGCTGCTGTCATGTTCTTGTTTAGTCTTTGTATAATGACAGTTCTTACATTCTGGAGAAAAGACAGGGAATTTCCCCTCTTTCTAATTTTGAAGTAGCCTGAAAAGAATTAGCACTAGTTATTCTTCAGTTTAGTAAACATTAGCAGGAAAGCCGCATAGTCCCATTTCTTTGTTGACAAACTGCTTCCTAACTCAGCATCATAATTTGTTATTGTTGTTTAATCCAGGTTTCGAATTGCCCAGTGTTAAGCATTGATAATGTTAAATAACCATTTCCTTCAATTGTAAAATTCTCTCCTAGAGGGATCAAGGAGACTAAGGAAACTTTGGAAGTTACTAGAGGCACAAAGCAACACCCCAAGGTTTTATAAGCAGACCTAACTAATGGGAACAGGAGAGTTCTCAGTCAGGTAAGGTGCTGCAAGCCTTGGAGGAATTCATGAGTCATCGCCCAATCCCAGTGGGCTGCTGTCATTTAAAAACTCCTGTAAGTCACCCCAATAAGCCCACTGGTGCACTCAGCTAGACTTAGGTAGGGTCCTTTCTTTTCCCTGTGTGGGTTTCAAAGGATTTGCTCATGTGTCCCAAGGAAAAGTCACACAACAGTAAAGTCTGTGCTAAAGAATCCACTTCTGGGATTTCTAATTCGTTAAAGTGTTGCTGTTGAGTGGTCTCTAAAGCCTCTGCACATTAGTGTAATGATTACATGACAGCTACAGTTTTTGTCTTTGGGTCTTCAATCTCTCTCTCTCTCTCTCTCTCTCTCTCTCTCTCTCTCTCTCTCTCTCTCTCTCTCTCTCTCTGGTAGTCTAACTAAAAGTTTCTCATTTTTACTTACACTTTCACAAAAGCATGGTGGGAATGAATAGTGCATAGGGTAAAGATCTTGCCTTGCAATCAAAGGGATTTGAGTTGGGTTCCCAGAAGTCACCTAAAAATATAGGGCATAGTGGAAGGAACTGAGAGGTGGAAACCAAAGCATTCCTGGAGGTTTCTGGCGAGCCAGTCTGACTGATTTGGTGAACTTCAGGCCAATGAAGACTCAGGCTCAAAGGAGGCAGATGAACATCTTTAAAAGATGAGGCTGATACTCTGGTCTAGACACACACAGAAAGGAGAAAGAAAGAGACAAGAGAGATGGAAGAAGACAGAAAGAGAAAGAGACAAAGACAGAGGGAGACAGAGATGCGATGTGCGCGTGCGTGCGCACACACACGCACACACACACACACACACACACACACACACACACACACACACAAACTCTAGAGAGATGGCTCAGTGGTTAACTTTAATGACTGCTCTTGCAAGAGGACTTAGATTTGGTTCCTATCACTCAATTCAAATGGTTCAGAACCACCTGTAACTCCAGCTCCATGGAATTTGATGCCTCCTAGCCTTCTCTGACACCAGCAAATGTGTTGCATAAAAACTCATGGAGGCACACACATATGTTTAAATAATAAACAAATATTTTAAAAAAGAAAAAAAAAACTGTTTCACTGATTGTTTACAACTTTTTAATTACTATTTTATTTATGTTTCCATATTTGCTCTTTTCACCTACTACTTTTAAGTTTGGTTTGTTCTTGCCTTTCTGAGTTCCTAATTGTCACCATTAGATTACTGATCTGAACTACTTCTACTTTAATTTCCTGATGAGAACTGCTTTTGAGGTATCCCATAGGTTTGGGCATGTGCTTTCATTTTTCATTTACTTATCTTTTCTAAAGAGGGTTTCTCTGTGTAACAGCCTAGAACAGCTGTTCTAGAACTAGCTCTGTAGAAATGGCTGGCTCAGAATCCATTTGCCTCTGCCTCCCAATTGTTGGGATTACAACCCAGTGCCACCACTGCTTGACCATTCCTCATTTATTTCAGGAAATCTTTTGTTACTTTCTTAAATTGTTTCTTGGACACAGCAATCTCCAAGGACAATGTTGGTTTTCACATACTTGTACAATTGTTGAGGTTCCCCTTTTTGCTGCTTTTTAGTCTGGATCCATGGACAGGGAACACAAATGCCATGATGTCTACTTCTGCCTAGCTTGCAAAGGCTGGTTTTGCAGCCTGCCTTGTAGTCTGTCCTGGAGAAAGAATCACCATGTGCTAAAGGGAACTGGGGCTGTTGGAGGAACTTCTCTACACTATCTATTGTGTATGCTAGACTATCACATGGCCTGTGTCCAATGTTTGCTCCTGATTATCTGCTTGAATGGGGTTTCCTTTGAGCACTACCTGGTGCTTTGGCTGTTTTTAGAATCCCCCTTCAACACCTCCCCCTACTATCCCACCCCCCCCCACCCTGCACCCTGCACATCTGTCTCTTTTTTGACAGTTTACTATTATGTTACATGATCCTGTTTTACCAAAATCTATTAGTTTCCTTGAGCTTTCTGGACCTGTATGTCCACATATTTCTCAAGACTTGGAGAGTAATCAGCAGCTGTTCATCGAATTGAAATTTATCCTTTGCCCCCTCATCCTCTTCCTTATAGTGAATATGTCTATTTACTTAATGGTGATACAAAGGCCCTCCTCATCCTTTTCACTACTTCTTTGTATTTATTTATTGTCAGTGCATTATTAGGAAACACTTGTCTTAATGCAGGGACATTCTCTCTGCGGATCTATCCTTGTCTTGAGACTCTCCACTGCAATTTCTTATTCCATTTATTGAGTTCATCATCTCTGTTGTTGTTTATTATTTCTATTACATTTTAAATTTTTATTCATGTTTTCTGATTTCTTTGAAATGTCAATAGGTATCCTTTTACATTTCTTTGGTTTTCCTTTATATTAATTTTTAATTTAAGTTAAAAAACAATCTTATTTTACATATCAATCCCAGTTCCCTCTTCCTCCCATCCTCCCATTTTCCCTACCATATCCCCATCCCAACCCCCATCTACTCACTCCTCAGGTGGGTGAGGCCTCCCATGGAGGAATCATCAAAGTCTCTTTTTTTTTTTTTTTTTTTTTTTTTTGTTTTTGTTTTTGGTTTTTTGTTTTTGTTTTTTTCTGCTGAGTAGTTCTCCATTGTGTAAATGTACCACATTTTCTTTACCCATTCTTTGGTTAAGGGGCATCTAGCTTGCTTCCAGGCTTTGGCTATTACAAATAAAGTTGCTATGAACATAGATGAATATGTATCCTTGTTGGATGAATGTGAATCCTTTGGGTATATGCCTAAGAGTGGAATTGCTGGATCTTGAGGTAGACTGATTCCCATTTTCCTCAGAAACTGTCATACTGATTTCCAAAGTGGACCAGCAGAGGAGGGGTGTTCCCCTTTCTCCACATAAATTCCCCTCTCCAGCATAAACTCTCCTTGGTCTTTTTTACCCCATTCTGATAGGTATAAGACGGCATCTGTTGAGAATTCTCTACTTAGATCTGTACCCCATTTTTTAATTGGAGTTTTGGTGTTTTGGTAACTAGCTTCTTGAGTTTTTAGATATTTTGGAAATCAGCCCTCTGTCAGATGTAGGCTTGGTGAAAATCTTTTCCCATTCTATAGGCTGCTATTGTCCTTTGCCTTATAGAAGTTTCTCAGTTTCAGGAGGTCTCATTTATTAATTTGGACTTAAATTTTGTGCACAGCGACAGATATGGATCTATCCTCAACCTTTTACACATCAGCATCCAGTTATGCCAGCACCATTTGATGGGGATGCTTTCTTTTTACCATTGTATAATTTTAGCTTCACTGCCAAAAATCAGGTGTTCATAAGTGTGTGGATTAATATCACGGTCTTTGATTTGATTGCATTGGTCTACCTGTCTGTTTTTGTGGCAATACCAAGCTGTTTTCATTACTATAGCTCTATAGTAGAGCTTGAAATCAGGGATGGTGACATCTCTGGAAGTTCCTTTACTGTACAGGAGTGTTTTGGCTATCCTGGATTTTTTGTTTGTTCCATATGAAGTTCAGTATTTTTCTTTCAAGATCTTTGAAGAACTGTGTTAATGTTTTGATAGTTCTGATTTCTCTTTCAGGCCAGGAATAAATCCCCCTGTCTTTCCTGTTCTCTTCTCTCCACATTGAGATTTGTGTGAGTAGGATATCAGGCCTTCTACCAGCCATAATCGTGACTTGCACATGAACCCTAAGCTGATAGGAATGGCTGAAGTGGCTTTGGTTACAACTGGGTGCTTTACTATGATACTTCTTTAGATTCTTTAGCTGTAATCAATACTGATGACCTGTGCAGATGTCTTAGCTGTCTAGCCTTCGAGGGCTGTGGATGCCATGCCTTACTAGGATGTACCTCCACTAGGTAGGCTGGGTCACTGGCAGCTCTGGGAAAATCCAGAAAATGTCATTAACCAAAGTGGGCATGAGTCACTTTGTTTGGCCTCTCAGTACCAGCCTGCCCAGGTAAGACTAGTAGCTGTCTCCTGTGCTGGAGGTGGACAGGCAAGGATTTCTGGCTATTCCCCAGGGCCTCGGTGTGACATATTTCTGAGAGCAGGATGTTTAACTGCTTCTGGAGGTTGTTGGAGGATAGGTGTGACTACCCAACTGTTACACACAGTGCCTTAATAGACAACTCAGTGCAGGCTATTTGCTGCTTCCTGGGTTATGTGTAAGTGAATGAAGCCACTCCTTAGCTTTCAACGGCCTCTATAGATCAACAAGTTCAGAAAGAGCTACCCAACTATGTTCTTGGCCAAGGATAGGCAGGTATGTCCAAGTGACTCCTTCTCGGGATGACTGCTTGGTATTTTTCCAGAATGAAGAGTAAATCAGTGACAGAAGCAGTTGTTCTGGCCACTTTAAGAAGTCAGTGGGTATGCAGAACAGCATGCTTGTGTGCTGTGGGTCTTTGGAGGCTGACACTCACAGTGGGCTTCCCAAGCATTACTTGGGTATCTGGAGAGCTGTTTCTAACCTGCTACACAACAACCTGCTATTTACCAGAAGCCAAGGGAATGTTAGCACGGGATAGGCTGAGGCCTTTCTCTGGGACAACACAGTGGTGTGATAACTGAGAAGGTCCAGGCTTGTAAGCACCATAGGCTGTTGGGTAGATAGATGTTGACAGCTTGAGAAAAGCCTGCTGGGAGACTCTTGTTCCTAACTTCCTTGATGAGTTAGGTCCTCTTGGTTGGAGGCTTAACCTTAGAAGTAGAACAGTGCACAATGTGTACCTAGGGCCTTCTTTAGAAGACTGTCCCACATCTCTGTGATCTGCGACATTTCTCTCTCACCAGCTCAGCATTCTGTAACACACACCAGTAGGAAACCTGCTTTTCTTTACCTTGAAAGGAAGTATGTCAGGCACTTCTAGTCAGCCTTCTGATTGACATGACATGAGTTTGTACAACTTTTTCATTGTGTAAAAATTTGTCATATGACATAGCTTAAATCCCTTCAAGTATACAAAATTATTGCATGCTAGCAATTATAAATTAGATAGTGAGCAGTGTTTTCAATTATACTATTCTTATGTAAAAGATGTCAATATTTTTTAGTTTGGCTCACAAATTAGTTAAATTTCCTGTCACAACTATGCTGAAAAGACCTGAATAACAACCAAATTTTAAAATGTGTATTTGCTTACAATATTTCTCAAAATTATATATGGTTCTGTAAATATTGACTTAGGTAACCTGAAGGGTCTTCTCTCTAATGAAAATTTGGGACAATCTCCGAGTATATATATCATACATTTAAAAAGTACAAGAAACTAAAACCATTTATTTTCTTATAAATCAAAAGTAAATTAGCCCCCACCATACGCACAATAAACTGAAACCTCTTAATAATCAAATAGACCTCAAATCCTGACAACACTGGACTGTTCCTGTAATGTCTTGAGTTCAGAGAAAAGCAGTATTGATTCTTCATGCCTTTCTGCAAAGGAGATCTATTTGGATTGATGGTTTGTACATTACCATCAAATGGTCTCTTGCATGACTGATTTGAAGTAGTTCTTTTGAAATGTAAAGGTCAATAAGCATCCCCTCTAGTTCTGACTACAGATGGCCAATTGGAGTTTTCTGCTGAAGCTGAATCCCTTTAGAATTGGAATTCATCACAAGTTAAAGTTCTCCTGAAATGTCACATTCAGCACCACAGATGATCTCTATTTGGGCAAAAGCATGCCTCATCGGGGCATCGAAAGCTTTTGGAACTGTATCCCCAATCCTTAGTAGCACTAAATCATGCTATTGTGATATTGTAATATAATAACACATATATATTTGGTTTCTGCCTCTAGCTCCTTGCCAAATGATTCCAAGACATTAGGAATCTCCAAAGTAGTGAGTGATTATCGTGTGTGCCTAAAGCAATAACTGATGACTGGGACTCCTATATGGCCTAAGGATATAAGTAACCTATGCCCCAGTCAATGGCTTGTGCTCTTCTTGTCAACCCATGTAATTGTATTACCAGGTTTGATGTAAGCTCTTTGAAAACAAACAAACAAACAAACAAAAAACTATAAAAACAGATTCTTCAATCATTTCAGGAGGATTATGAACAACTAAATTGGGTAACCTTCCCTACATGGTCATATCCACATGTCTCTAATAAATACTCTACTTCCTATTTGTTATTCTTCAGCTTGCCCTTTAAATTGAATATGGCGACACTAAACACTCCTGTTTCAAAAGAAAATCCCATCTAGAACTACTATAGCTACAGAAAAGAAGGCAAAGACTGCCTTCAATGCTTCAAAGGGTAGACTGATGATTGATGCTCCTCCTGGGGGCTTCTATAGTTGGTGACTTTGAGCAAACACCAGTCTTCTTTTGCCACCCTTAAATCCTAAGGCTCTTAAGAATTGTATTCCATGTACTTTTTTTTTTTTTTTTTTTTTTTTTTTTTTTGCTTTCAGTACACAAATTGATCAACAGAATCTGGCTGGCAGCACATTTGTTTCCAGTATGATCAGCTGAGTATGAGAGCTGGGGCTGCTCAGGGAAAAATACTGCTTTCAAAATAGCATTGCTCGGTGACATGGTGCCTAATCACTTAAGAGCACTGATGGAGACACACGACAGAACTAATATCGTTTCCATGCCCGTGAGCACATCCTTCCTAAAAGCATGGATCAAGGAACAGTTCCAATATTGTTAAGAAATAGATTTCATAAGGCATTATTTGTCATACTGATTCCGATGATAGGAAGTAAATTTAAAACCTTCCAGAAATAATTCGCCACAACAATGACATTAAAATATTGGTGATTTGCGGATGCAAATGAAAATGCCAATCTATGCAGAGTTTGGAAGAAGTTGATGACTGACGTCCACAGACTGAGTTTGAGTAGTCTTAGATAGACTTCAATGGATTCAGTAGAAACAGTAAGAGAACTGGCATGAGATGTGTAGATTGAGAAGAAAAGGAGAGGGATTGCTACAACATCATGATGGAAACATGGGTATAGAGTTGTTTCTTAGGGGTTGGCAGGGGTTAGATTCTTCTGATAGAATCAATTCCTGGGGAAGATCCTGGAAACACTGTTAAAACAGTGACAGTCAAGAATTTAGAATAGGATGTGAACTTGATTGACACATCAAAGGCACGGTCTGAGGAGGTTGATGCCCATTTTAGGTACAGTGCTACCTACCAAAGAGCATCACTCATGAGATGATAAGTCAATGTGAAAAATGTTATTATTATCTTATTTTAAGAAAACTTATAATGAATATCAACAGGATCAGCTAACAACCATAAAAAATGAACAAAGAGTTCACATCAACAATTTATTATGACATGTTAAAGACCCAGACTATTATCAGATTTTTATTTTATTTTTTTTAGGAATAAAGTATTTTTAATGAAGGGTATCATGCTATTGCAGAACTAATAGACTGTAGTGTAATGTAAACTAATGAACTGAAAAAATTATATGACTCACTTTATTATGACATCCACTTCACAGTGGTAGTCTGAAGCTGAGCTTGCAGACTCAACACATCTCCACAATATGCCTGTACTGAACAGAGGACAAATATGGATATAAAATTTTTGATTGTAGAAATATCTGTGGCATGCTGCTTATACCCCCTTTTGACTCCCAGATACTGATTGTGATATGTCAATAGGTATAGATGTCTGTCTGCAAGTCTGTAGGAATTTTACTAGCAACCCCTTGACATCAGAATTTACAAGGAAAAGCAGTAGACCCTAAGAAAGGGAAGCCAGGAGATGGTGCAGAAGCCACAAAATATTTTAGATTGAATAAAAAGAGTGAGGCAACACAATACCACATAGTTTGCCATGAGATATTTAAGAGGCAGTTGACTTCCACAGAGTATAACTCAAGAAGGGAGTCAATAGATTATGATAATCAACCTAAATATTATAATCCAAGTGCTAGAGAACCTATTGACCCTCACTTAATGAATACTTCCTCATTTAACAAAATGTCTGCCATTGTCACAGCATTTGTCCTTTAATCAAAAAGAAAAATCATTTTTCCTAATCCCTCAACAGACTACTGTTTAGATCTCATTGGCCAGAGCTGGATCATGTGACCAGTCCCGTGGTGCAAGGGAAGCTGGCTATGGTGGTTTGCAAGAAATCCAGAGGGATTTGCCCTAGTAGGAGGTGTGGCCTTGTGGGAGTAGGTGTGGTCAGTGAGTCAGACTACTTCCTGTTGCCTGTGATGTAAGAACTCTCCGCTCCTTCTCTAGCACCATGTCTGTCTGCACCTGCACACTGCCATGCTTCTTCTCCCCATGCCAACAAAGGAGTAAACCTAAACTGTAAGTGAGCCACCACAAATAAATGTTTTCCTTTATAAGAGTTGCCATGGTCATAGTGTCTCTTCACAGCAATAAAAAGCTAACTAAGATATCAGCAAAAGGAAACAGAATTGCCATGATGCTGTGCCTGAAGCCATGAGTACTGTTGTTCTAATAAAATAAAAAAAAAATGTCAGGGAGACTTCTTATTAATTATGAAAGCTTGGCCTATAGATTAAAATTGCCCCTAACTAGCCCTTGTAACTTAAATTAACCCATTTATAATAATCTACATTCTTCTCCCACATGGCATTACCTCTCTTCCATATTGTACCTCGTTTCCTCTCTGGCTGGCTGACATCTCCATCTTGCTTCTTCTCAGAATCCTCTCTATGCCCAGAAATCCAACCTATCTCTCCTTCCTAGCTATTGGCCACCTTTTTATTATACCAATCATAGCAATACATCTTCACAGTGTACAAATAACCCACAACACAGATATTTACATGAAGTGGATTCAGCCTGAGATTGAAGCTATGGATGCTACAAGACGTAGACATGGACAGGTAGGCAATCTAAGCCTTTCATAACTGAGGTGATTCCACTATGAATCCAAGATACTGGACATGCAGCTTTGCCCTGCTGACTCTGGGACTTGCTTTGGTCAGATTTTTCCTAGCCCTTGCTGCCTTCTCTCCTATTACAGAATGGAGAATGTATACTCTGCGCCACTGTATGTTGGAAGTATGTGATAAGATCCATGACTTTAGTGTAGATGCCACTTCCTGTTTACCCTCTGCTTCCTGACTGGTAATGACAAGGGACTAGCCAACCTTCTGCTTCTGCCACCATACCAATCCTACCTGTTGCCATGTCTTCACCACTAAGATGAAAGAGTACAGAGCTGACCAGGGTTGATTGGAAAAAGGAAGTTTTGTCTGAATATAGTGTCCTTCTCTAAAGTGTTTCGGTAACATAAGGGCATGCGTTTTCCCAACAGCTAATATATAATTAAGATTTGTATATTTCATTGTCTACATTTAGCCTCAAATAACGAAGCTGAATAAATTGAATTTTAGCTGATGATGGGCATGCTGATGAATTTAGAGAGTAGAAGATGAGTTATCTTCAATTTTCTGCATATTTTCATATTTAGTGTTGTTCAAACACTAGATGTACAGAATATATTGAATTCACCAGCGACCATTTTCTTCCTTCTTTTTTCTTCATTTCCCCCATGAAGTGAATTCAGTTAATACACAAGCACGTTCCTGAAACAGAATGTGTTATGAGTCTTTTAGTGACCTATATTTTTAAACTAAGTGGAATATTAGTGCTATTGAGGAAAAGTAATGGAAAGTGGCTTTCTCAAATTGCATCCAAGGGAGTACAAGAACAGATGAAATAAAGGGCTGTATAATTAGGTGATCAAATAAAGTAATAACTTTCAGGAATACATATTACAACAGTGCAGCTCCCCAAATGATTCTGCCCATTATTAGCTTACTAAATCTACAAAATAACTCCATAACCGGAAAATCTATGAACTATCTCCAAGTTACCCGAACTCTCTTGTGTTCATACTTGACTCTTAAATTTCCAATTTAGCATCGTCAATGCTGTACTAGGGACTTGTCCTCTGCATAACATGATACCTGAAGTATAAACAGAAATTTCTCATTCATTTAACCACCCTGTGTTTTCTCTGAATGGCAACTTTGTGCAAGGTTTGGCTCTGAGTCTGACTTGGTCTTGTCTTCAGTGTAGCAATAGGAACTTGGGTTTATGGTTCCTGGAGGCAGCCTAACTTTTCATGATCCCCTACCCATAGCCTTTACACATGCATTTTAAGAATATCACGTTTTACTTGCTAAACCACTCATGGCTATGATGATATGTTACTGCTGCCAATACATAGAAATCGCTCATGCAATTCTCAGTGGGGTGTCATTTCATGCTGAGGTGATGATAGTCATCCTAATAAATTTATTTTAAGATTTAGATATATGCGGTACACAAGCTGTTCTCTGGAAAGGAACATGCTTTTGTTCCTGTTTTATTTTTATATTATAAAGGCTGTACATACAACATGACAAGAGTAATTCTACAGCATTCTTCCCTGAACTATTCCCTTCTATCCAAACCTGGTCCTCAAGATACACACAATGCTTGACATTTTTGCTTTCACTAGGTGCATTCCTAGTGCATCACCTCTTACTCAAAGGCAGACCTTACTTGTAACTCCTGGGTTCCCCGCATTTAAAATACATGCAATACAAATAATCTTGATTATCAATTGCCATGGCCCAGGAACTGGCCCTCCATGCTTTGCAAATCTGTCCTCACAATCACCTTACTCACCCGTCACATACACAAACAGTCTGAGGAGGCTAAGTACCTTTTACAAGGTTAGACAGATATTGTGCTGCACTGTTGCTATTCAATTCAGGATCCAAAGCCAAAATTCCCAGCCACTAATGTAATCTGCTTCTCGAAACAGTCACTGAAGAATTCCTGTTGTATACCTGAAGGCATGCCATTGGTCTGCATTCAAATTCTGTCTGTCTGTCCTATCATGCCCATGTTTCCACTCTTTCTTTTTTAGTTGGTTTTGATAACTGTAAGGTAGGAAAACAACACGTTGTACAAAGCTAAACTCCAACACGTAGTATCTTCAATGCATAGTTTAAAAAAAAAAATATTCTCAAACTTCCCATATAACATATATCACTCTCTTTCAGAGTTTTCTCTGCTTTCTCTAAATACAATCATCAAAGAAACTACACTTTGTGAAAGTGGGGATAATCACTATGACACACTCCTAATGTCCTTGTGTTTCTATTCTCTAGAGCAGGGGCTTACAACCTTCCTAATGCTGTGACCCTTTAATGCAATTCCTCATGTTGTAGTGAACCCTAACCATAAAAATATTTCATTGCTACTTCATAACTATAATGCTGCTATATTGTAATGTAAATATCTGATACGTGACCACAGAGGGGCTCATGCTCCTCTGGTTGAGAATCGCTGTTCTTGCCGGGCGCGGTGGCTACTCGGGAGGCTGAAACAGGAGGATCACTTGAGTCCAGGAGTTCTGGGCTGTAGTGCACTATGCCGATCGGGTGTCCGCACTAAGTTTGGCATCAATATGGTGACCTCCCGGGAGCGGGGACCACCAGGTTGCCTAAGGAGGGGTGAACGGGCCCAGGTCGGAGAATCGCTGTTCTAGAGGGAAGGCAGTGTCTGCTTCACTCCGTGTATGAGTTTCACTTCCCATGAAGCTGTAGCTCTTTTTTCAATAGGAGATGAAAGCAGCCGGCACCCTCTTTAGTCTGTAGAACCGCTGTGGTTTCTAGACAAGCTGTGTGCACTGTAAGCCTTCTGGTCCTCTACTGTGTCCTGTAACCAAGCTGCAGGTGCAATGGGCCTCTCTCTAGGCTCTCCACTTCTCCTTAGTAACTGGACTGTTTACACTGATTAAATTACCCTAGCTAACAAAAGTCCAGGCAATCCAAACCAGCTTGGCATGAGGCATCAGGGACAAAGCCTCGCTGCAAAAACTTGGTCATTCTTCCTATAAACCAGAGGAAAGGCTTTACATCGGGTAGTAGCAGGCACTCAAGAAATACACAGAAACACAAAGAGGCCTCACCAGTTGCTCTGAGCTGCATCTGGCAATGGCTTTCTGCAGAGCCATGCTGAGGGAGGGCTCGTCTACCACATGTCCACTTTTTGCATAAGGCCTGAATCAAGTTAACTCACTATGAAGACAAATCGTCCTTCAGGGAGGCTAGTCCAAGAACAAGACCTTAAGAAGTGAGGCCAAATTCCCTAAATATTTTCAACTAGGGCTCAACTGTCATTAACATCTTAATAAGGTAAATATCAAAGGGTAAAATTTGATGCCCTTTTTTATTTATATTAGCAAGGTAAACATTCCCCAGTAATATTTTATCTGCCATATGAGCAGAGCTTCCGATTTCTATTTCAAAATTTCTGCTATTGATAATCATTTTGTTCCAAGCAGATTAATAGTTGCACCTAGCACACTGCCCAGAGAAGTGTTTCTCCCCAAGCACAGAACAGGATTGACTAAGAATGGCAAGAGTAGCCAGACAGCCATCTGGCAAAAGCAACGAATTCAGAGCCCCCAAAATCAAATTCTCACAGTATGTTTAGGAGCAGGTGGCTGAGAACTCTGTGCCCTCCGCACTTGTAATGCTGTTTGTTGGCGGAGCCTCCCAAATGTATACATGCTCAGGAAAAGCCCTTATGGCGTTCAAGTGTAGGAAAGAATATTTCAGAGCTAATATATAAATATATTGTTTCCTTTAGTGTAAGCAGAAAGTAGAAAAGTCTTTCAGCAGTTGCCCACACCCTGAGAAACCTCTGTATTCTGAGCATGATCAGAGTACAGCGTAGCCAAGAAAGCAATGTGATGGCAGCCACTGCAATGGTCTTTCCAAAGCCACCATGCACAGTGCTGCGAGCTTCCCCACCACCACCCCCATTGAGTGCCACAGGACTCGGGCGGGAGAGGGCTGAGTGACTGCACACAAACGACAAGAATGTTTGCTTGTGTTTTTTGTGAAAAATAGTCTCTTGCTAGGTCGTCCAGACTGGCCTTGAACTCGGGTATCTCTTGCCTCACCCTCCAACGAGTGAAAATTGCAGGTGTGTGCTTCACCCAGTCCAGGCTTCCTTCTCTAGAATCCTTGCTGTAGTGTGTGACTCAAAGTGAGAACATACTAGTCACTATTCTATAGCACTTGCTAACTCATGCGGCATTTCTGGAACACACATAGCTACTAAGCACAGACTCTATCACAATCTGCAAAACTTTCACCCTCTGGAACCACGTGCTTCTACCAGGAAGACGATTCCAGAAACATTTTTTTTATTGTTACACAAACAATGAAAAAATGTAGGTAGATGCTGATTTGGCCACATCTACCCTACCGAGTGGCGGCTATAAATGTCTCGAGTCAGCACATAAAACAATGTGCTTTACATTCTTTCTCCCAGCAGGTAAAAACACTCAAACTTGACTGAAAATATGCCATTCATTTCTTGCAAACAATGTTGAAAATATAAGATACAGCAAATTCTGTTAAGAAAACATCAATAATGGATAAACTAAAAATTCCAAGATATATATGAGGGTTACATGACTAACAAAGTACCTATGCACATTTTTAATTAAACAAATAGATGGAGACTAAGTGGGAAAGAGAGACAGGCTGACTCTTCACAAGATTAAAAACAATAAAAATATTAAACACATAATATTGCCATAGTACATATATATTTAATATATAGCACAAATATATATATATATAGCATTACAAATCTATATGTGCACATATATCTATACAACAATATAAATAAACCTATTTGCAGGCATTTATATATTCAGAATATCACATAAGCCAAGTGTGACAGAGTTGGAATTCCTCAACTCAAGGGACAAAGAAAGGTCATGTGACGTGATCCTTCCTTTAGGCAGTTGAATGCGTAAAACCTTCTAAGGACCAGGGAGTCTACATTTGGAGCTGCTTTGTATGAATGGAAATTCCTTATAGACTACATTGAATTGTGCTTGTAACCGGCTCTCGGGTGCCTTTCTTGACAATGCCTCATTTCACAGATCTTGGTCTGGTAGGTTTCCATGGGCATCTATAAACACTTCCTTCCCCAGTGTGACAGCACAGCAGCTAGTGGATTTAGTTTCGTTCAATAGGTACAGGTGTATACGGGAAAATGATACTAATTTTTGCAAGCATGCTGTCAGCCACAGGACAGCCTTTCCTGGCCTTCCTGTAGGCAATGGATAAAGAAGATGAGATTCAATTTCTGTACCAGAGCCACATGAATTCCTCTATCTGCCCATTAGCTCTCAATGCCCCATCAGCTTCACTATAATTTTCTATTCCAACAGTCACACAAATCCTGTCCCATTTCTTATTCACTCAGGAAACTTCTCTTCAAAGAGATGCAATCTGAAAACGCAAATCTGCACTAAGATACCAAGCAAAAGAATAAGGGTTAGCACTAACTTTTCAGAGTGACAGCATTGACTTTTTTGCTAAGTAGCATGTTTACTAAGAAGTTTATGGGGGGGAGTCAGTAATAGCAGGTTCTGTGACACTTCTATTCTGAAATCTAACTGCATACACACTAACTTTTGGACTTTCAGAAAACATCTAAGTACAAGACTATAATAACAGGAGTTAATGGAAATCCTACTCATTCACAAAGGACACCAGCAACAATTAATTATCCATCAGCAAAACACAGAACGCGTGTTCCGTTTTAAAAGCCTATTACTGCAGTATTCACTTTTTTGCACTTAAATGGCTGTAAAATTTTAAACCATCCTGGAGCAGCACGGAGCTGGCACACAACGTCAAAGGAGTGCAGTGGTAGAGATTCATAAACTGAAGTGCAAAGATTATTTAAATAAACACCCCTCTTGCCAAGAACTCTGCTAAACTGCATCAAAGAGCAAACCATCTGAAAGGAGGCAATGGGTCTGAGTGGTAGAAAATTGAAGAGCTTCTTTTCAGAGGCAGCCTTCAGTCTCGATAGCACAAAGAGCTGAATTTTAGCCAATTTTCTGACTGATTTTTTTTTCCCACTGTTGATGAGCTTGCTTTTGATTCTGTGATTGTTTCTAATGTCTTCCAAAAGGAAGGAATGACACTCTTGTTTTCAAAATTGTGTCTCACATGATGGGTAATTACGGACACAAAGCCTTTTCATCTTCAGAAGATAGCCAGTCCTTCAAGACACTATATTCTTCCATGGTATTTACCCATGTTCATTGCCTCTCTCGCAGAACAAAATGAGGAGGAGTAAAAGGAAAATAAGCATTACAAATGACAGTTTTTAAATGTAGGAAATACACATCATGAATAGACCTCATCTCCAGTATTGACTTCTTACGAATATCTTACACTAAGTTGAAAAAAAAGCATTTTTCAATCCCCTCTACAAAGTCCTGAAACTAAAAGTGAAGCTTCCACTGAAACCTATTAGAGAATGCCCATGGTTCAGCGGTCACATGTATGTAGTTACTTATTAGTTTGAAGTTTCTATAGTGTGTATGCAATGTATGTAAATAGGGGAAGTACTACTGCCAACTACTACAAAGTGTAGTTTGAAAAACGGCAAAAAAAAAAAAAAAAAAGAATACATTTTACTTTGATTTTTTTACTTCAAAATTTCAATTACCATATAGAGTGTCTTGCCTTGTTAGGGAACAGAATTTGTTCTGTTTATTCTGCTCCTCCAGCTTCTCTCCCTTCCTGTCCCCTTCCAGCCTCCACGCTACTTTCATATCACATATGTCCCATTGTCCTCCTCCCTTCTCAACACCCCTGTTCCGCACAGTCCGTATTCATACCCATCTCCTTTTACACACATAGCTGAAAACATCATAAATTAGGATCTGCATATGAGAGACGATATATAATTTCTGTCTATGTTAACTCATTTTATGTATTTTATAAACCCATTCATTTTCCTGAAATAGTTAATGTTTCATATCTGACAGATGAAAATAAAATACTGTGCATTTTTTATGCACACTCATTTGCCCACACACATGTTCATGTGCGTTGTGCATGCATGCATATATTTTTTTCATTAGCCATTCATCTATTTATGGACATACAGCCTGGTTCCATTGCTTGTTATTGTGGAAAGAAGAAAACAGTAAACATGGATGTGCAAGTGACACTGTGGTTGGATATAGCCTCCTTTGGACATACGTGCAGAGCGGTAAAACTGGGTTACGGAAGGTCTAAGTTTTGCTTTTGGAGATGCATACACAGATTCCATGATGGTTATACTACTTTATATTCACACCAAGAACACCCAGATTTCCACTTTACCTACTCCTTACCAGTATTTGTTTTTGTTGTTTTTCTTGGTGACTGAGGTCAACTCTGATTGGAATGAGATGGAATTTCAAAGTTGTTTTAATTTGTATTTCCCAGATGGCTAAGGATGCTGAACATTTTAAAAAATACTTACTGACCATTTGCATTTCTTCTTTTGAGTACAGTCTGTTCATTTTCAATAGCAGACTTGTTGATTAGAAGTCTAAATTTGCAGGCCATTTAATTCATACAGTTCTTTATACACTCTAGGTACCACCCTATGTGAAATATAGTTGGCACAGATTTTTCTCCCATCCTGAAGGCTATCTGGTCACTTTGTTGCTAGTTTCCTTTGTTTTATTACACTCCCCCATATTTCTTTTAAACCAATATAAGATCCCACTTACTTTAAGACATTGTTTTATTCATCATTAAGAATGAACAAATCATGTTGCAAATCAAAGTATGACATGCTGCTTTCTTATGTTAAGAACGTCCTCTTTGAGATCAAGCGATGGCTCCACATTTAAGAGCACTGGCTATTGTTCCCGTGTTCAATTCCCAGCAAGTATTGGCTCACAAAATCCTGGGAATTAAATGCCTTCTTCTGGCATCCATGGGCACTAGGCATGCAAGTGGTATAGAGACATACATATATGCAGAAACCCATACACATAAAATGAATTGTTAATTTAAAAAGAATGTACCTTTGTTTCCAGAGATGTTCAAATATAAAAAAAAAATAGCCATTATGAATTTCCCTTGTGACATGTCAGCAAGCTTTAAATTCTCACTCTGAGCTAATTTTTAAAATAAGGTTATAATTCTAAAAAGGCCTTTTAACATGCATATATTTCACCCAGGAGGTGTAGCAGATTAAACTATTAACAGTCATTAAGATGCATTAATCAATTAGCACTCATTAAAACTGTAAGGACTATGAATTTATCAAGTAATCACAGCAAACAGAAAAGAGGGAAATGATGAACAAAGAGACGGAAAGCAATGGATTATGCTGGTTCTACTTTTCAGGCTGCCACAGTGCAGGGTCTCCTAGGCCACTAGAAGGGAGAACTAGGAAGTTCATACCAGGATGAGAAGAAAGCACAGAAGAGGGGAGGGAAAAAAATCAGAAGTAGGCAGGGCTAAGGGCATGCTTTAAGTTTTACCTATCTCCTGTCTCAGTGCCAAACTAGAGATGTTTGTTGAACAGGACGTGCCCCTAAAGAAACCATGCCTATTAAAGGCTCCAGGACTTCCCATTGATAATTGTAGGTGTGCATTTCATTGCAAACCACCACAGTACCAGCTGAGAAGTATAGTAATATATTGTTTATGATTTGATAAAGTGTGCCTAAGAAATCAGATGGCAAAGTCAGCCACAAGCTACAGAGGTCAGGCAGTGGCAGTACATATATACCTTTAATCACAGGACTCAGGAGACAAAGGCAGATGGATCTCTCTGAGTTCAAGATGACCCAGGGTTACACAAGACTAAATCAGTACAAATGGTAACAGAGCTCACACCTTTAATCCCAGAACTCATGAGAGGTATTTAAGACAGGAACAGCTTCACTACAGGCATTCATTCTCCAGCCACACTGAAGACAGGAGGAGCATTCTTTGCCCGGCCACACTGAGGAGAGGCAACAGTTTGAGACTTGGTAAAGAGCTTGTGCATGGATCAGCCCATTCAGCCTGAGCAAAATGTGAGAACTAGTGGACGACTGCTTTGCTTTTCTGAAGTTTGAACCCCAATATCAGTCTCTGGGTCTGTGTGTGTGTGTGTGTGTTAAAGATAAGTACCCTAACTCTTCTCAAGACTCAGAAACAAGTTAGTACCTCATGGTTTCTAATCTGTATTTTATGATCTGTGACACCTCTTTTCTCATTAAAACTACAGAAAGACACTGATCTATATGACAGTAAGTCATAGTATTTCTTTCTGGTACTAATAAAAGCATCCACATGGCACCTAGGTCAGACATGGTGAACTTTACATAGCTACACCACTGGCTTCCTGCAAGACATCTACAACTATTTAACCTTAACTTGCAGGAGTATGACCAATGACACATCTTGTAAGGACAGTAAGAATTGTCAGTTCATGAGAAAAGGGCCACATTAAAATATGACATATTGGGTTAGAGAGATTGCTCTGAGGTTACAGGAACTTGCCTCTTCCAGAGGACCTGGGTTTGATTGTCAGCACACACATGGTGGCTCACAACCATCTGTAAATCCAGGTCCAGGAACTACAATGCCTTTTCCTGGCCTCCAAAGGCACCAAGCACATAAGTAGTGCACAGACATCCTTATAAGTAAATGAAATACACATAAAATAAAAAGCACATCCAATAAAAACTTAAAAATAAAGTGTGACTTGTACTTTGGGACCTGAAGAGAGAAAGAAAACAATAATACATAATAGGTCTTGAGAAAATACTAGTGGGTATGTGGTAATAACTTTCTTGCACAAATAAAGTCTGTCTGGGGGTTAGAGAATGGAGCTTGCCATTATCCAACCATAGAGGTCTGGAGGTCTGTACAGACAGACAGGAAGTGATATAGTTGGGCAGAAACAGGATGTGAGCAGGGAGAAACAGGAAATTGCTCTCTTTTCTGCTGAGGCGCTTAGGAAGAAGTAAGGTGTGCTGGGGCTTGCTCCTCCTCTGTGACCTCTCAGCGTTTCCCTCTATATCTGACTCTGGCTTTTTATTATCTAGACCAATTATGAATTCCGTTTATAGTGGGTAAATGTCTGTTGCTGCAATGCTTCAGGAACATAAAGAGCAGCTTCTCGACATGAATGTCTGGAATCCCTGATTTGAACACCGCCATGATCGGTTGGTTATCAGCTTGACATAAGCAGGAGTTATCTGGGAGGAGGGGGCTTTACTTAGGATTGCTTCCATCCGATTGTCAAGCAGGCAAGTCTGTGGGGGCATTTTCACGTGGGAGGGCCTTGCACACCATGGGTAGCCACGCCTCTAAGCACCTGGGTCCTGGGTTGTATAAGAAAGTTGGTTGAGCAAACCATGAGTTGCCGTGTCATTAAAAATGTTCTTCCATGACCTCAGCCTTAGTCTCCCACTACTAGGTTCCCACCTTAAGTTCCTTCCCTTCACGATGGACTGTGACCAGGATGTGTAAGACAAATAAACCCTTTGCTCCTCAAGTTGCTTTTGGTTATGTTCCTTATCAAAGCAGCAGAAAGCATACTAGGAACTATCCGGAAGTATGAGGCAGGTGCTAGCTCAGTTCTCTGCATGTCAGACACAACACAGTGACCCGGATGTGACTGCTGTCCCCACACTGACAGACTGGTATTATATACTCTCTCGTTCTATTAGCAGCCAAACCTTTGTCAGACTAAACCATGAACTATGTTCCCAGTTGTGTGGGAAACGGGAGGAGAGGAGACTAGCCATGCTTTCAGAGGCAAAGTCCACCCACCGTAAAGGCATCAGACTCTCCCTCAAAGTGACTTCACCTGACTCCATTAAAGAGCTGCACCCATATTTTGTGGCCCATATTTTAATGTTTATTATCATCCTGGGAAGCTGACAGTGGTGTGTTGAACAATCAGCATCTGAATAAAGTGCTATTGGCTTACTTTCAGAGTAGCTGTACATTTGATTTTTCCAGAACTAGATCAAGCTGGGTTTTAAACATAGAAATTTCCCATGTTAGTCAAGAGGTAAAAAGCATGGATATAATACTGCTATGTCCTCAGCCTCTGACATTGTGGGGACCTGCCACAGCCTCTAATGCTGCCCCTCAGAGCACTGCATGCTGGGGGGACCTGCTAAAGGTTCCTCTAACTCCCAGACTTCACTAATATCCTTTAAAATCAGACATGTTGGCACAACAACTACACATTATAAACAAAAGCAAGATGTAGGATGAGATTTCAAGCCTACCTGAGACCTGGCTGTGGCATCACTTGAAAAGGGCCCTCAGGCGGGTTTTCTTCACACAGATGACATGGTGCAGGATTGGCAGGTACATGTTGTCACCTCATAGGTGTTGCTAAATGTCTTTACTAGTTTTAGGAAATATATTCAAAACTATTTGAAAGCTGTTGCCTCAAAAGGCCTGAGTGTTTGGACATCCTTCTTTAGTGTAATGCCAGAGCTCAGACATTAAGAGATGTAGATGATGGGGGAAGGCCCAGGTCATTGAACTGTGCATATACACTAGACCTGTGCCTTTGTAAAGTAACCTCCCCTCCCCAGATCATAATCCACCACAAGGTGACTGGCTACGAGACTCTCTGGCAAACTATGCTGTGAGAATTTCAAGCCCTAAAACTGGGTGCCAAATCAGCATCTCTTTTCATAAGTAGACTGCCTCAAAAATGCTAGTATAGTTATGAAAACTGAACAGATGCAGCCAGTAACAGGATACACAACCCTGTTTTTTCTATGTGCTTTTTCTAGGTGAGCACTCCCTGTTTCAAGCAGATAGCATCCACTGAGGAGAAATTTCCATTTAGATATGCTTTATAATTTTTCTCAAAATAAAGGTTCTTTTTGTAGAAGGCATAAATAAAACATGCCTATGATTCCACAGTATCACTCACTGACATACCCCACCTTTACTATGAAGTTTATGAAGAGAGAATTTAAATGAGTTTCTCAAGATAACAGTTACCCTGAAATGGTTCATTTGAAAATGGTAAAAATAGTTTCTAAGTGTATTGGGGGGGGGGCAGTAAAATGAAATCATCTTTAATACCGCACCATCATGACCACGAAGAAGCTAACTTCCACTGATTTCTATTGTTGCCATTATGACTAGCTTCTGGGGTTATGGATACAGCCAAAGAAAAAGCTCAAATGAGAGTATTTGGTTAAATGCCTTTCCAGAGATGCCATAATGGAAGTCCATGATTTAGTCACACTCGTGTGTGTGTGTGTGTGTGTGTGTGTGTGTGTGTGTGTGTGTGTGTGCGTGCCTGTGAGCACATGTATTATATGAGAAAACACTTATGCTCTGCAATAGAGACAGTGAGTAATACTGGAATGTCTTCACCCACATGTAATGTCACTGTGAGATTAATAACATCTCAATCTAGTCTTCCATCATTCAGAACTTCCTTTCACAAAATGAAAATAAACAATCATAGACTTTGCATCTAAACCTTTATCAATTGCATCATAAAAAGAGGTTAATTATTAACCCAACTCAATGGTTACAACTGGATTCAGAAAAGTGCATGCATGCTTGAAGTTTATGATGATCAGTTTCTATTGTCAACCTGACAGGACATAGAATCACCTGGGAAATGACTCATCAGTGGGGAGGAATTTGGGAAGAGTTCATCATTGGGAAGAATCACCAGTGAATATCTACTTGGGTGTGGCTGGCCTGGGGGCATACTTGTGCAGGACAGTTTTATGTTAACTGATATGGGAAGACTTAGTCCACAATGTGGTACCAACATCTCCTAGGCATGAGATTATTTCTCCTGCTCTTGACTCTGGATGCTGGGAAACTAGCTGTCTCAAGTTCCTGCCTGCATGGACTGTAACCTGGAAATACAAACTGAATAAATGCTTTCTCCCTCGAGGTTCATTAAAATTCCCTCAGGAAAATTTATCACAGCAGCAGAGAAGAAACAACCGCAGAAATCATTACACAAATGAGAGGAAAGTGACTAAGAGAAATTACATGATGGGTGTTTAGTTTAACATAATCTTAGATATCATAATTTGTTCATGATCTACAGTTAATGTACAATGGTTATATTCTATATTTATGCAATTGAACAAAACAAAGCATCATAAGCTGGGATTATCCAGATTCTGAAATGTTTTACCACGGACAAGATGCTCAAAATTTGATATCATACATCTGACCTAGGTAACAAGTCATAGTTAAAATGTAAGTGCATCAAAACATTGTAACTATCTGTAGGCCATGTATATTATGCATATATGAAGAAGAAGGAGAAGGAGGAGGAGAGGGAGAAGAAGAAATAAATTTCTTTCCTGTTTGGACTCAGGTACCAGCCACAGAATTTATTACTGTGTATTTTAAAATATTTAGAGACAAGTCACACACTCAAAGCACTTCAATTCCAAGCTTCAAGATGAGAGAGACTTGATCTGTGACAATGTAGAAAACTAAGGACTAGAGCTTACGGATAGCTATAGGAAGGAAGGAAGGAAGGAAGGGAGGGAGGGAGGGAGGGAAGGAGGGAGGGAGGGAGGGAGGGAGGGAGGGAGGGAGGGAGGGAGGGAGGATAGAAAGAGTTCTCTCTTTAATTTTAACTTGAGCAACTTCACTTCAGCAATACTTTGCACCAAAGGAAATATAATTTAATTCAATGCAATTTTTATTAATGCAAATATCAGCAAAAAGAAATCTTAATCCTCCTTATTAAACTCTCTTGTATACAATAAGCTCTCCTTTTACAAGTCAGTCATGAATGCAATCTTTTATTCAGAGTTAAGGCACTACTAAAAATTATTTCATTAAAATATTATGTATATATTTGCTTTTTGAAGAGTGGACCTTTCTTCCAAAGCTTATATTGTTTCCTTTTCAAGAGAGAGGTGAACAATATTTCCTAAAATTATGCAATAATGTCCTATTATCTTCAAGTGCGTAAGAGAAGCTTAAATAATAATTCTTTTGCTGCAAACATTATCCACAAACACTGACTTTTTTAATCAAAGATTCTCACAATTGCAAATCTGTGTTGGTGGGACAACATGTCCCATAAGGTCCCCTTCATGTCTGGGTAAAGCAAATAACTATAATTAGTGTAAGAGACATCAGTACACAATAGCAGAAACACTGGACTTGCTTCTCCTAAGATAATATTACTGAAATACAGCAATTGCTCTGATAGAACTAATTTTGCTTCCCAGAAAATTCTATTCATAAACATGAGTTATCTCATCTCCGGTTCTTTCAGGTCAAGTAAAATAAATCAAACCAAAGTCAAATACATTCTAACATTCTAACAGCAGAATCTCACTGTCCAAGTACAAAAGTCATCAATTCTACCTCAAATGTAGAGAAAAAAAATTACAATGGTCAGACCAACTTACTTACACTTCCTAATTAAAGGAATCTTTAGAATGATTCTTTTCCAAAAATAACATGAAGAAACCTTTTCCCCAAAACACCTGAACACCAAATCACCATTCCTCTTTTCCATTACGCAAATTAACAAATGTGTTACAGCCAGACCAAACACACAATATCTACATACAAACAAGCAGTTATTGTCACACGATACTTCATTGCATCTCTAAACATGTGACCTCTTTACCCTTATTCTTTCTAAACCCAACTCTTCTGTGTTCATAAACGTCCTTCTTATAGGGTTTGCCTCTTTCCCCTCTTAGAGGAGAAGACAAACTCAAGGGGACAGAGATAGGGCACCTGGGCATCTGTCTTCCCAGCTCCAAGTGTCTTCAACACCAAGGAAAACTCTTTCCATCACTAAATCTGGGAGCTGCTGCAATTCCTGAAAATTCATACAAAGATGACACTTGCAATTACTCGGGAATCTAGTTTCCTAACTAAAGAGTTTCTCAGCCAGGTGTAGGTGGCCCACGCCTTTAGTCCCAGAGGCAGGAGGATCTCTATTAGTTCAAGACCAGCCTGGTCTACAGGCAAGCCCAGGACAGGCAAAAGTTTCTCTTTGAAGCTCAGACCAAGAAAACAACACTGCAAAGTTCATTAGAGTCCTGGGCAGGGCGTAGCCTGCCTTCATGAACATCTTCCTCTGACTTAATGTTGATTTTCTTTTACTCTTTCTTGCATTTTTTTAAAAAGAGTATTTTTACCCCTTTCCTTACATTGTCCTTTCTTGGGTTCAACTATATTGAAGAAATAAAGAAAAAATAGCAGAAGTAAAACAAGAGATACTGATGTCTTCTTATTAGACTTACTTGGAAATAAATTCTATTTTCATTAAGTTATAGCACGTATTAACTTATTTTGCATTAGTTTTGTATAATATTGCACATATCTTTTCTCTTGGCAAAAAAAAAATAGTAATTTAACATTAGTTGATTAGTTGTCTCTCTTACCGCCCAAACTACCTATTGATATATACTTCTTTGTCAATACGCCTGTCTCACAACACACATGAGCTAAGTTTACTGTTGTTTCATGACAGGCAACTAGTCAGATCCATACAAGCTTGCTCTCAGCACAGTTGTACCTGCAGTTCACATATCATACAGTGACATTCACCTTCATGGATATTTGTTGACAAATCCGACAAATATTGACTGAATGCTTACATATTGCTTTCTCGGTTTTTCAGATGTCATGGGAATGAGACTGGCTGAAAGCGGGAAGTGTGACAGGGTTAGCATCCCAAGTCTGTAACTCAAACCTGGATGTCTAAGAAAGCCGCTAACTCGGAGTAGTCAGGACAAAAGGGAGGGTGTGAGAATTTACCTTCTTACAATTAATTTTGAATGTTTTCTCATGCTGAGGGAAACACATTCACGATTGAAGAATATATGAAATCCACTTAACTACCTAGTGCCTAATAAATGAAGGGAGAGCAGATGATAACAGCTCTTACGTGAGTACAACTTCCCTGATTAAAGACATTGAATGTACACATGGTAAAACTGTCTTCTAACATAAGAAAAATTACCCCATATAGGAAAAAGCAGTCTTTCCTTACATATTAAAAATGCTTTACCCTGACTCCTGTGACTGCTCCAGTTAACCAGAACCTGCTACCGGCTGGAAGGATCCGGAAAGACACCCTCATCTACCATGGAAGCCCCTGATATCCTCATGCCTGGGTGATTCCCTTAGGGAATCAGCACAAGCAGTTTGGGAGATAATTTCTATTTTAATTACAACTTCTATCTCATTGGATAATGTAGATCTATTCAATGATCTATTTCCCCTTGATTTAACTTTGGTAGATTGTAGATATGCAAAATGTGCTCATTTCTTTTCACTTACCCCAGTTTCGGTGAAATATTGGTTTTTTAAAATACATCCTTGTTATCCTCTGAATATCCTCAGTGTCTGTTAAAAATGACTCCCTTGTCAACTTCACTTTCGATAGTTTGTCTCCTCTCCTTCCTTTGGTTAATAATTTGGCTAACAGTTTGTCAATCTGGCTAATTTTTCACAGAACAAATTCTTTGTTTCACTACTATTTGGTGAATTTAAGTCCCAGGACTGACTATCTCTCCCTGAGTACTCTTTCATGTGTCATTTGTTCTCATTTTTCTAAGCCTTTCAAACACATCAAGTTATCAATGGGAGACTGGTCCAGGTTTTGTTTTGGTTTTGTTCATTTGTTGGTTCGTTTCTATGTGGACATTTATTAGATTTAAGGCTCACTCCATAAGATGGAACCATACTTGATACTGTCCATGAGTCCAAGAATCTTAAATTAGGTAGGGCATGGGCCTGAGGGACAAACCTACTACTATTCTGCAAAATGACCACAGCAATAATACAACTTCTACTAACAAATTTCCTATATCCATAGATGAGTGCCCCACTCACCCCACATCAGAAAATCTTCTTAGAAAAATGGCAATTAACACAGAAGCCTACAGATGATCAACATGCAGAGAGACTTTGGAATGGTCAACCTTAAGTGGTATGTCTATATCACATGTCTCCCCTCAAGGCACAAATACCTACATGGAAAAGAGGACAGAAATGTTGTAAGATCTTGTGTTGTGGATGAGTTTAAGGAAATAGCATTTTTCAGACACAACTGGGCAGATATACACATGATCACACACAAACTGTGACAGCATGTACAAGACATACACAAGCTCAAGCCAGACAAACTGTACCTAGCAGACTTCCATAGAACATTCCACTCCAACACTAAAGAATAGACATTCTCCTTACCAGCACATGAAACATTCTCCACTATGTTTTGTGGATTCAGAAAAATTAAAATGACATCCTATATTGTATCTGACCATGACAGAACAAAGCTATATATCAACACCAAGAGAACTCAAGCACACAAAGTCATAGAGAATAAGCATCACATTATTGAATACTAGATCTGTGTCCTGGTTTGCTCTTTACTACTGTGATGAATATCATGACCAAAACCAATGTGGCTGGAAAGGGTTTATTTATGTATATAGCTTACAGTCTATCAAGAAGGGAAGTCAGAACAAGAACCTGAAGCAGAAAATATGGACAAACATTGCTCACTGGCTTGCTCATCTTACTTCTTTATACAGCACAGGACCATAGATAGCCACAGTGGACTGAGCATTCTCACATCAGTCACTAATCAATAAAATGCCCCACAGTTTTGGCTTCAGACCAGTCTGATGGAGGCAGTTCCCTCAAATGGGGTTCCCTCTTCCCAGCTGACTCTAGCTTTGTCCAATTAAAAAGAAAAAGAAAAGAAGCCAATGATGAAAACAAAATGAAGACACAACATAATAATCAATGAGACACAATGAAAACAGCCCTAAGAGAAAATTTATAGTGAAATCTCAAATAAACAATTTAATGATTAAACTTATGACCTTGGGTAAAAAAGAATCAACTAAAACAAGAGTAGTAGATTGGAACAAATTACTAAGATCAGAGCAAAGATTAGTGAAATATAAATAAAAAGGCAAAAAATTAATGAAGAGTTGGTTCTTTGATAAAATAAACAAGATTGATAAACTTTTTGCCTAATTAACCAAAAGAAAGACAAAATTAATTAGAGAGCAAAGAGCACATAAAGCATATACCACTGAAATTCAGAAAATCAGACCAATAGATCTCATATTCCACTAAATTAGAAAAATCTGAAATAGATAAATTTCTAGATTCATATGCCCTACCAATATTAATGCAAGTGAAATAAATAATTCAAACAGAGCAAGAACCAACAAGAATACTGAAACAATAAAACAAAGTCTCCCAACCAAAAACAAAACAATCTCAGCCTCAAACAAAGCATTTTTTACCACTACATCCTTTCATCTCAGAACATATTAAAGGAGATGGGACAGAAAAAATACAGGATCCTGAAGATGGAAAAGAGCTATGAAACACCATCATGTAAGTACACACAGCCACGGCAAGCATGCACTCACAGTGCTGAACCAACTAACCCAGGTCCTACACAGTTTGGGCCTGCCCAATAGTCTGCTAGGGATGACACAAAGGATCACAAGGCCCTACTACTTAATGCTAAACTGTGGGCAACTAAGTACAGTGTTCGGTTGTGTATCTACTGGTGAGTCCATCATGATCCAATGGACAGTTCTGAACCTACAGGCAGACCAAAATAAACTCAATGGAACAACAACAACACCCCCCCTCCAAAAAGAGTCATGAATTAAGATATTCACTGTAGGGAAGAGGGGTGGAAAGAAAAGAGGAGTGGAGAAAAACCAGAATATTTTATATACATGTATGAAATTGCCCAATAGCAAAGCTAATTAACAAAAGAAAAAAAGAAATGTTTCAACATTTCTAACTAACTGCTCATTCATTTCCAATGGGAATTATTCTTTAAAAGCCCTAGGTACAAACAACAAATATTTCAGGTCAGCAGTGAAACAAAACCACAAAAAGCTCTTTGGTATGTCTGTAATCATACCAGGGAGAAACAACAATCTCATTAGCGGGAAAGGGGAACCTAGGTTAAACATCAGAAAAGAATTTGTAATACAAACACAGTCATGTAAAAACACGGGCCACTGGAAGGACTTATGGAACATCCACAGCCTGAAATCTCAGCAGACATGGTGGAAGGCTCATAATTTATCTCAAGAAATAAATCCCTTGCACTTCCTGGGAATTGGCAGCTCACTTCTCATAATACCTGTTTGCCACAAGTTCATATCCAGAGCAACCTCTATGCTATTTTCATTTGCTTCCATTCTAACTTGTTTTGCTTGTAAATGCCCTGTGTTACAAGCATCCAGTTGAACGTTTCCTTCAGGGACATTGATGACCTGACTGATCTTGCAGTTCCCAGAACAGGATGCTGTCATAACACAGATGGATTAACTACTCCCAGCTTTCACCACCAAAATCTGATGATCCTCAGAATGCAATAGGGTGTTTCTGGATGTGTGTGTTTGGGGGGAGGGGGAGTGTATGTGAATATATGTATACATGAAGTTCTCCTTCATATCAATGGTGATAGAAGAGAAATTTGAGTTTCAGTAAATTCCAAATAATAATGTTTATCCAAATAATTTCATGTTTGGAGAGCATATCACACGGAGATTCACCAAAAGACTACAAATACACCTTCTGCACATAACTTAATCATCATAAACCTCTCCCCTTAGGAGCATAGTTGTCAGCATGAGTGTCTTGGAGGGATTACAGCTGTATTCCAGGGATATTTCCTGAGTCCAGCATGCTCATCTGGCATAGTTTGTCACCCCTCTCTCCTCAGCTTTCCTCATTTATTGAGAGAGAATAAATCGTTTTCTATAGAACAATCAGGATACTCATTAACTCTTATTTATGTTCAATTTTCCTCAATAAGAATACATAATGCTATAATAAATGTCACATTTTGAATTCATGGTTTTCTAGCAAAGCCTTCCAAACTTCAAAATGAAGAACATCAAATACTTCATCTTAAAAAAAAAGAAAAGAAAAGAAAAAGAAAGAAAGCCCTAAAAAGTAGGAGGAATAGAAAAGCAGAAAAAAAGATGTGTCATAGGCAAATTGTGCCCATTCACTAATGATGTCTGCATTTTTACTATAATTTTCAGGAGCTTCATTTTAAAAGCAAAAAGCACACAGAAGTTACAGTTTTTACAAAGACAGCATGGCTGATGGTTTATGTAGGAAATTCATGTGGTCATATTAAATTACTGCTATTCTTGCTCAAACACACATTCAACAATTGTTACTTGCGTCATAACGTAATGCATTCTCAAAGGTTTAATAGCCCTGGATTTCCATTAGGTGATCAGCACTGTTTGCCAAGCCTGACCTAGCAGGGTAAGTGAGGCTTGGCTGGCACAGACAGAGCTGTACATATTCCTAGGAATGCAAACTCCCTGCTTTATGACCAGGCACGGGATAGTTTCCAGCTCACACATTTTGTTTATAAGAAAAATAGTACCAGAGAACATATTCCCTACTAGAAATTCATAACTCCCTTGATTTTAGACTCAGTTTTAGCCTCGCAAGTACAAAGATGGATTTAGCGTAGAATGGGTGACTTAGGGGACTGTGGGTGTAGGGGAACAGAGTAACGTTAGTGGAGATCTGTGCAAAGACACCTAAGAATCAGAAGCCAGTGAGATGACATGTCTGCCCACTTTGTCAAGACCTCTGTGTATTCAGAAAATTGCCTCTCATTAAGTTTTATCCACAGCCAGTGTGCACATCTGAAATGATGAGGGCTGACTGCTCTAACAGCAGCTGCCCATCCCTATTAGAGAATCTGGAGACAGAGCTGAAACCCCTGCCCAGCATCCTACAGCAAGGGCCTTTCTCTGCTTAAGGAACCTTTCAAGCAGAGTGAAATCTGAAAGTGGGTTGTCACCATTACAACAGCTGGCCTTTCCACACCAATTGAGAAAGTGGGCTGTCAGAGAGATCAGAATGTCCATTCCCTTTATAAACTATTTTCTCCTCTTTTGCCCTGCAGCTCAGAAAAATGTGGCTTATTTTAACAGAAGCTGTTCTTTGGCAGCCACACCTATATTATACTTCTCACATTCAGGGATATTGATGACCTTGTCATCATCCATGTGTCCTGGATATGCAGTGTACCTGAGAATGGCATGGTAAATTTTACTAGAGGACATGTTTTATATGCTGATGGTGAGGGCTGTCACTTTGGCTCCTCAGCTGCACTTCATCAGGCAGTGCAGCTTTATGATGCTTTCGTCTGTTCCACTCAGGATAGCACATCAGCTCGGTTATCAGCAACATGCTCAGACAAGCCCTAAGTAACCTGTACTCAAGGAATAACATAGTGTACAAATGATCCGTGAATTATTATCTCCTCAGAATTGTCCCTACCCCACTGAAATAAAGAAAGAAAGATATAGATCCAGCGAACAGATCTTCCCAATGTTAAGGTCCCGGTCCCTCCTAATGCAAAGGAAGTAGACCGAGTGTCACACCGAGCAAAGCTTGAGCAGAAGACACCTCAAAGCCTGCCCCCACAAAGGCTCCCTTCCTCCAACAAAGTCACACCTACTTAAACAAGGCTATACCTTCTAATAGTGTCACTCCCTTTGGGGCCATTTTCTTTCCAACCACCACAGTCCCCATGAAATTCCACAGGCTAACATTCAAGGACTTTAAAATTACATTGTCTTTATTACAGCATTTGCAGTAACTGGGATTGTCATGGATGTCCTTGGGGCATCTGAAATCCCACCATTCATATGAAATTAAGTCAGAGGTATAAGGGAAGAGTAACAAGGCCAACTTCCCCTCCACAAATATTGGCCATAGAAAATCACCAGCCTCAGCAGGATCTTCCTCCTCTTCATACCTCCTGTACTTTGGTAAAGCCAACCTGACAACTGAGTACATCGAACACTACTCCTCACAGCACCCAGCATTGCCTTAATGAGGCCAGCACCTTCTCATCAACCACATGACCCCTTCAACCTTTCTCTTCTCAAGACTTTACTGATTAACTTTCAAGACCTAGCCTTGTTTCTGAAGCTCTTCTACCTACTGGCCTGTGTTGACAGCTTGCTCCTCTGCATTAACCTCCTTTTCTAGGTCATTGACTCTTTTCCCAGGATTCACTTTTTTCAGGAGCTTCTGAAGCCTCTGCTTGTTCTTCTCATTAGTTCTAGCAATAACCTGCTTTCCATCAAGAGCTCACCCATCCTGATCACTTCAAGCATCAAGTTGCCCACCCTGAATGTCATCAAAACTCATTAGTCTGCTTCCCAAGAGTCCCAGCATCCAACTGACCACTTTGCCCCACCTTTTCAATGACTAGTTGGGAGCACAATGCATATGAGAACACACCCTCTTCACCTCATGAAAATTCAACCATTTTTCTACCTCAATAACCATTTATATTGGACCATCAACATTAACCTTTACCTTCAAGATTAAAAGCTTGCTTTTATGGCTTTCATTAGTTGGAAATGTCCATATTGGAAATGTCTCTACTTTTTCTGTTTCATTCTTTCTTCTGAAGAAGGACTTCTATTGTGTCCATCTTTTATTTGGCAAACATAGTTGGCTTATGCTATTTTCATATGTTTTTTGAAACATCTGATACAGATAAACTATACATCCCTAAACTATGAGGAGTAGCTGACCGATATTTATCTAAGTACATGCCTGTGAAAGCATCACCATGATAAACAAACATCTCTAATAACATTCTAGAGTTCTCAGCTCTTCATATTCTCCTTCCCATCACTGTTTCTCAACACAACTCCCCTGGTTCACAAAAATAACAACTCCCAGCTTAAAGAGAGTAAGAGCTAGTTTATTCTGGAGCCATTGTGAATGACCATGGCCAAGGAACACAGATTTCCCCAAATTTTTTGTTCCAACATGGGAGTAGTTTTATGAAATATTATAGTTTTACAGAACAAAGAAGATCATAAACAAAGTCAAGTTTAAAATACACTGATGAGTACATCAGGGAGTCAGTTACAATGGGATGAGGGAAGCTTTTTTATAGGCACAAGATATTACCTGACAATGTTTTGAGGGTGGATAGAAGTTAGTGGTCTGAGAAGTTAATAGATTTCAAAAGTTCTTATTAGCTATGTGTCTGTGGTTCTGATACAGCAGTGGGCTGATTATAGCTGCTCTGGAGGACTAGAACTACCTAAAGATATGGTGATTTATCCTCTGGAGCTGGAACATTCCAGTCTCTCCACAGTACTGCATTTCTGATCAATCAAAAAAAAAAAAAGAAAAAAAAAAAAGAAAAGAAAAGAAAAAAAAAAAAAAAAGAAAAAGAAAAACCTCTGCATACATGGCTTCTGTCCAGGAAATTTTTCTTTTTTTGGGGGGGGGGGGTTACAAGGCAGGGATTCTCTGCAAAGCTCTAGCTGTTCTGGAACTTGCTCTGTAGACCAGGCTGACCTGGAATTCACGGAGATCTGCCTGCCTCTGCTTCCCAAGCACTGGGATTAAAGGTGTATGCCACTACCACCCCACATGGAATTCTTATTCACATACATTAGTTAATTTTCTACAAATGTATAAACTGTGAATTCATTTTCCCTACTACATTTTGCTAAATGTAACTATGTTAACATCACCCATTTGTATCCATTGCTTAGTTCCCACATTTTCAGTACTATTTCTTTGTTAATATGCCACAAGATGCTTATCTGTAACTTACTGATATCATTTAGCTTTTGTTTGTTTGTTGTTTTTTGAGACAGGGTTTCTCTGTGGCTTTGGAGACTCTCCTGGAATTAGCTCTTGTAGACAAGGTTGGTCTCAAACTCACAGAGATCTGCCTGGCTCTGCTGGGATTAAAGGCATGTGCCACCACCGCCTGCCATTCAGCTGTCTTTTCCCAGTTTCAGGTTCTTACAAATAAACAGCTATGGACATACACATATGACTTAGTAGGTATTTTTTCCTAAAAATTTACATTTCTCTTTGACAAATATATCTGATTAGAATAGATGGTTTTAGGGAGACATGTATAATGCCTTAAGGAATCATGGAACCATGCATGACAGAGGCAGTAGCCTGACAATTCCAGCACCGTATGTGACCCACCCTTCTAACGGGCGCCATTCTCAGACTCAGAACCATGTCTAGCTCTGTATATCAGTTGCAGTTACCTTAGGAATATATTTTCTAGTCCTTACCCATATGTTCTGCTTAGCAGATAGTTAGATACCCAAAAGGGATCCTCCACTCTTCTCTTTGCATTCGATCTTTGATTTGTACTTTTCTAGCATTTTGGTTTCTCTGCCTATAGTATTGTGGTGGTTTCCCTGAGAACAGATGTCATGGGCTCATTTGCTTGAATACTTGTGCCCCAGTTGGTAGACCTGTTTGGCCTTGTTAGAGGAAGTGTGTCACGGGGACAGAGTCCATGACATTCCCAGTCTGTCTCTCTGACTCCTACTTGCAGATCAAGATGTGAGCTCTCAGCTGCTCCAGCCAACATGCCCGCCACTCCTTCCTTCTCACTCTGCCTTGCCATGATGGACTCAACCCTCTGAAGTCATAAGCTCAGTTAAATGTTTTCTTTTATAAGTAGTCTTGGTTGTGGCATTATGTCACAACAATAAAAAGGGAACTAAGCAACCGTTGAAATAACAGTAACAATTTTTAAAATAACCAGTTAAAAAAAATAAAATATAAATTTGAATATTTATATATTCTATAAAATGCTCATGACATAAACATGGTCCTCCTTCAAGCTCTAGGACACTTCAGATGGAAATCATGTTGTGGACATAAAATTTCTGGTTTGAAGATGTTTTGGTGAAAGGGTAGGCACTGGAAAGCTGAGTCCTTCCTTACTGTGAGACTCCAGCCTGCATGTCCCTGTATGCTCATGAGGTAAAAGAAGCTCAATAATCTCCTTCCATGACACTAATCCCCACAGACCGTCCTAATTATAACCTAATTCAAGGGACTTACACAGTGGAATCTCGTTCTAAATGAAAAAAAAAAAAACTGCTGAAGTGTTTTACTTTAAAGTATTTTTTTTAATTACAAAGACAAATCTAAAAAAAAAAAGCATTCTTAACTAATAAGAGAATGGCTGAAGACTTTTGAAAAAGCAAAATACAGCATTCAGGAGAGGTAGCAGGAATTATTCCATGTTTATTCAAGCTACTTAGCACATTTAGCTTCGATTTTAGTAGAAATGTGTTTGTAATGACAGTTTTGAAATTTTGGCTTGATAAACACTCAAAGGTAACTGAGGAATTTCTTCTTCTAAATTTTTTCACAGTATTTTTGCATTGTTGAGTTTAGTGCTAGACAGAAGATAAACAACAATAAAGAACAAAGCCATTAGCTCTTGTCTAGAGCGAATAATGTTAGAGGATGGAGAGATACTTAACACTCTTTTCATGTAGCCCTGATACACACCAATAAATTGCTTTTAAGGGGAAAATGAAACAATAACAATGTATGTCACTTATGTAACAAAGTGGAAGGTACATCTCTACATATTGTACTTTCTAACACAGAAACAGTATTACAAGGCACATTGTTGAGCACTTATGGCCATATTAGACTATCACAGAGTGAAGTGGACAGATGAGAGGAGATATTGGCATTTTAAAGAAGCCTAGAAACTCTCTGGGGAACCAGGAAATGAAAGCCACGGGAAATCCTGTGTCGTCTAAATCAGAAAGGGGGTTATGAGAACATCGTAAAAACCCAGAGAAGAGTTGGGAAGAGGAGGAGGAAAGAGCCCAGGAAACTCAGCTTATCACAGAAGCTTCCTCATGGAAAATCATACAAAATGATTTCTGCTGGGAAAGCAGGACTGCACCAGGAATGTGCAGTTCTGTTCTCTGGCTCGGGCAGAACCGCCATGGAGTTAAAAGGCCTGCACAGGTCTGAGCTTCAGCAACATGGTGGTCCACAGTGACTTCAGAGATTCTGGTAAAGACTCAAAACTTGGGAACAATTTCTTTTTTCCTTAATGAAACAACACTGTGCTCTTTGTGCATGGGTCTCGAGGGGAGGGCTGCTTGTGACAGCCTCATTGTACATTCTCGGATTCACCATCCTCCTGCCGCACCCTCTCCAGTGCTAGCCTTACTAGATGTGTGCCACTGTGGCTGACTCTGAACTTGTACTGACTGAAGCAAACGGCTTTCTTAAAGGTAACACTTTCAAAAGTACTCTGTGCAGGCAGAATATGGCATACTGCCTTACTGTCTGTAGTCTTCCCGTGTGTGGCTGGTTTGATCCCTCTACTAGGTGGGGATGAGGCACACTCATCAACTCATTATGGAGTTCTGTTTTTAAATTGAGAAGTCAACATGCCCAGATTTGCCTAGGTCCCCCTTTAGTTTTATCACAGAACTAGTAGCCCTTGGGTGTTTAATTGCCTGGCAGGAATGAAGATGTCCTAAAGAGCCACCTGGGCCTCTAATACAACTTCAAGGCTGTTGGAACAATGGGAAATGTGAATTACTGCAGGAATCTTGGGTAAGGAAAAGGTACCAGTCATATGGGAAACTTGTCCCCCAGGATGAGAATTCACCCATTCTCACAACTTGTCAGAACACCTTACAGGATGAAACTGAAGCCCAGACAACAGCGAGCCTGACCACACCTGATGGGGCTGCTCAGCTGTGGAAGTGCTTGGCCCTCTATTTAAACTTTGTTCTTGCTTCAGGACCATAAAAATGGACTTGAAGGGTTTGCTGGTTCTTTTTGTCCCCTTTTCCAGTGGGGCCACATTGGGTAAATCTTCATTTTTCTGCTGTCTACTTTTAATTTGGCTCTTTCTGTTAGCTTATTGAGGATGGAAGGCTGGGTCTAACTTGGGGCACGGGTTGAGATTCCCTACAGTATTACTCCTTCAGAGTTTATGGTCTTAACCTCTGAAGCAACATTGCTATTACCTAAATTAGCCTCACCTTGTTATTCACTGCAAAATCTCCCAGGTACCACTAAGCACTCAGTTTGTCCTGCTGGTAACAAACCTTTAAGTGTAAGATGACCCTCAGATTATTACCAGACCGCCCCTCCTATTGGTTTTTTAGCAGGCATCCTTTCTGCATAATAGAAACATCCATTTAAACTCTGCAAACATAGCTGTCCTTTTTGATGGACAATTAAACCTATGAACTCAAAGTAGGTTCTTTATAATGCTGTGCTTCTGTAACGACCAGAGTGTCTAAAATGAATTATAATCCAACACGCTCTTGAATAAGTAAACTATAATTAAAATATAATGCATCACTTCCCCCTTCCTTTCCTCCCTCTAACCGCCACCGCCCTCCAACTTCTCCCAAGCCCCCTTCACTCTCAAACCACCGGCTTCTATTTTTATTATTACTGTTGCACATACATAAATACATAGTAACATAAATACAATCTGCTGAATCTATGTGGTGTAGCTCGTGTGTAGATTTCAGGGCTGACCATTTTACGTTGGCTAAGCAATCATGGGGCTCATCCCTGAGAAAGACTAATTCTCCCTCTGTGAGTAGTGATTAGTTGACTGTAGTTCTCTATCTAGGAATGGGGGTCCTGTGAGAGTTCTCCTTCTATGTTATCGTGTCTATTGGTATTGCCACTCTTAGCATCTGTCTTAGATAGCCACAGTGTCATGCTTACATGTCATGGGTGTTGCTTCCCTGTCATTTCTAAACCTCACAGATTCCCTGGTCCTCTTCTCCTCTGTCTCCTCTAATACAACCTTCCCTGAGCCTTTGGTCAGGGCACATGTTGTAGATGTACCCATTGAGTTTAGGAAATCTCTGCATTGCAATCGCTGTGGCTTTCTGTAACGGGCTTTCCTTTTTACAATACTTTACATTTGAGTCATCTTTGCTTCTCTCATTTAAAATAAAAATCATAACAGAAAATAACACTTGTGGTCACTGTGAATTACAACACAGAATAAATGCATAGAGAGAATATGGAACAAACATCAATTAAGAATGGCAACGGATGTGTAAAATGGATAAAATAGGACTTCTGTTGATAAAAAGTAAAAATGTATTTTTGGTATGTTTTCTTTGCTTTAAAAAGGCAAGTATAATTAGTTCGGGACTAGCCTGTGCTACAATGACATAAAGACTGGCCTGGTTTAATATAACTTTCTTTCCCTGCATAGGCTGCCAAGCATAATTACAGAGAAATTGTCACATTTAAAATACTGTATCACATTCAGGTCCTGCTAAGATTTGAATATGACCTCCCAAATACACGTGGGAAACTCAGCTTCTCTATGCAGCACTGTCAGGAGGTGAGGGCTACTAAATAAATGTTGTTCCCACGGGACTGGGTTAGTTATTAAATGAGAGTGTGATCGCTCCAGAAAAGCAACACCAGCCCCTCGTGCTCTCTCTCACGTCTGTGATCTGGAACTGAATTTAAGGCAAGGAGATGAGGGACAGGCCTTCTGCTCTACGCTTTGGGGGACCGAGGGAAGAGAATTTGTGAAGAGGTGGTTTCAGTGTGATAGAGTGAAGGTCAGAGGGCAAACCTGAAAGAAGCTGGCGGAGGCTCTTCCCACTGCTGCCCCGCCACCAACCTGTCTACACTCTACCTCTCAAGAAGCGGGGATCTTCCTGTTGATGTTCACCCTGGGACCCGTAAGAGTAAGACACTCTGCTTTACAAATAGTGCCCCCCTTAACTTCACAAAGTTAAAGGGTTAAGGTGGCTGTGCTAATGATTGATGTTTGAATTAAGTATAGTAACACAAAAATAATTATATTGAAAAACATATAAATTGTACATTGTCTTTATCTGTAATGTGTGGGTGTGAGATCTGATTCATAGGGTTGATGGGCATAAACAATCGGTTATTTTGTTGTTACCTGAGCAGGCCGGGAAACAGGGCTAAATGAGTGTCAATGATTAATGGACCCTAATTAATCTGCTCTTAATTTTCATGGAATAAGGGTGTGTTGGATTGGATGTGCTTACATTGTAGATATTAGAAAATAGCCCAGGGTATTAGACATTCTCCCAGGATCCAGAAAGTAAGAGTGAACAGGAGTAAACAGGGATCTGTGGGGAGAGCTCAGGGACAAAGACTACAGTGAGCTGAGATGCTGCAAGACAGAGAAGTGGCCAAATTCTCTAGTAGTCCCAGGATGTGCCCCCAGACTTTGTAACATGGAAAAAGAGGTAAAAACTGGAGGCTTAGGACAAACCAAGCACAGGTCCTCAGTGAGAAGGTAAGGCTACAGGACATGCAATCAGGGCGAATGTATGTGAAGAAGATCCCTCTCTTGACAACCCCTTAGATTAGGATGCTATAGGTCGTTAAGATTTTCAGCAGCTTTCTATATTATTCGGGGTTTCTATTTTGTGGTAGGTTATCCTTTGGGTATCTGAATTTGAATCTTATAAGTCTTGGTTTCTAGGTTTTCAGCAGATGAGTTATATATGCTGCCAAATAATTAACAAAACCCTGCACTTCCTGAAACAGAGCCGAACTCATAAACTAGCTGTTTTTCCACTGGGAACACACGGACAAGAGGCTTTCTGCCTTTGCTAGAAGAGAGAGGCAAAACAATTTGTCAGCAGGTAGTTCTGTTAGGTTAATAATAAACAAACAAACAAACAAGCACAGTCAAACGGAGCTTCCTATTAAAGACAGGGCCAAACAGCATGAGAATCTCCATATTGGCTTAGTCCTACTTGGGCCTGAATGTCTGTCATCACACTGGTTCCCAGAGTCACATTACTGTTTAATGGTGAGCATTCATTTTGAAAACCTTCACCAGTATTCACTTTCTTCTCTAGTTTCTGATGAGCTAATTTTCCTACTAGAGCCTTCCATTCTCTTCCTATGGCCTCTGCTACCCAGCTTCATTGCCTTCTTCATCTTCGTAGCAACGATTTGCAGATGTCTCTCTTAACCGGGATCTCTTTCAACTATAAATAGTCACTGCATGCATTCATTCACCCTATTTCCAGTGCCCTCTGTATAGTCATCTGATAAAAACTGGCCTCAAAAGAGGCCTCCATGACCTCATAGTCACAAAGCCCTGTGGGATCTTCCGGTACTACCAGAGAATGTGACCATTTCTTTCTTTTGAACACCTCAGGTCTACTGTAGTCTTAGTCACTGAACTATCTCTGCATACAGACCCCCATTTACATCTGTTCATTCTTACTCATTGGATCCTGACTCTAACCCTGGGCCTCTTTTCATCCTGTTCCCTAACATCTTAATTATAAACCCAATCCAAACCCATGTCAGGTTCCTCATGTGCCCAAACAATGTCCACATCATCAGCCCAGAACTGTTGATCCCAGAGTCCTATGTCCAAATGCACCCGACTCCACTGTACTCTCTCCTTCACTTTCAGAATTCACTAGTCCTTCAGAGAGACTAACTATATGTGCTGCTTAAGTACAACTATCATAAACCAGATCTTACCCTGCTGCATTAGGTTCTATGATTTTAGGCATATAATGTAACATCTTCAAGTACAAGTGTTCCTGTCTATGAAACACCTAACAAAGGATGGCCATTAAAAGCACAGTATGTAATAAGTGTAAATTGCTTGACACAAGGAGAAGTCATGCTGTAAGCACCTATTGATGTTAGACAGTATGATTTTAATTATCACATACAATTTCAAATATCATTAGTAATGATAAAAATCTCTTGGCCAAGTGCCTAAAATAAAGTGGCCCGTCCTAATGTTAGGCACCATTTATTATTGTTGTAGAAAAAAAAACAATCAGTGTGTATGCATGTATGAAGGTAGATGTGCAGAATTAAAAAATATCACAAAGCCAAATCAACTGGATGTAGAAACTAGCTCTAAAATACAAAGCCATGTGAAGTCATTACACCAGTGACGACTGAATTATTCACCAATATGATAAACTGAATAAAATTACAAATCACATAAACCTTATAATAATCCCCACCTAGCCCCCATCCTTACTCCCCTTGATGTTTCTTCTTTAACATAAGAAACAGTCATCTTCCTAGAAATCTGAGTTCTACACTCGTAGACAGCTTTTCATCGTTTTAGTGTTAAACCTGGCACCACTCAGTCACTTGCTGGAGCCAAAAATTACAATTCACTTGCAAATTGTTCTTTGAAAACTTGTCATTGATAAATTCAAACACTGCTAGGAATTATAAATACTGCCCAGCACTGAGGACCTCCCATCATTTTCCAAACAAATTCCAAATTGCACCATCTAACCTCAAGGTATCCTGCCACTTGTCCAATTTTACTGCTTGGATATTATTGCCAATAGCCGGCATGTTCCAAGTCAGCCTCAGCAGGTGGTCACCATTTCTGGCGCCCATGTACACTCCCCTCTCCTTTAAATGTCTGTATAATCCACTATGCTTGAATGTCTTCCCAGATAAGCAAATGCCCAGGTCACACTGTGGTGGCCACTGTAGGCTGACTCCTTGGGATGTAGGGATGCATTCTCTCTTCATCGCCGGTAGTACAGCCATGTCCACTGTAGCATTTCCATCCACTCCTCAATGTTCAGGGTAAATCAAGGCCAGGAAACAGCATTGGTTTGCTACATCCATGTACAGATTCCTTTATCCTAGCCACATACTGTGGTCCAAATTCCAGCTAGGAACTATGAATTCAGGTTGATCTCAGAAGACGTTTCTTCTGGCAGATACTGTCACACAGCTGTGAGTCACAGCATCTGCAGCCTCTCTGAAATAGGTCCTTGAGAGAAGAGCAGGCAGCATCAAAGAGAGTAGAGCTGCAGCTGCCAGAGAAGTGCTCTCCTTAGCACACTCCATGAGAAATATTTCAGTCATTGCAGTCAGTCAAAAGTGATTTAAACTGATACGTGTGAGGATATTGTAAAGCCAAATTCTAAAATTCTTTGATGGGGATTCTCCTACTTAACACAGCTGAAGATAATCTCTCCTTTATAATCACCCAAAACTTCCTAGGCATTTTATGACATTCACATTCTACTTCTTTGGTGCATTAGAATGTGTAGTGTATTCATCAGAGTGGTCCTTTCTTTAAATAAAATCCTTTCAACATCAGATCCACAGCTAACATATCTTAGTATTTTATACTTTACAAATCCAATACAAATGCACATGATAAAGATCATATAAGGGAATGCTGAATACTGAAAACTGAGTAAGATAAGTGCAAATGAAGAAGCATTTACTGATATAATTACACCCTAGAATCGGTTGCATCTTACATCAAATAGTAAAACAAACACTACATTTGCTTTCTAGAAAATATTCTATGTCCCTTAAACCTCCTTAATTACATAAAATCTGATACTCTAAATTTTAAATTTTTAGATTTAACAGCTTTAGGGGCATATATGTATATTAATTACTGGCTATCTATTCATCTTTTTATAGTTTTATGTCTAGATTCTACTAGAAATTGATAGTTAGAAAAGTATAAGCAATGCAAATAGTAGATTTTGTAGAAGTAACTTCAGCTAACCCCTCTCAAACAACTGGATAATGAACAGAACATAGCAAGATAAAAAGGTCCCTAATTTGAAAGTTTATAAGTTAGATTGTTTAAAGCAATCTTATAGGGATCTTTTTCATCAATCAACTTATAACATAGTCTCAAGGATTTATAAGACACTCCTTGAGCAGTTGACCTCTGCTGTCCTTTCTTTTGCTCACTACCATTTCACTTTTCTTAAGTGGAACTTTCTCCAAGCTTTATTTGAAAGCATTTCAGGCATGAGTTCTTATTATTCAACAATAGGAGAACTTTGGCTCTGATTGCTTTGACAGTTGTGTTTGAAATCTTTCATATCCTCATTCACATTCATCAACCAAGCAAGTCTTTGCCAAGCTAGGGCAGTGTGATTCAAGCTTTGACTGATTCAAATGGTTTATGCTGGTGAGGTGGAGAAAACACTAGCATATTCAAAACTGCTTGAATAATGATATTTTAAATAAACTCTAGGCATAAAATAATTAAATAACAAAAGACCAGAAACATCTTATGTCTCTGTGTATATATCTATCTAGAGTCATTGGGTTAAGTATAATGATTTTGATCTTTAAACAGAGATATTGACTACTAACGTCACCTATCATCAAATACTAACTCTAACTTCATTGATTTTTTATTTTGGTTTGGTTTTTTTTGTTTGTTTGTTTGGTTTTGTTTTTGTTTTAGGGTCTCATATGTGCTACGCAAGTACTGTATCATTGACTCAACTCCTGAGTCATACATGTGTTCCTATAAAGACATGTAGATTAAGCAAAGCTGGCTTGCTTTGTAAGTTACTAGTAATTCTTTATAATTAGTAGTCTTACTCATGAGAAGATCACATCAGTTAACACTGGTCTTAACACATGGCTTAGTTCTATTCAGGATGCTGTCAAGCGTGGCAGAGATGAACAAGCTACGAGAATCAATTATTTCATATTTAGAACATTTCAGAAGCAAGAAAAGACCTTAACAACAACTGTTTCCACACATATGCAAGCAGTCTCAAATAGCACTTTTCTGGTTTAAAGTGGCAAGAGGCAGAGATGGTGATTATGTATCCCCATTGGGCAGGAAAGAACTTACTGTGCTCGAGTCTCCAACTGTTACCCACATTACTAAGTGGTTCTCATTCAAAAGGAATGGAAAAAAAAATATGTAAAGTGTTTGCAAATTCATACTTAATTACCTTCATTTGGAAAACTAATTCATATTGACTTATTTTGTGTTGTAAAACAGTTAAGGAAGTCAGCATAAACACTAGTTATTTCTGGCTGTCTTAAAGGACTTGTATTGTCCTGGTTATAAACTTTCTTTAAAAGAAAATTACATGACTGCTTTTAAGTAAATGTCACTTTTAATAAGTGAATAAATACTGGATAGTCTTATATTAGCTGTAACACTGTCTTAAAATACTGCATTCAATCATAGTAATAAAACAATTCCCAGGTGAAAATAAGCTTTACTCTGATTTTCAAAAATGGCCTTGTGGTGATATATTATTTATGATTTATTAAAGCTTGCCTGAGGATTCAGAAAGCAAAGTCAGCCACAAACCATAGAGATCAGGTAGTAGCGGAACACAACCTTTATCCCAGGACTCATGATTAAGAGGCAGACAGATCTGTTAGTCCAAGGCCTCCGTGGCCTACACAAGAGTGAAGACTAACATAGCTCGTGCCTTTAATCTCAATATTCGGGAGGTATATAAGACAGAAGCAAGGTCTCAGAGCTGGAATTAATTTTCCAGCCACGTTGAGGATAGGAAGAATTGATTCTTCAGACACAGTGAGAGAAGGGAGCAGTCTGAGGCTTGGTGAGAGCTCGTGGAGACAGGATCAGCCCATTCAGCCTGAGCCATACTTTACTTTTCTCATCTGCACCTCAAAGCTTGAACCCTGATGTCTGTCTCTGCATCCTTTATTTATCGTGAGACATGACCCAAGGAAGGCCATTGAGATGACTCAACGGTAACTGCTTGCTGCAAAGCCTGAAAGTCTGATTTCAGTCCCCAAGACACACATAGTGGAAAGAGATAGTCCCGGGTCCTGCAAATTGTCCTTCGACCTCCACACATGAAATGTGGCACACATGATACTGTATACAGACACAAACACAATAAGCAAATGAAGGCAACAAAAAATTAAAACAAAAAACTAAAGCAAGTTTCATAGTGCAGTTCGCTTTAGCCAAATTATTTCCCAATATTGTCACGTTGAGTCCAATAACAGTAAGTTTGTTTCTAATTTCAATTAGTGACCTTCTTCCAAAGATAGCAAAGAAAGACAGTGTTTTGTTTGTTTTGTTGGGGCTATTTTTTTCTGGTTTTATTTTGTTTTGTTTTTGTTTGTTTGAGACAAGGTTTCACTATGTAGCCCTGGCTATCCTGGAACTCACTGTGTTAATCAGGCTGGCCAGGAACTCATAGAAATTCACCTGCTTCTGCCTCCCAAGTAATAGGATCAAAGGCGTGCACCACCACCACTTGGCTAATAGGCAATTTTTAATGAATAACTGAATTCTGGAATTGACTAAAAGGACTTTTACAATGGTAATTAACCAGCTCCCCTCCCCAACATGAAGAGAAGTATATATTTTAGACTTTCTAATCATGCAGAAGTGGACTGCTGACCGATCGTACACATGCATTATTTTTCAAAGGACAATAGAATGACTTGGCTCAACAACTACAGAAACAAAATATACAGATATTCATTGTGAAAATGTTGGTTATTTTGTCATGTTTATTAGTGATGTGCTTAAGAGCAGGGCACTAGGTTCTACTATGTTCCCTCAAGCTCTAATGTGTAACGTGTGAGCTTGGGCTATTTCCTTAACATACCAAACTTTAATATCCTAACCCACAGATTTAGGAAACCACCGTCAGGTTACTAAGAGAATACAATGAGTCAGTATGCCCACCATGGTTAGAACTGCACATGGTCAATACTAAGTCACATCTGTTTGGGTCATTACCTGCAAGTATAAGTATCATTGTGGTTCTGAAATTAGATACCACTGGAGTGTGGGGATAGTTCAGACAAAGCTGAAATATCTTCACACTCTAAAATACATCTCATCATTCATATTTTAATTACTAAGTCTGTGACCTACTTGTAAAACAAAGCATTAGAAGACTCAAGACATACAATTGAAATGTCAATTGACTCTGAAAAATATTGGAGATGTTCCTTAGTAGCAAAAAATGAACAAGCACATCCAATTCCTTACTATATAAAGTCCCTTTCATTTTTAAGAGGTGGCAGAAAAATGTAAGTATGGTCAACAATACAGCTAAGCATATGGTCTTCTTGCTAATCCAACTCTTTTCTCAATGACATCTGCAGTAACGCTGAACTATGATATCCACATTTTCCTCATGAAAAGCATCCTCTTCTGTACCTAATTTTAACAGAGTTGTCAACTGTGACTGACTACTTTGATCCTAAAGGTTCCTATATGATGTTACTCACTGAAAATTTTTAAGAACATACTACTTGTTTCTTAAAAATGAATCATTGAGTGCCCTAAAGGGAATCAGAAAGATCAGGACTTACAAAAGCTATTATTTTTGTATATGAAAACCATTAATTTCCTCACTTCTTAAAATATGCCTGTAAAATATTTTATCATGAAAGTTTTCTGGATTTAAAGCCACATTCTTCCAACACATGGATTTTATCAAACACTGGTGAGTTTAAGACCTAATTATGTTATATTTTACGAAATTATATTTGAAAATAATTTGTAGTAGCCCATTCATTGCATGAACATTAGCAATACTGTTTTTATGTAAGTACTAGGTTCACATTGTAATGATCCAGGAAAAAATGTGTGCTTCATAAATGCCCATCTGTAATAGAACACTTTATTTGATATAATAAGCAGTTATAATAGATAGGCTAAAAGAATTACTTGTTAAACTGCACATAGTTGTATAAGCACTGACAATCTGAATCATTTCATATGAGTAGGGATTAAAAGTGACTTGGAAAGTATGAGACTGGGAAAGGAGAGCACTCAGTGCTATCACTTGCACACAGAAAACATTTGTTAACTGTTATGCAGTGCTGTGGGGAGGGAGAAACACCCAGGAACCAACCTTCATATTTCACTAACATAATTCCCCTATTCACCCTTTATGTACAAGCTAATTCACATCACACACACACACACACACACACACACACACACACACACACATTTTAGCAGAATAGATTGTACTCAATTGTTTGGTACCAACTATGGAGTGTCACACCCCAGCAGTAGTACAAAAGCAGATTCCCAGGCAAATTGAAGCCAAGAGGGAAGGTTTATGGAGTTCAGCTGGTAATGGCAGCTGACATTTGCATAAAGAGGATCGGATGCATATGTTATGTGTGTGTGTGAGGGTGGCAAGTTACATGATCTTAGCAAGGTGAAAGGCCTTGCTTGAATTAACAGTGTAATAAGTTTGTAAAGGTCCTCATAAAGAAACAGTAAGAAAAATACAGTTTCAGGACATAAAAGTGACTTTAGGAAGTACTCATTTTGCTCTAATTAAAAAAAAAAAAAGATTTACTCCTGTACACTACATGAAAAGCAAGATTATCAGTACAACATGGCAGTCCAATTGCCAGACCTTTTAAAGGCATAATATATTAAAGAGTTCTTGCATAAGTTGAATGCAGAGCTATCCTTTAATATACTAAGTTGAATGTGTAGAGCCAACAGCATGCCAACCGAGTTGGCCTGTGACAGTCAATTTCCTCTTTAAACACACCCTATCCTGTTTAAATTAACATGCACAATAGTTAAGCAAATTAACACTGCTATCAATCATGTTCATTTTTCTTTGGTTGCACACAGGAAAAATCACTTCTAACTGGCAAAGTTGAGACATGTGTGTCTTCACTCTTCAGATGTATGCATGATGCAGGCATCAATGTATTGCTCTCTCACTGAAGCTTAACTCACAGAAGATGAGCCTAATCACTCCTTTTACTTGGTTCCACCCTATGGTTTGCTACATGCACTTTGTAAAAGGTAACACAAAAAGAATAAGGAAGAAACATGTGGCTTAAGCCTTCCAGCAGCTGACCACAGTGAAGATTTTTTTCAGGTTGAATGGAAAACACATTCACAAATACCCCTGTGAGCCAGAAAGGTCTTTAAGGCAAATTTCCCCTTGTCCTCTGTGGTGGTTATGGCTATGTGTCAGCTTTACCCACCTATACTGTTTGGCCGCAAGGGCAGATGTGTTTCTCTTCTGCAATCTTTTAGCTTCAGGCAAAGTAGATCACTTTTCGTAATGTGAGTGTGTCTCATCTGATCAGTCAAAGGTCTTAGAACAGAAGCAGAGGTTTTTCTGGAGAAGGAAGAACTCTGCCTACACACTGAAACACACAAACTTCAACCTACCAGTCTACTGAACAGCCAAATGAACAAGTTCCTTAAAACTAACCCCCTTGACAAATAAAAAGATATATACAGAGATTGTACTGTGTCTCTCTTGAACAGGGACTCGTATACTTGTTCCACTAATTGGACTAAAAGTATCCAGGATCTCTAGAGAACATCAAGCAAGGCAGTTGTCAACATAATAAATACCATTCCCATTTGCCTAGGTATGTTAGACCTCCAAGTTGAATCCAGGTCCCAATTAATTTCAAAGTATTTTAATTGAAAACAATTATACTGGTTTTTGATGAGATTTTACTGCCCAATTTTCTCGGTCAATAATCACAGCAAGACCACAGCTTTCCATTCACACTCTTGAAGTCAAAGCAAATCCTCACTCTTGGTCCCCAGAATCCTGACCTTTTGATGTGTTCAGGATCCCGTGTTCTTTGGGGGGGGGGGGGCGGTGGGGTTATCAAGACAAGTTTTCTCTGCCAGTAGCTCTGACTGTCCTGGAACTCATTCTTTAGATCAAGATGGCCTCACATAGATCAGCCTGCCTCTGCCTCCCCAGTGATGAAATTAAAGGTGTGACCCACACACACACATTCTTATCACACCATTCTGTTTACACAAGGCAAATGTTTCATGGGCTTGTTAAATGTATCCCTTTCTCAAGGCATCTCTGCTAAAAATATCCCACGAAGCTATATGTACACTCAGTTTTGACACAGTTCTAAAACAACTTTTCTCATACACAGTTTTTGTGAGAATTCCATCATTTGGAAATGGCACTCATGACTTTTCAGTCACACAATTAATGGTTATCATATATTTTACATAACATCAGAATTTTAGCAAAGATTTCAGTCATTTTCCAAACTCTGAGTTTATTTGGGACTATTAAAAATACTTGTATCATTTTTCATCACACTTTAGAAGTATTTTCCCATATGCATAACTTATTTTGAATTCATATTATTTTTCATAGTTATACAAGTGGGCTCCCATGGGAAGAAATTACTAGAAAATACAGGGTTTTCTTTGCCCTGTGTCATTATTAACACCTTCCTGTTAGCAATTCAAGGAAGAAGAGGAAGAACAAAATAAGAAACAGATGGTCAGAGTATGTGTGGTGTACCTACTTCAGCAACATGAAAGATGGAACTACATTATGTGGAAATACTCCCACATAATGACGGCACAATGGTGTGCTGTGTTTCAGGTACTTGAAATCCTGGAAATTCTAAACAAAGAGGAACTCTTCCGAAACTACACCGTAAAGATTCCTGCAAACACTCACTCACTCCATAAAAGAAGCCACACCCTCCCAGACATGGACATTAGAAAAATGTGGATCTGGGCAGATGGGGAAGCCACATTCCAGAAGCCTCTAGAATGTGAAGGTGGAGCAGGTGCCTTCTGCTTTAAGGAAGTGAGAAATGACTTTGCTTCGACCTCCTTTTTCCAAATGAGCCTGCTCTCACTTCCCCAAGCCTGCCAACCCTGAATGCCTGAAGTACATACAGATGCCATATCCCTCTGTTCTTTCACTCTCCTTGAGAATTTTAGTAGTGAATGTCAGATGACTGGGTTCCAAACTAGGAGTGAGCTTTTAGTTTATGAAGTAGCAAACTAGAGCAGCATTTGAAGAAACTAGAGACTGGATTCAGGGCAGTTGCATGCTTGCAAAGTAGTTTACATAAAACAGACAGTCAAGTGACCTTTTGAATGTGTGCTTATGTGGTATGTGTGTATGTGTGAATATGCGGGTGTGTGTGTGTGTGTGTGTGTGTGTGTGTGTGTGTGTGTGTATTTCATGTGTGTATAGTTTCAAGTGTACTTGTGTGTCAGAGTGTTTGTAGGTTGAAAGTTAACCCTGGGTGTTTTCCTCAATTGCTCTCCACCTTTATTGTATGATTGATGGATGGATGGATGGATTGGATGGATGGATGGATGGATGGATGGATGGATGGATGGATGGATGGATGGATGGTAGGTAGCGGGGGTGGTTGGTTGGTTAGTTGGTTAGTTGGGTGGTTGAGACAGGGTCACTCACTAAACCAACATGGAGATCACTGATTTGGGATTTGTCTATGATGGCTGGTCAGCAGGCTCCAGTGATCTTTCTCTCTTGTCTACTCAATGCTGGGATCCCAGGGGGAATCCAGCAGTTCCTGGCTTTTATGTGGATGCTAAAGATCTGAATTCAGGTCCTCATGTTATGTAGAAAACACTTTACTGAACCATCTCCTTGGCAACCCCTGTAAAAGTCAAGTCACTCTCAGCCAGCAGTAAATTTACTCATCCAGTCTCACTGAGAATCTTCATATCTTTGCTATAGACAAGATTCAGAGGCAAAACATGAAATGCAAACCCCTTGCCTTTATAGGGCATGTAGTACAAGCAAAGCATGAATTATGAAACATTAAAAAGAGATTTAGTAGAGGCGCCAACTGTTACTGGAACTCAGAGCAAACTCCTAGCATGGGATTAAGATGCTGCCTTGAGTTTATACTTGCACTGAACTTTGCAGGATCTGCTAGAATAAACCAAGTGATGGAAAGTTAGCCATTTCAAGCAAGGATGCAGCATTTAACACAGTGGACTCTAGGACTGGTATAATAAAAACAACCACAATTGTACTTTGAAACAGAAGTCTGAGAGATATAAGAACTCTGAGAAGAGCTAGAGGACTTCCTGAAATTCAGATTTAACACTCCAGTTAAAACTTTTGCTTTAAAAAATTTTTTTTCCTCTGTTCACTTCTAGCATTACACTGAGGCACTTTCCATGTAGTCAATCACACACTGGATTGGCTATTCAGAAATGTCCTGGGATCTCTCAATTCCTATCTTCAGTGGATACTCTGGTCTTCATCCTATTAGTGTTGTAAATGGGCCATGCAGCTCATATTATCCTGTCCCTGTAATGGTAAAATACCAGCAAAGCCAGCTTTACACACCCTCTGACACATGCACATTTCAAAAATGTGGATTTGCACTGAGAAACAAGAGATGCGACATTCCAGAAGCCCTTAGAAATTCCAGGCAGAACAGGTTCCTCCTGGTTTAAGGAAATAACAAAATCTTTCCTTTGACCTCAATTCTTCAATTCATTCTTACCACTCCAGAACACTCCATAAAAAACTGAATTGCTATTGAAGGAGAATCTGTCTCCCCAATGCCACTATACTTACATACTAGGGCTCAGTGTAAGTAATAAGGCTCAATGGAGTGGAAAGACAGTACTGTTAATAAAGAGTGTCCCTTACAAATAAAAGTTCAAACCCGAGAACCCACACCGAACAACAATAAAAGCCGAGTGTGGTGAGATGTACTTGTAACCCCAGTGCTGGAGAGATGTGTGGATCAGTGAAAACAACTCTGTTTGGCAAATTTGAAGCCAGTGAGAGACCCTGCATCCAATAAGATGGATAGGATCTTGACAGCATTTGAGGTTGTCCTCTGGCATTCAGACAAATACACAAACACATACACAAACACAAAAAGAAAAGAAAGCTCAAAGTCCATTTTTGTCTTAATATTACTCAAAGTTTATATACTTTTTTAATATAAATCTGTAATGCTTCCTTTAATGACCCAATTTGGCCATGTATAATTTTAAAATCAATTATGAGTTAGAATATATTATTATATATAACTCATGCATTCTAACTTTCAAGAAATTCATTCATTAGTACTTTTAATATTCCTTATTATTTAGATATAATACAATATTTCAAAATTTTAAATCAAACAACTATCAATGAGTTATTTGTTCAGTAGATAATAGCCTTTTTATGTGTATGTATTGCCTGTATGCAAATATATGTACCACATGAACGCTTAGTGCCCACAGATAAGTGGAGGGTATTGGATCATGTGAAACTGTGGGATGGATGATTGTGAGCCACCACGTGGTTGCTGAGAACCAAATTCAGGTCCTTTGCAAGAACAGTAAGTGTTCCTAACTGCTGAGCTATCTCTCTAGAGTGAGTCTTTCTAAAATTCAGACTCCATTTAAAAATTGAATTTAAAATTTACTGTATAAACTTATTGGCTTTGTCACCTATGAAGTCCATTCATCCATTTCCAAAAATAAGCTACTCTAAATTGGCATTTCTAGAACTGGGTTTGGATTAGGGATGTTTTCTTCCATTTCCTCACCTGCTTCTGATACAAAGATACTTATCTCCTCGTGTTTAACCTGAGTGGCCTTAAAAAAACAATGCACATTAGAAAGAATAATCCCTGGCCACATTTTATATATTCAGACAATAGTCTGGTGATTCCTATCTCCATGAGAGAAACAACAGTGGAAAAGACAGACATAAGAACTGTCTTCCAAATGAGCAATATCACAGAGAAGTAAGGGCTAAGGATTATTTCTGCCATTTTTGTTTTGTTTTACTTGAAATGTTGATGTAGGTTTATGTTACACTGTTGCCAATACTGCAAAAACAAAGCCACACAATTACACAAACATACAAACAAAACTCATTAGCAGAGTTACAATATTTAACTAATTCCAAGAAAGGGTTTATATCAAAGGATAGGTACTCAAATGTGACAAGCTGTCTCCATTGGGTTAATGAGGAAGGTTTATTGCAGGGTTTCTCATGTTAAATCAGGGCGTTAGATCCAGCTTATTAAACACTTCCTGAGCACAGAACGCTACTAAGGTTCATCAGTGAAGGGTGCCGTTAAAGAAGGCAACACATCTGGAACACATCTCTTTATGAAGTTCTGTACATTCTAAACTGATCATACTCAAACAGATTGTGGAAAAGCCAATGGATCTTGAATAAACAACTTCTGGGAACAAGAGAGCACACTAACTCTAAAGAAGCCATTGCACATGTTGGTATACACTTGTATTTGGTATACACTAGATACAGAAGAGCTTGTCCTTCACCAAGTATGGATCAAGTTGTTTGGCAATGATCACAAGTTACTGGAAAATACCTCCTTTAGAGTTCTGCCACAGGAGGGTGATTCTCTTTGAAACTGACTTAGTACGAGGAAAGGTTAGACATGGCAAAAAATGAACCACTCTGGTAATTGCCATACACTGGCAATAAACATTGCACAGTGGTGTGAAAAGCACTGTATAAACCCCCACTATAAATACCCCTGAGAAGTCCAACATGCCTGGGAAACTGGGATATGGCAATTTGTCATAAACAGTTGGCATCATCAAGTCTTCTAGTAACTACTGGGATGAAGCACACCTCTAGGAGCTGGAAATGCTTAGAGAGCCAGGAAACAGGCTATGTTTTCAGCAGTGTGCTGGCAGACAAAAAGGCTCAGGAAATGAAGTAGTTTTCCAGAAGAGGCCATCTTTAAAGAAATGTAGGAGATTTATGAAAGAAGGTCTTGCTTCAGTGGTAGGACAGGAGACGAAGTAATTCGCAGAGACGTGAAGAAAAGAAAATATTAGGAGATAAATGAATTTCAGATATAAGAAAGAAGCCTAATTGTTGAATATTAAAGATTTCTTACTACAACCCCCAAAATGCTGGACTGGAAAACAGTTATATTTCCTACTGCACAGAAGAAATGCCCCCCAGTCAGGTCTGAGCTAAGGCAGAAGTTTAGAATTCAACAATTCCAGTAATAAAAATGGACTCTGAAAAATATTATAAAACAGGCTGAAAGGGTAATATCCAGTTCAGCAATCAACTATTTTTGTCTCTGGGATTATTATTCATCTAGTTTAATCACTGACTTAAATATACTGTAAAATATACACATGTATGCAACTAGCCTACTAAAGGGTTTCATGATAGCCAAGTTCAACACTATTCCTGGACTTTTATGGCATCAACCTTTAAGTACATTTTCTGCTGACACACTTTGACATTGATTAACACATCACTTAAATAGACGAATGGGTGAATAAAAGTTAAAACAAACTACACTTTCTCCTTTTCATGGCATAAGAACATGATTCACAACTGTATCTGACGTTGACTTTTCTTGAGCAAGTTACTCAAAGCTCTGTGAGAAACCTCCCAGAGGATGAACTACACTTCTCCATTTCTCCAAAAATGGAATAGAATGTATGGCTGAACAGCCTATGCATAAAGAAACACGTTATCAAAACTATACGTGTTTATGGTGCACTTTCACTAACAAATGAAAATTTACAGTAGGTGGAGTCAGGGAATTGAGGGGATGGCACTGAAGCTTTGTATTATTTGAGGAAAGCAAAGAGACGATGGGAATATCAGCCTTGCACATACTCCATCACCTTTCCCACTTGCCCAAGATTCAAGAGCAGCAGCATTGAAGATAAAGGAAACAGGATGAGTATACAATGATGTTGCCATGTCTGGTCCATTAAGACACCAAAAGAAGACACGCCCTTGGATGGTGAGACTGCCCAGAGGGTAGAGTACTTACAGGTAAGCCTTACAACCCATGGGGAGGGAGACAACCAACTTCCAGGATTTGTTCTCTGGCTTCCACAAAAGCACACATATCACTACTCAATATAATAGTTTAAAATATACAGAGGGGTATTATATAGATAGAATGATTTTAAGAAACGAACAGAAAATACCCGGGCAGTAGTGGTGCACACCTTTAATCCCAGCACTGGGGAGACAGAGGCAGGCAGATCTCTGTGAGTTTGAGGCCAGCCTGGCCTACAGAGCTAGTTCCAGGACAGGTTGCAGAGCAATACAGAGAAACCCTGTCTCAAAAAAAAAAAAAAAAAAAAAAAAAAAAAAAAAAAGGAAAGAAAGAAAAGAAAAGAAAAGGAAAGAAAAGAAAAGAAAAAAACAGAAAAATCAGAGAATACACTCTTTTGAACCATGTTATAAAAAGCATCATCTGGTCTATATAGGAGTACAGGCCATGGTGGAGAAACACAAACTTCCTCATCATTACTATCGGCTGGAAATTGACTTTTCAGTCTTAGAAGAAATACATAACATAAGAAAAAGGTGCTTTGTTTGCCAAAGATCCAGAGACACCTTCATTTTTAAAGCTTTCTTAGAGTGGCTTTCTTTGGAGGAACAAGTCATTAGGATGAGGGTACAGACTCTTAATTCTTCTTTTTTAAATATCTATTTACTTCATTGAATGTTATGTGTGTGTGCCTCAGTGTATGTATATGTACACGTAGAATCCAGCAGAGGTCAGAAGAGAAGGTTAGATGCTCTGGAATAGAAGTTATGAGATGCATCGTGGATGCTGGGAACCAAACCCTGGTCCTGTACAAGAGCAGCATGTTCTTTTAACCACTGAACCACTTCTCCAGACACTAGGCATTCAGTTATTTATTCATTAACTTAGCTAGCCAGTATTTACTGAATATCTATGAGTTAGGCAGTAGGTAGTTTGTAATGATTTGATATTGGGCCGATTCCAAAATGCACATACAATTAAAAGCTGCTCTATGTGGCACACAGTAGAAGAACCCATAACTAAACAATACATAACAGGACAACTGACTTAGCACAGAAAACCAAGAGATGTAACTTAAACCTGAATATCTGAATTAGAGACGGGAGGGGAAAGGACAAAGTAGAGGACAGACAAGAGTTATGCTAAAGGACACACAGGAAATAAACACATAGATGTGACTCAGGAAAGGAGTGTAGATTTTATCTAAACTTCCTGCAGGAGTAACGCTTTGAGACTACTCCACATTCGAGATGCCGTGGCTATATACATAGCGTCAATAATTAGTCCAATTTTATTACACTCTTTAAACTGTGAGTATGTTGTCAATAATGCAAGATCTAAAGGCATATTCAAAGTTCAAAGTAATGTGGCCAAACAACTTCACCTTCAATGACTAAGAAGAGATATTATTAATAATATTAATATCATATGGATGATCTTTGTAAGAATAGGTGGCCACTGTCATTTCTCCTTTTAATGTATTGCACGGGGAAACAGTTAAACTGTAAAGTAAACAAGAATAATTCGTAGTCTGGTGAAGCTGCGGATGGCCAGTTTTACATCTTCATAATTATCTTCAGCTCCAAATCAAGGCATGCTTCGTTTTCACTCACCCTCCCCTTGTTCCCATGGCTTCACTCAGCCCATAGTTCATTATTTATTGTTAAGTGACACTCTTGCTTAGTGAAGATCATATTGCTGATTAAAACTCTTGTCCTTTACATAAAGCTAGTACATGTTGTCACTACCCAGTAGAGAAATCAAGCAGAAGCTGTTAGTCATATAGTAGCCAAGGTTACATTATCAAAATGATACACCTGTGACATTTAATCCACAACCAAACTGCAAAGAGATCAACTGGCTGAGAGACGGACTGATTTGCCCTGGCTATGCTGGAAATCACTCCACTCAGACAAGAATACAAAATCTGATTTAATAAGCTTTTGCTCTGTAATGACTTAGGCAAGCACTGTCAACAACATATAGATATATAAAAATCTTTTAATTCAACTAACCTGAAAGTAATTTTACTTGGTTATTGAAATTCATATCTATTGTTTATACAATTTCTTTCCAGGCACTGTAATATACTTCTGGGCTGTCATTTTGAATAGATAGGCTCAAAGTCAACTCTGATGTTTCCCTTTATGGTCGTAAAATAAAGAAATGCATTTTAAACATTCAATGTTTCTCTAAAAAGTCTCTCTCACTTTATATGTCTCTAAAAACATATCCCTCGCTTTATATTTGGCCATTACATATAGGCTGCATCTCTGCAAAAGACCTTCAGATTCTATTTTGTACCACAGCACAAACTGCAGTGTATACCAACACACCCACACATACACGCCCATGTGCATGCACATATGTTCATTTAAAGCGCAGATAGATCATGCTACTATTAGTAATACAGTTTCCTACCAGGAAATAGCAAATTGATCTTTAAAAGTGTTTCAACTGTTCTGAAAACTTTGCCTCAGGCCCAACATCATTGCACTATGTTCATGGCAAGTGATATAAGAAGAACAGCCAATGTGTCATTTGTATATATGTAAGAACTTGAGATGAAATCTAATCTATCCAACAAATCTATCAATTTTCAAATAAAAAATTATTTCTTAGAGAGCATGCATATACACAATAATACAGTGTTATATTCTATCAATGTTCATCAATACTATTATTTTACACCTTCTCACACTTTTGGGGTTAAGAGACCCAAAAATGTTTAAGTAAAAAAATAGTTACCACCCTAACATAAAGAGATGGTGAACCAAACAGTTGCTACTGCTGGCCAAAACAGTGCCTTAATGTGATGTGACAGCATTTAAGCAGTTTGAGTACCATGTCCCTACAAGTACTTTATCCTCTAGAAGTCCAAAGGTAAACTGCTTAGTAAAAGACATACAGATTTACCCTCTCCGGTACAGAAATATTGACCATTACCTTCAACTGGTCGAATATTTAGCAGCATCCTAATCTTATCTACACTCTGTCTTCTTTACTGTTCTCTAGTCCAGGAGATGTTGTGTCTTAGGTCTTGTTATCCACAATTTACTACTCCTACTACCGCTGAAATAAGTCAGTTTGACCTACCCACTGAAGACTTAACAAAATCTAGCATGAAATATCACTGTCATGCAGGGAACCTCTGAATGCCTCACTTGACCTGTGATCTCAACCTATCATGGGCTATTAATTCTATATTTAAGTATGCACATCATATGCCTTCAAACTTCCCATAAGCTCCTGACGGGTAGGATGAGCAGGATGTATAGAAGAAAGTCCCTGTGTACCACAAAACTGTCAAGACAACCCACTGCTCAATACTGGCCTTTAATATGAATACCATAATGACTAATAAAGTACAATAAAAGGCAAATAACTGCTACTATTAAGGTCATAAATGCTTCATTTTCTACTTCAGGAATTGGATATCAACTAACAGTCTATAGTATAAAGAAAGCATAGCTTTAAAATAAGAAGCAGCGACCAATTCCGAAGATATTAACACTATTCAATAAATATAACTTACAATATCACAGTAATGGAATTCTCTCTATGTGCTGCTGTGTAATACAGCCTTGCTATGGCACTAAACTCAGTGTTTTAATGTGTGTAGCCAGAGTCCACCTGACATCAAGACTCTCCAACACTGCAAATGCTGCAAATGTCTCTGAAACTAGCAGGTAGGTGTGTGTGTGTGTGTGTGTGTGTGTGTGTGTGTGTGTGTGTGTGTATGTATATATATATATATATATATATATATATATATATATATATATATGGAGCCCTTACCTCTGTTCAAATGAACAGGACTATTACAGAAAGCTGTGAAAGAAAGGAAGAAAAAAAGAAGGAAGGAAGGAAAGAAAGAAAGAAAGAAAGAAAGAAAGAAAGAAAGAAAGAAAGAAAACCATTATATTTGGCAGTATTAAGGAAAATTCAGCTTAAGGTCCCACAATCACAGTCAAATTAGCATTTCTATAGAAACATCGGTTGTTACTTCAAAGGGCATAACAAATTTGCTAAGATACTCTGCTCTTGTACAGGACCAGGGTTTGGTTCCCAGCATCCACAATGCATCTCATAACTTCTATTCCAGAGCATCTAACACTGTCCCAACTCAAATTATGACCCTGTACTTGGCACCTATTTGAAGCAAACACAAAGAGAAACCAAAACCGCCTAATAATTCTATAGCCCAGATGAAGAGTACTCTGGGTCATCCCCAGTAACTAGGTTTTAAAGAGCCGGTCGTTGTCAACATAAACTCACTTAGCTGCTTCTTCCCCATCCTCCCTGGGGCTTTTTAATAACATCTCTTCATGGAAAATAGGTGAATATTCTTTGAACAGTCCTTATGGGAAAGGAAGAATAGGGGGTGTGTGTTACATTCCAGGGGGAAAGTGCTCAGCTGCCACGGTTTCTCTTGTGAAAGCAGGCAGGTTTTCTGTCCTGTGATGCTGGTGGGGACCTTAGGAGGCAAGAGGAACGAACAGACAGCCAGGACACCAAAACATCAGAACAGGATCCATGACCTCCAAGAAGCACTTCTACCTGTACAGATCAGAGTGGATTTCAGACTTCCTTCTTTCGTTTTACACAGCATATTCTACAAGAAGGTAAAAACAGAATTGCTTCCCGTTCCGAGCGGGAGGGGCCGAGCGTACACAGAAGGGAACCCCGCAACTCTGCCATAAATAGCCTTTCTTCTCACTCGGGATACTAGCCCCCTTTGCATGAGCAAGGCGCAGCTTCCTCGCAGTAGCGCCATTCACAAATCCCTCGGTCGCCCCTTTGCGCACGCTCCCTGGGCGCTGGCACTGTGTGAGAGAGTCCCTAAGACAGGAGCCAAAAGGTGAGGGGCCTGGCAGCCACCTGCTGTCAGCGCGGGGCTCACTTTCCGCCGGGGTGACTGGGCTGGAGAACACACGCAGGAGCAGCCCCACGCCCGCACCCGGCGAGCCCCGGCTGCGCCACAAAGCAATCTGTCCACTCTGCGTGGCGGGCTCGGGAGGCAAGGGCGAGCGGCGGTCGGCGGGCGAGCGAGCGGCACGGGCTTCCCGCCTGCCCCACCGCACCGTCCCCGCCCCGGCCCCAGTGCACAACTCCAGCACGGAGACCCCCACCCACACACACGCCCAGGTTTCAGGGGCGGGCCACGCCGCGCAGTGCCCACGCCCGCCGGGCGAGTCCCCCCGCAGGGCCCGCGGCCGAGCCCGGCCGAGTCACCCGGGCGCTCAGCCCAGGCCCGTGCGAGCCGGACGCCCCGCGCTGCTACCTGGAGCTGCGGGCTGGTCCCGACGCGGCGTCCACTCCCGCTCGGTCGTTCGGCCGCGATCTTCAGCACTCCTCCCGCCGCTCCCGCCTGCGCCACCGCAGCTGCTCCGCCAGAGCTTCGCAGTCAGTCATGATGAGCTCTCGAGAATGGGTGCGGGCGGGGCGCGCGGCGGCCGCGGGTGGGCGGCGGTGTGCGCAGCGGGGCCGCGGGGCGGCTGCAGCGAGCGTGCGCCTCCCGGGCAGGCCGCGCTCCCGGCGGCAGGAGGCGGCGACGCGGCCTCCGAGCGAGCCGGTGACAGAGTCGGGCCGGGCGGGGGCAGCCCGAGGGCGGCGCTGGCCAACCGCGTCGCTGGCTTCCGCGCACGCAGCCTGGCGCGGCGACACGCGCACACCCGCGGCCGAGTCGGGGGAGGGAGCGGAGCCCGCGGTGCGCCCGAGCCCCGCGCGCTGCTGCGAGTCTCCTGGGCAGGTCGGGCTGCGCGGCGGGACGCTGGAGGCTCGGAAAGCCCTGCGCCCGGGCTCTCTGAAACGCGGATGTTGTCTTTCCCCTCCTGGAAATAGGGGTAATTGCGATGCTCTGTCCCGGTTTTCCCGTGTCACCCGCCCCGCAATCGTCCTGACAACTCTCTGGCTAACAAGGTAACAAGCAGCCAGCCTCCTTTTCCTTTAAACAGGTCCCGCCTCCCGGTTATGGTTTGTGGCGGTCAATTGTAAGAATGGAAGCCAGACGGCCTTGGGACTGGCTGGGAGTGGACTCCTGTTCCTACACACGTGGTCCAGGGAAGCATTCCAGAGTCAGTGACCAGTTTGACACCGTTTGACTAATGGCCCCTTGCAGAAAATTTGCCACTTTAGAGATGAAAAAGACTTCTGATGCGTGGTGCAGATGTTTACCTAATTTATTTTCTGGTGACCCTGCCTCCCCTTGCACCGCCTCATTTCCTTTAAGGATGTATTGGGCCTTGAGCGGTTTTCCAAACACCCTCTTCTTCATCTCCATTCCTAATATGTATGCCTTTAGCAGACAGTGCAACACATGGAAATCATTTGACTATGAGAGACATTTAACCCACCCTACTAGAATATAGGACCATTTAGAGATATACATCTAGAATACATACATACATGTATGTAATATATATATACATACATACATACATGTATGTAATATATATATACATATATATATATATATATATCATACAGCAGAGTTCATTTATTGGCCCCTTATATAAGCTTCTTCCTAAAGGTACAAGGTCTTCATGGTCAGCTATACTACTTTATTAGGAAACAGCGAGTAAAGTCAACCTGCATTTCTTTCAAGTACGTGTTCATATTTGTGTGCATGTTCTGCCTGACTTCTGTGATGTATCTGAGGAGGTGGAGGAGAGGCAGTCAAAGTGTGCCTTTTGAATGACTCTCTTTGTGATTGATGTATATTCTTCTATGAGAATAACTCTACTGTTTATTATTATTATTATTATTATTATCATTATTATTATTATTATTATTGGACAAAACCAGAGACTCGAAAGGGAGGCTAATAGCAAGATTGACACCGCACTTTTCTTCTTGTGTGGCTTAATGACAGTTACATATTTAACATTTTTGTCAATGTGCATGCTTGCACACATGCAAATGTCGTGGGGTTCCCTTGTAGTAAAAGGCCCAGGAGTCTACATGTATGCTTCCTCATGTGGCAGCATACATCTTTGGGTTCTGGGATCCTAGCTCATGCTTGCACAAGCAGCACTTTAGTCACTGAGCCATCTCCCCAGACCCAAGCTTTTATATTTTACCTTTCTCAAGGTGATGCTCCCGTGCCCAACTCTTCCATGTCTCATGAGTCTTTGAGAGTGGTTCAGACATAGCATCAAGACCTAATGAAGACACAGCCAGGATGCTCTCACCCTACTGTCCATCCGAAACTGCAACATCAGTCACAAATCTAAAGCATTTGCTTAGAACTTTGGATGATTATTAACGAGCTGACCTAACACCCTCTAGTGTCCCCTGTCCTTGCCTTTCAATGTAAGAGCTGTAAAAAGTGCTCCCTTTTAGGGAATAGGCAAGGACTTTACAAGTCAGAAAATACTTGAACTCATAGATGGAAAACTTAGGAAAGTTTCCACCACAGTCTGTAGTAGAAAAAATCTGTGGTTACTCTAAAAGGCAGTTTTACAGAACTGTTACTTCTAAACATCTTCAACTGGTGAGTTATGAGCTGTCCGTAGATATTAGCTGTAAATAGATTTTTTTTAAAGTTTTGTCCACTTTTTGAAGGATAGTGCTTAATCACAAGGGGCAAGTTCTGACCATTGTATTAACCTGATTCTGTTTACCTTATTATGCTCAATAGTGATTATTATTCTACAATGCATACCTTGAAACTATATGAGATATTTTAAGGGCATTTTGATAACTACAGATGACTGCAGTTTTCACACTCACAAATTGTACTCATAATGAGTGAGAACCATAGCAATCTGTCAGTTTGTTTTTTTTCCATTAAGACATTAAAGTCAACATTTTTCTTTCTTTATGAATTTTTCCCAAATAAATGTTAGAATTCATATGCACTAGACTAAAAGACATATGAAATGCCCTAAAACACACTTCTGTAAAGTTGATTCGTTTTTTGTTTTTCTTATTAAGAAAGAGTCTATGTGGAAACCTCATTTATAAATTCTAATGGACACTTGAGAAGGTTAGTAAATGAATTATTCTCTTTTAAGATTGCTACATCTTTCAAGTAGAATTTCCCAGTTGCAACACATTCAATGCTATAATTTTTGTTGTGATAGAAAAACAGAAAGCTAATGACTCTTTCCGGTTTGTTCATTTTCATCTCTTATGTGCTTGCTGCTGTTAGGCTCCCAAGTGTATCTAACTGGCACGTTGAATGAAGATTTGGCATTGCAGTATTTGATGAAAGCAGAAAAATTAGGTTGCCAGTTACATACATGCCCCTTATGTGCGCTGCAGTCCCACCACAGAGATGAACCAAATTAGAAATTCCTAAGTAGCACCACTAAAACCTAAAAGTAGGGCTGAGAAGAGATAATAGAGGGATTTTCTTTCTTTCTTTCTTTCTTTCTAACTCCATCACCAGTCATAAACCTTAATAGATTTGCAAAACAATGTGGATAAAAAAATGAAAAATAAACCGGTGATTTGGACAGTAGACAAGTGCTTGCTACTTTGTACAGGGACCTGAATTTGATCCCCAGCATTCACAGAAAAGCCAGAGATGGACAGCAGTGTGCACCTGTAATTCCAGTGCAGGAGAGATAAAGACAAAAGGATCTTGGGGTTTGCTGGCCAGCCTGTCTAAGGAAATCTTTGCACTCCAGGTTCTTTGAGGTTTCACTGTCTGGGGGAATATGGTGGAAAGCAAATGAGGAAGACACCTGGCATCAACCTCTGGCCTCCACATACAGACATACATGTGCACACACGAAGTTTAAATGATTTTGCAACTATTTTTTCTGTCCTAGTTATTGTTCTTTATGATGACTGTTACTCCGTGAAAGCTGCCTGTGGGTAACTGGGGAGAACAGCATTCATGCAGCGCGGGGCTGGAACAGAAATTGGCTCAGGACATGAGTGGATAAAGCATGAGATTGACTCAACTACAGTTCTGGGTACAGAGAGCATCAAAACTGTGACCGTAATGTGGAAACACGTTCATTGGGATAATGCACAGTAGACAAGAAAAAAATAGTTTCATAAGCATAGCAATGGTGACTATTGCTTAGTAAATTGTCTGTGTGTGAAGAGACAGAGTGAGAGAAGGAGAAGGAGGGAGGGATGTAGAGAAGGAGGGAGAGAGATTAACACAACAGCAGGTTCTATTCATGAAGAAAACTAGACAGAAACTAAACTCGGGTCTGCACATTAAACACTGTGTGAGCTGTCTTTGCTGTCCAAGGCATCAACACCCAGGATTGGGAGCAATACTCCCCTTCCCCCAGGCTCCCACCTACCACTGGATTCTTGGCATACCAAAGGAAGAGGTAGTAAACAGAAAACTTTGTGGATATCTCTAGCCCAGCAAACAGAGGATCCTGAATTTGCAGGAGAGGATCCCAGTTTAGGGTGCGAAAATAGTTAAGGTGGGGGAAAGTACAAACACAAATAACCTTTGAGGGTATGCCTCTGCAGGTAATGTTTATTATATCTGAAAAATCCTCACAAGCAGATGCACCATTACCAACTCTTTTATGTTATTTCCTTACATTTGTTTCTGATTTCTAATTCTTCTGATGAGGTATTTGACCAGCTAACTTCAGGATTCCTTGCCTCCTCCTGACATAATTATCATGTTTGAATCATGTATTTTGTATGATCACAATAGTTTTTTAAATTTACCAAATTAAGAGTTAATTATTTAATATTATCTATGAGTCATATCCAACAAAGTGTACTTTGAGTTTGTCTGTTCTGTATTGTCCTAGCACCCATATAATAATACACATTTCATTGAAACGTAGTCTTAACACATCATAAAGTATCAGCTAAGTCATTCCTAAGAACAGTATCTTGATAAAATATGACGCTAACACTAAACATAAGTATAGATACAAGTATAGCAATAGCAAAAGTAAAACTTCAAAAGAGAAGGTATTTGTACTACTTAAATATAAGATAGGTAAAGAAAACTAATAGAATAGTCTAAGCCACATTAAACCAGTAGTAAGGAAAGCTGGAAACTGGTTTTTACCATCTGTCAGCTCCTATACTGGCAGCTTCACAAATGAGATTTCTTTTGAACAAAACATCACAGCAGGAGCTACAGACATGTGAATTGTAATTAAAATGTGAAAATGCATTTCCCAGTTATTGTCATTTATGGAAAATATATTGTGAAATCTAGATTTATCAAATTATATCAAATTTAAGCCATTTTGATTTTCCGAATCTATTCACTATTTCGTGAGAGTTTTGGTGCTAAGGATGAATGTGTTGGTCTTTACAAAGCATGTTTTTTCTTAGGTCTGTTGTACTCTCTAATGAGGGTCAGCTATCTTCTGATCACTCAAGTACAGAAGATGAAGGGAAACAGTTTTCATATTTTTTTATAGTCAGTGTAGACCTGATAAGAACAAATGTCATTTCTTTACATTTATCTAATACTATTTTATAAATAAAATAATTTTATATAAATAAAACTAATCCCCTTAAAAATATAAAACCAAATGAGATCTTTAACCCTGTAACAAAAAAAATGCCTCCCTTTTATATCTGAGAGAATGAGAATATTCTAGTTTCTTAGTTTTTCTGTTTCCAGCAAACCAAATGCACAGCACATGACATGTAACTCTGCTACACACATTGGCTATGTATTCAAGAACAGCAATAAAGTATTGTGTTCCAAATTGTTAATATATTAAACAAGTTTGAAATAGCATGATTATATTTAAAAAGATTTAATCCCCATTCTTAGTATATGAGTCTTTCTAGGAAATCCAGGTTATTTTGAAAGGTAGTCCATATTCTTGGCATTTGTTAATATGGAATTTATTATGTACATTTGCATTTTATATTCAAACAGATTGGCGCTCCGAACCTAGCGAGTGCAACAATGCTTTCTTCCTAGCACATTGCTTCCAATTTTCCTCCAAACATTAGCATTATTAAGAGAAGACTGGGGCTGGAGAGATGGTTCAACCGTCAAGAGTGCAAATTCTTCTTACAGAGAACCAGAACTGGGTTACCAGGGCCATGCCAGACCACGCAAACTGCCAATATGTAACCCTAGTTCCAGAGGGTCTGATCTGCTAGCCTCTGTGTGTACCTGCACTCATTGGCACACACCCACACAGAGGATACACAGACATTTACATAATCAAAAGAATAAAAATAAAATCTGTACTGTACATTGGGGTAGGAGTTTGTCACTAAATCACACGTTTCAAAAACATTCCTCACCCATTCCTCATGTCCCAAACTTTTTATAGTATGGCATAAGAACTGTGAGTGCTGTGGCTCAGGTCTCCTCCACTTCAACTGTAGTGGACTAGACCTCAGCCAAAGAAAGCTGGTGACAATGGTGTGTGACCTCCGAGCTCTATAATCACCATCCACTCTGTCACTGGACACTTAGGACACCTGCTCTTGGGTTGTAACTACCTACTGTAACAAAATAAGTGGAGACCTGATGTCCCCAGTATTCAGCACCATCTGACGGGTGCCATATATGCCAATTTGCCAGCTATTTATGAGACAGAGCCTCAGTGTCCTCATTTGTGCCCTCCAGTTAGCAATGTGAAGTAGAAATTAGCTGTATTAGGTCCTATTGCTGTGTACATGTCTCACTAGTATACATAGTACTCTAAGGTGATACCAGCTCATTGGATCACAGTTCTGTAGGTTGGAAATCTAGTAAGGCCTGGCCACATCTCTATGAAGTCAGAAATCTGAGTATTGTATAGACAGGTTCTCATGCTGAGTCTGAGGTACACAGCTACATCCAAACTCATTCTCCTGGCAGAATCACGTTCCTTGTGTTTCAGACACAGAGACCTTTGTTTTCCAAGAAACGTGGCTCTTTACCTAGCAAGAAAAGCTCAAATACCCACAGTATGCATCTTAAACTTCCTTTTATTCCTCCAATGAGAGAAAATTCTGCCTTTACAAGAATCTTGTGATTATGATAGGAGATTGAGAAAATATTTTTATCTTAGGCTGTCTGTGAATATAGTATTACTAATCACCTGACCAAAATCATTATATGTGCAGGCTCTATCTACATTTAGCATGGGGATGAATATGCAAACATGAGGATTATTAGAGGTTATCACAGTTCTGCCAATCTCCTTCTCTGCTGCCCTTAAACACCACTGGACCATAAACCAAAGGTGAGCTCATGAAAGATTTGCCCAACATTGTATTCCAGAAGCACTGTATTAGGGCTGAGGAGTGGTCTTGCCATTGTAGATTTACTCTTTTGTTCACAATTTGTGTGTAATCGGGGTGTATTATTAATTTTTTATCTGAAAGACTTTGTTTTTCTTTAAACTATTGGTAGTCTCTCGTCCCTGGTCATCCTTTAAAAGTTGTCTTTTCTTTCTGGATTGACTTAAAAATGGTAATTGTAGCTATCCATGGAACAATTCAATCAAATAATATGAACTCTTAAGAGTTCCTTCAAATCTATATTAATTGTATTGCCTTCTAAGCACTGTTATGTTGGTTAATAGCCGTAAAACATCTTCATCTTCATTTAGACCATCAGAAAAGTCAAGCTTGAAGGGACACTAGGCATTCAACAAATTTGCTATTAAATGCACTAAATAAGTCCAACCCGAGGGACAGAAAATAGAAAAGTAAGCGTTTACCACAACTAGCCAAGATATAGAGTGAGAGACTGAAGAACATAGATAACACAACTTCCTCAAAGGCTGCTGAGGAAGAGGGAGTTCAAAAGCCCGGGCTGGTGAATTACCATGAGGAATATTATTTTCTTGACAGCAGGGCAGCTGTTGCAGCACAAGCCGGACCAAATCTTTGTAAGGAGAAAGGAATTGGAAACAAAATCTTATGCCAAGCAATGGAGATAGTGGCAACTGTTAACCAATCGAGAGGAAGAGACCTTTTATCTAAGAGTATAGTGATGGGGAATGACTTCTGTATGCTGTGAATGTATGTTTCTCTTATTGGTTGACGAATAAAGCTGTTTTCTCCAGGTGACAGGAAGGATGCAGCCAGGCAGAAAGTATAGGCAAGGCTACCACACTAGGAGAAGTCTGGGAAGTGGAATTCAGAGAGTGAGTCACCAAGGAGATGCCATGAAGCTACCAGGAATGTAGGATGCCAAAACATTCTCCAGTAAGCCAAGACTATGTGGACATACATAGATTAATAAAAATGGGTTAATAATTAAGAGAGAGCTAGCCAATAAGAAGCCTGGGTCATGGTCAAACCGTTTATGATTAATATAAGCTTCTGTGTATTTATTTGGGGCTAAACAGCTGCAGGAGCAGAGCAGGCAGGACAGAAACTTCCATGCACAATAGTGCATGCCCTTAATAACAGGATTCAGAAGGCTGAGGCAAGATTATCTCTGAATTTAAGCTCTATATAGTGAGTGCAAGAACACCCAAGGCTACATAGCAAGACCTGTCTCGAGAAAATAAAAAGAAAGAAAGAAAACTTATGTTGCATGAACCTTTCAAAGAACCATATTTAAAAAACTAACTTATAAAAATGTTGCCATTGACCTAGTTGTGAAGAGAATTTGAATGCAACCCCGCTGCAATGCAAAGGGGGGCACGTGAACATTCATGGAAATCACAGTCCAGAAATACACACTTCAGACATCCCGGCAGTTAACTCTTGGTCCTCCTTTCATTTTGATGAACTCTGCACTGCAGTGATTTTCTACTACATTGAACTCATGGATAGTAAGTATTTCTTAGCATGTTCTTGCCTTAGGACTAGCCAGGAGCCTTCATGACATTTAGAAGAAAGAAGTACAGCTGTTTCATTCCATCTGAAGTTCTGTACAGGGAACCAGATGCTGTTTCAACTTGAATTATTGCTGTAGATCACCCTGATGGCCAAGAATCTTTGGGTCCTGCAACATGTCCTCTATCTTGTTCTGGGTAAGCACCATTGTGAGGTGTACCATAGTCTCCATCATACATCACTTATATCATTGAGGCTGGGGGTGACAAGAGATAGATGTAAGTGCACAGCATCGACTAGGGTCAAAACTATCAGCTAACCTCCATGGACAGTCTGTCATCTTCCCTCCCCCAACCATTTCTCTTGATCATCAGTGGCTTCGAGCTTACTGTAGGTAGAGTGGCATAGGACTTCCATATGCATCTTCAGTCCCACAATTGCCTAAGGTCCAATCTGCGGTTTTAAATATGTATCCCATTCTATATTATCTCTGCTTCTATGATGAAATATGCCCATACATATATATATATATAGCAGTATGCACTTCTCTGATGAGTCCATGTATAGGCTCAGAATCTCAGTACCATCTGAATGACAATAGATGTTTAAGTTTACATCTTCAGCATGAGATTCTTACATGTCTGTATGATCACTTACACTTCTTACATTAAAATGCATCTCAAAGTTAATGTATATAATGACTTTCAGAGGGGCTAGAGAGATGACTCTGGTTACAAGGACTTTTCCCTGTTGTGGAGGATGGGGCTTTGCTTCCCACCACCTACATATAAGCTACAATCATCCATAACTCCAGTTCCAGAGGATATAATACCCATAGGCACACATGTGGTATGCAACATGCATTCAGGCAAAAACACTTATACACATGAAATAAGACAAGTCTGTTATTTTGTTTTTATTTTTTAGAAAAGACTTCCAGAATTCCTCTCAAAATTCTGCTACATATATATGGTGGTATTCACCATCTTAGTCAATGGTGATTTTATTCTTCCTGTGCCTTTTTCTTTTCTCTTATGATATATGTACAACGTGTCTGAAAATATTGTCTTCACCCTTACACTGTATAGAATAGCTAACAGCTTCTCAAAAGTTCTAGTGCCATCACCTGGTCTAAACCATGATCGTCTTTCACTTAGATGTACAATGGAGCTGTAATTGCCTTCTTCCTCCATTGCCCTTTCTGTATATACTCAATTAGCTGAGTCATAATGGGTAATTTGAAACATTTCATGCCATATTTCTCCTCAGAATCTCTATATTGTACCCTAACTAACTAATCAGAATGATCTATAGATTCAGCATCCCAGCACCTTCCTCCAACCATCATCATAATTATGGAGTATTGCTAGAGCTCTCTGCAGGTTCTTTTCCAGGGCCTAAGCAGAGGTCCTACATTTCTTCAGGCTGAACTTACAAGACTCTTATTGAGCCCATCTTTGGCCATTGTATCTGAAATAGGTACTTTATCCCCCTATATACAACTACTTACCTATCCAAAACATACTATATTCTGAATATTTATTCTTACATATTATTTGTTTTCCCATGAATGTAAAAGACACTGAGGGCCTAGATATTTGTGTTTTTTTCTCTCTGCCTTCTGGAGTGCCTTGCACATAGTGACCCTCAATAAATGTATTGTTAAATGTATTGTTAAATGGATACACCAAATAAAAAACACCAAAAACTCTATTTAATAATGAAAGCTGATATAGGGAAAGGAGACTAAAACTATTACCGTTTTGAACACCTCTTTAAATATCTTGGTGTGAAGAATTTTCTAATAAATCTCAGTATTATAAGGTATTCACTAGCTAAAATATGTGTTCTATGATTCCAAATGCTTGTTCGCTCATTCATTCATTCATTCAACATACTAGTCAGGGTTTGCCAGAGAAACATAGAAAAACATAGCCTCCCCCCCCCATATGGATGAAGTACTATTGCCAGTGATCTGACTTTTAGGGCATGATAATATAGTCTCATAAATCATATAGAACTATTAACAACAGCTTACAGGATTGCATATAGTATCTTGTGACTAAAAGGAACCTAATTCATTTAATGACATGTAAGAAACCAGAACATATGAAGAGATTTATCGTGTGTATTATATCATAGGATTACAGTGGGCCAGAGGTCTCAAACCTGCAAACTGAAACCTAGAGAACCATAAAAACTGATGGTATACTTCAGTGCAAATCTAAAGACCTAAGGTCCAGAGACAAAGCCATTTAAGAACAGGAAAAACAAATTTCCAAGCCTACACAGCATTCTATCTCTTTTCTGCCTTTCTGTTCCATTTGAGCCATAAAAAAATTTGTATCATGCCTATCACATGAGCAAAAATAACCAAAGATATCCCTATAGACCTACCCAGAAACAACTTTGGGATTTCAGAAGCCCTTCCTAAATTGGGTGTTGTAGTTTTCTGATGACCTTAAACACAGAGTGTGAAAATAAAATGAAGTACAGCATAACATCCCTTCTACAAGCAGCACATAGGACTGTAGGTCCCATGAGATTGTAATGGAGCTAGGAATTTGTATCTATGGGGTGACTTCTGTGTCATGGCAATTCTGTCACAACCATGGCTCATGTAGGAAGGGGATTCTGTTGTGAACATTGAACATGCATGTCATATTGCTCATCAAATATTGCAGTCTGTATATATACAATACCTGATATTTGATGATGATACTAAACCTCTATGCTGCTGTTTTGTGTACACACACACACACACACACACACACACACACACATACACACACAGACACATACACACACACACACATATATATATTATACTTATCATCATTACTTTAAAGGGAACCCTTTCACTTTTACAAAAACAGTATCTTTGTTTTGCCAGCACCAGTCTACCAGTCTCATTTGGTAAACACTGTATCTGTTGATTACATCAAGCCACATCCAGTAATACACCTATATGATGTAAGCTTATGGAAGTATACTATATGATGTTTACACATGGTCAGATTGCCTAATGACAGTTCTTAGGACATATCCCCATTATTCATAAAGTGATGTGTGACTGTAGAGACACCTGAAAGCCCTCAGGATCTCTTCCAGTTTCCTTTGTTAGTCCAGATCAAACACAGAATACTGTAACTCTTTCTGGCCTGATGACGAAGAAGCAAGAGAAGTCAAAAGTAGGGCAGCCACTGACCTCCTAGTTGTGTGGATTCATTGTTGTGTCTCATGGTGGAAGCATGTTTCCTTATGAAACTAAGACGTTGACCAGCAGAGCATGAATCACAAGAACAAGATACAGATCTCTTCTGATGTGTCTAGATTTCACCCTGACCTGATACCCATGGATCCCAGCTACTGAAGAGGTAGCAACAAAACTGACTGATAACTCAGAATGCACACAGATTTTATAGAACTTTTCTTCAGCATTGAGTTACTCCCAAGATCACCCCAGACTTCTATCATGTAAACATCTTCAGAGTCATGTGGAACTTGGGAAGAACAATAAATTCTGAAACCTAGCCTCAATTGTTTTGCGAAGACATGTGTTTCTGGATCAGAAGCAACACTGACATACCGATAGTGGTATTGTTATGATTTAAAAATGAAACATCCCCATAGGTTCATGATTAGAACACTTAATCCCCAGCTGGTGTTGCTCCATTGGGAAGTTCTGCAAACCATAGGAGAGGCCTGGTAGATAACTAGCAGCAGGTCCTTAGGATATATACCGCTGCCATTTGCTGTCTCGTTCTATTACTTCCTGGTGAGCTGTGATGGGAACAGATGCCCTCTGACACATATCCCTATTGCTATGATGTTCTGCCCAAGTGCCCAAAACCATGTAACCATAAACTAAACCCTATTGAAGCATGAGCCAAATTAAATCCTTCTTCTTGTAAGCCATTTATGCCAGGTATTCTATCACAGCAATGCAAAAGTAATTACCACACGTGTATACAAGTCTTCTATACTTTCACACATGATTGTATAAGCAGGAAAAGACATATATGTATCCAGAAGAAGTTTTTACTGAAGGATAAAACACCAATTCTTTCATTGTGAAGCCATCCATTGTACTCAGTAGTTGAGAAAACATACTACTATCTTGAGGACTTAGTCTTACCTGCTGCTGCTGCTAACAGACTGGACACAGGATGGTGACCATAACCCTGTAAGCCATGCTGCTGAACACATATTTCATCTCCACCATGTTATTTTCGGACCCCCTTCTTTTCATGAATCCATTAGGCAGTGATGGGTGTAGAGGGAAAGACTCGACTAACATCCACAGCATAGACTGTCATAACCACTTGATATGACTGACAATGGCCTCTGTAAAGTCAGCCTCTAGTGAGAATCTACATGAGGCACTGCACTTTTTTTTCAGCTTCCATGTTTGTTTTCCATTAAGAGATCTCATTTCTAGTCCCCACTTCAGGCAGCTCATAGCTCTGGGGTTATCTAATATCTCTGGCCTCTGCACACATACAGAAATATAATATTAAAAATCATAAGAATATAAAATTTTGAGGTCTCTTCATGAACTCAACTTCTCCAAGATTTTCGTCATCAATATTTGATCATGTTCCTCTCATTCCTAGACTATGAAGCATTGGCTGTGGCCCACAGAGCAGTGATAATTATACAGATGATTATTTTTTCTTATAAATACAATACACATCAAAATATCTTTGTGAAGTTCTGCTCTGTGGATGGATATCAGTTCAACACTGTGCTCCAGGGTTGTAGGGTTACAGTTGTCCACCTTTGAATGGTACCTGTACGCCATGTCGAACCATCTGTAAACAAGACTCAAGTTCTTCCACGCCCTTTATCTTTGACAGAATTTTCAACATACCCCACCCCATCATCAGTTTATCATAGAGAACTTCCCATGATTCCATAGGGAAGGTAGGAAAGAGAAAACTTTACAGGAATGGGGACCATAGACATTTGGACCATGTCATCCTGTAACTTGTGCCTTCGGGGCCTATGTGGGCCCAGTTATGTATACATTCACCACATGTATTTCATGATGGAGAGTTGCCATGTATGCCTAAATGTATAGATTGGAATGTCAAATGATAGTTCATTCAAGATAGGTAACATAAACTTCATGGGAAGTTAGCAGTGTGATATTAAGTATTCCCTTTGTCCTAAGACTCAGAAGCAGGCCAAAAATTGACCATTGAAAAGAAACAATTATCTGTGTCAGGGATTTGCTCACAAATACTTAATGCCTTCACTGTCATCCATATAAAAATATCTACAGGGAAATAAAAATAGCAACCCAAGACATGTCTGGTACCATCAGAGCTGCTGTTTGCTAGAGCAGTTTGCACAGCAGGCTGAATGTATTACAAGACTGTCTTTTACTTTGGGCTCTAATGAATACTACAAGAATTTTTCATGTCATTTAGGAAATATGCTAGAGATACATACATACATACAAGTGAGGAATATATTACTTTACAATCCAAATATGTGTACTATGCATTACATGTGGCTCTTTTTAAATGAGTGAGCAACCTCATACAACATACCTTTTATCTTTGAACGAATTTCCATCCTGCCCCACACCATTTGTATTATACAAATTTAACTGAATAGAAGGACTTTGAATGTTACTGAAAACTATCCAATCCCACTAGCATATAAATGCCTTATCAATACGATGAGATTATTACTTCTTGTTTATCACATGCAATCAGCATAATGTCACTAGTATAATGGACCAATTGAAGGGAAATATGGCCAAGGTTCCTGTGAACCAAGATATGACATTAGGCTAGAGAACTGGTACATCTAATGTACATGAGGTGTATCATAAGCCATCCTGGAATGTTTTAAGTTGGAATTATTTGGGGAAAGGGGCTACCAATGGGGAAAATGCCTCCACAAGATTTGCTTGTAGGCAAGTCTGTAATGCATTTTCTTGATTAAGGATTGATGAGAGAAGGCCTGGACTATTATAAGTAGACCGTCCCAAGATACACGGTCTTGGAGTATGTAAGTAAGAAGGCTGACTGAGCAAGCCATGGGTAGCATCCAGGAAGCAGTGTTCCTCATGGTTTATGCTTCAGTTCCCACCTCCAAGTTCCAGCCTAGTCTGAGTTCCTGCAATGACTTCCGTGGATGGTGGACTACAAGCTTTGAGATAAAATAAATCCTTTCCTTTTCAAGCGGCTTTTGGAACATAGTGTCTTATCACAGTAATAGAAACACTAAGGCACCAGCCTTGCCAGCTGAAAGTAAAGTATTGCTGCTGATCCTTAACATACAGCAATGGAGGATTTATATGAACAATGACTAGCTGTATACCCTTGTACCAGAAGGCTGGGTTAAACGAGTCAAACTACATTGGTGTGATAGCTTCTACAGGAATCTCTATCTTCTTATGCTTGCTGTAATCTTCTGTTGTTATTCAAGACACATCCATCATCACAAAAGACAAATGTGAGAGTTAAATGGGGGGGGGGAGATGGTTGCTGGTGACTGACAACCCTGACATCTTTCAAGCCTTTGTGGAAGAGTCATCTTTGTAATCCCTACAGAGACACAGCATTATTTTTGATTTACTAATGTCCTGCAGAGTGCTGACAGCCTCCTCTGGATTTCTCCACCACAATAGCACTCACTTTCAAGGGCTGGGAACCAACTGAGAGTTCTTTCAGCCCATACTCATGCTTGTCCAGTAACAGGTATCGAAAACTACTAGACGCCTGGACCAACTGTGAGATGTTCTTGGGGTAAAAGTCTGAAGATACTTAGCATCCATGACTGGAGTCTGGTCACAGGGGGAAATGAACTACTTGAAATTAGAATTTAGTCATCCACAGAGCTCCTTACTTTACTCTGCCCAGTACACACTTGCTCTGGTAGGAAGCACTGGAGCGTTTTTGGAGAAAGCTGAAATAAAAAGATTATTTACAACATTTTGAGACTGTCCTGGAATATTTCTGGATTGGGAAACCAATTCATATCTGGGAAATTATGGAGGGGTTTGGGCTTTTTTATGATTTTATTTGTTTGCTGTGACTTTCCTGCTCATATCATTTGGTAAGAATTTAGTCAATTTTATTTCTGAATTCCTTTTGGGATCAATTTTTTTTCTTACTGGCTGGTTAGTATCATAATTCTGCCTGAACAAAATTGTTGATTACTGCTTTGACTTTGCTGTTCATTACAATAACTTGTTTATACCTTGCAGGCTGCCACTTGGCTACTACCACCCTGAGGTCTCATTACTCTATTATATTTAGGTTTTCCAAATGAGTTGCTGCAGTTCCAACCATAAGATGTGGCCCCCAGGAATGTACAATCACAACATATCAAGGATGCTGGGGATCTTACCACAAATCTATTTCTCAAATCATTAATAAAATATATGTCTTCTGGACTCTACCCATGTGAGTATGTATATGCAAATATCAAACCCACTCTAACATTACAATATCCCTTAGTCTTTGACCTTTACATTAAATCAGAGGAGGTTGGGCATTCCCAGTTTATTCACAGTCAATATCCTAGTCTATTTTGTAATTCTGTAATGAAATACCTAGGAGTTAGTATCTTATAAATAAAAGGGGATATCTTACTTCAAAGTTTTAGGTATGGAAAAGTGTTGTACTGTTAACTGTTTGGAACTCACATGGTAGGGATATATAGGGAAGACATGGGAGAGCAAGAAGCAACGATTCAGGGCGATGCCATACTCCTAGGAACCCATTCTGGAGGGAATTGACTCCTTCAATACCCATCCTACTCTTTGAGACCAAAATTAATCCATTTATGATGGTGGATCCCCCAATACCCTAATATTGTCCCATCAGGTGTTACCTCTTAAGGCTTGACAACCAACTCAACACATTCCCACTGCAACCAAGATGACAACCTGAGAACATTCGGCAAACACTTACAAAACCAAATTCATATCACAGCAATGGATCATCTTCTGATCTGTTTCAGCCAAACAACCAAAACCCAGATGTGGAGTGCTCACTAACTCTTCAAGCTACCATGTATTAAATATAGAATATCTGTTCAGCGAGTGCATATAAATGCATTTGGCATGATTCAAGTTTGCATCTCTTCCACCATCAAATCCACTTGCATGCATGTCCCCAACACCTAAACTGAGAAACTGAAGTAGCTCTTGTTTGTTATAGCATACTTCCTCATGGCCCAACATTTGTATCTCACATTCATAGGCTTGATGAATTGAGTCAAGTTAAAGGTCTGGAAGAAAAGCAACAGCTTTAGTTGCTAAAAACAGCATCATTTGCACAATAACTGCCTCAAAGTGCCCATTAACACCACAAGGTCAATCCAGCTGTTATTACCATACGTAGGGATATAATTGCCACTGGCATAGGGAAAACCACTTATGAGTAGGTTGCAGATGTTACTCTTGCTTGGCTTAAGGGGGTCAGACTTCAATGGTAGTAGGGAAGTATTGTGGAATATTAGTTGAAGATAAGTTACATTTGTTTATGCTATGGAACATTTGTCTAATGATGCAAAGATGTGTTGCATTCTTCTATGTTGCATTTGTTTATCTCTGTGAAGCTGTGTTAATTTGCTTGTCTAAAATGCCTGATTGGTCTAATAAAAAGCTTTATGGCCAATAGCTAGGTAGAAAGACAGAAGCCCAGGGTCAAAAGGTAGATGGAATGGCCAATTTAAGTTAAGAAAAACTGGCTAGAAATAAGCCAAGCTAAGGCCAGGCATTCATAAGTAAGAATAAGACTCTGTGTATTTATTTGGAAGCTGGGTGGTGGCTCCCCTAAAGAATGAAGAGTGAAAAACAACAACAGGAAAGTCACTTTTGCTTTGTTGCAAAGGAGGCAATTCTGCAAGGGGTGGGGAGTGTTTTTCCCACTTGCAGGAAACTCTCATTAGAATTTAGGGCTCAATGTTCTAACTTCTTGGAGGCCTTTCTGCATATCTACATCTCAGTTCATCTCAGTTCCCATTGTTTCCCAACCAATGCCCTCACTTTGTCAATAGACACTCTGTGTCTATTGTACTTCTGTTTGTACTTTCCTGCAGCCATTACAGGGTGAGATTTTGTGCTATTTTCAGATGAAACCACAGCTACAGAAGCAAGGATGTTCCTCCCGGGACACCTGCAAGCTCATGCTCCCTGTATGAGTTCTTGTGTGGGAGATCACAGTGCTCAAGCCTTTCTTCCTCTGAGAGCAGTAATCAATGATACCACCTTCACTGCATCTTCAAGAATGCATTGAATGGCATATATAGAAGCATGCAATTTCTTATGTCTAAGACGTGACTGACCAGAAGAAGCCAGTTTGAGTATCATTATAAACACTCCATGCCACAGACTTTTTCACATTCTTTATCATTCAAAATTTACAGTGTTAGATATAATCAGATCAGATAGCAAATTCCAGAAGTCCCAGAATCAATTTAGAAAAATAATTCTTACAACTCTATCCCATTAGAACCATGCTCTGTATAAAAATCTGTATTAGAATTCTCCAGACAAAAGCAATATTGTGTGTGTATGCATGTATAAAATGCACACCAAATAGCTATATAAATATACAGGTGTAGAACAACACCTGTGAATATTCTATAAGCTATTGTGGTATATAAGTTATCTATGTAGAAATGCACATGGTAAGTACAAAAATATGTGATGAAATATAATGTAAATTAGTGGACTATTTTTGAATATTTTTATATGTGTACATGCAGAGACCTCAAGAGAAAGCGTTTTTACAGAATTGTCTAGCTGATTACTAGAGGAATTCTAATCTGCCCTGAACAATCCTGAGAGCCAGGAAAACCAGTAAGGTAACTCAGTCCAAGTTCAGAGGTTCTTAGAACAGAGGTGGGAGGGATATGTTGGCATAACACTATTTAGTCAGAGATTCAGTAGTGCTAATGTTGAAGGGGAGGGGAAGATGCATGTCCTTCTTCAGTATTCTGTTCTTCTCGGGACCTCAACATAATAAACATTATACACCAATGAGGGTAATCTTTACTTAACATACTGATGATATAAGAGGTTAAACTCTTGACAAATAGCCTTACGTATATATCCAGAATGATGTTTTACCAGCTATCTGTACAATCTGTTAGCCCACTTAAGTTTTTAAAAAAAGTAAGGTAACCATCATAATCTACAAAACTAGGAACTGTGTGTGTGTGTGTGTGTGTGTGTGTGTGTGTGTGTGACAGAGAGAGAGAAATAAAATAAATGTTAATAAATAAAATAAATGGAAATAAAAATGTTAAAATATATAGTTTAAAGACAAGAGAATGGAAAAGGATTTTTAAAAAGATAGAAAAGTAAATAAGTTATAAAAATATATCTATACATACATGTAATATGTATATATATATATATATATACATATATATATCAGTAGGTGAATGTAACACACACACACAGGTACTATCTAGTCTGAGTTCTAAAGAGACTGGAATGACCATATAAGCTTCATTAAATCATAAACAAATACAGTGTAATGTTTACTCGTTCTTGAATTTTGTAAGTTTTATTATTGTTTTCTTTTCAAGTAATGTATAAATCTTTCTTCAGCTCAAAGGTATTATTTTAATAAACACAATTATGAAATCAAATTTAATCTGTAAATTTGCTTTTACTTATCTTACTAAGCTAAAATAAGATTGAATCAACTAACTTGAAGTCTTTCTTCATTTTGTGGTGTTTTGTGTTTTGAGGCAGGATCATACTATGCAGATTTGGCTGGCCTGGAACTCATTATATGGACCATACTGACCTTAAAGTACTGAGATCTGTCTGTCTGTGCCTCTGAAGTGTTGGGTTTAAAGGCATGCACCACCATATGTGCCCTCATCCAGAAGAGTTGAATTCCAGATTCATGTGTAAAAATGCAAAATATTTATACTACTCAGGTATTTAGAATCTATTTGGGGAAAGTAACAAGAAAGAAACATACAAATTAAAAGAAAAAAGTTCTGTTTTATTTTTTTCTTGAGATGTGATAGAGGAGAAAGGCACTTGATTTATTTAATTTCATATTTAGTTGTTGATATAAAAATCATTAATTTTATGGTTAACAAATTGTATGTTAAAGTAAAATTCCTAGCAAAGATTCTATACTTCTCTGGAGAAACACTGTATGCTGGAATCATTTAAATTGTGTGTTTATTGTAATCTCTGGAGCCATTGTTTAGGGGAGACACCAATTACAAGAACAATGAGATTTTACTTAATTTCCATCATTGATCTTCTTAACTTCAAATGGCTATGTCAATATACATGCTCCAAACAATACTTTGTATTTCATAAATATTTAAGAGGATTCTATTCTTATCCATATACAGCCTCAAAATGTAGGTCAGACGGCTTACAGAAAGTGCACATTGAGAAAATGCTTTTCCATAAATAGAATTAGGTGTGTGCATAAGGCTGTAAAATCTTTTGTTATGGCTTGGATGCAGAATGATCTCTTGTGTTGAACCATTAGGTCTCAGTTGGTGAAGCCCTAGAATTCTGTAATTACACCCCACGGCTCATTCTGGTGGGCTTTCAATAGACTAGCATGCTGTCCAAAGTGTGGGCAGTGAAAACTGCACACATGACCTTTCAAAGGGGAGCAGGCACTCTATAGAGAACTGGGCTACAGGCAACCCATGGTACATTCTAGCAAAGTATTTTCCTGCATTCTCTGTGTCCTGAAAATGTGAATGAGGCTAGAGTCAAAATAATAGGCTAATTTATTTGATGAAAAACATTTCCAAATAGCATACCATTCCAGCTGTGTCCTGACTTGTACTCATTGATTTTAGTGTGGAAAGACATTTAAAAAAAAAAAGTGAATTTGGTGAGGAAAGAAACATGGACAAATGAAAGGCTGTGGAATCTCATGCTGGGTGAAGGAAAAGGTACCAGTTAGAGAGATAACTTGTCTACCTGAAAGAGATTTCACATAGTTCAAACAACTTTCTAGGAAACTTTACAGGACAATGCCCAGACCACACCTTTATCTTGACTGCTTACAGCTGTCCTCTAGTTAAATTTTGATTTCACTTCTGGACTCTGAGGAAGGTCTTGGCTTCCTGGGTCTCTTTGTCCCAGGGTAGCCACTTTGAGTAAATCTTCCTTTGCTGCATTCCTCCTTTAATTGGATGTTTTAATTGGCTTGCTGAAGGCTGGTGGCCAGATTGAACTTGGGACACAGGTTGTAACCCTTACCCCCAAGGTCACTAACAAGACTTACTGAGTTGAAGTGAGACTTTGCATGTTCTAGTGTGGTAATAGGAAAGGTGATCTGAGGCCAGGATCTTACCTAACAAATGCAAACTATTTTGAAAATATCTAAAAGAAAAGAGTACCTGCAAATACAGAGCATTCAGAGTGCCTTGCCAAAAAATATTTTCTAGATACTGCCAAGATGCTTAGACTCTGTGGCAGCTTTGGGAAGAGGAGGCTGGGCCACATCCTGCTGGAAGCAGAGCCTGGCAGCAGCAGCTGCCAGGCATACAGGCTAGGAGAGCTTCAAAATCAGGAGTGCTCACTCCCAAAGTTCCTGCTGTGGCCAGGTCGTATTTCCTGCATGTAGCTACTGAGTAGGCTGTGAATAAAGCTGTGAAGGTGAAATGTAAGTTACAGTGAAGCCCCCCACAATAATGCAGATGCCAGGAATATGAGATGTCTGCCTGGGAAAGCTGCAGGTAATGAGGGAAGCCAGCCCAAGTGAGAGCACATTCATGTTGCAGGCAGAAGCACTGTGGATACAGATAGGGTTACTCAAAGCCATCCACACCCCAGATGATGAAAGCCTGAGCAGCGTATGTCAGATGTGGAGCTCTAGGGCTTGGTGTTCCCTTGCTGGGTTTCAGCATTTCTTTGGTATTATCTATCTTTACTCCCCTCCCTTTGGAGGAGGAGCATTTCTTCTATGAAATTGTGTATTGGAACTGTACATCACTAGGTTTTTTGGTTTTATGGGGTTTCACAGTTTAAAGAGACTCCTCGAATCTCAGAAGAGGTCTTTGAGCATTGTGGGCCAGTAAGGTTGTGCCTTGTGGCTTACAGTCCATTCCTGTTCCAGCTGTGGTTCTCTCTTTCCTGATCTGCTGCAATGTCAGCAATCCACCTGTGATCTGCTGCCATGAACACCCTGTGTCTTCATTGTCTGAGAATGGAAGACAATGTGTCCTTCCTCCACAGTTGTTTCTGTCTAGGTCTGTTCTCACAGCAAGGAGAATTAGTCATCTGCACACTCTCTGAAGCTGGGTATCCTTTATATATGGGCACTCATTTGCAACGTCAATGAATGCACTTTGGTTAAAAATAACCTACATATGATTTTTGATGCTAATAAATTAACTTGGATCTTTAAAGATGTTACAATTTAGTGAAAGATTATATCTTTATAGGATAAGATGCCCAAATATAGTATCTTATCCTTGTACTTGTAGTAACATGATTTTCTTAGTCTTCCAAATCAAAGCATAAGACTGTTTTTGTGTGATATCCAAGCAATTCTGTACTTTTTTTTCATCTACTGAAGATTTGTGAAATCATTGTGCATTAATGTCAAATGCTCCTAGGGAATATCTGCTTAGAGTTAGTTGACTGCTTCTCTCAAAATATCTTAAAAGGAGGTTGTGAGTGCTGAAGTATATAGAATGGGCAGTTATATTTAATGTGTGTTCATTCATTCACAAAATAAATTTTAAAATAAGAATGCTTCACATCTCCAGGGTGATAAAACATTTCACCTCAACAATATGCATACACTTGTATCCTTAAATGTTCATCATTCTCTCTCAAACCCACAGTCACATTGGTACACACACATTCTAGGAAGACATTTTACCTGATTCTTCCCCTTACCTGTGTTTGGAAGTGTTGAAGGCAGATAATGAAAGGTTTTCAATTTTTATTGCAAAATAGAGAGCAGTGTGCAAAAAACCTTGATGCATTACTTTTGAGAGGAAAGAACTGAATGATTTTAGAAGGTTAACAGGTCTGATAAAGGTGAACATATTTCTCTTCCATTTCTTAGTTTTACTGGCTCTTCCTTTCCCTGCTGGCAAGTTTCTCTTTGTCCTATTCTCATCATCCCCAGCACCTTTTCTCTTCTTTGTTACTATAATCATGGCTACCTTCAAGGAAGGCCTTCCTTAATGCCTCCATGTGTTGTGTCTTCAACTGTCTTCATCAAAATCAATGTTCTTGTAAATGTTTTAAATTGACATGAAAACTAATGATGGTTTGGGAGACTTTGTAATACTTCAATACATTGCTATTCAATGCCTACCATAGATTCATGTGATCTATACAGGACCTGAAGAGTTCCAACATAAGCTAATATCCCAACACAGATGGAGGAAATCTCACTGGGCTGTACTCAGCAGATTGTATTTCAATGTTGATACATATGCAAGTATGTAATAACAATGGTTAATTGTAGATGATGAGAAAGATAACCGGGTTCAAACTGAAGAGCAGAAAAGCAGCCAAGCCACCAGAGAGTCCCAACTCTACCAAAGCTGGGATGATCCTGACCTCAACATGGCTGGAGACTAATTGCTCCAACTTGAGACCCTGCTCCTATCTTTAGTGCTAGGATTAAAGGCGTGACTCTTTTTTTCTCTTTCAGACTGATTCACTTGCACATAGCCCTGGGTGGCCTTGAACTCACAGAGATCCATCTGCCTCTGTCTCCTGAGTCCTGGGATTAAAGTTATGTGCTACCAATGCCCAGCTTCTATGGCTATGGCTAGCTTTGCCTTCTCATCTTCAGTGGCTTTATTAGACCATAAGCAATAACACTGCAGTTAGTAATGAGGAAGCCATGTGAAGGGAGGGTGGACATAGAAGGAGTAGGGGGGGAGGAGAAGGGGTGGTTAAGTGATGTAATTATACATTTTATTGAAATAATCTTCATACAGTATTTTCTGAACACACTTTTCCTCCCCACATTCTTCCAAGATCCCCTCCCCAGCTACTCAACCCACACAACCCCAAGTCCTGCCCCTTTCTCTTTAAATACAAACACAGGAAGACAAAAACAGAAAACAAAATATATAAGCAAAAGAACAATAGGGTTTTTTAAATTACCAAACAAAGCAACATGAGAAAAAAAATGTCTACAGAAATATCTTTGCAAAAAAAAAAAAAAAAAAAAAAGAAAAAAGAAAAGAAAAAACAAGAAATACCTTTGCATTCAATTTCACATTGGCCAACTATTGCTAGATACGAGGCCTACCCTGAAACATGGTTAATGTACCTAGTGAGACTCAATTGAAGAAAACCAATTTTTCCTTTGAAACAGGTGGAGTCCATATGCTGTGTAGACATGAGTTCATGTCTCAGAATTAGGACACTATCTGAATCCATTTCCTTCACGCTCTTCTGAGTCCTTCTGAGAAAAATTCATTATTGTTTTTAAAACAAATCATTATTTTTAAAAAGTGTGGTTCTGGGCATTGGTGGCACACACCTTTAATCCCAGCACTTGAGATGCAGTGATCTCTGTGAGATCAAGGTCAGCCTGATCTACAAGGTGAGTTCCAGGACAGGCTCCAAAGCTACAGAGAAACCCTGTCTCAAAAAAACAAAAACAAACAAACAAAAAATGTGTGGGCTAGGAGATGTTCGGTGATTAAAAACACTTGTTGCTATTGAGAAGTCCTGGATTCAGTTCCCAGCACCTGAATGGTAATGGCCCATTACATCTGTAACTTCAGTTCTCAAAAGATACAACCACCTCTTTGGATGCATGTGGTTCTTATACATATATTCGGACACATCATTCATTCACATAAAATAAATAAACCTTAAAAAAAGAAAAAGTGTGAGTAGAGGTGTGCATCTTTACTTCAGTAAAATAAAACAAAAGCACAAGAAGGAAAGCCATCTGTTTGCTTTCTGCATCAACAGGGGGCATGGCTTTCCTGTGTAAACAGGACATACACAGACACAAACACCTGCTTCAGTAAGATGTGCAAACAAGAAAGCACATAGCAACAGCACCTGCTCCAGTAAGAGCCTCTATTATAAAGTAATTCAGATCAGGGTGGCCAGTGTGGCAGTAGATTCACCCAGTCACAACACTAGGGAGGCTGGTGAGTTAGAGGCCAGCCTGAGCTATGCACAGTGAGACCGTGTCTCAAGAAATGAAGAAATAAGCTACTACTGGCTGTGTGAGTCCCTCAGAACTGGTTTCAGATTCATACTCCACATTTGACTAGCACTGCAACTTTGGGTAAGTTATTTAATGTCAACAATTCTCAACCTCCAAATATAACAATTAACAATAGTCGTAGTAATATTCGCCACTTACTGGATATTTGGAGGAATAAGTGGGATGGCATGAGGACACTTAGCAAAGAACCTGTTTGATACATATTAATAGAGAGCGAAATCAAACTGCTGAGTTATTGAAAGTATAAGCCTATCCCAACTACTAGAAAGCTAATACACATAAGACAAATATGTTGCCTTGTTACGAGTAGATTTTCCGTCAGCCTGGTCTCACCACCACGCCAGCCCCAAATAACACACAGAGACTCTGTATTTGATATACTGCTGTTGGCCAGGTACTAGCTTCTTATTGGCTAGCTTTGTCTTAAGTATTAACCCATTTCTATTAATCTAAATATTTCCACGTGGTCTCATCTTACCGGAGAGTGGGCCCGGACCTCTGCTCTCTCCCGTCTCTTCATGCTGACTCCTCCCTACTACTTCCTATTTCCTCCTTGTCTCCTAGTCCCGCCTATTTTGCTTTCCTATTGGCCAAACTTGCTTTATTCATTAACCAGTACGAGAAACATATTTACAGAATGACATCTCCCATCATTGCCTTCTTTAATAAAAATGAGTGGAAAAATATAAATTTATTTTTTACTTCTTATAAATTAGAAAATACAAAATTTTTCTTACAACTGAATACAGCTAGCTTTATTTTCTGAGTATGGCATTTGCTAGGAAGCTATATGCTTCCCAGAATCCCATAAATATTTACTGAACACCAAGGATAAACTATAAATAGAGCTGTGGGAGAGGCAAGGAGGGCTCTTGATCTCCTGGAATTTAGACTGGAGTCACTACCATAGTGGGACAAAGCAGAGACCCAGAGAGATAACAGATGTTCAGCAAATACATAATATTCATTCATGAAGTGACCAAAACCAGAATGACAAGAATGACCATGATGCTCAAGAGCCATGGGGTGGCTCCCTTGGTGTGGCTGCAGCAGAAGACCCTATTTCAATGAGGCAGAGACCATAAAGAGCTGTTATCTAGAACTAGCCTAAAGGTTGGTGGGAAGAGTCTACCATCTCCCTACACAGGCAGACCAGACGCCAAATCCACACACCTGGAAGCCAGTGTGTTCTAGGACAAGTAAGAATATTCAAATCATTTCTTTAGTGTTTCACCTGTTTTCTCCTTGTAACGTGTACTCACCACTTTCCATTTAATAACTGTATCTGTTACTCATTTTAGAATGTTCACTACCACCCATGTTAAAATTTAAACGAATGTACAAGTCAGAGGTAAGGAGAGGCAGATGGGTGGGTTCAGTGCCTGCTTTTGTTGTGGTTTGCTTGTTGTTTGTTTGCTGAGACTGGAAAATATTGTTCATAGCAGGTTAAGGATCTTATGTGAGAACTATTAATTCTCTATCTCAGTAGCAAGTTTCTGGGTTGAAGACAGAACGATGATGTACTTGATCCATCAGCAAGCAAAGCATCTGGCAGTCCAGCCCTGAAGTCTCTGCAGGGCTTTGAGCAAATTGTTTTCCTTTACTGGTTGGTTCTAAGAACTCTTCTGCTGACTCAGCTCCTGGAATGAAAATATCACAGAAATGAAGGAGAAAGAAAGAAAGAAAGAAAGGAAGGAAGGAAGGAAGGAAGGAAGGAAGGAAGAAAGAAAGATCCAGCAACCAGCTAATTTCAAACTGTGGTTAGAGATCCAAAAGAAAAAAAATAATGCCTCCTACAAACACCTTCATGTTCATAACCTTTTGATTAAAAAATCACCTTATCAGAGATGAAGTCTTCTGACTATATTTGAAACCAATGGAAAAGTAATAATAATTCCTTCCTCTCATATCACTAAGCTTATTACAACTTCCTATCTTCCACGACAACTGTCCTACTTCATACTAGCAGAAAGCATTAATAATGATTTTAATTATATAAACATAAATACATCCCGAGTGAAATAGCAATAAATAACAAAGTGCCACATGGGCCCCCCATTGTTTATTCAACAGAAGGAAGGTTTGGTGGCTGGACTGATTGGTGGCACAGAGAACATCATTTTCTCTCTGCCAGAGTTTGGGTTTAATCCTATATTCTCTGCATATCCAGTCCAACCTCTCCTCACCCCCCCACCACCACTTTGTATTAATACTGCTTCCTGTTGAATGTAAAGACTGGCTTTCGTGTGGTCAGTATGGTAACAATTTCAAGTGGAAGAGTGGACCAGCAATGTGGGCCCTTAAAATTAACTCCAAACAGAGTTAGTGTGATGCTGTGAACGTTACTACATCCGTTCTGAAGCACAAGATAGAAACATGATTATTACAAGTGATTTTTAAACCTGGATAATTATGTGTTTCAAGGATCATCTGAGAAGGGCCAAGAGAAGCAGGCATCTACCTTTCAAGAGACCTTGAAGTTAGTACAGTAGTGGTTTGAAATTCCATCATAATTAAAGGTAAATCGTTACAATATATTTTAAAAGATGAAAGTCTAACGAAGAGAAACTCACAATGAAAACATAAAGGGAATTCGTGGCTATTACAATAAACACACAGCACTGAACCATGTGAGAATAAATTATATCCCTGAGAGTACATGTAGAATTTTAAGTGGTTTCACAAGTCTTTTTTTTTTTTTTTTTTTTTTTTTTGCAATACATAGACGATGTCATTTCATCTTCCCCTGGTCTGATATAAGCAAGTACACACTTTTTAAAAGCAGACATTTCCAAAGCTCCTTTGCATTAAAGCTGGGTCAGGCAGAGACTAAGGAGGACTTTAACAACCAACAGTGTTTTTTTTGGTACCCAAAAACATACACATCAAAAGAGAACATGAACTCACTCTGTGGACAGGTCAGCCAATGGGGGAGGGATATGGAGTTTAGGCAGTGAATTGGACCCAGCTATTTAAATTTCACTCAGCCTTTGCCTTCTGCAGAAGACAATTTCAGCTATGGATAGTAGTGATATTGATATTCTTCATAAATATTCATTCCTATGTTTGTTTCCTTCTAAATAGCATGGTTTTTTTTTATATCGATGCAATTTGCTTTGTAGAATTTACTAGCAAGCATAAATACTCTAAAGCCTTTTTCTAGAAGATTCTTTTCTCTTTTTTCTAGACAATCTGACAGAAATTACTAGAGCTAAAAACTGGGAAACAATAGCTAGAAGACACATGCTAATTAAAATGGTATTTGATGCAGAAAAGGAGCTGGTGTAGATATCCGTCCAGTTTTTGCAGGAGCTACGTGGAAGAGGTATCACAAACCCTATTTCAACTAATAGTAATTGTTATTTGACTCAGACTTCCCTAAAGTCATGAGATGACTTAGAAAAAAACTATAAGCAACCAAGTCTTCCTTTTGAAGAAATTCCTAACCTCAGGCTCAGAATAGTATGTTTGTGCTTTTCTAGTTTAATGTCAATGGAAAGTAAATAGAGAGGAAAACGTTTAATGTATTGGTGTTTCACTCTGTGAAAGATACACAAATAAGGCACCAATCTAAACACAAGTCTGTAAAGACAAAGGAAGCCCACTCTCCATTCCATGGCACAGCCCTCCTTTGCATTAGAACAGGATAAATTTGAAGATACTTTTTTTTTTTTTCCTGCTGATCTGAACACCCAGAAGTTAGGGTTTTCTTAGGAATTGTGGAGTCCTTCATTCCACTCTGTTATCAGCATTCCAGCCAATTCAGCTGACAGAATAGAGTCAGGAAGTGTGACCCTGAGTACTCTATCTAACCATCCTTATTTGGGATATTTGTCCAATCACCACATTCTGTGATACGTGCAGCAGCATACGCTGAAAGGAAGCAGTGGCGGGTGCATGCAGGCTAAGGCTCTCAGTCAGCGGGTCTCTTCATACTCATTGCATCCTGGCTGCTGTCATCATCGCTACTTGTTTTCACCTCCTTTATATTCTTTCTCTCTCTTAAAATCACTATGATCCACGCCATTCTGTCTCATATGTATCTATATCGCAATTTTCCCTACTTTGCTATTTTCAGTTTCCGTTTCATTCCCTCTTCTTACTTTTCATCGAAATGGCTAATGAGCAGAAGTCAAAAAGAAAAAGTAAAGAATCTGCATCAGTGCAAAACACACTCCTGAACACAAATGCCACCTCCAGCAACTTCCCACCAATGATCACTTTAGCCGTGGGTTTAGGGTTCCCTGTGTGATCCGGGTGCATTACTAACTGGGATTCCAGTTAGAAGAGCAGGAGGACTTTCAGCTCGTTGTTTCCCAGGGATCTCATCAGGAAAGGCCCCTAGAATGCAGAACACATTCCGCAACATTGTGCACTGCCCTGTGCACAGCTGGTCTGTCAAACATGCTCTCACAGGCACCTCTTCTGATTAGAACTCTTAGGTGTCTCTGGATAAAAATGTTCTCTAGAGCTCCCCCAGACACGCTTTCCTAAGTTCTGTCTAGAGTCACGCTCTTCAGGAAAACTCCAGAAGTTTTGAGCCAATACAATTCCCTTCTGGGAAATTTGAAACCTAAAGAAAACCATCAGGGAAGACTGCCTGCCACCCTAACACCCAGAAAAGGGCTGTGATTACAGTGGGGACTGGGGTCTCCAGCCAGTCAGGCAGATGTGTCCCACGGAGTGTCGATATTGGGCAGCACGCATGGTAAATACATGAAGCTGTTACTCAGCAGCTGCTTGAGGCAGTGACGAGCAAGTGCATGAAATGAATACATAGTTTAGGAAGTTAAGCAATAGTTCCAAGGCCGCTGATTTTCCCTTAGGAGAACATGCTTTCATGAGGAAGTGCCACTGTGATGTCAGTTCTACTGATGAACCATTTCCCGGATCTGTGTGCCCTGTTGGCTCCCCTCTCTAGTTTCCCAGATCCCTCTAACATGACAGTTCTGGGTTTCTTCGGTGTCTGAGTCTCTTGACAAAGCTTCAGCACTGGCTACGAATTTCACTGTGAGCAGCCAGTTCACCAGAATGACACTAGCAAAAAAAGAGGGATTGTCACCTCCATTTCAGATTCTGTGGTAACATGAGTTGTGGAAATCTGCCCCTCTACTGAGAACTCTGGCCTGGGACAGCCTGTGGTGATGTATTACTTATGATTTAATAAAGATTGCCTGAAGTATCAGGATGCAAAGCCAGCCACCTTAGTTACCTATGGAAGTTAGACAGCAATGGCACATACCTTTAGTTCCAGGACTCAGGTTGGATCTCTGTGAGTTCAAGGCCACCCAGGGCTATACGAGAGTGAATCAGCCTAAAAGATTAACCGAGCTCACACCTTGAATCTCAACCCTGAAGAGGTATATAAACAATGGGAGCGCAGTGTCTCAGGCTGCATTCTAGGGTCTATTCTCCAGCCACGATGAGGAGAGGCAGCAGGCTGAGGTCTGGAGGAGAGCTAGTGAAGACAGGATCAACCGTTTCAATCTGAGGTAGAGGTAAGAGCTAGTGGCTGGATGCTTTGCTTTTCTGATCTTCAGCTTGAAGCTTGAACCCCAATATCAGTTTCGGGGTCTTTTATCTTTCATGTTGCACCAGCCCATTCAGCTCTTCTAATCAAAACATTCCCTTTGACACACATCACATCAATATATTAACAAGCAATAGTGTCTTTCAAGCAAAACATCCACAGCCGAATTTAGAAGACAAGGTCCGTTTCTGCACTTATACTGTTGCCTGTCAATAAATATTATACTTCCATTCATTTTTCCTTCTTTAGATTTTAGTTTATGAATGCAGCTATTGGAATTACTAAATAGATATAATTAAATGACTCAAGATATTTAGTATATACATACATATACATACATATTTTTGACAGCTTATTTTTTGATATATTAAAATAAATATGTGATTCAGTAATGTGAATTTCATGTTATGAATATGTTATCATGGCAATTTAATTGACTTTTTGTTTGGGAGGAAAAATAACAGTGTAATAATCCTTCTCATTTTCATATATAATATATTATGCTGAGTTATGGTTCACTGACATTCATAATGAGGAGTCAATTACATTAATTATAATTTCTTTCTCATATGTTTCCAAGTGGAAATGAAATTTGCCTCCCATTAAAAGATTGTACTAAATCAATAGGTTTTTATTTGTATACTATCTTTGTGAACTTAGCATTCTAAGGTGTCTGTAGAAAATATTAAACTACGAACTACATTCTTATGAATAAAATAATTTGCAATATTTTGGTTATTTATTAGTTCAAGCAAAGATTAGGTTTGGGAAAACTCAGAAAAAATATATGAGTCAGGAGAAATATGACAATAATAAAATGTTTCTTAACATGTAACCACAAAAATTTACTCAAAATCAAACCATCATGAATCTGAGGTGTCTCTGGCAGCTCCAGCTCTCATCTCTGTTGTATTGCAAGACTTCACTGAAGTCTGAGCTCAGAGCACACAACACACACACTTTTCTATGAGTACACCATGTCCATGCTGTGCAACCCCAAACAGCAAGGCCTGACATGTCTGCTCAGGCCCCAGACACATTAGCATTATGAACTGTAGTGTGTTGACCGCACAAAGAATTCTGCTCTTAAATGAACAGAATGGTTTACAGAAAACAAAACGTTTTTACATTTTGTTACTCTTCTTTGTTCATATAGAGTACGAAATTGGTATTTCTCTGCCTTGTATGCTCTGAGAAATGTTTGATTTTTAAAATTGCTTTTTAAGTTTTACACTTAATTGCAAAATAAAAATCATTAAGTGCTTTTTGGCTTGAGATTAGCATTTCTGAAATTGTCCTAAAAACATTTGCAGTTTCATACCATATATTTATGTGAAGTTGCAATCTCAGCATTGGTGATTAAAAATTAAATTCTTGACCTTCTCTGAAAACACTGAAAATATTCTATGTCCTGCACTGTCAAATACTCAGGCACGATATCTTTATGTAAATATAAGCAGGTACATTCATCTCATTAGAATACAAATTTTCTTTCATCTTTAATAAATGGTATAATTATGTGTGTGTGTGAGAGAGAGAGAGAGTGTGTGTGTGTATACTAAATAATTATTTTAAATTTCATCACAATTTATTGTGTTGAGGAAGACCAGAGGATATGAAAGGATAGATTCCAAAAACCGGAATTTCCAGTATAGTATCTGGTAAAATCAGCCTTCTAGGGCTCATTAGACTCAGGGAAAGTACTTCTCACAGGGGTCAAGGCTGTTCTCTAGGGGAGGTGTGTAATGTCTGAGACCATTTTGGCTAGCCACTTAAGACATGTCCCTAGTATCTTTGGTAGAAGTCAGGGATCACACTGAACTTCATAAATCACACAAGGCAGCTTTCCACAACCAATTATTTGGCCCCAAATGTGAATTGTGGAGTGTGAAGTGTATTGACAAATTGTCACATGCTGTTTACACTTACCAAACCTGGACTCTGGAAGTGAAGAGAAAACTCTTGTCCTGGACTTGAACACACTTATTTTAATTGTTCCAGGTCAGGCTGGGCCCCAGAAACAGGGACTAAGGACAACAAACATTTATTTTTTTCAGAGTGTTATGCCTAAAGGACAGCTAGAAGATAAACCAATTTCAAGGGAGATTGTCATTGTCTACCCCATAATTTGAAGCATGCCTGTGGTGGGAACAAGAACCAGATGCTCAGTCAGTACAGAGCTCTCTCAATCTGGAGTGTCAAGAGTGTGTTCTAGAGGGGCTCTCCAGTTGTAAACCCCTGGATTCATGACCCTATCTGCTATTAATAACTTACTCTTGTGCTTCTTTTGCTACATGCTTAATAAACTCACTTGTTTGAAGATGAAAGGGCAGCTATCTGAATCATTCTCAGATAGATTATGTAGTGGCTGAAAAATTATGTTGTAGAATAGCAGAGACAAAATCGCAACGGAAGTTAATAAAATAGGTTCCTTCCCTTGCCACGAGTGTCCCGAGTAAGCAGGAAGCACAGTCCAGAGGAATGGCAGAAAATTTGAGTTCGGAATTTTATTCAAATCAGGGCTCCTAACTTTATACAATTAGGATCTCTACTTGTATTAAAGTTGCCAAGTCTTAGGCAGGGTTGGTGAGGCTCGTCTATGGGATAAGATGGATTGTTTTCTACAAAACAAACCAAAAAACGTGCTGCAGTCATCTGTTTGAGAAATTACTAGCAGTCCTTCACCTGGCAATTGTTGATGAGCAACAAACAAACTTCACCTCTGCATCCCAAGATACGTTCAGGGAGAGCAGAATGTCTCTGACAAAGGTACAGTGCTGCATAGTTTCCAGAGGAGTGAGGTCTAGCTGTCCACTAGATTGTTTGCACCTCAGAAGCTACTTCCTTTATGAGAGAACAGCATGTTCCTTTACAGCAGTGGTTCTCAACCTTCCTAAAGCTGCAACCCTTTAATACAGGTCCTCATGCTGTGGTGATGCCCCCAACCACAAAATTATTATGTTGCTACTTCATAGCTATAATCTTGCTACTGTTGGGAAAAATAATGAAAATATATAACATGCAAGATATCTGATATGCAACCCCAAAGGGTCATGACCCATGGGTTGAAAACCAATACTTCTGTGTGTCAGGTCCAACAGTGGCACCCCTGCCCTTAATTTCTGCTTATATGGTCTTTTTCTTCTCCCAGACCATCTTTTTGCTGCTCTTTTCCATCTGCAATACTGCTCCCCTTCTGTGTGCTCTGAGTTTTAGCACAGGAAGCAAATTCCTCAGTCTTCTCAGTCTCCTTACAGCGTAGGTTCCACCGCCTTTAACTGGAACTTACTTTTCACTTTTGAGTGCATTGTCAACACTAATGGCCTTTAATTATTATTGATTCTTTATTTAAGTACATGCATGTTTTGCCAGCATGTATGTCTGTGTACCACGTGCATGCCTGCTTCTGTTGGAGGTATAAGAGGGTATCCAATTCCCTAGAACAGAATAGGGTGTGAACCACCACGTGGGTGTTCAGAATCAAACCTGGTTCCTCTGGAAGAGTAGTCAGTGCTCTTCACTACTGAGCCATCTCAACAGACCTCCACTCATAGTGATTTTGTCATGTCTACACACCTCAGCATGGGGAGTGAAAATCACCTCAGCCTCTTTGTCAGTCCCCAAATGGCTTTTCGTGACCTCTGCGTCCTTCATAGGGTGTCCTCTGTGTCTGTGACTTTGCTGTGCTTCCTTTTTTCCCACTGTATCGCTCAGCACCTTTGTCTGACAGACCCCATCACTCGATTGTATTCACAGATCTCTCCACCTCAACCCTAGCTTCTTTTAAAGATGCTCTGCGGCCATTCTTTACCATCTCCAGAACTAGAAACAACAGACTATTAGACTCACAAAGCAGGCCCACTTGATGGCTGCGTTAATGAGGTACTTTCCTACGGAGATGGCACTGATGAAAGAAAGTCAACTTGGCAATGACTAGCAACAGACTAAAACAAAATAGAGAAATGTGAGTAGCACGTGAGGACTATCAGTCATCTTTCCCTCGCTGCAACAATAGCACACACAATCAACTTGAAAAGAGAAAAGGTTTACTCCAGCTCACAGTTTAGGAGGTTTCTGTTCATGATTCTTGGTTTTACTGCAGTTTGGTCAACAGAAGGAAGCATAACGGGTCAGGAACATGTGGAGAAGAAACACTGTTCATCACATGACCCAGAGGTCAAGAGAAGAAGAAGAGGAGGAGGAGAAGGAAGGAAGGAAGGAAGGAAGGAAGGAAGGAAGGAAGGAAAGAAAGAAAGAAAAATAAATGGTTCACCATCACACATCCTCTGCAATGGCATAGTCCCAGGAACCTTAACATCTTACAGTAGACTTTCTCTCTTAAAATCCCTACCAACTTCTAATAGTTGTACAGGACTGAGCCAATCTACTCAAACTTCAGGAATTGCTGGTCCTGCAGATTCTTTACCTTTACAGCAGGGGTGGGGAGAGCTGCAGGTCCGTCACCTGAGTACCCAACCACCACTCCCAATAGCCTGGGGTGAGGGAGCTCTTGGAGGAGGGGCTAGAGGATAGGTGGGAAGGATTAAGGGAGTAGTCACCATTAGAGTAGCTATAGGAAAGCCATGTGCTCTACTGGCTAAAGACTTTCCAATGATGTGTGTGTGTGTGTGTGTGTGTGTGTGTGAGTGGTGGGGGATAGAGGGGAGGCAGGAGTGCTCACCCTTCTACTCATAACCACTAATCTATGCTCTGTAAGGAAGCCCAATAAACTTAACACTTCCTCCAGAGTGAACTTTGGTAGAATTTGTCCCTGGAACCTTATGAAGAGAATTGATGTTTCCACCATCCCCCAGGAAGGGATTTTAGCTACATAGACCTTCCCTGAGATTGTATCCTTTAAAACATTATCATATAGAAACATCATAGATCCAAACTCTGATGTAGACATCACAAGATATAATCAGAGAGCAAGAAACTCAGCATCATTGCTCATGGTTGGCTGTGGTTGAAATGTAGGCTGTCAGCATCATGTTGAGACATATTCCCTTTATAATGGTGGCACAAGGTGAGGTCTTTGGGTAAATAATTAATCTGAGGGCTCTGCCTTTGTGAGTAGATTACAAAAGGCTTGAGGGGAATTAGCTTAGGCCTTTCTTGCCTTCTACACTTTCTACCACACGAGGACACAGGAAAGCATCCAGAAGATGCTGGATACTGACCAGAAAACCTTGGAAGTTCCAGTGTCCAGAACTGAGGATAAAGGCAAATAAAGATATCAGGTATTTGATGTCTGAAGCACAAACAAACCAAAATGATCTTTCTATTTATTCTGAGAGATTGGTGGTGTTGGGGAAAATGTTCACTACATTTAAGTTCAGCAGCATTTGACACCATTTATTGAGACCCATGTGTAGCTCAGGAACTATCCTATGTGCTTTGCACACATTAATTGACTCATAGCAAGTGATATTTCACACTGTGTTTTAATCCCTCATCTCTGTTATCTCAAACTGATTTCATCTACCTCTCTGATTAGGAGGAACCCACTTCAACATTCATTCCGAATCTATCATATTATTGGTCTTTCTCAACGGGTTCACTCATTACCATAGTTATTTGTCATTTTTACCTTACTATATGTACACCATGGGACAGCATGCGCATGTTAGTGCAAGGGGCACCTGTAACGCGTACGGTTTTTCTGCCCGCCGCCTGCTCTTGTTCCGCCGCCACGCCGCCAGCCCCAAATAATACACAGAGACTCTGTATTTGATACAATACTGTTGGCCCGGTTACTTGTTTCTTATCGGCTAGCTCTGCCTTTAATTATTAACCCATTTTTGTTGATCTATGTATTTCTCTTACCAGGGAGCCGGCGGCATACTGCTTTCTTCAGACTCTCCATCTTGACTCCTCCTTACTACTTCCTATTTCCTCCTTGTCTCCTAGTCCCTCCTATCTTCCTTTCCTATTGGCCAACAGTGCTTTATTATTAACCAGTATGAGAAACATATATACATAATGACATCTCCCATCAGGCACCTGCTTGAATTTGCTTTCAGTTGTTACAAATTTCTTGTGTTTTACTACTAAAAAAAAAAAAAAATCTGTGTATGGAAAATACTTTGAAAAAGACAAAAAAAGTCATATTTAGAAGTTTGAAACATATATCCAAGACTACCCTTTAAACTGCTGTTACACAATTAATACAAACATAATCACTAAATTGGGTTTCTCAAAATTTCCCTGCCATTTACCTTACAGAGACAGAGCACAACATGTTTCTACTTTTTCCTGAACATATTGCATCTTCAAGTAATGATTGCTCTGCCAAGTATTTGTTTTCTTCAAATACAAAATTTGTGGTCTCGCATCTGTTTTCATGAGTGATAAGAGAATTGACCGTTAGCATCAAGTCTTTAGCAAAAACACATTGGGATGACTACAGACCTGGACTGCAGGCAGGATGGATGGATGTCCACAGCTCTTGGAAGAAACTTCCTGTCTTTATAGATCACAGCAATATCATGAGAACAAGAGACAAGACACAGCTGAGCACATGATGACTGAGGATGTTAAAACCACTTGTATTGTTTGAAGCCTATTTTGAAATTGATCTTAACTATCTAGAGAAGTTGCCATTCTTTCTGTTTGTTCCTTGGTTATGTAGCTCATCCTGTCGAAGGGAATGAAAACCAGATAGGAGCTGAGTTTATTGGGAGCCATATTTAGAAATTTCCTGATTCCACAGACTAAGATTCATAGTTAGGCTCAGGATTTTCTCATTCCGTGTTTCTGTGGTGTGCTGTGGATCTGACCCTGTGTTTCTAACTGGTGGTATGTGTGTGTTTTGTATGTATGTTTTACTCAAATGGTTAGAAATTAGGGAGGAGGGGGATAGTATCTTCAAAATTCCAGGTTTAGTGAAAGAATAAACATGAAATATTGGAAGTTCTGAGCAATTTTGTTGGAGGTGATTAAAAATAGGACCACACACATATTGCTCCATTATTTTCATTAAGTTTTATGGGTGCCTTTTTGAAACTTCAAAGTGCATCCCCAGGGACATAACTTCTCCTGTAGTCCAACTATTGAGGGGACTGCCAGCTCCCCAATATTGACATATAGATTTATTAATTATTAAAGCTTGGCCTTTGCTTAGGCTTGTTCACAACTAACTCTATAACTCATATTCACTTATTTCTATTACTCTATCTTCTGCCATGCAACTTTTTACCTCTCTTCCATTCTATACATTTGATGTGCTCCACATCTTTCTGAAAGTCTCTTTGATGTGCTTAGAATCATTCCCAGTTCCTCTCTCTCTGTCCAGAAGTATCATTAAACCTGCTTAGCTATTGACCATTCAGCTCTTCATTAAACGAATCAGGTGCCTTAGGTAAGCAAGGTAAAACAGCAACACATCTTAACACAGTTTGGTCAAATATCCTGCAACATCCTTCAACAAGGCCACAATTCCTAACCTAACCCTTCCCAGATAGTTCCACCAACTGATAACCAAGTGTTCAAGCATATGATTCTACAAGGGTCATGCTCATTCAAATCACAACACACCATGACTCTTCCTGAACCTGCCTCAGGCATTTGTTCTTAAAGAGTGAATTTAAATCTGGAACTCTAGTTGCCTAGAAATCCTGTGCTTTTCAGGGTAGACATCCTTCTTGCCCATATCAACCAACACAGTCATACCATGTGACATTTGCCTTTTCTTCTTATCTCCCATCCTTTTAACAAAATATGTAATATTCTTTTTCGTTCAGCTTAGTGTGAAGCACAGATTGCAGGGGTTTATTTTTAGTTGTTTGTTTCCTCTCTTGTTTTTCAATAGTATAAACTCCAACACCTCGAACAATGTCTACAACACAGTAAGGGTAACAATTAACTTCATGTTGTCAACTTAAAAAGGCCTAGGAGACCTAAGAAATATTCGTGTGTGTGTGTGTGTGTGTGTGTGTGTGTGTTTGTGTGTGTGTGTGAGATGTCTGTGTTACTAAACAGACTAGTTTTTGAGTTGGTGGACTGAATAGAGACAGACTGCCCTCCCAGTGGAGGTGGACATCCTCCAATTTGTTGAGGGTGAGAATAGAAAAGGAATTTGGAGCTGGGTGTTGGTGGCACACACCTTGGAAAGCAGAGGCAGGCAGATCTCGGTGAGTTCCAGACCATCCTGGTCTATAGAGCTAGTCCCAGGACAGGCTCCAAAGCTACAGAGAAACCCTCTCAAAAAAAAAAAAAAAAAAAAAAAAAAAAAAAAGAAAGGAAAGGAAGTTAAAGAAGATTGAATTCCTCTGTGCTTGGGTGCTTGACCACTGAGCTGGGCACCAGAGCTCTTAAGCTCTTAGTGCTATTGTATCTCAGGTCACGAGACTGAAACTTACACTTTCAACCCTGTTCATAGGACTTTGAAACACACTTCCAGTTCTCCTTGGTTTTCAGCTTGCAGAGGGCAGACTAAGGTTTCACAGTCTCCATAATCACTAAGCCAGTGTCATAGAATTTCTCTTTTGGGGGGGTGTGCACATATGCATATTTATTTGGTTTTGTTTCTATAAAGAACCATGATACAGATGATTATTAAAACTTGTGGAATTTGGGGTAGCTCAGTGTGTAAGACCTGAATTCATATGTCCATTATCCATGTAAAAAGATAGAATTGGTTATACATACCTGTGAATCTTGAATTGGTGGCATAGTTGGGGGCGGGGAGGGCAGCAGTGAGCAGAGCTCACTGTTTAGGCAGCCTAGCTCAAATGGGGGGGGGGGTCTGAGTTGACCAGCTTCAGTGAAAAAGCCTTCTTCAAGGCACTACGGTGTAGAACAGTTAAGGAAGGCATCTAATACCTCATCTCAGCCTCTTCACGAGCCCTCATTGGTACACACAACTCTATATACACCAAACCACAAGTATCACATTCACAGACCAACACACAAAATATGTTAAGTTAAAGAAATAAGCTATTGGAAGTAGGTATATTTCATCTTGAAGTAATTGATTTTTAATGCACTGTTTGTTTTGTATTAAAGTATATATGTAAATAAAAATAACAACAGTATTTCTCACAGGAGGAAACTGGGTATAACTGAAACTAAATTCCCTATTTAAAAATTCCCTAAATAGGTTTTCTTTCATATACCAACAGGAACAAAATTCTTAAGTTGAGGACTTTAACATGTTTTATATGCTTGACTACTAAGTGAACTTTAAAACAACTACTTTTCAAAGTAATATTAATAAAGAGTGTCTGTCTGGCAACCATTTCATGGAGTTAGATTTTAGTGCAAGTCACCAGAGGATCAGAACTATAGAAGGGAAATCTCTACTTTTAATCTATTGCATGAATTTCCTCCAAAGACCTATTCAAAAGAGCACAGTATTGTCAAACACTACTTTTGTTAGCTGACAGTATATTGTGCAAAAATACCAACATGTAAACCAATGTCAAGGCAAGGACATTGCAAATGTCTTTGCAAATGTTGACAATTACCTAAGATGCTAGTTGACTTTCTTGTTCATGTAGAATACACATATGGTGTAAGAATCAGCTGTAACCTCATTGTTAGATAAAGGGACATAAACTAACAGCTGACAAACAAATCTGAGAGTTTCCTAATAACCAGGAAAGAAAGGAATTCACAATGGTGTGCGAGCATCTCTTTGGCCAGAGAATGAGGAAAAGCTGCCCTATGTAAAGCAGATATTCTGAAAATGCCCCCAGATACAGTGTTTCGTCTTACATATGAGAAAGGAAGAGGGTTTTACATTCCCATAGCAGTGTCAGAGTCAGGATGGTTCACATAATTTGCAGGTCTCTGTGCCTACTTAGTGCTTTTGAAAACTTTAATAACAAAATCAAACATGCCTTCTTTCCACATACCTAATCTTACCCGGTGACCTCAACTTGGTCAACAAGAACTCTGTTCTTACGCAAGTAAACTCACACCCCTGAGAACAAATATGCCTTTGAGTCAGGATGATATTTCAAAACTCTGTGCAGTGACATCTGATACCTGCACAACTGAATATCACTCATCAATGGAGCAGATGAGCTTAGGTGAGTTCCGCTCTCTCAAATGATGGAAGGCTGTGTTGACATAATTTGCTCTGCCATTTTTATATGAATCTTCGTTGTTCATCTCCTCCACCATTCATGTCCTGATGGTCGGAAAACTGTTTGGTTAGTGTGATGTAGATATTGGTTCATTCTTCATGTCTACAGATGAGGCTCATCAGAAAACAAAACAATCTGTATAGTGGTGAGCTTAACTGCGCTTAACTCTTTTTAGTGGGCTACGTAGTCATTTTTATAGTTTCTCATCAGCTATAAAGACATCTCATGGGAGACTTTTCATTGCTGTTTATAAATCAAAAGGTGGTGGTTTTTCTTATCCTTTATGCTATTACTGCATTTCATTTTTAATGAGTTTCTCTCACTTTAAAAATAAACCCCCAAGTCTAATGCTCTAAGCATCCATATGGGTTTCAGAAGCAACACAGCAGCTGAAATTTTGATGAGCCACCAGAAAAAATCATAATTATAGAGAGAAAACATCCCCATAACATAAAAATCACTTCCAGTGAAGACAGTGTCATGTTTTACATGCTAAAAAATACATCTCTTTATCCTTCATCTGCCTATCAGCTAAAAATATTCAACATCCCCATATATCCCTCATGCCCTACTTGGCTGCCATGTTGAGTCTGGATACGGAACAGGAATCAGAACAAAATAAAATGCATAACCCTGCTAAGGTACCTGAAATATTCTTTTAATCAAAATGTGTGCTAGAAATATAGCCATTAGTTGTATGTTCAGAAATCAACTACTGATCATTTTAATGAATTCCTGGCCCTTCATAAAGAACCTGGGATAGGTCAACGCCTAGGTTTCTATTGACTAATGGGATATAAAGGAAACACCTGGGGAGAAAGGATATGTTGAAAGAAACAGAGTTTTATTTATTTAATGTTATTTAATATTAAAGACAGAGGTAATAAAGATCCCCCAAATATTTGATTTTCATTGCTAGGGTGACACACACTCTAGTATTTATGCTATTGAACTAGATAATAAATTGAAATGGATTCTCTTTTTTAAATAACATGCACTTTGACACACCTCTCACCTTGATACCAAGTTTATGCCTTCAAGATCTTTGTTGTCATCATTATTATGACAGGTGGTAATAGCCAAAATTCTCTTTTATATTGAAATAGTCATCTCTGTCTCATGCTGTGATCTTTTGGCTCCTCACATTCACTCATATTCAGTGGGGTTTTGTTTGTTTGCTTGCTTGTTTCTCCGTAGCATCTACCCCTCTTAATACAAACTCTGACAAACGGACAGTAGATTGTTGTCCAGATGACTCTCTGAGCATGTAGTTTGGGTTACATAAGCACAGAGGTCATTCATCTACAATAGACTTTTGCACTCTGTAATGCAGTGTTCTGGAAGCAGGGGAATTTCATTAGCCCTGGAAGACAGGTTTGGGGGGTCATCCTGTTTCTACAAGGTTACTGGGTAGCTTTCAAGATTTATTTCCATCGATGATTTAAGAATAAGAAACATTGGTTTTATATTAGCACATTGTGCCTGGGAGATGGTGATTTTCAGTCATTATTTCTGCAGAATTCCATTCTTACAAGCTACCAAACAGTGGTGTCTGTGCTCTGACAATGCAAGAGATGGAAATCAGTGCCGGCATTTCTTTGCTTGCAGATTAGTGTATTTTTTTTTTCAATAGCAATGCATAGAAAGCAGCTCAATATTTTATAGGTGTTTGATACACAATTAACCTGCCAATTATACCTATATCTGAGAAGAAAGGCATTTGACACTTTCCCTCATCAGTGACAAGTCAGTCCTTTACACATATCATTATAAAGCATAAAAACCAAACAAATAAACAGAGACACTATAGAGTTTCATGGATATGAAAATGTGTTTTGTTTTAGGCTTGCAATGACTAAAGACACATTATTTTATTTGAGACAATAAATACATTGATAATCTAGATACCTTTTTAGTGTTTTAACTATTGTAGCAAGAACTACATTTAAAAGATGTATTTAGCTAAGTCTCTGACCTTTTCCCCACTGTGTTGTATTTTGTTTACTGAGGTGGAAAATGAAGATAGCATATCAACACTATTGTGAAAGCTAATTGGGTATTGTTTTCCATATTTATCCACTGTTTTCTCATTTTAAACATGGTAAGCTAGCAATGATTTCTTGTATATGACACAAAAAAGCACAGTCAACATAAGAAAATTAAGTTGGAGTTCATCAAACTGAAATATATGTAGGTCAAAGGGCACTGACTATGACTCGAAAATTAATCCACAAAATGAAATAAACCTTTACGAATACTTTATCTGATGAGGATCTGCTATCTGAATTATGTGAGCAACTACAACTAATTCATCAATGAATCAAACTACGTCATCAAATCCAAAAATAGGCAAGGGGCATACCAATAACTAGTTAGCATGGGAAGTCTTGTTTAACATTATTAATTATTAGGGAAATCCAATCCCATGCTATCCACCATAAATGATGTCTGAAGTGTCCCCCAAAGCCCTCTGCATTAAAAGGTCAGCCCTCTGACTGAGAGTCTATTCTGTTAGAAGTTTAAATCCTTGAAGAGGTGGTGTCTGTTTGAGGTTAGGTTATGAGGGCAAGGTTTTGCAGGCAATGTAAAGGGACTCAAGCGCATTTCCTTCTCTCTGTGCTTTGCAATCATTGCAATGTGAATTCACCTTCTTGGATTAGTGCTTCTGTCATGATGTATTGTGCTTGCACAAGCCCAGAGCCACAGGACCACGACCGTTGCGAACCCAGAGCTTTCTTCTGGAAAAAAATTGTTGGCTTGGGTATATTATTATGGTAACAGAATGCTGACTCATTAAATGGACCATAATTAAAAGCCAGAAAAGTGTAAGTATTGATGAAGGTGTAGAGAAATTGGCAGCCCCAAGCCATCCTTAGGGACATGTACAATGGTATGGATGTTGTAGTAAACAGCACGGCCAATCCCCAGAGTGAAAGTAGAGCTGTGGTAAGACTAGAAGCTACATTTCTGAGTGCGCGATGAAAGGGAATGAAAGCAGAGGCTCAACTCTCTTTGTACATTTATGTTTATGGCAGCTTTACTCACAGCCTCAAAAAGATGGAATCAACCAAATGTTGACCATACATAAACATGGTTAGAAAATGCAGTGTGTGTGTGTGTGTGTGTGTGTGTGTGTGTACTAAAATAGTATTCAGGTTCAAAGAGGAATGATTTTATGGCATAAGTGAACAATGAAAACATTAAGTGAAAAACTATAAAGCAGTTTTTCAGTTACCTGGAGCAGCCTGTCTCAGGGCAAAAAAAAAAAGCTTAGCTCACATGGGGCTGGTCTCATGGAGTGGAGGTTACTGTCGAATGAGTTGTTCTTTGGTATAATGAAATGTCCTGGCAATGGGTGGTGGTCACAGTTACAGAACATTGAAAGCAAGCTCAATTATACAGATTGTACAACTCAAAAGCCTGAAAGCTAAATTTTATGTTGAGAAAATTTCAAGTTTTTTTCCCCCCAACAGAATAATTTTGTGTAGAGTATCCTGAACAATCCTTTGAACTGTCTGCATGGTAAATTTCTTAAGAAGGTTGGATTTTATTATTTTGGCTCAAGGATTTAATTCTGTTCTGTGAAAGTTCATTGTTTATCCATGTTTTTGTTATGTTCCCTTCCTATTTGGTGTTGAGCCTGGACTATTACAGATTTGGCTTCCACGGTTTAGTAGCTCCTACTACATTATGAGCATCTATGGGCTTTGGCTCCTATCCTGCATGTAAATTCTATCAGATTGCTGATTCCATGACATCCATCCCAGTTACTACAGGTATAAAAACAATAATCTCATAATTCCACCTAATTGCATGACCTATATAGCACAATTTGGTTTCCTCATGGCTGTATTTTTTCTGGGATGATCTGTTTATATTTTCATTTCATAAGGGTCATCACAATAGGCTGTCTTACTTATTTTTTCAGACACAGTATTTAGCACAGTGTTCATTAACTGCTGGTCATCTATAACATTAGCCCTATAGTTCTTAAATTCTAAGTTTAAGAACTCTAGGGTTTAAATAAATGATTGTTCAGTTACATTATCTTCTTATAAATGACAAAACTACATTTTGGAAATATGAGTTTACAGGTAAACATCAGAGAATAGTTTTGGGTCTTGACTCAATAACCCAAAGCACGTTCAATGATATCACAGTTACCTCTGAATTTTCTTCATAAATGTTGGTGGAGAAAATTTTTCATGGGCTAGGGGTGTAACTCAGTTGGTTAGAGTGTTGCCTATTAACCATAAGCCCTTTGGTTTAATACACAGAATCTCTGCATCCCCCAACCCCCCCCCACACACACACACAAATAAGGCACAGTGGTGCAAGCCTGTAATATCATCACTTGAAGCAGAAAAATCAGAACTTAAAAGTCAGGGTCAGATGCCAGGCATTGGTGTTGCATGTCTTTAATCCCAGCACTTGGGAGGCAGAAGCAGGAGGATCTCTGTGAAGTTCAAGGCCAGCTTGGTCTGCAGAGCTAATTCAAGGATAGGCTCCAAAACAATAGAGAAACCCTGTCTCAAAAATAAATAATTAAATATAAAAAAATAAAGATAAAAAGGGAGCTAGGTCTGTACTAAAACAAACAAACACAAAACAAAACAAAACAAAACAAAACAAAGAACAGAAAAGGAAAGAAATTACCTCAGAGCTAGAGGTTAAGAGCACTGGATTTTCTTTCAGAGAGCTTAAATTCAATTCCCAACAACTACATGGTGGCTTACAATCATCTATAATGAGATCTGATTCCCTCTTCTGGAGTGCATGCATGCATGCAGATAGATACACTGTATACATAATAAATAAATTCTTTTTAAAAATTACCTAAACTGCATTCTTCATATTTTTTTTTCTGCATTTAAAAGCAGGAGTTCATTCTGCCCCAAGGGGAAAAGTATGAGACACACAATTAGTTGATCTGAAAGAAAAAAACATTGAGTATATGCTGTTTAAACAAACCTTCTTTCTTCCTTTCTCCTCACCCCTCATTCTCCTTTCCTCCCCCACCCTGTCTCCTTCCATCTTTCCCTTCTTTTCTTCCAGAAACCAAAAATAACAGTTTCTCAGAACATCCCCACACAATATTTACCTTCACCTAGATACTTTCACCTGTTCAAATTTCTAATTTCCTAGGATCTCATTGACCTCTTAAGCTAAGTAGTTCCACCAGTTAATTATAATCAATACAAGAGTGAAGCTGATACATTGTTTTCACTTGCTGTTTGTTACTAGGTAGACCACTCCTTCTCACAAAGCCACAGAGCACTTCTAGAACAGTAGTTCTCAACCAGAGGGTTGTGACCCCCTGCCAAACCTCTATTTTCAAAAATATTTGCATTCAGACAGAAAACAGTAGCAGAATTAGTTATGAAGTAGCAACAAATATGATTTTATGGTTGGGGTGTCACAATGACATGAGGAACTGTGTTAAAGGGTCATAGCATTATGAAAGTTGAGAAGCACTGTTCTATATTTCAACTTTAAGAGGAAAGGGACATGGTAAATAATAAGGGAGTATTGGTCAAGAGAATCTTTGACTTACCGAACTTCACTGGTAAGTGCCTGACTCCATTATTGTCTAAATGACAATGAATATCCAATATCAATTCTTATTATTTCCACTCTGTCATTAATTGCAGGAGAGTCCCAGCATGTGAAGGAATCTATCAGAGGCAATGGAATTGAATGAACTCCCAATAGTCTTATCATTAAGTTTAATTTGTTGTGCTAGTGTTGCAAAGCATGGGCACTCTAGTAGCTCCAGTGTTTAGGGAATAAAGCAAAGAAAGAGACAATGTAATTTCAATTAAGGGATTTACAAACACATACACATTTATTTGAAGGGCTAGTGATGTATTTTAATGTTACTACATTTACCTAATATGCACAAGGTCATGGGTTTGACCCTAGTAACATTTTATCAGCTTCTAGGTGCCAGCATGTTTGATGTGAATATATGCTACTTTTTAAATGAAGATGAATTTTTTTTCAGTAAAATTTAATCTTAAAAACACATAGGGAAATTTTACATAGTATTTATACATCTGTTTTTGGTAGGAATGACACATTTCCTGAAGAACCACATAATGAAATCTTTCCAATATCTGCCCATGGTATTCTGAAACACAATCTCTTCTTTTACATAAAGCTTTTCACAATATGCCATTGTTGAGTGGGGAGAAACAAAGTTCAGTTAAAAATTAACATTTGACACCAACTTGGTTATTTAATCTTATAAAATGTATTTGGTTTAAATTTTACCTGTTTTTTACCAAGATTATAATATGGAAGATCTAATTTACATTCTTAAACTCTCATCCTAATACAAAATCCTCTTGTTTTTCTGAGTTATATATTATTTTGAATCTTGAATAGAGTAATCTTTAACTTATTTAAGCACTATAGTATATTAATTTATATATTGGCTTGGCATGTAGCAATTCAGAGTTAACTATAGTGTCTCATTAGGCATTTAATACCTCTTATACACCAATATGTAAGGTATCTTCTGCAAAGATGGAATCCACAGATGTTGCACACAGCGTTATATGGTTTCTAAATCAGAATTTCAAATTTTTAAGTAAACACATTAAATCACATTAGTTACTACTTAGTTTTTAGACTGTTTTTTGATGCTGTCCAGGGGGGGTGAGGTGGGGGGGGCACTTGTGTATGGCTTCTCTAACTTTTTGACCAAACATTTAAATAAACAAGCTAGGGGAAAAAACATATTTAAAAATAATTCTGCTCTAATCCATCAACCTGATATGATATCATGAGATAGCTTGTCATAAAATCAAGTTACCTACCTGTAAGGTGTAAGGTTTTACCTCCCGCCGCTGGTCTTGTCCCGCCGATGCGCCAGCCCCAATTAATACACAGAGACTCTGTATTTGATATAATGCTGTTGGCCAGGTACTAGTTTCTTATCGGCTAGCTTATTAACCCATTTCTACGTATTTCCACGTGGTCTTACCAGGGAGAGGCGGCTGGCGGTTCTGCCTTCTCCAGACTCTCCATCTTGACTCCTCCTTTCTACTTCCTCTTTCCTCCTTGTCTCCTAGTCCAGTCTATCTTGCTTTCCTATTGGCCAATAGTGCTTTATTCATTAACCCGTATGAGAAACATACAGAATGACATCTCCCATCACCTACCAGTTTCCAGGGAGGGCATGATTAGGAACTGTTTCGACTTAGATTATAAATCTTCTAAATGCCGCTTTAAGTTGTTAATGTCTGTTACTTGCAGTTTTGGAACTGATGAATTCTTAGGAAATGACAACCGCTGCTACCTCATTCAAATCACATACAGGAAACCGCAATATGGAAGAAACATAATAGCTATGAAAAATCATAGCTAATATAACAAGAACATTTAATAAAGGCATACATTGGTAACAAAAAGTAGTTTCCTGACCAGAGTTATACAATGTGAAAGCAATTTGGCCTAGAAACTCAGCCCTTTGTTTGACTTGGTTCCTTCAAACAGATAGTTGTGCCCCTCTGGACAACACTTACAAAAATGAAAAAAAAAAAAAAAAGTAACATGGAAATATAACTATCACTGGAATATTTTACATATCTTTCACAGTGAATTTTCACTGCACTTTAGAAATTACTTTTTAAAAATTGTTGTTAAACTGACCATATGTATACTCTTTTCTCTCTAAATTTACCATTAGAAAAGGACCAACTATTTTATTAACTACATGACATATTTTACATACAGACAGAAAAAAAATCAGCTTTAGATAATGATGCTAACATCAAAATTCAATATGTTTTATATTTATTTTGATTTAAAATAAGTTTCCAATGTGTAAATATATGAAAATATGTTTTTGCTTCTGTCAACTGCCCTTAAAAATCTCTAAAATTTTATGTCTAGTGAATAAAAGGAACCTGGGGTAGAAAACTTAGCTGGCTTCTACTTCTCACATGAGTGAAAGTGAAGAGTCAGGAACGGCAGGCCAGACCTGCATCTTCAGATGCTCTCATGTCAGGTAAAACATACATGGGGACTCTGACTCTCACATGAAGGAACACACTTGGCTGATTTTTATCAGACATACGAATATACTGCATATACAGACACCGAAGTATAGCACCTACAGAAGTTGATATAAGCATTTTATACCTTGAAGTGGTGACATGCATTTTTAGAGGTAAGTGTGAAGTCTCTGGACATGGCAACAGATCTAACACCTTCCTGGATATGAGAAAGAGTAAGAACTCAGAGTGAGGACTTTGCAGGAAATAGTTGCTAAGCCTGGCTTGCACCTGTCATTCAATATAACCTTAGACAAGCTTCCCAGCAGGTTTTCCACTTAATTCGTCTGGTTTAAAATGCATATCCCTTCTTCAAGGGTTGGCATAAGAGTCAGTGGGGGTAATAATGGTCAATATCAATTGGTACCTTCAAGCCCAGAGGGAACGCAGAAGTGGACAGGCCCTTATTGCAGTGGCAATTGTTAACCCTGAGTGTTCTTAATGCCACTGAACTGATTCAAAGGATGTTATGTGATGTATAATTACCACACTTGTTAAAAAGTAGATAAAAAGTGATGAGAACAATAAAAATTTAAGGATAGAAAACTCTACAGGGCCAATTTACTGACAGTTGATTTTCGATTATTCTCTACCTGTGATTTTGAGGGTCTGTCTGCTGTACTTCTAGCACCAATACATCCCCATGGTTGGACAATGGCTGATTTCAGAGTGATGTGTCACATGAAGCCATGTTCAATCACAAGAGAAAGTCTGTGGCTGCCAAAGGGCAATGGCATACATGCCATGACATACTTTTTCAAACGCTTGTCATCTTATCTGTGTACTATGATGTTCCGTGTATATAAATCATTTACTAGCAAAGAGGATCATTGGTTTTAGCGCATTGCATGCATAATTTCTATAGCAGTTTAATGGCCATGCTCCTTTGAAAGACTAGAACAAGTTTTAACATGTATGTAAGTTCAACGCAGACCTAGCCAAACCCCCCAATGCTTTATTTTAATGAAAGAAAGAATTTAATTGGGAGCTTACTCATAGTTTTGGAGTAGGGAGCGTGACAAAATATGACAAAATAAATGTTGCTGTAGCTTCAGCTGTAGCTGTAGTGGAGAACTTCATTGTGATCCTCCGTGGGGGGGGCAGGGGATGGGATTTTTGAATCCTGAGAGCCCACCCCCAGTGACACATTTTTCTCCAACAAGTCTACCCTTCATAATGCTTTCCATCTTTCAAATAGTGCCACTCTCTGGTAATTACGCATTCAAATATGCGAGCCTAGGGGAAACGTGTTTGTTCCAGCCACCGCATTCTGCTTCCTGACTCCCATAGGCTTAGAACTATAACACACGCAACTCTAGTTATGGTAATGGTTTAACTCTGGGAAATGCTGCACAAATCACAGTTACCACAGGACACAGGATGTGAACACCAGAGTGAGTGTAAAGCTTAAGGAGTGGGTGGGGGTCAAAACTACTAAGTTTGTATGAAAAGACCACAGGGAAACCCAGCACTCTGTAACCTAATGCAAACACTGAACTGAAACAAGAGTTTGAATAGAGACACATTGCTCAGGTGGCTAAAACTCCCAAATGCCATTAAACAAAAACCCCAGTGCTAGGGATGGGATGCTCCCCCTCGGTTATTGCTCAGGGAGGACTCGGAGCTCCCTTCTTGCCCAGGTTACAGGGTATTACCAATGTTCTTGGCTTCTCACCATAGATGGATGTGAAGACCCTATTACTGAAGGTACCACATGCTTTAGTCGCAGGACAAAGGGAAACCAAGCTGGAATGGAGGTTTCCTCCCTGTTGGGTAGCTTCCATAGTTCCAGAAAATGCTATGCAGGCTGCAGGAAGGGAGAAGCCATCAATGTTCTTACCTAGCCCTGGACCTTCTGAGCTATAAGATTATCCTAGTTTGCTTTAGCTGTCAACTTGGCACAGCCTAATGTCACCTGAAAAGGGAATCTTGACTGAGGGGTTACACAGACCAGAGTAGTCTGTGGGCATGTCTCAGGTGCATGCAGGAGATGGGAGTAGGGGTTGTGTCTTGATTTCCAGTTGATGTAAGAGGATGCATCGAGTTGTGGGCCTCGCCATTCCCTGGGCAAGTGGTCCTGAGCTACTTAAGTAGCTGGCAAAGCAAGAGTCTGGGTGTAAGCCAGCAAGGATCTCTGCTTGGATTCCTTCCCACTTCCCTCAGTGATGGATTGTGATCTGAAAGTGTAAGCTAAATAAATTCTCCCTTTCCCTACATTGCTTTTAGCCATGTGTTTGTCACTGCCCCAGAATGAAACTAATATAAGTACCAACCTTCTAGGCAAGATGTTCCCACTGACACATGGTGGTATGACTATACTGAGAGTAATCATCTGATAGGATTCGGGGCCCACTTCACAGGAGGGAATCCCTGTCTGATACAATAAAAATGTCCAAAAGCCTGTTGCTAGCATGGTTAAAGCCATAATGGGTAAGCTACTACTGTCGTTTTGCTAAATGGAGATGTTTATGCTCAGCTAAGTGTTCCTCTCAGCTTTGGTTGGGGAAACTTCTTTTTGCATTAGTAAGTGGTTAGTGCAGACTACTGAACAGTGGTTGAGGATAAATGGCAGCTAAGATCTCAGCCTTAATAGGACATCTATATTCCCCTCTCCAAGACTGAAGGGATATTACAGGAAGGAGACAGAAAGATTGCAAGAGCCTGAAGAGGAGAAATGTTACAAAAAGCTGTCTTCTAGGGATGGCATGGCTTTTGCTTTCTTGAATTAATAATAACTGTGTTGATCTGCACAATACCTGCGCAAATCTGGTCTATTGTGGTAGCTTGAATGTGTTTGGCCCCAATAATCTCATAGAGAGAAACTATAAGGACATGTGGCCTTGTTGGAGTGAATATGACCTTGTTAGAGGAAGTGTGTCATTGAAGGTATTCAGTGTCTCAGTTGACTTCCTGTTGCCTGCAAGACGTAGGACTCTCAGCTACTCCTCCAGTCCCATGTCTGCCTGCTTGTCACCATGTTCTCCATCATGATGATAATGGACTGAACCTCTGAAACTGTGAGACACCCACTTAAATACCTTTGCTTTATAAGGGTTGCCATGGTCATGGTGTCCCTTCACAGCCATTAGAAACCGTAACTAAGACATCCATCAGCCTTCCCTCATGGATGACAGTGGGGTTCCTGAGACATCTCCTCTCACCGAAGATTGATTGATAATTTATAATTGCTAGGAGATGGGGAAACGTTTTCTACAGTGGTGTGCCCACTAGTATGTTGCCTGTGCTGTAAGCAACAGTAATTAAATTCATTGAGACAGACAGGCAGACACACACACTCCATGAAAACAGAAAAGGAGCTACTTTGGGAAGTAGAAGGTGGGTCAGCATGAGGAACAGGGAAGAGTACTGGGGAGTGAACATGATCGACATGCTTTATAAACATGTATAAAAAGATATGAAATCTATTATTATGTATAACTAATGTGTGCTAATGATAAAAGATTGTCTATTGACCATGAAAAATATAGCATGCTAAAAATGGATGGTGTTTATTTATTTTACTATAGTTAGTTTTTATTTGTATATATGTATGGATTTTCGTGTGCCACAGTGTGTGTAGTATGTATATGGAGGTCAGAGGACACCTACCACATAGGCCCTAGGGATCAAACTCATTTCATCAAACTTGGCAGCAAGCACCTTTCTTGGCTGAGTCCTCTCACCAGCCCTGGTTTTGAAAAGATGCTTTTGTGTCTTAAACTATTCATCCCTTATGTAAGCAGGTTTTCTTTGAACTATAAGGGTGGGCAACACTCCACTTAACAGCTTGGCCACCATTTCCTTCCTAACCTCTTTCTAACTTTAAATCAATTTGCTTCTTTGATTTTTTTTTTATCAGCTTGGATGAATTTATAATGCGTCTATAATTGCATTTGTGAGGGTTGGGGAAACTCTTGATAACACAAAAATTATACTATCTAACGAGACAATAAAATTATGTGTTGTAATGAGCCCAGATTGTGCTTGTAGCATTTTGAGCCCTGCTGCAATCTTGCACCAAGCCCCTCTGAGCTACACATGCAAGTCTTATTACAGCTAATTGCATTTCCACTCCACAGACACATCAAAGGGAGCAAACAGACTGCCTTTGCACCATGGGGTTTATAATCCTTTCTGTACCATGTAATGAAATCCAATTTTACTTTCATGTTTAAGATACTGAGTCTTCTTATCCCAATATTTGGCTATTGTCAGCGTCCCTGCATTCCTTGAAGCTCCTTGGGAATGTTCAGATGCACGTATTGAAATTTCAAACAAACAAACAAACAATGTTTTTAAGGGTGTTCCTCTTGCTCCTAAAATGAAAAGAAAACCCAAGAAGATATTTACCTATAGAATTAGTATAATTAAAGGAACCTTCTACAGTTGATTATCTGTGTAGGTTTTTTTAATAATGTAAAAAAAATTGGGTTACTTCGAAGTTTTCTGTCTTATGCATATAATGCTTTCTCTTTCAAAATACAAGAATTGTTTAAAATAAACTATATTGCCCTTGGCGTGTGGAGAACCCAACTGAATTTCTCCTGGTTTTGCTGCTGGGATCTCTAATTGTGCCAGACCTTAGGCTTTATACTGATAACTAATGTCTGTGCTCTACAAACTTTCCAAACTAATAAGATGCCCAAGGAAGGGGAGATAGAGCGTCACTCTGCGTCTGTGTCCTTCAGCCATGCTTCCTTCACAGATGCCATCCACCCTGTTGCAGAGACTAAGCCCCCATAAGTCCTCCCTGTCCCCATTTCTAAGTTTTATTCTAAGGAGTGGATTCAAACCTCAAGCTAGGCAACATCTCCATCTCATATCTTTTTCCTTAAGTCATTTAACTAGCAATCTTCCTGAGCATACAAACAGCCTTATGTTTCCCTCTTTGTCGAGCCATTTCAATGTTTCCTCCTCGCTCTTCTGAAATTGCAAACTTCCTATAGGCTGTAGACTCCTGTCACTCTAACCTTTTATGTTCTCTTTGTGTTTGGGGCCTTTGGTCCCCTTCTAGGCCTGAGCACCACACAGGGGCTCCAGCCCTTACCTTGCCCTCACTATTGTCCCTTTCCCAGGACACACATGTACCATACTCTCTCCACTCTTGTAAAGCCTCATTCACTATTCCAACTTGCCATTCAAATCTTGCTCCAAATAATAACTGCAACACAACATCATTGATTTGGGTGTGTGCTTCCCTTTAGGAGTCTCTTTCTCTTAATTTAATGGATAATTTAATTGAGCACGGTCAGGAATGCTTTCAGTTGCTGCATTGGGTTAGATACAGTCTCCAGTAGGATAGCTTTTGCTCTAGGGAGAGACAGGCAGTGAACTGAGATCAAGTCAACAAACTGGCAAACACTATGAAGAAAGTAGAGGGTACATTGTGTATAAAACACAAGCATCTACTACCTCTCCTTAGACCCGAACTAAGAAATCCACCAGGCAGATGTTATAGGTTCTTAGTTTGTTGAGAACTTCTTCTTTACAAAATTAGTTCTTTGATAATTTCATATGTGTATATAACACACTCAAGTCCCTTTCCCACTTTGATCTCTTTGGGCTTATTGTTGGGTTTTATTTTCATTGTTGTTTTATAATCCACTGACTTTGACAAGGGCAGCCAGCATGGACGTGGGTATGGCACTACCCACTGGAGAGTGGACAACTCGCCAGGGACTCCTCAACTCACCTGCCCAAAGCCCTCAACTGCCAATAGCTCTCCAGGCAGTCATAGGCCCCCTGTGCCCACTCCTGCCTGTGAATGAATATCGATGGGCCCAGTCTTGTGCAGACCCTGTGCAAGTAACTGTAGCTGCAGTGCCTTTGAAAGTGTAATGTCTTGAAAACAGCATTTCATGGCCCTCTGCCCCATCCTATGCCTCTTACATTCTTGTTCCCTCCTCTTCTGTAACGTCCCCCGAGCCTCAGAAGAGCTCCTATGGGTGTCTCATAGAGGACAGACCACCAACAACTGCATAGTACCTTGAGAAATCTTGAGTTTCTATATTAACTTACATTCACTTCAAAGAGAAGCTTCCTGACCTGGATTGAAACTCTTGTTGGCAGTAACCAAGCTCTCAGGTTACGTTTTCTTATCCTGTTACTAACACAAGCTGTGTCCTGGTTTACCAGCAGTGATTGGGACAGAAGGCTACAACTCAGTTCCTGGAGAGGTGGGCACAGTTTTACCCTCATGACTGCCCCAAAGTTTGGCACTGGCAGCACACTGGTCAGGGAAAAGAGATTTTTTTTTTCACCCTCACACTTTCCAGTGTACTTCCTAGGCCTTCTGGGCACTTTGCATTTATTCAACCCTCACTGTGTACTTCCCACAGACGTACTTTTCATTTTTCTGAACATTCATTTTTCATAGGTTGAGAATATAAAAATTTAAAGAGACAGTGTTGAAACTACTATAAATCACCTCTGTTACTCCTTATATGCCTTGAGAACAGTTTAAAAGGAAATGTATTATGCTCAATGTATGAATGCCTTAAAAAATGAATAAATAAATAGTAAGTCACAGACCTGGTGTTTTCCCAGGTCAAAATGCTGACTTGCACTTGTGTCTGTTGAAGGCCTGTGTCTGTGGCTTGAATGCGGCCACACTTCCAATGCATCAGAGCACAAAAGGTGACTGTGATAAGGACCAAAGTTTGTAGTTGCTTTATTTTCCTCTGAGTATTTTCGATACATTAACAAAAACAGTTCAATTAATTTCTGCTTTCTATTTGATACTGAATGTTAAAATTTCTGAAAAATTCTCTGGACAGAGTTTTACTTTTATCATGAACATATTTATAGGAAGATAGAAGGAAGAGACTATAACTCACATAGCTTACAAATACTTTATGACTGCGAAGTTTCTACTTGGCCACGAAGATGCTTAGCAACATAGTAACATTGTAATATTGCAATGTTCTTGTGAGCTGTATGAGAGACAAACCTTAGGCAACTGATTTCTTTTCTTAGTTCAGCCTGAATTTTAAATTCCTTTGATGAGACTATGCAAAAGTAAAGGTGTTTTGCAAATATAATTATGCTCTCAAATAAACATATTGTGTGTGAGAGAGAGATTGTTCTGGGTGGGAATAATTTAATCAGATTGTGGTAGTTTGAGCAAAAAGGGCCACCATAGGCTCATGCATTTGAATGCTTAGAGAGTAGCGTTAGGAGGTGTGGCCTTGTTGGAGTAGATGTGGCCTTGTTGGAGGAAGTGTTTTACTCCAGATGCTCAGATCAGACCCAGTTTCTCTTTTCCTGCTGCCTGCCAATCAGGATGTAGAACCCTCAGCTACCTTTCCAGCACCATGTCTGCCTGTGCTGTGCCATGCTTCCCACCGTGACCATAATGGACCAAACTTCTGAAACTGTAAGCTAGCCCCATTTAAATGTTTTATTTTCTAAGAGTTGCCTTGGTTATAGTGTCTCTTTACAATTATAGAACACTGTCTAAGACACAGATAAGGACTTCAGAGCAGAAATTCTGGGAGAAGAGTGTCTCTCAACAACCTGAGAGGCCACTGTCCCCAGTGCCTGGCTTTTTCCCATTTGGACTATTGTTCTGTGTGGCACAGAAGATTATTTTTCTTTCGCTGTCTTCGAGCTTTGTTCTTGGAAGAGTTTAGGACAAAAGCCTGTTGAAGACAGGAAATAGTGGTCCTCAGACTGCTTGAGGCTCACTTTCCTTCACTCAGTGGAATATATTTTATTAAAAGACAAAGGACTCATATCCTTGAATGATACATTGCTTAAAAACAAAACAAACAAACAACCCCCCCCCAAAAAAAAAACAGCTCCCTATGTTTTATCACAAACTTTTTGGAATTCTGCTAGTTACAAATTTTCTTTGAGTTTTTAAGACACAAGTTTTAACCTTTCTATTTTCCTTCCTACACTTAAAGACTTACATCCTTGTGCAAGTTGTCAGTTTATACAGCCAGTTCTGGGGTCAATCCTAGGGTGGCTACTGAGCCAGCTTCAGTCACCTCCTTGAGTTGCCCTATTGCTTTGTGGCTGAATACCAAAAGCAAGCATAGCCTAGCCTCTTTCTTGTTAGAAGTTGTTCTCTACCTTCTAAGTGAATAGAAGCAGATGGGTTTTGCTAACGTAACACATTTTGGTTCCAAAATTAATTTTAAAATAAGCGTGGGATATTTGGGTACAATCGTGTCTGTGACGGGATTTTGGAGGTATAAAATTCTCTTTTGATTTTCCCTATAACAAGCATGGATAGCCCAACATTTCTTTGCTTTGGGGGGTATGTGTTGCAAAGACATTGTTTCCTTACTAAAACATTTTCTCCTAGAAAAGGCTTCTAAGTCCTAGGAAATAAAACTTACAATGTAAGCTCAGAGAGAACTTCTAAAAATCACAAGCTGCAGAAAGTCCCTTCCCAAGGTTATAAACAGGGGCAGCAACTGCTGGGGGAGAGGAGCCCCTCCAAACTGTCAACTGCCTATAAACTGTGCTGGCAGCTCCAGGAATGGGATTTGCATGACTTCACCCAGGCTGCCTTGGGCTTTTCAGTGCAGCATCTACGCTCTGTAAGAAACACCAATAACATGCTGGTTCACTAAGGCCAACCTGGGTGCAATTGTTTCTTTGGTTTACCTCTTGTGCCCTATCTGAGTTCAGGAGACAGTTTGAATCTTCCCAGGGAAGTCGGACAGTAGCATGTGAAATAGGCCAGAGGGGAAATTTAAGACATGAAAAACAGCATTTGCATATCTTAACTTGTTTCTTTTCTCCTTTCTTTGAAAGATCAAGTCCTTCTCATGGAATTCCCGAGGAAGTTGTAGAAAGGGAAAAGGTTTTGTCTAACGTAAGAGGAAATGTTCTCAGGCTTCAAGGATGAGAATAGGGAAGGCCCAGCCTGCAGGCTCAGCACTCAATAAGTGCCTGTACACACACACACACACACACACACACACACACACACACACACACAGAACAAACACACACAGACACCAACACACAAACACAGCAGACACATACAGACACACACATACACACACACACAGAAACACTCACCGACACCAACACACACACGCAGACACACACACACAGAAACAAACACACACAGACACCAACACACACACACACACACACAGAAATAAACACACACAGACACCAACAGGTGTGTGCACTTCCCCATGCTGGGGAGGGCTTGGACTAGCTCTACTTTTGCCTCCAAGTCCTCCCATCTCAGTGTATAGCCACTTCCACCCTCACCGGGCCCCAATCCTTTAAGCCTTTCTCTTAACCCTTAGCCTCTAGGGTGTGATACCTGCATTGAACAATTCCCTAGTTGGTCAGAGTCACTCTCTCGTCTGCTGTCTGATGCTTAATTACTTAAAATTTTATTCCAGTCATTTACTAATTTAATGTATAGTCAAAATTCTGTGAGTTCAAAACATGATCTTTTGTTGTTGTTTCTTTTGTTTTATTATTGTTGTTGTTTCGGAAATAGGTTTCTCTGCGTAGCACTGGCTGTCCTGGAACTCGCTTTGTAGACCAGGCCTCCTCAAACTCAGGGATCCACCTGCCTCTGCCTCTGAGAGCTAGGATGAAATGCGTGTGCCACCACACCTGACTTCAAGACATGCTCTTAAGTTCTTTATTTTAATGGTCCACACAGAGCACTTAACTGAAGAGCTGTATTACGAAACAATGCTAAAAAGAGTTACCTGACTTAGACAGCCTTCTTGATGTGTCCAAAAAAAAATAGATGTTTATGATCAATTTGAAATCACACTAGGGATTCTCACATAAAATAGATCATATAAAACCATAGTTCTATAGCGGCATGGGGTAGAGAGCACGAAGACTTATGGAGCAGTCAAGAGCAGTCAAGACGTTCTCTGTGAGAGTATAATGGACATAAGCCATTGTATGTTAGCCAAAGCTCACAGAAATGCATTACTCGGAATAAGCTTTAAGGCAGGAAGGGTGAAGCAGCTTGAAATACTGAACATAACCTGCTCTAAAGTCCACTAAAAAAAAAAAAGAAAGAAAGAAAGAAAGAAAAGAAAAGAAAAAAAAAATTACAAATCCATTCTTTCTAGATGCAGGCTGTTCCCAAAATATATAGTTCCTAGTATTTCATAGCCCAGCAAATTTTGAAATGCTCAGTTTCTGTTATCATTTTCTGTAGCATTCTTGCTTTTCCTATTGAAAGGATATTTCATTACAATGTTAAGATATAAGCAACAGTTGTTGCCTCCTGGTTGGTCAGACTCTTCTATAGCCAGACCATCATATCCTATTTCTACTTAATAACCCGCCTGTTACCTGCTAATTGCCATGTATTGATTTACTTAAGCAACCAAGGTTGCTGTATAAGAAAGATAACACATGGCTCTAGGGGGCCTGAAAATTCTTTACACTGTCAGTGACCTTGACTGAAAGGATAATTAATCAGAACCTCTGGGTGGCATTAAAAGACTTAGACCTTCCATTCTCCGCTAAAGCACATCTTTAGGGATGTGAACACACATTGTGTTTACTCAGGAAATGTCTTATGTAAACTTATCCCCTTCATTTTTACGTTCAGCTACCAGAATTGCAGATTTTCTATACAGATATAGAAGGGGGAAAGACAAAAAAAAAAAAAAAAAAAAAAAAAAAAAAAAACGATTCTAGTGGCTTGCCAAGTATTTGGCTTCTCTCAGGAGTGGTTTTCCATCTGCTGGCTAACCATGTGGCCTTGACTGGATAGTTTGTCTTCCTGTCTTCATTTTGTCATGTGCACAATAAAATGACAAATGCTTCTAATACAGGGGGGAGGTTAAAATTAACAAATAAGAATATTTCAAAACTAGAGGTCCAGAGCTCAGTTTGTTGTTTTTATTTGTTTGTTTGTTTGTTTTCTTTTTATTCTTACAAGGACATCGCAGGTTAAAATATGTCTCAATTATCTTTGGAAGTTCCTCATTTCCTTATCTCCCATGTTTAGTTTCTTGAGACATGCAAGAGGAAGTCAGATAAATGTGAGAAGAAAACTATCCAAGGGATTACACATCAGACACCACCCCGGGAGAGTGTGGGAGTAGAATGGTTTTAAGGTACACGTGTTTGTCAATGTGTTGTAGAAATGGGATTTTGATAGTAGAAAAATGTATCATGTCTTTTTCTTTTGATGAGTATCTGTTATGTTCTTTCCGTTTGACTAATCCCTGAAACTTGCCAAATAGCATTTTTATGATATTGAATTACATCTCAACAATCTACTTGGCTGGCTAGTTCCATGCCGACTTAATGCAAACTAGAATCATTTGGAGAAAGGGAAACTATTGATAAAATACCCCCAATCACACTGTACTGTTGGCAAGTCTGCAGGTCATTTTCTTAATTAGTGATTGGTGTGAGACGGCCCAGCCCATTGTACGTAGTGAGCAGGTAAAGCTGGATGCTATTAGAAGGCTGAGCTAGCTATAGGAGCAAACCTAATAATATTCCTAGTAATATTCTCCCATGACCTCTACAACAGTTCTTGCTTCTGGCTCCCCTCACTGATATTCTAGGACCTGAGAGTTGTAAAATGAAATAAGCTTTTCCTCCCCAATGTTCTTTGGATGGTGGTGTTTATCACTGCAATAGAAGCCTAAGAGAAAACTCAAGAAGCCAGCAAAGCAAGCAGAGGGGAATGGGAAGATGTTATTTGGAGGGACAGTTCTTTTACTCCAAATATTCTCAGGCTTCTTCTTCTTCAGCCAAACCCACTGCATCTCTAGTCATTTTGCACCCTGATCAGCAAATCCCTGGCTGACCTGAGGCCTCTAGAGCTCCCAGGTGCTGAGAGAGAGCACTTCCTTCCTCCTGGGTTGGGAAAAGTAATACTGTACTTCTTGTCTAAAGCTCCCTCCTACTTCTTCTGCAGGTGTATACAAGCATGACACATTCTGTACCTATACTAAAACCCGATAATAGAAGGATGGTGTCATTAGGTCTCTATAGTCTCATAAAGTGAGATTATTACATAGCCAGTGGTTTATATTGATCACAAACAGTGTGGTCTGATTTTGATTGTGGGTGAGTTTAAGCATCCACATCTTCCACCAGGACTTGTCAATTCATCTGATCTTCTCCTTGAAAACACAATATTTTGTGCAAAAGTGGCTTGCTGTGAAGTGTGGTGATATTATTGTTTATGATTTAATAAAGCCACTGGAGATCAAAATGCAAAGCTAGCCACAGTCGTAGAGCCAGGCAGTGGTGGTACTCCGAGACAGGCAGACAGATCTATTAGTTTAAGGCCACACTGAATTACCTGAAATTGATCCAGTCTAAAAGAGAAATGGCTCTCACTAAGGTGATCTCAACACTTGGGATCACTCACCTTTAATCCCAGCACTAGGGAGGTGGAGAGGGCAGAGAGGAATATAAGATGGGGAGACAGGACCTCCCGTCACAGGAGTGCAGCCTGGGGTTTGGTGGAGAGCAGTGCAGTCTGCATTGCACTCTTAGGATTCATGGAGCCAGGGTCACCATTTCTTTCTGAGGTAGAGGTAAGAGCTAGTGGCCGGCTGCTTTGCTTTTCTGATCTTCAGCTTGAGTTCAATATCTGTCTCTGCGTTTACATTGTTCACGTTACAGTGAAGGATAATAGCATTTGACATAGAAATTCTTCTATATAATCTTTGTCGAAAGGTAACCATAAAAATAACTGCAAGGATTGACTTGTTGAATGACTGACTAAACCAATGAGTAGTAGCTTTTCTTTGCAAGACTTTCTTAGCAGAAATTAGTATACAGCGATGACGAGAGCAGCCTTCGCATCATTACAGCTATTTCCTACTCAGTTCATATGATGGTCTGCCAAATGAGGCGTTAGCAGATGAGTTTCACCCTTGTACAGGTCGAGAGGCCTTCATACATTGAGAATCCACAGAAACCCTTGGTTCTGTTGTGGGCAAAGACCCTTGAGCTGACGCTTTCCTGAGGTCCGGGTAGTCAGTCACAGAGAAGGTTGAAACACGGGTATTTTCATTCCTGTCCCTCTCCCTTGGGACTGGATTATCATTTGATCGAGAAGGACAGCTACTACATGCTTCATGGACTTGTTCTCTAATGCAGACAAACGATAACAGATTTTTACTGAAGTTGTATTTGTGATAGCTTTGCCAGAAATTGCCATGTGGGGTTAATGGAACTGTTAATAATTATAAACCAGGAAAACCCTCCATCAATGATTCTTAACCTTCTGCATGCTTCAGCAACCCTCTAAAGGCTTCAGACTCCCAGGTTGAGAACCGCTGCCCTACATGAACAGAGAAACAGAAAAGAAAAAGTAACAATTTGTGCTATTCCATCACTTACATGACGTCTTACCTCCCAGAAGGAAAGACACATTATAAACAATGTATTGCTTTATTTCAGATTCATTCTTTGTGTGTGTGAGATACAAACAGTGACTTTTGGGGCCTTTGTTTAGATTTTCCACCTTCGCATCCCACTGGCAAACCTTGAAAGTAGCTGATTTGGAGCCATTGAATGGGATGTACTGCGCTATTTGAATGAGATAGACTAACCTTGCAAAGACACTTCTCTAACCATATAAAGAAAAGGGTGTGTTTAACTCGCATTTCTCTTTACCGAGAGTTCCCATACTCTCTGTGGCCCCATCAGCACGGTGGCCTCCCCAGTCCTCTCTACACAGTTCAGAGTAGGTGAAACAAAGTGGACTTCCTGCTGGACAATGACGGGCACTAGACCATCTTCCGCCCTGTGTGGCTGCAGACCAATACTCACATGTGTCCTTTCTTACTAGTCACCAGTTACATCACAGGGTAAAGCTTCATATAGCTAGGTGAAGCTTTCTCTAAAACAAGGCTTTCAGAGTTGTCTTTGGAAACCACATCCCAAGTTTTAGCCATTACTGACACTTGAGCCCGAGTCCATCACCTTTAGTGGAACACTTATATTAACTTTAAGATTAACCAAAAAGTGCAGCTGAGATGATGGGATGTAGACTGTGCTCCCTTCTCCTACCTCAGGACCCCCACTATCCCAAGCACTGCAGGCCTGTCCCCTGCTTTTTAAGAAATATTCACTATTCTGAGACATTAGTGGGTAGGAAACAGAACAAATAGATAATATTCATGTTGTAGATTCTTGCATCTTACTTCTGTCATCATGGAGAAAATCCCCTAAAAGTGGAAAGCGTGGGTTATTTCTTTTTTGATCCCCAAGAAACAGGGTCAGGTAAGAGACTAGACTGGCACGTGAATAGATTGCTGGTATGAATGAAACCTCCTTGGTCTACATGCACATGCTCTTAAGCAGTTTCTAGCTTTGTATAGTCATGCTGAAGACATTTCCCAGTGACTATTCTGAATCCTGTGAATAAACACAGATATAAAAAAAAACAAGTGCACAGCTCATATTTACTATAAAATATGAAGAATGAGATGCTAGTTTATATTCAGTCTTAATCATATTCAAATTAAGACATTCAAAGAAAACATTTTTTTAAACTAAACTTGGTTATGACAAAATTAAAACAGAGGATGGGAAAGTGGTACATTTAAATCACTTTCCATTGACTAAACTCATTTTGCCTTGAAATTCCAACATGCTGTGCCAGTGAGTCACACCTGGCTAGATGTGAAGGCAGAAACAGGCTGGCTTGCAAATCTGCCCCTGCCTTCTATACTTAACATAATTACTCTTAAACAGGAGACAGGAACTGCATCTTCAATCCAGGAAGAAGCTCCTATGGAAGTCAATCTTAAATATGCATGTAAGCAAAATATACACAATTCCTTGGGATAAATTTGATAAAGTGATAAATTTTAAGGAATTCTGGGATTTATTATACTTCTTTTGCTTAAAGGAAATTGTCAAATAATTCTTACATTGTGTTAATTATGACTTTCTTCTTCCAGTACCCATCTTAGTCAACAATCATTTAATGGATTTTTAATAACTATTGACTCCTAAAATTCATAGAAACACAGAGACCTTTGTAAATACTACTGCTTCCAATGAAACTCCCTATAAAAACTACAGAACCATGTGCTTTAATTCTGTGGCAATAGACATATTTCCATATAACACATTTCAGTAAAAATATAGCTCAAATTTTGGTGAATAATTAAGCAATATTATTGGCAGTTTTCCATTTTTATTTAATAACAATACTCGTAATATGCCTAACTTGTTAGTTGTTGTAGAATATTATTTTAAGATGTGTTTTTTTTGTTTATGCCCTAAATCATTTGTTCAATGATGCAAAGATGTGTTACATTCTTTTATGTTGAATGTGTTTAATTCTGTGAAGCTGTGTTACTTTGCCTGTCTAATAAAGAACTGAATGGCCAATAGCCAGGCAGGAGAAAGGATAGGCAGGACTGGCAAGCAGAAAGAAGACAGAGGAAAAATCTGGGCAGAAAGAAGAAGGACCAAAAGAAGGAGAAGGAGAGGAAGACTCCAGCCACCCAGCTACACAGTAAGGGGCCAGCCACCCAGCTACACAGTAAGGGGCCAGCCACCCAGCTACACAGTAAGGGGCCAGCCACCCAGCTACACAGTAAGGGGCCAGCCACCCAGCTACACAGTAAGGGGCCAGCCACCCAGCTACACAGTAAGCCACAGAGTGAGAAGTAAAGAAATGTAAATGGTTTAGAGGAAGATAAAAGCCCAGGGGCAAACAATAGGAAAATTAAAGTTAAGAAAAGCTGGCTAGAAACAAGACCTCTATGTATTTATTTGGGATCTAGGTGGCAGGCCTCCAAAAAAAGTACAACCAACCTACTACAGTTAGTAATTTTCTCTTGCAAAAAAACAAAACAAATACAATTACCAATAATTTTATAAAAAGGCTTATAGTTCCTTCAAATTACCACACATATACGTGTGCACCCATGCACACATACATACACATGCCCACACACATGTGCACACTGAAACACACACAAACATTTCCATATCTTTAAACTGAGCTTCCACATATGAGTAAAAGTATGCAACATTTGTCTTCTGAGCCTTGCTTCTTTTGCTTTTGGGCTGTGAGGCCAGTAAGGAGCCCAGTGACTGGCAAGAGTCAGCTTTCATCATGTGTTTGTCAGCGTAAAGAATGGATGAAGGCACCTTTCACCCAAGCCCTAGGGAAAAAGCACACAGCAGCTAGTGTTAAAGCTTACACAGGCCTCTTTGTATCAACCTCAAATTCGAAGAAAGGATAAAAGGTGGTATTAAGGCAGGTATCACTTATCTCTTCCGTGCAATATTTAGATTAGACACAGAGAGTTCCAGGTCTTTACTGGAATTGCCTGAATTACAGCTTTTACCTAAATCAAGTGTATACCTTACAAGCTTCTGCCTTCAGTTACTAGAAAATCCTTTTATTTGAGGGACTCCGGGATATTATGGACTCATTTATGCTGTCAGAATGAAGCCGTTTTGAGGGTAGTATTTACAGAGTCTATTTTCTTCTCTGGGATGTATTTCTAACTCCTGGCAATGCAGCTGGCTTAAGAAAAAAAAAAAAAATCACACTGTGATAACAGTGTTTGTAAGGAGTTTGTCTACACTATTTAAGAGAATAAAATCTAAAGGCAGTGTTAATAATTAACAAGCAATAGCAAGTGGGAAACTGTATAAATCATTCTCTTTCATTTATTATATCAGTTCTTGTCAAGCCATTTAGTTGATCACACTATGTTAACGTACTTCCGATATTTGTATGAACATAATAAAATTCTGTAAACTGTTTCTTATGATATACAACTCCACCAAATCTAAATTATTACAATATTCTAAAATAACTTTATTATTAATTAAGGACAAACAACTATGATTACTTGATTTTTGTGTTTATTAGATTGTGTCATTCATTATGAAAGGTAACATTAAGAAAAGAAAATTTTATTTTTTACAATGAACTGGTAAAAAGAAATATATGTTAATTGGTACATAGGCTTGATGTTTACACAGGGTTTTCTATCAAAATATTTTTGTTAAAAATAGAAACACCAACAAGTCAAATATATTTAGGCTTTATAATTACATTGCTTATAGATGGCACAGTAGTTAATAGTGACCATTACTCCTGTAGAGGAACCAAAGGAGGTGGCTCACAACTCTCTGTAACTCCACCTCTAAGGGATCTGAAGCTTTGTTCTGACCTCTATGGGCAACTAAATTCACATCTACACCCATATATATATATATATATATATATATATATATATATATATATAATCACAAGTAAAAATAAGTAATTTAAAAGTTATTACTACTATGTTTGTAATATTTACATTGTGCATTTGTAAACATCATAAGTTACCTTTACATTACATTATGATTAACAAACTGGAGCTGGCACTTGTGTTTTATAGCATTTGTTACTAGTCAGCATTCTTTGTTAATGTGTGTTAGTATATAATACATGTTACATACAAGCCTAATATTGATTAGAATATTAATGAGCTACCAATCATAATGAAAATTTCCTAGCAAAGCTTTCTCTCCTTCCTGTACTGAAAAATTTGAATGGAAATTCTCAATTTCACAGGACTGTATCCAACTATTGTGGTTTGTGGCAATCTGTTACATGCAGTCAGTTAATGAGGTTAAATTTCTTTGGATAATAATGTAAGATTCATCCTATGTACCTATGTGCAGGTAGAATCTCACACACGTGGAAACATGATTTTTTTTTTTTTTTTTTTTTTTTTTTTTTGCGCCTTCCAGTAACAAAAAACACTGAGCAGGAACTCAAGCTTTGCAGCACACTCACACCAAAGCAAGACTGTATATTATAATCCATGAGAAATTGTAAAATTACTGGCTTCTTCTGATTAAACAGTTGTTAGCTTGTCTCAGCTCTGATGAGGGGAATTCTGTTCAGTTTAAGAATAGCACTGCTTGGAAGCATAACACTATGCAAATAAATTATTCTTATTAGGCAACTTGTTCTTTTCATTGTTTCTATTTATTATTTCGCTTGGTAATGAATACTATGGACGATTTGCAAAGCAATGAACTGCTTTACAGTACAAATGAAAAAAAATACAGACATGGTTTTCAAAATAAAAGAAGTCTTGAAGTTTTTCATGATACCCTTTGTAATCTAGCAAAGGCGGCAGGTTTCGAGCTCTGGAGTTTTCTTGAATAGCCTTTTTAGAAATTTTGACCATGTCCTTTTGAAATACACAGCAAGTGTGCCTCTCTTGGGATAAGGTTTGTAAGCACCACTGACGAGTGGGAAAATGTTAATGTGAGGTGAATACACAGGAAACTGAAACACTGAGCCATTGAGTCAAGGTTGTTGGTGTGCCTCAGGATGAGAGATGCGGGAACAGAAACTGCTTGCATTTAATATGCTCTTGTCACATGCATTTAGGATCAATGCGTACTAAACACACACATACAAAATGGGCATTATGATTTTATGTATCAGCCATGCTGCCATTGCAAACGACCATAAACTATGAAATTTATTTTCTCTCAGTTCTGGAGCCTGGAAAGTCTAAGATCAGGGGTCATGTGGTCAGTTGTGATGATTGATGTATTTCTGGGTCACAGACTCCTGCCATCCCTCTGTGTCCTTGCATGGTAGAGATAGAGCACATGGAACTCTCATGCCTTTTCTAAGAAGTGTACTAATCCCATCATGAGCTGCCTTACCCATGACCTCATCTGACCCCAATTACCTCCCCCAGGCCCATTCTCCAAATAACAGTACCCAAGAGGTAGGATTTCAACATATGAAGCTTGCCAGACATAACCGTTCAGCCTCAAGAATATTATGTTACATTACAAATAAATCTATTAAGCAAAATACCTGCCATTTGAGGAGAGAGAGCGATTCCCTCACCATCCGTGGCAAGACCGCAGGTGTTGGGATCTGGTGAGGGACAATAGAGAAGGTGAGAAGAGTCAGTCAATGGGAGAGTCACACTCAGCTGTATAGTGTGAAGGGTACTTAATACTTTGAAATAGCAATACTTATTTTCCACATCCTCATGCAGGGCCTCTGTGTGTCTTATCTACCCAAGAGGTCACTTGGAACATTTCTAACAAGGTATTAGGGGTTTTTCTATCTCATCCTTCAAAGCCGGTGGAAAAAAAGCTTGGAAGCATTTATATGAAGGAATTTGAAACTGGAATGCCTGTGTCTAAGTAGGAACCTATGGCTTTGCATCAATGGGATGATGCTAATTGTTATTTCCAGAAGCCTTTTATTGTGAAAGAGAAAGAAAGATAGGTCAGTAACGGGAGAGCGTGAAAAAAGGTGAGTGGGAATAAACAGGAGGATGGAGAGATCAAAGAGAAAGGTATCTCTGTTAATTCAATACTTCTTTGTCTGAAAACTGAAGAAAACAACCCTGGAGTGTCTTGAGTCTTTGTTTTAATTCTCCAGAAAATGGAAGTATGAATGTCTCTGGAGTGTCTGACAACATTTATTACAAATGAAGTTATTGTTTAACAAAGTGTCTTAATTAATTTTCTGGTTTTATGTGTGATTCTTTTGGTAACCAGAAAGGAAGTGCACAGTCCCATTTTGCAAAATGTGAGCTTTTGTTATAGTTTCTGCTGATAGTTTTATTTTTTCAAATCCAGGGAAAATTCTACTCAATTGTGACTTCATTACATTGGTTAATATAAGGTGAATGCTCAAGACACAATAAATTAAACAAAATAAAATGAAAAAGCAGGTAATATTTCATATTCTGTATATTGTAGAAGTCATAATGAGGCTTACTGTAGCAAGATTGTAATGTAACTTTCAAGTTTTCATTTGAAAGAGTAGAAAATTTGGAAACATTAAACAATTTTTTTTACAAACTATTGTGTAATCTTTTCATATTCGGCATTATATTTTTTAGCTAAAATATACTAAACTAAACAAAGAAGAGCCGCTTTCCAGCTGTGGTTTGTCTCATGCAGCTGTGGCCCACCTGCCCCAGGCATCAGTGATTTGGACACTGGGCATTCTTGGCTCAATAATTCACTTGTTGGAAAATGTTACCGCAATTAGCAGAAGCAATCTCAAAAGCAAAGACCCAGGAGAATGACGCCAGGAAGCTGTTGAATAAAACATTATCATCTTAAATTTTTTTTTTTTTTTTTTGCGTATTTCTTCTGTATAATATTAATGCAACTAAAAGAACATGCTGGATTTCGCCTGCAGTGAGCTATTTTTAGTCCCTCAATTAAGCTCCATTCCAATAGTTATTATCATTAGTTAGCATTTCCATAACAATATGCCCTTTTAACAGGAGTGCTTTGTAATGATTTTTAGAAGTTTCTCTGCTCTGTGGTCTTATAAGGTAAGGTTAATTTACATAAAATTTGCAAGAAAATAAAAGCAATTACATGGATGCTACAGTCTATGTTAAAATAACGCTCAGTTGGATTTGTCACAGCAATCAAAGGAAAGATGAGTAATTTATGCAAGGTCACATCTGGGATGACTCAGAGACCTAGGCACAAAGGTCTATATCCCTTTAAAGGTTGTATACCCTACTCTCCATAATATATTATACTGGCCCCAAATTCAATTGTCAGTAAGTATATCATCAGAAGGGTCAAGCATGACCTGTTTGCATGATGATGCATGTTATCCATGAATATAATTGGAGGTGAGATCTGATGCCTTAGTTAATTGGAACGATGGCCCCAAGGCTGGATAACATGCACTGGGGACTGACTTCTGGTTACCTGGGTCAGGTTGAACTGCTGCAAAGTCCTCTTCTGGTGGTTTACACTAAATTAAATTTGAAGCAATAATCAATATCTATGCATACCAAGGACTCCTTATAAAAGACAAGTTTATTCATTAGAAAAAAAGGCTCACAACTCTGATACATGTAACATTGAAAAATCCTGAAGTACATTTCTTAGGAATTTCTGAGCTTGCAGCCTCTGCTTTTCGGTTTCTTCTCCAAAGATCTGCTTCAGCACACTCTCCTCCTTTTATCTCAAATCAAAACTAAATTTCCCATATACATATGGCAAATCTTTTATCTCTTTCCTCTGTGTTTTTACTTTAGGAACAGAGGAAGCTTTGGAGACTGGAACAGACTGTAAATCTAATAGCCACTGCTTCACTTAAAAACAGCCAAACAAAAAACCTTTTGAAAATGGCTTAGTATCTGTTTTTATATACAGTGCTCCAGGTCAGGAGATGCCAGGACTTGGCATCAATCAATAATCATCCCCTGTTTTTTATTCACTAAAAGTTAAAACATTTGCATATTCTTATTCTCATAATTTTCTCTCTAATGGACTACTGCAAACAATCTTAAAACAACCTGGAAAAAAATAAGTTGCTCATGAGACATGAATTCAAAGCAATTTCAGTCTTGTCCTTGGGATAAGAATCCCGCACACTCAAGAGTCTTCTACATCCCAAACCATACAGTTTGCCTTTTCCCAGTACACTGTCTGAGCCTTCTGTCAATGTTTCATCTAAAATATGGAGAATAACTTCTAGTTTGGGAGAGAGAGCAAACCCACAAGGAGTGCTCACACTGTGGTGCTGGACTCTGGCCTTTCTTCGGGAACATTCTTTCTTCTTCTGGAGCTACCATGGTGGTGGGCACCGGGCACAGTGCAGGTCTTTCCTAAACTCCGAGGGACTCAGAATTGATGGGATCTAATGGGCTTGAGAGTCCTGGCATTGTCACATGCTACCAGGAAAACTGAGGTCCCCCTTTGCAATTCTAAGTCTCATGGTAAAAACATGTAAGAATAGATTTAAAAGGAATCTCAATTTTGTTAGAATTTTAAAGGAAGCCTCAGGGCAGCCAAGCTGTAAGTCTCAGCAACTGTTTAGAGAAAGGAGATAAAGACAGGAAGAGAGAGAGACAGCCTTGGACCCTGCCAGTGATGCGTGGAGGTCTGGCAGGTAGGCAGCCTGCTGACTTAGAAGCAGCCATGTAGCAAAGGGGAAAGGGGGCTTTAGAGAAAGAAAACCAAAGCTTGAAGTGTAAGAGGAAGCACGTTTAGAAAAGAGAAAGAAGAAAAGGAAGTTACACTTCTTGAAAATTATCTTTCCTTGTACTGAAATCAGCTTCCATTCTCATACAATGCATCCTGATTAGTTTCCCCTCCCTCCACTCCTCCCAGCCCCCACCCCTTCCCATTCACAGCCACTCCCTTTCAGGCTTCAATTAGAGAAGAACAATCTTCTAGGAAATAATAGTAAATGTAACAATAAAATAAAACAGAATCTACCACATCAGAATCAGACAAGACAAACAGAAAGAAAAGAACCCAAGAGAAGGCCCAATAATCAGAGACCCACTCATTCCCACACTTAAGAAACCGGTTAAAGCCCCTAGACTGGAAGCCAGATTACATGGAGGACCTGTGCTCACCTGTGTCCCAGTCTCTGAGTTCCTGTCAGCTTTGATTAACTGGTTTAGAAGGCCTGATTTTCCTGGTGCCCTCCATCCCCTCGGGCTTCTTCTGTCTCCCCTTCTGGGGACAGAGGTCCCTCTGCTCTGGAAGGAGAGATTTGATGGAGATGTCCCATTTTGGGTGGAGAGAAGTTCTGCTTTGTATTCAAGAAATCGGGCAGACTTAGGAAACTGCATGACTGTAGTTTCCTAGTATTAACACAGGGGTCAAAAATCCTGGGAAAAGTACTTTACCTCATTAAAAGCATAAATATTCTTCCCATCTCTTTAGGTGAATCCACCCGGGGTGGGGTGTGGGGGAGGTCCTTCTGCAAAGGGATTGGCCTTATAGCCTAGATTAACAATTCAGGAAGGAGAAAATGGTATATTTCCACCCAGAAGTAGACTTCATTCTTTTGGCTGGAAGGCAAATGCTTTTCCTAATTGGGTCTTTAGAGCCACTGTTACACTGCTTGCAGACCCAGCAAGGTGTACCAAGTGCGTGCGTGCGTGCGTGGGTGTGTGATTCCCAATCCTGGAACACATTCCTTTGTTTCTGATCGAGTTTGTGGGCCTTTGAATATACTATCCTTAACTTGATCTATTTCAATTCCGTTTGAGGGAGTATAGCCACCTGTATTGGTTCAAGGAATTCCCTAATTCCTGTTTCTGCTCTCACCTAGATGAAACTTAAACTAATATGGAGTGCCCTCCTTGGGATCCTGATGGAATGGAGTAAAAAAAAAAAAAAAAGTTAGGCCATAACTGCTTCTAGGCATGGTTGAGGAGGCTTAGTGTAGATACAAGGTTGAAAACAACCAGAGGCATCTGGAAGATTCCACACAGACCTGGTGCATGAGAGAAGAGAGTAGAAGGGAAAGCAAGACAGGAAGTGGGGGTGAGGAGGGGATGCAAGAGACCAGGAGCAAGCCAGAGACCAAGAGCACCAAAAAAATCATGTAGCCAAAATGGCCAAGTTATATGTGGATCAGAGGTGCTGGTGAGCTTAGGGTAGGGGGTGGGTGAGAAGTGGAGGAGGAGCCATAGGTGTTGAGCCAGACTTGCCTTGGTGTTCTTTGGGACTTAATACTGATGAACACATTTTCTAAGGAATAGATACATGCTATGTAATGTTATGTTAATATGTGGTGCATCCAGCAAATAGGATTGGAGGTGATTCTTTACCTGATTTTTTACTGCTTTTCCACAGCTTACTTGGTGAAACTCTTCAAATGGTTAACTGTGGTGTTGTTTTACAGGGCACATCTTAACACAGTTAAAGCCCAAAGGAGAGTTAATCCCTCCATTTCAAGTCTCTCCAAAAATACCCATACCCTAATCTCTGGCATCTGTGCAGTATTGCATTGGGTGGGAGAGGGTAAGTAAGCCTATCTTCATCTTGTGTTTAAAAGCCATTTTATAGTAAAGACTAGCTAGGCTCTTAGTTACTTTTCCTGCTGCTATGGTAAATTTCCTGATAGAAACCGCCTAAGAGAGAAAGGGGTGTGTACCGGCTCACAGATGGAAATTGCTGTCCTTCATGGAAAGTAATATCATCAGGAGCTTGAGACAGTTGGTCTCATTGCATCTATAGTGAAGACACAGAACAGGGAACATCTGCTCAAGTCTTCCTTTCCATATATATATATATATATATATATATATATATATATATATATATATATATATATACACACATTCTAGGCTTCCCAGCTAAGGACATTGTACATTCTACACTGTAGGATTCTACCTAGGGAATGCTGTACCCTCTGGGGTCCTAGCTAGGGAATGATTTGAACTCTAGTCTAGGGTCCTAGTTGGGAAATATACACTCTAGGGTCTCAGCTAGGGAATGTCATATACTCCTCTAGGCTTCTAGCTGGGAAATAGTACCTGCTATAATGATCTCTTCACCTCAGTTAACATAATTATGATACCCTCTGCCATAGGCATGCTCAGAGGCCTGCTCCAAAGTGATTCTAGAGTCTGTCAAGTTGACAAGTAACACCAATCATTCAAAAAGGCCCAATTTCATTACATTACCTCTATATCAGCAAAGAATTGGCTGAATCCAGATGGAAGTTGTAAACCAGAAAGATGCAACAGAAACAGCAGCAGGGGAGGGCAGAGATTGCAAGTGTAAGAAGATTTTTGTGGGTGAGCCTTAGGGGCCATGTATTAGAAAGTTCTCTAAGAGTCAAAATGGCCTGCTATTGATGGCTAGGAAGAAAGTAGAAATCTTGGGCCTGCCACTTCAAGGAACTGAGCCCAGCCGACAGTGTGAAAGGACTTGGAACAGATGACTCTGCGCAGTCTCAAGAGAGGGGGGTCTCAGTCTGCTGAGACTTGGGTCAGACTGCATACCTTCAGAAACCATAAACCAATTAAGTTGGGCCATTAAGCTTGTGGTTATTTTGTACAGCAGCTACAAAAACACAATAAACCGCACACTTCTGGTTTCCTCTGGTATAGTTCCCTGGTGTGGGTTGCCTTAAATCTGTTCTTATGGAAAGCTAGCTACCTGGCAGTATGCCTTGGAGACACTGTCATCAAAGGGCCCAAAGGTTTTTCCAGTACAGGGCAATACACACAACATGTAGCTTTCTCTTTAGCATACTGTCCACAGACTAATGCAAAATCCTTAATTACACCAAACTTTTTTATGACATTCACTGCTGATGCTGATTCTAGCCATTGTCAAAATTTCAAGCCCTGTATGAAAACCATTTGGAGAAAATGGTATGAAGCACATCAATGACCCCACCCACTGTTGGTTTCCGTGGATGCTATGGTTTGTCTATGGCTTGACTGTGATCCCCCAGTAGTTTGTATGCCAGGACCTCGGTCCCCAGTGTGACAAGGTGGAGGTTATGTGAGGAGGTCATTGAGAGAAGTTAAGGCGGTTCTCATGAAATTCTAAATGAGTTCTGAGAGTGTGCTAACCTTCACTGGAACTGAAATGCTTATCAGCCTTCAAATCTGTAGTTAAATGAACCTCTTTTATGTATATAGCACCCAGATTTGAAGTACTCAGGTCCAGACATAGAAAACTGACTAATTTAGAAAGTCACTGTAGGGTTAGAGGTTTTGTATTTCCAGCGAGTTCCTCGGGGATGCACATAGTGCTGGTCAGGCGAACATGCTTTGATAATTAGCATTTAATGAAGTCAAATGGTCCTGTGTTCACTGCTTTCATTCTGGCTTTTTTTCCCCTCACACAATGAATCACCTAGAGTCACGCTCTTTCATGGAGGAAAGGGAAAGAGAGGACAGCCATCCTGTGGGGGCTTTCTATAATGCTGATGAAGTTTAGGTAAGGTTGCTGCATTGATGTTCATCAGCAGGGAAGGACCGCTTTGAACAGTGAGGCCATTCTTCCTGTGTGCTGAGGGATTTACTGTCTGCAGCCCTTGTCTGCACTTCGAGGATGCTTCACTAGAGTATGTGATGACCAACAATCCCTGTCTCCTTAGGTGCCTCAGTAAAGGGAGTGCCACACTAACGAAAACTATCAAGCTGTGTACTCCAGTTTCCCTGTGACTTTTCCTTATATTAGTAAAGATTTTCAAATTTTGTTCTCATGTTTTATTCATAGGTGCTACTTATTCTAAACATTTTAATTAATAGAATACATTACTGAATTAACTCCCTGAGGCCACAATCAGGAAGAGTGTGTAGCTGATACCAGGAGCTGGATCATTTAAAAATGCATACCATCCTCTTTCAAGTGTGCAGAGGCTAGAAAGGAGAGGCTGCACTGCCAAGGCTCCCAAAGTTCCCTACCTGATGCAATTCCTACAGTAAGGTGGCCTGCCATGACCTGCCATTGAAAGACAGATATATGAAAAGCAACTGAGAAGGGAGCATTTGCTTTCCTCATGCAAATCACACTAACAGCTCGGGGGGCCTTCACTTTCCAATTCACCAGCCAACTTCCTGGTCCCACAAGTTCTAACCATTCACGTTAGACTCCAGCACTAATTCACTGCATGATGCGACCTTAGGATTCTATCCCTGTAAATCCAGATTCAGCTTGAGGTCAGTTTCTGTAGCCTTCACCCCAAATCTGTAAGCCATTTAATAGCCAGGTATAAATCTGCTTGTATTCAAACTATCTAGCCTCTGTCTTCTTTAACAGAACTTTTCTCAATCAGGGATGCAATTAAATGTAGATAATAGTCAAAAGATCACTCATGGGTATTTGTTTTTCAAGATAGGGCAAGTCAAACTCAAAGCTAATCCACATGTTTAGATAGAACAAAAATATGAAAATGTAATAATATATTTGATAAAAATACATCTACATATTTATAGTTCCTTGATTTAAAAAAATCCAGGGACTGCTCACGTGGGCAAAAATAAAGGAAACATTAGTCATCAATGGATTTTCTGAGTCTTGGGTGTGATTTGAGTTTGACGTATAGATAGTATGGCAATGTGAAGATGGTAGGAACTATATACAAGCTGTGATCTTCTGGGCGGGTAATAGCAGGCAGTGAAGCTAATCTATCAGAAGTATAATGTGTGGTTCGTAGAGCCACAGTTAATCCTTGTGGTTTTTTTTTTTCTTTTTTTCCTGGCTTCCTGGCTCAATATTCCTCCCTCTCATGTGTGTTCCTGCCATTCATCATGAGGGGGGGCACAGAGCAGTGACATACGTTTTGAACTATCAGCTTCTAAACTTTTAAGGTAAGCAAACATTGCTGTTTTATGAAGTGCCTAGTCTAAGGTATTTCAGCATGGCAATCAGAGAAAGGCTAGTACAGAACTGACATTAGACAATGGTCTTCATTGTTGATGCCTTCTTCTAAGCAGCCCAAGTGGAAGAAGCCATGTCTTTAAATAATTAAAGGATGATGTTTTAGACATTTTTTTAGAGCCTTTCAGATAAACTATATTTCTAACTGCAATTTAAAGCTATTCAAGTAGAATTCACCAGTGTGGTGATATTTTGTTTATGATCTAATAAAGCTTACCTGAAGATCAGAGTGCAAAGCTAGCCACAGCCACAGAGGCCCAGCAGTGGTGGCACACACCATTAATCCCAGCACTCAGGAGACAGAGGCAGATGGATCTTTGTGAGTTCAAGGCCACCCTGGGCTACATGAGAATGAATCAGTCTAAAAAAGAAACAGAGGTCACACCTTTAATCCCAGCACTTGGGATAGTATACCTTTAATCCCAGCACCAGGGAGGTAGAGGCAGGAGTGATATGGCTGGGCAGAGAGAGGAATATAAGTTGCGAGGAGACAGAAATGTGTGGCAGTCTCAGTGAGTCTGGAGAGCTGTGCAGTCTGCAGTTTTGCTGAGGACAGGATCTTTGGTGTTAGCCTTGGTCGAGATAAGAACTCTCTAGTGGCTTGGCTGCTTTGCTTTTCTGATCTTCAGCTTAAACCCCAATATCTGTCTCCTGGTTTTTATTTTTCATGCTACACAGCAGCTTTTATTCATGACCTTGAAGTACTTCCAAATATGGAATACCAACAACAATAAATTACAACAAAATATCAACAAAACAGCAAAATTTCATGCCTGAATCAATTGACATGCAAACCTAAATGGTTAAAAATTAATTCTGTTGACAAAAGTAACTCTGAGGGTGCAGCCAGCTCCATGCAGTCCCTTATTTCAAACAGAGCACCACCACCACCACCGCCCCGACACACACACACACACACACACACACACACACACACACACACACACACACACCTGTCTCACCAGAACATGGCAGATTTCCCAGCACACGCACAGTAAACCCAGGTAAATGCCAAAAGGGTCTGGGTAGGGTGTTCAACACTCTAAACCCTTTCACACTGGCTCTTCAACTGCTCTAGTCTCTAGTTTGATGGTCAGGGTCATGCTGTGATGATCTCTGATAGCTTCCATATGAACCCAACCCTCAGCTTTCCCACTGAGCTCTCTAGAGGAAGGCTGGCACCAGGAAAACAGTGAGTTCTATGGTGTTTAACTGTCCGATTTTGCAATATTTCTTTTGACCATCTGAGTTTTAATAATATCCTACTTTATCCACTTAAAATACAAATGTCTTCTTAATTCTAACTGCACCCCTTTCTTCTTTGACCTGTGTATGCAAATACCAGTTTTTAGACCTCTACAGGACTGAGGCTTAGAAATATTTCGGTACAGATGGATTCGAATATGAAATGCTCTCTTTCTTATAATCTCTTGGATAATTCCAAGATGCAGGCATTCACCTTTCACCATTCTATTCAAGTTTCTGGTGGAGTCCCAGCTGTGCACTGGTCTTCCCATCTCCCTTCCTGTCTCAACCTGATGACATGCCCCCTCCTCTTCATAGTGTTGCATGCCTTTCTTTCTGTCCCCCTCATAAGGAAATTGAACAGATATCGCTCCTTTCTCCCCCCCCTCCATATTGACAGAAAATTGGTTCCAGGATGCCCACCTTACAGATAGTCAAGTCTGTGGGTGCTCAGGCCCCTTAGGTTAAAGGCTGTGCCGACTTCACATAACCTAAGACATCTTCCCATATCTTTGGGTCAGTCTCAAATTCTCACATAACACAACATAGGCAGCAATGTACCACAGTTAGCAGAGTAATATGAGAGAAAGGTTTAGAGGCAACCATTGTAGGTCCAGTTACACAGCACATAATGAGAGGTTTGGCTGTGCCTGCATTGAACCTAGAGATGCAGAACCCATGGAAGCAGGGAGAGCCCTGCATTCCTCTTTCATCTCTGTACCCAAACTCAGCGGAGCTTTGCATATTCTGAGAACCTGTGTCAAAATCCTGGGATCTCTGTCTCCTGTTCCTTTGTGATCTCTGCTGGAGAGGGAGCTCTTAGAGAGAAGGGTTCTAAAGCTCAACTTCTCCAGCTATATGAGGGTCACCTGTTGCTGATGCGGCAATAGACTGGATGTGTGGTAACAGATACCTCCAGTTGGAGAATTAGTTGGAGAAAACCTGCCAGCTCTTTGTCATAGCACCAGTGACCTTTAGCTGGTCTTGGTTGACAAAGAACAGTTTCTTTCAAGACTCCTCCCTCAACAGCACAAATAAATTCCTTTGATTTACCAGGAAACTGTTCTTAAGATTTGTCTGTAAATTCAACAATTTCTACAGGGCCTGGGATGCTATACATGGTGCCTCTGCATTCTGAGGTTGTGCCCCGCCTCTTACTTCATGCACCTGTCGTCCCATGATTTCTCATGATTTACACTGATGCCAAGTTCACTTTCTGCTTTCTAATCATGTGTCTTGATGACATCATTCCCCTACCCAGCTGTATTGGGAAACCCTGCTGGTATTGAGTGGATGTGCACCTCACAGACATGCTCCTTAAGTTTGGTAATGAGAAGGAAGTGTAAACTGTCTTACTGTTGAACTGAAATTGTCGATTGTGAATCCTTCCTTTGTCTCATTTATGAGGTGATTCATGTGCTAACGTACTCCCACTGTAAAATGCAGCGTAAGTGTTGGTGGTTATTTATGACAATAATAACAATGGGCAACTCCACCGTGGCATTCCTCTGCTTTGCTATATACCCTTTGGTTCAGAACATAGAGGACATCTACTGTGATTTCATCCTCAAAAACTCAGTGAGGAAAGAGCTTAATAAAAACCCACTTTCGCGATGGAAGCTATAGTAGGAAGGACATTTCTAGATGTAGTGATTTAATAGGATTTTCTAGTTCTGAAAAGCATTTCCCAAAGAAAGATACACTCGTAAGTGGCCATTTAAACAGTGAGAATACTTACTCCATACTTCCAGCAAAGAATCTACTGCCGCCACTTCAGCTGCTTCATGCAGTAATAGGAGACACATTAGACTTGTCGTATCTGTAAGATAAAGCTAGAGAGAAAGAAAAGTGCTGAAAGGTTCTGGAGTAGCTCTTCATATATCTTTGGATGTCTGAATCTGCTCCTAGACCTAGGGAGAGCTATCTGAAAGAGCATGAAGAGGGGTAGTAGGAAGAATGGAAGCTTTGGGGGGGGTGGAAGTGTGAGGAATCAAAGATGGCTGTGTGTAACATGGGAGGCCCCAAACATGCGGTGTCTCTGGGAAGTATGGGACACCCTTCTCGGGAGAGTTCTGCTGTCTTTGATACTACTTAAATGAAGCATTTATGGCATGTTTCATTACTTTTCAAGGACGAGTTTACTGTCCCTAAGATGACCCAGTTCTTTGCTTACCCCTATCTGGTCACCCCATTGTCCAACATGGGGCTTTCTTTTATGCAGTGCACTCAACAGTCACATTGAATCCTACAGACAGTGCAAACCAAAGCATGGAAAATGCAAATACTGCTTCAGAGCAAACTGCCTGGCCTATGTGTCAGCTGCAAGGTGGGTCTGGCTGAGATCCACATCCTTTGTTTAGTTTCCCAGTGTTGTAGTGGACCATGCAAGCTGTGGTCTGAGTTCTGCATGCATGCCCTGTCCTGAATTTGCACTAGTTTCTCTTCACAGTCCTTTATGCCCTTTGCGATGATGCGCAGAGTGTTAAATTTGATTATTCTTGGTTTAAGCACATGAAACATGACAATTTGCATCATCTCTTCAAGTAGACACACATGGTTCTTTTAAAAATAAATTAATTTCAGTTGCATAAAATCACGAAATAAAAAAAAAATGATGCTATAAAAATAAACACAACAACATGAGATAAGAGAATTCCAGAAACTGGGGAAGGTTCATATGTAAACAAATGAGGGATTTAAATCAACACAGGTTTTTGCAATGAATGGTATAATTAATGAACTGCTGTCTAGATTGTCAAGTATTGCAAGAGAACTTACTTGTTATCCTCGATATCCCACTATAATTTTTACTTTACTTAGAAAAGTACGAATGGAAAAGAGAAACTTTATCTTGAGAGCAATAAAGTGGCATTTATTTCTAGAGTTAGGAAAATTTTCAAAATTTTTTGTTATGAGAATTTCTTTCCAAATAGTTCTGTTATAGAAGACCCATGAAAATAGAGACCTATGGAAACTAGAGTCTCCAGATGTCCAGGCATCTGTTAAAAGAGCCTCCCCTTCATCTTCCTCCTGGCCTCAACTCTGCTGTGTTAACATAGTTTCTTTCAACTAACAATTTCTTTTCCCTCAACTTCAGGATGAGTTTACTCCAGCTGTGCTAGACTTTTTTATATTCTGTAATAGCATGTGGGAAAATCACTTTGTAATCCAGTCTGCTTATTATTGGAGAGGTGTTGTGCAATATTAGTTTAAGATGTGTTACATCTGTTTATGATGCAGAATATTTATTTAATTATGCAAAGATGCGTTGCATTTTTTTTTACTGTAGCATTTGTTAGCTGTGAGCTGTGTTACTTTGCCTGCCTAAAGCACATGGTGGTCTAACAAAGAGCTAAAAGGCCAATAGATAGACAGGTGAGGCTGCCAGGCAGAGAATAAAGAGGAAGAATAAGAGGGAAGATCGTGAAGAGGAGGAGAGGGGGACACCAGGGGCCCAGCACTCAGCCAGCCATGGAGTAAGAAGGAAAGAGAGGCAAAAGTAGATGGGATAAGATAAGAAACGTGGGCTAGAGATAAGCCAAGCTAAGGTCAGGCACTCATAAGAAAGTCTCTGTGTGTTTATTTGGGAGCTGGTGGGCCCCCCAAAGACCAAAGAGTTAAAAAACAAAACAAACAACCAACTACAGAGGGGAAGTAAATAAAGATTGTTGTTGTTTTGTTTTTTCAGTCCAGTCTCCTAGAGTTTCTTCTTTTTTCTTTCTGGAAAAAGACACAGTTATCTGAAAGGGGTCAAGTGTAACTTGAAGGAACTGGTGGTGTGTGATTAGTAAAGTGGTGGCCACTTTTCACACACATTACAACAAACAACAGACTTATTTCTGCTTTTCTGAATATAGCTTCCTCGATAATAATTAGGATATGGAAATTATTGGCCTTTTAGACATGTATTAATTTTGGTGAAAAAAGTACATATAACTAATCAAAAAGATGTAGTGTCTGGCTTTTCATCTAGTATGTCCAAAATAAAAAGCATATTTTAAAATGAACTGGTGTTAATTTTTATTTAGTTGGTTTCTTGAATAAGATTTCAGAATAAATGATAGAATAAGAAAATTCAGAACACTGTATTTTCTGGAAACAGAAATTAGAAATCGAGTCAAATCCTTAGTCAGTGATTATCTTCCATTACAGTTCTGCCTCGAGGTGAATGTTATATCCTAAACCACAAAAGAACTGAGACGCGAGAGCCACTGTTTTCCTCAAATTAAGTATGTCACGTCAAAGAGGAATGAAATTCAACCATATTGAAGTCACTTGGAGGTGCTCACAAAGAAAGACCTTGGCTGTCAAAACTGTGCTTATCCTTGAGCGAGCTATATCGGTCAGAGGACGCAGCTGTAACCCTTTGCCTTTGTAACTGCCACAATAAGCATGCTAATTGTGCGCATGATTCGGATCTGGCTTTCTCTGAAGAATTCGTCTCAATACTCCTAGGACTAAGTAAATCTTAATCATCTCAAAAATTTCAATATTGAAACGAAGAAGGAAAAGGCTGGGGATGGGAGGACAAGGCACGCTTGCTTCAGAGCGCCTGTCTTGGCAACTCTGAGCACATAAAGGAAGCGGTCTGTTCTCTGGGTGAATGATTTGCGTGGGTATTGCTTTCAGGTTCTTTTCTGGCAGGAGAGACTGAGAAACCTAAATTGGACACTATGTGAGAATTGATTGCTTAAAGCCTTTTAAAAGCTCTTTGAAAATGAATTGGTCAATAAAATCTCCCTTTGTTTATGAGGGAGCTGGGACACAGTCAGTCCAAAACAATCGCAGATGGTGAGGTGTAAACAGCCCCCTTCCTCCTTGAGGAAGACATACCGTGAGAAAAAGATAACTTCTCTTTATTATAATAGTTTCTATCGAGGGAAGCTGGTGTCAGAAGCCTTCCCAAGGGCACAGGTGCTTGCCACCCCTACCAGTTAGCTATCAGGATGCTGCTCCCCAGGTCACCAGGTGGCAGACCTTCGCTCAGGCTCAAGTTCAGCGCCACCTGCCTTTAAGCTTTTACATCTTAGTTCGTGGACACAGGAACCCCTTGGCTTGTGCTCACAACTGTCACTTTGTTTGTAAGTCAATTTTAAGTAAAGCTGGCTTAAAAAATACTGTCATTAAAAAAAAAGTACATTGTCCTGCTGGGCTCAAGGAGATAACCAAGTTGGCTCAGGCTATTTTCACTGGCTTAATACCTGGGAATTTGGGGCATCGAAGTCCCTTAGATAATTCCGCCTAGGAGCAACCTAGAGGAAGCCTTGTGCTTGCCTTAGTCCCGACAATTTTTATGCAGTGTGTTTCTGCAGAAAAATCATGGTGCAGGCGAAATTATCAATGCCCACCACTCCCTGATCCTGATGTCAAGAGCTAATGGCTCTCACTGCCCTGCTTTCTCTGCGTTATTCTTAATTTCACTGCAGATGTATACAAATTCTCCCTCCATCATAAATTCTGCAGACTTGTTTGGAGTAGAGCCTGATATTTATTTTGCCTACATATTTTCTCACTAGTTCTAATAACAGCCGGGTAAAGTTTATATTACCAGATTTTGTTTGTTTGTTTGTTTTTGAGATGCAGCTTACTGACTTAAGGTCACATTCTTACGTGCAGGCCCTTCATCCTCATGTATAATTATCATTATTTCTTCAAATGAAAGTGATGACAAGCTGTCAAGAACCATTAATATTAAACAGCGTTAGGACAATTAGGAATGAGTAAGAGGAGAGTAGGGTATTTTGGTTAAGTACTAGACTATTACAAACCTAATGACTTGGTAGAAGGAATTTGTTATGGAAACATGGTAAAACTGGGTTCATGAATTTAAGTTTAAACTACATGTCAGGTTGTATGTCTAAAAAAAAAAAAAAAAAAAAAAAAAAGGAACAAAGAAAGAAAAAAGGGTTGCAGTTTCAAGTTTCACGTCCATGTGCCCATGACAGCTCTCAGACACTTGGCAACTACTGTTTAGTCCATTCCCTGACCCATCTTACCTTAGCCATTTTAGGGATATAACCAACATACATTTGTTAGTAACTTTCAAAAACTGTCTTCCATTTATGCAGACATTCTATCTGAGCATTAGAACCGGGATTATTTCATTTCTTTCCATTCCTGAAAGAAAGTAAAAATTAACACATTTTGTAAAGAGTCCTAGTAATTTGTTGATTGCTTCAAGTCAAGGATTTCTATTTCAGTCAGGTGTTCGCAATACTTGTCATTTTACATTTTACAAGTATTACAGATTAGTGGTTTTTTTCTTTTTCTTTTTTCTTGGAAATCTGTTTTGTAGGTCATCAAGAAGGCAAAAGAATATAATATTTAACATCATCTTATTCACTTTTGAATTCCTAAATTGTTTTCTCATTGCTTGAAACTTGGCTGTGACTGACCACGATGCTCTCTTTTTTGTACCATCATATCATATTCTTATTACTCACAATGGCAAGTCTGACTATACTGAAAACTTAAGTTTTAAATGGCATTTGTCTGCAAAGTCTTTTGCTTTTCTTAGACCTTTCCATAGATAAATTTGTCCACCTCTCATTGCATTATCACTGTGAAACTAATTCCATAATAAAACTTTGCAAATAGTTTCAAGTACTTAGAAATCTCAAATGTATTTTATATAAAGCTGACATTTCTTAGTTCACGATTGTTATCCTCTAGACAAACCTGGCCTTGCCCCTTGGGGACTTGGCAGAGTGGTCATCTCTGTTCGTGACAAGCAGTACCCCGGTTCTACACAGAAGGTTCCTTAAGAGAAAAGCTCTGCCCACTCCTGCTTTCTTTCTGCCTTTTCTCTGAGGAGGCAGCTCTCTCTCTTCCTTTCTCTCTTTCTCTCTCTCTCTGTTCCCATTTCCTTCCCTTTTCCCAATAGACTTCTTTCTTGTGTAAGTTCTGTGTGATGGTGTGTTTATTGCCTGCCATGGAATCCGAGGTGCCACCTCACCTCACATATCATAACAATGATGTCAAAAACATATTGGGTCTTCAGCTCCCCCCTGTACAAACTTTTCCTTTCATGTGCAGAGACAGTTTATTAGAAAAGGTATTTGTTTGTATACTTATTGACGAAGATGTCCTGTGGGTCCCAGTAAGACAGAAAATAGTTTAGGACTAGCAGGAAGACACTAGCATAACTCCTGGAATCCAGTTGCAGAGAGGGAGGAGTGATAAGCAAAGGGTTAAGAACAGGTTGGGAAAACCCACAGAATCAGCTGACCTGAACAAGGGGGAGCTCATGGACCCCAGTCTGACAGCTGGGAAACCAGCATAGACTGACCCAGACCCCCTGCACCCCCTGCATGTGGGTGGTAGTTAGGAGGACTGGGCAGTCTATGGATCAGTATTTCTCCCTAGCATGTGAATGGACTTTGGGAGCCCATCCCTCATAGAGGGATACTCCCTCAGACATGGGAGAGGGCCTGGGCCCTGCTCCAAATGATATGACAGACTTTGAAGGCTCCCCATGGAAGGCCTCGCCCTCCCTGGGGAGCAGAAAAGGGGTGGGCTGGGGTTTGGTCAGTGGAGGGGTGGGAACGACAACAGGGGAGGATGGAAGGGTGAGAGAACTGGAATTGACATGCAAAATAACCTTGTTTCAAATTTAAATTAAAAAAGGAAAAAAAAATTACTGTTGAGGCTTCATGGAAAGCTAAGGACCAGAGGGAAATGCACAATTCCAAATGTCAGGGAAGGCTAGTAAGGTGTACACTGGTGTGTTTCTACCTCTCTTTCACCATCCTTCTCAACCACTACTCCCCAGAAGCCAAATAGGACTGGTAAAGGACAAGTTCCAAGCAGACTGCTTGACTTGATTTCCCCAGATCCTTATTTCAGCTTTCTCACTACTTTACATGAACCTTTAGGTACCGCAGACATATTTGAGTTGTTAATAATTTCAAACCACCCACCAACTTTAGCTCCTGCTATGTTAGAGTCTAAGAACTCTGCCCATCCTCTGGGCACTCACCAGGGCTATCCAAAGCTGTGCTTCCTGATATTGATGACATGTCTGCCTCCCTTTTTTCTTCGTTCTGTGCTTGTTTGCATATCAGACATCTCCATGTCAATCCTGAGAACTACTACTGAAAACACTTGAACCTGCTTGACTGGATCTCACTGTAAAAGCACAGCTTTCTCTGAAGATAAATATAGTTGATGATGATAAATATCCTTTTCCTGCCTGTGCAGGCTACTTCAGCATCCTGCCATATAGCTCCTAAACTGCTTGAAATCTCCCAAGATGCATTATATTTGTATGCTAACGAGCAACCTGGTGGCTCAGGCCATCAAGATTAAGAGATGGCCTTTGAAAGATCTTGGCATTAGAAAGTCAGGGTTTTCATCCCCATTCCTGGACTTCTGGAGCTGGGGAGAAGGGCTGAGAGACTCAATTCAATTGCAAATGGCCAATAATTAATCAACCATAACTCTGCAACCAGAAAAGTACGGAGAGCTGAACTGAACGAAAGAAGGTGAGACAAGGCAACCAAGATGAGGCCAGGAAGCCCCGTTCTATTTACCCTGCCCCATGCCTGTCTTCTCTGCATCCTTGAAATATTCTACCCATCATATGAAACGGCCCCCAGAGTTGAGAGTTGAGTAAACCTGTAGCAAATTCCTCAAACCTGTGAAGGAAGTCCTGGGAAGCCAGTTAGCTAGAAATACAGGCCACAGCCAAGGGTTTGCAATTGGCACCTGGTGCGCAAGGCAATCTTGGAAGCTAACCCTCACCATCTGTGATCTGATGAGACATCCAGTAAGACAAGGTCAGAATTGAATTAGAGGACCCCTGCTGGTCCTGACAAAGAATTGGTTGAAATGTGGGGGACACCTCACACATTTGTTCACAGAAACATCATGTTAAGTGACAGGATAATGAAAAAAAAAAAAAAAACTTGGTTGTTTCTTGTATCTCAGAACAATCGATGTTACATCTTATTTTTAGGTACTTAGTGTCTATTCCATACAGACATCATTATGCTCCGTATTTATAAATAAAGTTCTATTGGAACAAAGCAATGCCCTTTCATTAACATGCTTGCAGCTTTTGAGTCAAATGCCAAATGCAACCATTAACCATTTAGCCTTTGAGAGGAAAAGGTTTTAATCCATTTTTAAAAATTGGTCTTTTCATCAATGACCTTACCCAGCACTGGATGACACATGCTATAACACTGACCTGCCCGGCAAGATGAACCTATGTAGTGGCATGGTGGCTATGGCATGATAGCATGACGGCTTCTCATTGGAAAGGAGCCCTACTCCAAGACTCCACAGGAGAGATTTCATGCCCAGGACAGTAAATCTGGTCAAAACCTGATAGCTTGGGAAATCATAGGTTCCAGAGTTCATCGCGTCAGACTGTATCCTAAACATGTTTATGTCCACATGTTTATGTTGCTCTCACTTTGGTCAGAGCAACATCCCACTTGGGCTGGAGGGATAGCTCATCGGTTAAAGGCTAGGCTCACAACCAAACATGTAAGAGGGACATCCCACCACCACCATGGTGGGCAGGGATCAGTGCAGAAAATCACATCTGATCAAAATGCCACGTTTAAGTGTGTGTGCTCAGCTATCTGTATTATGTGCTCGGCATCTAAGAGGAAGGGAACATCTTGGGAGAGTGGGTAGGAAGACTGTAGCAGCTGATGGAGGAGAACTGTGAAACAGAGTTCTGGACAGCACCTTCATAAAACCTGGTACCTTCATAAAACCTGAAGGGTTAAGTCAAACAAAATTCTGGCAAGAATTTGGTAGAGGCCCCATCTTTGTGAAGAAGCTATTATCAGTTCATGGTTGCTGAGAGAGGGAGAGTTCCTCTCCTTTGGGAACATGGCTGCTGACCTAATGGGTGGCCCCTCCGCCATTAACATGCCGGCAGCACACATTGTACTTCCTGGCTATTACAACAACAACAAAGAGTAAGACAAGGTGTTTCACGGATGACACTGTTGGGGACATTAGAGGAACTGGAGGGAGGTGGTAGTGGATGGACATGATAAAAATATACATGAACAAAAATGTCAAAGAATAAATAAATGAATTACCTAAAAATGTCCTTTGTACCCAAACAGTGAGAAAGCCATCAATAGATCAAGTGTTATACTATTTTTTACATCCTTGGGAAGTGGGAAATATAACACTCTTTAATTGTAGAAATGCACTTTTGAGATCATTTTAGATCTGGACAGACAGAATAAACTTTTTTTTTACATCCTGGATAACCTGTGGGCAGAGTGGGGAAAGGTATCTATAGCCAACAGACATCATAAATGGCTGTGGTTCTGTAAACCCGGAAGTTCATGACAAAGGCACAGCAGATTTGGCACATGGTGAAACCTATTCCTCACAGATGGTGTTTATTAGCTGTGTCCTCTTGGGTAGGAAGGGGCTAAGCACCTAGCTTCTAGGGCTGCCATTGCAGTCTTGACCTTCGTGACCTAATGCTTTCCTTAAGACCCAGTGTCTTCATATTATAACACTGGGTTCTGAATTGTGAAGCATTTTTTGTTTTTGTTTGTATGTTTTTATTGCTGTTTGAGCAATTGTTTGTTTGGGGACTGGTTTCTCTATGTAGCCTTGACTGCCCTGGAACTCCCTTTGTGGACTGGGCTCGTCTTTGACTCACAGAGTTCTGCCTGCCTCTGTCTCCCCAGTGCTTGGATTAAGGAGTAGGCTCTAGATTTTAAACATTAGTTTGGGGAGACACAATGTTTAGATCAGACTAAAGTGGTTACTGAAAATTCACACTCACTTTGAACAACTGTGCAATTAAACCTTGTTCTTTAGTTAAAGATACTGACAATGAAATAAAAATGGGTATAAATTGTAAGATGTAAAGTACACAAATGGCCAAAAGTAGGCCAAAATTCAGACCCAAATGTGTAATTCCAAAGCGGGAGGCTCCCTACATGCTACTTAATCTTCCTATATAAATCATAAACCTAGGGAGGAGCAATTCCTGCCAAGATGCTTTGGGTTTATGTCCAAAAGTCCATCTTGATTCTAGTGCAAAATCTGCTGCTGAAACCTTAGTGTCTAGAGGCTTTTTTCATGTGATTGTGTGTGTGTGTGTGTGTGTCAGAGAGAGAGAGAGAGAGAGAGAGAGAGAGAGAGAGAGAGCATATGCATCTTTAATTCCTTCTCAGCATCCCTGTGAACTAGTCTTTTGAGATGAATGCAGCATGTCTACTCCTCCCTCAATCTTTCTTCCTTTCTCAGAGAGAGCAACGGCATCCAGTACACCTTTCAAACCTCTTCTCCATAGGCTCTTATGTGGTAACATGTTCTTTCTCTACTTCTTTCCTTTGGGGAAACTGCCTTTGCTCCCTGCTCTGAGCATAACTGGGGATGTCTGTTTAATTGGGGAGGGGAATTGAAGCAACAGTCCAGGCACATTCACTACTTTGTCAGCAATATATGGTCTATTTCATTTTTAATCTTCATCTTCTCTTCCTAACTGGAAGAGAGTAGGTTACTGCCTATGTCCTTGACATCACCACATGCTCAGTATATTTTGCCTTAGGAGTGACACCTTCAGGTCTTACAGAAGATTTTATTCTCATAAGGCACAGAAACTTGACTGTAATGAGTGTTCTTCAAATGTGTGACTCAATGGCCCCACCCAATCTGATTGAGTTAGGTGGTATGTGCATGGAACTGCCTCACAACAGGGAAGTTACATGCATCTCCTCTCTCTAAGGAGACACATAGCCTACTTTGTGTTGCTATAATAAGTATCTAAGAATGAGAAGCAGAGAATGGGAATTTATTTCTCACAGTGCTGGAGGCTGAGAAGCCCATGATCATGGGTTAGCTGGTGGTTGTCTGCTGAGCTCTGCGTTCACGTAGCATCATGAATGGTTTGCCCTCATGCAGCATCCAGGGAAGAAAAGAAAACTTCCTTCAGCCCTTTTACAAGAGAATGAAAAGGCCTTTTGTCTAAATTGCTTATTTCATAAAATACTTATTTTATGTGTGTGTGTGTGTGTGTGTGTGTGTCTGTGTGTTGCCTACGTGTATGCTACCGTAGCATGTTCATACAGGTGATCCTGGCAGTCAAAAGAGTACATCAGATACATTTCCTGGAACTGGAAAACTGGATGTTATAAGGCATCTGATGTTTGTGCTACAAACTAAACCTGGTCCTCTTTAAGAGCAGCAAGTGCTTTTAACCACCAGTCCATCTCTCCATCTGCTAAACATTTCTGAAAGGCCACCTCTGAATAATGTCACATTGGCAAGTCCTAAAATGTGGAGGAATGAATTCAAATTGCAACTACAACTGTCCTTGAAACTGCGAAATTCTGATGAATAAGTGAGCAATGCCTGAACTGTGACCATTCTATATCCCTGTGGCTATAAAGATTAATAACAAATTTATTCTTCATGGAAGTCATGCTACTCTTTTAAATCCCTATTTACTCAAATAAACATTTGAAGTAAAACAAAAAATACACACAGAGGAGAGAGAGAGAGAGAGAGAGAGAGAGAGAGAGAGAGAGAGAGAGAGAGAGAGAGAGAGAGAGAGAGAGAAGGTGGTGGCTTGAGTTCGTGGCCTTTTGTGTTACTAGAGTGTTTTGGTGCATAGGGTGCATACGTGCATAGGGTGCTTAGGGTGCATTCCCTGCTATAGGAAGAGGGATATAGTTGGCTTTTTTTTTCCTCTTTGGGGAGCCCACTACCTCGCTCCCAGATAATCACACACAGAGGCTTATTCTTTCTTATGAATGCATGGCTTTAGCTTGACTTGCTTCTAGCCAGCTTTTCTTTTCTTCTTTATATAATTTTTTTTTTTTTTTTTTTTTTTTTTAAGATTTCTGTGCTCTGCCTGCATGTATGCCTGCAGGCCAGAAGAGGGCACCAGATCTCATTACAGATGGTTGTGAGTCACCATGTGGTTGCTGGGAATTGAATTCCAGTCCTCTGGGAGAGCAACAAGGGCTCCTAACTGCTGAGTCATCTCTCCAGCCCCCTAGGCAGCTTTTCTTAAATTGTGCCCTCTACCTTTGCCTATGAGCTTTTATCTTTCTCTATTCCATATACCTTTCTTTACATCTTACTCTGTGGCTGTCTGTATAGCTGAGTGGCTGACCCCTGATGTCCTCTTCCCCGTTTTTTTCCTCGCCATCTTCTCTGCAGGCCAGACCCACCTACTTCCCTCCTTCCTAACTATTGGTCAGTCCGTTCCTTATTAGAGCAATCAGGTGTTTTAGGCAGGCAAGGTTACACAAATTCACATAATGAAACAAATGTACCATAAAAGAATGCAACACATCTTTACATCATTAAACAAATACCCTACAACATAAATGAACGTAACACATCTTAAATACGTTCTCTACAACATTTCCCCATTTTTGACATAGTGAAACTACATACAACAACACAGTTACTTTTTTTCCTTTTTAAAAATTTAAATTAGAATCAAGCTTCTTTTACATGTCATTCCTAGTTCCCTCTCCCTCCCCTCCTCCCATGCTCCCCCCAACCGTCTATCCCATTCCCTTTCTGCTCCCCCTGGGAGGGTGAGTCTTCAAATCTATCATATCATTTGGAGCAGGACCTAGGCCCTCCCCCCGAGTCTAGGCTGAGGGAGTATCCCTCTATGTGGAATGGGCTCCCAAAGTCCACTTGTATAATAGGGATAAATACTGATCCACTACCAGAGGCCCCATAGATTGCGCAGGCCTCCAAACTGACACACACGTTCAGGAGGTCTGGGTTGGTCCTGTGCTGGTTTCCCAGCTATCAGTCTGGGATCCATGATATCAGGTCAGCTGATTCTGTGGGTTTGTGTAGCCTGGTCTTGACCCCTTTGCTCATCACCCCTCCCTCTCTGTAACTGGGATTTTAGGAGTTCAGCTTGGTATTTAGCTGTGAGTGTCTGCTTCTGCTTCCATCAGCTACTGGATGAGGGCACTGGGATGGCATATAAGGTAGTCATCAATCTCATCATCGGGGAAGGCATTTAAGGTAGCCTCTCCACTATTGCTTAGATTGTTAGTTGGGGTCATCCTTGTAGGTCTCTGGGCATTTCCCTCCTGCCAGGTTTCTCTTTAAACCTATAAAGGCTCCCTCTATTATGGTGTCTCTTTTCTTGCTGTCCTCGATTCTGCCCCCAACTCAATCTTCCTGCTCTCTCATGTCCTCATCTCCTCTCCTCTCCCCTCCCCTCCCCTCACCTCACCTCCTCTCCTCTCCTCCTTTCCTCCTCTCTCCTCCCCTTCTCTTTCTCCTAACTCACCCCCCCCCCAATGCTCCCAATTTGCTTAGGAGATCTTGTCCCTTTCCCCTTCACGCGGCTGTTATCAGTTCTGCTGTTCTGCTTTTAATCACTCAATAGCATGGAGGGCATGTGTGGTTGTGTTTGTATTCTTTTGTTTGTTTGCAGGGTAAATAAACAATTTTAGATCTCTTACTAGAAAAAGTATAGCAAACAATTAAATCACACCAGCATTCTATATGCTTTCCTTTTATGTTCACCTGTTCAATATTAGATCTTTTCTTATTAAAAAGTAAAAAAAAAAAAAAAATAAATAAAAACAATTAGAGAAAGACTTTTTAGTTAATCTAGAGAGACATATCAATGAGAAAAGAGTACATATTCAAACCTTATAAAGGAAAAACGGGAACTATCACACATGAGATAAACATTGCATAAGCTGGGCAAATTAATTTCTCTGTAATTTCATTTTCCTTAGACTCTTCTGTGTGTGGCAGGATCACTTGTGATGCCTGTGTGATTGGTTTGCATCTGCAGATGTAGGGCCTGTGATCATGAGGGGGCCAATGGCACTTTATTTGACACATGGTTCTTTTAATAGTGACCAAATCATCAGGGACATTAAAATACTGATGCTTTTATTGCCTATAAAGCCCCAGGATTTCCTGTGAAGCAAGTACACATAAATTCTTAGAGCAACAGTATATATCTTTCAGAATTATTTTCATCTGTTCTTAATACAAAAAATAAAAATAAAACAAACAAGCAACAACAAAAAAAAACAAAAACAAAAAACAAGAATACACAAAGTAGGCACATCAACTTTACAAAACAAACAAATATTAAATTGTAACATGAAAAACATTTATGTAGGGCCAGTGCAGAAAGAAAAAAACTACAAACCATTCTCGGATTGAGGGACATTGAAAAATCTCTTTTGAACCCATTTGATAAAGGTGTTAGCGAGTTGGGCACTAGTGAACCTTTGTGTGTGGGTCTAAGATTTGCTGTGAAGGTCTTAAAAGCACAAAGCCCCCAAGGTAAGCAAAGGCAGTGATCATGGTTCCAATTATAACCCCAATAATACAGGAGTGATTAAATGTCCCTCTCTGGGGGGACAAATAGATTGACTCTGTTTCATAAAGTTGGGGGTGGGGGGATACATTTTCCTCAAATTATGACATTAAATATATGGCTAAAGTTGGGTTGGAAGCGGAGCCTGGCAAATTGAGGACAGATAATTAACTACTTCTCTGAGGTTTAAGCACTTACCACATGCAGAGGTGGTTGTACTGACTAAGCATCTCATTTGGTATTAGCACATTTCAGCTGCTGAATAGATGTGACCTTCTTTTTGTTTCCAACAAGCTGGCTGCCACCTAATTAGACTCTAGCACCGCACCTCCCATCACATCACCACGCCCAGCAGTGACCTGCTGTCCACCTTAATAGCCACTTCCCATCTCTTAAATCATAGGCTTCTAGGAGCCTGTACCCTCCTAGTGTTTATGTCCAGGTGCTTCTACTGTGTTTCAGGGTTTTTTCTCTGCCTTCTGCCAGCTTTATTTTTTTTTTAATCATAAACTATATTAGTTTAAGTAAACAAGAACAAAGACCTGCCTATGTGTTAGCATGTCCTCTTCCACATGTGAGCGGTTCATCTATGAAGTCAACTAGTGAGACACATGAGAGGCAAAAGTTCAGTATCCATCTGTATATTCATCACAAATTCTAATCTTCATTATTTGGCCATTGATTTGGAAGGAAAGTATTAAACTGATCTCATTTAATTTATGTTATTTTCTGTAAAGATTTTTAATCACATTATAATGCTATTGTGTAGCCGCCGGTACTAGCTATTTGACAATAATTTCATATCATAGGCTGAGTCTGGACCAAGGCAACAAAGTTGAGGACAGGATGGAAATAAACACACATCCACATTACCCCCTCTTTGAAGCGAGTGCTTGAGGATGGAGGTAGTCACACCATTTTGAAATATTCACCAGGCAGCCTTAGACATGAAGATTCTTTACCTGGGTTTTATAGACTGATATGAAAATATGAATAATAGTGATCATAAAAGCCATTCTGAAGACTGAATGACAAATGCAATTATTTAACAAATGCGGTGATAAGTGCTTGTTACTTCTTCATTTCGGAATGAATCATAGGGTGGAAAGGCCCGTGAAGCCTGACCTTGGAGACCACAAGTTTCTGTTCACTTCCTTGTTACTACAGAAGGTAGTCAGTGTGCATTTGAAAATGTGTATGGAAGGCAAAAACCACACAGATTTAAACAAATAAACATATGTATGAGTAACCATTTTAAAAGCAGGGTATGACTGAAATACAGAGTTTTGTTTTCTTTGTTGCTGTCTATTTTAAGAAGCAGGTAAGTTGAAACTTGAAGAAATATGTCTGACTTGTCTAGTTCTACATATAAATTCAACTATGATATTATATCCCAGTTTGAAAAATGGAGAAATAAAGGGCAAAGATAGAAAAGCAAGCTGTGGTGTCACAACACATGTGTGGAGCTTGTGGCTGACAGTAAATAAGGCACAAGGCATGCACGTCCTCACAGCAGTGTACCTGGTTTGTGGCATGGACATCTATTGCAGTTTAATAAAGATCAGGATAAATGAATAGGCCGAACAGATGTTTATTCAGGGAGAAATAACTTACAACCTAGACTGATGAACACCAGCAAGTTCCACTGGATGCTCTCCTCTCCCTAACCCTCCAGCAAGAGAGCATCCCCCCTCCTCCTCAGACCTCCTTCCACAGGTCACTTCCGCCTCTGGCTCCACCCCAATGGGCGTGGTCAGCGCCACAGAAGGAGACAAAGTGAATATTCCACTACAGACATCCTCACTAGAAGTGACCTGTGTCCCTCCAAGGCACTCAGCCTCCTGCTTGTCCTGCCTCATTATCTCTCTCTCTCCCTCTGCCTCCTATTCCAGCTCCAGGATGTTGGAGAGCCGACATTTTAAGACTCTTAGAGTCTTTATTCCACGGGGAAAGGAAAAATTGTTTCAAAACATTTATTTACACACAAATGTATTTATTTATATTTACATATGCTTAGGGGCCGAAGAGCTAAATATATGTGTGTAACTATTGACACAGTTCCTGACAGAAGAGGGCTTATTTGGGCAGGAAAAACACATAGCTTTGAGTAAGGACACTGCTTCCTTTCCTTTGTCTGAAACTCTTCCCTTCCTGCCACTATACTGACATATGACTGTGTTTTCCTTGAATTATTTAAAATTAGAGAGTCTAAGTCCTGAACTCTTTGTTTACATTCTTATTGCTATTCCTTATTATTTAACACTCAAATAACTCATTTTTAAAGAAAAAAGTTTGCAAAAATAATAAATACAAAATTTTAAGTTTGCAATGTCTTTTTATTTTTCTTTCTTACATCTGGGGACCTAGGACTTTTGCCTTTTAATGCTGCTCCTCCATTTTATCATCAATTAATTAATTTTTGCTTGTATGTATGTGTGGGAGGGTATGTAAGTGTATCAGAGAACAGCTTTGTCAATTTGGATCTGTACTTTTATCATGTGGTTCCTGAGAATGGACCTAGGTCATCAGGCTTAGTGGCGAGAGCCATTGCCAGCTGAGCCTTTGAACCTGCCCACATTCCTCTATTCTGAAAGCATAACCTCTTACTGCAGATTAAGTGTGCCAGTATTATGCAATTACCTGGTGTGTGCGGGTTAGTTTTTGCCAGCTTGACACCAACTAGGGTCACCAGGATGAGGGAAGTTCACCTAAAGGATTGTCTCCATCTGATTGGCCTGGATATGACTGTGGGGCATTTTCTTGGTTAATGACTGATGTGAGATGGCTCAGGCTTCCGTGAGTGGTGCTACTCCTGGGCAGGTGGTCTTGGCTTGTATACGAAAGAAAACTGAGCAAGCCATGGGGAGCAAGCCAGTGAGTGAGTAATATTCCTACATGGTCTCTGCTCCAATCCCTGCCTCCCACTCTGAATTTCTTGATGATAAACTGTGATATAAAAGTGTAAACCAAAACAAAAACAAACAAACAAAAATCCAACCAAACAAACAAATACACAAAAAAAATTTCTTCTCCAAGTTCCTAGCAGAAAGCTATCTAGAACACTGGAAGATGCACAGAATGTTGAAATTACAGCTGCTCTTTGTAATGGGAAACCTATCCCTTGCCAGTTCGCTAGAATTATGTAGAAGACGAAAGAGGTCTTGAGTATTCTTAAGTCAGTCACTAATGAAAACGATCTATGGCTCACTTTTTATTGCTTCACTTTAACTCATTTTCCTTAACTAATGTTCCCTCCAAATCTGTAAGTTGATTTCCAAGCGGCTTTGGAATTATGTACATTGTTAATAATAACTAAAAAGAGATTGCTTGTTTATTTTTTTTTGGTAAATAAACAAAAAACAGTTTAGGTTACCATTTCTCTGCTTCGTGTCTACAATGTAAAACGGCAAGAATAAAACATAGAATAAAATAAAGGATAAAATTTCCAGCTAAATTTGTGGAGCAAGCATCTATCTGTACTGAAGTGAGTTTTTGTTCAGCATCAGCTGCAAGGATGAATTTTTCAGTTTAGATCTGAAAAACACGAATATGGTGGAGTTTCCTTTGTTAGTTGGACTTGGTTAAAATGAGGTGTAGGCTCAGGAACAGCAAAAGCAGCCTTTTCCCTTAATCCCTATTCACAGATTACAAAGAATGAGAGTACATGTTTGTGCCCTCTGCTGGCAAAGTATAGATCAGTGACTTTTTACAGAGACAATAGAACAATTCTGAAGAAGAATACAACCTCATATTTCCCATTTTACAGAAAATGAACTTGAATTAATCAAACACCTCCAAAGGATCTCTCCCAAGTGTAATATTGTGGTTTACAGCAAATCTGAAAATACCAGATAATAACAATGTAACAGTTTGTCCTTTACATTTTTGTATCAGTTTGTTAAAAAAAAAAAAAAAAAAATGAAGCTTGAATGTGCAGCTTGGTTCATTCTGGTAAGGTTCTAAGTTAGATTGTTTTATAATTCAAACCTTGAAAGTGTTTGACAATAATTATATTGTATTTCTCTCTGAATATTAAGTAGTAGAGCAGTTTAGTGTTCCTAGGCTCGTTAGAAGGCTGGTATTTTATAGTGAACCGAATTTAACCTGATCTATATTTGTAGCATATTAGAAAATAAATTTTTTATATCCTGATACATTTATAGAAACAATTTTATTTTTTAAGAAGTCAACACCTACTTGTTTTTTTATCGTTTTTAAAATTTATTTTACATACCAATCACAGATCCCCTCACTCCCATCATCCCACTCCCTCTTACCACCTCCCCCTACCCATTATCCACCCCTCCATCTCCACTTAGATGGGGTAAAGCCTCCCATTGGAATCAACAAAGCATGGCATATCAAGCTGAGGCAGGACCAAGCTCCACCCTCCTGCATCAAGGCTGGGAAAGGCATCCCACCACAGGGAATAGGTTCCAAAGAGCTAGCTCATGCATCAGGAACATGTCCTGGTCCCACTGCTAGGGATCCCACAACAGACAAAGCTACATAACTGCCACTCAGGTGCAAGGGGCCTAGATAGGTTCCATGCTGGCTCCCTAGCTGTCCTCCCAGAGTCTATGAGCTCCCACAAGCTCAGGTCAGCTGTCTCTACAGGTTTTCCTATCATGATCTTGACTCTCTCCCTTTGTTCCCTGTACCCTCTCTTCAACTGCACACCTGGACAACTGGACAATTGGCTGTGGATCTTTGCATCTCTTTCTATCAGGTCCTGGATGAAGGCTCTATGATGACAACTAGGGCAGGCACCAATCTGATTACAGGGGAAGGCCACTTCAGTCACCCTCTACACTATTGCTAGGAGTCTTAGATGGGGTCATCCTTGTGGGTTCTCAGGAGCCTCCCTGGCACCAAATTTCTCCCTATCCCCATAATGGCCCCCTCCGTCAAAATATCTCCCCTATCATTCTCCTACTGTATCATGTCAACAACTAGACCATCCTGATCCCTCATGTTCCTATCCCCCACCCTCTGCCCTCTATTACCCCCTCCCCCAGTCTACCCAGGACATCCCACCTACTTCCTTTTCCCAGGGAGATCCACGCATCATTCTTGTTACCTAACTTCTGTGGGCTGAGGACTGTAACCTTGTTATCCTTTGCTTTACATCTAGTATCCACTTATGAGTGAGTACATATCTTATTTGTCTTTCTTGGTCTGGGTTACCTCACTCAGGATGATTTTTTTTTTCTAGCTCTATCCATTTGCTCACAAATTTCATGATGTCATTTTTTCCCCCACTGAGTAATGCTTTATTGTGTGGATATACCACATTTTTCTTTTTTTTATATCTGTTCTTTCGTTGGGGGGCATCTAGGTTATTTCTAGGTTCTGGCTATTATGAATAATGCTGCTATGAACATAGTTGAATCAGTGTCCTTGGGGTATCAGTGAACATCTTTGGGTATATGCCCAAGAGTGGTATCACTGGGAAATTTGACGTTTTCTTAAAGGTACACATGCATTGTGATTATATGCAATCTTTTCATTGTCTCCTGCTATCCTGCTTCATTTCTTTTTAACTTCTCCTTTCTACCTAGCCTCCCAGTGGCTACACCAGTGATAAAATGACATGTACTCCTGCAACAACCATTAAAAGTCATAAGCTCCTTAGAAGTGATGGGTCTGGTGGGCATTTGGTCCATGATGGAATGCTTAAGGTCTGATTTTGAGAAAGTGTCTACTGCTGGTGAATGTTTGTGATTATAGTGGCTATGTCCTGTCTAGATGGCAGCATTTCCGGGCATTCTTCCCTTCCTCTGGCTCTCATTCTTCCTAATCTGCTCTTCTGTGATGTTCCCTGGTCCTTCGAGACTGGCAGTAAACAGTTGTCCATAACTATCACTAGATAAACAAAATGTCCTGTTTGGGACTGAGTGCTCAACAATCACTTATTCTCAGCATTCTGATCATATCCAAGTCTCTTTGCTAACTTTTACCCTTTGCAAACAGAGCTTCTCTTCCCCAATCTGGGAATCACACTAGTCTATGAGTATAAACATAAATATTTAGAAGACAGTGTTATAATATGTCCATTTGAGGAAGCAACAGTAGTATGTTCTGCCATGGGTGATGATCTCCCATTCATGGGCTTTTGACTGGGTTTATACTTCCAGATGTGTATGTATCCCCTCTCATGGAATAAACCTCCAATATAACCACAAAGCGGTTGGTTAACCCCTAACACAGTCATGCCACTATTACACCAATGCACTTACATTTCTTGGCTGGTTGGTATTGTGTCGAGCATGGTCTACAGTTAAGCTGATAGATTTTCTTCCCTAGAAGCCTACATAGCAACTTCTGGAACTCCTGTAACCGAATGTGTATAGCATCTTCAAACTACAGGTTCTTATCATCTATTTCTGGTAACAAACCAAGAGCAGTAGCAATAGGCATAATTCTATTAGGGACCTTTGGGACTTTTCTGGCCAAAAATACATGGGGATATATCCTGCATCTGTCAGTAAGGAAACAAAACATATCTTTTAACATAATAAATAAGGGCAGCTGTGGCACATGCCTTCCCCCCCCCCACTCAGGAGGCAGAGTCAGGTGGATCTCTGTGAGTTTGAGACCAGCCTTGTCTACAGAGTGAGTTCCAGGACAGCTGGGGATACACAGAGAAACCCTGTCTTGAAAGATCAAAAACTAAATAAATAGAATAATGAGATGCAATAAAAAGAATCTACTGAAGAAATTTTGAGAAAAAAAAAAACAGCAAATATTCTCTAAACTGAAAACATTTTCTGAAAATGGAAATGACAAGACCATAGTTTATGTGCCAGTGTCAGCTTGAAGAATATGGGGAACACTGGCCTAGATTTGTGACCTGGGCATGGTGATGATCATGGAAGAGGGAATCAGGTTGACAAGTTTGAAATAAACTATTATTAAATAAAGAATTAAGCAAAGACCAAATGAAGTTCAATAAGAGTATTTGTATTTTGTATTGTAGAGAAATAAACATATCTGATAAATCTGGCAGAAGACTTGTGGTTATAGTTTATATGAAGTTGGCCATGACATTAATATGAGAGAAGATATGAAGCATTTCTTACAATAAGATATTACCTTTGTAACATGTGTGGGAGCCTCACAAATTAGCAAGATATTCATTATTTGCTACCCAAGTAGAATCTTGAACAAACATTCGGACCACCCATAGTTCATGTTGTGTTCTCTAATAAAAAAATGGAATTATTAACTCATCAAAAATAATAAGGGAGAAATACACACTTACTTTGATTTATGCAGGAAGTAAACAATCAGCAAGCAATATCTCCAGAAAACAAAACAAAACCAAAAAGGAATGTGTTAATCCTGAATGGGAGAAAGTCATTTAAGACATTTCACAGAAGGATGAGTAAACAGCAAGCTGTAGACATTTCTTCATGAGGCGATACAGCCAGGGGATGTGGCACAGTTGGGTCAGGAAAAGGTCCACGAAAAAGCTGAAGCTGTGATTACTGTAACAAATCCAGTCAAGTTACATGTCAGTAAAAAGGAAGGAGATTCTAAGAGGGATCTTTGGATAGCTTTGGAGGAGGTGATAAAGAAAATACCAATTCTTTGTTTTTCCTCTAATACAGGGCTGCCCCTTAAGCAGTAACAGCAACTCTGCAGCTACCAGCAGGAGTTTGGCAGCAAGGGCTGCAGCTGGCTGGAGTTTTGTTCCCTCACACACCTATCCCTCTATAGAACTCAGAATTCAAAGGTTGAGGTGAAATGTTGCTCCCTCAGAGAGACTGCATAGCAACTAGCCAACCTTCTTTCCTTGCTCATGTCTCCCCCAAACCCATCTTTTCTCTTTCTTCTCTCCCCAGATTTCTCCTATTTATTCTGCCTGTCAGCCCCGCCTATCCTTTCTCCTGACTCGCTATTGGCTGTTCAGATCTTTATTAGACCATCAGGTGTTTTAGACAGGCACAATATCACAGCTTCACAGAGTTAAACAAATGCAACATAAAAGAATGCAACACATCTTTGCATTATTAAAACAAATGTTCAGCAGCATAAAAAAAAGTAACACACCTTAAAATAATTTTCCACAACAACAATTTTCACACTTTTTGCAACGTTACTGGAAAGTTCAAATGCCAAGTCTGAGACAATGCATAAAACCTAGAGATAAACCATGACCAACCTCCTCATGACCATCAGAATCAAAAATATAGACTACAACTGGCATCTATGTCAGAACTTGCACAACAGTTAGTTTCAGGTGACACTGAAATAAAAGAATGGCTATGAGGTGGGATTTAAAACTAAAGAAGTTGTCCCTGATGGTTTAAAGACAATTGAGTGTAGTTAGACCTTGTATGATAAGCAGGGACTCAAGAGGAAGACAGCCCTGTGTAGCGCCGGCGCTACGATCTGTTCCACGAATAAGGTGAAGGCCTAGAGATTGAAATAGAGACAAGACAGCGGGTCATTCGTTCAATGGCAATGTCGGAACGCCAAATGCCGAAAACCCTTTATTGAGGGGATGGAATGGACTTAAATACTGACTTACAGCACAGTGGAAAATAACAGGATTTTTAGGCTTAGCTCTTCCCCACAAGGTGTGTGTTGTCACAAGATGTGTGCTATCAAAATGGGAAGAATACCAACAACAGCTTTGGGGCAAGGAGTTCCAGCCAACAGCTTCAGGCTTGCTCACGGTGCCTCGGGTTGGGGGGTGGTGGTCCATGCAGGGCCCTACAGTCCAGTGATTCTGTTTTACTTTTAGAGAGGGAAAATAAGACTGGTTGCTACTGCAGACTTTGGCCAGGAGTGAGCAATAGAGGCCTTTCAAAGTTTGCTGTGAGGCAATGTGACCATACTTGTCAACCTTGCTCTAGATATCCAGGAAGTTATCTGCTGGGTTACAGCTGGCCATTCCCCTCAGGAATTCAATTGGCTGACCTGAGCCAGAAAGAGTATTGAGGAGTAAGATTATGAACTAAGATAAGAAGTAAAGCTTTGGGCTCTTAAAACTTTTTTCTATTATCTAGATGACTTTGTTTTCTGTGAGTTGTGGTAGTACTCACTGTTAGTGGTTTTTCACCTTTGTTATAAAATGAATTATAATAATCAAGATAAAGGTATAATGAGAGTTTAAACTGTTTAACATATTAATTTTACCAAAAAAAGATGCAAAGAAAAAATATGGCTTTTGGTATTGAAGATTACTTTCATAAATAGTTACTCTCACTATACAAATACCAGAGGTGGGGCTGGAGGGGTAGCTCAGCCGTTAAAGGCTAGGCTCACAACAAATACCAGAGGTGTTGGGTAATGTTACAACCTGGAAGTTTTGTAGATTAAATAACCCCAGAAATTGTTTCAAAAAGCACGTCGGCTGTTAACACAGTGCTTTGCAATATCTATGTCTTCATGTCTTAATCAGCAAGTAGACCACACTCTCCATCTTTCCTAGCTCTTTGTCCTCACAGCCCCACCAATAAAGTTCTTTGGCTTCTTAACCTTTAGTCCAGAGTCCATGAGCTCCCATGAGCTCAGGTCAACTGCCTCTTTGGTTCCTCACCCCACTCCAGTCATGACCCCCCCCCCTGGCTTGTACAATCCCTCCTCCGTTTCTTCAGCAGGGCTCCATGAGCTTGACCCATTGCTTGGCTGTGAATCTCTGCATCTGCTCCCATTAGTACTATCTATAGGCTCTCTGATGACAATTGAGGTAGTCAACAATTAGATTACTGTAGATAGCCAGTTCAGATACCCTTTACACTGTTGCTAGGAGTCTTAGCTGGGGTGATCCTCATGGACTCCTGGGGCTTTCCCTGGCACCAGGTTTCTCCCTAACCCAGAAATGCCCCCATCAAGACATCTCTTTCCTTACTCTCCCTCTGGCCCCCAACCCACCTCCTGTACTTAACACTCCCAACCCACTCCATCAAGCTCCCCTCCCACCTCATCCCCATCCCTGTCCCCAGTTTACCCAGGAGATCTCTTCTTTCGCCCTTCCCAGAGAAATCCATGTATCCCTCTTTGGACCTTCCTTATTATCAAGGCTCTCTGGGGCTGTGGATTGCAGGTCGATTATCCTATATTTTACTTCTAATAACCACTTACAAGTGAGTACATACCATGTTAGGGATCCTGCATGGGACTGACCTGGGATCGACCTAGGCCCTTTGCATGTGACAGCTATGTAGCTTGGTCTGTTTGTAAGGCTCCTAGCACTGAGATCAGGACCTGCCCCTGGCAGGTGGCTTTTACCTCACCCAGCTTTGTTGCAGGGGGAGGAGCTCAGTCTTGTTCTGACTCAAGTTGATGTGCCTTATTGTTCAAGTCCACAGGAGGCCTGCCCTTTTCTGAATGGGGATGGAGGAATGGATGGGGAGGTGGGTAGGCGGGAGGGGGGAGGGGACAGAGAGAGAAGAGGGGCGGGGAAACTGAGGTCGGCATGTCAAAGAAATGAAAAACGTTAATTAAATAAAATAATTTTTTAAGGAAGCATAAGGGGTTTCCAACTTCATTAAAATTTTTAACTGACACCATACTAAGCAGGTTTGCACTAACAGCAAAAACCAAATTTAGCTACTCTAAGTGAAATGTGGCAATCAGAAAGACCCAGAAAGCCCACATGTCTGGATGTCTAGTTCCCAGCCCATACACCTGCATGAATCTGTTCAGTTTTCCTTTTCCTTGTACCTTGGAATGTTTAATCACCCACCTTCTCCAGGATAGAAACCTCATTATTTTCTAGTTGTCACACCTCAATTTTTAACACCTCTTTGTATCAAAAAGACTTGGCTTTCATCAAAGCTTTCTTTAAATAACAAAGAGTCTATTTCAGGGATGAAACAGTAAAATGGGAGCTGCTGAGTTAAGGGAGGGAAAGGAGGATGGGAAGGGCTGATATGATTAAAGCACTTCGTATGCATGAATGGAAGTGCCATACGAAACCCTTTGTTCAATTAATATATGCTAATGAGAAAGACCAAAGAAAGAAGAAAAAGGAAGCCCAAATGTAAAGCGATGACCCTAAATGAAACATGACAATAGAGGAGGAAACCCTTTCTTCCCTTAAGATCTCACAGTAGTTTTTAGTTAAGTGAGTATAAATTTTTGCTTTAAAGAGATGTTAATCTATTACACGCAAAGCAATAAAGAGTCTTTATTGTCTAATTGAGTTAATCTTCCATACAAGCTCTAATTTTTACTAATTCTACAATTAAATGTAAGTGCGAGAGAGATAAGTGCCCTCCAACTTTATTGGTAGTGTCAGAAAGACAGCAATGAAAATGAAATGTCTGTAAGTTTATTTGAAACACTATATCTGTGTTATTAGCAATGCAAAAGCCAAGCCACCATAATTCATTCATGTCACAAGTTATCCTGTAGAGTGAACTGACATCAATTTATCCAAGGGTGACGATATAGCCTGGAAGAAAAATTAGACATTTCTGAGATAAAACAATGAGTACTGGTAATACCTGTGATTGCCTACAGTTCCACCTCCCAAGATACTACAAATCCTATAAGGAAGAAGATGGAAATGTAGTCACATCCTTTTACAAAGAAATCATAAATAGTAGCCAGGCAGTGATGGTGTGTGCCTTTAACCCCAGCACTTGGAAAGCAGAGGCAGTGAATCTCTATGAGTTCGCGGCCAGCCTGGTCTACAGAATGAGTTCTAGGACAGCCAGGGCTACACAGATAAACCCCCAAAAAAGAAAGAAAGAAAGAAAGGAAATCATAAGTAGGCTAGTTATTAGTGGTGTGGGAAAATTCTACAAACTGATAGCAAATAGAGCAATATATGCAATGTTCAGATGTGTAGGCAGTGTTTATATATATTACCAAAGAAGGTATACTTGTTCAACATCCTCTAAGACAGAATATTCTACTCACATTTAAGGTCAATGGAAAGTAAATTTTACTCATAATGTTTTTGTGAGTGTATGCTGTGGAATAATCCTTTTGTACACTGTAAAAAATGTATTGCTTTCATTGTTAATAAAAAGCTGATTGGCCAGTAGCTGGGCAGATAGAGATTGTGCGAGACAGCTTGAGACAGAAAGAATGCTGGGATAAGGAAGAAGGCAGAGTCAGAGAAGAATGGGTCAGACACACAAAATGGAATAGAGGTAAATACCATGGGTTAATCTAAGTTGTAAGAGCTAGTTAGTAACCCGCCTGTAGTAACCCGGCTGAGCTATCAGCTCTCATGATAACTCTTTCCTGCCAGCCTAGTCCTGCAGCCTCGTTAGCCCCAAATGAACACTCAAATACTTATATTAATTATAATACTGTTGGCTGATGGCTTAAGCTTCTTATTGGCTAGCTCTGTCTTAATTTTTAGCCACTAACTACTAATCCATGTATTTCCATGTGGTCTTATCTTACTGGGGAATGCCAGGCCTGCAACTCCTTTACTTGCTACATGATGCCTGCTCAGTGTCTCTGTAGAGAAGAGAGCAAGTTCCTGTTTGTCCTTGCTTACATCCCAATTCTGCCCAGTTTCCTGTCTGGGCAATCAGCCAATCAGTGTTTTATCCATTAACCAATAAGAGAAACATATACACAGAAGAGCACTCCCCATCAATCAGCCAAGGAGTTACAATTTATGTTAAGTTCCTGAATAATTATTTGGTAGCACTGCTGGCACAGGAAAATTCTGCCTACAAGTGTAAGCAACTAAAATGCACTACTTTGAGAACAAAATAAAACAAAAATAACTGTTTCTAAAATGATCTTTATTTTAAACAGCTTGCACACCAATTTCAAAATTTTTTAATTGTTTAGAAAGAGTATGTTTGGGAGTATTTGCTTAACCATGCATTCATTTAACTATGTAAATATGTGTTGCATTTGTTTAATTATGTAAAGATGTGTTGTTGTTTTATCTTGCCTGCCTAAGGCACCTGATTCATCTAATAAAAAGCTGAAAGGCCAATATCAAGGGAGGAGGTATAAGTTGAACTTCCAGACAGGGAGACTAAGCAGGAGGAGGAATTTAGGATTGAAGGAAGAAAGGAAGAAAGAAAGAAAGAAAGAGATGCCTGGGAGATACCAGGGGTCAACCAGCTAGCCAGACATGGAGAAAGCAGGAACGTTGGACATACAGAATGAAAGATAAAAAGCCCCCAGGAAAAACGCAGATGAATCGAAACAGGTTAAATTAAGTTAGAAGAGCTAGTGGAACAAGCCTAAGCTAAGGTGGAGCTTTCATAATTAATAATAAGCCTTCATGTCTTCATTTGGGAGCTGGCTGGCAGCATAAAGAAAATGCCAACTGCAAGATAATTCCCATTAAATTCCACGTGTGAATTTACTTCTAGATTGATAAAAAAAGAATGGTGTCACACTTTTAATTGCTTCGTGCAAAAAAGTATTAAAAATAAATGTTCCTACAGTTATGTTGGAGTCCAGTATTATTTGTCACCATCTACTTGTGAAGCTTCATTAATGAGCGAGAGCCTGTTGTCATAGCTCAGGGGAGAGTGCTTGCCTAACTTGTATGAGGCCTTGGAATCAATCCTCAGAAATGCAGTGACAACAAAACAACAATAACTACAAGATTGATAACAACAACAAAAAACTATCATGCAATTGCACTCCAAAAATATTCTTTAGGGAAAGAGGACTGTATAGACAATCAGGCCAGAAGAAACACACACAGAAGAGTAGATGGACAAGGAACCATAGGAAAGCCATACCTCTGTACCATAGTTCCCACTAGTGGGATAATAGAATTTCCTAAAGGTTTTTCTAACTAGAGCATGGACATGTCAAATGAAGGAATCTGAGGTGGGAAATGAATATACTTTAAGTTGTTCATTAGTATTAAAACTTCGGGGGTCTGAAAGATGGCTTGGTGAGGGTAAAAGCCACTAACTAACAAGTTGCAGCAGAGAACACTGAGTTGCCCTCCACTCCAACACGTATGCACGCATGCACGCGCACACGCACGCACGCGCACACACACACACACAAATCGAATGTATCCTTTTTTAAAGGATATTTTAAAAATTTCACTTTTAAATCAATGTTTGTTTCACAGTGAAATTGAGAGGAAATTATAAACATTTCAGGTAAACCTTCTGCATATGCTTGATTTTTCCATGGTCAGCATCTTAGACCTAAGTATTAGGTATCTCTGCTGATGAAGCTACACTGACATATGGACATCATTGAAAGGTCATAGTTTAATACACTAGCAGTCAGTCTCGGTATTGTGCATCATGTATCTTTGGGAGCATTTATAATGTGAGTCCACAGTTAGAGTTTCATGCAGAATCATATAGGATTTGACCTGTGCAATAAGTCCCCCACACTCCACTCACACACCCCTTCTTCATCCATCCTTCACAACCATGGTCTTTTTAAAAATCACATTGCAATTTTGCATTCTTAAAAGTATCACATAGTTAAAATTATGTATTTGGCTTTTGAAATATGAAGACTGACTTCTGTAACTACTATGCATTTAATCTGCATGTTCATGGCCTCCTATTTGGAACCCCTCCTGGGTAAGGACTCTCTGTTTTGGACTTCCTTAGGCACAAATCTGGCATCTGGCTGAGATATCCCATATTTGTCTGTTCAGTGTAGGTATAACATACCTTGGTCTGAGCAACTGAAAAAGTTTTGTGGACGCCACCAGATAAGTAGCCTGAGGAATATTAGTTACCAGAATTCTGACAGCTGTTTCTGGGGAAATTATTATTCCTTCTGGTGTCCTCCATCAACCTGTGGGTTTGAGTTGCCCATTTCTTCTTTACCATGGAGTCTTAGGCAGAATAAGGGCATGATATGTCATCAGAATACCAATAGACCACACTGATTTTAGGGCCGTTTCTCAGCAGACAGGTCAGCAGCTCAGCAGTGGAAGACAGCAATTTGTAGAGAAAGCCAAATAACTTCTAGGACTGAGAAGTGAAAAGCCCTTTCTCCATAGGCCATACCATGGACTTGCCCAGTAGTAAAAGCAGACTGTCTAAGGAGATATCATCGTGGACTTTGCTTTTCTTCATCTGAGAGCCTGGGTCAGATCAAGTAGTTCTGCTTTCTGGGCTGAGGTACCTGGCTTAGGCCCAAATTGTTTCAGTTAAAGCAACTACTACAGCTCCCGTTTACCTGGATTCGTCTTTCATTTCCTGACAGTCATGGATGAGCATCTTTGTTAACAGGCGGGTGAATTGATGGTGGTGGATTTCTCAAGCTGAAGTTGAAAGGGGGCCTGGGGCAGGGTCTGGTGCTGGATTACACAGTCATTAGACAGACAGCGTTCTGGTGCTCCTCAGAGGAGGGCTTCAGCTGTGTCACGGAGTGCTATGTGTATGAGATCTTGACCCAAGTTAACTTGTTTGCTTTTTTTCATTAAACTAGCAGTAGCCACCACAGCTCTTGGGCGGGCCACCCTGTGACTACCAGGTGCAATTGTTTGGACAGATATGTTATAGGTCATCTCCATGGCTTCAAAAGTTACAACCTCTTTTCTTCTTTGTTTCTTGGCCAAACAGATGAAAAGGTTTTGAGACATCTGGAAATTCTAGGACTAGGGCAGAAGTCAGAGCTATTTTTAAAGCCTCAATGGCTTTTTCTTTAGTCTCATTCCAGATTAGGGGCTAAGTGGCCCCCTTTGTGTTGGAGCATAGAGGCCTTGAATTTTCTACAAACTTGATATCCAGAGGCAACAATATCCAGCTATACTTAAGAACTCTCAAACCTGTCTTTTAGTCTTTGGAGTTGGGATCTGAAGGATAGTAGCAATCCTACTCTGAGAAGGCTTCTTGTGCCTCCCCTTAGCTGGTATCCAAGGTAGGCAGCCTTTGATGTACAAAGTTGGGTTTTCTTAGCTGACATTTTGTAGCTCAAGGTCTAACTTTTGCAGCTATCCCTCAATGACCCCTTTATAATCTATTTCCCCTGGAAACCTCTGATACAGGGCAGGAATTCTACACTTAGTGTGTAACGTGTATGGGTTTTCCGCCTGCCGCCACCCGGTCTTGTCCCGCCGCCGCTCCAGCCCCAAATAACACACAGAGACTCTGTATTTGATATTATCCTGTTGGCCAGTTACTAGTTTCTTACCGGCTAGCTCTATCTTAATTATTAACCCATTTCTGCTGATCTATGTATTTCTCTTACCGGGGAGCCGGCGGCATACTGCTTTCTTCCGACTCTCCATCTTGACTCTCCTTACTACTTCCTATTTCCTCCTTGTCTCCTAGTCCCTCCTATCTTCCTTTCCTATTGGCCAACAGTGCTTTATTATTAACCAGTACGAGAAACATACAGAATGACATCTCCCATCATCTCCTCTTTTCTGTCTAAATAAAAAGAAGGGTTTTAACCTTAACATAGCAAAATATATTATACAACAGTTATCAAGTAAGAATCACAGTTAACAATATTTAGTCCATTAACATTTAGCAAGATTTGAAGAAAATATTTCATCATCTATTCTATCTTTGAGTGTCTAAAGTCTAAGTAACTTATCTTTAATCCTAACTAATGAAAACTATAACCATAACTATCTGTCTTCAACTCCTTCAAAGACCACAGAAGGATAATATATAAGCTCTAGAAATGACAGAGACAACTCATTGCCTGGTCACCCGAAGTTCTTCTGTAATCTTCCATCTTCAGCCCATAGGCCATAGTGTGTCTGGCAGACTCTTCAGCAATGCAGGAAACTTTAAACTGTCTTCTTGTATTGGCAGTTTGTCAGTCACTTTTGTCTGTGTCCTGCATAAAGTCTTGCAGACTCTTCCATGAAGCAGGATCTCTGTAGCAATGTCCATCTTGAATCAGCAGTCACTTTTCTGTGGGTCCTGCATGTCCAATTTATACAGCATAAAGTCAAACAGTCCAGACAAGAGCAGTATCTTGTCCAAATGGCTAGTCTTGCCATATTGGAAGCAAACTTCATAATGCATTTCTTCGATGTTCATCTTCCTTTCTGGTGCAGGTGGTATTGCCAAGAGCAATTATGTCTCACTGTCACAAAAACCCTAAACCACATTAAATGCCATATTCTGTAGGTCTTTGAAAGATTTGAAGAATGCCTATTTATCTCAAATACATCTCTGTGTATCTTGAAAACCTAACTAACTTAACTCTAAGCTTTGAATATCATAGGTAATTATCTATAATCTGTACTACATTATACAATATGTTTCTGAATGAACTATATAAACACAATACCTAAACAAAAGGAGAAATATATACATCACAAAATTGACCTTAAATTGTATCAATAAATGCAAATCCATTACAAAACAAAGTATTCATATCTATACCATAATCCCCTTTTTACCTTTAAAAAGAATTGGCTGTGATCATTAACCATTTATAACCAAATCCATTTAAATGAAAACAAACATTTATAAACAATATTTGGGAATTTGGGCGTCGTTCTTTCCAAACTACTTCCTGCTGACAGGGGGCGCTGTCATGGGGATCCTAAGAAGTTGCAGAAATCTTGGCTGTACTCTGCGAGGCTTTGTCCAAGCTGTTTTGAATGTTGGATCACCAACGACTCTGCTTCAGGGGGCCTGGCTTGATCAAACCACATTAGTCTGGAAGGAATCCACAGCTTTTCATTTTCTGTGGAAACAAAAATAGAAATCCTTTTCCCCAGTAACTTGTCCTTGAACTTGGATGTTGGAGTCAAAGCATTTTTAAAATATATAAATTGAATTAATCCAGCAGCATTTCCTTTATCAGTTGTTGTTATTTTCTCAGCAGTCAAACAATGTAGAGACAACACAATAGCATACAGTAACCAGATTCTCTCTGAGCTTTTAATCTTTACGTGGCTTTATTACTCTGTTTATTTTACTTTTAGTTTTTCATTTTTTGACTCTTATCTATCCTGGAATTTACTCTGCATACCAGGTTTACTTTGAAAATCACAGAGATCTGCTTGCCTCTGTCTCTTGAGTGCTGGGATTAAAGGCGTGTGCTACAACACCCAGTTCCTCTTTGTCTCTAAAACCATTTTTTTTTTTCATGTCTACGTATATTTTAAAACACACTGTAAACCTTTAGAGGTTTTTCTTAATATGAAACTGTCTTTACTGTAAATCTTTATCTTCGTCTGGCCACAAGTCTTTTATCTGGTAAACAACAACATTGCTAAAATGAAAGTCATAGCTGTGTCAGCCACGGTTTACCAAAGATGGTGGCGGGTACTTTTACCCGCCAGCACAGAAAGCTGTGCTCACCACCTTGGTCTGCGCTGCCACCCAGAAAGCATTATGCCGGCTTGGAGATGTGGTCACTGCCATTGCCATCTCTCATACACACCAATAAATTGTTAGCAGAGTTATTTAAAAGCTGTGCGGTTTTTTGCCGTTTATGCTGAGTCAGGAACCTTTCCTTAAAGGAGCCGCGTGAATATCTGCTTGTCTCTAGCAAGTCAGAGTCCAACCGAGAAAAATGCTGCTACCAAGAAACCTTGCTTGTCTCTGTTCTTTTGTTTCTAAAACCCTTTTTAAGCTTTTGTTAAATTTTAAGTGGAAGATCTTACTAGCCACGTGGGCACCATTTGTAACGAGTACGGTTTTTCTGCCTGCCGCCACTGGTCTTCTCCTGCCGCTGTGCCTTTTTTTTTTTTTTTTTTTTTTTTTTTTTTTTGATACAATGCTGTTGGCCTGGTTACTTGTTTCTTATCGGCTAGCTCTGCCTTAATTATTAACCCATTTCTGCTGATCTATGTATTTCTCTTACCGGGGAGCCGGCGGCATACTGCTTTCTTCAGACTCTCCATCTTGACTTCTCCTTCCTACTTCCTATTTCCTCCTTGTCTCCTAGTCCCTCCTATCTTCCTTTCCTATTGGCCAACAGTGCTTTATTATTAACCAGTATGAGAAACATATATACATAATGGCATCTCTCATCATTAGTGTCTTTAAATCCCAGGGCAACCTGGTCCAGGGATGTAAACTCCCACTGGGTCTGTCCACTGTTAGACAAAGATGGATTGACTCACCTCTGCCAATGGGAAGCTGAAGGATGCATCTTTCAGGTCCAAGACAGTGTACGCCTGTTTCTCTGGAAGAATCAGACTCATGAGAATCAGAAGTCCCAGGTTTCTTCATAGGTAGGACAGGTGTATTCCAGGGTGACTGACAGGACACCTGTATGCCTATCTCTTCAAGCCTGGAAATATGGACTGTAATTTCCCCCTTTTGTTTCCAGGGTCATTGGATATTGTTTAACGTGGACAGTGATAGCAGAACTGGTTAGTCAAACGAGCCTGGTGGTGTTGGGTCAGTCTTGTGGGCTTGGTTTCTGCTTTTACCCCCCCCCATCTTTGTTGTCAATCTGAGAGATGGCCCGACTGTATCTTTTGATTGGAGGAAGCCCTTTCAGTTAGATTTTTTTTTTTTTTTTTCTGATAGAGGGTAAGATTCTAAACATTTGCTGAGCATCTATATGTTTAACTGTGTCTCTTCATCAGAAAAGGTGACAGTGGCTTTTAGTTTATGCAAAACATCTTGTCCCAATCAGCTCTCTGCTGCTACACACCCTTTGCACTACCCCCAGCAACTGAGACCTGATGAAACCTTTATTTTATTTTAACTTTTATAACTTTAAAAAAAAATCTGGGGCTGCCTGGGTGGTAAAAGTTTTTTTTAGCAGCTGTCTAATCTTTCTTAAAAAAAAAAAAAAAAAAATACCTAGGGAAAATTGCTCAAAGTCTTCGTGGTCAGTGTTGAACAGAAGGGAAAACCTATTGTGTGTCCTGTGCAGGCTGTACTGTCTGGTGGCAATCCCCATGCCCAGCCCATGGGCGGGGTTTTGTTCTGTTTGTTTTTTAGCTTTTCTTTAGAGAATGGTGGCTTTTATGGATCACTGGTTTAAAACAAAGACATGAATCATGAAAGAGAAAGGAGTAGAACTTTCTCTTTTCCCTTGGGCTCAGGCCAGGGGAACTGTCCCTCTCTTCTGGGTTACTTAGAGCAAGCACAGACAGGAGGGGATGCTCACCTGGGGGACTCTTTCTCCCTCTTTGTGGTCTCTGCTTAGATGGCCTGGGCTCGGGATGAGAGGCCTAGCTCCTCCCCATCGCCAAACAGGGACCAACCCTGACTGGAAGCAGGTGTCAAAACAAGCAAGCATTCCTGCTCCTGGAGTGGGGCCAGTGGAGGGGTTTTTGTTTTGCTTTGTTTTGGTTTTGTTTGTTTGTTTCTCTGCATGATCTGTAAGAATCAAAAGGATTTGGGTCCCCAACAGGAAAGAGCACAGAATCACTAGTTAATACATGGAAACAAAACTGATAGAAACACACACAGACACACACACACACACACACACACACACACACACACACAGAGAGAGAGAGAGAGAGAGAGAGAGGGGGAGGGAGGGAGGGAGGGAGAGAGAGAGAGAGAGAGAGAGAGAGAGAGAGAGAGAGAGAGAGAGAGAGAGAGAGAGAGAGAGAAAACAGCCAGGTGTGCCCACCTCTCATTCATACAAATGAATAGAGAGAGGGATCCAGTGACATCTGACATGGTTCTCAGATACTGGATCAACAGCCACATCTGACCTCTTCTATGTGTCCAAACAAAAGCAACTCAACCAGACTTGCCTCCTGAGGTGACAGACTAAGACTTTCTAAATTGTTTTCTGTTGGGGTGGAGCTGTCAGTGTTATATGGGCAGGGGCTGATAAAGGTATCCCTGGGTACCTGGAATATCTCAGGTTGCCCAACCCTTAGGAATCACCTGATCATCACACTCTTCCCTGCTCCAAGGCGCTCTGAGAACCCTGGAGTCTTGAGGTTTGGTCTCTGGGATCTCAGCAGAACCTGAAGAAATGTGGGGTATCCACCAGAGAAGACTGTCCATAAACCTATGGCTTCAGCCAGCTGGGGACTATCCTGGGTGTTCGGGATCCTAGAGTAGCCCTGAGCCTTTCTCAGGGTAAGCTTTTTAAGCACAAAAACTATGTTCTGGGTTGACATACTTCAGTTACCAAGAACAGTCAGCCAGAAGCAGAACTGTAGAAGCTAAAGAGCAAAGTAAGTACATTTAGAGACTTTCCCAGAAGTATATGGACTTTGATGGATTAGGTCTTTGCTTTCATCTTTGGCAGATGGTGGTGTCTACTTGCTGAGTTTAATAGGCTGAATGGTACTTCCATCATGGAGTCTGTGGGCCTACTAGGGTCTGGGGCCCTGTTGCACGCACACCATGTATCTGATGAAAACTGTCAAAGCATTTGATGTTATTTTCTAGGTGTTCTAAAGCTTCACATTTTACATTTAGAATGATGGTCCATTTTGAGTCAGTTTCTGGGACGTTTCTGAGGCTGGTCCTGATTCACTTTTCCCATGTGGATGTCCTCTTGTTCCAGTGCCATCGTTGAAAGACTGTCTTTGCTCCACTGTATTGTCCTAGCCCTGATCAAAGGTGATTTCACTATATTTAAGAAGGCTTATTTCTGGGCTCTGTGATATGTTCTGTCAAATTTGTTCTTTTGTTCTTTTTTATTAAAACTGTATGATCATTCCCATGTATCTCTGTCTAACCATATAAGTGTTAGAATCACTTTGTTAACATTAACCACATAAGTTTACAGGTTACCCCCCCCCTAGTTGAATCAGATTTATGCATCAAATGTTGAGAAAATAATGTTGTGGCAATGTAGGATCCTATCTGTGAACATGAAATATTTCTGCATTCATTTATTTCTTGTTCCTATTGAATGTCCTTTACCTGAATTTAGTGGTTCCTCTCACACAAATTTTGTATAAAATCTGCTAGACTTTTCCTTAAGTATTTCATTTAGAAGGATGGATTGAAATATAAATGGTATTTTGTTTTTAATTGTAAAGTCTACTCATGAATTGTTATGTAGAAAAATAACTGACATTTCTTTAGAGTCATTTTTCTCTTCGAACTTATAATGGCTCCCTCTATTATGGTTTCTCTCTCTCTCTCTCTCTCTCTCTCTCTCTCTCTCGTCTATTCCTCCCTCGACTCAATTTTCCTGGTCCCACATGTTCTCCTCTCCTCCCCTTCTCTTTCTCCTAACTCTCACTCCACTCACTGCCCCCCTCTCCCTGCTCCCAAAATGCTCAGGAGATCTTGTTCCTTTCCCTTTCTGTGAGGGATCTTGTATGAATCTCTTAGATTCCTCCTTGTATCCTAGTTTCTCTGGCAGTGTGAATTATAGGCTGGTGATCCTTTGCTTTATGTCTAAAATCCATATATGAGGGAGCACATACCATGTTCCTCTTTTGGTGACTGGGTTACCTCACTCAGGATGGTTTCTTCAAGTTCCATCCATTTGCCCCAGCAGTCATTTTAAGTGCAAGCTGCCATGATTCATCTTCCCTCACTAGCCTGCAGCTTCTGAAGGTCCAACCACCTCCCAATAGCACTGCATGCTCAAGAACAGACTTTACACATACCCTGTAGAGATCATTTGAAATCCAACCTCTAATATGAAGCTTTTATACATTCTTTTCCTTTAAACGTTTATATAGTCTAAGTGTTTCCAGAGAAATCTGTTTTATAAGTGATTATATCTTCTCATTAAAGCAAAGCCTTCAAAATGACAAAGGGTGGCACAAATCTTTTCCTGTCTCCAGGCTACATCAGCCTAGATGTGTAGCAACTGAAAACAATTTCCTTTCCTTTGACCTTTCCAGTAACCTTTATGAGACTAAACATCCTCTGCTCAAGCCTGCCTCCTGCAGGATCTGGCTGGGCATCAAAAGCCCAGATAATTGGCACTCCTTAATCACAGCCTTTTTCAGAGTCACAAGGTAAAGTGGAAGCAGAGACCAAAGCAAGTGTTCAGTGCGCACTTTCCTGGCACAGTTAAACCCTTGCTCAGCTTATTTGTTCCTTCTGTTTTATTTTGTGGCCGATTTTCGAAACAGGGAGCCTTGCTCATATTCTGTCCATCTGAAATAGTGTGTGCTTATGGTCACAAAGCAAAAGGACCATGTAGTACATTATTTCCTCTGCTATTTACAATCACTGCAAATGATAAGAAAAAAAAAATTGTCAGTCTGAGTGTGCAGACAATACCTTGACATCATTCCTCGGGGACAAGCTGTATCTGTCAAATCTTGAGGGGTGTGTTTTCATTTGCTGCCTTGATAAACTGTACAAGCCACTCAACAATCATGAGGCTGACAAGGGAGTGCTTGCTTTTTCCATGATTTGGTGATTAGTGGAACACACCATAGTAAGTTAATTGGAGGTATTTGGAGGGGTTTCCCTTAATATTACAGGCACAAGGCTGGTGCATCATTCCATCGTTCCACTGTTGTGCTTTGCCATCTGGACCAGCTAAATAGTAGCATCCCCTTCTCCCCAAAGGGGAGAACAAGACAAATGCTCCTGAACATTCCTTACTCCCGTTTAAACAAATTTCCGGGGGTGCACAGTAGGTCCTGCCACCCCCTCCTCACTCCCCTTCATGTTCCTTCTCTAAATAACCCAGAGAGGAGAAGGAAAGAAAGAAATCTATGTCTACCAATTTCCCATTCTGATACCCAGTGTGGTGCCATTAAATAGTCCCCTTTTGGAGTGGGTCTAATTGGCCGGTATATGGGGGCTTTCTATTGATGCTTTCTAGTCAACTCGGTGTACTTACATGTATATAATTTATCACGTGAAGGTCACTTTCTTCACCCTTATTATTCTGCTGTTTAAAGTGTCATTCACCGAGACTTTCCATGTAATTAACTGGTTTGGTGGCAATTCCAAGCACTTCAGAAAGACAAAGAAAACCTGAGAAAGGCTTGCGCAAACTCGCAGAAGCATCTCTCGTCACTCCCCTGGACCACCAGATGTCAGCCTAAATTGAAGAATAGAGAAGCCATGTTTCATAATGTGCTGTCTCATAATGTGTGCCAGATGGAGTTTTACTTAGCCTTGCAGGAAGGGCCAGGCAGCAGCGCTTGGACTGCTGTGTTATCATAACCTGGATCACTTGCCCTACACAGCCTTTGCGATGATGGAACCTAATTGTACCGGAGGTCAATTAATTTATGAGGATTGATTTTGTTAATTCAAGTGGTTCTAAAGTCACTGTTAGAGCATTAGTCCATTTAGCCATATCGGACTTTAGCTTTCCTCATGCTATAGGAAGACAAATTGCAGGACAGAGGAGACTCAGTCTTATTTTAAGGGCTGTTTCTCCATTTAATGCCACATGTGTTGTTTACTGTGATTTACATCTCAATGAGCGCTTTTCACATACAGGAAGCAGTATTTTTTTTTAAATTTGAATTTCAGCTGAACACAAGTAAATGTAAATGCTAAAAGGCATTAACTGTGTGTCACTTTTTAAATTTTTTAAAAATATTTTTAAAAATTTTTTAAAAATATTTTATTTTGTTTCACTTTTTATTTCACAATGTTAATGCAACAAGATCCCCCCCCCCCATGTTAGTAACAAGCTTTAAACTAGAAGACTGTAGATCATGTTTGTCAGGATTAACAGGCTGTGTTTTAGGCTAGCAGAAGATGTCTGTTGTAATTTTGATAGTGTTTTTGGCATTAAACATAGTGGGAAACTCCATTAACAAATCCATTAAGACAAATGGTGAGACTTACAAGCAAAGGGATTTTACTTCTTTTTTTCTCTTGAATTTCATTTAGAATGCGTGGTACATTAAATAACAGTGGTGGAAGAAAAGGGGAGAGAGCTTAAGAGAGATTCAGAAAGTGAGAAGGGACACACACACACACACAGCTCTGTTGTTTGTTTCTTTAGGACTTGCTCTTGCCGGCACTACTGCTCTGTCAATGAAACAGTTTTCCTGCCATCTCTGCCATTCCTTTTTGAATTTTGAGCCATGACATTTATTTGAACACCATCATCTAGGTGTCATCTTTGACTCGCTCTACTGAGCTATGCAAGCTCAGTTCTCTTTGGAACTAATGCCAATAAGAATAAAACTGAAGGGATCAGACCCCTACCCAGCCCCCTTCTTTAGCAGCTTTGACAGGCTCCAGAAAAGACCTAGCAAGATGTGCTGAGCTTCCTGACCTTGCCTGTCTTCCCAGTGGCTGGGAGGTCAGATGCTCTCCAGGCAAGGAACCAATCAGAAGTTAGCTGGCAGCTCTGGGCGTGCTTTGCAGTAAAAATGGCGCTTGAAGGTCACCTAGGCCTTTGAACTGTTTTCTTAACACTCATGTTCAAAGCCCTCCTCAGATCAACTAGAGCAAATACTCTGATGATTGCTGTGCATAGTGTTTATTGTTACTGTGGCCTTTGGTGAAGGATGTGAGCTGGAGACAGCTGCTCCAGGCAGGTAAGATGGCATAGAGATGGCAATACTTAATGCGATAATCCTCTAAGTTCAGGGCCACCAGGGTGGGTGCAGCTTTTACTAACAGACCTCAGAGGGGTTCGGGACTTAAACTGGTCAATCTGACATTTTCCAAACTCAGTTGTTGCAACTGACTGACTTATGGGAACTCAGAAAGACAGTTCCACTCTAATGCTGAGCCTGTACAGTGAGTCACTGCCAGATCATCCAAGGGGGGCTCTTCATGGACCTAAGCAGCTGGTGCAGGTGGCCCTCAAAGAAGGAGGCAGTATCCTGATGCAACTTCTGGTTGCATCAACACTCCAGGTTGAGGAGCTGCGAGGCAAACCCGGAGATGATATGCTTTCTCTCCTCTAGGGAGATAATGTTCCCTTCATGGATGTTGGAGAGATCTTGTGCAGCTTCGTCCGGGTAAGAAGCCAAGTTAAGAAGGAAGGCTGGATTGAAGGAGGGAATGCAGCCCAGAGTCTCTATAGCTGCGGGTTCACACATTCCAAGAGACACTTGCAGATAGAGAGGGTTGGTGACCAAATCTGAAGTTCATTACAGTACATCTGTCACAACCTCTTCCTCTCCTGGACGAGGTAGAAGATGAACACCAGGAAATTCAACCTGATGCTCTCCTGTCCCAGTTACGCCAGCAAGAGAGCTTTTCCGGGCCCTCTCTCCGACCTCCTTCCCCAGCTCACTTCCGCCCATGGCTCCACCCCCAAATGGGCATGGTCAGTGCCTCAGAAGGACTATCTCACTACAGAGCTTAATTAGGTTTTGGGGAAGGGACTTGGAGAAAGGAAAAGACTATCTTTCGGACAAAAGGCCTTTAGCAAGCCTGGCCATACAGTGTTCTGCAGTAGAGAGTTCATAGCCTACGATAGAGAAAAGGTGTACTGTGAAGGTTTCATGGGGGAAGGATGCAGTCTAACAGTGCCAGGTAGAAGGCTTGTAAGGAATACGGTTTTTCCTCCCGCAGCCGCTGGTCTTGTCCTGCCCTGCCGCCACGCCAGCCCCAAATAACACACAGAGACTCTGTATTAGATATTATACTGTTGGCCAGTTACTACTTTCTTATCGGCTAGCTCTGTCTTAAGTATTAACCCATTTGTGTTAATCTATGTATTTCCACGTGGTCTTCTTACCCGGGAGCCGGCTGCTGCATACTGCTTTCTCCAGACTCTCCATCTTGGCTCCTTCTTACTCCTTCCTATTTCCTCCTTGTCTCCTTGTCCGTCCTATCTTCCTTTCCTATTGGCCAACAGTGCTTTATTATTAACCAGTATGAGAAACATATATACATAATGGCATCTCCCATCAAAGGCTTGCTCTGTTATGTGTTTGAGGTAGAGGTCTGAAGTATATATGACTTGCATGTGACAGAGGCCATTCATTCCTTGGGCGAGGGAGTAGGATGTGGTTAATATATGACCCATGGGATGTGACAGTGGTCAGGCTCCTGTGAGCAATGAGGAGCAGAGGCACTCGGTATGTTCTTGCTGTACTCACAGCCCAAAGGGCCTAGGTTCACTAACATCTGTAGACCTGTGTCTATAAGAGAGAAACAGAAACATGATTTTATAGAAAGGAGACAGAAGGAGGGCAAAGGCTTGGTGTGCACTGACTTCAGTCTGACTGCTCCTTGCAGTACTGGAGAATAATTGAGTTGTAGGTCTCACAGCTCATGTCGGGGAGTCAGATGGTGGTCCTTGGCTCCATCTGTATTCACATTTATGCATGAGGGGATGCCCATGTGAGTCCATGTTGGACAATGATTTGGAAAAGTCAGTTCAGCAGATAGACCTGAGACAGGTCCATGGATATCAAAAAAAGCAAAAAATGGCCAGAAAGGGGGTGATAATGGGGATGAGTTATGAAATAAGCCACCCCATGGTTTTGATGCCCCTTGTCTTATTTTTGGAGCACGAGCAACAAACTCTTCTTGTTGTGTTCTGACTACATCAAACGAGCTCTCTGCCTGCCTCTAAGTAGGCCAGAAATTCACAAACATAGCAAGTATCCTTGCCCACAAAAGCAAAGTCACCAGTCAAGAGCCTTTATTGCCCCATGGGCCTGGAAATGCCCCAGGGAAATCTGCAATCTATATAAGATAGACATCTGCCAGTGATTGGTTCTCCCTGAAGCTGTGGCCCTGATAGATTCAAAATCTCTTCCCTTTGACCTTTGAGACTTCAAAAACTCGTTCTTGAAGATGCCAAATAAACAGGAATTTAAAACTGCCTCTTGCAGAATTATTCATTCCTTGGATGTCTCCCACCTCTATGTGACAGACGTATGTTTAAAAACTTAACCACTGTTTTCCCCTGTTAATCTTTAACTTGTAAAAAGTACCTCAGTCGTATGGTTACATTATTTGAAAGTATTTATAGTTTTAGAACTTTGAAATTATGAACTCAGAAATCTTATAAATCATTTCTTTTACATGTTAATAGAAATTATCCACACATCTGTAATTAGAAGAAAATTGCATCCTGAGGAATGAAGTTTTTGTTTTTTTTTTTTAATACTACATTCACTGTCTATCTCTAACTTAATGTAAAAGGGATGAAAAAGAAAGAAATGATTAAGCATTCTAATTGTCTATTGTTGTGAAAACCTCACAGAATTTGGAGGATCCTCTTGCCTTCAATTTCTTTATTAAAATCATAAAAGGCATTGGAATTGCCCAAATAATGCCCATTAATATTTAATGAATGATTGACCAAATCATGCATGATGCAGCTGTTAACAAACAAACAAACGAACAAACGAACATGGCAACAACAAAACAAAGGAAATGCCTTTCAGGGCATAGCCAGGGTCCTTTGAGAATATTTCTTTTTTTCCAGACAGGGTTTCTCTGCTTCTTTGGATTGGAAGCTGTCCTGGAGCACTAGCTCTTACAGACCTGGCTGGACTCAGACTCACAGAGATCCACCTCCCTCTGCCTCCTGAGTGCTGGGACTAAAGGCCTGTGCCTTTGAATCCTTTTTTCAAATAGTCTGTTAGAGTGTTCCTAACCTTTATAAGTAGGCATCTATCTTCTGTAGTCATTCAACAAGAAATATGAATCTTTGAATTTGTAAGCAATGAAGTAAAACTTGTGTGTCCTAAAAGCGAGGGATGAGTCAAGTGATTACTTATGTTGTTCTATTATTAAAGAAAACTTGGGAGTCCGGGTAAAAATCTAACTGAATAAAGGAGCTTCAGTGAAATGACCAGTGACCTCCTCTCTCTATTTCTTCTCTTTCCTTGATCCAAAAACTCCCATGAATCTTTCTAAGCCTGTCCTTACTTTTCCCTGTGCCTCTCTATCTGTCCCTGGTCCTCTAAAACCTCTATGACTAATTCTGGTCAGCTAGTAGCTAACTGTCTTCTGATTCAAGGTAAACTCTATTATAAGTCTTGGAAGTGTCAGAGTGTGATCAAAATAGCCCACAACAGCTAGGAGTGAGTTTCCATCGTAGGCAGACTGTTAGGGAGAGGAGCCATGACTAGGTAATCAAGATGGTGAGCTTCCAAGACCTGAGACAAAGCCTGGAAGCTTAGGGCAGAGGCCTTGCGGGTTTGTTGTTGTTGTTGTCCTGTAAGTAGTTCTCCACCACCACTTCTTGCCCTGGACTGGTACAAGTTCAAGTCCTGATCAGGACATGTTTACACAAAGGTTATGGTCTGATCAATTATCTGGTCTTTCTTCAAACTGACCAACCAACAGGGAACAGGGGAGGACGACCCTTCAGAAACTTCAAAACAAAACAATACCAAACCAAACCAAAAAAACCTAAGCCTGAGACTGGATTTTTTTACTTCACTGGAGTCTTCCCTCTGCTTGGTAGAGGATGTTATTTGCTATGTGCCTGATTCATGTATGTGTTTCCTCACCCCCAATAAATGCCTTATTTCAATTGCTGCTGCTGGCTGTTGCTGTCTCCTGCTTTTGCTTTTGAGATTCCTCCCCTGCTACTTGTCCAGCTCAAGATTTTTCCTACCTCTTAATTTGTTAACTGGCAGAGAAAGTAAACCCCATCAAAATCCATGGATGGTAACCAAATCATAACATGATAAATCTTTGAACTACTAGACATAAAATGAATTTAAAATTTATTCTGCCACATTGACTCCATAGAGAAGTCTTTATACTTGGAAACCCACTTTCTTAGCAATTTTATGTTCATCAGTTGGAGCTCCAACTTCTGCTTCTGTGGAGACTGCCCATCTGCTCTAAATAGCATTTTCATTATCAAGCGTTAAGGTTTTTGGTTTCTTCTCTCCATATAACTCTGTTTTTGAGCTCTCTCCACATTGGTCTTCTTTCCCTATCCCCTTTCTAGCCCATCACTTTGTGATGTCCATTATATTTAGCTTACAATGAACTCCTTCGGAGTGGGTTCTAGGGAAAACAAACTCAAAGATAGACATTTTTTTGTGGTGATATATTATTTCTAATTTATTAAAGATTGACTGAGGATTCAGAAAAGCAAAGTCAGCTTCAAGATATAGAGAGCAGGCAGTGGTGATACACACCTTTAATCCCAGCAGCCAGAAACTAGGAGGTGGTGATGCACACCTTTAATCCTAGGACTCAGGATTAAGAGGTTGATGCATCTCTGTGAGTCCAAGGCCACCTAGATCTATACAAGATCAGTCCAGTCCTAAAGAGAAACAGCTCATACAAAGATGATCTCAGCACTGGGATCACACACCTTTAGTCCCAGCATTACGAAGGTATATAAGACAGGAACAAGGGTTCAGTATGAGGCATTCATTCTCCAGCCACATTGAGAATAGGAATGCCCCAGCCTTTTTAGGTAAGAGCTCTCTGGTAGCTTGGCTGCTTTGCTTCTCTGATCTTCTCAGGGTCCTTTATTTTTCATGTTACACATTTTATTAGGAAACAGTCTAAGTTTCAAGATTAATAGTCAAAAGGAAAGGGTGTGCATGTTTTTCAGTCTATCTGAACAACCAAAACAGAAAATTGTAAGACCATGGCTTACAAACAACCTATTTTTCACAGCTCCTGAACCTGGAAGTCCAAGATCAGGTTGTCACCATGGTGGTTCTGAGAAGGGATGCTTTCCAATTTACTGATGGCACCTTCTGACTCTCATCACATGGTGAAGGGTTTCTCCATTATTCTTTACAAGGAAAGCAGAGCCCTGAACAGAAGTGTAGATGGATTTTTCTGTCCCACCCCCTCTGGCAGGTGTTTAGTCCCAAATAAACACACAGAGGCTTATGTCAATTATAAACTGTTTAGCCAATGGCTCAGGCTTCTTACTGGCTAGCTCTCTCTTAATTATTAACCCATTTCTATTAGTCTGTGTATTTCCACTTGGTCTCGGCTTACCAGTGATGACTGGGTCACTTGCTTCCTTGACAGCGACACAGTGTCTCCTAGACTCTACGTACTACCTTTCTCTGTCCCTGTTTGGATTTTCTACCTGCCTAAATACTGCCTGTCCATTGGCTGAAACAGTTTTATTCATCAACCAATAAGAGAAACATATATTCACAGCATACAGAAGGACATCCCCCATCACAGAAGCACTTCCTACCTGAACAGGAATTTGAGAAAAAGAGCTACATCTACAAAGGGTGATTTAATATAATGTCAATGACTGCAATTACTGAAGAGTTCTGACTGTTACAGGTCTGAGAAGAGAACACTAATTACAATTTGTCTCAGGCTATCTTTAGTCTCTTTGTTTCTCTCTCTCTCTCTCTCTCTCTCTCTCTCTCTCTCTCTCTCTCTCTCAGGCCTGATAAACAGGTTAAAAAACTCCAAAAGACCAAAACACAATATCTGAAATCTGTTAACTTAACAAAACTGTATTATCCACTAATGGAAGGGCTAAGAATGTAATCAGATGGTCTCTGAGGCCCATAGATAAGATGCCTCTAACTGTGGTAAAAGGATGTTTCCACGGGTTGTATTTTTTAAAATGCCTTTATTTATAACTTTCTGTAGATTGAGTTTTTGTTTTCCACCAATAGCTCCCAAATAACCCCACAGAGACTATTTATTAATTCTAAATGCTCAGCTGCTAGCTTATGCTTGTTATTAACTAGCCCTTATAACTTAAATTAACCCATATTTCTCATCTACCCTCTGCCATGTGGTGGTACCTTCTTTCAGCACTTCTCATTCATCTTACTTCTTTCAGCATCGGCCGATGACTTCTCTAACTCTGCCTTTCTTCTTCCCCACATTCTCTTCATTTGCTTCTCCTACCTAACCTTCTCCTACCCAGCTACAGGCCAGTCAGTTCTTTAAGGAACCAGTAGAGTAACAAATATTCACAGTGTACAAAGCAACTCTCTTTGTTTTGTTAGTATAAAAATTCCATGAAACTGCCTCTACATTGGAACATTGTGTTTGGGGAGACCTAAATCAATGTTTACACAGCATGTCTATTCACATTTTTGCTTTAGAATAAGCCAGGATTTTATTTCTATGGCAATTTAACACATGAATATCGTTCTAACACGATATTTAGTTTATAGACACAGTAGCCTGATCCAGTAGATGTAAGAGCTCAGCTCTGACACATTCACAAAGCCAGTGGCTTTGGGAACTGATTTCAAAGACAACTATGGACCTAGATGGAACATCATAGCTTCTGAATTTAGTAAAGACCCTCAATCCAGATCATTCATGATGTAGGAGATGTGAGCTACCCATTGAAAGGCAGCATTGGTGCTCTCAGGAAAACTGTCTATTCACGAGTCACTTCCTGATGAAGACTGGCACTTTTAGGGCATGTAGCAAAATTACTGCAACCTGGCTGGGTGGAGCACAATCCAGGGTAGGGATTTTGGTGCCTCGTTATTGTGCCCACTACAAAGAATGAACTAAAGTGTGTGTCTTTTACACAGAAGATTTGACCAGTACTTACCTGACTGAGGGCTTTAGATCATATTGTGATAAAAACACATATAAGCACTGTGGTATAAGGCAATAAAGGTCTCTTTTAGAAAATCAAAACAAATGAAGGGATTTAATTCAAATGGGGATGGGGCAGAAAAAAGAAGCATAGAAATGAGTAGGACTTCATACTGTGGTAAAAGAAGGACACGGGAAAATGATGTGTCTGTGAGTGTTGACACAAAGCACAGTTCTGTACTTAAAAGGGACAAGAACTTATTCTACAATTAAGCTTGATGACCAGGTCTCAGGAAACAAAGAGCTATGTTACCCCAGGTCCCATAAAGGAAGAGTTAAGTATTTGAGGAGGAGAGTCAGGAGACAAAGGGCAAACAGTAAAAGACAAACAATTCAAAAGGCAAAGAAAACCAAGACAAAAACCAGAAACCAAACTGCTTTCACAGTTCTAAAAGTGAACAAAATACTAAAAGCAAGCTGAAGTCCGAATCCAAATGCCTTTGGAGATCAGAGAGTAAACAAAACACAGCTAGAGGTCTAGACCAGGATGTTTTCAAAGCAAACTGTTGTTTTTCTTTAAGCTAGTGGCTGCACCTGAGTTTGCTGATATTTTAACTGTGACCCTATGGTCAGCATCCCTCTGCCTAGGCCACTGGCTGGCAGGATTTCCAATCTCATGAGCCCTGTCTCTGTCTCTGCCTCTGCTGCCAATTGTAGTTTTTTTTCTTTTTTTTTTTTCTAACTATGTCTATATCATTATATTTACCATTAAAGACATGGGAGTCAGATGTTGGGGTGAAAACCTGCTAGCTTTTAGAGGCTGAGAAGCAACCAGTTAATCTTCCCTTTTGGCCAGAGAACAAGTAAGAGTGTGTATCTCTCCAGCTGTCCCAAACCAAAAAGATCTTGAAGCCCCAAGTCCCTCCATACTCCTTCCTATATGTCTCTTTATCTTTCTCCCTGGATCCTCTGTACTCTCTATGGCTACTTCTGGTCAATTAGTCGCAGGCTCTGACCCCTGAGCAAAGGTTGATTTAATTAAGACAGCCTTGGTTTCACAGTGCCATCAAATATCCTCTCAACAGCAAACACATTAGATATCTTAAATGCTTTGCAAGCAAGCTCTAAATGTATCTATTAAATTAGGGTTCTTAATTAACCGGTAAAGAAAAAAGAATTGGATTGTTGATCAAAGAGAAGGCTGGAGTCCTGGGAAAAATTTACACAACCTACCTGAGGAAATGTCATCAAATGGGCCCTACATTCAATGGGTCTAAGCAGATATCTCATTCAGGTAATTTGTCTATGGAAAGTAGGTCAGTTTTTGGATTCCCACATTATGGTGTCCTAACTGTTGATGTAAAATACACAGCTCTCTCTTCAAGGAGAATAAAAGATAGATTATTTGGAAGCCAAATTGAGTGATGTTGGCTTAGGAAACATGGAGCTAGGTTACCCATGGTTTTATGTTCCCTTATAGAAACAGTTTTATGAAGTTGTATACTGCAAGAATAAAGTCATAAATCAAGCACTTAAGAGCTACATTGGTGAGAACATCAGACAGGTGGGTTACCACAAAATAGAGGAATTTCTCCTATAGGATTCAGATGTTATCTGATGACATTCTTGGCTTTAGAGTAGGCATAAGAAGTCTATCAAGTTAGATTTCAATTTTTTTTATCAATTAGTTATAAAATGTGAGTTTCAATTAAAAGGAGGGCAACGAAAGGCTATGTAGGGAGCATTAAAAGCTAGGCTAAGATAAGGTAATTAGGCTCTGAGCCTACGACATTCCAACCTCTGCATACCGCTGCAGTTCTAATCAGTCTTTGAAGACATGACTTCTTTCCAGGAAGTCTCTTCACAAGGGAAAGCTGGTGGATTAGAGCAGCCTGTTAATACTGATTCATGTTTGCCTCCCTCATCTCTACAGCTCTCATGATGACTCTCGCTAGGTGAACTTCACACATGTATCTTATACAAATAATGCAATTTTAGAGGAAAGTATGTAGGTTAGTGATCAAATGTGTCAAAACTTGAGAACTTTTATTAATTTCATCACAGATCTTTATCTATAGGAATAGAATAAGTCCAAGTCATTAATAAATTTCAAGGGATGATATGAAGCCAGGTTATACTTGCTAACACATATTAGTAGATTTAAAATAGTTAGGAAATAGTAACAAATTTAGCAGAGGATTATAATTTCAAACTCAGCCATTGCTGAGACAGCAAAAGATGAACTAATTATGATAAACTATTTGTTACTGGTTTTGTTCAAGGCCATCCTTAATCTCCATCCTCTTTCCCCAAGTAACTAAGAGTTCTGATGGAATTTCTCCTTCAGGTGGTAGACTGTTTTCATCAGTAGTAAACCATCAGGCACTTCCATATCATGGCTGAAGTCCAGCTCACATCTCTAGACAGGGGTCATCAAAAACATGACCTTCTGGTTATTTGCATGGTTTTCCTGCTGTTCTACTCAGCTAAATATTTCATACAACAAGACAGATCTATCTCAGAAGAAAGATAAAATAAACACAAGTTAATATGTTTCTACTGGCTAGAAAGGAGAAAAAGTTCCCCTGCTTTGGTTTTATACTTGTTGATGACTGTTAAAGCATTTCTTTTTTATTGTAGAAAGAGGAAATGTAAGTAAGAATAAATAACCGAAAGCATGTGTTATAGCAATTAACTGCATCATTTAGGAGTGTGTGTTTGAATTTGTTTCCTTGCTAATTTTAGTTCATTGGATATAAAATCTTCTATCCTTCCAAATTATTAGACCAAGTTGCTGCATGCCATGTGTTTTTACATTTTAAAATGTTTTGCTTCTCATTTGTCATATCACAGTTTTCAGCATGTAGTGCAGTCTTTTAAATGTTTGTTTCTAATTCTGAAGCAAATTTTTAAAACATCAGTTTCTTTCCTGTGTCAGAATTTAAAAAACAAAAAACTACTCTTCCAATGCTTTCAGTTCCTAAAGTTTTAATCTTTTGTGCAGTCCCTTTCATCTAATAATCCCACCCCACACCTAAAGAAGAAAAAAGAAAAGAGAGGAAAAGAAAACAAAAAAACCCAGGGTTTCTCTGTGTAGCCTTGGCTGGCCTTGAGCTCACGGAAATCTGCCTGAGATTAAAGGTGTTTGCCACCACATCCAGATTTAAGTCTTCCCTTTTCATCTTTGAGTTAGTTTTATATTCTTGCAGTATCAAGGTTTCTGGGAGAAGCTTGTCAAAGTAGTCTACTTGGCTTCAGTCACAATGTCTGACTGGCTGCATGTGACTGATGGACGTCTGTGAAGAAGCATACTAACTGACCCAGATGCCTTAGATGACAGCAGAGTCACAGAGCACAAGAGTGGCATCACAAGGAGCATGAGGCAAAGCCTGAGAAATCTTGGGAGCAGTGGTAAGTATTCAAGGAGGGCTCACGACCCCCACGTTTCTGTTATGCCGAGCCTTCAGTTTGGGTGTGTGAGAGTGTTTGGTGCATGCATGTCTGTTTAAAGTGTGGTTTTCTAGTTATTTTCTGGTGCATTCCTCTCTTTTTGTGTGTGTGTGTTCAGAAGGAATAAATAAAGAGAGAGGGAAGGGAAGGAGGAAGAGAGAGAGTAGGGAGGGAGGGAAGAAGAGGGAAAGAAGAGAGGAAGGAAAGAAGGAAGGAAGGAAGGAAGGAACGAAGGAAGGGAGGGAGGAAGGAAGGAAAGAAGGAAGGACTGACCAACACAATCAGTGTCCCAGTACTTCAATGCTTCTCCTCAAGCCATTTAGAATTAACTCCTTGTGACCTCCCTGCTCAGGAAGTAAATGACAATCAATTCCACAGGAATCTCTCAGATTTTGTTTATGCCCCACACATAATGAGCGCTAAGCCAGAAAAGAAATAGTTAAATTTTAACACTGCTTTGGTGGATCAGATCAAACCACAGGCAGTCATCACTGCAAACTCCTCCAAGTGACTGTTATGAGAATTAATTCCTTTCCCAGGGAGACCTCTTCAGCCTCCACAATAGTCCCCAAATGAAAGTAGAATTCCATCAACACTCATCACAGTGGGGACACACTTGGGTGATTGCTTCCCTATTGCTACATAGACAGAATCCTCCATCCTTACAGCTAGCCTTTAGCAACATCCCTGAAAGGGGTAAACTAAACTCAATGGGTTTACTTCTAACAATTTACACTTCTAATGATTTACCCAATTGTGACAAAGCCTAAGTTCCCATTCAACTCTTATTATCATACTAGAGAGAAATACAGGAACCAGACCCTCACTCAGTTCCCTGAGTTTAGCAGCCATGACAGGCTACAGAAAAGACATGTAGGCCTCTGACTCAGCACATGACACAAAGAAACTCCAGATCCCCCCAGCCTTCTACATACTTGGTTCCTGGAAACTGTTTGACCACAAAATAAACTCCAGGGGAGAACAAAACCTCCCCTGTAGTCTGCAGGATACAGTTCTAAAAACTATTGGTATCTATGAACAACAGGCCACCTGCAAGTAACAAGACAAAGCCATAAAAACCACAAAATGTTCCCTCTCAGCACTGACCAATGAGAATAATTGGTACACAGGTATTTCATGCCAAAATATGACTTTGAGAAATTTCCTTGATTGTTCCCCAAATATCAACCAATCAGAAACCAACCCGTACCTACTGATGTAATCCTGGATTTTTGCCTTTTAAAAATCTGACAGTAGACAGGGGACTCACTTCCTCTGGTGGCTGCTGCATCGGCCAGTTAGAGAAGGTCCCTGTCTTGGTTGAATGAACAATAAACCTTATGCATTTGCATTGGTGGGTCTGTCTCCCTGGTGGTCTTTGGGGATCTTCATGACTTGGGCACAACAATCCCAAGCTAGACCCAGAGTGCATGTGCAATCATGGCTGATGTGTATTGCTTAAAAGGTCTTGAAAGGGCCCCGTGAGAGCTTCTAGACATTCAGGTAAGTCCAATGGTCATCCCTATCTCCTCCTTTTCAGATAGCTTGTGATAGTAACAGGCCCTCTGGAGATTGTCCCTTGCAAGTAGGGACATCTGTTTTGGTGAAGACAACAACTGTTCTGCTCAAAGTACCAGTTTCTACAATGGTGCCACCTCAGTGTTACAAGGAAAAGGTCATGCAACACTGGAGGAAAGCTTTTCAATTTGAGTTGATTATTCCACAGTCACTAAGTGAAGATGGCAACAATGAGGGCAATGTTAGTGAGCATAATCTGGACGTGCTTGGTACAGCATGGAACTCTCTGTGTGAACTGTATCACAGAGCCTTTCTGAAAGTTGCTGAGTTCAGCCCATCCTACCTTGTCTCACTGAACTAATGGGCTCTCACTTCTGTACTGAGCAAAATTCTTAATCCCATTCAATGAAATCCTTACCAATGCTTGATGTTTTCAGGCATCTTGTTTTTAGCAGTTTTGTCATGGGGCTCATGTGTCCTGGTAATTCTAGTTTGCATCTGTGTGGCTGTGCATTCCTTTACAAGCTCTGCGTTCATGCAGATATTCTTGTCTGTCAAGGTGCTGTATAATTTAAATAACAATTTCAAAACATCTGGTACATTGAATAAAAACAATCTTTGTATAATATGCACTAGAGAATTAGAATTTATTCACAATTGGTATGAATGAATTTGTGTTAGTCTAACACAGTAAGAGTGGTGTTTGGCCTCAGACAATTTAAATTCCTCTGACATGTAGTTCTAATTAGTGGAAACATTTTTTAATCTCTTGGTGAAGTCTGGTAATAATACATACTTTGTAGGCTCTTAAATTATCATTATTTATGAGATGACTCAATATGATGCTATTTTCAGGTGTTATAAGCATTTAAAAGAGTGAAGTGCCTGAGTGGTTTTACCAGAAACACTGGGAAATGTCCCACATTCTCTCTCAATGAATACATGAAAGCATCATTAGAGCTATGGTGTTATAATTTTAAAAAGTGTCACAGGAGAGAAAGATGCCATGCAACAGAGCTTGGGTGGAGGGGTTTTCATTGGGAGACAGGCCATTTTCTGGGACAGGAGAAAAGAAAAGAGAGGCAGAGAGGGAGAGAGAGAGAGAGAGAGAGAGAGAGAGAGAGAGAGAGAGAGAGAGAGAGAGAGAGAGATGGGATGGGAGGTAGGCAGGGCCCTGTTAAAAGGGAACATAATGAATGTGCACAGGTGGTGCTCTTAGTGGCTACAGCTAAGGGCATATCCTGTCAGAATCCCCAAGGACAGGCCAGTACAGATGCCTGAATTGCTCCTCACTCTTCCATATGATGGATGGAGGCTGACAATCTTACTCTATACGGTGTGGTATAGGCTCAATTTTCACTTTACACAGGGTGATGTAGTCTCACATTGTTACTGAACACAGGGTGAGGTAGGCTCACAATTCTACTGTATACAGAGTGATGTAGTCTCCCAGTCCTACTGTACACAGGGTGATGTAGGCTCAAAATCCTACTGTACACAGGGTGATACATGGTCATAATCTCACTACACACGGGATGATAGAGAATGAGTCCTGGAACTCACTATGTAGCCCAAGCTAGCCCAGAACTCACAAGATTCACCTGCCTCTGCCTCTTGGGTGCTAAGAGTAAAGGTGTGTGCCATGGTGCCCTGAAATCTTGTAAGTCTTAATGAAAAGTGGGCAATGTTAGCAAAGGCATGACGTTCATAACTATATACCCAATGTTCTACTGAAAGCAATGACATTGAAATGAATGAGCTAACACTATTTTGTTCTGATTGTTTCCCGACTCTATTTCATGGCGGCTCTCATGCTTTTCTACCTCTAAACCCCTCAAGAGTCATGTTCACCTTAGCCATACATTCTGTACTTGACTTCGACCATGGTGGCCCAAATATATAACCCAAACAACTGATCAGTCTGCCAACACAAATGGTATACTTGACAATGATATCACTGAGGTTTTTGTCTTTAGACAAGGTTGACCTTTAGTGCTGAGAATTCTTTTCGGCCATAACCTCCTCTCTCTTGCCTGCTAACAAAGGACTCAAAGTTGGCCCTGTCTGTAAGGCCACTTTCTCACCTGGACTATAACAGCAAATGCGAATTAAGAATATGAAAGGAGAGTTCTGTCTTCTTCCTCCACTGCCTCTACTACAGTTGCTGCAGGTTGTTCTTCCTAAACTGGGGCTGCTGGACCTGTCGATGTGCCTGGAGATGGTGTGGCAGAGCAATTATCTTCTTGAGAAACCCCTGAAGCAGCCAGGTGATCTCTGTGATCTGCTCTTTGGAAGAGCTGACGCCACAGCCTCTATCAGGGTTGGTAACAGTGTGTGGGGATGAACATAGACAAGGTGTGATCTTTGTGAACTAGTCAGAACTGGAGGTCAGATTTCTGATGCAAACCACGTATTTATGGGTGATTGTGCAGACAGAGGTTGTTATAGTTTGGAGTCCTTCACTTACCATCTTTACTAAAGACTAAATGGCCTGATCATATTATGTTTTAAAGAGGAAGTCATGAAAGTAGATAGATTATACAGGTATGTGGATTTTATGATGTGGGCCAAACCAAACATAGAAACACTAATGTCTGGAGATACTATACCAAAGCTTTTAACTTGCTCACAGTGTTAGCTTTAACAGATGAATGTGCTCGTGGTGCTTATCTCCTAATATCAAGACACTGGATCAACTTCAAATCATTGAATGGAATCAGGAAATGCCTCACAATGCAGCATTTTGTGACCTGGTGTGGTCAGAGTCTGAAGACGTAGACACTTGGCCCATCAGTCCCAAAGGTGGGGGTCTGTCTTTTTGGAACAAATGTTCTAAATGGGTTTGTTCATTTCCACAGTTTAAAATTCATCTGCAGAGCATATGAGCTAGTTCAGGAAGGCACAGAGTTTCTGTTCGACCAGAAGCTGTTTACAGTGTTTTTTGCTCCTAACTACTGCTACTATGGCAACATTGCTTCCATCATGGCCACCAACGATTGTCAATATGAGAGACTCAAAGCTATCCTGGGCAGTCCCAGGACGCCATGGCTGGGCCATGGCTAGGCTGCCCCATGTGGTACGAGTCAGTGCCGGGACATCCTAGGATGCTGGCACCTGGAGTTCCTGGAGACGAAAGGCCCGGAGACTCCTAGTGCTGGTACCCTGAAGAATGAGAGAACTGATGAGAGACAGCATCAAGAGACGGTAGATCAGGAGGAGGGTCCCACTCCTCCAAGGCCTTCCTTGTAGCCAGACCCAAGACCCCTTGAGCACAGGGACCCTTTGGAACAAGTGGCTGTGTTAGCATCTTTGGGGATCTTCTTTTTCTTTGGCCTGGCTATTGGAGCCCTGACACTGGTGCTCTGGCTGAGGCTAAGACGGGGTGGCAAGAATGAACCTCAAAAACCTGGGTTCTTGGCACCAGTGATTCTAGGGGACAAGCTTCCAGGCCTTGCAAACCTTCAGAGGACCCAGGAGAACTTTAGCTGATTCCTACTGTAACCCTGTCGAGCTCAGGTGGTTAAATGGACAGACGAGCAGAAAGAGGTGGGCAATGGATCCCTATGGGTGGAGGTCTTAGTTGGAAGTGTGAAGCCCTTTTCTTTGAGACCACATACTCCAAACTTGCCCCCAGCTGAATGCTGTCTGGACTTCTGATGTCTTCTTTGAGGTGAAAGTCCACCCGAGGGATGTGTATTCATGTGCATGCCTGTGTCCATCTGTGATTGTGCGTATGTGAGAGAGGGGACATACATTCTTTGTATGTGTGTATACAGATGCTTGGAAAGTGTGTGCACACTGTGACCTTGGCCCTGCCGGGGACTGGGAAGAGTTGGAATAAAGAGACTCAAGACATTTTTGTGAAAAAAAAAATCCTATTTGCAACTATCTGAAGCATTCCTCCTTACATATCATTCTGCCTTCTGTTTCAGTTTGGTAAGTTATTAAGAAATGTCTGCAGCCAAGTTGTCCAGTGGGCAGGATGACTGCAGTTGCCTGAGTTATGTGCATGTTTCCCAGTTATAGTCTTCACTGTCCTTTGTTGGAGGATGTTTTAAAAGGATACAAAATAAGTTTGTCTGAAGGGCAACACCCCCAACCTATATATGCAAGAGCATCTGGGAGGTGCTCAGTACTTAAGAGCACTCAGTGCTCCTTCAGATGACCCAGCACCCACCTAGAAGCTCCAAACTAATCCTGGTGCCATGGGATTGGCACCTTCTTCTGCACATGACAGGACTGTTGGTCTCCCGGAACAGTCATTGTGGTTTTATGCACACTCACAGGACTGAGCCCATGAAGTATGAATGACGGAGGATTTCACCAGCCCCCTCTGTTAGTTGAGGAGCTATTAGCAATTGATGGCTCCCCAGGGAGCAAGCGTAGGTTTACTTTAAGGGAGAGGATCATGGCAGGTGGGCAATGCTCCTCCTGTGGATGGCCCTACATACAAACTGGAATCAGTGGGGCATAAAAAAAGTTAAAAAGACATGAAGTTGTTGTGTGGAGACAGACGGGGGAGGAGTAAGGAGAAGCAGTGGGGTGAGCGTATGATTGAAGTACATTGTATGCATGTATGAAATTCTCAGAGTTCAAAGGGTCACATTAAAAACGAATGAGTAGGAAGAATAGGAGGGACCGAATGCAGTAGACGGCTCCGCAATGTGATTGTTGAGAGCACACTGTTGTTACTGGTGCACATGAACAAATGATTGCTGCAATACTCCGAAAGAAGTAGTCACCGTGCAGCAGGGAGATGAACCGCAAGCATCAGTTTCTCATTAAGGTTGCTGGTCTGAAGGCGACTGTGTAATGCTGTGGTCAGCACTCTACACACTGCTGTTAGCTAGAGAAGAAAATTGCTTGATGGGAAAGTAGAACCATAATACCACTCCATAAGCTGTCCATGAGATCAAATATATGTATTCTCTCTAGCTACTAAAAAAAAAAATATTATGCTGACCTAAGTAAGCAATACCATCTCTTTCAGGCGATGTCACCCAATTATTTTAAACGTGTGTTTTTAAGTTGTGTGCATCACTTAGTTTATTAGGGCTAACAAAATACCACACACTGGATGCTTAAGCAACAGAAAATTTTATTCTCACAGTTCTAGAGGCTAAAACTCCAGGATAGGGCTGTCAGCATGTTTACAATTTTTTGAAATCTCTCTCCTAGGGTGGCAAATAGTCTCTTATACCCATCTCAATGTAAGAACAGCAGTTATATTATTGGATTCTGGCCCACACAAAGGATTGCATTTTAACATACACAATCTTTTTTCATCAAAAATCATTCAAGTGTTAATTTTTAATGCCCACAGGGTATTTTCTTTACAATGCAGGGGGAGGAAGAAAAGAAAGTTTTTATATGATTTGGAGAAAGAATGATAAAATTGTAAAGACATGGTGAGCCCTGTGATCTGAGCATGGGTCAGTCAATTGCAGGAAGGTCACTGAGAAGGGAATGAGGGATATGAAGCTAGTGGAAAGCAAGGGTTATTTTATTTTACAAGGGTGCTTTGTATGGCTCCAGCACAGCACTAACTCCTAGTTGCCTGTGAGAAGAATTGCTTTCTCCCTGGGTACCAGAGGGGCAGCTCTCTCCCTGGGTACCAGAGGGGCAGCTCTCTCCCTGGGTACCAGAGGGGCAGCTCTCTCCCTGGGTACCAGAGGGGCAGCTCTCTCCCTGGGTACCAGAGGGGCAGCTCTCTCCCTGGGTACCACAGGGGCAGCTTTCTCTCTGGGTACTACAGGGGCAGCTCTCTCCCTGGGTACCACAGGGGCAGCTCTCTCCCTGGGTACCACAGGGGCAGCTCTCTCCCTGGGTGCCACAGGGGCAGCTTTCTCCCTGGGTGCCACAGGGGCAGCTCTCTCCCTGGGTACCACAGGGGCAGCTCTCTCCCTGGGTACCACAGGGGCAGCTCTCTCCCTGGGTATCACAGGGGCAGCTCTCTCCCTGGGTACCACAGGGGCAGCTCTCTCCCTGGGTACCAGAGGGGCAGCTCTCTCCCTGGGTGCCACAGGGGCAGCTCTCTCCCTGGGTACCACAGGGGCAGCTTTCTCTCTGGGTACTACAGGGGCAGCTCTCTCCCTGGGTGCCACAGGGGCAGCTCTCTCCCTGGGTACCAGAGGGGCAGCTCTCTCCCTGGGTACCAGAGGGGCAGCTCTCTCCCTGGGTACCAGAGGGGCAGCTCTCTCCCTGGGTACCAGAGGGGCAGCTCTCTCCCTGGGTACCAGAGGGGCAGCTTTCTCCCTGGGTACCACAGGGGCAGCTCTCTCCCTGGGTACCACAGGGGCAGCTTTCTCTCTGGGTACTACAGGGGCAGCTCTCTCCCTGGGTACCAGAGGGGCAGCTTTCTCCCTGGCTACCAGAGGGGCAGCTCTCTCCCTGGGTACCAGAGGGACAGCTCTCTCCCTGGGTACCAGAGGGGCAGCGTTCTCATGGCACTCTTGCTTGCTGCAGGTGAGAAATCACATTCCCATGGCCCTGCATTCTTCTCAAGCACTCTCAGATAAGAATGATGCATCTACCATGTCAGCACATACTGGATGGCATCTCCTGATGCTTCATTACCTCTGTAACATACACCTTTGAAACACAAATGCATCCCTGTGTGCTTTTTGTTTGTTTGTTTATTTTGTTTTGTTTTTGTAGTCAAATGGCACCACACAAAACAAAACAAAAGAAAAAAGCTGTAGCTTCTATAAATCTTGTAGCTCTTTAGGGCCCAAAATAACACAAGTTGTTGCAAAGAACTAGGTTGATGGCTTTCCCTTGGCTTACTAGATTAAGACCAAGTATTTTGTAACATTTGTGTCATGAATTCATTTATGATTATTATTTTATATCTATATTATTTTTTAAATTAAAGTATAATTCCATAATTTCCCCTTCTCTCCTTTCTCCATTCTGCTTCTGTTATGTCCTGCCCTAATACTCTCTCAAATTTGTGACTCCTTTTTCTTTATTATTGTTACACACACACACACACACACACACACACACACACACACCAGCTACGACTCAGTCCATATAGTGTTGTTTGATGTATTTGATGTTAAGGCTGACAACTTGATACTGGATAACCAATTAGGGGCCCCATCCCCGGGGAAGGCTAGTTTTTCTGCTGTCAGCATTCCTTAGTTATCCCTAATTCTTTGTCTAAGGTGAGTCCCTATGGGATTTCCCCTTCCATGTAAGCATGTCTCTTGTTGGGTTTTTGCTTGTTTGTTTCTGTTGTTGCTCAGGTCTTGTTTAGGCAGCCATATTGTTAAAAGTATCCTAAGAGAAGTTTCCCTGTAATTTCTTGAAGACACAATTCCACAGCAGGCTTCACTCATCTAGTAAGATATCTGGCTCCCATCTCAGGCTGCCTTTTATAATTTTTATGTCCTGTATAAACACACAAACTGGGGGTGTCTAAATCTAGGGTCTATATATGAACAAAAATCTGTGGATTGTTTTTAGTAATATACTCACTTCTACAATATTAATTCTGCTGATCCATAAGCATGAGAAGATTATCCATTATCTAATATCTTCAATTTCTTTATCCAGTTTTTTAGTTTTCATTGTAGATGTTTTTACTTTCTTGGTTATGATTATTTTTCGAGGTATTTTTAAAACTTATTTTTGTTTGTTTGTTTTTTGAGATAAGGTCTCATAGACATACACCTGCCTTTGCCTCCTGAGTGCTTGGAAATTAAAGGCATATGCCACCTTGCCCAGCTTTTCAAAGTATTTTTTGAATCTATGGGGAATTGGATTGTTATCCTGCTTTCTTTCTAGGCATTTCATTATTGGTACATCAGAAGTGTAGCATGAATAATAGAAACCAAGAAACAGATATTGAGGATCAGAGAAGCAAAGCAGCCAGTCCCCCAGAGAGCTCTTAATCTCTACCTAGGCTGGAAGGGAGATCCTGTCTTCCCTGTGACTGGACACTGAATTTCACACAAGACTTGGCTTCTTCGTTGTATACCTCTCTAGTGCTGGGATTAAAAGCGTGAGATATGTTAATCTTTTAGACTGATTCACTCTCTTATAGCCCTAGGTGGCTTTGAATTCATAGAGATTCATCTGCCTCTGTCTTCTGAATCCTGAAATTAAAGTTACCACCATTGCCTGGCATCTATGGCTAACTAGTATGACTAACTTTGCATTCTGATTCCCAGGCAAGCATTATTAAATCATACCATATCACCACACAGAAGGGTACTGATTTTTATATGATGACATTGTATCCTGCCACTGTACTGAAAGTATTCATCAGTTCAAATCATTTTCTGTTGGAATCTATAGGATGTTGTATGTATAGGACTACATCACCTGCAAAGAGGAACAATTTGTTGTACCCTTTAGCTATTTGATTCCTTGTATGTCTTTCTTTAGTTTTATTGGGTTGGCTAACACTTCAAGCACTATACTGAATAAAAATAAAAGTAAAGTACAGTTAATGTCTAAAATTTCTTTGTCAATTTTTAGTTTGGACAATGTCTTAGTTAGGGTTTCTATTGTTGTGATAAAACTCCGGGACCATAAGCCACTCTGGGAGGAAGGGTTTATTTGCTTACATTTCCATATCACTCACCATCATGAGGAGGTCAGGCAGGAACCTGAATGAGGCCAAAAGGGAGCTCTGCTTACTGGCTTTCTCCTCCCGGCTTGCTTAGCTTGCTTTCACATAGAATCAAGCCTAGGGATGGCACCACCCACACTGGGCTGGGCCTTCCCACATCAATCATTAATTAAGAAAATGTCCTACAGCCCAATCTTGGGGAGGTAATTTCTCATTAAAGTCCCCTCATCACAGATCACTCTCGTTTGTGTCAAGTTCACATAAAAACAAGACAGCACAGATAATCAATTCAAAGGTGAAAAGTGGAGTATTGGAGCCATTCACTATTATTCTACCCGAACCCACTTCATCTTGTATGCTCACTAACAGTTCTTGTATGAAGCTTTATGTTCAGTATATTCATATTTACAATTGTTATGGGCCTGAGTGGTTGTAGGATTGGTCAGCCCACCATGCCCTGTCTTCACCACCAGAGTGAGCCCTCCAGCATTGTCCTGGTCATTCCTTGCAGTGATGAGCAAAGGGTGGGGCCAGTTCTCCTAATTTCACATCCTCGGGATTGGTGCTCTCACCTACACCTCCAGGACCAGCTCTACTGTGGTGCCCAGGTGCCCAGCTGGTAGGGATAGGGCTGCTCTCCTGCCCTTATGGCCTCAGGGCTAGCTCTCCCAGCTGCCTCAGGCAATGATGGGTGGGAGGAGGTGGGGGGAGGGCATCTCTCCCCCACACATATTGCCATATGACAGATGAATAATGGGGACACCTCTCCCATGCTCACAGCATTTGGGCTGGCTCACCTGCACCTCTGACAATGGGGTTGGTTCTGTTGTGCTGCCCAGGCAAGATGCAGGGCCTGCTCTCCCTGGTATTGTTAGAGGTTTTTGATGAATAGTCTTCCTTCCTTCCTACCTGCCTGCCTTCCTTCCTGCCTGCCTTCCTTCCTTCCTCCCTCCCTACCTCCCTCCCTTCCTTCCTTCCTTCCTTCCTTCCTTCCTTCCTTCCTTCCTCCCTTCCTTCCTGCCTTTCTTCCTTCCTTCCTTCTCTCTCTCTCTCTCTCTCTCTCTCTCTCTCTCTCTCTTTCTTTCTTATTTTTATTTTTTGAGACAGGGTTTTTCTGTGTAGCTTTGTAGATCAGGCTGATCCTCCTGTCTCTGCCTTCCAAGTGTGGGGATTAAAGGCATGCTCCACCACCACCTAGCTTTTAGTTTCTTTATTATGAGTAGTGATTTCTTTGTCTCTTTTAATGTTTGATTGCTTCTATGTTATCAGATATTAGAAAAACCTTGTGAATTGGTTTTCAATCCTTTAACTCTCTGTCTGTTTGTGCTTTTGCTTATGAGATGTGTTTCTTAGAGACAACAGATACTTTGGTCTTGTTTCCAGAATATTGTCTTTATTGGTGAGTTGAGGCCATATACACTCATGGTCATTATTGACAAATGTTCACTATTTCCCTTGTTTTGGTCAACTGGTTTTCTGTTTGTGGGATCATTATTTCTTTCTTTTTCTCCTATTTCTATTAAATATTTGCTGGTTTACTGGGTCAAACATATTAGATTCCTTCCTAGCACTCTCTCTCTCTCCCTCACTCTCTTTCTCTCTCTCTCTTCCTTTCCCCTCCCTCCCTCTCTCACCTATTCCTTTCATGAAATTTATTCTTTTTGATAGATTTATGATTGAGACAAGGCCACCATTTTCTGTTGTAGCTCAGTATTAAACCTTTGTGTTTCCCTGGTACTTTGCAAGGCTACTTCATGTCAATTATGTGTATAATCACATAAATAAGGGTTTTTACAGAGGTCATGAACTCAGTGCAGTGATTCAGTTTCATTTATAGAATGCCTTAGCTGCTGTGACCATGTGTTAGATTCATTTTATGCCTCAGTTGCTAAGATGGTTATGAAGAAAGCCTGAAATCCTTTCTCAGATGATTCATGCATAGCACTTCCTGGCAAACCAAAATGTTTAGTGGCTAAGATTGGTTGGGACCACATTCCCAATGAAGGGATACTCCTTTAGCCTAGAGACAGGAAGAAGGGCCTATGACTTACTTCAAATGACTTGACAGAAGGTCTTACCCTCCCTGTGAAGTGGGTAGGGCATGGGAGGATGGGAGGGAGAGGGAACTGGGATCAATATGTAAAATATTATCAAAAGACCTAATAAATTAAATGAGTTCAAAAAAAAAATAGAAAAAGAAAGAAAGAAAAAAAGATTGGCAATCTTCATGTCAAGATTCTGACAACCTCCCCCTCCCTGCCCCCGCATTTACTAACAAAAGTAAGCTTGGGAACATCTGCCTTTATGGTTATTCCCCTTCAACTTACTATTATTTTCAGCATTATCAAATTACTTTGCTAATGTGAAAAACCAATGTGAGAACTTTCTTTTACTGGTTGTGTATGAAGTAGCAGGAATGGTTTCCTCTATGTAAAGACAGTTTTATGCTAATGCTTCTTTGGTCTTTTCCAGAATGTATCGCCACTGACAGTTAAAGATCTAGACTAGCTTGTTATAACACAAAAATGGAGTTTGATGAGTAATTTCCAAACTGCTACATTTTTTTAAATGAATGTGCACTAGCTTTGCATATTATAACTCTGTTTGTAATAGATTGAGTAGGCCAAATGAACCAAAGACTTTATTATTGCTACTTTATTCCAAAGATACAGAGAAATGCTGCTTGAAGGACCTTCTCTCTAATAAAGCAGGCATGGAGGAAAGATGAAGGCTGAGAAGAGGGACAGAAGGGCATTATTTCCTAGTGTATTTTACTTTATAAAGGAATATGAGATGGGTGTTAGGGTTAGCTAGGAGGCTAGAGCTAAAATAAAGGAAATGGGACAGATGTGGTGGTTCATGTCTTTACTCCTATCACTTAGGAGGCAGAGGGAGATAGAGCTCTGTGAATTCAAGGTCAACATGGTCTATATAATGTGCCTGAGAGTCACCTGCATGGAAGTGACATGGTCTTTCCTCAATAATACATTAAGTTTTCCCTAAAACTTTGTCACAACTAATTATGGTTGAGTAGTGTGTCATAAAAAGTATTAATGTTGTGATTCTTGAAAACAATAATATTAGATAATTTTTATATACTTTTAATATTTAAAATCTATAAATATTTATGATATAGTTTATGTTTATACTTGCAAATCTAAATAGAATGCTACATTTATTTGATTGATATGAAAAAGATAAGTAGAATTCTTAATTTTGGAATAACAATTTTTGTATCATTATTTTATTACATTCTCATTTTACATATTTTTTTTTTCCTTCAAACAGTCTGTTTTAGTTGGAGGTAAAGACACCTTGAATTACAAAAGTAGTTGAGATTTTAAATTTCAAGGTATCAGATGTAATATATTTGTATAAGAACACATAGAGGGTAAAAGACATAGGATCTTTGTTAATTTCTTTATTAATATTTATCTTGTTTCCTCTATTTATTATGATTAAATTATTGCCATTTCTAAAATCACTAATCTACCTTACAACTGAGTCAGCCCTAACTTTCCCCCATTTCACTGTACTTTTTCCAACTACATTGACTACTAGTGGGCTGTGGGTTGGCGTAGTATGGCTGATTTTTTTCATCGAGTTTCCTTTATTCATGCATCTTCTTATAGTGGATAACTGTAAAATAACTATCAAGGTGATATGTGACCTTCTGTTAGGGTGACATGCAACTCAAGCCAGCATGCAGAAATCCATGTGGATGGGCTTTAATAGTCTATGCTTTACCTAGATCTCAGACTTGTATGAGGAAAAGCTTCAGAAGCTTGATTAAAAATACACAAATGAATATTATTTTAGTGTCTAAACGTTTGTTTCACTTTGTCTTACTCAAGAGATTCTTAATAAAATGCTTCTTGCTTCTGTCCTTATGTTTGTTTCAAGTGAGTATTGTCAACCTCTTTGCTTCAAATTAAATCTCCTTGGCATCAGAAAAATACTCTGTTAGGTAATAAACCAGAATTTATAGTTCTGAGATGACATATCCGGAACCTGAAGACCCTGCATTACATTACATACATAATCATATATATATATATATATATATATATATATATATATATATATATATATATATATGCATTCTGAGATTGTTTAAAATATCTGCTGCCATCATTGCTAAGTGAAGAATTCCAGAAACACCAGTAACAAATACATCAAAAGCACTGAAGATATGCCAAGCAAATGCTGTGTGTCTACTGATTAATCCTGCAAGGCTTTGAGTTGGAGACATTTAATTATTATTCATTTTATAGGAGATGAAGCAGAGGCTGAGATTAAAAAAATAACCATAGGTCACAGAGCAGGTTAGGGCAGAGCCAAGGGTGGAACTCAACAATCCTGTTTGTAAACACTCTACGTTCTACTTCAAACAGTTTAATTAATTTAGGAATTAGTTTAATTAATTCTTTTACAGTTTGCTGGAGTGAGGGTGGAATTTTTGTGTTAGGAGACAAGGTCTTGCTATGGAGCTCAGACAGTCTTGAGCTGCCAATCTTCCTGACTGAGCTTGAGTGCTGGGAGAGCATTCAAGTGTTAACAAGAGTGAGCAGAGGATGCTGTCGCTGAGACAGCTGAAAATTCTCTAGTTGGAGAAACGAATCAAAGAATTTTAGTGAAGCGTCTAACCACTGGACCAATTATGGGTATAAAATGATTTCCTCATCGAAGCAGCTTGTGGCTGCTCTGCTGCTTGCATATTCTATTGACCTTGTCATATATTAACATTTGTGTTTAGCATGTTACGTAAAGGGCCTGCAACTACGATAAAGCTTATTCTAAGGGAAGCAGAAAATTGGATAATTTTTTTTTTTAATTGGTTGGGTTTCAGGTAATTCTGGCTGTTCTGAAACTCACTGTGTATGGTTTAAATTTTTACGTGAGAATTTCTCATAATTTTTGGCAATGGTATTTCTGTTTGTTTTCATGGTACTGGCAGTTGAAGCCAGGGCCCTCACATGTTGGCAAGCACTCTACCACTGAACCATACCCAGCCTAGCAACAGTAATTTCATACCTTCTTGTGGGTAAGCCCCCTTTTTTTTTAAATACCCCTGCAAGATTTGCATCATAAGAAACAAAAATAAAGACTTAATATAGAGCCCAAAGCTCAACACACATTTCCTGTTGGGTCTTTTTGTTCAAATACATTTAGTTCCTGTGCCAGCCTTGAATTGGCCTTTGTTGACCGAGATAAAAGGAACATCTCACTTTAGAAGTGTCCAGAGTTACAGATTTAATTGAGTTGGTAAGTGAACAGGGCATGCCAGCGGCTTTCACAGGCATAGGGAATATCCCATTGACGTTTAATAGCACTCCTAATCTTTGCAGACTCTTGTAGTCAGAGCTATGCAATTAATTCTGCTTGGCATTTGCTGCTTAAAATAATATTAGTTACTTTTTCTGTCATGTTTTTGCTTGCCCAGACCTTAAACAGATCCTGAGAATACTTTCTTTGTGTGTTTATTTTTCAAGTCAGGTCTTTGTTAGAAAAAGAAAAAAGTGAAATAATTGTCTCCTGTATGTTGACCTTGTGTGCTACATGAAGTATGTGCTGTGTCTGTTAACTTTCTACCAAATAACCAGAAAAGGTTACATCTATTGAACAACTGATTATGTATTTTTTGGAGCAGATATGTCCTTTGTATATATTAAATGCTAGTTTTTTTTTATTATAAGGAAAAGTAGGAAATAGGTGTTCAGCAATATTTTCTTGTTAAAATTTCAGACATTTGTAAAGCAGGTTGATTATTTAGAGAGGTCTATAAATAACCGTCCATTCAGAAGTCTGTAATTTTAATCATGTTATTTTAATTGCAATAGGTTGTAAATTTGCAATAAAATAACAAGAAGGGAGGTTCACCAGATGTTTTGTCAGCACAGTGGTTTCAGCACAGACTCTCTGCATTTATCATGCTTCATCTTCACCAACTGAGACAGACTGGTTTGCAGTGGCATGAGCTCTGGCCATTCAAAAGGCATCAGGCACTGGAAACAATGGGGCGGGCTTTCCAAATAGATGTTGAAAGTGGGATTTACTCATTTCTGTGTCCTGACTATAACTATATTATTTCAAATTGCAATTTTTTGTAGGTTTTCTTTATTTCTCTTTAACAAATTTAGTCATTTATGTATTTTTTGCACGTCGAATATCTCATCTCAGTAAAATAAAATATCTTAGTTAGTTTGGATTTCATTTAAAAACTACATCTGTAAAGAATGCTGTTACCATTATGTTAATGTGCTGCTCATATAATGGTTTAATTAATTTGTGTAGAGAGCTACAGATAAAAAGACTCTCATTTTTATATAAAACACAGTTTAAACACATTTCATATTATGTATAATAGAGACTAATTTTATAGCTATTGTAGTAGCATCAACATATGTTTTGGATTATTATTGGGCATTGATGACAAATACGAGTCAAAAGTAAGAGGGCAAAAGGGATGGCAGGATTATACAATCTGTACATTCTTTACATGAAGGCTTGTGAAAACACATGTGAGGGAGGACAGTGTGACAGAGAGAGGGTACAGGGCAGGTAAGAAACTGAAGCGGAAGTCCCATGTAGACATGGCAACGAATGAATGAGCAAGGAAGGAGGAAGAAATGGAGGGCAGAGATGTGAAAGGAAGAAATGAGGGGGAGGGGGAGAAGGAGGAGCAGGAGAAAGAGAAAGTGTGTGTGTGTGTGTGTGTGTGTGTGTGTGTGTGTGTGTGTGTGTGTGTGTGCTGTGTTGCAGGGGGTGGGGTGGGGCAGAGCAAGTGAAGGTCGGGCTTGTGAACATGCTGAAGTCCCAGAGCAGACAGGTTTTCGACCTTGCTTCAGGTTGGCTGTTGTAGAAAGAGAAAAGACAAAATGTTCCCGTCAGTGAGACCTGGAAGGTTCTTAGGTTCTGCACATGCACTGTCTGGTCCTCACGGCTGCTGGATGTATGGTCGCCAGGAAAGTGATGGCAGTTTGAGAGGCAACCTGCAAAGCTGGAAGCTGCCTACAGACAGTTTGGTGAATGTGGAGGGTAAGATAGGAGAAACTGTGTGGGAAAGGAAAGGGGACTCTGTCCCTAGTTTTCTTAGCTTTCCCAGGAAAAATGGTTAGAAATTTCTCTGACATGCCATCGCTGTGGCCTGGGCTCCACGCCCCTCAGTTCTCTTCAGAAAAGAAAGCACAGGAGTTTTTCTTAGCTGAAGGGAAGGGACAGAGCAGGTCTCTGACACAGCATGGGGCTTAGCGGGTGTCTTGTCCTCCAAGCATCTTCCCCAGCTACCTACTCATTTATGCATTTCCTAGGGAGCATTGCATTTTCTCCAAGAATGTGTGCATTTGTTTTAAAATCATAATTCTCATAATTCTCAGTCTTTTGTTAGCCAAGACAGCTCGGATTTTATATACTGTTGTTGTCACTATTAGCTCTCAGGGGGACACAGGAACGGTGTCTCTTGCTCTTTTCTCTTCTGTATCCAGCAGCAGTGCTGGCTCTACTATCGATATTACTCCTGCTCCAGCCACCTGTGCTTTCTGGCTTAATGACGGGAACTGCCTTCCAGGGCCCCAAGGAATGTGCTGAACAACTCACCAATACTCTGTTTAAAGCAGAAAGCCATTAGACATAAATTTACAGGAATATTGCATTTTCTCTTGTTAAACAAATTGCCATTTTTGAAAAATGTGAGTGATAAAATGAGAACACAGTGACAAAGAACACTCAAAGCGGAAACAGTAGTCTGTTCTGTTGGCTTCATGAGGCGGCTAGAGCGAGCGACAACCTCACCAAGCCCAAAGGGACTATGTCTTAGAATTGTTCCAAGACAAAGCTATGATTTTCCAGTGGCAGATGGAGTAAGTGCAGGGTGATTAAAACTTCCTCTGCCAATCGCTGTGGTGGCACACACCCGTTGTCTCAGTATGGTAAAGGTTGAAGCAGAAGGATCATCGCAAGCGCAAGCTTGAGGCCATTTTGATCTGTATGGTGAGCTCTGGTACAAACTGGAGTACGAGTGGACACTGTCTCAAAACAAAGATCTCCCGAGCTGCTTCTCTCTCATTTGGCCAGAGAGGGGCTGACTATCTGGTCCCAGGATTCCCACTCCAGTGCGTTTCACTCTTTCAGGCCACCTCGGGATGTATTTGGCCAGAATCTGCATCTCCATTCTGAGCAAGGCAAGCAACTGCCATTGTTCTTTTCGGCCTCTCCCTCCTTTCTGCGTCCACCCTTCTCTTTCTCCCACTCTTCCTCTACCTCGTCCTTGTTTGTGCTCTGCTGTGCTCTGCAGGAGAGTGGAGACAGAAGCATTGAGTGCTGTAAAAGAAGCTGTCCCAATATAGAAAAGATCAGTGTCTCTAAGTAACAACAACAAAAAGGTTTGGGAAATTGAAATTCTATAGAACTATGTACATCGGAAGGAGCTTTTTTTTTTTTTTCTTTTCTTTTTCCTTTTGCATTTTGAAAGCAGCATCACTCATCAGGCATTTTGCCCATTGGTGGCAAGACGACATATCTTACTGACCAAACTGTAACGGCACAGCTGCAGGAAGCAGCAATGGTTAGAATGCAAAAAGAAAAAGCAATCCAATCGACTTTCTTTGCAATATGCTTAAATCTCTATTAACAAGGACAAGAGGATAGCTAAAATGTAGATATCACACACACACACACACACACACACACACACACCCGTAGGTTAAGAACAGTTAGGATTGTTTAGGGATTATGAATTTAAATGCGTTTCCATTACAGAGAATAAGTTGAAGTTTCCTAGGAATTTTTTTTTTCATAGCGTGATAAACTTCCCAATGTTTACTTACAAGTTCCTAAAGTCTTATTCATGACTTGTGTGTATTTACTCTTCCCTCTCATTGCCAGCGGGTTCTTTGCTCGTGGTTGGTGATTTCGGTGTTTTCGGCTTAGCTATGAAATGAAGGCCTTCACTGGTGAGGCCTTGTTCCCTGGGCAATGCTCTGTGGGCTTGCTGCCATGCCGTTCTTTTCTTCTTTAGACCCAACTGTGAAATAGCTTTTCACATGGCAGTGTGGCTCAGAGATAGTTAACTTGTGATGCTTAAATTGGGGAAGACAGCTCATCCATAGATGTCCACAGGGTCTTTAGCGAACATTGGTATGTTGTTCATGTTGTCTTCTTTTATCAAACACACATTTTGCTTAGCGTGTGCCACACGGGAAGAAAACAGCTACAATTATACAGAAATGCAGTAGTTACTTTAGTTATCTTTATCCTCTTTATCTTTCGTTTTTGTCTTCCTTCCTTTCTTATGCTTTTCCTTTTCTTTTTTTGTTTTTGTTTTTTTTTTTTTTTTTTTTTTTTTTTTTTTTTGAGACAGGTTTCTGTGTAGCCCTTGCTATCCTGGAACTCCCTCCCTCTATGAGGTTGGTCTCAAATCAGTAGACCTCCCTCTGCCACTGCCTCTGCCTCCTGAGTGTTGGGCTTAAAGATGTGCACCACCACTGTGGAGCTAAGAAGTTCCCTTTTTTGCTGCTTCCTTTCCTTGTATGGGTGGAACAGAGTTGCTAGTTTGCGCTTATCACAGAACACTGTGACAAGGAAAAATCCCACAATAATGTATTAGTATTCCAACCATTTAAAGGAATTAGAATTAGAGTTTATGAAACAGAATCATGATTTAAGCATTTAATAGCAAGACTTAGAAAGGGCAATGAAAGTCACATTAAAAAGGCATGAAATCTCTGGAGGGCTTTTGAATTTCTTCTAGAGAATAATTTCCATACTATTTAGCTGCCTCATCAGCAGGAATAAAGGGTTATAAACATTAGTTAAATAGCAAATAGCTGGAAAAATGGACAATATAGAAGCATCTTTGTGAGACAGTTTTTGCTAAGAGCAAAATTATTTTGACAATATATGAAAATGATTCGGGTCAATAAATGGAAGAAATTAGGATAAGAAATGCACCCTTTTTTGACATATGTATAACTAACTAATGCGACATGCCTTTGTCTAAGTTTAATATTTTTCTCATAAATTATGCATGTAGCTATGTTAAATCACCTTAGAGATGGCTAGGTAGTAGAAATAAATATGTTTCCCTGCATGTGTTTTGGCAAATGCTTGTCATTCTCAATCCACAGATTTCCTGTAGGCAAACAGTGCTCATTATACACATTGTGTTCAATTCTGATAGTGGCAACAGGAGGCATAAAAGAGAAACAAATTATAAAAACAGAAAAAAATTAAAATTTGTCATTGTTAGTACTCTGGTCTGCATGGACTTCTTCAACAGTAGCAACAGTAAGGGAAGTTGAATAGTCCTGAGAAGGTACTTTCTGCTGGACTGTAGTGTGTGATATTTTCATTGTTGAGCAGAGTTGATGTCAATTTTACCTTAAATCCCCAAAAGAACACCCAAGTACGGAACTGAATTAACACACTGAAGAACACACTACACTCTAGGCATCACTTAGCATTTTCATTGTCATTTTGAGTAATAGTTGTCTAGAACTGTGTTAATCTGAGCAACAAGGGGCCCTGTTACACCCAGGATGTACTGTACACCAACAGTTCACAACTTAGGAAAACAGGGTTTTAGAAAACCATTCTTAACATTGCTTCATTGGGGACCTGGTTCTGTAAAAGACATGTTTGTTCCCCTCAGAACATTGAAACTCCATTCAATAGAATGAGACTTGGAGGCAAAATCTTCAGAATTAAATTATCTTTACAGGAGACCAGACATATGGGGCCTCTATTGCATGACAGTAGCCTCAGGGTAAGAGAATAGCAAGTATGCGTGCTTGGCCTGGAACTCATTATGTAAGCCAGGCTGGCCTTGAACTTGGGATTTCCTGCCTCAACCTCCCAAGTGCTATCATAAATGGTGTGTACCACCTAATCTTGCTGTGCTGAAACTCTTATAAGGGAAAAAGCAGGCTTCTTCAATTCACATCTTCTCTGTGTAAAGATAACCTGAAAAGATTTCTATAAGCCAAGGAGCAGACATCAAGTCTGTGGGCACCTTATAGCCCTCCAGAATTGGAGAAATATCTCCTGTTTAAGCCATGAAGACAATAGTATTTCCCCAGGGCAGCTGAAACTAAGACAATTGGTTTCTGGAAAATGTTTTATTAAAACCTGGGTTTTATGGTCAGGCTTAGTGGCAAATGCCTATAATTCCTATACATAGAAGGCTGTGGTAGGAGGTAACAAGCTTGAAGCAATTCTAGGATATATTGTGACCCTGTCCCAGGAACAAAACACAAAACAAAAATGAAAAGAAAACAAAACTATCACCACTATCACCAGAAAACAAACAAAACAAAAAAGAAACAAAAACCAAAACAAAACAGAATAACAAAAAAAAAAAATACACCTTCCAAGCAAACACGATCTACGAAGGGATTCATATGTAAATCATGAAACCTCCCGAATTTGGACTCTTTCCAGGATTTTGTATTCAATTGAGATGTCAACCTAGAGATATGAAGGCAAATTTGCTGCTGTTGGGTTGTAGTAGAGTTCATGGAGAAGTATCAATGAGCTGCAGTAAAGGCACCGAAGGATGTTTAATAGCCTTCCCAGGACTGATGCAGCCTGTGTGTGAAGCCCAGGAGAGCCACTTGACTAAATAGCACATGCAGGCAAGGCAGGGCTGTATTTCACTTTAATGTGTCTCACGAGTACCTGAGATAACAGATGGGAAGTAAATACTTTTGATTGATGGCATTTTTGCTGCATTTGAAATTGGCTTTGATGATGACAGGACACCACTCAATATTTTTCTAGCATGACGAAGGAGACACCAATAAAACTGTAGTTTTCACTTAAGGAGTTCTGGGACCTCCTACTATAAGTTCAGACTCAGTGGGCAGTGTAGGAGAAAGCTTGCATTTTTATGTGAACTTTAATTAGATTCAAAGGGTTTTTTTGTTTTTGTTTTTGTTTTTTTTTTGCTTTTTAAATTATTTATTTATTGATGCATTTCCCCCCCACTCCTACCCCCCCCTTCCCGAGATAGAGTTTCTCTGTGTAGCCCTGGCTGTCCTGGAAATAGCTCTGTAGAGTGGGCTGGCCTTGAACTCACAGAGATCCACCTACCTCTCTCTCCTATGTGATGGGAGTAAAGGCGTGTGCCACCACTACCTGGCTGAAATTTAACTGGATTCGTAATAGTTAAATAATACTTAAACTTGAGTGGTACTTTGTTATATAAAAGTGATATAAAATGTACTATGTAACTAACATGCATATGTCATAAAATTACATTTAATATAACTGAAGTATATAAAACATGAAGTATATATTTGTATGATTTTACTGAATATCTGCAAATTAGGTTTCTTTGAAATAGTATATTTATTTTGTGAGTAAATAAAACAACCCCAAGAAAATTAAATAGCCAACCCCAAAAATCATCTTGTCCTATTTGAATCATTTATTAATCTCTAAAAAAATATTAGCTCGTTCTTCTGAAATGATATTTTTGTCTTTGGCCTGGCAAAATAGTGTAAGAAAGAACAAATTTAGGGTCAAATGTTTTTGCTTTTTTTTTTTCTTCACTATTTCCTTGTCTAATTAATTAATGAGAGGTATAAGCGTGTGTGTGCCTGAGCGTATGTAAGTACACAGTGTGTATTCAGGAGCCCTCAGATGACAGGCAGCAACATCAGATTCCCTAGGACGGAGCTGTAGGCCATGTGGATTCTGAGAACTGAATCAGGTCCTCTTCAAGAGCAAAACGTGCTCCTTACTGATGCAATGTCATTGCGATCTTAACCAAGGGCTTTACAAGATGGAATCTCAATCCCTGGACCTCAAATTTGACCACAGACACAGAAGAAAGAACAATATTTAATCGGATAAATCTCTGCTCTTCCGGAACTTGCATGAAGGAGGCTGTGGCAGATACCTTCCTGACTGCGGGAGCTGTATTAACTAAGTTATGTTTGTACTGACTCACAGGGTATTTGCTCTTAGATTATGTTATAAAGGTTTTTAATATCTTTCATATTATCTAGGAAGCATGGATGAGGGAATGGTGTCAGCAGTCAGGGGCTGGCAATTCCCTGGAGCTTGCTGGGAAGAGGCGTGCGGACAGTTTACATGACTGAATCTGCAGAAGGAGGAGGAGGAAGAAACCACTATCTCCACAGAGGAACTCTGTGCTGGCTTTCTCTACTACTATATGAGTAAATTTGTCATGACAGAAAGACATTCCTAAGTTGCTTAAATTATACCTGCTAACCTTTAAAACACAACCATAGCAAGTTCAGGCAACTTAAGGTTGCTATATTACCTCTTAGCTATTGGTGACACGGTTATCTAACTTTATATGCCATACATATGTATATGAAGATTAATGTTAATCATTACATTTCCAAACACCAAAACCTCAGAGAATGTTACACATCAGTCACTTCATTAGAAAACGCATGGCTGAACCGGGCCTGAGACGACAAGTGTTGTCGAGTGGGTTTCTTCCTTGAATTTCAACACAGAAGAGCAGAGCATAGACGCAGACACTGAAAACGCATGTGGAAAGAAAAACATAGGTTTTATCTCTATTTGAAGGAACAAGGTAAATGGCATTTTAACTGTAGTAATTTTCTAGTTAGGGACTGCGGAAGGTATTCGCCTTTTGAATTTTCTTAAAAATAAGCGACTTATACACAATTAGGGAGATGTCAGTGAAGCTTCCAGGGTTCAGCTCTCCCCTTTATCCCGATCTTCTCTGAGTGTGTCCAGGGCCGCCATGTGCCTGAGGCTCACTTGCAGAACTGGCTATAGGTCGCAACCTGCTCTATCACTCTTTTGACGTTCATAGGTACTATTATGTGTCTGTCCTTGATTTAACTGGTGTTTGTCCACTGAGTGGCTATATAAGAATTTTCTACTTGTCTGTTGGACATGTGCGTGGTACACTGCTTTGAGCTACCACTAATAAAACTGCTATGAACATCTGTGTGTATTCTTGGTATTGACATACTCTTTCAGTTTTTGGTAAATAAAATAAACATTTTCAAATGTCTGTAACATGAAAATGCTATTTTCATTTTGAAACTTGGAAACATTTTAAAAATTGTGAGAGTTGATGAAGATATGAGGAACAGTTTTATATTAATGTCCTACAGGTTGATAGAAATATATGAATTTCAACCATCTAGTACTTATTGACATTAAAAATGTCTACCTTCTGTCCAGATGTTCACATTTGCTACATGGGAAAAATCTCTCAGCTTCTGTGTACCTCTGTTTCTCATGGGCAGAAAGAGGGTGGTGGCAATATATAATATGTATTTGATAGATTAGCATATAATTGATGACAAATAGTCATCATTAAAATGAACTCTAGATAAATGTTGGCATTCTAAGAATAGCCTCATTGTTTTTATTACTACTCATGAGAATACATTCAGAAATCCTTTGTCAAATATGAACAGAAAGTGTTATTCTAAAAATAACAGTAGTTAGCTTCATTGCTGCTGACATGACACCTTCCTACATGTTGTGTGTTACTGGAGTCAATGAGAACCTGTCCACAAGTTCTTTGGAAGACAAAGGCATAGTAAACATCCGGGAATCCATTGAATCATACAGATTAGTGTTTAGCCTTTTAGGGATAGGGGTGGATCTGTATATCCCACTTTTTAGGTATCTGAGTAAGGATTAGCAGCCTTGAAGGCCATTGAGGATGTAGTTCTCATCTCCCATTTACCTGATAACAATAAGAAGGACAACATCACAACCCCAACTCCTGAGTATTTGACATGCCATATGGAAGGGTGTGGGTATCAGGGCTTTGTTGAGGCCTATTAATGGAAAGCTATTTCTTTGTGGTCAAAAGAATAAAATCTGAGTTCTGCCATTGGCCCTAGGTGGAGACAAGATCTGTCCCTAGGATTAGAACATTGTATTTTATTGTCTCCTCCTTACAAATCATTCCAAATTGCCTACCAATTAGTTTGCTAGGGGACCCTACGGGAATGTGAGGCAGGGATGACACACCAAGATGGAGGAATACCTGGCTCCCTAACAGGATAATATACTCATATTTCCTAAAACCCCCTTCCCCAGTACAGTTCTTGTTACTCCTTTCCCCAGACACTAGGTGAAATTTCAAAAGAAACTAGACCATCCTTACAGTAATTTTACCCTACCTTCTTATCCTCGTGGGTTAGACTTTTACCTTATCAGTTGTAATCCTGCCAGATGCTGCTTGCAGTGAAAAGGACCATCCAGTTCTGAGATCATACCTTCAAACTCCACCCACATCTCACAGAGGCGTACTGTGGAAATCATGAGCGTTCGTCCTCTCAGAGAAGCACATGCCCACACTCGGGAGTGGGCCCACCGTACTTCCTGCTGAAACCATCTTCTCCTAATCCTCTTCATTAAACCTGTACTAAAAGGTCTTTAATAAAGTTCTCAACTCTGCCAGTTCTAGTCCCAATAGCTTGGTCGGAACTGAGAATATTGCTTTGGCTTCACCAGGGTCCCTAAGCATCTCTGGTGACATGGAGAGACTGTGCCTCTGAGCTTCTCTTTCTTGAATATTGGTCAAAAGCCTGAGAATGTTTCTCTTTCGCTCTGGGCATTTTCACTCTTTCTCTGATGACCTCTACTTTTTTGCACCATGCATCTGCTTCTGGACCTACATTGCTGAACATTCTGGCTTTCTGGACCCCTAATTCAAAAAGGCATGGCAGCCTGGGGAGATGGCCCAGTAGTCAAAGTTCAACGGCAAGAGTGAGCATTTTTAGGATGCATAGGATGATAGTTGAGTGTGGATACTTGTTTTTAATTCTGGTAACAGAGGAACCACAGAGCAAGCTGACTAGGCTGGCCATATCCTGGAGCTCCGAGTTTGACTGAGAGACTCAGCCTCAATGACTGAGATGGAAAAGTGAGCAAAGGTGATTCCCAACATCAACCAGGGGCCTCCATATGCATGCTTACACATGTGCAAACACATGCCTGTATGTAGGTTCACACTACCGCCCACACACTATACAGATGAAAAGTGGAGAAACTTTCATGATTTTTTTTTTCTTTCTTCTTAGTCCCTCCTCCCGGCAGCTGCCCAGATGTGCAGCCCTTACTTTTTGCTCAAACATTAAAGAAAAACACTTGCTCTTCTATCAGCATCCATCTTTGAAATCCTTTATTTTTAAAACCAGGAGTCCACAAAGGGAAGCCCAATTTCCCCCACAATATTACAACAAAAGAATATGCATCAAAAAGCATTTTGCGTGTCTTCATATAGATGTTACATAACAGAGACAGAGGAGTAATACACACTGGTATTTGTACAATCAAGAGGAAATGTCTAAATAGGCATCAGTTATTTCTCCATTTTCCGATTTTGAAAAGAGAATACTTAAGCATATTTCATATTTCTACTTCACTTTTCTTAGTTTTGAGTACAGATATAACTGTTAGTATATAAAACTGATAAACTTAACAGTAAAGCAAAAGTAGAAGTTGAAAAATGAAAAATGTTTGCCTTTGAATTGAGTTTGTTTTTCTAGGAAATTTTTGTTCTATGGTTATATAGAGAGACTATAACAAAATTTAAGTTTCCTTGGCAAGTCTGCTGTGATTGACAATAGTGTGTGGCTGCCATTTTATTCTACACTGGAGAGGCTCCCTTTGAAGGAGCATAGCTGGCGTACACATTGGGTTCTGTGTCTCTGCATTTCCTTAGGAGAAAGAATCCCGCGCTGCACAGGGATTCTTTCCAAATCATTTTATGGGATGCCCATTTTGACTCTTAAAAGACATTTCTCATTTAGTGCAGAAAAACCATAACAGAGTAGATGTGTGTCCAAGGATAGATAAAAGGAGAGACAGTCTACCTCTCAGACAATCTTAGGTTCGGTATAACAAGAAACCACTAAATGTTGTCACAGGTGGGTATTTGATTGGAATTGTTCCTTTTACAAGACGCAACCACACTTCTTGCCCATAATTTAATTCAAATAAGGCATCCCCAGTCAAAACTCTATCACAGTGTATTTCATTGTCAGTATTTTCAGATTCAAATCTAAGCTTGTCTACTCCATCTACCACTAAAAACCCTGAGATATGAGCACTGAATGACTCGATAGTATATTTGAATATGTACACTCCAAGGTATGGGATTCTGAACTTGCCAGTTCTTGGGTTATATGAAGCCCCATAATTGACACTTAGATCATTGAACAGGATAGGCCCAGGTCTTGTCATTCCATGAGTGTGAGATACGAAAAATGCCACCATTGGAGCATATCTGTAAGATCCTTTGGAAAAATCTGTTCAAGGAAAAACATAGCAAGAATTATTTTTCAGGTTTTTTTTTTTTTTTAATCTTGTGTTTCTTCCTATCTTAGTCACAAGGTCTTTAGCAGAAGCTCCAAGGTCTGGATACCATATGTCTGGATACCTGCCTCCACTGTGGGCTAAATTAATTGGAAACACTCAGGCTCCGGCAGCCTCAGTTTCTCCATTTATATTGTGGCATCCCTCGACTCTCTTGTAGAAATACCTGCAAGGTCATGTGCATACTGCTTTAATTCCCAAGAGAAAGAATTTCATTATACCATGCCAGTATGGCCTGCAGGAACCGAAGCCTCCAGGATGGAGACACGTTTCTGTGATAATTTCTAGATGCTGAGACTGACATGAAAAGAAGACTTTATCATCAATGAGAAGCAGAGAAAGCAAGTTTCTGTGTAATTAATGTCGCATACACTTAGGAAAGATTAAAATTGCACTAAAATGTACTCTTGAACGCAAGAAATAGGTAAAGCCTGACTTGAAATATTGTGTCCACTAAAGATCATATATTTTTTAAATGCTGCACATGTTTCCTTGTATAAATGTCAGGAGTGCAAGATTAAAATTTAACATTATTATTATTGTTATTATTATTGGTGTGTGTGTGTGTCTGTCTGTCTGTCTGTCTGTCTGTAGGTCATAGGCTGGCTTTCCGGTGTTAGTCCTTCTCTTTCCCTGTGGGATCTGAGCTGTCTATGGGTGTCAGATGCCTGCAGGTACTCTGTTCCTGTGAGTAGCCTTGGGGCCAGGTGTGTTCCACTCTCAGAGTAAATGTACAACTAACACCAATCTACAGAAGTGAAGAAAACAGGAAAAGCAGGCCAGGAAGAAGGCACAAATGATCTTTCACAACTATTTCCTGCATGTGTTCGAGTGTGCACTGCGAAGCATGAGAAGGTGAGGCTCTTACCTGGCGCTAAGGCATTTTCTTCCTGGATCTTCACAGCGCAGGTGTCACCTGTGAACGGGTGCCGACAAGCGCAGATGAAGCTGTCCTTCTCACTGATGCACGTGCCGCCATTCTGGCATGGGAAGCTGCTGCAGCTGGCATGTTCCTTTGCTACTGAAAGATAATGACAGCAAAGGAGAGGTCACCTGTTTTCATCTCAAACAAGAGGTGTGCAGCAGGAGAGTTGAAATGCTGAGTTTGAAGTAAGGAAAGTGTGCTTTTAGACTGAACCAGGTTGGGCATGGGACTTCAAGCAGATCGCTCTCTTATCTCTGGCACTCATCAGGGTAGGCATGGGGTTTCATACAAAACCCTCATATCTGAACCCATTGTGTGATGTGAGGATAATTTGTGAGCAAGTGGATTTGAGTATATTAAACTTTTGGTCAACTTTGGAACAGAATGTAACTATCCAAACACAGGACTACACATATTTGAACTAGAAAACAACAAGGGTAAGGTTTCAAATCACAAGAGAAGAAAGGCACCTTTTTATTTTGATGTATTATTCTTTAAAACATTTATGTGTTCAAATGCACACATGAGTGAGTGTATGTGTGACATATATGTACAGATTCTTGTTCATGCCAGCAGAGGGGTTTAGATTCCCTGGAACTGGAATTATAGGCAGATTTGAGCTGCCTGGAATGGGTGCTGGGAACAGAACCAATGCTTAGGAAGTGCTCTTAGACTCTGAGCCATCTTTCCAGCTCTACATTTTTAACACTAAAAGGGGGAAAAACTTTTATATTTGATCACCTGAAAATATAATCTTATTTTGAAACTCACAATTTTAATGAGTGACAAATTAAGAGAAAAATCTTAACACATAAATTTAGTGACATATTTATAGTTCATGAAAGTCTCTGATGATCACACACAAGAACATTTCCATTCAAAAAATGGAAAATGGCTAATGATATGAGCTGACAATCCATTGAACCAAACCATGACACCTCCCTGTAGGTTTTTACTATGATTAAATAATAATAAAATTGGCCATAATTAAACAATTTAAGTTTTTGTTTTGTTTTGTTTTTTTGAGACAGGGTTTCTCCACGTAGCTTTGGAGCCTATCCTGGAACTAGCTCTTGCTGACCAGGCTGGTTTTGAACTCACAGAGATCCACCTGCCTCTACCTCCCAAGTGCTGGGATTAAAGGCATGTGTTACCACTGCCCGGCCAGGTAGCAACATTTAAAAAAGACAAAATAATTCAGATACAAGTATCTGACAAAAAGATCAAGTATTGGTTGACAGTTAAATTGTCAGACCCTTTGACTAGACAATTTGGCTATAGTCACCAGCATTAAAGGACTCATTTACTTAGGTCTATACTCTCTGGTCTGTGTCCACAAAGATCACTGCTCAAGTGGCTTTTGTGATATTATTTCAATTTAATTTAATTTTATCTCAAAAATTAAAATGCAGTTTAATAGCCAGAGATTCAGCTTGCCAAACAAACCACAGTATATTGCTACAAAGAAAGAAAGAAAGAAAGAAAGAAAGAAAGAAAGAAAGAAAAAAGCAATTAAAGAATGTGCTAGAACCTTAACACACTGAGTTTACTGTTGGGAAAGTTACAGTTTATACAGCACACCAAAATAACTTAATTTTGCTAGAACTTAAGTTACAATGGCGATGGCAGGCATAAGCATAATGTGAAATTACATAAATTCAGAGAAAATGCTGGAAGATTCCCTCTTTACCTGTCACAGTTTCTGTTAGGGTGCCACCTTGTGGCAGTAATCTAAATTTAAAATTCACTCATTTCAAATTTTATGATTGTAAATCACTTAAAATTTGGAATCCCCCTGCCCCATCTCCTAAGTCTACCCCTTCTGTGTCTTCATGTGTAATGCCTGGATTCCATAAGTGAAGGAAATTGCATTTGTGTGAGTCTGGCTTATTTCTCTCACCACGGTGATATCCAGCTCCATTTAGTTTTCTCCATGTAACATTGAACAGTTGAGTAAGACTCCACTGTGTGTGCATGAAATGTTTTCCCTGCATGTGTGTGTTCAGGTGTGTTATGAAGAGCATGTGTGTGTATGTGGAGGTCAGAGGTTTCTGTGGGGTGTGTTCCTTTCATATGTCCCCACCTATCTTTTGACATGGCCTTTCCTTAACCCTGTATCTCGTTGATTTGGATATATTGGCTGGATAGTGAGTCCCACAGTCTACCTGGCTATTTACGTGGATCCTTGGGATCTGAACTCGGGTCCTTGTGCTTGTATGCTAGGCACTTTATTTATTGAGCCGCATCCCTGGCAGACTACATACTTTATTAATCTGGTGATGAGCAGGTAAGCAGATTCTATATCATGACTCTTGGGAATAGCTAATGATGGGGAATGTCCTTCTTTATGCGGTGAAAATAGGTTTCTCTGTTTCCCTTATTTGTTGATGAATAAAGCTGTTTCAGCCAATGGACAGGTAGGATTTAGCCGGGCAGGACAGGGCAGGACAGGGCTGCACAGAAACTTCTGTCTACACAATTTCTGTTTTATGTTGCATTCTTTGACTCACTTCCTACTTAAGGTATCTCTGGACTTCAAGTTAAGGACATAATAACTCACATTTTAAGATATACTATCCATGCTACCCAGTACTGGACACATTATGCCCACCTGAGTCTTGGTGGTAGAGACTACAGAGACAATTGCTAGTTTGCCCTTCTGAAGAGATTTCGCATGTCTTCCAATGCAAAATAACTCGTAAGTCTTATATAGTCTGCACATGTCTCAAATTTTGTCACAATAGGTCATTTGTACTCGGCTTTATTGAAGGGCTCTAGAAGTCTCCATTTTAACACGTGTTTATGATTAGGGCTGACAATAATTAACGTTCTCATACTTGACTTGCCGTCTTTGTCTGTGGAAACCATGCCTTGTTACATTTTGTGTGAATGTGTCAGTGACACTTCTCAGCTTTGGGAGTATTTTCACATTTATGCTAATTAGCTAATCGGTGCTGCAGTATGTGATGGCACCCTGTCAGGTATTTGGCCTCACAGACAGGCAAGCATGATTGATAACAGTATGGCAATAAGAGTTACTTGTAGTTGCTACAACTCTGCTTTAACGCATCCCATGACTCATATTGTTCTTTATTTCCATATACATTAAAAATGGTTAGGTGTTCAGTAAGCAATACCATCACCTTCTCTCCTCCCTGCTGCTACCTTCACTCTTATTGAACTTACCACTTCATGACCTCAGGGCTCACAGTTTACTCCTTAGACACATCACCCTGAATTCTCACCGTGTGTGGCGTACACAAAATGGCAAAGCTTTAAAGGACGAATGAACAAGTTAATGAAAGTTTGAATTGGTGGTTAGTTCTTTATCCAAATTCTGTCTTCACAGCTTCACAAGATCACATAGGGCGCAGTGGAGGTAAGTACAATTGGCTGAGCAGTTTCAGCAACTCTGTGTTCTACTATCTGTGTGCAAGGAGCATGGCTACTCTTCCAGTGCTAATTTCTCTACACAGAGCATGATGAAAATTAATTCTCTGTTGTCTTGGGATAGTTCTGGAATCTCTGGACTCTGCACTTTGAATTCTAATATGCACTCCAGTTGCTATTTCTTCTTCATCCTATTGTGGCATTTCATCAAATTCAGTGGTAATTTGAACACGTTAGACAGCTCCTTTCATTTCAGAGCACCTTGGCTTTATGCACACCTGCAGTTCGTGGCTCCATGTGTGAACGGCCTCAAGATGGGGACTGACTTGATGCTACACTCCATCCACTTATTCCTTCCCAGCACTCAATCAGAACTTAGTCAATAGGAAATCTGGCACTAGGGAAATGTTCAGAGACCTACAAGGATGAACCAACTAACAATCTAAGCAACAGAGGAGATGACTACCTTATATGCCATCCTAGAGCCTTCATCCAGTAGCTGATGGAAGCAGAAGCAGACACCCCCACAGCTAAACTGAGCTAAACTCCTGGAATCCAGTTGCAGAGAGGGAGGAGTGATGAGCAAAGGAGTCAAGACCAGGCTGGAGAAACCCATGGAGACTGCTGACCTGAACAAGGAGGAGCTCAAGGACTCCAGTCTAATAGCTGGGAAACCAGCATAGATCCGACCCAAAACCCCTGAATGTGGTTAGGAGGACTGGGCAGTCTATGGGGCCTCTGGTAATGGATCAGTATTTATCCCTAGTGTAGGAATGGACTTTGGAGTTCATCCCACATAGAGGGATACTCTCTCAGCCTAGACACATGGGGGAGGGCCTAGGCCCTGCTCCAAATAATATGACAGATTTTGAAGACTCCCCATGGAAGGCCTTACCCTCCCTGGGGAGCAGAAAGAGAATTGGATGGGGGTTTAGAGGGGGCCAGGGAAGGAAGGGAGGGTGAGGGAACTGGTATTGACATGTAAAACAAGCTTGTTTCAAATTTAAATTAAAAAAAAATTACAAAAAAAAGAAAAAAAACTATGCAGTGTAGAAAAGCATTTTCTTGGTGATGTCTAACCTTAAAAAATAATTTGATCATCAGTGCATAAAATATAATGCTATTTTGCCATGTTTCAAATGAAAAAATGTAATTAATGAACAGCAAGAAAACATACTATTGTATTTGATGTACAGAGCACTTAGTAATCAAATTTTCTTTCAAGTCTTGGTGTTAGCAGAAGTGTACTGCTGTGAAAGTGACTGATTCTTGCTGGAGCAAACATGCAAACATCGTTTGAATAGATAAATGCAGCTGATTGTTCTCTCTCTGTGTCTCTCTCTTTCTCTCTCTCTCTCTCTCTCTCTCTCTCTCTCTCACACACACACACACACACACACACACGTGCATGCACCATCAGACCAAATGTTACAAACTTTATTTAGTTCAGAACCATTGAACACATGGGCTTCTGATTAGTCACAGACATCCTGGTATGGGGGAGTTGTCAAATCTGCCAGCCTTCCTGCTTATCTGTCAATAGTCTCCACAGGAAGGAGATGACACAGAAGGCAAGGGACTCTTTTCATTCCCTAGACACCATGAACAGAAACGTGTTCATTTAACTCCTGTTAAACTTGCTCTCTTCAACTCCGATGTGTTACACATAGGAACAGGGGAAGCCGTTCCTAGCAGATAGGCCTATAACCGGGCCTTTAACCAATTCTGACATAAAAATCATCTTTAAGACTTCCATGCACATAAAAAAGTTAATTGATCTTGAGAAAACAAGTGGGCTAAATGGAAAAATGGAAGGGGATTAGGGAGAGGAGAAATGAGTAAAATGCACTGTAAATATGTATTAAAGGTCATGGTCGAAGTGGTTATTCTGTAAAATAATACATATGTGAAGGAAAAGAGAGGGTAAGACACACATGGGTGAAACTGAGAAGCTGTACCATCCTTAGAAGTTGCTTTGTGTTCAGTATTGGGCCTTTGAAACACAGGACCGTTCCTGCTGAGCAACCATCTCTGCAGAGCATGGATTTCTAGGTCTGTAAAGAAGCACATGTCTGCATGATGGTGCTGGGAGCCAATGGGCTTCTCTGGGAATAAATATGATGCATATAGTGTGACATCATCCCACATTCTACTAAAGAGCACAAAGGCACTGGCCCCTTCATGGAGGAAGCACAAAGAAGTGTACTCTGGATTATTCTGAGTGTTCCTGATTTTTTTGCTGTACCTGGTCCTGATCTGTGCTTTGTTTTGTTTTTCTGTTTTGTTTTTTGATTTTAATACATTTTAGTTGAGGACACAACTAATTCCAAGACTGTGGGGATTCCAGGTCATCACCAAATGTGTTTGGTTTTCAGACCTTCTAAGATAAATGGTGACTTCTAAGTTCAAGCAGCCTTTGTCACTGAAGTGCCTTACAGTTAGTCATTTTATACAGAGGTCATCTTTGTCAAATATAACTTAAGGTGCACTTAAACATCCTATTTTAAATAATATAGAAAATCATGACAATAGAAAATTCTTTCATTTCACTCACAGGATTCCGAGTTCAATTCCCAGTACTATAAGAGAGCAAGAAGCATGTGCAGGTACTTTTCCATTGCTTACCAATGCACAGGGTTTTGTACAGTTATATCATTCTGTTTGCAGTCTATTCTTTTTACCATTATGTCACAAAGTACAACACACACACAAAAACACACACATTGAAACACACATGAGCACACACGAGTATACACATACACACACACATACACACCTTGCATGTGCTCAGTTTAAAACAATGACTTTTGAAAGACAGAAAGTGATAGACCAAAAAAAAAAAAATAATACCACAAGATTAAAAAATAAATCCACAATTTCTAGTAGTAAAGGTAAAAAGATACATATCAAATACTGGTTGAAATAGTAAAATTTTAACAGCTAAAAATTGCATCATATAATAATCACTAGATACTGTGCCATAGGCAGACTATTTCTTGATCTGGAAAATAAGCTTGTAAGGTGGCCAAGTTATTTTACAGATGATTAAGTTTAAAACATAAATGGCATAACAAGAAAGATTTGAGACCTCATTCTAAATTCAAAGTCCAATAGTCATCATAGCTGTCTCTATGAAGTTACAAACACTGGAAATGGTTTAGAACAGTGAAAACAGTTAAGTATTCATTAGACCTTCTCTTCTAACTTGCTTACATTAACAAAACTGATGAGTTTTGTAAACTATGTTGGTACAGTGCTGAACATTCTATACACTGAAGTCTTCCTTGGGAATACAGGAATGATTATGGATTATTCTACATGACTCTACACTTAAACACTGCGGAGTGTTAAAAAGGAAGTCTCTTCACTCCACATGATATTGAGGATTCTGTTGTCCTTGGGAGGGCAAGCAGCCAATCTCTCCCCAGGGATATGTCAGCCAATTGCTGCACAAACAAACCTTCAAACATGAAATTAAAATGCATAAGTCTTTGATATCTATTTGACTATTGTATAAAAACAAATCAAGTGTTTAACAACTAAGCAAGAGTAGCTTCTCAGCAATGGCCTGGGAGATACCATAGTTAGCATAATTGAATGCAGGCTTTTCTTTTTACTATATCAGGAAAAGGCTGATTTCATGAATAAGTCATAAGGCTCTCAGGCCAGGTCACAGGAAAGTCAAACTGATATCAGTACCAAGATTTCAGCAGCAGCAGTGAAGGTCTCAGTTATCAGCATTTGAATCCTTGATAAAGGAAACTTCCAGGAATATCAGCTTTGGCCACATGGAATGCTCAGCTACAGCCATATTCTGAAGAGCACAGAAGACAGGGAAGAGAAGCAGAGGGGAGAAGGCACAGGAATACATTCTCCCATCTCTACAGGTGAGGACTGAGGATGGAGGCTGAGGCAGTATAGATCAGGGTACCTGATAATATAGGGCACTTTGGTTAATCTCTGATTGTTTCTGGTTCTTCAGAATAAAATGATCATACCCGTCTTGTAGGTATTGTTGAATAAAGCAACATATCTAATATACCTACAAATCCTGCAGTGAAAGAATGTTAATAAATAATGTTTAAAACATTGCAGTGTTGGTGTCAGGCCTCAAAATAAGTTATGATTTATTAAATTAAAACTGATATACAGATTATTCCCCAAGTCACCTTTTTATAAATATTGATAAAATATGATATAGAGGTTCCAAAAATGATGGTATTTTCCTCTGGTTTTAGTTATGTGGAAGAAATGTAGCTCTACCCTACAATATCAAAAGTCAAAGGGCACTGTTGTAGAGTATTAGTTAAAGATTTATTACGTTTGTTTATGCTTTGGAATATTTATTTAATGATGCAAAGATGTGTTACATTGTTTTATGTTGCATTTGTTTAGCTCAGTGAAGCTGTGTTACTTTGCCTGCCGAAAATACCTGATCGGTCTAATAAAGAGCTGAATGGTCAATAGCCAGGCAGGAGAAAGGATAGACAGGGCTGGCATGCAGAGAGAGTACATAGGAGGAGAGGAGGGATAGAAAGAAGAGGCTGAGAAAAGGAGAGGAGGATGCCAGGGGCCAACCACCCGGCCACATAGCCGGACGTACAATAAGAAGGAAAGAAAATATATACAGAAAGAGAGAAAGGTAAGAGCCTGGAGGCAAAAGTTAGATGGGATAATTTAAGAAAGGCAGTCTAGGGGCCCGTTAGCTCCTCCTTGTTCAGGTCAGTGGTCTCTATGTGTTTCTGTAGCCTGGTCTTGTCCTCCCTCTCTGCATCTGGATTCCAGTTCTGCTCAGTGTTTAGTTGTGGGTGTCTGCTTCTGTTTCCATCAACTAGATGAGGGCTCTATGATGGTGGATACGTTAGTCGTTGATCTAATTATCAGGGAAGGGCATTTATGGCAGTCTTTCCACTGTTGCTCTAATTGTTAGTTGGGATCAGTCTTGTGGGTGTCTGGATTCAGTTTTCTCTTCAAACTTATAATGGCTTCCTCTTTTAGGGAATCCAGCATGGGACTGACTCAGACACCCTGAACATGGGTCTCAGCTAAAAGGTCTGGGCAGTCTAAGGGACCTCAGACAGTGGAATAAGCTGTATCCCTGGTGCACAAAAGGACTTTGGGAGCACATTCTCCGTGGAGGGATACTCCCTTAACCTAGAGACAGGAGAGAAGGCCTAGTCCCTACTCCAAATGACTTGACAGATTTAGATGACCCCTTCTGGAAGGCCTCACCCTACATGTGGGGTATGAGGGGGAGGGGGGTTGGGGGAGATGGGAGGGTGGGAGAGAGTGAAAGAGGAAGAGATGGCGGGAAGGAGGGAGAGGGAACTAGGATCGATATGTAAAATAAAAAGAAAAAGAAAAAGAAAGGCTGTCTAGAAAAACAAGCCATGCTAAGGCTAAGCATTCAAAAGTAAGAATAAATCTTCATGTATTTATTTGGAAGCTGGGTGTTGGGTGCCCAAAGAGCAAAGAGTAAAAAAATAAAACCAACAACAGGGTGTTGGGCAGAAGTGGTGTGTGCCTTTAACCCCAGTACTTGGGAGGCAGAAATAGTCAGAACTTTGTTAGTTCAAGGCCAGCCCGGTCTGTAGAGAGAGAGAGTTCCAGGATAGCCAGAAAGAGAAATCTTGTTTTGGAAAACCATTTAAAAAAAAAAAAAAAGTCAAAGGGCATAGCCAAATTGATTACTTCTTACTCAAGTGTAAAGGACAGACTCAAATTTAGCCAATGCCCTGGCTTGTACTTAGCACAACTGGGAAAAAGGTATATCAGATGATGTACTTTACTTAACAATGACTTTATTTATTTTTTCATTTATTTATTTATTTTGATGTGTGTTGTGTCTGCATGTTTCTCTGTGTTAAATGTATGTATGTATGTATGTATGCATGCATTTATGCATACATGCATTTACATGTGCTTGTGTGTTTACACTTGTGAGTATCAAAGCTTATGCCCCTGAATGAGCCAGAAGTAGGTGTCAGAATATCTTCTTCAGTGACTCACCACCTTACTCTTTGAGGGTTCCAGGTCTCTTCACTGAATCTGAAACTTAGCATTTCTGCTAGACTATTTGGTGAGGGAAAGCCCCAGAGACCCGTCTCTGGTCCACTCTGCTGGTGTTACAGATGTTTACAGCCATGCCTGGCTTTTTCCGTGGGTTCTTGGGATGAGTACAGACTCAGAGCCACAGACTTTTATAGTTGGCACCTTGCCCTAGGAGCCATCTCTCTCGCCCCTCAGGTGCTTTAGCACCTGGTTTTGTCATCTTATACAATTCTTGCTTATTCAGCTGTCCAAAGAGTGCCACCAGTTTATCGCCCATAGCAGGAGGGCCAGGTTGACAGGTGAACAATTACACATGTGCTTAAAAGGACCCCTTTCCTTAGAAAGTGAATTCATAGAAAGTGATTTACACATTGCACTTGGAATTGGGCCAATGCCTCTATTGTCTTGGCATTGTTATTGGTGTCTTAAATGAGATGCAATAAAGAAGTTCAAATTCATTAACTTTGATAGATAAGACTATAAAAATTGATAGATAAATAAATACACACATAGGAAGGAATCTTATCAAGGCCCCACAAGAAAAACAAAAAATCAGAGCTGCTCATTGATGCCTCCCTTACATCCAATCAGATGCAATAGAATGTATCAGTCATTTTGCATTACCCTGCTCTGCCCAAGCATGAGTGAGTGCTTTCATGCCTCCAGCCTGGCTATAAGAGGAGGATCTATACCATAGAATGTAACCTACAGCATGAAAAAGGTTCAAAGTTGTCATTCAACTCCAGCTTACCAGGATGTGTAATGCCGTCTGTGTTTCTTTGTGTCCGGCCTATCAGGATGGTCGTTACGTTCACTGATTTCTTAAGTGCGTTGGGTTTCTTCTGCAGTTTTACCTGCTTCTGAGGCTTGACAATATTCGCCAGTCCATCAGACAATAATCGATCAGCATGCCGAGTTAAATTAGATAGGGCAGCTTGAGTTTTTATTTTAACTATTGATTCTACAATTTCCTTTAGACTGTCTGGCAGGTGGCCTTTGGTCCATATGGCTAAGGGAGCATTCTGTCCAACTGTACTTGAGGAAGCATTATAGCATGTCATTGAAAGCTCATGGACAGTTTTGTTAAGCCAAGAGAAATTCACTGAAAGGTGGATGGATTTTGCTTCCAGCGCCTTAAATCTGGAATTTAATACCTTCAGTTGAAGATCTGTATCTCTCTCATTTGATACCATGCCGCCTTTTTTAAATGAAATATAGTAAGGTATAAGTGTCTTGGTCACTTTAGATTCAATGCTTTGCAAACGAGTTTCAAACTCTTTGGCAATCTTTGTGGCTGAGAGGACATTTTCTTCTAAATCACTCATGCTTTTCTGACATTTGTTCACCTTGGATGTGGTTTCATTGAACATTTGATAAATCTTTTGAAAGTTTAATTGACTTAGTTTCTTATCTTTGGAACCAGTTGCAAGGGCTTTAGCAATTTGCAAAATAAAATTATACTTCTGATTGTCGTTGACCAAAGTCTGAATAGAGTCATTCAGACGCTGGAACTCAGAAATAAATGCCAAAATGGTTTCTATATTTTGGTTACCCTCATGAAGCTTGAGATTATCTGTCATAGTGCTCAAATTGTCCTTTGACACAAAGTTATCCTGAATGAAATCAACGGCATTGTTTATGACAGTCATTGTCTTATTTAGACCATCTTCTGTTTCCAAGACATGGTCACTGATGCGTCTTTCAAAGGCTTCGCTCTGGCCCTGCACTTCGTTTCTGAGTAAGTTGTGTCTTTTTGTAAGTTCTTTAGTAAGAACATTCAGGCGGTTGATAGCACCAATTACGCTTTGTAGTTCTCTGCGTGTAACTGCAGTTTCCTTTGGCTCACGCACAACCTGCTGTCGAATTGACGACCTCTGCTCCAGCAAAGGCTGCAGGATCTCCATGTCATATGTCAAATCATTGAGCTGCTCGCTCATTTTATCCACCTTGATGTCCATGGGAAAGATAACCTCAGACAATGTTTGGTTTAACACATGCAGATTCTCCTCTGTGTCCTTAAGTTGAAATTTAAAGTCATGCCTGCATTTAGATAGCATTTCTTCACATTCTCCCCTTACTGATCTTTTCTCCATCTCCAACAGAACAGTGAGGTTGCTGATCTTGCTCTCTTGGGCATGCAAATCACTGAGCATCTGTAGCAACATCACACCTTGCTTGCTTGCTGTCTCATGTAGCACAGAGATGTACTTAGTGACATTACTGCTGTCTGATTCCTCCCGGGCAGCATTCTCTGGGCCCGATACTCGTTGAGCTGAGAAGAGCTGTGTGTGTGCTTCCTGCATTTTGGAGAGAGTTTCATTGAGGGTTTGGTGGTACAGAGCAAGTTGTGAGTGCTCCTGCCCTAAAGCTCCTTCCATTTGAGCCTGCTTTTCTTCTAGTTCCTTGATGGACTTCTCACAGGTCAAGACCATTTCCTGCCTGATGTTTGTGATGCTGTCCTTTAGATCTGTGATGGCCTTCCATGTGGGTTGATTTTCTTGCATCACAACAGACTTTTGCTGGGCTGTTCCTGAAACCAAGGTCTTGTTCACTTGTAAAACTGCCTGCCTGGTACTTTCCAGGTCCTCGGATAGACTCGACACAGTCTTGAAGAGCTGGGCAATGGTTTCCTGCATGCCATCTTGGAAGACCTTAAACTCTTCTTTTACTATATTCCTTAGTAGATCATCAATGGTTTTTGATTTTAGGACTAAAAAGAACACGATAATAAGTAGTAAATATACATATTTTTTAAAAGACCTATCCGAAGAGGTTAAGATTCTAAGATCAAACACTAATTAGAAATACTAGTGAAAAGAATTCTCCCTTGTATATACTTACATTTGAACAATTCTCAAGAGATAACCACTGTCTTGACCAATAAATCTGACATAAAAAATATATTACCATGTAGAACACACTAACACCACAAACTGACAGATTTTTGGGCAAAAGACAAAGAGGAACTGCTATTAATTCCAGTGACACAGACCACGCTACGGCAATCCTAGGTCTAGTTGTTAGTGAAAATAAGTCATACTGGGCTTTCTGTCTGAGTAGATATCTGCTGTTAGTGTATGACTGCATTGCCATGTGTCTAGTACAGCACTTATATTATGAACTCATGAATGCTAACAAATCACAAAGAAAAATTTAATAAGTTGAAGGAAAAGATACATGTCCATAAAACTTAACAATGGCTTATAATAACAAGTAGTGAAACTCACAATGAAGCAGAAATTTAAGATATGTTTATAACATGACATTAACTTTTGGTATAAAAAGTGGAAACTCACCAGTAGTGAACACTTATTAGGGTTTCCAACATTCAAAACATTTTTGATAACATACTGAGGCTGTGTGAAACAGAGAGAAAGAGAGAGAGAGAGAGAGAGAGAGAGAGAACTGTGGAAAGAAAGGGGATAGGGTGGGGAGAGTTAGAAGAAGAAAGAAAATGGGAGGGGGAGGAAAAAGGCCTGGATTATTTCAAATGAGTAGAAAGCAAATTTTTGAGAAATCTAAAATAAAACAAAACCGAAAACCAACCAAACAAACAAAAACCACTTTCTCATATAGAAACAACAGAAAAAAATAAGACTTATAAAATCTAGCTAACAATAATTATAAATGGAAGAGATGTTCGTTAAAATATACAAAAATAAAACACACTGATCATCATATAAGATTCAAGTAACAAAGGAATTTTAGAAATGAAGGTTGTGCACGGTGGACAATCACCCTACAGTTACAGCTTTCGTTTCGTCACCTCACAAAGCTGGTGAGTGGGCTCCACAGTCTTGCGTTTTTACAAAGCTTTTAGTGTACTTGAACACGCACATAAAAAGAGAAATTTTAGAAGAATATGCCTTCCTTAAACATCTTGATAATTATTTTGGTATTTAAAAACCCTGTAAACTATATTACTGGAAATATATTTTCTAAAGATTACAATTGCTAAATATAGAAAGGCACAGAAGAACAAAAATATAAAAACCATTAGCTATTACTCACTAATACATGGCAGCAAACTATGAAGAAAAAGTAAATTAGAAAAATTTAAATAGCTACAATAGAGAGAATTTATTAAAAAAAATCCTATTTTTTTTTTTAATCTATTAACAAGCCAGTAGCATTGGCTAGCTTTTTGTCAGTTACTCATTTATTTAACAACTATGTTGTGAATGTGTTTCCATATCCTATGTGGATAGTAAAATTTGACAACTTAAAATGTAAGGCAGTTGTAAGGTACAAATTTGTCTGTACTTTATATAGAATAATTTAGCCATTTCTGGTTAGTTGAAATTACATTCAATTCTCACAGCTTTCAAACCTTGATGATAAACAATAAAATTTCTATACCTGTGAGGGTTTGTTCTTTGAATTTGTAACTTCATATTAGCCACCCACAGTATTTTAAAGATTGATAAGGAAAAATAAAAGTTAAGCCTTATTGAGTTAGCTAGTTGCAGAAAATTGCTGATAGGTATTTAATTCTAACTGCCAAAAAAATTGACATGATCAGAAGGTTAGAGTATGACTGACAGGCTGGAAATACTATGCAGAGTTAAGATCAGTACAGATCTTGCTAAAGGATATTAGGACAAGATGAAAATTTATTTGACTCCTTAGCTATCATTCTTTAAGATATCCTTGGGAAAATCACAAAGGAAATCTCCAAATCCCAGCACTATGCAAAAAGACACCAAGCAGAACATCAGCTTAAAATCATGTTTCATCATAGTGTTTTTATTTCTTCCATTTGCATGTCTACAACTCATTGATAAAGAAACATTCATCTAAGTTTCTGAGTTTACAAAAACATATCGTCATGCTTCATGTTAGTACCTGTGTGGGAGGGGTAGCTCTCTAAACTTTACTTGATTTTGTCTTATGTAACTTAAATGTCATTCTTTTGTTGTTATTGATATTCAGTCCAATCAAGGCTTTAGATTATGATACAGTTATAACATCTCCCCCCCCCCCTTTATGTGCTCCTTTTTGCAACACAAAGGTCACTCACTCTTTTCTAACAACTGTGATGGACTTGGAGGCTCATTCTAACTATGTCTAAATACAATTTATGCTGTAACTAGGTACAAAATGACAATCAAGTGAGTATTACAAAATATAATGTGATACACGATTTCCAATTATTTTGAAGTTACCTATTTTAAATTGCCCCATTAAAAATATCCATTTCTTAGGCTCCAAAGTTACACAGAGAAACCCTGTATTGAAAAACCAAAAAAAAATAAATAAAAAAATAAATAAAAAATAAAAATAAAAATAAAAAAAATAAAATAAAATCTATTCTTTTTACTATCTAATCTACAGCAAAGATCTAAAGTGACAGGAGAAAAATGTCAATGAGTAATGTGCTTTGTGTCTTAAAGAATGAATTTTTCCTTTTGTTTTACTTTACCTTTTAGAAGAGATTGAAGCTCCTTGCCTTTGTCTTCACCTATTTTCCCTTCTAGGGAGAGGTATGCATTCCTCAAGTCGTCTGCAGCCAGAGAAACATTGTCAACCTTCTTCTGCAGAACTGTCAGCTTCCTCCCCTGCTGGCTCATTTGCTCTGCCAGTTTTTGAATCACAGCTGTGTGTAGAAGAGAGCGATTTGGGGCCATTAAAATAATAGACTTAACCTGGCAAAATTTATGTTATAAAGGAAATACAAGTACCATATTTGAGTTTATAGATTTGAAAATATAGACTATTTTTCAGTGGCAACTGATGAGGAGACTTCAGTAGATACATTTCTAAAAGTATTATAATACCTTTAATTTGTACATCTCAAAGCTTTCTCATAATTTGTCTTAAAAAAAAAAAAAACCTTAGAACTACCACCACGTTCTGAATAAATAAAAATATCGAGGTTGGAAAGCCAAAGTAATGCACTCTCTGTTACCCAGCTTGTGCTCCTTTCTGCTCTTAAACCATGTCCCAGCACTAAATGTATGTGATTTTACATATGCATGGCATTGGAGCCGTCCAAGTGTTTCATCGCTTACTGAAGTATTTGTTCATTGGTTAGGAGCAGATCCCAATTTAGATGCAGTTACTCTGTACAGTAACAGTACACACTACTTTTTTACACACATTGTACTGATTCATAGGCTTACCAGTATTTTACAGATACCAAGTCACAATATAAAATAAAGGACAATCTAGATATATTGCCCAAATGCACTTTTTAAAATTAATTCTTTGCATTATTATTATCCCCAAAACCGGTTTTACTATGGCATTTTCTATATATTTGTCACTGTACTTCATTCATAATAAACTTTCATTACTGTCATTCTTATCAACATTCTCCTTTTCTCTATCTTATATATGTATGGTATATATGTGCATGCATATATATGCATTTACACATTAATCCTACATGTGAATATATAAATATCCATACACATACATACATACATTTAAATCTATGCTTCCCACATGAGAGAAAACATGATGTTTGTCTTTCTAAGTCTGGATTATTTCTCTTAACATAATGATCTCTTGAGTTTTTAAAAAAGAGATCCCCTTAAATATCATTTCTCAACTGATTGTTTTGCTTTGTTTACCAAAATTCCGACCAGTCTATTGAAGAGATATCATTGACACTATCTGACTTTGTTTTGGGGTTACAGTTAAGCCTGAGATGGCAAGATACTGTATTAGGACAGAAAACACATCTCAGGCTGACTTTTGATCAGTACAAGGTCTTGAGTACACACCATTTTCTTAAGTTATCAGCACCCCTTTGTGGTGTCTTATCAGCCAAAACAGCCTTCCCAGCTCTTTTAACTCAGTCAAGTTGCTCTTTATGCTTCAAGCAAAAGCTGAGTTTGGTTTTGGAAAACTGTTCTTTTCCCCTGGATGTGTGATTTCAGCATTTAGTCTCCTGGGTTTGTTCATGGATTTTTTTTTTTTTCCTCCGTACTTTATATAAATCTTTTCCATCTGGAGACCTGAAACCTAATGCAGTTTCTCCAAACAATTAGCAATTACGGAACAAGGTTGAGAAGTGTATTAATCCATCCCCACTGGAATGGTGTTGACAGTTATTGGGTTGAAGGTGACAGTAATTACAGTCTAAGACCTGGGTCGCCATAGTCTTGCTTCTGCTCTTGCTGGGGTTGCTGGGCCATTCCTTTGTCAACAGCTGCGTGGCTTTCAGCCTGGTTACTGTGTGCCAGTTGTTGCTGTTCTTCAGCTAGATAGAAGCAGAAAGAGTGTAAAGTGTTAGCATTGGAGCCTCCCCGTTTCCAGTCCTGAGAGATAATGAGGCTGACATTCATTGTCCTGTGTACTGAAGCACGGTGATGAGGCTGGCTGCAGAGCAAACCACTGTGTCCCATTCATAGGACAGTGTAATGACACACACACTTGGAAAGGCTCTAATTTTGCCTTGGAAAAAATGACTCAAAATTCTTCTGGGTGTAAAATGGATGGAAGCCTCTGCAGATGCAGACTATGAAACCGAGTGTACATTATAATCCATTATGGTAAAAGCAACAGCAGCCTTGTGAGTGGACTGAGATTTCAAATAATGCATTTCCCAATTGGTGACTGCCAGAAGGAGTGAAAGCTGTGTATTCCTTCCAGCTAGACACCAAGTCAGCATTTAACTAACAGTGCCATTTAAATGAGTTGTTCCAAGACTAAAAAAATAATGCATGGTTTCTGATAAACTAATGGTAAAATGAAACAATTACAGGCATGTCTCCAAGGCAATCAACCCATGAAGTTAGTGACATTCCACAAAAACAGAAATCCTTATACCTCCATTTAAGGAACACTATTTCTTACAAATCTAGTAATTTAAATACCTGTATAATATTTCTCTGGGAAAACAACTTTGAGGGACTCACTTAAAATATTAAGTACTTCAATAACACATGTGTAAATTACAGACTTTGAATGAACAAATGTATTCACTGGTGCCTGCACACAGACATGTGCAAATACATGTTTGATGTCTTCCTGGATTTCTTTCCCTATGAAATTCCGTGCCAATGAAACTGTCATTGTGGTGCATATTAGTAACCCCCCGTGATGCACATGTGGCCATGCTGACAACATTTAAGCTTTCCACATCTCTAAACCATGTCATAGATTTGCCATTAATTTGAGTTGGCTTCAATTGTAATGTTGAATTTTGCAGTGTTGTTCTTCAAGGTCTTGGGCTAAAGAAATGAATTTCAATTTGTGTACAGTTTGTTTTGATGTTCCCTCCCACCGTAATTGATGATTTATTTAGTGGAAGAAATTGATTAAGTCCTTGGAGTGTCCAGTGATTTGAGAATTACTGTAAGGTGGGAAAAGTGTTAGTCTCCTGTTATGCCCCAGCAATAAGGTTCATATGGTCTGAATTCAAATGATTCATACAAAGGTATCTCTGAAATAACAGTGCAACTCTCCTGTCGTGGCTCCTCTGTAGGTGGGATAATGAAGCGTGTTTCTGACAATTTGCATCTCTGTTCACTCAGGTGTGTAGGTAAAAAGTAAAGCAATGGCTTACAAGTTGTAGTCTCTGCAGTGACCATGAACACATTCCCTGGGAAAATTTGAACAGACGGCTTCAGAACTCTACCCCAATTTAGGAAATATTTTGTGGAGCAGCAATCTCTTTTTTACCAAATAGGCCACGTGATTCTGAAGTATGCTAAAGCTTGTGAACCACTGGAGTAAAGCAGCACAGTCCATCTTCCTCTGCAAGCCCACCCCCTCACGTTTCCCGCTTCTCTGAGCAGTGAGAAGTGCCCAGACCGTAAATTGAATTACTGATAGCACGATGAGCGAATGGGTGTAACAGGGTTGCTGTGATCTTTCCACTTCCTTACTGCTTATGTTCTGGAGCCAGACCACAGAACGATAAAGCACTAGTGCATTTAAAAGTGAGTGGGGCAGGGTATTGGAGGTAAAGCATGGCCAGAGGGGCCAGTACCGTGGCAGTGTGCCGTGGACTAATGCCAATGGAAACTTTCCCACTCTCGGCTTTTTATACATGTCACGTATCTTGGTTGTTGCTTTCTACTGTTTTAGAGTACTGTTGGTGTTTTGTTCCTTTGCTTTTATTATAGATAGAAACTAGAAGTCTCTATTGATATGTAAATACTAAAATATTCCTGCTTTTCCAATTCTTCCCCTAGGATTGAGGTTTATTGGACCTATGCTCAGCAATTGGGCACATGTGTATTTCAGTTTTTTAAGTATCTAGGTGATTTTGATTCATGGCTCTGGTTAGATGCACTAATTTAGAAAAAAATTGAAAGGGCTTCCAGATCTAATAAAATTTATTGACACAAGGCAGATTTTTCCCCTATTTTTCATGATAAGATTGAAATACAAAATGATCTCACTTATGACCAGAACATGTTTTAGAAGCATGATGTATTACAAGTGTAACAAGTGAAAACCACATGTCCATCATTCCATAAAGAAGTGGTATTGGCAGGGTCTACTCACAATCTCTCAGCTCCCTTATGTACACGATATCATTCTCGGTGGTTCAGACAATAGGGATGAGCACACAGGTCGTGTAACGTGAAAGATGCTTTTGCTGTCTCCCCAGCAGTCACATCTAAGTCTACTGATTGCTCAAACTTCCTCACAGTAAAGTTCTCCCCATTCTAAAGCTAGGCCGTCCGTCTTCATTACTACTTACTTGTGCTCTCTACCCCAGATTCCAGTCAGGATGAATCAATGTGGCTTATCAATTGTCAAAATATTGAACCATGTCTTTCATTAAATAGATAATAATATTATACAATTGTCATAATTAATCTTAAAATTGTGATGTGAAATTATTTCAAGTTAATTGTGTACATGTGATAAAAGATATATTCTTCAGGATGTATGATGAATGCAATTCCAACTCAGTACTATCTGAAAACTATTTTCTGTCACATAATATAATAATTCTAAAACAGGGATATTATGGCATATCCATTTTATGCTACTTCTCTGAGGGATAAATATCTAATGAAATGAAAAGAATAAATATTTAGGAAACCAAAGGTCAATTAAATAAAAATTGAAATGTTACTAATAAAATAAATATCTTTCATATGTAGATATATTTAGAAGTTAACTAAAATGCAAATGTCATGAATTTGATTAGTTAATAGTTTTATCTCAGGAAACTGGAAGAAAAATATTTAGTATTATTAATACTATAGGCATATATAAGAACACTTAAGAAAAAATATTGTATGAATTGTGATTGTGAAAATGTGGCCAAGCCAGGTGGTGGACATCTGTAAGCTGAATGCTTGATACGATAAGGCAGGAAGACTGTCAAGAGTTCCAGGCCTTCCTGAGCTAAAAAGAGTGACAGTCTATAATAAAGGAAAAAAAAACCACCACTGATGTGAAACAAAGAAAATATACTGAAATTTCCAAATAGAGCAATAGAGCGAGATGAAAGAGTCAGCCTAGAGGCCCAGGCATAACTTCAGAGAGAATCCTGCATCTGTCAGTCACCGTATTCAGGCATCTTAGAATGAAACAAGATGAATACGATGGCAGCAAGCATCTGAGCACAGTTGTACTGGGTTCAAATACGTGCACCATGGTTTCTGTAATGTCACAAACACATGGCAGTCTAAATACAGAAGAGGGACAGAAAAGCAGAGTTCATGCTACAGATTCCAACATGAAACACTACAAGATGCTTGGGCTTCAGTAGTAACCTTTGGGACACAGGTTAAGAAGGCATTTTGTAAATTATGCTCCTTGTAAATAATTTCATATATATATGACATGAAAACATCCATATTTGAAACAGATGCTATCTGAAACATATTTTTTGGGAATATTCACACCTGTATTATTTGAAACCAATACAATGTAACCAGTTGCTTGAGTAAACGAGGCCTTGTCTAATAAGTTAAATGTTTGTGGCACAGCTATAACATTAATAAATGTTCCTACATTGATGTTGCCCCAACTTTGACTAAATGGTGCTTACACAGTTCTAAGAAGTAACTAAGTTTGGGATTCTTCTAGGAATTTTCATGATTTAACTGTCATGGAAGATGGGCAACATTTAAAAGTACACAGCTTTTATAGATTGCAAAACATGGATGTTATCACTTTTCTTTCAGTACAAACCCAGAAGAACAGGACATCCAGAGCATCAGTATCCATAGACATTACATGTTTACAGAGACCTTGTGTCACACAATGGCTCTGGATATCTGTGGAAATTCTCTAAAGAAAGTCAGAACAGCATTTTTCTGAAAAGGACATTTTCTTGGTATCATCCATGGCTAAAGAAAAAGCATGTCAGTAGCTAGGAGACACCAACAAGTCTATCAGGGATTACTACAGTATGAGTGGCTTATGTTTAAGATGTCTATGACTTGGAATGTGGGTCTATATTTATTATGGGTAATAAATATGTTAATTTAGGAAAATAGGTAATGCATTCTTATTACAGTCTTTAGTGATATGTTATTTATGACTTATTAAAGCTTGCCTGAGGATCTAAAAAGCAAAGTCAGTCCCAAGCTATAGATATCAGGCAGTGGCGACCTTTAATCCAAACAGCCAGAAGCTAGGAGGTGATGATGCACACCTTTTTTCCTAGGACTCAGTATTAAGAGATAGACAGATCTCTGTGAGTCCAAGGCCACCCAAATCTACACGAGTGAATCAGTCTGAAAGAGAGTTATAGCTCACACCTTTAGCCTCAACGTTAGGGAAATATATAAGATAGAAGCAAGGTCTCAGACAGAATTCATTCTCTAGCCACACTGAGGAGAGACAGCAGTTTGAGATTTGCTGAAGAACTTGTGCCTGGATCAGCCCTCTCAGCCTGAGCTAGAGGTGAGAGCCAATGGCCGGCTGCTTTGTTTCCCTGAGCCTCAGTTTGAACCCCAATATCAGTCTCTGGATCATGTGTTTTTCTTGTTACAATAGTCTATATATCAGTATTACTAAAGTAGTGGAGAAATGGTTAAACATTACTGTTGATCCCATAGCTCCTATATTCACAGTTTTAATATACTTTGCTAAAGTTTTGTTTAGACAGTCAAGCTTTGTTTCAAATGTCCTTATTCATGTGTACACCCACATGAACTAGGTAAGAAAATTGTCCTCTGAATTGCTGGGAGTAAACAACACACAAAGTTCATCGAGTTCTGATGGTCACACTAGTCTCTCTGCTCTGGAATTCATTGGCTGAGGTCCCTGCCAAGGCTTCTAAAACCTGGAAATGCCTGTTTTACGAATTCAGTAGTTCGTGTTATCTTTTCCTGGCTGTGTTTGTCAACTAGAGTTCAAAACTTCCATTCCTAGGAATTTATATCCTAGGATTTTGACTGGCAGCTGCAGAGAGCTAATAAGATCTCTGACAGTCTGCTACTTCCCTGTGATGAGGAGCCTGGTTGATTGATGCTGTTTTATTTTTTTCATTTAGTAATCTTTCTTTATCCCCAGATATATTCTTTTCAACAAGGACTGAGAAGTTTCCCCAGAAATCTATCTTCCCATCTTCCCTTTCTCTCTCCTTCTCTCTCTCTCTCATTCCTTCCTTCCTTCCTTCCTCCCTCCCTCCCTCCCTCCCTCCCTTCCTTCCTTCCTTCCTCCCTTTCTTTCTTTGGTTTTCTGAAGCGCGCACTACCACTCCCCGGCTCTATTTTCCCTTTGATTCAAACACATACATCTTGGTTGTATGGAAAGCAGATTTCTAGGTCTCTTTCCCTTGTCCTCTTTACATGACAGATTCAGCACAAAATAGTGCTAACTGAAGCCAGCAGATAATTGTGAAGACCTTGTGTACTTACTTTTGACAGGTAGCTTCAGATTTGATTTACGCCCCTTTGGTCTTATGTTTCTACAATGCAAACTCTGACACTGGTGATCAAAGACTTGGAAGCAAGGTCAGCAGATGTCAAGGACAATGGCTTTCTTATTAGGTGTTTTTATTTATTTTCTTTTTAATTAGATTTTATTTGCAAGTTTTTTTTTTCTTTTAGCTTTTTTTTTTTTTCTTGAGCTATTTGAGCCATATGGAGGAAATCACTAATATCAAGTCAGTAAAGGGGGGTGCTCTTTTTCCTGCTTGCTGCCAGAAAGCCTTCCTGTGTAGTTTGACAAGACACTTCTAGCTGATCCTGCAGAATCAGGTAAACTGGCAGGTGGATGCTCAGTGTGCTCATGAAGATGCCCTAGGTAAGCTGGAGTGGGCAGCCTGGAGTACAAAGGCTTTGAGAGTCAATGTCCTTTAGTCAAATACTACGGAGCAAGTAACTCACAGAACACACCATGCTTCCTAAGACAGAAAACAGCAAAGGATATTGGAGAAAAAACAGTTTTCTGAAAAATATAAGAAACACAAGGTTTTCATTCAAATAGTAAAAAATTCAACATGGTGAATTTAGAATGCATTTTTAAAGTAATTTACTACAGAAACTACATATTTAAATGTTGGTTCAAGCAGTTTTGTAACTGGTTGAATTTTCTCACATTTGCAAAATAAAATATTTGTCAGTTTATTCTGTATCTGCCCATGTTTTGTCAGTATTTATAATATCTGTGATAGATACTTTAAAATGTAATTTTATAGATTTTTCTTTAGAAAATATGTATGGGATCAATATGTAAAATAAGAAAAAATAATAAATACATTTTTAAAATTTAAATTAGAAACAGTCTTATTTTACATATTGATCCCAGTTCCCTTTCCCTCCCTCCCATGCCCCTGACACCCCCCCATCCCATTCCCCACCCACTCCACAAGGAGGGTAAGACCTTCCAGGAGGGATCATCAAAATCTGTCAAGTCATTTGGAGCAGGGATTAGGCCCTCCCTCCTGCCTCTAGGTTAAGGGAGTATTCCTCCATGGGCTCCTTTCCTGTACCAGGGATAACAAACTAGTGAAGGACCTATGTAGCAAGAACTTTGTATCTTTAAAGAAAGAAATCAAAGAAGATACCAGAAAATGGAAAGACCCCCCCATGCTCTTAAACAGGTAGTAAAAATGTAGTAAAAATGTCAATCTTGCCAAATATTACTTTTTTATGATGTTACTAGAAACTCCTAATTGCTTGTTTCACTTCAGCCTATTTTAGAGACATCTACTGGAGAGGCACGGAATTGCAAATTTTATCTCAGGCAAAAGTGGTATGTTACTACAGCCTCTAATATTATACTGTAAAATAAAAGAAGTTTTTTTCTAAAGGGAAAAAAAGGAAAGATTTGTGACCAAAATCCAGAAAGCATAACCATATAAAAACTATTGCTTTGATATATATATATGTATATATATATATATATATATATATATATATATATTTGCTTTTGATACTATTGTACTTTAGTAGGTAAGCTATAACTAGAACCCAGAGCAGATGAGCATAGGAATAGCAGCTGGGAAGACATGCCCAACAGGTTTGATGCTCAGCATCTCTTGCTGACACCCAGAGGATGGTTTTTCAGAAGAAGAGGTGGGTACTCTTAGGGAAGCAAATGAAGGACAGTCTGGCTGCCAACAGGCCAACTGATATTTATCCTATGTTTAAACCATTTCTCTAATGCAATCAGATTAAAAGGAAATTACCACATTTACATTATGAAATTACTTTTGTTTCTGGAGATGAAACTAATTTGGGAAGCAGAGATTTATGAAGTGTTTGTGGTACTCTACACATTTTTTTTTAATGAATAAATAATCCAGTGACACTTTGAGGGATAAGGCCTGAAATAATTGCTATTGTACTTACATAATCAGGTATCTACATAACCAAAGTGTAGAAGCCTCAGCAGAGATTTAAAAACTGGATCAGCCAGAATGAGCATTCTTGCCTTGTCTGAAGCAGCCTGTCACATGGTTCAACATAGGCAGTGCTGTCAAACATTCTATTCTTAAGGTGACAACTTGATCCACCCTATAAGAGTGAAAGGCTAGTGCCATACTTATTAAGTGCAATGGGTAAGGGGACAGCTTGGGATGCTATTAGTTAGGTATCAGAATGGGAGACTATGAAGGAAAAGTAAACTAGGAGAGAGCTAGTTAATAGTTCAGGGACAGCATGAAGGAGTGGCTCTTTACTGTACCAGTACCAATGGCACTCATAAAAAAAATGCAAGGACTTGGTGGATTACAATGAAAGTAGGAGACAAATGTCCAGGATTCTGTTTGAAAATATAACATGCTCTTAGAATCAAAGTTATATTGGAATTCACTGAATGAAATAATTGGGCAAACCTGCCACTCTTTCCTTATTCCTCATAGGTTTCTATAGGAAAGATGGCTCCCTGACACTGGCCTTTTGTGTAGCTTTGATTAGGTAACTATGACAGGAGGTCATAATTGAAGCTTTTTTGAGACTTTTGTTGTTGTTGTTGTTTTAGCTAACATGTATTGAGATAGAAAACTGCAAATCTAATAGTAAAGATATCCATAGGTGACATCTAGGAAGAATTTAAGGTGTCATTAACTATAGAATATAAGTCACTTACATTTAAACACTGGGTAATTCCTGTAAGAAGCCAACAGCAGTATAGAATAGACATTCAAATGATCCCTTTGTTTTGTCCCTTCTGAAATTCTTCCTGAAGTTCTGTAGCTTCTTTCCCATCTACATGCATGTAGTCTGCCATGATGATTAAGACTCAATTAGGCTGAGTGTGGGTCAAGCACAGCTCTCAGCAGTTGGGTCTAGGACATGCTTTGACATATTGCTTTGTTCCCTGCCACCTGCAGTCAGCCATTCTGTGCAATGGGGTGTGTAATGACAGCCTGCATTCTGAGAAGACACTTTGTAAACCAACACTTTATTATCTAAAAAATAATCATAGGATTAATATTCTCTAAATGTCTTTCAAATGAGAAATAAAGACCTTAAGCATAATCCCAAATATTGTCAAGACTTTTAAATAACAAAATGCAGGTAAGAAACAAATGTACTGTAGCACTGTGCATATATTTGCACACCTTATAAAAGTGGATTCTTTGAAAGCGGTAGCATATTTGGATATTTTTCAAATATTTTTGCATCACCACATTTCCAAATATTTTCAGTGTGGGTAATGTTTTCTATAAAAGTTTCAGTTTACCTGATAACAAGGTAAAACATTCCTGATACCATCTGAAAATGTGATTGATTTTATGTTGTCTGTGAAACCTAAACCAGGCCCAGAGAAAACAGCAGTGTGGAAGATTTACCCACAGATCCTCACTGCATGGGCTGGCTAGCCATGAATAATATCCCTGGCTAAACTGCATGATTCTTAGAGCTCCTCTGTATGATTTTCTGTTTCTTAATGTGACTCATAATGGTTTCTCCACAGTTACATTAATTTTTAATCACAAACCCCTACACTGTTGATTGAATTCCCCACCACTGCTAATGGTCTTTCTTGTAATATTCATTCACTTAAAATATGAATGCAGATGCCACATCTTATTTTTCAAAGAAAATCTGTTTAAAGCTGAAAGCAAAATAATAGTTGCATGGACATTAGGTCACAGCAGGTGATCATGTGTTTGGTCAGCCTTCCATCAGAAAATCCTTAAAATCTCAGCTTAAAAAACAATGGATCCTTTAAGATGAAAAAAACAAAAACAACAAAAAAAGAAAACCCTAGTTTTTCACAAGTTACACAGTGTATTCTTTAACATGGACTATCATTCACCCCTGCCCCATTATATCAAGTAGTTGAACTGGAGTGAAACCATAGTGTCGTATAATTATTTTATATGGGTTACTTCACATCTTTAAAGCATGAAGTGAGAATTTACAATAATATCTCAGGAAGGCATATCCTTGTAGCTTTAGTTAACAATGAGTAATACAGTGAGATCTTCTTCCTCATTTCCTAAAACCAACACAAGGATGAGAGGGGCAGTGAATGGATAGATTATGAGACTATGCGTGACATGCACATAGCAACAAGCCTACCATCTGGGCTCTTAGCAATTACCCTTGGTGCACAATTTGTTCATTCAATTATGTATTTCTCAGAATTTATTATTACGATGTTATTATTGGTATATACCTTTGAGCTGACAGTTTGGCCCTATGTATCCAGGACAGCATCTCCATTCTAATGAGGTGACAATCTTATGCTGCATTCTGTAGACAGCATTGGATGTCTTCTGGGATCTGGAGTGGAACAATTGATTCAAAATTATTTGTTTTGTGTTGAGATATAATCGTGACTTATAAATAAAATATAGTTCTAATATTATGCTTTAAAGCTGAGGAGCATAAATAGCAGAGATAAATTAACCTGTTCAAATGCCCATATCTAGAACTAATGGAATTGGAATTTCAACCTGGATTGTATGAGTTAGGCCCATGCTACTGGAATTTGTCACAGTCAACCCTAGTGACCTGTTCAAGGGTTGTGTGGGGAGGAACTGAATTAGTCAGGTTTCTGCTTCTGTTGTAACATGACAGGTAGGTCAGTATATCAGAGGTTATCCTGCAATAGCAGAATGAGTTATAAGATTTTTCCCAGCCCTAAAAGCATGCTAAGTCATTCATCTTCATCTACTTCAATGTAATATTCATTAAATTATTCTGTTGGAGGGAATATCATCTCTAGCACAACTGCTAAAGCTAAGTAAAGGGTGAACATAGAATTTATTTAGTTTGTGGGATTGACTCTAAAATTTACAACATTGTTGAACCATGCTAGAGGGTCAGTGTTCCTGCTATGGCAAACTGAATTTCTGTTGCATGAAATGTTGATATAATAAAGAAAATACAGGCATCTATTGTATGAATACCGAAATCATGAATGAATGCAAAGACCCATTCAAATGGACACAAAGAAGGGACAGGAGTAAGGGTAAAAGTAGCTGGGTTTAGAAAAAGTAAAAATCAGGGGAGGAATTCACCTTGAACCCAGAAAACAATATTATAAGGGTTACAGTGGTAATATTTTCATTACTGAAGAATTAACAATGTGTTCTTTGGGCCTTCCTTGACAAGAAAATTGTCACAAAGGGAATAACAGCTGAAAGCAGGACCAGAGATTAGCTCTCTCAAATCCCTAAGATGTACTTAGTTCTCTGGACCATGAATCCAAGTCCTCAAGGGATGCAGAAACACCTGGATTTTATGTGCCCTTACTGTGCGTTGTTCCAGATTGCTGATGCATCAGATTCATTTCCCGAGTTATTTGTATGATAATTAGTGTAGCATTAGTCTCAGAGCTTGAATAGCAATGCTAGTTTATTTTTCTTTTTTCTTCAGGCTCTTTATGAATACCTTTAGTCAACCTACAGTTACTAATGTGGACTCAGAAACTTTATCAAGGACTCAGCCTCACATTATTTTATGACAATGTTATATGTGTATGTGTACATACATCTAATGTATATAGAATACATGTATACATATACATGTATATGTATAATGAACAACATGACCACTAATGTAATGTATACATAATATATTCATATGTATGATGAACAGCAGTGTCACTAATATAATGTATACATAATACAACATATTCATTTATGTCGTGAATAGCATGGTTACTAATATAACATATACATAATATAATATGTCCATATATGTAATGAACAGTATGGTTACTAAGACATACAAAAGAAGAGTGCTTTCCCAGGCACAATCACAGGTAATGGCTTTCTATATTTAGAATACAAGCCAAGTTATATGTGGACTTTAATCTAAAACAAAAAAAGTTAATAAATATTTGAAGTTATCTATGCCTTTTATAATCATATAAACCCAGGCTTTTTGACTAGGTCACCAATAGAATAAAAACTATGGAACAATAAGGCTAATATTCCCCAAGTACTACTCACAGGGTGCTGGGCAGTAGGCTGAGTGCATGAATGCATTAGCTCACATTATTCTGAAAGCGAATATGCAGCACAAGTATTAATAGTAGCCACATCTTAATTTACTAAAAGTCATGTACTTAATTTAATATAAGGACTCTCTTATCAGCCATACAGTGCCTGGGATGGCTATTTTATATGCATTTCTAGTCTACACAGAAAGAGGCTTTTTTTCAGAGAACATTGCATACCTTTGGGAGCAGAGTCCACTGGACCAGCCACAGGATCCTCTTCCATTTGGCATGTAAGAGCTGTGAGTGTCCAGTATTACTGTTGGAGATAACTTGGTATGTACGTAAGCACACCAATTCCTGAGGGAACAATCATTATCAATAGGAAAAACTCACTGTTAGAGAGAAATATTTTTGTCAAAATCATTTTCACAGACCTTTACTTACTTACTCTGATGTATTACACTTTGAAAGATGCTTATCTACTAATTTTTATAGCCATACAGATTAAAAAATGAACATTTTTTGATTTTTGTACTGAAGGAGATTTAAAGAGACAGTATATATATATATAATCATATTTTGTTATATTTTGTTAGTTTTAGAGAAAAATTTAAGTGTTTGTACTGAGTTCAGACTCAAACCTATGTTCATTAGTTGGGGTGATATGTTATAAGATATAAGCTAAGAAAATTGAACCACATGGTATTGGCATAAGAGTTGACATGCTGACTAATGGAATCAAATCAAAGACCCAGATGTAAATCTACACACCTCTGAACACTGGAGGATTCTTACCTTCCTTTTCTTCTATATGTCCTATTCCATCTAGCTGTCTGGTGGCTGTCTGCCTGGCCAGGTGTGTCCCTCTCTTTCTCGCTTGTTCTCTCCTGGATTTTCCCTCCAATTTCTATCTGCTTGCCAGCTCCATCTACCCTTTCTCTGTGTAGTTATTGGCTGTTGGGCTCTTTATTAGGTCAATCAAGTGCCTTAGGCAGGCAAAGTGAAAGAAATATAACACACCTTTACGTAATTAAAAAAAATGCAGCAGAAACAAAAGTGCATCTTTACGTTGTTAACAAAGGCAGCGCCAACAAATTTAACACACCTGTATACAGTTAAAGTAGTATTTTGAAGCATAAACCAATGTAACACCTCTTGGCCTAGTTGAAGTAACATTCCACAACAGGTGATGAAACCCAAACCCAGAAAGACAAACATGGTAGGTACTCACTTATAAGTATATACTAGCTGTAAAGTAAAAGACCAAGCTATGGTGCGTAGAGCCAGAGAGGCTAAGTAACAAGAAGGGCTTAAGGAGGGGGATGCATGAACCTCCATAAGAAGGAGAAATAGAATAGATTTTGTGGGTGGATTGGGAGTTTATGGGGTCTGAAATAGGGGGCATCAGCTGGGAAGAGAGAGAGAGAGAGAAAATACTGAGAGAAACAATTGAAATTGGGGGGGGGCATTTCAGGGGTGAGGTGGAAATCTAGTGCAATGGAAACTCCATGGAATCTATGAGAGTTACCCTAACAAAGACTCCTAGTGACAGGGGACAAGGAGCATGAACTGGCATCTTCTGTAACCAAACAAGGCTTCAAGTGGAAGGACTGGGTCACCATCCCAGCCACAAAATCTTTGACTTACAGCTTGTCCTCCACAGCAAAAAAACTCTTCCTGTGACTCAATCAGGTTTATGCTACTGTACAAATAAGTAAATTAAAGGATGTTGAAAATGCAATTTAAACCAAATAACTTGAAAATAAAGGCTTAAGATATAAAAGTAGATATGGCAAATTGGTGACATTAGACAAGCTGGAAGCCCTTTGTACCTTCCCATATTGACCACGGTGTTGGAAAGTGTTGAATTTGAGCCTTGCAACCTTCACTAACATACAGCATTTGGAATTCTCTCTAAGGACAGAGATTGCTGCTGACCAGCATCAGGTTCTGAGAAAGGCTAGTGTTCTTTCCTTGAGTATGTAAAAGGTTTCTTTTGGGGCAAATCAGACCTCTTTGGTTATGAGCAAAAGCTTTGCCTGCTAAATCTAGTAAAATGTAGTGTGATGAGCATTCTATTGCAACTTAAAAAATTAACCCTCTTGTGCATACTAAAATCTATCTGAATAGTCTATTATACTTTCTGTTTTACAGTTTGGACATTGGGTCTTTCAAATAGCTAGTACATTGAGAAAAACATCCACTAACTGACAAAATCATGTCCCAATCATATCCTTTCATCTTATGAGCCAGAGTGGAAGGCCAATGAGGGTGCCCCTGACTATTACAGCATAGAAATGCATCTATAAGAAATCAGGACAACAGTCTTCAAAGTAACTGTTCATGTATGCAAGTCCTCAGAAGTCACATGAACCAGCTTGTGGTCATGCAGTTTGTTGGAGCCTAGGCTTTCACGTTCACTCAAGTGGCTTGAATTGATAGCATAGCAAGAAAGCACTGAAGATGATCACTTGTGACCATGTGAACCAGAGAACGCCTACACTAAACCGAGCCAATGTTCTCCCCAAAGCTGGGACTTGTAGTTGAGGTACTTCGCTGATTTAATAACCTTTCTTTCCTGGCATTTCCTTTTAAAGATGAATTTAGAAGTCTATGTGCGTTCTAACTATGGCAGGAAAGTTACAGCCATGAAATCTCAGCAATATGGCTGTCTAAAGAAGACCAAAAAACAAAACAAAGAACCCCCACAAACAAACAAACAAACAGACCAGTTGACATGACAACATGAATGACTGGGGGAGACCCTATGGGGATTAAGAGCTAAAGGGAAGTAACAAGTGCTGAGAGAGGAAGAATTAGTGTTCCCAAGGGACAAGCATTTTATTAGTTTTTCAAATGCCAAGTGGTCAGCCATAAAGCCTATAAGTAACACAAATGGACTTGGTTGGGTTTGTGCGTGTATATGTGTGTGTGTGTATGTGTACATATATATGTAACAATAATAATTAAAGGAAGAGGCACTGGGGGGAAGCAAAGGAGGGGAGATTATATAATAATGTTTTAACTGAAAATACAATAAATTTAGAAAACTGAAACCCAATGGAAAGCATCACAGTAGATGAGATCAAGAGGAATGAATATAGATAGGAGACAATATTGCATAAATGCTGTGTCTAGATGTCAGAAAAGAATAAATAAACAAGCAAGACAAATGCTATTTCTGAGAATTCTGGAACATGGTCAAGAGACCAAGATTAAGAATTTAGAGGATAAGAAAAAAAGAACTGTGCTGTAATATTTCTGAAGTAAAGGCAAGAAAAAGTTCACTGTTAGTTAAGTCATCCTGACTGAAAGCCGAGAATGAAAATTCAAAGTAAAACTGTACAATAGACCAAGTGGGTGTTAGTGGCACCTACAGCTATAAATTGCACATTTCCCAGAGCCTATGAAGCTTATTCTGAAATATATCACATTTTATTCCCGGAAATAAGTCTTAACAAAGACAAAAGAAATTTTGATAAAGCTTAATTTTTAAGCCTGTTGTACAGTATTGTTTCTGTTTCATGTTACTTTGTTTTCTGCACAGAAAGCTCAACAGTGACCTGTTTCTCAGATTATGAGACTAAATGAGCTAACAAATATGTGACACGTTGCTAATGACTGCAAGGAAATGATTTTGTGGGCATACATATATGTACACTATATGTGTTATATGCAAATGGGTATGGTTCCTTTCTAATGACTTGATAAATCTTCCATGTATAATTGCTTCTGTGTTCCAAACTAATAATACCAGAAAACAAATACAGAAGGCTGTCATCACTTACTCTTAATTCAAATGACAGAGGATGACTCCAAGGATAACTATAGCATTCAAAATGTCTTTATAGTCCTGAGAAATCATGAATACAAGTATTCTCTTTGTGGGTGGGGGGTTGAGACAAGATTTTTCTCTGTAACAGTGTTGGTTGTCCTGGAACTTGCTCTGTAGACTATGCCAGCCTTGAACTCACAGAAATCCACCCGACCTTGCCTCCCAAGTGCTGGGATTAAAGATGTGTGCCACCACCATACAGTGGGAACACAAGTATTCTTAACATTTTATACAATATTTTATAAGGATTTCATTTGATGAGGTTGAGGGAAAGAAGCCTGTATCAAATCTAAACTTGACATAGTGAAATTTCAGGTTGTTTGCTACCCATTAATGAGAAAGTTCAAGGAAATTTGCATAGTATGAATAAAAGAAATGGTAAAATGGAAAGTGTGGTTTTATACTTAAAATGATTATAATAGGCCAATCACACATAAGACTTTAAACTGTTACATTTATATGTATTTATAGTCCAAACCACAATCACATTTCAATACATTTCTTATTCTGCAAACAAATGCTTTATTTAATTTAATAATGTATGTTCATGCTTCTTTGTCTTTCATATAGTTTACATAAGTACAGTTGAATGTTTTACAAAATTTATGGTTATTAAACTTATAGTAAATTTTTGATACTTTATTTTGCAATTAATGCAGGCTTTAAGATGAAAAACCTCAGCCTGGTGTGGTGGCACACGCCTTTAATCCCAGCACTCAGGAGGTAGAGGAAGGTGGACCTCTGTGAGTTCAAGGCCAGCCTGGTCTACAGAGTGAGTTCCGGGAAAGCGAGGGCTACCCAGAGAAACCCTGTCTTGGAAAAAGAAAATCAAAAGGAACAAACACCTCTTTCACAACCACAATTACATCATGGCCAGCATCATTTACTTTCTCTCTGGAGTGGGATTGAATGGTAGAATAGTGATTGTAATCTTGGGAGAAGATGATGGCACATAATCACCAGGGTCACTGTGTATGATACTCTTTATGGAACACTGTTGCCGTGTACCGTATTCTCAGCGCGATGGTAGTTGTCATGTACAGTGTTTTCTACATGATGTGAGAAGAGAGCTAGATTGTTACCATTTCACAATACATGTGGAGTTTGCTTTTTTGGTGGAACTTATTTTCTAATTTTGAGGTCAACAATAAAGTACTATTAAAATGTGGCACACAAAATTACAGACAAGTGACACACACACATATTCTTGTGGTCAAACTGTGATGTAATCTTTTTAAAAGGGTTTACCAAACTTTGTTTTTCTTTAATTCTGGTTCTCATCAGACAGTGATCTCAGCAGAGGATTGCAGATGGCTTCTCGTCCAGCAGGGGTCGGGCTTTCCCAGACAGCAGACAAAGCGGATTAGGTGGCTTGCTTTTCTATTTAACTCACTGGTCGTTCCTGCCAACTGATTTTTTCAGCATGTTTCCCTCAACAATACATTTTAAAAATAGTTTTATAATTAGAAAAGCAAAAGGTGTTGGAATACAGAAGTTGTTCACTTAATTACTTGATCTGAACCAGCACTTGTCAAATTCTAGCACTTGACATGTATTTGTTGATAGTAACCATGACAAGAAATAGAAAAGTAATGGAAGTCTGTGTTTAATGGGAGAAATTAAAATGCAGAAAACACTCCAGAGTTTGTTTGCACTGACAGTGACATAATGGAATTATCTGCTTGTTGACAAGGTGAAAACTGTCTACCTTGTAATGATGTTTCTGGAATTTTGCGATGTGCAATAATCTCCTTTAGGTGTCTAGATGTCCTCAGGCTTCACTCTAACTTTTCAAATACTGTGCAGATGTAGGACATGGAGAAACATTGAGACCTGTCTGGACAAGCTTTAGTTTCTAACCTACCTCTCTAGTACCAGCATCTTTTTTTCTCACTATTCCCTCACAGGCCATGGCACTCAGGCTGGACCAAGGAGCTCACTTAAACTGTGCATCACATCACTGAAACTGTGGTATTTTTACTTCTTAACTTTCCTTCTTTTTAACAGTATTCTTGAATTCTTCTTTTCTCTTGCCATATGTAGGCCACTCATTTCCCTTCTCATTTCCATAGCTATTCAATTAAAGCCTTTAGTGCATGCATCTGCCATGATTAGGCCATCAACTGCAGTTGCCTTGGGTGTGGTGATAACACATACCTGTCAGTTCAGCACATTGCACATGAGAGCTGAGAATCAGAGCTTCAAAGCCAGCCTCGGCAGCATAGCACATTGAAGGCCAGCCTGTGCTCCATGAAATCCTGAGCACTTTTCTTAGTTTTTAATCTTAAACTCTCTTTTCAGTATCGCCTGCATCCATGACTTGAAGTATTTATCTTCATGAATGTTTTCCCAATTTCTATCATGTTTTGATTTCCCACCTGACTCCAAAACCAGCAACAATTCATCACTCCCCAGCTTCCTTGAGCTCTGTCTTTGTTCCTGTCTCTGTTCCAAGCAGTGAATAGAATTACCAGTAAGACAGGTAAAATCCTTGCTTTCATGAAAAAACAAAAAGCACACAGCTGTCTGTAGATATCAGTGAGTGTGCTAAAGGAAAATCAGGTGAGATCAGAAAGGGCTGTGTACTAGAGGGATGATGTCAGGCTGCTGGAGAGGGTCTCTTTGAAAGGGTGATATCAAAACTAAAGTTGAAAGAGGAAATGGCGTCCCTCAATCGAAACACTGAAAAAGGAATGCTCCAGAAAAACAAACAAAACCCCCCAAGCCTGTGAAATCCTGGAAAGATGGATGCTATTTTTTTTTTTTTAATAGAAGCAAATCTATTAAGTGCAATACTGTGCTGGTAAATATATGTCATTATAGATATTTTCCCATGTACTACACGAACAAAGAGTGAACGCTAATGTAAACTGGAGACTTGGACAGTCCACGGGCATCAGTGTCCGGAGGAATCAAGCGGGTATCATGTGCATGAAGGGAGATAGTGAGACTCGAAATCCGCCCCACCCCCCGATTTTGAGAAACACTCCTCTGAGAATTCAGAATGCATTTTGAAACGACAATGGACCAGTCAATAACTTTTTCTAACTCCCTATTGAAGCCAGTTTTATTTCTTTTTCATTTTAGGTTTACAAAAGTGTGAGACCATAAACAAATCGTAGAGCGTATGACACAATTCCCTTCCTACATCAATACTTGAAATGTTCATTTTAGGCATTAGGAAGGGAATCATTACGTCCAATGAAGATTAACCTAACTTTATTGTTTAAATGAACTCTCACCACGTGGAGCTTGGGGTGCAGGAGTGGAATGCTGATGGCAGTCAGGAGTGTAGAATGGCGACTTACAAGGGCACGGTTAGGGCAAAATGAAGAGAGGCAGAGTGACTTAGAACATACGAGAGGGAGGAGAAGAGACTTGCTGATAGATTGGGTGATAGCTTGGGAAGTGTTTGTAGGGAAAGGAAAATGTTAATGATCAGCTGAGGCCTCCATTTACAGAAACAGCTTAATTCACCAAGATGGCAGCAACTGAGGTCCTTGTGGATTGTACCTTACCTCATTCCTCCTCTTACCCCCAGTCAAGGCTTACTGACCCATTCAAATGGATAGCCCACTTCCCCAAATTCACTCTCCTTTCATTCACACATGTTTACACAAAACAGTCACTGCTGGCTACATTCCCTCCCCACACCTGTCCCCCTGTGCCCTTCATGAGGATGCAGCCTGAGAGAATTTTTGATCACTGAGTTTCGCCATGATCACAATGTTGAGGACACATTCGGTGCACAGCAAATGTCTCTCCTACATATAAATGCCGTCGTTCTAATTTCATCTTTTTATGCCCATTTTAACGTGCTCAGTCATTTAGAAACACCCCTTCTGCCAGACAGGAAACCACAGACTTCTCATAGCTAACAGCCATCAGAGTGCCCAAAGGGAACCAAGTCAGATAAAAATAATCCATCTGAATCTTTCAGAAATAAACCTATTGTCCCTATAAGTGTTCTTTTCCTAACTAGGAATTGTTATTAAATTCCAAACATGACAGAGTGATAAAGGTATGATGTGTTTATCCCGGACCAACCAGTGTTTATTTTCACTGAGAAGACTCCATGGGAATAGCTCTCCTTACATGAAACCTCATATTTCACATTCTCTTTTCTACTTCCCTACATATACCCTATCATCTAGGCCAGAGCACAGTATGATTATTTATCATGCACCTAGCATAACAGATTTAAATAATGCTGAAAGTAGGTCCATCCCTATGTTCCTAGAGTTCATGCATTCTTCCTAAGAATCCTTCTCTGCTTTTAGTCCCAGCATTCAGAGACAGACGCAGCAGATCACCGTGGGTTCCAGGCCAGCCTGGTCTACATAATGAGTTCCGGGACAGCCAGGAATACATAGCGAGATCCTGTCTTCCCACTTGAGATGATGCCCTCTCTTCTGCTGAGAGATGGCACCAGAGGCACCGCCACACCTCTAAAGCCAGTACATCTCTTTGCCCTGAAATGTACTAACTAGTTAGATGTACTAACTAACTAGATGTACTAACATAACTTTAAGTCAATTATGTAACCTCTACAGAAAGACTCCATGACAAAATTTTCCCTTTGGTCCCGAGTTAATGTTATTTGTAATGGTTAAATAGGTCAAACACATACAGATGCCATATAAGTGTTTGCTGTTATTATTGTTAGATAAAAACAGGAAAAGCTTCTTTCAACTCATCTTCTTTGGATCTGTGTGTCATGGGAGAGAGAGAGAGAGAGAGGGAGAGAGAGAGAGAGAGAGAGAGAGAGAGAGAGAGAGAACTGACTTTTCTCTTACACCACTATCATTTGGATGGCCTAATGCGTAGGGTATCTTAGACTGGGTAGAAAAGATTACTAAAAGACAAACACAGGTTCTCCAGGAGCGAAAACAATAGATTTTTCTAAGTTAATTACTTTACTGTACAAACAGTTGAAGATTATCCTCATTTGGGGAATCCATTTGTTTAACTAGTTACATTTCATATGTGGTTTTCCTAAAACACATGTTGAATGTTGGGAAAGTCAATAGATATATTGACACTTTTTGAAGCAAATATTCCATAGAGGTTCAAGGATATTCAAATGCTTTGTGTATACAAAGCCTGACAGAGTGCTAGGCACATAATGGATACTCATAAAAAATGGCCAAATAAATAAATGTTCCTAAGTATTGAGAGCAAAAGCCATAGCTAAAATTACTAGCATTAATTCAAAGTCTAATGCCACCTCTAATATTAAGTATAATATTTACTTATAAAGTAGTTAAATAGTAATTTTATTTATGATACAATGATATGTACTTCTTATATAAGTTGTATTTTAAGTTGTCTTTTAATATGCTTTATTTGGCTTCCTATTCTATTACAAAAACTCTCCTAATTGCAGACATATGAAAAGCTCACAGTCATTTCCTATGACTGTTCAAGGGTTCCATTACAATTAAAGAAAACTGGATTACAGTTTACTAATAAAACATTGTAAATAGAAATGATACATGAAAGAAATTTAGAAAAGATTCTCAGGAGATAACATTTGTCATTATTACTAATATGAAATTTCTTAGTAAGTAGGATGTGTTAGCTTCTATAGATAAATTCCACTCATCCCAAGTTAAACATGACTAATACCATTTGTTTCACAGTTAGTCTGGTTTATTCCAAATTAAAAGTGAATTTGTAGCTAAAATCATACTTATCTACGAATCTTTAAAGTTTTATGACCTTGACATTTTATAGATTTGACTTATAGAAGCTCAATCTCTTGCTCCTCATGATAATCAACAGCTTGCTCAAAATGTCTTTCACCAATTAGGTGTGAACTATTTTCAAGTTAAATTGTACTGTATTAGTGGTATAATGTCTATCCCAATTTAGACACTTGAAGCTATTTCACTATGGATAAATTATTTACAAGGTTGGCTTATACTTCTAAATACACAGATGGCCAAATCATATGTGAATAAAACATTCATGTGCTTAGGCATGTGTTTTCTTTGTAATTTGTTTTTAGGCCCCTTTGGGACATTTTTACGATGCTCATTTTCACTTAGTTTTATTTTGCTTCAACAATTCAAATTTACTGCCACATTAAATAGAGCTGTAAAGCCTGCTTTCTGACTCAGCACACTTCTGACAACTGCAATGTGATTTGTTGGGCAACTGTTTTGTGAGCCATGTACATCTAAATGCTCTTAACTGGAATTTTCATCATAACCTTCACAGTGGCATGTGGGTGTGGTTCTCACTGCCCTGGGGGTGCCACTTTGTTCCCGATTCTGAACAATAATTGGAAAAGCGAAGAGACTATAGCTATTTGCCCTTTTCTCATCTCTTCCCCGAGGCCATGGCTGCAGTTTTTTAAATCACTACCCCAACCCAATGCTACTATGGACCTTGAACAATTCTGTGGGCTGGACAGACTCCAGACTGCCAGCTTTTAAATGTCTAGACAACACAGGCCGACATAGAGCAAAGAAAGAGTAGTCCTTACTTTCCTCTAGTTGTCTCAAAACTGGATTTTTGGTAGCTGCTGGCTCTTTGACTGCTTCTGCTGTTACCTCTGCTGAGGTGCGTTTCCCTTGGGGACCTGCTGCCCATGTCTCCAGCCGTCTTGGGGGAGATTGCTGGCTGATTGGACTTTCTGGAGAAACTCTGAAGGAATTTCCATGTGGCATTAGCGAGCACCACCCTCTCCGCTCCGGGGCTCGGCTCGATGATGCCTTTACTCTGGAGAGCAAGAGGTAGCGGTGGCATCACTGCCACCGTCTTCTCAAGGGACGTGGGTGTTTCGTTTCTTTCCCCCTCGGATGGGGTGCTTGTCTGCAGTGTTGATTGGAGCAGGGTGTCTTCCAAAGGTCTCTCAGGGGCTGCAGCTGCCTTAGAGGTTGGACTCTGAGTGGCTGAGAGCACTTGGAGGCTCAGTCCTTCACTTAGAGGAGCTGAAGTGGAGTTGAGAGTCACTGGGGAGTTTTCATCCTCAGGCCCAGTCCATGAACGCTGGGTGTTCGTAAGCCCAAAGACCCCTCCCCATAAACTAGAAAGCAGGACAAGCAAGTTCAGTCCCGGCATGGCAGTAGATTTACGCACAAAACTTCATGCGAAATTGGGAGACAAAGACCTTCCAGCCTTCCTGATAGCTGCTTCTGCACCGAACTTGCTGAAACTGGGTTAGACAATCTGGTGTGTACAGAGGAAACAGGTTTCTGTGTTTACACTGTGTTCAGGAAGCTCGTTTTCCTGTTTCTGGAGTTGTTCTGCGATCTGTGACCCTCCTAGGATGGATCAATGGATGTGGTAGAGGACCTCTGAGAAGCTAAGGGGAAAACAGAGGCAATTATCACCAGGAAAAGCGGGGGGGGGGGGGGGGGGGGGAGGGAGGACGACCATGAAGCCACATTCCTTTCCCAGGTATGCTCAGGTCCCTCCGACTTTGCAAAGAAACTTTCCTTTGGCAGTGGAGAGTGGAATTTCGTAGGCTTGATGAAAGAGTTTAATATTCTATTCTACAGAATCAGGGATCCTTTATGTTCCTATGCCCCATTCTCTCACTTCTACGCGCCCTCCCAGTTTACCCAGGAGATCTTAATGATTTTCCCTTCCTGTGGTCCTCCTTGTATGTCCCTCTTAGGGTCCCCCTATTTACCTAGCTTCTCTGGGATTGTGGATTGTAGCCTGGTTATCCTTTCCTTTAATTTAATATCCACTTATGAGTGCAAACTTGTACAGCTACTTGGGAAATCAGTATGACAGTTTCTCAGAAAATTGGGAATCAATTTATCTTAAGACCCAGAAATACCTCTCTTGTGCATATACCCAAAGGATGCACGATCATACCACAAGGACATTTGCTCAACTATGCTCATAGCAACATTATTCATAATAGCCAAAACCTGTAAACAACTTAGATGCCCATCAACCAAAGAATGGATAAAGAACATCTACACACTGGCAAAAAAACAATGACATCATGAAATTTTCAGGCAAATGGATGGAACTAGAAAATGATCATCCTGAATGAGGTAACCCAGAAAGACAAACACTGTATGTATTCACTCATTTTAAAATTTTGATCTTAAAATTTATTACCAATGACACCAATAGCAGAATGAATATTCAGGGGTTAGTATCTATACTTTTTAGCTCAGATCTGAGGGTGATAGTGTATAATTAGGATTTTGCCATTGAGAAACAGATGGAGAAACAACAAAGTCATATAAGATGCATTGAATTGGGATTATAGGTATGCTACATTATTGCTATAAACTAAAAGCAGATGAGTTTTAGGTAACTGGAAATCCAGCTGTAAAAAGATTTCCTAAGGTAGTTTTTCAGTAAAGATACTATGGAATACTAGTTCATTTTGCCAGCCTATCTCTAATTAGGCTTCGGCTAAGCTCTGTCTTCTACAGTATTTCTTAACAGACACTAGACAAATCAACATCATCACAGAGTGTGTCACCACATATTCATTCATCCAGTCTCCTAAAACTCCAAGCCATGGAAGGAACTTCCTCTTATATACTAGAATGTTAAAAGAAGATCAGATCAAGGATTACCCAGTGTCTCTTTATGTGTGGTCTGTTGCCCTATTTACCATAGAATTTATTTTTTTTAAGAACTGGGAAACTGGCCAGGCGATGGTGGCACACGCCTTTAATCCCAATACTTGGGAAGTAGAGGCAGGCAAATCTCTGTGAGTTCAAGGCCAGCCTGCTCTACAAAGCTACACAGAGAAATGCTGTCTGGAAAAACAAACCAAAACAAAATAAAAAACAAACAAACAAACAAATTGGGAAATTGTATCTGCTATATATAATTGTCTCCAATTATGGATATGGGACACCAGGGTTCAAAACAAACCTTAAAAATTTCCCTTGATTTACCAAATACTTGTCTGAGTACATTTTCCAGCCCCCAGTTTTGTCACTGATTTCTATCATCACATTGTTGACCCACTAGAGACTATAAGCTACAGAGTGACTTAAACCAAGGCGCAGAAACCAGCAGCTCTAAGTCTGACATGGACTTTGAAACAGAATAATCCAGAAACTGTATCCTTAAGAGCAGAAAATGAAGTGGGGACCCCAGAAGCAAGAGGGTCCCAAACTGCAGAGATTTACCCTAGGGACATGGTTCTCTGTTCTTAGAAGACTTGCTCAGAAAAGACAGGAACAAGCAGACTTAGTTTATATAGCGGCAGGAACTCAGAAAACCTGCAGGAAAGCATTTCTATTTAAAGCACAATTTCATGTCCACAGTGCGAGAAATAGTCCAGACATGTGCAAACGTTTGTAAAACAGTACAGAGACATGCTGCTTCCTTTCATTTTCTTTCTTTGCTTGCTTCTGTGGTTTCCTAGCCATAGCAAGTGAATGTTGGCGGTAACTGATTAATTTCCTGGATCTATACCTGGTACCAACTATCTAGGAAATGGTATTAAGATGGAATGGTAATGAGCACTGCATTTCACCTCTTGTGAGGTATTGACCAGTATAATACCTGTGCTTGTCCCTATGCAAGCTTACAAGCGACCTTGCAATCAATAGGCTAAAGGTTCATTGTGCCTTTATTGATCTGCTAAGCCCTGCTGTGCTGTAAATGCCCTGAAAATGCCTAGCTTACTTGCTGGTGTATGGATCGGTTCTCACTCATAAAATGCTTATATTACAGAAACTGTCATAGGCCAGACCTCACGTTCTGCTTTCTGAGACTGATTAATAAACGTTACAAAGTTAAGGGGGGAAATGCCCTGGACTGGAGAAAACGTAGTATAATACTTATTTTGGATATTAAAGAGGAAGGACAAGAGCTCCTGAGCAAATTGAAAGCATGAGGGGTGGGCAGAGGTAGCAGAAAGAAGAAAGGAGAAGAGGAGATGGGAGGAGAGTATGTGGGATCAGGAAGACTGAGTGAGGGGAAGAATAGAGGACAGAAAGAAAAGAGATAACACAATAGAGGGAGCCATTATAGGTTTAAAGAGAAACCTAACACTAGGGAAATGTCCAGAGATCCACAACGATGACTACAACTAACAATCTGAGCAATAGGGGAGAGGCACCTTAAATGCCCTTCCCCTGTAATGAGATTGATGACTACCTTAAATGCCATCCTAGAGCCTTCATCCAGTAGCTGATGGAAACAGAAGCAGACACCCACAGCTAAGCACTGAGCTGAACTCCTGGAATCCAGTTATAGAGAGGGAAGAGTTATGAGCAAAGGGGTCAAGACCATGCTAGAGAAAAACCACAGAAACAGCTGACCTGATCAAGTGAGAGCAAATGGATCCTGGTCGTAAATCTGGTAAACCAGCATTGGATCAAACCAAGCCTTTTGAATGAGGGTGTCAGTTAGGAGGCCTGGGCAATCTGTGGGACCTGAGACAATGGATCCAGTAGTTATCCCTAGTGTACAAATGGACTTTAGGAGCCCATTTCCCATGGAGGGATACTCTCTCAGCACAGATACATGAAGGATGGCCTAGGCCCTCCTCCAAATGATGTGACTGACTTTGATGATCCCTCAAGGAAGGCCTCATCCTCACTGGGGAGTGGATGGGGAGTGGGGTGGGGGGGGCATGGGAGGGTGGGAGGGAAAGGGAACTGGGATTGATATGTAAAATAAGATTGTTTTTAAAATAAACAAAAAATAAACTTATGTCAAAAAATAAAATAAAATAACTGATCTCCTTTAAAATCCAAAGTCTTTTAAAATTCAAAGCCTCTTCATTGTGGGTTCTAAGAAAATACATTCTTACTTCCAGACAGAAGTCATCGATGTCACAATCAAATCAAATCAAAACCAAATTCCAACTGTATAATGTCTGGGACGCTCTCATGATCTTCTGGACTACTCCAAAGGGCTTAGGTCTCTTCTCTGGCTCTGCCCTCTGCAACATACATAGCTTGTCTTCTAGACTCCAACTGGTCCTGCTTCACCGCTGATACTGTTTTAATGGCCATCCGATCGCTTTGGCATCTCTAAAACACTGGGGTTCCTTGCTGCAGCTGGGCTGCATTTTTGCCAATATCCTTTCACAGGCTCTATCCATGTAGCCAAGCCTCAACTTCTCTGCATGACCTCTTATGTCCTGGGCCTTCAACTGCCACTGAGGCTGCAACTTCACCAGTGGTCTTTCCTGGCCTCTCACAGTGCCAAGCCTCAGCTGTTCTCCATGATCCCTCATGCCTTCAAAACCAGTACCACTGAGGTGATGCTTACCCATTACTAAGTCTGGCTGCCAGCATGAGGTTCAACTTTGGCTGCCTCTGAAACACAGCTTCTCTATGCTGTCAGAAACACTTCACCTCAGTGAAGATTTCACCTCAGTGCTGCTGATTTCTTCTTAATCACACCAGTTTCTTAGTTCCATCCCATTAAGTATCCCAGAAAAGCAAAGTTTTGTTTAGTAGTTCTGGAGTCTTGTTAATCACAGCTGATTCTTCAGCCCCAACTAACCAGAACCACACACAGGTTTGATTTAGTAGTTATGGTCTCTTGTTAATCATAGCTTATTCTTCAGCCTCCCAAAAAACCAGAACCACAGCATCTTAATTCAAAACAATAAATGGCCCTAATAGAGTCTTTAAACTTCCCTGTAAGTTTCCAAGGCAGGCCTCCATTCTCTTCACTTCTCTCAATATTCTTATCTTCCAAGTTCCCACTGAAAATATTCTGGCACAAAGTTCCAAAGTTCTTCCACAATCCTCACAAAAACATGGTCATGTCTATCATAGTAATACCCTACTCCTGGTATTAATTTGTCTTAGTTGGGGTTTCTATTGTTGTGATAAAACAATAATTTGTTTGTCAAGAAAGGGTTTATTTGGTTTAAGTTTCAGCATTGCTGTTCATTACTGAGGGAAATCAGGACAGGCAGGAACTCAGGGGCACAAGCTGATTCAGACCATGAAGGGGAGCTGCTTACTCACTTGCTTTCAGGGGTTTTCTCAGTCTACCTTCTTATAGAACCCAAGATCACTAGCCCAGAGATAGCCCCACTCACCATGGGTTGGGCCCTTCTCACTAAATGAGAAATGATGCAGAGCTGGATCTCATCGAGGCATTTTCTCAACTGAGGCTCCTTCCTCTGGTGACTCTAAATTGTGTTACATTGCAGAACATTTGCAGAGTACATTCTGTACTAAAGTTGGTCATGGTGTTTTATCACAGCAATAGTAACCCCAACTAAGAGAGACATTATGTCCATTTAACAAAAAAACAGTATTAAGTTTTCTCCGGGCCCTAAGACCTTCTTGCCATGCATTGACTAGGTTTATGATACCAGGTATGATTTACATCTGTGAAATGGGTCTAAAATCCCATTAGGAAGCAAGTGGTTACCCCTGTAACAGCCATGCCACTGTTGTGCCAGTAGGCCCATCTTGGTTGGTTTTGGAGTTCACATGGATCACACCTGCATAAAGCTGTTAATTATTTTTCTTTCTCTATAGCCTGCATAGCAGCTTTGAGAACTATGAAAGCTAGATAACAAGGAAGGTTTTAGTTTAGTTCCAGCTTGATTTCTCTTTGTCATGCAACTAAAGTGTGCCATGTCTTTATCAATAGGATCTTATCTAGTGCTAGGGGGCTATGAAGTACCTGCATTGCAGGCTACAGAGAGGTCTCAACAATTAAGAGCACTGGCTGCTTTTTCAGAGGACCAGGATTCAATTACATATACCATCTCACAACCATCTTTAACTTCAGTCTTGGGGAAAAACCTGATGTCCTCTTCTAGTTCTTGTAGTTACTACATGCTTTTGGTGCACAAACTTATACGTACACAAAACACCCACAAACAATTAAATTAATAAATAAAAGCAAGAACCTGTGTTGGTTTGAGAGTCTCTTGGACCATTCTAACCAATTCATAAGGGGCTTCCTACACACCTAGATTTGTATATTTGAATATTTGTAGAAGCCAGGAAGCTAGGCAATTATGAGTGAATACAGCTGTTAGCAAAACTTCACTGACAGTTTCTAAAATGATTGCACATTCTTTGTCTTTTAACAGCAGACTAAAAAGTTAACTTCAAACTTTCTTAAGATTTTGATCATATCAGAAATAAGTGCTTTGTGTTTCTTAATGGAAATTTATATCTATTACAAAATGATATCATTAGTAACTTCTCCTACGTGAAATTGAGATGTTCCTTCTTCCAATTACATCTCAAATTCCCAGACATTATCTACAAAACAAACCCAATGAGATTGAAATGGGTCAAGAAAACAGTGACACCTCTGCTGGAGATAGCACATCATGGAGTCCTCTGGTCTTTCTGCTTCACAGATTCCTGGCTGGATATGGGAGAATTTTCAAGCTGGAAACATAAATGATCATAAGCACTAAATCTTCTGAGAATTACTGTTGTGGGCAACTGTGAGGACCCAAGTTTGTGTCTCTGGAACCTGAAATGGTTGTACATGTCTGCAGCCCTAGTGCTCCATGATGAGTTGAGAGAATTCAGGAAGCCTCTGGGCCATCTAGCCTGGTACAGTGGGGGCAACTTAGTAAATACCCTGCTTCAAACAGGGCGGCAGGTAAGGACTCATGCCAAGGTTGCCCTCTGATCTCCATGTGCACAAAGTAACACACATACACATACGCATTCACACAGATGGAAAACCTTCTCTTCCACATTCCCCCACATCACACATGCCACATACATACACTACATGTGCACACATTAAAAACAAACATGTACATACATTATATACATAGAAACACAAATACTTTTCACCTATATCATATACAAAACACATACACATCACATACATACACACTTGTTCACCTACGTACACCAAACATACACACCACACATACACACACACACACACACACACACACACATATACATACACACAGCAAATGCATAATCACATATACTCTATATACCCATCACACACATGTACATTATTGCTGCAATTAGAGTACTAGAATCACTGAGAAACAAAACATTTACAAAGAAAAACAGCGTGGGAAACTATGAAATAAATCCAAAAAGAAACCAAACAAAAACACAATCCCAGATGACTATACTCATACCAAACAACAGGGACAGAAACACACCCATGTTAGCAAATGCTGACAGGGAAGTGACATTTCACCTTACAAGCATTGTTCTCCTGAGTTATAGCATCATAGAAGGCAAGAGCTGAACCAGAAATGTCACCATCAAGAGGACACCATTGGCCAGTTGAAGTGATGCATGCAGGAGGCCTGCTGGTTCCAGGACAGTTTAAGGTAAAGAGGGGAAGGGAAAATGGAGGAAATAAAAGGGAAAAAAGGAGAAAGGAAATAGAAAGGAAGGGAAAGGAAAGAAGGAATAAGGTTTTCCGTAAATTCACTGTCACAGCCCCCAATGGCCTGGTGTAAACAATGGACCTGATGTCGCCTGGGAGCCACACCAAGCCCACAGGGACACACTTTGGATGAATGGTCTCCTAAAGGTTAGAGACAAGGTGTTCAATCTTCATGTCATTCTAGTTGCTGCAATTAAATACCCTGACAGGAAGCAACACGGGACAGGAAGGGTTTGCCATGTTCCTGTCCATCACCACAGGAAAGACACACCAGTGGGAGCAGAGAGAGGGAATGTATGTGCTGCTTTCTTGATCATGCTCAGCTGGATATCTTCACCCTTACAATTCGGACCCTCAGCCCAGGGGATGTTTCCATCCACAGTGGGTTGGGAATTCCCCCTATCAGCTTAATTAAGGCAGTCCTCCACAGACATGTCCATATACCAATCCAGTGTAGACAGTCCCTCATTTAAACTCTCTTTCCAAGTGATTCTAGATTGACAAACAGGGAGAACCATCATACAAGGCAAGAACTTGTGTCAGGATATATAGATAACTAAATGTGAGGCTAATCGTTAAGATTAGAGAACTTGATATAGACTAATGTCTTGCTGAGAAGTAGAATTTTCTGCCTAAAGTCTTATTTACTTAATTGAAAGTGCACAACATTGATTTTATGTAACCACCACCATAGAGATAGGTTGTTACGAGTATATATTCCTGCTGGCCTGAACCCACTGCGGCGCCAGCCCCAAATAACACACCGAGACTCTGTATTTGATATAATGCTGTTGGCCAGGTACTAGTTTCTTATCGGCTAGCTCTGTCTTAGTTATTAACCCATTTCTATTAATCTAAGTATTTCCATGTGGTCTCATCTTACCGGAGAGTGGGCCTGGACCTCCGTTGTCTCCAGTCTCTACATGCTGACTCCTCCCTACTACCTCTTTCCTCCTTGTCTCCTAGTCCCTCCTATCTTCCTTGCCTATTGGCCAACAGTGCTTTATTCATTAACCAATAAGAGAAACATATTTACAGAATGCCATCTCCCATCAGAAGGTCATTGGCCAAGACATTGTTATACAGCTCATGACTGTGTATTTCATCATGTTCCATTCACATGTGTGTATTGTGTAACATAAGGATATTATAATACAAGCATTGTTCAGCTTATCAATTTAATAAATTGATTTGTGAGTTAAAAAAGTTTTATTTAATTATTTTATCACTTTTAGATGCTTTTTATTTTATGTGTGTGAATGCCTTGGCTGCATGTATGCATGTACATCGTGTGAGCACCTGATGCCTGCAGAGGGCAGAGGAAGGCATCAGATCTCCTGGAGCTGGTAAACAGATGGTTGGGAGTCTTGATATGTGCACTGGGTACTGAAAACAGGTCCTCTGCAAGAGCAACCTGTGTTCTGAACCACGGAGACACCTCACCAGGCCTCATCTGAAGTTCTAATAACCTTTTCAGCCTGTTGGTAGGAGAAGCATCCCATTCTCAGGCTCCTGGGATTGCTGTACACTTAGCCAACAGTGGATGAATGAAAGTGGAAGTGCCCCTTACAGGCCCTGGTGGCACTGGGCAAGACGCCACTGCCCACAGCACACTTCACAGTTGCAGAAGCAACTATGAAGAATGGTGTCCCTGGCTTCAAAGGTAGGCGAGATCAGCTCATATCAAGAGGGGTGTACCCAGTCTTGAAAGTGGGAGAGCTGAGCCTATTTCAATAATTTTGCACTCTTACAGCCTGCTGAAAGCCACTCCTTATGTGCCTGGTCTTCTTGATAAAAGGGAATACATGGTCATGGGGCCTTATCATGAGGAGCAGAAGGGGCAAAAGGATCTCGTGGTCAGGCTGTCCTATGCCTTTCAGTTTTAGATGTCAAAGAAGCATGCACAAATTTTAAATTTAGCACTCATACCATACCAGCTCAGAGGGTTTTCTGTTTGTTTGTGTAGTAATGGATACATAGCTTTCCAGAGCTTTGCCTGCAGTTTAAAGGAAAATCCCGACTATAACCTCAAAACATTTTAAGCTCATGATGAGCTCAAAGTTACTAAAGCTGTCTGTAGTCATTTTTGTTCGGATCAGACGTAGGTTACAGATGGGTGACTCGGCTCATGTAGAGATACTGGGCAGGGCAGGTGCTCCTGTGAAGTCGGTAGTGACAGCACACTGTTTACTGTTCTTTCACGGTGATTTGAAAAGTACATTTTTTTGTTGGCCTCTTCCCTCACACTTTGCCTTTCACACAGTCAGAACTTATGAGGCAAATGAAGAAAGGAGAAAATGTGATCCATTCACAAGAAATAAAGGAATAGAAAAAGTCTTTCTATTAGAAAAAGAGAAATTTAAATGCTATGCTGGGATGTTGGGGAGGAAGAGGGGAGCATGCGTGTGCGTGGGAAGATAAGCAACCGAATCAGAGGACTCACTGAGAAGTGACAAAGCAAGGGGAATGGCTGTGAAGTTGAAGACAGCGCAAAAGGCATCATTCATCAGCAAGCAAAGAGTGATGAGCACATAGCAACAAAGTTTGTGAGCCTGTACAATTTTGTATTGGAAGCACACGTGCTTATCTGTGATTGCAAGAAATGAGCAAAGAGGAAGACAAGATCCATGCAGGAATGTAAATATGTATGTTTGTATCTAAACAAAGCAGATTTTCATTAAATCAAATGGGAGGAAAGAATAATAAAATATCTTTAAAGGCTTAAAGGGGAAGACTAATCTATAAATTAAAAAAAGAAATCTTTAAAAATTATTTTTCCTGAGTGTAGTTGAAATGAAGATATCGACAGGCAAAGTCTGAAAAAAAAAAAATGCCTCCTGTAAGACACACTAAAGAGATTCATCATACTAGAAAGAGGAATTGCCCCAGAGGAAACTAGGCTGGCAGGAAGGAGTGATGACGATCAGGAGAGTGATATGTGTAAGTGCGCAAAAACATGGAACGGTATCTTATTGCACATGCAAGTATAATGCTTGAAAGAGCTCCCACACGCCGGAGTATCGACATGGACTTCCCAGCTTGTGTGGTACCAGCCATAGCACTTGTGAGTGAGGTGCTGGGTGATGGCTGCTCTCTGTGGAAGTGTAAACTCAGTCGTGCCTTTGTGGAGTACTTCTGGTGTCTGTGAAAAGGAAAGTCATGCTTGAGAGTACACTGGGGTTAGTTAAAATGCTGGCCTCTGTTGCTCAACAATACAAGAATGCCAATGGAATAGTCCCAGCATGGAATATTTAAAAGGTACTCAATTCATTTAAAAGGGGCTCGAGAAGATAAAGGAGAGAATTAACAGTTTAGAAAAACAGGATGAAAACCTCCAAGAGACAGAGTCAAGGCAAGTCACAGAAAACAAACCTTCAATACAAACCGAACAGCCATTTCATTTAAAAGGCAGTGCTGGCCAGAGTTGGAAAACCACGAGGGAAAAGACAAGATGTGAGCATTTCTTGCCTTAAACAAGTGCATTTTATAAATGCTACACAAACACGTCTAAAGCAAAGGGGGATACACAAATTAAAAATCAGTTCAACAGAGAGAGACAACTGGCCAGAACTTCAAATACAAAGTTCACTAAAAATAAGGAACAATGTTGAATTATACACGTCTGGCACGTCTTCAAAATAAATGGAGCAAAACTGTACAGAACTTAAGGTGGAAAGAGACACATCCACGGTGATAGAGAGCCTAACAGCCCTCACTTAGAAGTATACAGATGACCAGCGTTGAAAGTGTTTGTGTAAAATCACCAATTCACGACTCTAATTGATGTGTACAGAACACCCGGAATGGAAGGTTGTTCCAGAATGGATATGCAGAACACACTGAGCTAGGATGTGTGTTGCCTGAGAAATAATTTCTCAGTACATTTTTAAGGATAAAAAGCTTAAGTACAGTATGTTGCAAACACTAAAGTATTATACAAATAAAGTAAGCCCTCAAAAGTGCTAAAGAACACACTTCAAAATCTAGCTCAGAGGTGAAGGTGCAAGGAATTTAAAACATTTTAAATTAAATGGAGAAAGTCATATCACTTCAAATGCACATGTCAATAAAGAGGAAACTGAAGAGATATGTTTCTATTGTAAAGTTAGATAAACTGGTCTTAATTTTTACAAACTTATAAAAGGAATTAATAAGACAGTTTCAAAGTTGACATTGTCTCAAGGTTAATATACTGTATATTAATATATAATATATTATAAAACTGTACAATTATAAGTAGTAAAAGAAAATATAAGACAGTGTAATGATATATATTATATAACCCATAATTAATTAGTGAAATAATAACAAGTAAAAGACAGAGATTATCAGTGTTAATGTGGGAAAATAAAGTGATATAGACTAAATGAATGTTGAAGAGATATTAGGAATAATTTTAAGACTTTATATTTGAAAGTTTAAGTGAAATAGACATACTCATTTTTGAAAACTTGCTAAAGTTGATAGAAAGAGACATTTTAAAAATACCCTAGAAGGACTTATTCATAGTGAAAATATGCCTTAAAACAAAATGAGAACTCCAGGCATAGATTTACTAGCATACATTTTTTTTTTCAGATACTGAGATAATCATATAAGCATTACCAAACTTTTTAAAAATTCAACAAGTATTTCTGATAGAAATTTATGAGACCATAGATCTTGGAATACTTACAGAGAATTTACTAAAAACCAATGAAATTTTCAGTTACACCCCACGTTGGTTTGAATTAAAAGTGTCTGCATAGGTTTGTATATTTTCACACTTGTTCCCAGCTGGTGGTGCTGTTGTGAAACTTATGAAACTTTTAGGCTCTAGAGGCTTGCTGGAGGAAATACAGCACTGTGTGAACATTGAGAATTTGTAATGTCATTCCACTCCCCGTTTGTTCTCTCTTCTCCCTGTGTTCAGTTGAGATACAGTCTCTCAGTTTCTGCCTCTTACTGCCATGCCTTTCCCACTACTATAGACTTCTAGCCCCCTGGAACCACTCACAAGCCAAAGTCATTTTCCGTAAGTGCTTTTGGCATGCAGTTTAATGACAGAAACAGAGACATAATTAGCATACGTCCTTTCTTAACATAAAGGCAAAAGTGGTGAACTTAATGATAGTATATGCAAAAGGCTAGTAATCTGATTCCCAGAGGGCTGGCCTCAGAATTCAATCTCAGCTTGCCTTAGAAGATAGAATTTACCGCATTAAACAACAATGAAAATGAAGAAGTACGAGAAACATGTGCATGTCTGTCTCCAGATAGATAAACGCGTTTGTCAAAAGTCAGAGAATAGTTCACACTGAAGTCTGTGTCAGCTGGCAATAGAAAGGCATCCACAGCATGAGCTGGTGTCACTTGTGTTGATGAAAGGCTGTCCCATGATATGAAGGACAGTCCAGTCCCACATAGCAGTTTTAGTCAATGCAACAAGGAACGCAAAAGAATTAAGCAGAATAGTAGGACAAGAAATTATAATATGCTGGCATATAACATTCTTTTGCACACTAACCTTCTCAAATACTTCTTGAAAACTTTATTAATAAAAATACTTAAGCAAATTCATGCATGCATAATAAGTATATGTAAGTTTATCATAGTTCTACACACTAATACCAAGCAACAGAAATGCCAGTGTTTTTGAGCGCCCAAGAATAATCAAAAGGACCATCAAAAGCTAAAGGTAGGGCTGAATCAAATTGTGTAGGAACTCAGCAATGAAACGAGACATCAGCAAAGAAAATAACACAACAGAGGAACACTTGGAGACCTGTGTGTTTAACACTGGCAGACAGCAAGGCTACCTAGTCTGTCCCCCAGAGTTTTCTATACTTTCAGTGTGATGGCAAACTACTACCTCATGTGGAATAGTGAAGATCTGGAAAGAACTTAAAACTCGGAAGTAATTTCCACAAGAAACAGCTGGGTAGTCCATATGATCCCACTTTAAGTCCTTATCTACAGTAACCAAAGCAACAGTCGAGTAAAATCAGAACAGGGCTCAAAACTAAACCCAGGATCCAGAAACAGGTGACACCAAGACTGCTCTACAGTGAGATGTTCCATGAATGAGTAGCTCTGCAATAAATACATATGTGTTTTAAAAACCAGTTTGCATGTTGGATGTGTCCCATGTCCAGTGTGTTCCAAACTCCAAAATAATTGTCATAGACTCAAATATTAAAATGAAAACCATGAGCTTCTAAGATCAAGAATTCATTATCTCAGAATTCCTTGCTGAGACAAGCAGAGCATGAAACACTAGGAAAGTGCACACTGAACATTTTCAAAATTTAAAATTTCATTTCATGGAAAGGATAACATAGAGTGAGCAGTCCGGGGCTGGGTGTATAAATGCAGAGGGGTCCAAGCTGGGTATGCCAAGGCCAGCATTGCAAACAAATGCTCATCATTAATTCAAACAATAGGAAATTCAGTATTGGAATAAACTACCTCATCAACAACATTTGAACACATTACCAATCCATTCAGTGGATAGCCAACTGCTCTAATAAGACACATCACAAAAGGAGATGTTCAAATGACACTATGCATGAAAAGATGCCTTGTATATTTAGTAGAGCAAAATGAAGCAATTATAACTAGAAGTAGCATCAACAGTGTACTGTTCCTAGGAAATGATACTCGAGAAGTCAAGTACAGTAGGGAACCACAGAAATGGCACTGTCTAAATCAGGGATGAAACCAAGGCATCTAATGTTCATTATCCTGGGGTCTGCAATGCAACTGAGGCTGCACCTTCACCAATGGCCTCACCTAGCTTCTCTTCAATGATTCCAACTCTGCCACATGGTGCCAGGCTTCAGCTGCTGTCCATGCCTCATCAGGCTTACAAAACCAGTATTATGTGGGAGACTCTTTCAAGTTCTACCTCCAGCTTGAGATGCAGCCTTGTCCTCTTCTGAACACGACTGCTGGGTGCTGACCACAAGGAAATACTTTCTAGATTTCACTTCAGTGATGCTGATGTCCTATTACTCATATAGCTGATTTTTCATCCCCAGAGGACCAGTGTTGATTGTTCAAGGAAAGCCAAGGTTTCACTTCAGTGGTGCTGGTCTCTGGTTAATCACAGATAGTTCTTCAGCCCGAGTTTACCAGAAACCACACATTCTTAATTGAAAACCTCACACAAATAGTTCCTATAGTTTTTCAGGAACTCTCAAACTTCCCACTGAAATTTCACAAGAAAGGCTTCGTTTTTCTGCATTGTTTTTCAACCTTCTAAGGAACTCACTCTAATACACCCACATAGCCTAGTATAAGTGATACCATAAATTACCATTCATGTCACAAAACTCAGCACATAGATAACATCACCTGCCAAAATGGAAACAAAGACTTAATCCACATTTCCGGGAAAGTCTCTGAATATGCTATCCTTGTTTATTGGCTTCTGTAGCTCCATTTCTGGCTAACTGTTCTTGCTAACTGAAGTTTATCAACTCAGAATATGGGTTTTTTGCTTAAAAGCTCACTCTGAGAAAGGTGTGGGGCTACAAGGGAATCCAAATATCCAGTGCTGTCTCTGGCTGAGCAAATAACGACTTTCTACTGACTTGAACTTGTGTTTTGAGTAGTCTTCTTCGGTAGATATTCCACAGCACTCACTGTGCTCTGAGCATCCGGATGCTTCTCCTGACTAGAGTTTCAAATGTGTCCAAAATCAGCCTGTGTGAGGCCAAAACAGGAGCAACATTTATTTCAAGTTAATAGGAGACCAAAACAGAAACAATATGCCTTGTAAGTTAGTGGGGAACCAAAACAGAAAAAATATACATTGTAGGTTAAGGTTTCTGCATGTAGTTAAAGAATAATTTCCTGTTTGTCCTGTGTTAAGTCCTTGTAAGTTAAGGTTTCTGTTTGTAATGGGTGTCCCTCAAAGTACAGCTCGCTTTAATTGGACAATTGTGGATTTAGACTTTTCATGATTCTCGAGTTGAACACATGGTCATGTATATCACAGCAGTAACCCATTCTCTGGTACTAGTTTCTGTCTATCGTGGTGATAAACACCACTGCTGAAAACTTGGGGAGGAAATGGTTTATTTCCTCTTGTACTTGTATGTCACATTCCATCTTTGTGGGAAGTTGGGCAGGAAAGTAAAGCAGATACATGGGGGCAGGAACTGAAGTAAAGGTCATGCATTTTTATACTTCCCAGGACTACCAGACCAGGGGAGGCATCATCTACAGAGGACTCCACCCTCCAAGTCAATCACAAATAATCACACAAACTTCCCACAAATGTGTCTACAGGTTTTTATTTTCTCAGGGAGGCATTCTTTTTCAGCTTCGGATCCCTCTTCCCGAAATACTGTAGTTTGTGTCAAGTTCATAAAAACCAACCAGTACAATGGCAAAACCCACTTGAAGTAGAAAAATCAGTAGGGAGCAATATTTCTCTCATCTCAACATTATAGGAAACTAAATTAAAATAGCATTTGTTTATTTAAAAAATCATTGTGCCTAAGTTCATCTTTTTGAATTGTTTACCTCAGGAAATGGGAAAACATCTAATAATTCAATTTATACAAATAGAGTAAATACAGTTTTTTTTCCTGTACATATATTCTTGTTAGTATTAAATTTTGGAAATTGTCAACTATTAAAAGAAATATTTTAGTCAGATTTTAAAATACATAAAACAGCCTACAGAGCATAGCACCTTCATCTAAAATGCTTTGAGTGAGTTTGATGCCAACATTATCAGTTCCATCACAAGTTGAAAGGTGACCACACACAAAGGGACTCAGCACACAGTCTTTGGTAAGATATCGATGAATTGAAAAATGTCTACTTCTGTAGTAGTAGCAGGTAAGCATTAGATGCAGTACGGCTGGCTGAGCCATTACTAATGCAGCCTAGGCCTCATTCTAAGACACACCCTCAGGTCATCTTGACACATTTCAGAAACACAAAAGGCCTTTACTTAATACTTCTGTGTAGGTCTTTCGTCTAAAGATAATGAAAAGACATCAGTGTATTTCTTCTTTATGCCTCAGCAAAGGCTTGGAACGCACCCAACCCCTGAGTTCATGGATTGCTTTGTTATTCACAGCAAATGTATTCTTACTCTTACAGGAGAAAGCCTTCTGAATCACCCAGTCCTAATTACTATAAGTTCTCTCTCTCTCTCTCTCTCTCTCTCTCTCTCTCATTGTGAAGGAATATTTAACTAATTTTAAATTAATTTTTATTTAGTTTTTAACTTCACTTTACATTCCAAGCAAAGTTCTCCCCTCCACTCCCCCCCCCCCCCCCGCCTTAGTCCCCCAGCCCACCCTCCACCCACTCCTCCTGTAAGGGGATTTCTGGTGGCTAGATAAAAGCCAGCATTCCTCAAGAATGCTGCCGGGAGTCATTTCCCTTTCCTCTGAGGAAGGCACTTTGGTTCTCTTCGGGCATGCACCTGTGGTGCCTATGGGAATATCAAAGTCCATGCTAGACTTCAAGCCCCTTCACACCCCATTCACACATTCTTGTTGCGTATTTCAGACCCACACTGGCCACCTGGCATTCCTCACCTCTATATCATTGCCTCAAGGCTATTCCAAATCCTGCTCTGTGCTTCCCTGCCGCCCCCCCCCACTATCTCCTCTATTCCTTGTTATTTTTCCCTTCTCTCACAGACAGCTCTGCCCATGACCAGTGTGTCTCTTTTTCTTTATGCTCTGAGCTCCCCTCCCCTCTAATCGCTGAGCTCCCATTTTAGTGGTTCCCTTAGTGTGCTCTTTTTTGCATACACTGTGAGAAACATGATGGAACCTTTCGGTATTCATGTGGGAAAGATTTCTCACATCTGAATTTCAGTGCACACTTTAACGTTCCGAACTTGAAAGACAAAGAAACAGAAAACATGTGATCTGTTTAGGGGAGAATTAGAACATTTTTAAAATTTATGACGCATTTAATTATTTATGAAGCATTTTAATATTAATCTTTGCATTAGTTGTTTAAGAAGTTTGTGCGATGTGTTTTGATCATATTCGTCCCTGTCCCTGACTTCTCCCAGATCCAACTCTGCCTTTACTCTCCACCCAACATTGTGTCTCCTTTTTATTCCCTATCCATCAAGTCCAATTAGTACCTACCATATACTTACGGATGTGTGGTCTTTCACTACCAGGAGTGACACGCTTAGAGAAAACTGACCCTTGCCTTCCCACCAGCTATCAATTACCAATAGCTCATTAGCTCAGGGTCTAACTTTGTCCACTTTCCTTCTCAGTGCTAGAATTTTGCCTTGAGTTTGGGCAAGTCTTATGCATTCTTCCAGAACTACTGTGAATTCACGTTTAAAACTGCCCAATTGAGTCCAGAAAGCAATGTTCATTGTACTCATACATTGGCTCTGGCTTTTACAGTCTGTCTACCTCCTCTTCCACAAAGACCCCCAACCCTGAGTGGAGATGGTACAATTATGTAGGCTTAAAATGTTCTCTGATAGCATTCTTAGCTTGTCTAAGCTAGTACTCTGATAAATTAATGGATTTGTTTATTATCACAAGATGTTAGTTCAGTGATGGATTGGGAAAAGGAAAGCTAAAACTAGAGGAAGATAAAATAGTTTCCAAGTCTATGCAAATTATTGGATTTCATAGCTGCAAGCCTCAGGTCTGCTATTAACTTGTATCTGCATCTCTGGTGTATCCAGCAATGTATTCCTAGGATCTGACATAGAAGAGGTTGAGTAGAGAGCAGGACAGTAGCCTTTGGGAGAAAGAAACAGTAAAGGCCTTTAAGAAAGAAACTCTTGGATCATTACAAAACTATTAGACATTATGATCCAAATCTGAATTAATATTTATACCCTATGTATTTGATATAACATTTACAAGTGCTATTGATTATGAAAATAAAAGTAATCAAGAACACAGTTTGATCCAAGGGAGTGAAGACTATGGACAAAATAACTGTCTAAAATATATATTTTTTGAGAATAAATAGTTCACCCTATGTTTATAGTTATTTGTATTTGAAGAACTGTTTTTCTTATTTTTAGATGGTTAGAAATAGAATAACAGAGTTACTATAGTATTATCTCTCTTTTGATTATTAAAATATTTTAATTGATTTTTAATTCTAGCTTACTATACTATACACTATTTAGAGACATTGACAGTGTTTAAAGTATAAGACATGATGGATGTTGTAAGTAGACATTGATGACTTTCATATAATTTGGATAAGAAGAATTAACTAATATATCTCTTTGGGTATCTCTACCCAAAGTAAATGGAGTTAAAGTTTAACTTAAAAATTGTACTTTTTGTTTTATCCAAATTATACTTGTTCTTTTGCTATAATTATTGCCTATGAAACACAAGCACGAGACATAGCGCCCACGTGGAGTTTATTGATAGAGGAGAGAGAAGGGGAGGGTAGCTGATGGACAACCGAAAGCAGGGGAGAGAGAAGAGAGAAAGAGAGAAGTGGGAAAGAGAGCAAGGGAGAGAGAGAGAAGAGAGAGAGAAAGAGCAAGAGAGGGGGAAAGAGCAAGAGAGAGAGGCACTCTTGGCAAGCTTGCTTTAAAAGGGAAACTTGCACATGCATAACTGAGTCCCCTAGCAGCCAGGTAAAGCTTGAGCAGCCAGGTAAGTCATGACTTAGAGAAGACATGACCGTGAGCATCCCTCCCATCATCAGGGGATGATGTTGGTTCCCAACATTACTGATTAATGAGAATATATGTATGTATTCATAAAGACAATGAAAAAATTTCAAATCTATCAAATATTAGCTTGAAAGCAAACAGTCATAATTACAAAGTATTTTTTATCTATAATATCATTAAAACCAAGACTAGAAATTTTTTATTATTTGGAAATATACCAGGTAGAATTTACAATATAACTCCAAAAAATATTTAAGAAAGATAAAAGTTGAGAAGTGTTTAGTTACTGAAGGCACTTGATGAGTACATTCTTTGAAGTCCTCATGAATGCTGTCTCAGAGGGTGTGAGAAAGCTTCTTGTTTCCTAGCAGTGAATTAGAAGTACCTGGCCATTGTACTAATCTTTCAATCACAATGCAGTCTTTGATGTGATTTCTTTTCTTTCGTCTTTTGTTTTCAGTTGATGACATTATCTGGTTTTTATTCTTTGAAAAAGACTTTTTAAAAATTAATTTAAACTTCAATTATGACAGTTAAAATCTTTTGCAATACTAGGTGTAATTTTTATAAATACATTTAAATATTTATCCAGTAGAATAAGGTTTATAATCATTCTCTAAATGGATTTTATCTACATTTTTTTGTTGTTGTTTTTTTGTTTTGTTTTGTTTTGCTTTGTTTTAAGACATGGTTTCTCTGTGCCAAGCTGGCTGCCCTAGACTACCCTGTAGTCTAGGTTGGTCTCAAACGCAGAGATATGCCTGCCTGCCTCTGCCTCCTGAGTGCTGGAATTAAAGGTGTGAGCTACCATGCCCAGTGGATTTTATGTCCTTATATTATTAATGACTATTTAAAAAACAAGGGCCTTGTCCTATGTGAAAATATATTTAGTCACAGGTCTAAAATGTCCATTATTAAAAGGATACTACTAAAATACTGGACAAAAATATTACTATAGAAATTCAAACATTAATTTTTTCCTTTTTTAATGATTTTTTCTTATTTTACATATCAATCCCAGTTTTCTTTCCCTCCCTCCCTCCCATGCCCCACTACACGCCCTCCCACCCTATTCCCCATCCACCCCACAGGAGAGTGATGCCTTCCAGGAGGCATCTTTGGTAGATGAATCTATTTCCTCTAGTTTATCTCCAGCACCTGAGATTCTCTCTTCTATCTCTTGTATTCTGATGGCTATGCCTGCATCTGTAGTTACTGATCATTTACCCAGTTTTTCTATTTCCAGCATTCCCCCAGTGTGTGTTTTCTTTATTGTCTCTATTTCAGTTTTCAGGTCTTGAACTGTTTGAATTGTTTCCTTCATCTGATTGATCTGATTGTTTTTTCTTTGCTGCCCTTGCTTTCTTTAATTCTTTAGGAGATTTGTTCTTTTCTTTTCTTTCTTTCTTTCTTCTTTATTTTTTTTGCTGGGCCTTTTCCTCCATTTCTTCCAGTTTTTATTTTATTTTATTTTTTCCAATTTCTTTAAGGGGTTTTCTCATATCATCTTTGAGGGCCTCTATCATTTTTATGAAGTTATTTATTTATTTATTTATTTTTTTAGGTCGTTCTCTTCTGCTTCATCTGTTTTGGTGTGTTCAGGTCTAGTTGGTGTAGAGTTCCTAGAGTTTGGTAGTGTCATACTGGTCTTTCTATTGTTGAGAGTTTTCTTGTTTTGCCATCTTCCACTTGCTTCTTCCAGTGGTTGCAGTTTGAGTCTCTCTCTCTACTCTGCTCTTCTCATGGGTCTAGGTTGGCCTAGAGTTCGATGTCAGTAACTTTGGATGATCCAAGCTGTCTTGGAGGTCTCTCAAGCAGAGGCCACAGCAGGGCCAGTGATGTGGTGAGGACAGGCTCCAGATGGTCTCAAGCACTCAGGCATAAGGCAGGTGAAGGGGCCCAAAGGTCAGGTGAGGCAGGCTCCAGATGGTCCCTCCTGGAAGGGAAGGTTCAGTATGTGCAGAGCCAACCCAGGAAGTTCCAAGGGGAGGGTGAGGGTGTTGGACTTGCACTCACCCCAGCAGTGGGCCCAGCAGGGCCAAGAATGAGGGGAAGGCAGGCTCTGGGTGGTAGATGATCCAGAATACAAGAACTCTACCACTCAGGCCAAAGGTATAGGGGGTCAATATTTAGAATTGACCCAGGGAGTTCCCAGGAAAGTATGTGGGTGGATTCAGCTTGGGCTGATCCTAGACTCATCTCAGGTAGAAGGCTGGCAAAGGGGCCCAAAGGTCAGGTAAGGGCAAGTTCCAGATAGTCTCAAGCATTAATTTATCTCAGGGTATTGAATTGACCATTACATTTCTTTTATTTTAATTTTAACTTAGTTATAACCATATGCATTTTTAAACAGCCATCTATAACGTATTTTAATTTTGACATTGTCATTAGAAAACAATTTTAATGGTGTAATTTTAAATGAAAACTTAGGAGACTGCATCTAAAACAAAGGAAACAAATGGTACCTTACACATCACACTGTCTTAAATACAGGTAAAGTACATCAATAGTTCTTGCTTTCCCAGCCAAATCTAATCTATTTATTAAAGATGGAAAGTTTTATAAATGGTACTTTGGAATGATTTGTTAGAAACAGTGTTTACTTTTTATTAGTGTTTTGAGGCATTCAAAATGTGGGATAACACATAAAGAACAGGAGTTGGCATTTATGATCTTATTATTATTTTAACTGAAATAAAGATGAATACACAAGCAATGCACTTATGGGGTAACACATTAAGCTGATCTGTAAACTTTAGCATCTCTGTGTAAGCCCCAAAGTTGGTTTTCATAATGATGCTTTAAAAGGGGGCACCTGGCAGTAAGACCATGATACAAACCTGGTACATGAGCTAGCTTGTTGGAGCTCATTTCTTAAGGTGAGATGCCATGCTCAGAGGCAGTAAGACCACGATATAATCCAGATCCATGATTTATCTTGTTGGAACCCACTCCCTATGGTGGGATGCCAAGCTCCAACCTATTGTACCAGACTATGTTGACTCCTCATGGGAGCCCTAACCAGTGGAGATGTGGACTGAGGGTGGGCTGGGGGGGGGGAGGTGAGGGAGGGTGCAAGGAGGTGAGGGGTGGTAGGAGGAAGGTTGGGAGGGAGAAATATGGTTGGAATGTCCAAATGTACTTTATGTAAAATTAAGATATAACCACATGCATACATATAGTTTATACACGTAATTGTACATAAAGTAACCCAAGATTGTGGATATCACAGTTTGTTAAGAAAAGGAAACAGCATAAAGATTTTCAGTAAACATCCCCCATCTCTCTCTCTCTGTATATATATATATATACACACACACACACACAAACACACACACAAACATATATATATATGTATATATATGTGTATGTATATATATATATGTTCAACTTTAATAAAAATATTACATTCCTTATTGTTATCAAAAATATTTTGAGGAAACCATGAGTTTTATGATACCAATTATATATAAATAAGGTAAGAATTTATAGAGGTAGATATTTAGAATCTGTTTTAGAGGGAAATTCTGTCAAAATCGATGTATATATTGATGAAGTGTTATTAAGCATTTAATATCACACGATATATTTATTTTGATAAAATGTTTGGAGTGCTTTATTTTGTAACATAGTATTTATTTATGAGGTCTTAATATATGATCATAATATTCAAATTTGAATCTGAACATTCATTTTAACTGGGCATGCAAAAAAAAATTATCACACAACCAAAAAATAAATTAAAAAGAACTGACTGGCTACTGCTAAAAAGTCTCTAACAAAAACAACATATAAAACAACCAAGAATGCATGAAAACAGTTATCAAAAACATGATATAGTTTTATCAAATTAGGTTGACCCAGTTTAGGAAAATGGTAAAAAGTTTATTCAATCTCTTTAAGCAGAAAGGCCTAGTAATACAAAAGATCAAAAGATAAAGTTTGTCATACAGATATAAGTTCCCCTTCCTCTCTTCCCTTCTGTTCTAAGCAGCTGAGATAAAAGAGGCTTATTATTTGTCTTGTTTTTTGGGAGATGACTTGGAGGTCTGGTGGTCTGGCCACCCATCTGCAGTAAAACAACTCAAAGAACCAAATTAAAAGTAGAAAGCAGAGGGAGACTTATTCAATGTAGCTACACTGGGAAGTAGGGCACAAAGCCAGCAAAGCCCTTGAGTCCCACTACAGGGTCCTGAAGTAAGACAAAAGTTCAATAGAGGACCATGCACATCTAAGCAGTTCCAGTCAAGAAACAGTCATGACCATGAGAAATCTGTGTGAGAGATCCACACAGAAGATCCCAACTAAAAATCTAGGCAGTAGAGGAGAGGCTGCCTTAGATCCCCTTCCCTTATAATACGACTGATGACTACCTTAATTGTCATCCTAGAGCCTTCATCCATAACTGATGGAAGCAAAAGCAGGCACCCACACGTATGCAATGAGCCATACTCCTGGAATCCAATTGTAGAGGGGGTGAGGAATGAGCAAAAGGGTCAAGACCATGTTGGAGAAACCCACAGACACAGCTGAACTGACCCGGTGAGAGCATACAGACCCTAGCTGTAAAGCTGGGAAACCAGCATTGGACCAAACCAAGCCCTCTGAATGTGGGTGAAAGTTAGGAGGCGTGGGCAGGATATGGGACCTTTGACACTGGAAGCAGTATTTATCTCTAGTGCACAAATGTAACTTGGGAGCCCATTCCCTGTGGAGGGATACTCTTCCCTCACAGATACACAAACTTTGATGATCCCCCATGGAAGGCCTCACTGTCCTTGGGCAGTGGATGAGAGGTGTGATTGGGGGTGTTGGAAGGGGGGTGCATGGGAGGATTGCAGGGTGAGGGAACTGGGATTTATATCTAAAATAACATTGTTTCTAATTAAAAAAAAAAAAAAGATACAGTCATGACCATCAGTGACTCATCAGTATCTGGGGTTTAGTGTCTCACATCCTGTAAGGTAGTTTGACAAGTTACTAAAATTGTTTTAAATTCTGTTTTTCAGAAAGACAAGTTGTCTCCTCTCTAGCTGATGTCCTTTCTTTTTCCTAGCATGAGATTCCAGCAGAAACTCCACTACCTTTAGGGCCTATCATTTTTAGCAGTCTGATAATCAGCTTGGGAGATGTAAGTACTTCTAAAAGGCAATGTAGAAATCCTTCATCTTGTACACTTACTTAGGCCATTTTAGATTTAAATAAAATTTGATCTCCTTGATGGAAAATCCCATTGAAAATTGCCAAACCCCATTTTAGAAACCTGAGGTCAAGTACACCCCAGCTAATTTATCTTAGATGCTGTTAAATTGCTTGCTTGCACAGCCCCCAACTCTTTGCAGCTGCCAAGTGGGTTTTGCCTTTAAAAACTCCTTAACCTAAGTGCTAACTCTTATTGCTATACTTGAGTCTCAAATACCAGCTGGAATAAAGCTTTTCAATTATAAACTGTGTCTGAACACTCATCTCTGGTGGGTTCCCTGTAACAATACTTTACTCTGAAGCTATTTTGGGAGACCATGGCCCAGGAGCACAGACTCACATTACCCCAAATTCCATGTTCCAATGTGCAAGCACTTTTAAGGGATTTTTATAATGTTACAGAACAAAGAAAGTCATAAATCAGGTCAAGTTTAAAATACATTGGTGGGTACACCAGAGAGGCAGATACAGTGAGATGGGGGGGGGTTATTATATAGGTCTAAAATGTGATCTAATGAAATTCTTAGCTTTATGCTTTGGTGGAAGCCAGTGTTCTGCTAAGTTTATAGCTTCTAAGATGTTTTTTATTTATTATCATAAGATGTTAGTTCTAAGTTAATAACTTCTCAGGAGTTTTTAATTTTTGAATTTAAATTAAAAGCAATCTTATTTTACATTCAAATCCCAGGTCCCTCTCTTTCCTGTCCTCCAATTACACCCACCATCTCCCCATCTCACCTCTGCATCCTCTCCTCAGGGAGGATGAGGCCTCCCTTGGGGGATCATCAAAGTATGTCACTTTTGGGCAGGACTGAGGCCCTCACCCCTGTATCTAGGCTGAGAGAGTATACCGCTAGAGAGTTTTTATTTATTATCAAAAGGTCTTAGTTCAGGTAGAGAGTTGGGCAAGGAATGGCTGTTCCAGAAAGCTAAAACTAGCCCAAGATAAAGTAATTATCCTCTGAGCCTACAACATTCCAAACACTTCACAGTACTGAAATTTCAATTGGTCCATCAGTCTCAGCAGTCACAGAAATTCCTTCCAGGATTCTGGTGTTCCATAGGAAAACAGCTTCTCTTCAGAAATTTCATTCCCAGGTCTAAGGCAAAGAGTACCATGTAGCTGCTGGTAGGCTAGAAGTTTTTAAAGGCCTCGAATGTGTGCCTATATCTTTAATTCCAGCACTATGAAGGAAGAGGGGTCCCTTGAGTTTGAGGCTCACTTAGTCTACCTAGTGAGTTCCAAGAAAAAAAACTTTCCAGAGAAACCAGGATGAGAGTGGATGTTATAAAATGGAGGCCAGGGCACAAAGTAGTTAATCCATTTGGCCCAACAATACGGCATTCAGGTGTCTCTTTTCAATTTCACTCACATAGCTGCTTGTAGCATCTAGGTCTTAGAAGAGATACTACAAAGCAAGGGACCAGCACTCTTCTGCTTTGGGGACCAACAGGCTTTCTCTGAACTGCTGCTTTGGGATCATCTGACCAGTTTCTATCCCCTATTGTACAACTCTCTGGAAGTGTTTCACACCACAGGTAGGTAGGTTACACATTCACTTTTCACTACCTGTCAATAGCTTATTCTTTTCAATCAAGGCATGCAAGTTCTTCATTTCTTTATAAATACACTATTCCATTACAAATGAACAAATGAAATGAATCATAAGTAAATTTGACTGTCAGACTTGAAAATTACATTTTAAAATAAATTATGCATGTGTAGATATGTTTTAACATAAAATTGAAAAAGGCAAAGCTATTTGAGATGAAAACTGTCCATTAGAATAAAACAGTATGATTAACTTTATAACAATATACAAACAAAAGGCTGAGTTCCAACAGAGAGAGGTCTGATACAGGAAATGGCAAAATAAGATTGTATTTTAAAAGTATTTTCACAAACTTTTATATGTAAACATATTTACCATGGCATGACTCTACATAACATATTATGGAGAGTATTATATCTACAAGACATCATATATTATGTATAATGTGTTTAATGTGTGTATGAGAGTCCATCCATAACATATGGATGTTTCAATATATAATATTTCAATATATAATATAGAAATCTATATGATTTAGTAATATATTTTAAACAATTTTAATAAAGAATAGAAAGAAATAAGCCTTGCAAAACAAAAAATATATAAAGATACAATTGATTTTTTCCATCTCTTTACTTTTGCACACATGTCTTTAAGAAACTCCTTAGCCTGATGAGCATCTCCTTTGAAAACATATTGCAGAAATGTCCATTCCTTACTGTTGATTTCCTTTTTTGGTTTTTAATTGGTTTATCACACTTTCCAAAAATCATTAAACCACACAGCAGTAAAGGATTATGTCCACTATCTTCAATTTTGGCTATGCAGAATGAACAAGCCTAACCTGAAAATCTTAAACTCAAAATGCTCCAAATTGCTGAAAATTTTAGACATCAATAGTTAACAGTTTCCTACACTTTCCAGCTTCCTGTGCAGCCTACAAAAGTTATTTCTGCCCACTTCCACCCCCTTAACAGACCACAGCTCCTCTTTCCCTTAAGGCATTTTGAACAGCAACATGCTTGAGCAGCAACATCTCCCCTTACTGTGAATAAACATGGTCATACCTAAGGTAAGGGAAGTCTCTGCCTTCTCTCTCCCTACAGATGCTTTAAAAAATAATCTAATTTATGGTATCAAAACCCAGGATAGAAAAATCTGAGCCAAGTAGCAGTTCAAGCCCACCCCTGAACCAACACCCTCCCCTAGTTCTCAAATGCTCCCAATTTCTCACAGGAAGTTTTCCCTTTTACTCTGTCTCTGTCCTTTCTCTCTCACCTTACTGCTCTGACACAATCTGCCCTAGGTGGGATGCCATGCTATGTCCAATTAAAACACATACACATAGTAGCAAAATTCCAGGACAAGCTAATCTATGTAATCTATGGACCTAACCCCGAGGCACCTTACTTGGGGTTCGTTGCTCACTGGAGCTTTCCTAAAGTCCCTCTCCGTAAAAGGCACAGGCCTTGAGACCACTTATTCAGCAGAGAGCTCGAAAGCCTTTTACTGGCCCTGAAGCTACTTAACCTTGGCTTGTATAGGTTGTGGACAACCTTTTCTTATGTTCCAGGTGCATTTGGTTATTTTCATACACAGAGGATGCTCCATGCAATTGGACATTGAGCCCTGTCTGTACATTGGCCTTGGGCTCAGCTATGGTTTCCATTTTTTCTACACAGAAAGACACACTTTTGGCTTCTTTGAAGGCTAACTTAAGGGAGCTCCAATTAGGACAACTGAAACTGGTGTCTCTCTTTTGCCTCTCAATGCAAAATTGGCTTCAATATACATTAAACTAATGACTACAGCTGGCCCAGATTTGGAACTTTTGAGTTCTAATACCTAAATCCATTTTGGCAACTGCCTTAAGACTTTGGTTCGAGGCCCATTCTCAAATAAAACTCCAAGCTCACTTAAATCTTTCTCAAGGCTCTGGCTTGCAATCACACCCCAATGCCAGAATGAAGTTTCTGCTGGGCCTCCAAACTTGTATCTGAGATAGCATAGAACAATTTTTGCCTCATGTTTTTGGCCTACTTGTGTGTCTGCCTCTCCAAGTCTGGAAAATACTGCTTCTATCTTTAACACCTAAGAAGTAAAAGCATTGCAGATTGTCTGCTCTCATTTTCAGACATACACAAACTGGTTGTGGATAAGTAGATCACTGGGTTCAATCTTGCAGAGGTTCAAATGCTCTTTGGGGTATGGATGATATTGAAAAATAGTTTTGGGGATGGAGGTTATGGCTCAGAGGTTAAGAGCACTGGCTGGTCTTTCAGAGGTCCTGAGTTCAATTCCCAGCAACCACATGGTGGCTTACAACCATCTATAATGAGATCTGGTGCCCTCTTGTGGCATGCATGCAGACAGAGCACTCATACGAAGACACAAACAAAACTAGTTTCATCTTGTTCTACTCTATTGATAAAGGAGACTGTAGAAATGGAATTTGGCTTCTTCAGACCCAGGCATGTTTGTTTGAAAGGTTCCTTCACAGCCTCTGTCCTGGGTCAGGCCAGGCACCTGACTCTGTTGTATGGAGAAGAAGAGCAACACAGAAAAGCCAGGGGGAAAGACACTTCGTGCTTGAGAACAAGTAATAAGTAACAAGTAACAAGTAAACTATTTCTCATAGAGGTTGCAAATAGCAACTCTGAATTCTCCCCCTTTTATTATCTGTAAAGCTTTTGCTGAAAGTTTAGCTTTCTGTATTTTAAGATCTGTAAGTTTATGGAATGGGATTTAGAAAGAATCTACAGATTTTCTATAATATACCTTGCATATAACTAGGATTCAACTTTTATTTAAGAAGGGAGGATGGGCTTGATGAGCTCATATTGGTGGACTGTAGCTTGCTGCCATCTTGGGTAATTACCTAGGAACCACATGGCTTGCTGCCATCGGGACTTAGGTTCCCCTTGGAATAAAAACAGTCATGTGGCTTGCTACCATTTTGGCAGCCATGTGACTCAGCCTTCATCTTTTCCAAGGTTACAAAAGCCATGTGACATCACCACCATCTTGGTTAAGATGAGCACATGTTATAAATGAATGAAGACAGTTCCCAGAGAACAACTAGACTGAGCACCCTGCCTGTTAGTTTATCTCCCTTTTATTGGACTAAGGAAGCAACACCAGGCTTCCAAGATCACTTGTTTGGAAACTGAGTCATAAGAAAAAAGTCTGGCATTTTGTAAGAGTAAATTATAAAAGGATCAGAAAAATAAGGTTTCAAGTCTCATTGTGGACTTTATATACAGTTTAAAGATTATTTTGATACTAAAGGATCTTTAATTCAAGAGCTATAATTTTTAAGTCTCAAACTGAAAAGAGATAAAATTATAAAATCCTAATCTTATAAGAGTTATTTACTAATTGTGGACTGTTAAAGGTAATAAACACAAGTTAATGGTTGGTCATGCTAAGTACACATGTAATTTATTTACAAAGACAAGCTTGGTAGGAGATAACAACTTTTATCTCTTTGTTCCAACATATAGCCTTTTGTTATCTCTTATTATATAGTATTCTGTATATGTTATTGAAATTAAGCCCAAACCAATTAAGTTAAAACTAATTTAAATTAAACTTAAAGTTTGTTTAATGAACAATTGGTTATAAAAGATTGAATACTTGAGCAAAATGTGTTAAATTTACAATACATTTGCTTGACAGGAAATCCTCAGGCTCAATCAGTTTGTTTGTATGGAGCACAAGTTCCATCCCATCAGAGTAACTTGCATGCTAGCCTCGTTATAGGACATGGATGCATGAGAAGTTAAGACTTGCCAGAACTCTGTTGCTTCTGCCTCTGGCTTAATAGGCTTAACAAACAAACGAACAACCCCCCAAACCTGCTTTTTATATAAAAACAAATTACTCATGACAATGGGATTGATTCTCTTGCTCAGTAGATCTCAGAGTCTACACCTGCATCTTACATTTCTTAAACAACAGAAAGGCAAATAGCAATTAATGCCCCTTAAATATCTCCAGAACTGGCATATGAGGCTGCTCTGAACAGGAAACCTTGTACCTTTGCTACTACCAAACTGACATGGGACCTGCATGCTAATTCAACTGGTCATGCCCTTTACCCTGGCATTCAGTTCTTTCTCTTAGTAAAAGTTAATTTTAGGGTCTATACCCTAACCACTTATACTGTCTTATTAAAGGAGGATGCCAGATACTCTGCCATCAAACTTGCAGCTGTGGGCACTTATTCAGAATATCCACATGGTATCTTTGACAGTTGGTTTTGTACCTACAGAGTCAAAGGATGATGCTACTAAACGATATCCTGATTCAGGAAGGCCATTGGAGATGACCACTCAGACACAGTTTATAGTCAAGTGAAAGTCTTTATTCCAGCTGGCTGATACTATACTCAGGTATATGTGATCTAAGGCTACCACCAAGCATGGACATATTTGACATCAAAAAACATATTCTGGCATTTTGTTCAGTAGCTGTAAAAGGTGCTTCTGAGAAGAAGGCAGTTTACCAGAAGTAAAGACAAATTAGCTAGGGCATCTTGACCTTGTGTCCCTAAAATAGAATTTGCTAATTTTCTATGGACTTCTCCATCAAGAGGATCAAATTCTACTTAAACCTGAAAAGGCCTCAGTGAGAATATAACATGAGGGAATCTCCATACTGTTTCTAACCCTCTCAGATTATTCAGGAGGAGCTGACTTACATGAAGGCGATTCTCTCCGACAAGCACTCACATGTGGTGCTTTGAGACTACTGTCTACTCTCTACCCAGACAGATAGGACAGATAACTCCAGTGCCAGTGCCTGTGCTCTTAACTTTAAACCTACAAAGAGTACAAGGGCTTCGGCAGTGATGCTCGGGTTGTTTGCTAAGAAACTGCAAAAGCCAAAAGCTCATTTAATTTGGTTACCTTACTTTACAAATTAATGCTGTAAACATCTAACATATTTTAAAATAGACATGTTACGAAATATGCTTGCTGCTGACAGTATTTCATGGCTTCGAGATTCTTCCATGAACAAAAGGAGTAAAGAGTTGGCTTTAGCCAACTCTTGTTAATCCAGTCCTTGTTTCATATAAGTTATTTATTTATTTATTACAGATTTGACGTGACTTTCACCTGTTGGAGTGAAAATGTACAATTTTTCCCCAAAAGGTTCTATTAATAGGGTTAATTTTATAAACCTTTGTAAAGTGAAACATTTATGCCCAACATGGCAGTCACTAACTTGTATAGTAACTTCAGATGGTCTAGAGCAGCGATTCTCAACCTGTGAATCTCAGGTCAATAATTCTTTCAGATCAGTTTCCCAAGACCATTGGAAAGCACAGATATTATGATTCCTAACAGTAGCAAAATTACAGTTATAGAGTTGACATTAGTTTTAGGATCTGAAGTCATCACAATATGAGGAACTGTGTTAAATGATCATATAGCCTTAGTATGGTTGAGAATCACTATTTAGAGTGTTCTAGAAAAGTGACTGCTTAGGAGAAAGCAAAATAGTTACTGTCTCTGTGAGTATATGTTTTAAATTAGAAATTGGAAATCATTTGTTTTGGAAAATACAAGTTAAAATTAAATTGTCTCTTGCAATATAGGAATACAAATTTGATGTTAACAAAAATACATGTTGTCATATTTTCAAATACTAGATATAATCATATAAGGTAATATTCTAAATTTAAAAAAATTTGTCTTATCAAATGCTTCTAACCAAAAATTTTATTTTACTTAAGATACTGTGTTTTTGTTCATTAAATAATAGCTGGTGTTGTTAATACTTAAAACAAATATTCAAAGTCTGTCATATGAGAAAACAAGAAATATCAGACACTTTCTGTTCACAGTTTTTCCTTAGATGCCGACTTTAGATGTTGACTTCTTTTACAAAGCTTGAAGCTTCTTGTTCCTTATGTGGGAGTGTGCTGTAAACAAACGGCCAGTTCTAGTTACCTTATCTGTGTACCACCATCAATTGTATTTAACTTTAAATTAACTATATAATTAACACAGATAATCATATTAATATTCGGAACAGTAGCAAAATTACAGTTATGAAGTGGCAATGAAGATACTTTAATGGGTCACCAAAATGTGAGAACTGTATTAAAGGGTTGCAGTATTAAGACAGTTGAGAACCACTGCACTAACTAACCTCGACTTGTTGGAAGGCCTTGCTGCTTAAGGTTGCAATCCAGCATGTCTGGGATAGCTCTCTAAGTTCAGCGCAGAATGGAAGACTCCCTTTCCCCAGCAGGGGCTTCCTACTCTGCCTGACCTCATTTGGCATCTGCTACTTACCAAGTGTGGCAGCTGATACAGTTCCCTTGCAAATGCTCTCCCCTGCCACCCATATGATTATTAGGTATTGTGCTCCCATCTGTATGGTGCTCCCATCTGTATGGTGGGATGTACTGCCAAATGCAAATGAAGCACACTATGAGCACCTATTAGGTGATGCCCCAGCTGATGTCCCAGTCCTATATATGCCCCTCACACTGGAATAAAGATGGGCATTTCACTAAAACTGACTCCGACAGGTTATTTCTCTAGTACTCACAGTTGGCCAAGCCCTGCTTGCAACCTCTGACCCCTTTGTTCTTGTAGCTTGATGGCCAACAGACTATGAAAAAAGGTGAGACCCACATCTTCTTGCTACTCTAGACATTGTTTTTGTGACTAAGCTGGACTGAAGCCTCCTTGGCACCAATTACCCTCTCTTGTCTTACAATTTAAGATAGCTTAACATCTTTCAGAACCAGCTTAACTCCTTGGTTACTGCAGCACTCCAAGGTTATAAAGGACAAGACATGATGACTTGAATGGATTTGTATCCTCCACAAACAGCCTGCTTTCAAGCCAACAAATCCTGTCTGGTTGGTAATGGGTCCTAGAGACAGAAACAAACAAAAACCCAAACTAATAAAAAAAGTCAACCACAGGCATCCTCCTGTGTCCAGCTGGTCTTCCCTTTCCCTCCCTCTCTGGCTCCTCACTTTGGTCACTTCCTTCCTCCTTGTTACCCTCATACTTAGGTTTTACCCTGTCTTGTAAATGCTTCATTTACTAAACTTCATCCTACACCCAAACAAAACACTCCTCACTAGCTTTCCCAATAGCTTTATCTTTACAACAGCTCCATTTGTTCCTGCAAAAAGACCTCCTAGATACTGTGGAGAAACTGTCTAAAGGGGACCCTCATCGGTTTTACCCAGGGCCAGATACAATTCTTCACATTAGTTCTCTATTTTTTCCTCTTTCTCTTCCTGGATGCTTTGTAGTTCCCAGCTACTTCTGCTCCCTTGATGTAATAGTCCTGGCATTGGGACCAGTCATTGTTACGTCACCCTGAATGTAAGGAGGTTTTTCCTCCCGCCGCTGGTCTTGTCCTGCCGCTGCGCCAGCCCCAATTAACACACAGAGACTCTGTATTTGATATAATTCTATTGGCCAGGTACTAGTTTCTTGTTGGCTAGCTCTGTCGTAATTATTTTAACTGATTTCTATTAATCTAAGTACTTTCACGTGATCTTATCTTATCGGGGAATGGGCCGGCATTGTGCTCTCTCTAGACTCTCCATCTTGACTCCTCCTTATTACTTCCTCTTTCCTCTTTGACTCCTAGTCCATCCTCTCTTGCTTTCCTATTGGCCAACAGTGCTTTATTCATTAACCAGTATGAGAAACATATATACAGAATGACATCTCCGATCACTGAATTATCTTTATGACCATTTTCTCCCACCCCCTAACCCTCAACTTTCCTGGGAAATCTCTCAGTTCTACTCAGTAACCAAATCATCTGCTTACAGTCCACTAATGATGATTTTTAAATCATTATTTTCAATTCCTCTTCAGGAATATAGGACAGCAATAACCTGATGTATTGTACCTGATCAAGTTAAGACTCTTCCCCTGCTACAAGACCAGAGGGCTCCTTCTGCAATGGACCCAGAAGTACCCCTTCTGACAAAGAACTTCCTTAGTGAAAAATAACACCGGTGCCCTGATTTTTTTTTTTTTTTTCATGTCCTCTCAGAGTTAGGAATGGTAGTTTCCTACTGAAGACTGTACTTCCCAGCTTCCCTTATAGACTATGGAAGTCATTTCTGAATCCTATCCTCCCCTTTAGCCCCCTTTAGGCATTTTGATTATCCTCTTATGAGGGTGACAAGATGTTTGTTTCTTCACTGGGAATAAACATGGTCCTGCCTTAGGGCAGCAAAGACTTTTTCTTTCTACCGTCTCTCTCTGTCTACAGTAGCTTTATAAAAACAAATAATCTAACAATAATGGTATCAAAAATGGAAACTTCTAAATGTGGCATGCACACACAAAATGTAAAGGCATTAAAAACACCACATAAAGAAACTTTTCAGTACTGTCCACTCAAAGTTTAAGTGACTTTCTTTCAGGAGCATCAGTGAAAACATTTTGTGTAACTTAAAAACCCTTTTGTCTGACTTAGAATAATGTAATGCCTGTAGACAGGCCCTTGGCACCTGGCAGCTCAGATGGAGCTAGGCCCCAGGGCAAGTGTTAATGAACCAGCTACAAAGCAGTTAGAGACAAGCCCCAAATAGCCTTGATATGCTAAAGAGCTAACCCCAAGGTGGCAGATAGTTAGTGAACCACAGCTAAGCTGTGAGCTCTGGCAGGAAAGCTGCTGCCCAATGAAATGATACAAAAATTGGAACTTAGGAAGTAGCGGCTAGTATCGCACTGCTATAGTCTTGAGACATGGCTTCTGAGACTGCAGGTTTTGAGATGGGCCCCTCTGTGTGGTCCTGGCCTCAGTTACTGTGGAACTTGTGGCACCTTTACTGAGTTTACATACAGCCCACTCTCAACACTAGCTGATGGTTGAAGCTCTCAGGAACTTTCTGGACCTCCAGCAGTGCCTTTCTACCTCACTTCTGAAAGCTGAAGAACTTCACAGCGGTTGTTGTGTCCAGCTGGCAAAGCTCCAGAAGTGAGCTCCTGGAGAAGATTCCCCAACTGAATGCTGCAGCAATGTTTTCTGCTTGACTAACTGGTCCCCATTTGATGAGATGTCTGTTTAACTTTTACATTAGCATGATATTATAAGGAATAATTTCATGAATAAATCAAGCACATGTAAAAGATACATCTCATGTAGACACCGTAATTGCTGAGTGCCTCTCTTTCCTACTCATACTTGGGGTTCATCATGGTATAGAGAAGTGTTCCTTTGCTTCTGTACTAAGGGCCTAGTTGGCAGGTGGTGAAACTTCTTGAGGGACAGGGGTAGGAATTACGCCATTGTCCTTAACAGAGATTGTAAGGCCTTGGTTTTTACATCTCTCTCTGATTTCTGGATGATGAAATGAGTGGTTTTGCTCCCCCACATGTCTTCAGAATGGTGGGTTGTCTCTTCAGAGGAATAAACTACTTTATTCTTGAATTTCTGAAACCTTAGCAAAAAAAAAAAAAAAAAAAAAAAAAAGGCTTTCTCCATACCAACTATTTCAGGTGTCTTATTATAGTGCCATGAAATGAAATGAACACAAGATCCATCCACAACTTCAATATGTGTATGAAAATGTTCCAAAATGCAAAAGTAAGTAAACTCTGAATCACTTTTGGCCACAAACATTTAGAATGAGAGATGTGCAAACCTATTTTACCTACCAAGGGGTACAAGGATCAATGGGTTATTTAATAAATACTTACTAATGAGTAGATACAGAGTAACCTGCGAACCCCCACATTTCTTTAAACACTTGATCCTTATTCACTGCATTGGAGCCATGTGGATTCAAACTGGGTCCATGTTCCTCGTGTGTCAGGGGACATCACAGCAGCAGTGATGAAATGCCCCTAGAGTTGCTGTGATTCATGCTGTGATGTTCTACCCAGGACCTTCATTGGAAATGAAGGGTTTACTTCATGGGAGAGACAGACAGGTTTGGTACTGGGCCAAACTCTTCTGCTTAGTTGAGGTAATGTCTAAAGGTGACTGGTAAATGCTATATCATAGAAATTGCAAAAGTAAACTGCCCCGCACCTAGCAATTCCTGGGTGAGGTGGGAACACTGCCCCTGAGGTCACAGAGTGTAGACCTGTCTTGCTCCCATAGGTGAAACACTCAGAGAGCAGACCCCACACCTCTCCTGGGTGATACAATGGAGCCAGCCCACTTGGTGGAGGTGTGGGTGAGTCAGCCCTGAAGTTGTAAGCCTGGGAGAGCTGCCCTTGGTACTCATCTGTCATGCAGTGGTATGGGTGGGGATGAGATGCCCCTCTTATCTCCTGCCCCTTACTCCCTGCAACAGATGAATGAGATGATTTTCCCCGTTGCCATCTGCAGCATTCAGGAAAGCAGGCCCTGCTCCTCACCTAGGCAGCACAGCTGAGCTGGCCTTGTCGGAGGTACGGATGACCCATCCCTGATGTGGTGAGCAAGAGAGAGTTGTCGCCATTGCTCATCTGACATGTGGTAGCATGGGCAGAGGAGAAATGCCCCCTCCCCTCAACTCCTCATTGCCTGAGACAGATAGGGGAGCTGGCCCTGGGGTCATAAGAGTGGGAGAGCTGCCCCTGCCCTTCACCAGGTGCAATGCTTGGGAGAGTGGCTCCTGAACCTCACCTGGGCAACACAGTAGAGCTGTCTGTGATTGTGCAGGCGAGGGAGAGCCAAACCTAAAGGTGTGAAAGCAGGAGAACTGGCCCCAATCCTTGATCATAGCTGCAAGGGCAAGTTACCTGAGGCACTGCAGAGGAGCTGTCCCTGGTGCTGAAGACAGGGGAAGCTGGTGGGCTGACAACCCTGAAGCTGCCCAGGCCCAGAACCAGGGTTTTGACTTAGCCCACCCCAACATCCACTTCATCTACGATCTGCTGGAGCCTGTGAAGGGACTTGACCCACAGATACAAAGCTGTAGGATCTCTACAACATGGGACAACAACAGGATATCCAGGAAGGCTCCAAGCAAGGACTCAGTATCGGTAGGGTACTAGAAACCAAAGGCCTCGAACCACACCAATGATTTTTGCAATGAACACTTGCAAGTAAAGATATGTGAGCAAAAGAGTTTACTCATTGTGTCACATGGCAGCGTCCATGATGAGATTTTTATTTTTTATTTACTTGTTTATTTATTTTGGGTGGGGAGTTACAGGGGCGGAGGACAGATGTGAAGGGAGGGGGAAATGAATGGAATCAAAATGCATGATATGAGTGACACATTTAATAAATAGAGAAAAAAAGAAAACTGAGCATGAAGGAAAAGAGAAATATTGTTACTGATTTCAAACTCTGAAACCAGAAACATAGCTTCATGAAAGTGTTTGCAACTAACAGGGCAACATATGAAAGAACATGAAGGCTTTCTAAAAGTCCTCCTGACAGATTCACCACTTTTAGTATGGTTATGGTCTAAATCAAATACTGTTTGTAAATATGTTGTCAGGACAATAGATCCTAGAAGCAAGATTTAACCGAGATCTAAATTTACTTACCACAAACCTAAAGCAAATGCTGCCGGGAAGAACACAGGGCTGCCATATCCCAGCTGGGACCATTTCATCATCAACAGCCTGACCACTTTGGGAGTTTTCTGTCCATTTCATGGAAAGTTGAAATGATTTCATAGTAAATGAGTTAGCTGTGTTAGCAATGGTAATAATATAAAAATCATACAAATACACAGCTTGGGATGAGCAGTTTCATTTAATTTCACACACAGTGGTGATTTTAAGATGCTTGCCATCATAAGTAGCTACGCAATTTCCTCTCCAGATTTACTGTTTGTTGCAGTACTTGTTCTGTGGTGCTGATGTTCCAACCCAGAGTCTTGTCCGGACTAAGCAGGCTCTGGAGCTGGAGCTGCCTCCCTAACCCTCGCTGAAACTCTAAGCAAGACTGATGTGAGTGAAATGTGGATAAATGCCACCAATGGAATGTGGTGATTCAAACACATTGATTGCAAGAAAAAAAAATATGAAATTTTGAAGGAATCCAGGACATCTGCTTATAAGGCTTGATAAGAAGGAGTGATTTGACTTAGTTACATTTGATAAGGACAGACTTTATAACCATGTGCAGCATAACTATAATTTTAGTGTGTATGATTAGGGGTGCAATGCTATAAATCTGCTTTTAAAATAGTTCATCCTGAGGGAAAATAAATTAAAAAAATTTTTGTAAAAAATCTCTAAAATTTTATCTGAGTATTGGTCACCTTCATGATTGTTTTATTCCTCCTTTTCTGGTATGATTCTAAGGTCTGGGTGTACAAAAGCAATGGAAAGCATGTTGCCCCTAAGTGCACCATGAACAGCGGGACCTTCAGAATCAAATGCTAGTACCCTCTGGCTAGTACCCTCCTTTATTGCTAAAGTGGTTGAGTCAGAGGAGCTCTGCTTTGAGACTACATTTTGTGTATCATTCATGGTAAACTGCTTGATTACCTTCATGGATGATAACCATGGCCATGCGGGATGCACCTTGACCACATTATCTCTGACATTATCTCTATACTCTTCTTTATGTTGTGAGGCAGCCATACTGGCTTCCTTGGATGCTCTCACTTTTGGGAAGGCTACTTCTTTTGCCAGGATCATCCTTCTCCAGGTACCAGTGGGCTTTCTCTTTCGTTCTTTCTTTATTGCTACCTTCTGAAACTTTATATATATATATATATATATGTGTGTGTGTGTGTGTGTGTGTGTGTGTGTGTGTGTGTGTGTGTGTATTACTATGCTGCCACATGCTACAAATGAGAGAGTTCATTTTCATTCCATGTTCTGGGAGGATAGGCTTTGTATTTGTTCATTTTTATTTGAAGTAATTGAGACTTGCTTTAGGTACAAGGTATGGCCTATTTTATTAGATGTTCAACATGAACTTGAAAAGTGAAGTCCTCTAAAAATAACAACTGGGCCAAATTGATGGTTAGTATTGTTCAATTTCTAGATCCTTACTGATTTTGCAAGTCTAGAGAAGTGTATTAGAGTCTATAATATAAAAATATAAATTTATCTCTACCTCTTTTTGGAGGCTTTTTATTAGATACAGGTGCCGGAACCCTAAGATGGCTCTGGTTTTATCCTCTGCACTGTGTGCCTGTGTATGTAGAGAGCTTCCTTGGTGGAGCTAGGAGGTCAGCCTGGTTCTTAGGAAGGGCCAGGATCAGAGCTAATGAGATTTAAAGTATAAGAGAGAACCTGTGTGAAGGGATTGTCTGCTCTTGGCTTTGAAAAATGGAGGCATTGTTTAATATATGATACAAGAAGTGGCCTCCAGCTAACAGTCATCAAAGCAAATGAAGGCCTTGGTCTTACAGATAGATTTAAAAACTTACAAAACTGTGGTTTTGGAGGAGACTCTGAGCTCTAGACAGTCACATAACTCACCCGACAGCAGGCCCGGGCCCTGTAAATGAGGAGAGATTGTGTGCTCTGATTCTTGCCCTTTAGAATGCTGTGTTTTAGAACGCCATTAAGCATATGGTTATTTGTTATGCAGCAATAGAAAACTGATTCAGTGGATGAACATTTGTGAGTCTCAGCCCTCAAAAATACCTGAATGTTTGGAAGAGGAAGAAGACAAGATCTGCATTATTGCTAATATTTGATCTGCATAGTCTAATGTGAATAGAGTCATTCCCTTTTCTTTCACAAACTTTATCATAGAATATCTCATCCTTCTATTAAAACTCAGGGTATTTATATTTGAATTAGTTTCATCAAAGACAGAATGAGGCTGTGTTACCTGACCTGACATTTTGTGATTTACCTGACCTGACATTTTGTGCATTCTAATTGCAGAAGACCTTTGTCTTCATGATGACCTCTGACTGGCTTAAGTGCCATCTCACTGACCAGCTACATTGTCTACTATCCCCTCGCTTCCCATTTCTTATGAGGTTTATGATATTATGTCCTCTCTATTGGCTTTTAGTTAGAACTCTTTTATCTTATTTGGGTCTGTCCGTCTTTACATTTAGGTGACATTGCTTTATTCCTTGTGAAATATAAGAGCCTCAGAAATATACCCTTCTTCTGCTCCATGTCCTGAGTGTGCGTAATCACCACCACCCATTTTACTTGTATTTATATTATAGACTAGATAACATATTATTATTATATTTGCATTAAGCAATTGCATATTAAAGTGATTTAAATAGTAAAAACCTGAGGATATATATTTGTTTATGTTACCTTTCTCATGGTTTTCATTTCTGTAAACATATTCGTTTATTTGTTTTACCCTCTGATAATTCCTCCTTCCTGAAGAATTTTCCATTTTCTCACTCTTTGAAGTGTGTGTGTGTGTGTGTGTGTGTGTGTGTGTGTGTGTGTTTTGTCTGAGTGAAGAGTACAAGGTCTATGGATTTGTTTCCTTTCCTCTCAGTTCTGTAGAGATGCTATTCACAGCTTTCCAGCCTTCACTGTTGGTGACATAAATAATCTTCCAACGCCCCCATCATTCCTCTGTGTAAAATGTCTCTTTTCTTCTCAGATGCTTTTAAATGTTCTTTGTTCTCACTAGTTTAAAGTGGTTTGATCATAATGGTGTGTTTTTAAAACTGTGATCTTTGTGTTTAAAATTTCCATTAAATTTGGGGGATAAAGAATCATTGTTTCTTCAGATAAATTTCTTCCTAACCCTTTGAAAATTCCAGTTATATTTAACTTTGCTTGAAATTATCTCACAGCTGTTGATTTCTCCATTTTTATTTTACCGTGTTTCAAATTGGATAATTCCTATCAATCTGCTGATTTTTTTTCTTTGCAATTGCCTCATCAAACACCTACCCAATATATTTTTCATCTCAAACAGTGCTTAATTTAAGATGTCTTTATGTCTTCTGTGTCTATACTTACGTTTAATCTTACCTTTAACTTCTTGACCATATAGAATATACCGTAAAATGTTTAATACCTGGGTCTAATGCTGCAAGCAAGAAGGTAGGTATGTGTAGCTGGGATAACAAAAGTTTTACTTTATTTTACTGAGTGTCATCACACACAAAGTTCATACTTCTAGTTCCTAGCTGTGGTCCTAAACTTATCTCCTCAAGATGGCTTACCGGTACGACTTAGCCTAGCTGATGTCTATAGTGGTCCAGTCTGTATCTTAGTACAGTCTCTAATGGTAGTTAGTCTCCAATCTTGGAGGAGACTCTCCAGCCACAGGGGACCTCAGGCTGATCAAGGTGAAGGCTCTCTAATGTCCGGCAGTCCTGAAGAGTCAAAGAGTGATGTGTCACTTTTGGTCTTTGCTTACATACTGCCATGTGGACACCACAGAGTTCTCTGCTTACACAGTCCTGTGTCTGATTATCTTAAGTAAATGATGTCATTAGGTTTTGGTTATCAGGTGCAGCCTTGGGTGTAATGGGGTTTCTGACTAAGTTATTTCTTTATGTCTAAAAGATGCTCAAGATATCGAATGAATATCTGCCCCCCCTTTTTTTTTTGGCCTGTTAGGAACATAAAATAATTAAAAAATTATTTTGTGTAACTTAGAAACCGTTTTATGTAACTTGGAATAGTATGATGTCTGAGTGAGTCACCAGGTAATTCTGACATGAACTAGGTCTCAGAAATAATCCCAACTCAGATAGGAGCCTAGCCCAGGACAGACTGTGATATGCAAATGAACTATCCCCCCCCCCCCCGTGGTGGTATTGGTATGCTAGTAGAACTACCCCAAGCTGTGAACACATGAGCCCTGACATTATAAAACTACTGTCTGAAGAAATGATACAACAATTAGAGCTTTGGAAATGGACCTCAGGGTTTCACTTCTGTGCTCATTTGCTCTTTTCTTTTTGATTTTTCCAGAGAGAGTTTCTGTGTGTGGCCCTGGCTGTAGTAGAACTTACTCTGTAGACCAGGCTGGCCTTGAACTCTGATGCCTTGTGACACACTTGGTTCTTCTCTGTGCTGCAGACCTAGGCCACGCTCCCTGAGCTGATGAATCTGTCCCTCATCTTTTGGGTGTGCTTTTCTCTGACTTCAGTGGTTATTCTCATGTGTGCCTTCTCTTCAGTGCTCAAAGAACGCTTGCAGATGGTGCTATGAAGGTTTCCAGAGCCTTCTCTTCACACGGGTCTTTTTCCCCCTTGAACTTTGAATTTCCCACATTGTGAAGCACATTCTCCCAACTCAGATTTTGCCTGTTCCTCCCGTACCCTGGCTTGGATACTTTCTCGGCAATGACCTGGGCAACCGTAATGCTCATCATTTCATTTGTTTTCTGAATCATGAATAGCTGTCCAGGAATCCAGTGTTTCATATACTTTTCTGGATTTTTTTCCCCAGGGGGTGGAAATAGAATCTCACAGTGATTCCAATCTTGTCTCAAACTGAAGATTCCCTTGCCTTCTCAGCCTCACAAATGCATTCCTGGCTTTTTATTACAACGAAGAGGCATAGAAAAGTAGTTTCTGATATATCATCTGCCCAGTTGGAAGACTGCTAATTTGGTTTCCTTTGGCATTTACATTTGTTTAGAGATCTAGGAATGATGATATGCTTACCCTTTTAGATTTGTGAGATTTTCCAGGTTATTCTCGAAATATCCACGTTATTCTTGATTCATTCCTGTAGGTTTCTTAGTTACCAGTCACTTGTAGAGATTAAATTACAAGAAGAATCTTAATGTAAAACCAGTCCTTATAGAAGCTACAAGAACCACAGGCAAGACAGGAGAATATGAACCTTTGTTCATGTAGAAGTTGGTGATCTTCAACTTTTTATCCATTGAGGGTACTCTTAGAATCACTATATAGATGATGTAATTCTAAAATGGAGTTTTACAATTCTATTTCCAAATTAATGACATTAAACAAAGTTGAAGGACCTTCTGTGAAATGTCCAGCTGTCCCTATAACAGGAGGTGAAAAAGTTTTGGTCCTTTCTGAGGATCTTTCTGTAACATAGCAAAATAAAAGTGAATTATTTATGCAGGTTGATATAATAACAATTTTGTTATACCAGCACATCCTTGTGATAACCCATGGAGATAAGGCAGTAAGTAAAACAATAGTAAATCACATTAGCTAAAAATGAAGGAGGGAAGAGTAACTTCTTATTAATTAATTAATTATTGATTAATTAGGTTTGTTGAGACAGGGGTTCTCTGTGTAGCTTTGGCCTCTGCCTTCTAGTGCTGGGATTAAAGACATGCACTACCACTGCCCAACTCTTTTTTAATTTTTTAAGATATGGTTTCTTTATACATGTCTAGCTGGCCTGAAACCTTCTAAACAGCCCAGTCTGGCCTCAAACTCATATCCACTTTTTAAAGATTTAGTATTTTTATGAAAACTTTAAGTTTTTAATTTAAGATTTGTATATACTCTTGAGATTTTTTACTTTTGAAAGTTCTGAGATGAAGAACTCTTTGAACTGATAGTAATAAATTACTCATAAGAAACAACCATGTATGATTTTATTTTTCTTTTTATCTCTTTTTATCTGAGTAGTAACTTTTGTGTAATAATGATTTTGTTATAATTAGTAGGTAAAGTTCACAGGAAACTACAAATAGAATTATAGACCCAGAACATGTAAGTATGTATTATGCATGCATTTTGTAAAGTATTTCATGGTAAATGTTTCAAATATATATTTTTAATCAATGAATGTCTTATTTTTGTTTTATCTGCATCTTTAAAAATACGTAATGGTTGCTTGAAAATTTTTAAGACATTTTATTTTAAAAAGAAATTATGTAGTTCATATTTAAACCAAATTGAACATTTTGAAAAATTATACTTTTATAAGACTAAAATATGTGCTTAAGTGTTGCCTTAGGTGTTTGCCCAGTTGATCATTTTTGTTAAGAGGTATGGGTCACTCATATACTTTATTTATTTAGGTTTTTTGAGACAGAGTTTCTCTGAATGAAACTCTCTTGGTAGACCAGACTGGCCTTGAACTCAGAGATCAGCCTGTCTTTGCCTTCCTACACTGGTATTTAAAGTGTGTACCACCATTGTCCAGCTCTAGTTACTCTTTAACAATTAAATATAAATTATGTTCTGTTAGATTTCAATACTGAAAAATGAATGTCATCTTGCTACTCTATTATTTTGTTATCTTCAAACATAATCTAAATTAAGATTATTTTAATAGCTGCTTTTATGTAGATATCCTTGTACTTTTTGTAACAGCATTCAGAGCTTCCACATTAGACACTAGAGAATGAATGGCTATTATACTGAGAAATACCTTATGGCTGAGGCACCATTTTCTCTTTTTTAATATATTGAAAAATTGAAAAAAATCAGCCTTATATTTATTTTCTTAAAATTTATCATTTTAAGGACCATGCAATTTTGTTTCTAAGCAATAGATGGCACTGTCATATTTTAAATTCACTTTACAGTTTTTTTTTTTTTAAATTTTCTTCTATAAAAACAAAACAACAACAACAACAACAAACCCATAATGACTACCTTATCCCCAGGAATACAATTACTTTAAATTCAGGAATTAGAGCTTTACTAACATTTAGTCTTAATGAAAAATGTTTACAGAATCTTTAATAAAATGCTATTTTAAAAATAGAAATAATATGTAACAGTGCTGATTCATTGATTTTTAAAAGCATTCAGGTCAGAACAAATGAAATCAAGCACACAATTCAAATGATCTACACCAATGGCACTTGAGTTTTTACCTAGACAATTGCCTCAGAGCACCAAGGGAGACATGGATGTTGAGAAGCAAGCATATCCAAATGACTTTAGAACCAAATAGTCTCCAGGAAGCCATCAAGTAGCAGTTACATGTAATTTGTAACACAATATTGAAATGGTCAGCTATCCTTCAAGAACTACAGTATAAGGTAGACCACTCTGTGGGTTGGGCAATGTATTGAGAAGGAAGGTCAAACAGTAGCCATGTTCTCTAGGAATGAAAGTTCTCTCAGTGGATGTGCAAGGCCTAACCAGTTTTGTGAAGGTGGACCTTGTCAGGGTGTGGCTTCATCAGCAAGAGTGTTTGAAATCAGCAACTTTCCTTTAATGACTGCTGCATGTTTGCTCATTCTACCCAGTGGGCAAACGTAGAGCTGGTTATCTCTTTCCCGTGTTTTCAGGACTGTAACCACTTACAGCACTCCCCAGACACACCATTCAGTTTTTATAACTGACTTATTTTCTAAATCCAACATTCTGAAAACTTAGCCAAAAATGTTTTTAATATATCATTATCTCTTTTATGTTATTTGTGTCCTGTTTGTCTTAGAACAAAGATTTCTTTTTCTCCAATGTTTTCTTTATTGTTCAAAAGTAACATTACCTATCTATGATCTGATAATTTAGCACGTTATTAATAAATAATCATTTTCTGTCACCTTTTTCTTTTAAATAGTTATTCTGTTTAGAGAAATAGGCTTTGAATAAATAACTACATTATTTCAGAGGCTTAAGGGAAAGGTTTATAGTCATAAGGGATTATATTAACAAATATGAAAAATATACAATAAATGACCAATGATGCACCCAAAGCTCTGGAGAAACTTGAAGCCAAACCAAACACAGTAAATGGCTAGAAATAATAAAGATTAGGGAAAAGACTAATGAAATTGAGATTAGAGGAACAATACACAAAATTAACCAAAGAGTTGGTTCATTGGAAAAGCTCCTAAGATAGACAAACCTTAGCTAATTTGACAACAAGAAAGAGGGGAAAAGATAAAGATTAATAAAATTAAAACCCAAGAGGATATAATTACAATTAAATAAAAAAAAATTGAGCACATCATTAGTAGTTACTATGAAAACTTACCTTCTGGAATGTAGGATAACCCAAAAGAAATAGAATAATTCTAAGGCATATCACCCACTAAAATAAGTCAAGACATACATAACACACACACACACACACACACACACACACATACACACACACACACACACACACACACACACAAAATCACACTGCAAGCAATGGGATTGAAACTGTTATTAAAAACCTCCCTTCAATGCAGAGTTCAGGACCAGATGGATTCATTGCTAAAGTCCATCAGACTTTCAAGAAAGACTTCATACCAACTCTTTATGACTTGTTCCATAAATTATAAAGTAAATACACACCACCAAGTTTATTCTATGAAGTCAGAATCAGCTTTATACTCAAAGTAGGTAAAGGCTCTATAAAATTAACTACCGATATAAATGAAAAATCTTTAACAAAATACTAGCATACTGAATTTATGAACACATTAAGATTATACATTATATCCAAGAGGGCTTCATCCCAGAATGGCAAGTTTGGTCCAACATACATATATCAGTAAATGAAATGTACCATATAAACACAATCAAAGGGAAAACTACATAATTAATTCAATTGATGCTGAAATGGCACTTGATAAGCTTCTACATGCTTTCATGCTTTCAAAATAAAAATATGTGGACTTTTGGAATAGTTGATACCTAAAAGTAATAAAGGTGCGTATGTTTCTCTCTCTCTCTCTCTCTCTCTCTCTCTCTCTCTCTCTCTCTCTCTCTCTCTCTGTGTGTGTGTGTGTGTGTGTGTGTGTGTGTGTGTATAAAATAAACTTGTGGACAGTGGCATACTAATTGTCAAGAAACTGGTATCATTTCCTCTACAATATGGAATGAGTCTACGATAGCCATTCTCCCCTCTTATTTGATATAGTCCTAGAAGTATTACCTATAGCAATTAGACAAGAGAATGACATAAAATGTATAACAGTAAGAAGGGAAAAAGTAAGTAACTCTAATTTGCAGACAACATGGTTATTTAATTAAATGACCCAAATGGATGTACTAGAAAATTTTTGGACCTTGCAAACACAATGAAGTTGCCAGCTACAAAATCAACAACAACAACAACATCAACAGCAGCCTTTAGTTATACTAATAGTCTACTGAGAAATTTCTCTCTGATGAAGAAATTAGGAAAAAAACATTTTTTTAAAAAAAATAACTCTCCCTAAGCTTAAATATTTAGAAGTATATATAACCAAAGAAATAAAGAATCTCTACATGAAAACTTCAAGATGTTAACAAAGGAAATCAAAAAGATATCAGGTGAAGGAAAAATACACTGTGTTCCTAGATAGAAAGAATTGATATTGTAAAGGTATCTCTGCTGCCAAAATTACATAAAAATTAATGTAATATCTACCAAAATTGCCATGTTGTATTCCTATTCCACAGATTTAGAAAAAGCAAAAATTCATTTGAAATCACAAACGCTCATAAATAGCCAATGCAATCTGAAGGGGCACGAACAGTTCTAGAGGTTTTATAATATCCAACCTCATATTATACTGTAGAGCCACAGTGGTAAAGACAGCCTGGTAACAGGCATAAAAATAGACAGGTAGACCAATGGAATAGAATAGAGTAGCCAGAAAAAAAGGCAACACAATACTCAACTAAATTTGACAAAGGAGGTTAAAACACACTTTGAGAAAAAAGAAGAAGAAAAAGAAATAGCCTATTTAGTGAATGGTGCCAGTAAAACTGGATTTTTCCTGTAGATTTTTTTCTTAAATAATAAAGCTTATACAAAGTGTTTCCAAATAGATCAAAGATCTCAACATAAACCCAGCCACACTTAACCTCTTAGAAGAGAAAGTGGGAGGTACCCTTGAATGAAATGGTACAGGAGACCCCTTTATGAACATAACACTAGTAGCACAGACACCGAGATAGCCAATTAATAAATGGGACCTGCTGAAACTGAGAAGCTGCTGTAGGCAAAGAACACAGTCAACAAGACAAAATGGCAGCCCACAGAATGGGAAAAGATCTTCACCAACCCCACATCTGACAGAGGGCTGATTTCCAAAATATACAAAGAATTCAAGAAGCTATTTACCAAAACACCAAATAATCCAATTAAAAAGTGGGGTATAGAACTAAATAGAGAATTCTCAATGGAGGAATTTAAATGGCTGAAAAACACTTAAGAAAGTGCTCAACATCATTAGCCATCAGGGAAATGCAAATCAAAGCAACTCTGAGATACCATCTTATTCCTGTCAGAATGGCTAAAATCGACACCACCGATGACAGTTTATTCTGGAGAGGGTATGGAGAAAGGGGAACAATCATCCACTGCTGGTGGGAGTGCAAACTTGTACAGCCACTTTGGAAATCAGTATGGCAGTTCCTCTGGACATTGGGAATTAGTCTACCTCAAGACCCAGTAATTCCACTCTTAGGCATATACCCAAAAGATGCATATTCATACAACAAGGACATCTGTTCAACTATGTTCATAGCAGCATTATTTGTAATAGCCAGAAATAGCAGCATTATTTGTAATAGCCAGAACCTAGAAGCAACCTAAATGCACCTCAACTGAAGAATGGATAGAGAAGATGTGGCATATTTACACAATGGAATACTACTCAGCAGAAAACAAAACAAAACAATGGAATCTTGAAATTCACAGGCAAATGATGGAACTAGAAGAAACCATTCTGAGTGAGGTAACCAGTCATGAAAAGAGGTAGGTGGTATGTACTAACTCATATGAATTTTAGACATAGAGAGCAAAGGATTACCAGCCTTCAATTCACACTGCCAGGAAAGCTAGGAAATAAGGACTACCCTAAGAGAGACATACATGGTTCCCTGGAGAAGGGGAAAGGGACAAGATCTCCCAAGCCAATTGGGAGCATGGAGGGAGGGGAGAGGGAGTTAGGAGAAAGAGAACGGGAGAAAAGGAGGGAAGAGGTAGACATGAGGGAACAGGAAGATTGAGACAGGGAAAGAATAGAGATACCATAATAGAGGGAGCCATTATAGACTTAAGGAGAAATCTGGCACTAGGGAAATGCCCAGAAATCTACAATGATGAACCCAACTAACAATCTAAACAATAGTGGAGAGGCTACCTTAAATGGCCTTCTCTGGTAATGAGATCAATGATTACCTTATATGCTATCTAGAGCCTTCATCCAGTAGCTGATGGAAGCAGAAGCAGATATCAGCAGCTAAACCATTAGCTGAACTCCTGGAATCAAGTTACAGAGAGAGAGAGAGAGAGAGAGAGAGAGGAGTGATAAGCAAAGGGGTCAAGACCAGGTTGGAGAAACCCACAGAATCAGCTGAACTGAACAAGGGGGAACTTATGAACCTCAGGCTGATAGCTGGGAAACCATCATAGAACCATCCAAGACCCCCTGAATTTAGGTGTTAGTTAGGAGGACTGGGCAGTCTATTGGGCTTCTGATAATGGATCAGTATTTATCCCTAGTATAGAAATGGACTTTGTGGTCCATCCCACATGGAGGGATACTTTCTCAACCTAGACACATGGGGAAGGACCTAGGCCCTGCCCCAAATGATATGACAAACTTTGAAGACTCCCCATGGAAAGCCTTTCCCTCCCTGGGGAGCAGAAAGGGATGGGCTGGGGATTTGTGGGGGTGATAGGGGAAGGTGGGAGGGTGAGGGAACTGGGACTGACATGTAAAACAACCTTGCTTCAAATTCAAATATCAATTTAAATAAAAGTCAAAATAAAATAAAATAAATTTTATACTAATTAAATCTTAGCATTTGAACTTGTTTTTAAACTATGGTAGTTTGAATTATTGACAAAAGTTTGAAACTTAACTGCTTTTCTGAATTGTGCTTTTAGGTGAATATTTTCCAAATACACACCTTATGGCATTGTGTGAACCATGGAACAGATATAATCTTGTTTGTTTGTATGTTTGTTTGCTTTTTCAAGGCAGTGATTCTCTGTTTAACAGCCCTAGCTGTCCTGGAACTCACTCCGTATACAAGACTGGCTTTGAACTCACAGAAATTCATCTGCATCTGCCTCCAGAATACTGGAATTAAAAGTATATCATCATGGCAAAGCTCAGAATATAAACATAACCTATGGTCACTTTAAAGCCCTGCTATATTTTATCATGATAAACACTATAATTTATCATGTTTTCCTTGAGTTGGTTTGTATCTGGTAATAATGACTGACTGATTCTGTTAGTGAATTATAAATGAAAATTTCAAGTACTTCACTCAAAAACACCCACCCACACACACACACACACACACACACACACACACATATCTGTTAGGTCTTGGATTTATCTATTGCTGATCATTGTGAAACAAAATGAAATTGTAATTAAGTCAAATTACAGATCTACTAAAAATCTGTCAAATTAGTCAACAGTGTGTTTGTGCCAACTGGGAAGCAAATACCTTTTGTACTCCAGCTGCTATGCAAACCCTGCAACAAATTTTAAAATAAATACTTCAAAATGTGTGATTTATGTTGTGAGAATAATATATACCTTTCAAGCACTCAGTTGCCATAACAACTGCACAGAATTTAGTTCAATCATTCATTTGTTTTTTGACTGTCAAGCCAAAAATGAGAGGGGAGGAAAGAAAGGTGGTGGGAAGCAGAAGAGAGGAAGGGAAAGAGGAGGAGAGGTAGAGTAATAACAGCGTTCTCACTTCTGCACTAATACAGGCATAGGCTTCAGTGATGCTCTAAAATACAGAGCCCACATAACTGAGAAGGGCACATTTTCTGGGATCTTTCGCTGGTCTGTGTAACAGCAGCTTCTGGAACCTTCTTTAAAAGACTAGTTTTGACATCCTTGTCTTCCTCATCTATTCTCCTTTCCATTGCCTGAAACGTGGATGCACTAGGAAAAGCTATTACCAACATTTTGGATCTGCACAACACAGAAAAACTGTTGAAGATTCTGGCGCAGTGAGTTAGATGTAGGTTGAGCCTTGATCACTCTCTGGAACAGCATCTTCATCCAGCACTTGACTGACTGGGAACTTTTACACTACAGATTATTTCCATTTTATGTAAGCCATTATTAACTTACATTTTCCCTAATGTTTGTTCTTTAAATCATCCCTTCTGAAAAGAAGAAATGTAAAACATGCTAGCATTAGGTATGCTTTTTTCCTGCCTCCTGTTAAGCAGTAGAGCTGTCACCCTTGCTACCTCTATATCTTCTTGCTAGACTGCCTTGTCAATAGGAGGCCTACAACTACTGTATACTTCAGGCCCGGTCTGCCTGACCCGAGGAAGAATGTTAGTCCACACCGACACTTAAAATATTTGTTGTGAGGTGCAGGATAGTTATATTATTTGTTTATGGTGATGCCATGTCATTTTAAGATAAATTTGAAAGCCCTAGAGCTTTGCCCAGTCAGCAATATGGTTTTCCTTTTCAGTTTTAAGCAAAGTGGTTAAGATAGTTAAATAACACTCTTGATGTTTCCTGTCAGCCTACATTTGCTGTGTGTCCCATAGTAAACATTCTTCACAATGTCCTCGAAATAACTACATAGCCAATGTACAAACTCACTAGAGGAGTAGAAAGTATGAATTTATTAATTGGGGTGGCTCTGTTTTAATTACACATGACGAGAAATTATGAAACAAAACTGTATTAAATTGGGCTAAAGTACTTTTTAAATTTAAATTTGAAACCAGGTTGTTTTACATGTTAATCCCAGTGCTCAAGACAAATTTAAAAAACAAAGTTTATTTAAAAAAAATCAAGCTTGTAGAAATCACAGAGTGTGTGATTCCCAATAACAGTAATTTCTGGGAATTATTAGATACCAAGAGAAGTATCTTGATACATGCTGAGCACATTCTACTTCATTCTAAAATATTATCTTGTGTGCTTTCCATCTTCAACTAGCTTGTAAATTCCTTAAAGGCAAAAGCATTTTGGGTTCATTTTTGTAATGCTTCCCAAATATTCTCCATGAAGCCGTTTTTTTTTTTTTTTTTTTTTTTTTTTTGTAGAAAGTGTTATAATCTGTTTGCAATCCTGACTCTAAGGAGACAACTGCCTTCTAGGTCTGTTGTTTCCCTGTGTCTGGAAGACCACACTGCTGCTAGTCTAGAGCACCTTCTCAAGGTATCCTGGAAGACTTTATTAGGAGATAATATTTCACTCCACAGCAACCTAAAGGTTCAATCAGCTGTAGAAGACAGGCATAATGTCTCATCATAGTGTAAAAAGTAGGAATGTATCTCTCTAGCATAGCGGCCAGGTTCCCTATGCTCAGGGTTCCTCTCCTATTAGAAAAATACCACAGATGAGGAGTGTTACCTAGTCCTCTCTATGTTGCCTGGAGAGAGATGCAAAGTGGAAGCTTGGAAAAACTGCAAATACTTTCCTCACTGATGTCCATGTGCACGTGTCAGATTTCTATCATTGTGAAAGAACTCAAAAATACTGGAAAACTCAACCCTAGGGAGGAGTAGTTCCAGAGGCTTCAGTTCATGTTCAACTGTTCTGTCGCCTTTGGGCCTGAGGTGTGCTAGGCTGTCATGGGTGGGGGTGGTGGAGACACAGGTTAGAGAGTGCTGCTTACTTTATGGTGGCCAGAAAGCAGAGAAAAAGGCTGGAGCCCCTTCAGGCATTCTCCAAAGAATCCAATGAGGCTCTGCTTCCTGTAGCTCTCTCTTCCCGTGGTGCCTTCCGATGGGAACTTTTTACACCTGGGATTTAGGATTCAATTTAATCTATGTGTCTCTTTTTCATCTCTTTCCCAGATATTGCTTGTCTCGCTAGCATCCTTGAAGCTGGCATGCAAATGCATCAACAAGAATGAAGAATAGAAGTGAGACCTTCAGAGTTCTTGACTCAGCATGCTGGAAAGCAGGGAAATCTGGTAATGGGAAAACTCAGGAGTGTGTTTTGTAGTACTGGCCTCAGAAAGAGCTGAGTCCACACATTCAAAGCAGCAAGGTCTTCATAATGCTGGAAAGAGGGCAACTTCACAACACCACTCTGAGGAACTCTGAGCATTGATTAACTCCCACTACCTCATCTGCATAATTTAACAACTGAACAAAAGTGACCCCCAAAGTTGTTTGTTTCTAATCCCTGAGACCTGTGAATATACCACCCCAATCTGGCCAAAGATACTCCACTGATTTGAGATTTTGAGGTGCATCAATCATCTATATCCACATTGTTTATCTGGTGGCATGGCTCTGGTACTGTAGAATCCCTACCCCCACCCCCTCTTGTAGAGAAAAACAAGAAAGGAAGCAGAACAACCAGTTTTGAAGAGAGAGAGAGAGGATGCAACAAGCCAAGGATTGTGGATGGTCTTTAGAATTGGAAAAGGCATAGATCCATATTACAGAGACTACATAAAGAAACAGCCCAGCCATGTGTTTAACTTGTGACAGTAGGACCTGTATCAGATTTCTAAATGATAAAACTTTAGTAAAACAAATTTGTATTATTTTATGCCATTATTCTTGTGTTAATTTTTCAGCAATATTAAACTAGTGCAATAGCCTTATGTGGGTGTAAGTGGATAGGAAAATGGAAGCCATATATCACTCTTGGCAGTCAGGAGAGTGGCCATCCTTATTGGTGACTACTAATACAGGACACTGGGTCATAGTATCTATTTCTTTCTGGAGTGTTGGTATGTTTAAAAACATGCCAAGTGTGGTAGGTTGAATATAATTGTCCCCCATAAGCTCATGGGTTTTGGCACTATTAGCAGGTGTGGCATTTTTGGAGAGGGTATAAACTTGTAAGAAGTATGTTACTGTGGGTGTGGGCATTGAGATTTCCTATGCTCAGGATACCTCCCTATGTCTCAGTTAATGTCCTGATGCCTTCTGATCAAGTTGTAGTAAGCACTATGTCTGTCAGTAAACCATCAAGCTGCCCACCATGGTGATAAGGTATGTAGGCGACCGCTTCAATGAAATGTTTTCCTTATAGCAATTGCCTTGGTCATGAGCCTCTTCACAGCAATAGAAACCATAACTAAGACACCAAGCAATATTGTCGTGGTTTTATTTATGTTGCCATGATATAACACTAAATGAAAGCAACTTAAGGGAGGGAATGGTTTATTTGGCTTACAGTAACAGCTGTAAGTAACACTGAGGGCAGTCAAGGAGGCACTTAAGCAAAAACCATGGACCATGTTGCTTGCTGGCTTGCACATAGGGTCATGATTGTTAGCCTTCTCATTGAGCTCAGGATAACCTGCCTAGGGATGGTGCTGCCCACAGTGGGCTGGGCCCTCTAATATCAATCACAGGAATCCACAGCAGACATGCCCATAGGCCATTCTGATTTAAGCAATTCCTCTCAATTGAAATTCCCCTCTCAGGAAACACTAGATAGTGTCAGGATGAGAGTCAAAGCTATATAAGACAAATGCATTTGTAATATGCACACTTTTAATTTTTATGTTGTCAGTCAAATAAGTTTATAATGAAGAAATGCACAGTGAGCATGCTGAACTGACTGCATGAGGTATAAAGTCCTGTCAGCATTTTAGCTTTCTGAGCCCTCATTTAGTTACCCAACGTGTAAATAAATAATGATACTGTTCATGGTGGTGATGGTAATGATAGTGTTAAATGGAATAGTATTTATTCAAAGTTCAGAATATGATTTTATTTGGAAATTTAGGGTTTTTTTTCATATTATCAAGTTATACTCTTCAGGTAGCTGTGAAGACTGGATAAGAAAAAGGTTAGGGAAATTTTGACATACATGAAAAGAAAACAGCAAAGTAAAGACAGAGGCAAAAATTGCAATAATGCAGGGAAATACAGGAAATATTGATGGCAGCAGAAGTTAGCCCAAGCCATCTTCTTTATGGGAGCACACCCAGCTGAAAACACATACTGGATGTGTAGTTTCTTTTTCATGGTCTTTAACAGTCAATTAAGTTTCAGAGTGTGATTTTCTTCAGTGTTGACCTATCTTTGCCTCTTATGAATGGGCACTATATGGAAAGAAACAAGAAAGCCAATGAACCGAACAAAAATATGGTCATTTTGTATAAAAAATATTCAGTTTCAGTTTCAAGTCCAGTATGGTTTTATAATAATTCATGAGAAAATTACTTTGCCACATTAAGAGACAAAACAGGCCATCTAACAAAAAGACCCAGACACAGCTTATATCCCCAAGGTTGGTGGGCATTCTTAAAACATCCAATAGGAAGGCCCAAACACACCTTATTTTCTCAGACTGGCAGTCATCAATTACTCATCTATAAAAAACACAGTTTAAGTCCTCCGAATGGGTGGGAATCTGTAACTCAGCCTACTCTTACCAAAATAAAGTTTATAAAGTACACAGATTCCCTCTTCTCACCTCCAAAGACCTTGGTGTTTCTCCCCCCCCCCCCCGCCCAATCATCTGAAACAGCAGATGCATAGATGGTAGTGAGAGCTTCTTCCACTCCACATTCTTTTCTGTTTTCTTCTTAGGAAACTGGCCTATTTAAGTAGTACATTTTAGGTACCTTATTAGCTGTTTGAACATATATGTTCTGCACATTCTGGAGCATGCTATATGACAGCCATGTTTTCACTTTCACATGAGTGGCTCAATTAAATATGCAGCAAGGAAAAGGGAAAGGAAGCAAGTAGCAAATAGACAGAAGACAGACTGACAGCAAAGCATTATTGCGGTTAAGGACGATCTCACTACAAAGCATCTCTAAGTCAGCCCTACCATAACTTAACTGGAAGAGCAAAAGAACATTAGCATCATCTGTTTGGGGCTTACTGCCATTCAGCAGAAATCAACTGGGAAAGGCATACAGCTGGAGATCCTAACAGACTATCCCCAGTTGAGCAGTGTGTCCCCTTGGGGGAGGTTTCCAAGTAAAGTAACAGACAGCAGCAGATAGAGAGTAGAGATATCATTAAGTCATTGATGGCAGAAACTGAAGGCAGTCAGTTGAGGGTGCTGTTTGAAAGTGTTCAGGATGGTTCAGGTCCTTTTGTTCTCTGCATGGATGAATTTCTGGTTTCCCATTTCCACTGTAGGCATTTTTTAGCATGTGATAAATAACAGTAGAACCACTGTCTTATATTTACCTGTTACACACACATGTACATATGTATATATGTGTACAGACATACAAGCACATACACATATTTAAACAACATGAGGTGATGATGCTTCTCTCAGGATTCATAGACTATCTGACAAAAACTCCAATGCCAAACAAGAGAAACCTCCTTTCAAGTCACTGGTCTATGTAATCCATGAGAATGCATGAATAGTACAGCCCATTGCCATTGTCCTTAGTTATCTTACAGAGGTTGACGTTGTCTCCTTCTGAAGATACCACTCACTTTGGACATAGGACTAAGGTTTCAGTGGAACTGATCTAAAAATCTCTTCCCTGAATATTAGTTTCCATGGTACTGGAAGGGGATATACAAACATTAAGGCAGAAAACAATCAATACTACTACCCAGCTGTGACACTTATGAAACACACAAATAACCAGCATGGTAAGATATCCTTATAGGTGTAATAGGGTTGCTTGCATTTCGATGGTGACCAATATCTGTCTAATTGCACTCAAGTTCAATTTAACAGAAGGGGAGCCATGCCTGGTAGCGAACCTAGCCAACCATGCATTGCTAGTGAGCATGGGCTTTAGAGGAGGGCCTATTCTGGTCACTTTTGTAAACCAGTATAATTCTGTCTGCATTCTCAGTACTTATCCTCATGCCCACAGTAAGTGCAACTTTCTCTCCTTATCAAAGAAACTTCTTTTTACAACTGATGGAGACTATTATAGAAACCCACAACTGTTCAAAATGCAAACAAACTAACTACTGATCATGGGGTTCTCAGCCCCAACTGATCCATCTATAACACAACTCCTGTACCCAAGATGGAAGGAACTCATAGAATAAGGGACAGAAGGATTACAAAGGCCAAAGGACCAAAAAGTCTGCTGTAAGTCATATTTCCTAGAAATGACAGGGAAGTTTCACCAAGAGCTGCCTCAACAACATGGCTGCCTAAACAAGACAAACAATTTCAACAACAGTTCTCATTCTAGTATAGACAGGGGGAATTCCACAAGGCCTCACCCGTAAATGAAGAGTCACAGGCAATTGATTACTTCTGAAAGAGGGAGAATTAGCCTTTCCCAGGGATGAACCCCCTGATTAATTATCCAATATGGAGTGATCAGCCCTAAAGATATGAGCATATAAGCAACACTAATTGGACTCTGTATCTATATGCTGATTTATTTATCTGTCCATGTAACAGCAATGGTTAAAGGAGAGGAAGCTGTCAGTTTTGGAGGTGAAGAAACAAGGGAAAATTATGTAATTATATTTTAATTAAAATTGGATAGGCATGTCTTATGTTTAGATGTTTTCAGGAACACAGCATTTTCATATCACAGTTGCTTGTTAAAGAGTTGAGGGACAGCCTGCTCCAGGACAGCTGTACTGAGCACCAGGCACTGGATCATTCAGAGAGCTCAGTGTTGCAGCTCTCAGGTCCAGTCCTTCAGTCAGCAGCCTCAGCATCACCTAAGGAATGAGCAGCAAGTGCAGATCCTCAGGACACCTTCAAGTCCTACTAGGATACACTCATTCAGTAAACCCAAGAATAACACAAACAAGACACTTAGAATTATTTAGATGAAAAAGCCATCTAATATTGATGAATACTTTTCACACCTTTAAGTGTTTCTTCTTATAGAAACCCGATCTGTACTGTTAAAAGCAAATTTTGTAAACTGTGTTCTACATTTAGAGAAATACTCAGAATGAGCTCACATTCTTCAAGTATGTCTTTCCATCTCCTTTTCCAAGGGGCTCTAGTATCCTCCTGGCTGTAGCAGGACTCTTTCCCCTGGAGACCTTAGCCTCCTCTTTTCCATTTGAATATGTTTATACCCCAGTCCTCACTGACAGCTTAAGCTGCCTGGAGTCTGCATCATGACCTTTGAATTCTGTAATCTCTATTACATTTTCATAAAGATGAAGTCTCCATAAGTAATGCAATAGAACATCATCTTTTCTAGTGTCCATAGTTTGCAAGTGGTTTAGCTACCAAAGGTTCATGTTGGAAACTTGCTTCCAAGAGTGGTAAAGTTTGGAAATGGTGTAACCCTTAAGAGGTAGGCCTGGTACAAGCAATTTAGTCTTTAGAAAAAAAAAACCTCAGATGAAATCATGCCTGGTCTCTAGCTTCCTGCCTCTACATGCCTGTTCTCTCTCTTATTATCCAAAATGGTAGCACTAGTTATGTTGTGACTTAGATTAGGTAGTCCTCACTGACGCTTCACAGATCCTCATATTTTCTTGATTCTCAAGAGTTGAGCCTCAAATAGACTTCTTTGTGTTATAAAATACCTTGTTCCATGTATTTCAACACAGGAATAGAAAATACTAATATCAATAGAAAATACTAAGCAACAGAAAAGTACTAAGTATCACTTCAGAAGGCTTTCTTCAACACACTCATGGGAAATTGCCATTCTCCTCCTTCCAGGTACTCTTTCATATATGTACTCCTCTTATTTTCATAGATAATAACCCAATGACGGGAAGGCAATAGATAAATATGTAGATATATTGATAATGATAGATGATGGGAGATAGATAGATATTTAGTTGACTTTTCTTCTAGTATCAGGAGACATCACTGTCTACATCTATAAACTATCTATATATCCCTATACTTTATGATTTATAAGATTATCACAAAATATTATGGAGACTATGGATATCATATTAAGGCTATCCTGTTCTAGAATATTATTTTAAGATGTGTTACATTTGTTTATGCTGTGGAACATTTGTTTTAATCATGCAAAGATACGTTTGTATTATTTTATGTTGCATTTGTTTAACTGTGAAGCTGTGTTACTTTGTCTGTCTAAAACACCTGATTGGTCTAATAAAGATCTGACCAGCCAATAGCAAGGCAGGAGAAAGGGTAGGAGGAGGCAGACAGAAAGAATATATGGAAGAAGAAAAAGAGGGATCTGGAAGCAAGCAAGATCAAGAAGACAGAGAAGGAGATAGGACTCCAGGGACCAGTCACCCAGCTACACAGCAAACCACAGAGAAAGAAGTAAAGAAAGAAATAGAAAAATAGAAAAAGGTAAAAGCCCAGAGGCAAAAGGTAGACAGGATAAATTAAGTAAAGAAAATCTGGCAAGAAACAAGCCAAGATAATTCAGGGAATTAATGAGTAAGAATAAACCTTCCTGTGAGTGATTTATTTGGAAACTACTTGGTGGATCCCCCTCAAAGAGCCAAAAGAGTCAACGAGTAAAGAGTAAAAAACATCCAACAACACCATCCTGAGAAACCAGAAACATATTTAAAAGGACACAATGAAAGGTTAGTTCATTTTAAGACTACTAACAGATTTTCAAAATACAAAACTGTTAACTCTTTTTAGCCCATATTGTCAATAGCATGCTTAATTAAAATGAGTTCATATCTCATTTCTAATAGCAGAATTTGTCTCATTTATTCTTTACTTTTAATAAAATCATTACTTTAAACATTACTAACTACATTTTAGGGTCACCTTGTTGGAGATATTTCACACACACACACACACACACACACACAGAGACACACATAGACACATACACACACAGACAAACACACTCCAGAGCATGTGCACGCTGTTTCCACATCATTTATTTCATTATAGGCGACAAACACACAAGGTTCTACAATTTTTATAAATAGGATAATACTCAATATATTAACTGCACATCCAGCAATAGCTGGACTCACTTTGCCTTTATCAAGTATAGATCTTTAGCAAACAATGTGTGAGTACTAGTTAGTGGGTACTACTCAGCACTTTACCAAACTTGGGGGCAGATATGATCTCCCATTTGAACACCTCACATGTTTCCAAGAGAGCAATCAGCAAGCCATTCAGATTTCCTTTCCCTATTCTCATTTACAAGATGTTCTTAAATCAAATCAATAATCTCAATCACAGTTCTCAAGTTCAATTTTTCCTTATCTGCCTGTTCTCTTCCACATTCATTACCTCTCTCTGAATGCATAAAATATCCTAGTCACTTTTTCTAATTTTCATACCGCGAAACACATAGAGTATAAATTAGATTGTACTCTGTGGGGGAAAAACCACAGAGTTGCTTCTCTTTAATCCCCATTCACATCTCTAGGATAAGCACACATCCCAGCCTTCAAATGCTTACTTAGTACAGGTGTTTACTTTATAATATGTTTAATTATTAGCAGTATTTCCTTTCATAAATGTTCTTTCTTAATAATAAACAAACATGCTCACATTTTTATTTACTTCATTATTCAGTTTGAATAAAATATTTTTCTCTACAAAAGTCTTCATTCTTGCTATTGGAAGAGGTAAGGTTCTTGTATAACTGAATGCATCAAAATGATGGATTATGGATTAACACAGCCAATGCTTTTTAAAATTTCTATACATTTTACATTCCAACTACAGTTTCCCATTCCTCTTCTCCTCTCTCTTCCTCTCTACTTCTCCCAAACCACCTCCCGTTCACTCCTCAGAAAGGTTAAGGCCTCCTATGGGTGTCAACAAAGCCTTGCACATTCAGTTGAGGTAGGACCAAGTCCCTTCTACCTCCATCAAGGCTGAGTAAATCATCCCACAATATGGAATGGACCCTAAAAGCCAGCTCATAAACCATGGATAGATTCTAGTTCTACTACTGGGGGCCCCATTAACAGACCAGGCTGCACAACTCTTACCTAGCTTGGTCCCATGCAGGCTCCCCAGCTCTTGGCCTAGAGTCTCTGAGCTCTCACAGGTTTGAGTCAGCTTTTTCTGTGGGTTTCCCTGTCATGATCTTGACCCCTTCCCCATATAATGCTCCCTCTTCAACTGGACTCCCACAGCTCTACATGGTGCTTGGCTGTGGCTCTCTGCATCTTCTTCCAGTGGTGGCTCATCCTTGTAATTCCAGCACTCAGGGGGCAGAGGTAGGTAGATCTCTGTGGGTTTGAGGCCAGCCTGGTCTACAGAGTGAGTTCCAGGAGAGCCATGGATGCACAGAGAGACCCTGTCTCAAAAAACAAAACAAACAAACAAACCCAAAACAAAACAAAAGCATAGCAGCCAATGTTAATTGTGATGGCTGGCCATGAGTAGACCTTTGATGGTTGCATTTACGATGAAAGCTTTTGTTAGTAACCATTTTCTACGTGAATAATTCTTAGATTATTAAGTGCATCTAAGTCATTCTGATGTTCTTTTTAACATGTTCTCTTGTTCATTTATGAAACAACTAGTGACCATCTACTATCTATAACCTGAAGAAGTGTCACAGGGATGCTTAGAGGCAGAGAAACTAAGAAAACAGTGATGTAACAAAGTAAGGCCAAAACTCTCAAAAGGAGATGTTGAAACTAGATTTAAGGTATTATTAAGGTGTGATGAAGAAATGGGGATTGTATTATAAATAGTCAGTTGAGGATAGACATCCTGTTATAGTTGCTCTCTGCATTTTGACCATTTATAGTTTTCTACTCAGGTCTATTTCTTCAGCAAAATGAAGCTTCTTTGATGAGTTTGGGAATTAGTTACCTGTGGGCATAAGGAACAGAAAAAAAATGCAGTTAGGAATTGTATTAGTAAAGTCACAGTAGTAAATTCTCTAAGATCCATGCTCCCAATAGTCACAAATGCATGGCTATATATTTATGTACATATTTCACATACACAATGTAAGTGCACTGCCATGGTGAGCCCATCAGGTATATAATAGTCAAAGTTAGATAAATATAAAATAATACAATTTCTTAAGGCCTTTTCACATATCTTTAGTGTTATTCATTCCTCTTTACTACTTCTCTATCTGCATTGATTTCTCTTTCTTCTCCCTTCTTAAAGCTACTCCCAACAGTATTTTTTCCATTTCACCTATATCCTGATATTTGCTCTCCGGTACTCCTTACCACTGCTATTTTATTATGTTCCTAGTTCCTGTGATTACCCAGGTTACATGGTCATATACAAAAATTTGGTGCTAGTATCCAAAAAAGAGACTACATGTGGTGTTTATTTTCCTGGATCTAGTTTATCTTACTCAAAAGAGCATTTCCTAGTTCCATCAATTTTCCTGTAAATTTCACGATTTTATTTCTTTATAGCTTAAAAATATTCCATTATGTATGCACACCAGTTTTCATTACCCATTTATTTGTTGAAAGATATTCATGTTGTTTCTACTTCCTAGCTGTTGAGAATAGAGCAGTGCCGCACAGAGCTGAGCAAATGTCTTTGGAGTAAGGTGCTAAGTCCTTTGGGTGTATGTGTAGAAGTGATTAGCTAAGTCACATGGTAGATTACTTCAGCTTTTTGAGAATTCTCTGCACTACCACATAGGCATATGAAAAGAGAAACTTTTCCTAAGGCAAAACAAACAAACAAACAAAAAACTGCTTCAGTGGGCATGAACTTCCATCCCTAATTAAGAAGTTATATCTAATTGGCAACTGCTCACAGAGGAAGAATAGGTTTTCTCCACATGGTATATAAATCACACTTACGCTAGGCCTCACAGCTAGCAGTATGTGGCCAATAAAAAACAACTCAAAGTTAGTTTTGTAGATTTTCTTTTCTTGCCTACATATTGCTTGTTTGAATTTTTTAAAATTATGCTTGTCTTTTGCTTCTATATCATGCTTTCCTATATTGTGTCTTATGGTATGTGTGTGTGTGTGTGTGTGTGTGTGTGTGTGTGTGTGTGTGTGTGTGAGTGTTTTCTTGTGCTTTTTCTTCATTTTCTTTTTGGATATTTTGCTTTGTTTGTTTTAAATCTGCCTTTTTTTCCCCTAAAGAGTGAGAGAAAAAAGGCACAGAGTAGCGTGGATAGGGATGTGGGGAGCATATGGGAGGAGAGGAAGGAAGGGAAACTGTGATCAGAATATGTCATATGAAAAAATATATTTTCAGTTTTAAAAAGCAGAAAAGAAGATTGCTCCAGATACCCAAAGAAAATCAAGGTCAGTTAAGGTTCATGGAAAAGGAACAAAAAAGAACAAGTAAAAAAAAAAAAAAAAAAAAAAAAAAGGCTCATTTTTAAGTGGAGGAGGGGGAGTTATCAACCTGTGGAGGGCAGCAAAGGTAAAGAAAACTCCACACTCCCAGTTTTATTTGGGGGATATTTACGGTTTGTTGAGGCTATTTATCAAATGAGGACAAGAAGTGAGTTTTAGGGGAGCAATGACTAGAGAGATGAGGAGAAATCTGTAAAGAAGATGATGACACAAAAGAGATGTAAGAAAATAATCAGAGCAGAAACATGCTATAGAAATATGTGGTTGTAGAGTTCCCAGTCTCAGAGGTTTATCATGGAGATGGCGCATGTGAACTCAGCAATCTTAAAGCATGAGTGATGTGTAAATCTTCATTCAGTCATGCCCCACAGCTTTGAGGTCACTTCTTCAAGTGTCACATCGTAGGCTCGTCTCCACAAACTTCAAGTCAGCAGGACAGTGTCTGACTCAATGACCTACAGTTCACAAGTCAGTCATGAACCTTGGTGAGCATTCTCACTAGGGCTGGCTACATTTTGCGTATGTTCAGATCATCTGCCACAACTTTCTCACATCTTTAGGAGAGAATCTGGGTAGAAATTTTAATCCTGTGACAAATTTTAGTGGTTACATTGAGTATGGGAATTTCCAGTAGGAAAAGCAGGTGAAAATGTTCCCCTACCAACAGAACTGCATAATGGCAGTGCAGACAGTGTCCCATTCATTAGGCACATCGGAGAACAGGTTACACAGTGGTGGCCTTGACGTTCAAGAGCCTCCATGCTCGCAGCTGAGTTTCTTCCTGTGCTTCCATGGGCTGCTTAGTGGTTGTACCTCTGTGTGGGTTTGTAGATACGTTTTATAAACCCTCATCTTGTTCTTTGTTCTGTATCAGAAAGAAAAGGGGAAGGGTGAATAAAAGCAAAGTATGATACACATGTATGTGATGATAGTTTGTTTGTGATCTAACAAATAAGACTTGCCTGAGATCAGAGAAGCAGAGCAGCCAGCCACTAATTCTTACCTCTACCTAATCCTCAGACCGAATGGGTGATCTAGTCTCTAGGAATCCTCAGACTGAATTTGGTCTCTACCAAACCTCTGACTCAATGGGGGTGAGCTCCTGTCTCCCCCCACCTCATACCCCTCTCTCCACCCAGCCATATCACTTCCTGTCTCCACCTTCCTAGTGCTGGGATTAAAGGTGTGAGCCATCACTGTCTGGCCTCTGGCTAACTAGTGTGGCTGGCCCCACCCTCTGATCTTTAGGCAAGCTTTATTTATTAAAGCACAAACAAAATGCCACCACACATACACATGTGTGAAAGTGGCCCAGTGAAACCCATTACTTTATATGCTCAGTAAAAATTTAACAAACGGAGACACTGTATATAGTTCCTCTTCCTTGAGGAGCTTCACTGTTCCTTTATGTACCTTTGTGCTCTTAGTATGCGTCCCACATGCTCAGTGCCACAGGAGACTGCAGTAGGTAGAAGCTCCCTAGGTGTCCTTACTCACATCTGCAAACATAGAAAGCCCAGTCTTGCCCATATCTTTAACCCCAGGACAGTCCACTCTTACCCATATCATCAACCACAGGACAGCACAGTCCTGTCCACATTTTCAATAATATTGTTCTTCCAACTTTGGATCATAAAAAGTCTCAGTGTCTACATCACATTCTTTCTTCACTCAATCTTAATGACACACTAGGAATCCTAAAGAGTTTGAGGCTCAGTGACATCAACAGAAGACAGTAAGTCACAGTCTCTTCTTTGCAGCTTATTTCTGATTCTCTTTGAACAAATTCCAACTTAATAATTTCAACATTTTCCTCTGTGGATCTAAAGGAGTTAGGACTTAATGGCCATATTTTAAAATAAAAACTGGGGCAAGTTCCACAGCACTAATTATTGGCGAATCTCTTTGCAATGAGTGATTTCATCCTTTCTCCTTTAGTTCTGGATCTTTGAAAATAATTCTAGGCATTAGGCATCTCTGTACTCAATGGCCTGTCAAATAATTATAAACTACTATGTTCCCTATAACTTTTTATAGGCCTTCAGCACAAATGGGTAATCACAGTTGACCTCGAATTAATTTGTTTTGGAAAGTGGCATCAGCTGTTACTGAAATGGAGGTTTATAAAAGCAATTATAAGATTTATTTTGTGACTCATGTCCCTTGATATACAATTTTGAAGCTGTGATTGGCAATATGAAATTTAAGTAGTAATGACAAGTTGAGTAATATATTTGTAGATTACCAAAAGTATGGCATTTTTATTTTTTGTTAGTTGATAAACTAGTAAGCAATGGTCTAAATCTCAAAGGGAACATATCTTAGAAGGCCACATACAAAATAGATGTGGCTTTGGGGAGGAATGTGATTCCAGGAATGGCACATTTATGTTGGACTTATGAGACAACCAAAGGGGTCCTAAGAAGTTATAGATGGAATGATTTTTTTTTTTTTTTTTTTTTGGAGAATACCTTGTTTTAGATATCTGAGGAGTTCCTTTGTCATTCTTGTGAACATACTGTATGTACTGAGAAAGGTACTAAAATGGCCCAATGTTTTATTCAGACTCTACCTTTCAATCTAGATTATAAACCCTATACCTTTACATAAGTACTTCTAAATTCAACACTTTCTTTGCATAGAAATTGCCTGACACTTTGTCTTATGGGGATTCCTCACATTTCAAGTAAACACAGGGTGTTAATGTATATCAACTCTCCTCTTGCCCTTTTGAGACTTTTTAAGCATCTCTCAGACACTAAACGCTAATTTAGGTAGACATCATTGCAACATTTCAAATAATTTTAAATTGCAAAGATTTTATTTTTTCAAAGTTTCAAGTAATAAAGAACTGTTTGTTATTTTAGGGCCTGAGAAGATGACTCAGTTGATAAAGTGTCTAATCTGCTAGAATAGGGACCCTAGTTTGGGCCTTGTCACCCTTGTAAAAAGCTGGTTTCACAACCATCTGTATCTGTAATCCCAGGGGTTGGTGGTGTAGACAAGAAATCCCTGGAGCTGTTAGAAAACCAGTCCATCTGATTCAATGAATTTTATGTTCAGTGCAGTAATTCTGTCTCACAATGTCCATCTCCAGATGTGTGCAACTACTTACATGTGCACATGTGCCAGCATGTATATGTCCAATCAAAGAACCACCTACACCACACACATACACACATGAGCTTTAAGAAAACATTTTGTTTACGGGTGTGTGTGTTTGTGTGTGTACATGCATGTGTCGGGGCAGTTGTTTGTTGTTTTCTACTCTGTAAGTTTCTGGGAATGAATTCAGATCATTAAAGTAGATGGCAAGCACCTTTATCCACTGAGCTATCTGGCCAGCTCTAATAATTTGTTATTGTAAGCAAGAGGAACAATAACAAAAAATGTGTGACAGAGCTAGAGCTGTCATTAAATTCCCAAAACAAGTTTAAGAAACATACTAATATGTCTGACATTCTGAAAAGGGCATGAAATAAAGCATTTCTTAATAACTGATATTAAATGAAATGTTTGTTGAGATGCAAATGAGAATTTAATTGGTATTCTTAATTAAAGTCATAATTCATCTTATATGTCAATGAAAAATAAATGAGGTTACTGTGAGGTTTGTCATTAAGGAGCTAATATAGGTCATGGAAACTAAAATTGTTCTTATGATACATGAATACTATGCTATGTTGTTACTGATAAATAAATTGATCATAAATGTATATCTATATAAACACAGATCTTTACAATTAATGCTGTATATATTATGAATTTAAAATAACAATCACATTAATGCAATTCTAGAACTTTCCATACATTTTAAATCCAAGTATTTTGGTAATGAATGAATGGAGAGAGAGAGAGAGAGAGAGAGAGAGAAAGTAAAGAAGGAATATGAGAAATTAACCTTGTATAAATAGGTGTTATAAATTATAGTGTTCTAGAAAGAGTGGCAGAAGTCACATTGGCAATAAGAGAATGGCTCATTCTTTGATATAATTGTTACACCGAGCACAAATAGGCTAGGCATGCATTAGTGGAAAAATACAGGGATTAGAGGCAGAGGAACTTGGTTCAAATCCTGAACCCATGCTTACAGCTCCCTAAGGACTGTTTTCCTATGTTTCAAGCAGAATGGAGAAAGTGATTCACAACTGCAAACTGCTAAACTAAGGAATGTAAATACTATATGAAGCAAGGAGAATATAGGCTTCTAAAAGGCTGTGGTGGCTTGAATAAGATTGTTTCCCCAAGACTCATATATTTGCATGTTTAGTCCCCAGTTGATGGAATGGTTAGGAAGGATTAGGAAGTGTGGCTTAATTGGAGTTCTGTCTCTGGGGATTTGCTGGGAGTATTCAAAAACACACGAATGCCAGGCCTATTTCCTCCCTCTTTGCCTGCTGTCTGAGGATCAACTACCTCTCCAGCACCATGCCTGTCTGCATTGTGCCATGTGTTCCCCACATGGTGATAATGGACCAAGCTTTTGAGACTATAACTGAGTTTCTATTAATGCTTTCCTTTATGAGTTGGCTTGGTCTTTGTAAGGATTCAAGCATTATATTGGCCTGCCCATGGTCACCTGGCATAACACACACAAGCAGTACCCTTGTCAGACCAGGGTTCCAGGGCTGCTACATCCTACATAGTGGTTTGCATGCAGGTGCAAAGGACCCTGTGAAATAAAAACTCCACCCACTTCTTCTCTCTCTTTCTTGCTGTTCCCTTGAAGGGGCAGACAGGACTTCCCCTGTCTCCCTGTTCTCTTCTGTCTTCTCTCTGTCTCTCTTCCTATATGCAAACTATCATTCTGAATTTACATTTCTGCCTTTCCCTAGGTTCTTCCAACTCCTTCCTTGTCCCCTCATTTCCTCTCAAATTCATGACCTCTTTTTAAAATATGTATATATACACACATATACATAATATCACCTGTTGAGTGAGTTTAATCGCGTCCCACCCTATGAGCCTATGGGGACCATTTCCATTCAGACTACCACAGGGCCCACTATCAGTGTAGAAAGCAACTCTTTTGCTTTAACCTCAGCCTGGATTGTTTGGAAATTTCCATAGTTGCCCCTGGGACAGCTACTCAATTGGATACATTCTAGTTCAATGTTGGAAGCTTCCCCTGGCAACAAGAGATGGCTAGTAGGAACTCCATATGCCCCATTACTAGAAGTGCTCATTAGGATCACCTTCAGAGATTGCAGAAAGTTCCCACATACCACCTCTCAATGCCTCCCAATTCCATCCACATCTCCTTTCATTCTCTCTACCCCAGAACCTTCTCTCATCCAATATCCGTGCTCCCATCCCCACCAACCTCTAGTCCACCCTTAAAATCCATTGTATTTCCCACTCCAGGGAGATCCATGTTGCTCTTTCCCTACCTGCTAGACCTGTCTTCTTAACCTAATCTTTCTGGTTCTAAGTATTGAACCTTGGTTATCATTTATTGAACAGGCGATATCCACTTATACTTGAATAAATCCTATATTTATCTTCCTGTGTCTGCATTAGCTCACTCACAATAATTATTTTTAGTTCTATCCATTTACCTGCAAATTTACTGATGTCAAATTTTTTGACAACCATGTGATACTCCATTGTGTAAATGTACCCCATTTTCTTTATCCATTCTTTTGTTGAGAGGTATCTAGGCTGTTCCCAGTTTCTGGCTATTATAAATAAAGCCATAATGACCATGGTTGAACAAGTGTTCTTGTGATAGGATGGGGCATCATTTGGGTATATACCCAAGAGTAGCATAGCTGGATCTTGAAGTGGATTGATTCCCATCTTTCTGCATCTTCCTGGGGGAACTGCCAAATTGATTCCTATAATGGTTGTACAAGTTTGCACCCCCAACAGCAATTCAGGAATGTTTTCCTTGCTCCACATCATCACTAGCATTACCTGTTACTTATCTTATTGATCTTAGACATTTTGACAATCATAAGATGGAATCTCAAAGTGATTTATTTTATATTTCCATAATGGCTAATAAAGGTGATATTTCTTTAAGTGCTTCTCAGCCATATGAATGCCTTCTGTTGAGAATTCTCTGTTTAGATCTATTCTGAATTTTAAACTTGGATTATTTGGTTTTCTGATCTCTAGTTTCTTGAGTTCTTTATATAATTAGGATAGTAGTCCTCTGTCAGATGTAGACTAATATCTTTTCCCATTTTTTAGGCTACTGCTTTGTCTGATTGACAGTGTCTTTATCTTATAGAAGCTTTTCAGTTTCATAAGGTCCTATTTATTAATTATTGATCTTATTATGGGAGCTATCAGTGTTCTGTTCAGAAAGTCATCTCCTATGCATATACAGAGATTCCAGGAAGTTTCCATTGCACTAGGTTTGCATACCACTCCTCAAATGCCTCCCCATTTCATCCATATCTCCTTGCATTCTCTCTACCACATTTCCTTCCCCTATCCAACATCCCTTGCTCTCATCCCTGCCCACTTTCTTTTTTTACTAAGGTTAGTGCATGAGGACAAATCTGTCTCACCCTGTGGTCCTATACCAAATACAAGTCCTGTGCAGGCCAGGCACAGATTCAAATCAAACTTGAGTCAAAAACATATAACATCAGACATATCAGACATACATCAAACATATAGGTTGTGAGCTCTATCTTACCTCCTACTGGCAATGGAATTGAGTCTGGGGGTCGACCAGATCTTGGTGGAACCTCCAAAATGTAAGACCTTCAGAATGAGGAGTCTCCCAATTTCAGTCGGTAACCCCAAGAACTCAATGGCCAGTCCAGTTGATGCAACATGCAAGAGGCTTCAATGAACAGGAAACGTTTGTGCAAATGGGCTCCCTCATCACACAGGCTAGAGAGAGGCCTCATTCTCCAGGCACAGGCATTTTTAAAGGCAAAATCCACAAGCTTAGGGAGGGGGTGTGACCCTCTGTCCATTGAGTATGTGACCCTTTGAGGCCAGATGGTCTAGCTGTTAGGGTCAGCAGATCTTAGGGCCCTGGGGTTGTGCTAATTAATCTTGTCTGGGCAAACCGGAGTTGCAGCTATCTCTTTGTTTCTTAAGGACCCTATTTACCACCTGCTGACTCACTGAAAGGAGGGACAGTGTGAATTCTTGGTATCCTGCTATTTCAGGCAGGTGGTTAGCAAATTCCGCCCAGCATTCCAATTATTTGGGCTCCCATTTCATTTCTTTGCTAGTTTAAGTCTTTCAATATCAGCTGTGATGATCTACTTCAGACCCTTGGATTTGAGCTTTAGAATCCTGTGCTTGGTTGCACAACATTCTAATAAATAGTCATAGCATCAGCCTGTGTACACTACCCAAGATGATTTGTAATGTATGGTTGTTTGCCAGTAGGTATGTCTGTACACCATTTTGTGTGCCTGGTGCATGTGGAGGCCAGAAAAGGGTGTTGGGTTCCATGGACTGGGAGCTATAGAAAGTTGTGAGCTGCCATGTGGATACTGGAACTCAAAAACCCAGTCCTCTGCAAGAGCACTCATGCTCTTAACTGCTGAGCCATCTCTCTAGCCTCATTAGCCAAAATTTTTCTCCATAAGGCTACAGAGCACAAAGAATTTATAAGGCAGGTAACCAATTCCATGTATTTCATTTCCTCACATTGAACAATGACATTGGTAGATAGTATAAAAGCTATAAATATGACTCCTATTGGTTCATCATGAGCCAGACATACACCTTTTAAAGGTTTAGTTTCCTTGGATAAAGCTCATGTGAGAGTATCAGGTGGCTGTGTAATGAATAGTACATTATAAAAATAAATATTACCCTTAGTTCACAAAGGCAGCCATGAGAAAGACACATGTTTTGTCTTTAAGGAAAGAAATTTGTTTTCCCTCAGTTCTGGAGGGTAGATGTCTAATATCAGGGTCAGCAATTCGATTTGTACTAATACTGCTGTCCTTGGCTCATAGGCCAACATCTTCACAGTACAGCCTCTCTGTCTAAGTCTAATGTATTCCAATCTACTCTTCTTGTAAATACACCAATCATGGTAGATTTGGGCACTCTTAAATGACTTGTTAAACCTTTATGTTCTATTTAAAGACACCATGTCCATATATAGTAGTACTCTGATGTACTGAGGGTTAGGACTTCAACACACATGTTTTAAAAAAAATTTACTTGAAAAATCTTTAAAAACATTATTCAAGTTTAGTAAACACAATTTGTTTAAGATATAGTCTTTTTAAAATGTATATATTTGAACTATTTGTCAAACAGTAGGTGGCTTTAGGGGTGTGGACTTGTATCTCTGCCACCTTCAATTGAATTCCGATGATCTATATGTCTCTGTCCAGAGCTAGACTGTTTTCATTACTATAGCTGTGTAATATAACTTGACATCAGCTATGCTGATACCTCCAGCAGTATTTTTTGTTGTTTTTATTCAGAATTGTTTTGCCTATCCTGCATCTTCATTTTTCAAGATGTTTGAGGAGGAATTGGCCTGAGCACTTGATAGGAATTTCACTGAATCTGTAGATTGCATTTGATAGGATGGATTGTTTTCCTAATATCAATGGTAAATATTCCATGAGCATGAGCAGTCTTTCTATCTCATGGTATACTCTTCAGTTTTTTATTTTGGTATTTTAACACTTTCATTGTAGAAAAATTTCACTTCTGAGATATTTTATTTTTTGAGGCTGTTGTCAACATAAAATGTGATGAGATTCAACTCAGCTTTTAACACTATGTGTTAGGTAATGACAGTTATTGGTGCCTAGGTAACAGAATTGTAAAATAGTATCTTAGTAAAGAAGCTTTTATTTTTCCCTTTGAGATATATATGAAATGGCCACCATTAACTGGAAAAGTAAAAGACAAAGGGAAAGATTAGGGTAAAGGAGTGGAGGAAGACCAAGCTATATTAGCTCTATGCAGGGTTAATACATACGTCTCACTTGCATAAAGACCTAATAGACTTCCTGTCTTCTGCATCCAGAATTACATATGACACATCATCTTCATTAAAGCCATAAATAAATAAGTCTGAATATTTGTCAAGTTTTATCTTGGTCAACATCATCATCCAACAGTGATGAGAGAGTTTGGGAGGAATTTTAGAGGAAAGTTATCACTGATTTTAATTAGCACTTTAAAAGATACATTTTTTTCTATGCTATTAAGTTCTACTCCAAAATGTGTTTAGTTCATTCCTTCTATCTGGGGAAAAAAGAAGAGGTAGGAAATATATTAAGAAGTAGGAATATTTTGATCATGGAGGCTTCAGTGAAATGAACCATATCCACTAGAGTAATAATGGATATTATCATACATTCTGCAAATAGCACTATTTATTATCAGCAAGGAGAAAAAAAAAAGAGTTTGTATGCTGTTCTTGTGTGGACAGGGATGAAGGAGAATGCTTCGTTCTTTGATAGAAACAAGTTGGGTTATCCTGAAACATTTTCCTGGAGATTGGTCTCTGAGATGCTGAGTCTTCTCTGGTGGAGAGGAGCCTGTGCCTTGCTGTTCTTCTGTGAAGTTTTTAGTTTGTTCATCTTTGGCTAAGCTTCACTGTTTGTGGATACCAGATGCATTCTGCAGGTGTGATATGGAAACAGGGAACCTGACTACTTGCCATATTTATTCTTAAACAAATTCTTGTCTCCCTGAAGCAAAATTAGAATTTACAAACACTCCTGCTAACAACTCTCCTAATTAAATTCACATATAGGATTATTAATTAAAGATAGCATTTATGAAAAAAGGATGAAAACGCTTTGATTTTTTTCCCAGTGATAATTCCCTTATGCCCATGGCTATACTTCTATAGTATAATGAATTTGTGTTGATGCTATTTGTGCTAGTTATTTTTCTGTTGCTGTGATAAGATAACATGATCAAATTCACTTATAGAATGAAGAATTTCCTTGGTTTATTAGAGATAAGAGTCTGTCACTACAGAGAGGAATAGGAAGAGGCAGCCCAGGCATGGAGGGAGGCTCACATCTTTAATAGAAACAAGAAGGACAGAGAACAAACTGGAGGTAAAATGAGGTTATATGCCCTAATGATATGTTTCCTCCAGCCAAGTGGTACCACCTAAGCCTCCCCAACAGCAGCACCAACTTGGAAACAAGTGTAAAGACCCAGAGACTGATATTGGGGTTCAAGCTTCAACCTGAAGATCAAAAAAGCAAAGCAGCCAAGCCACTAGCTCTTGCCTCTACTCCAGGCTGAAAATGTGGATTCTGTCTCCATGAGCTCTCACCAAGCCTCAGACTCTGCCTCTCCTCAGCATGGCTGGAAAACCAATGCCTTCCTATCTTCAATATGGCTGGCAAACAAATGCCTGAGACTGACTATTGAAGACCCTGCTCTTGTCTTATATACCTTTCTAATCCTGGGATTAAATGTGAGAATTCTGTTACTTTTCCAGACTGATTCAATCTCATGTAGTCCTTGGTGGCCTTGAACTCAGAAAGATCCATCTGACTTTGTCTCCTGAGTCCTAGGATTAAAGGTATGTGCCATTAAAGCTTCTATGGCTAACTAGTATGACTGCTTTGTTATTTTGATCTCCAGTGGTTTTAATAAACCATAAACAACATATTACCACAGACATGTGTTTAAATAGCCATACAGCTACATGTTTAACATTATCATTCAAGCTACCACATTTTATTCTCTGGAATCTGTAGGCTCATGGCTGTCTCAGAATGTAAAACAATGTTAGTTCAACTTTAAAAGTCATCCTTTAAAGTCACAGCAACTGTTGAAAGGTCCAAAGTCTTTTCTCAGACTCAAGGCAATCTCTTAATTGTAATTCCCTATTAAATGAGAGATAGATAGAGCAAGAGAGAGAGGTTTTTTGCATTAATGGCACAAAATATACATTATCATCCCAAAAGAAAGGGATGAGGGCATAGTGATAAAAGACTGAAAGCCAGCAGGGTAGGCAGCAGATCCCATAGGTTAATTTATGCCCAATGTTGAAGGCTTAGATGTTTACACCTCTCCATCTTTGCTGCTTGCAACATGTCTCCCTCTTTGGGGCTGGTTCTACTTACTTTCTGCTGATCTCCTTGTGAGATAACATATGCTCTAGAATATTCAAAATCTTGGGGGTCTCCATTGTAACCCAGGTTTCATTTTCACAGCTTCACAAAATGGCCTCTCAGGACCACCTGCCCTTTCATGGTCTTCATGCAAGGCACCTCTGTGGCATGCTGCCTGGACTCATACTCTATGAAAAAATGGGAGAAAAATCGCAAACTCCTAACTTTTTTGTGTTAAGAGTAGGTTTTCCCGCAGGCCTGGTCCCAGAGCCGCGCCAGCCCCAAATAACACACAGAGATTAGATATAAAACTGTTAGCCTGTAACTCGCATTTCTTATTGGCTAGCTTTGTCTTAAATATTAACCAATTCTATTAATCTAAGTATTTCCTCGTGGTCTCATCTTATTGAAGAGAAGACCTGGCATACTACCCTGTTGATCCTACATCTTAAAAACTCCTCCCTACTACTTCCTCTCCCCTCCTTGTCTCCTAGTCCCGCCTATCTTGCTTTCCTACTGGCCAACAGTGCTTTATTCATTACCCAATAAGAGAAACATGTTTACAGAATAACATCTCCCATCATTTGTGAACACCCTTTTACCACCCAAACTGTATCTTCTGTGAGAAAGTCGGCAAAAAAAGGCATACGAGAGAAACAAGGCAATGAAGCAAAACCAGATGAAAATAAGTGGACAAAGGCTTGTAATCAACTTTGGCTGCATATGTTTGCCCTGGAAAGAAGTGGGGTAACCATATCCTAAGAATGTGCACAAACTGTACACTCCCATGTACTATAGCCATTATGTGACAGCATCAACATGCCTCCAAGGAGTCAGATTTGGTCAAGAGCCAAGTCCTAAAGAAATCTAGCTCCTTATTCATTTCCAACAGACTATGGTCAAAGGCTTATTTTTTTTTTCTGAGTTATTTTTCTCTAAATGACTTAACCAAAGGATGAATTCTAATGCAGAACTTAATTTAAAGATTACCAAACAAAATTCCAACTTCATTTTCTTCTTACAATTTTAAAAATTCTACTCCAATGTTCCAGATTGATTTATGGTTCTTTGATATACACACTTTAGCTTGGCTTGTCTGTTCTGTTTCTAAGAGACCCATCTTGCCTGACAATAATCCAAATATTTAAACAAGAAAAATGTGTTTTCCCTCAGTTCTGGAGGGTAGATGTCTAATATCAGTGTCAGCAGAGTTGATTTATCCTAATACTGCTGTCCTTGGCTCATAGGTCACCCTCTTCATAGTACAGCCTCTTTGTATTATAGTCTACTCTTCTTGTAAATACACCCATCGTGGTAGATTTGGGCACTCTTAAATGACATGCTGTAACTTTATGTCCTCTTTAAAGACATCATATCAAAATATAATAGTACTCTGATATACTGGGTGTTAGGATTTCAACAAAAATTTTTGAAAAAAATTAATTAATTTACTTTAAAATTGTTTAAAAACAGCATTTTTTAAACAATTTCCTACATATTTATAATTCATTCTGATTACTGTCACCTTCCAAAATATTTAATAAATGTGTGTGTTATGGTTGGCATTTCATTCCTTGTGAGATAATATTATATGAATTCCCCCTTTCCTTTTCTTCTTCCAAACCCTCCCATATACCCCACTTTCTCTCAAATTCATTACCTCGTCTTTCTTTTATCATTGTTACAATTCTGATTTTGTGTATATAAGTATGTATACATATGATTCTCTTATATATAATTCTTCTATGATATAGCCTAACATATTATAATATCTGTAATAATGAACATAGTATTCATTCTCATAGACACAAAAATACAACCTCCTTAGTCTACATAATGTTACTTGTATGTTTATGTTTGCAGGGCTGACTATTTGATATTGTATAGCCCTTTCCTGGGGAAGACAATTTCTCCCAGTCTCAGCATTCCATGGTCCTGTGATATTTTGTGAGGCCTCTTGAGTCACCATCCATGTTAGCATGTGCATTGGAGTCTTCCTTGTTCAGGTCATGTTTAGGCAGCCATGCTTACGAGACATTTTTGGTATAGTTTCTGACATTGCTGGAAGACACAATTTCACAGCAAACTCCCCACTCTTCTGTCTGCCTTCTTTGTCACAAGGATTCCCCAAGCCTTGGGGTAGAAGTTGTATTGTTCTATCTGATGCTATGTGGTTCTACTACTCTGCATGTTGATTGGTTGTGGCTTTCTAAAATAGTTTCTGTCATTTGCAAAGAGAAGTTTCCTTGGTAAGGGGTGAGAATTACACTTATCTGTGGCTATAAGGAAAGATAAAATATAGTTAGGGATTATGCTAATTTGTAGATTCTCTTCCAAGATCCATGACTTCATAAGGCATATGTAGTTTGCTAGGTTTCCAGTACCAGCATGATTTACCTCTAGTGAAGCTCATAAATCCAATTAGAGAGCTGTTGTAGCCACCATAATATGCCTGCACATAAAACCAAGGTAACTGCATGCACCATTAGGGTTATCATTCCATGTTGGTTGTGTTTCATAGGCATTGTAAACTATTGGTTGCATTCGTCCTTTGGAAGCTTATTTGGCATCTTCTAATACCATGAAATCTAGCCCTTAGGAAGAATTAGGTCAGTTCCAGGGCCTCTGGGCCCTATGTCTGTAGTATGTGATGGTGTCTTCAGCAATAAGGCCTTATCTTCTACTTCTAGAAGGCCACCAAAGCAATAGTGATAGTACATAAATGTTTTGTGAGTCTCTTGAACAACTCTGACCAACAACTGTGTTCTCCCATGTACCCATGGTTTTTCTTGTCTTTCTTTTTTCTTTTAAGTTTTAATATAATTACAGTTCCCTCTTTATTCCCTTTAAACCCAACAACAAACCCCTCCCAGATCTCTTTTAAGTTAATGCCCTCCTTTTCATTAATTGCTATTACAAGCATATGTAATATGTTGGAAAGGAAGATAGGAGGGACTAGGAGACAAAGAGGAAAAAGGAAGGAGTAAGGGGGAGTCAAGATGGAGAGTCTGGAGAGAGTTGGATGCCAGCCGGTTCTCTGAGGGTAAGAGGAGACCACGTGGAATACACAGATTAGCAGAAATGGGTTTATACTTAAGACAGAGCTAGCCGATAAGAAACAAGTAACTGGCCAACAGCATTATATCAAATACAGAGTCTCTGTGCTTTAATTGGGGCTGGCGCGGTGGAGGGACAAGACCTTCGGAGGGAGGAAAAACCTTACTCCTTACAGAGAAGTTTCTTAAAAGAGGGATGAAGATGTTTATAGATTGTTGTTAGGGATGGTGATGATGATGCTTGTTTAATAAATTAGTGATTGAGGATTCTTCTCAATAGCCATGACTTCACCGTCAGTGGGTAGTTAGCTGGATATGCAGTTACAAAGCATGGTTTTTATTATTGAGTGTTTTCAGTAAAACCACAGATTCAACATTATGCTGTCTTGAAATTTCCTCCACTAAAAAAATTAGTTCATTACTTTTCAAATGGACCTCAGACAAGTGTTCACAGCATGAGCTGGTGTAAGTTTCCTTCTTTTTCAACAGTTAGCAGCACTTATGTGCACATATGCGAATATGCACTTGAGTTGGGCAAGCATTCCTTTGAATTATATGCACTGGTCACAGCTAAGAAAGATGCAGTACTCTGATTACTCTCTTTTTGTCTCCCTTAGTATACTGTATAAACTAAGCTTGCCACCCATCATCATGACACTTGTTTGTATGCTTGAGTTCACTGTATGCTGCCTGGGAAGACTGCAGTCAGGCCATCCCGCCAGCGTCTTAGATGTAAGGGTTTAAGACTTTCTTAAGTAGAGTGCGTGGCTTAGACAAGTACATAAGCCAAAATTTTATACGGACAATTGTTTTAGTAAAAGACTCATGGGAGATGCAGGATCATTATCAACAGTGTGTACAACGGTAAAATGTGGTGTTTCTTTGAAATATATGTCTTAAGACATATATTTTATGATCATTCAGGAGAGCTAATCCTTTTCTTTTTGTTTTATTCTTCTCTAATACAATACACCCCAACTGCAGCCTCACCCACCTGCCTTCTCTCTCAGATCCACCCCTCCTTCCTTTCCCTTTGAAATGAGCAGGCCTCCCAGGGGTATCAACTGAGGACCAGCATAGCAAAATGCAGTAAGACTGTACACAAACTTACATATTAAAGTTGGAGAGGTTACCCTAAGGGTCTCCAGAATAAGAAGATTCAGAGGTTCCCAATTCTCCCAAATCTCAAGATAAACAATGGGAGCATGTTTGCAGAGGACCTAGCACAGGCATGCAGACACATGCAGGCTTTGTGATTGCTGCAGTCTCTGTGAACCCCTGTGAGCCCTGCTTAGTTGACTCAGTGGGCCTTGTTCTTGTGGTATCCCCAGCCCCTCTGGTTCTGCAATCCTTCCTCCTCTTCTTCTGTAGGGTTTCCTGAGCTCTGCCTAAAGTTTGGCTGCTCCCATCAGCTTCTGGAGGAAAAATTGGAATATCAATATGAATCATTTAATTGACTTTGTTTTGATTTTGGTTTTGCCCTAGGTTTCTGGCCCATCAAGTTACTGGTTCCTGGTCATCCAGGCAATGTCAGGTATGGGCACCCTCTTTGTGGACCTCTGTAGACTGACCAGTCATTGGTTGACCACTCCCAAAGTCTCCAAGCCACCATTGCCTCAGCATATTTTATAGGCAGGACACATTGTAGGTTGAAGATTTTGTGGCTGGGTTGGTGTCCCAGTTCCACTTCTGGAAGGAAGCCTTGCCTGGTTGCAGAAGATGGCTGGTTTAGATTCTGTATCCTCTATTACTAGGAGTCCTCATTAGGGTAACGTTTAATATGTAAATCTAAAGGTTATCAATTTGTGGCCAGGAAGCATTGAATTTAATATTTTTCTTATCTACATTGACTTAATATTTTTAATTGGCATGTACTATTAGCAACAAAAAAGCTTTCTATGTGTGAAGTATGAAGTCTGTTCTTATCACAGAAATTCACTTTGATTTCCCATCTGTCTAGAGAGTGCTTGTTATTTTAGCTATTTAAATTCTCTCTATAGGTAAGACCACAGCACAAGATAATTAAGGGAATAGAGTGCTCATGGACTTCATTATTGCTACAGACACACAATAGTCAATGTATTAAACACAGGTTCATTTTACATTTGAAAAGTTGTCAAATAATTTTATATTATATGCATGCATAAACATATTTTTTGTATGCATATTCTTTTGTCATGAATTTTTAAAATTTAAATGTGAAACAAGTTTGTTTTACATGCCAATCCCAGTTCCTGCACCCTCCCATCCTCCCCTGTTCTCCCCACCAACCCCCATCCCATACCCTTTCTGCTCCTCAGGGAGCAGACTTCCATGGGGAGTCTTCAAAGTCTATTATATCATTTGGAACAGATCTAGGCACTAGCCTATGTATCTAGGCTGATGGAGTATCCCTCTATGTGGAATGGGCTCCCAAAGTCCATTTGCATACTAGGGATAAATACTGATGCATTATCAGAGGCCCCCATAGACTGCCATGAGCTCCCCCTTGTTGAGGTCAGCTGTTTTTATGGGTTTCTTCTAGCCTGGTCTTAACCCCTTTACTCATCACTCCTTCCTCTCTGTAACTGGATTCTAGGAGTTTGGCTCAGTGTTTAGCTGTGGGTGTCTGCTTCGGTTTTCATCAGCTACTAGATGAGGGTTCTAGGATGGCATATAAGGTAGTCATCAATCTCATTATCAGGGAAAGGCATTTAAGACAACCTCTCCACTATTGCTAAGATTGTTAGTTGGTGTCATCCTTGTAGATCTCTGGACATTTCCCTAGTGCCAGATTTCTCTTAAAACTTATAATGGCTCCATCTATTATGGTATCTCTTTTCTTGTTCTCCTCTATTCTTTCCCCGATTCAACCTTCCTGCTCTGACATGTGCACCTGTCCCCTCCTCTTCCTCCTAACTCCCTCTCCCCTTCCTCCATTCTCCCAATTTGCTTGAGAGATCTTGTCCCTTTCACTTTCTCCAGTGGGCCATGTATGTCTCTCTTAGAGTCCTCTTTGTTTCCTAGCTTTTCTGTTGTTGTAGGTCATTGTTGGTAATCCTTTCCTCTATGTCTAAAAGCCATATATGAGTAACTACATCCCTACTGTGTGTTTCTTTTTGTGACTGGGTGGCCTCACTCAGGATGGTTTCTTCTAGTTCCATCCATTTGCCTTCCAATTTGAAGCTTCCATTGTTTGTTTGTTTGTTTTTTCCTGCTGAGTTTGGCTTCTTCCTTTACAATTTGTACCCCCTTGATCTTTTATTTACTTATTGCTGTAGCTAGAACTTCAAGTACAATATTGAAGAGAGATGGAAAGAGTTGAAAACTTTGTCTTGTTGCTGATTTTAGAGGAATAACATTGAGTTTCTCTCCATTTAGTTTGATGTTGCTTGTTTGTTTGCTGTATATTGCTTTTATTATGCTTAGGTATGTTCCTGTTATCCCTGATCTCTCTAAGTCCTTTATCATGAAGGGGTTTTGGATTTTGTCAAAGGCTTTTTCAGCATCTAGTGAAATGATCATGTGGTTTTTCTTTTTCAGTTTGTTTATATGGTGGATTACATTGATGGATTTTCATAAGTAGAACCATTCCTGCATCCCTTGGATGAAGCCTACTTGGTCATAGTAGATGATTTCTCTGATGTGTTCTTGGAATTGATTTTCCAGTATTTTATTGAGTATTTTTGCATCAATGTTCATGAGATATATTGGTCTGTAGTTCTCTTTCTTAGTTGTGTTTTTGTGTGGTTTGGGTACTAAGGTAATTGTAGCCTCGTAAAAAGAGTTTGGCAATGACCTTTCTGCTTCTATTGTGTGGAACAATTTGAGGAGTACTGGATTAGCTATTCTTTGAATTTGTGGTAGAATTCTTGCATGCATATTCTATTCAATCCTCTCTACTTTAATATCACTAAAGACTATATGTTATTTCTTTGCTTGAAAAGGAACTATGTACATTTGAGTTAGATAATTGAATTTTTCCTTTGGATAATTATATTGTATGACAATGTTTAAATATGTTTTCTTTGTTGTATACATTCATACATAATATCTGTGCCAGAGGCCCAAGGTTAGGGCCTCAAACCTTCCCATTTGAGTGGCCAGTCCCTCCACACAGAGCCAGGATGTCTTCCAGGCCCAAGCTGCTGCCAAACGCCATGTCTAGGTCCATGGTACAACTATAACCGGGGTCTATATGGATGTCTGTGGCCTGTGTCAGCACAAGATGCCCTAGGCACTATACAGGACTAAATCAGAGGGCCATACTGAATGAGCCATAACCTTTGCTGGCCCTGGGAAAGCTGGCCTTGCCTCTGGCTGGACACTACAGTAAGAGGGCTGGCCCCTGCATGTGGGAGAGACATCCCCCATCCCTCATCATAGGTCAGGGTGAACAGGCCCTGAGCATACATATAGGGGAGCTGACTCTTCCCATTCACCTGAGGTGATGTACCCAGACTGACCAGCTTGGCTATTATCCATGCCAACAGCCAGCCTTCGTTTGACCTGCCCAAGTGTCTACTGCATCTAGGACCTGCTTGTCTCCATGACTCATAGCAGCCACAGGATAGCCCAGAGGATTCCAGTGGTGATCCAGTGATGGTGATGTACCAGAAGCCAGAGTCATTGAATCAGACCAGTGACTCATTGCAATGAACAATTGACAGTAAAATGATGGGGCAAACATGGCACAAAAAGTCTCCATTGCCACCAGAATGAATAAAGAGGCATTGGAGAAGCAGGAAAGAAGAAGAAAAAAAAAAACGCAATTTTTCCATTGTGGTTTTGTTTTGGTTTTTTAGTTAGTTAGTTTTGTTTTTGTTTTTGTGTTTCCTGATTTTGCTTTTGTTCTTGTTTGCTTACTTTGATTTGTTTCATCATGTGGGGTGGCATGCCAGGGATGAAGGGAGGATGGGAGGACCTGGAGGTTGGATGGAATTGGGGTGCATGATTGACTCCCGCAGAATCAATAAAAAAGTTATTAAAAGAGATTATCTGCTATGAATTAGAAAGTTTTATATCTATAGTCTAGGTTTTAACAAGTAAAATAAGAATACATAGCTCTATTCTTTCAGTCTTTCTGAAACATTGCATGGCTGCTACACACAAAGTGTCTTTTTAAGTTACTTGGAGTTTCTTATTTTGATATCAATACACACACATAATAACTAGTGTTTTAATGAGAAAACTGAAGTAGAACTCAAATATAAATGGACTTAAAAGGCTATGCTTGAAAACTAAAGAATTATGCCAAAATAGCTCAGTTGGGAGAGCATTAGACTGAAGAAAACTAAAGAATTATATACTAATAAGTCATCACTTTGCCCAAGGTTGTAATTTCTAAATTGCTTAATAACTTGGTCCATATCAAATGAGTAATCAAAAGTTCTAACAATACTATCTCTTCAAACTCTCAAGTTATCTAAACCGGAAAAAAAGTATTAGATGCTCTTAGTTTCTGGTGTTATAAGAAAATGATTGCTTTACTTACCTTTTGTAATTTTTTCTGAAATACATAATAACCAATTCAATTAGTCAGAAAGTTATAAATTCCCTTGAGATGCTTTTTCATCCATTTATTTTCTGTCCCTCTGAACACAAATATTACTGAGAAGTATATCTGTCTCATTAATCTGACCAATTTTTTCTCACCTGAGATATTAAAAGTTATGCTCTATCAACTTTTATCCCTTGTTGGAGTGTTTTACTTACTATATTAAGACAACACTAGTGAAGGCAATAATGGACATCTCACCTATGTTCTGAATGGACTGAGAAATGACACAGGCCTATAAATTAGGCTCAAAACTTTAACAAAGGAAAGAATTGCTCCCTAGTTCACTGCAAGCAGCAGTCTACATTAAATTCTCTACTTCTGGCACTAAAGAGATACTTAGGTGATTAAGAACTCAAGTTGCTGTTGAAGAGACCAGAGTACAGTTCTCAGTGTTCGCTTCAAAGGTCCAAGCAGCGTGCATCTCCAGCTCCAAGAGTTCTCATTCCTTGACCACCATACTTATATGTATACACCTTATACAGACATACACTGTCTTAAACATTAAGCTAGGTGCACTCATTTTGAGATTACATTCAGCTGAGTCTTTTCCAAGAGCTTTCCTATTAGTTGCTGACATCACACACGACAAATAAAATATCTACCCCATGCTGATGGAATCATGCTGAGGGTGAGATGCTAGCTCTTGCTTTTGCTTTTTGCTGGCTAGTGGCAGCACATGGGTTAATCTCTCACCTTGGGTACCCACTCTCAGAAGTTCATCCTGTTTACCAGAATTGAGTGTATTTCTTGGGTTCATCGATATGATTTTTTTCTCTGATTCTGAAGTCAATTAATTTCTAATAATCTAAAATACTAAATACATTTTATGTTTAGTTTTATAGTCCTTGATCTTAAAATCATGTATGTCTTCATGTTCTTAGGACTATAACATGGCTGTGATGTTTAGAAAGATATTTGATGAATTATTCATATATGCCATGCTATTTTCCTGTGGTCACAATTGACATTTATTCTTCATTGTTGTCCATTACCTTTTGGTACCTGTGGAAATGATATAAATTGGCTAAGGGGTAAAAAACTAAAGATGTTCTTCAGGTACTACATTCCCTCTACATTGATTCCTTTATATACATACATACATACATACGTACATATTTTAAGTAGGAACAATATCAATGTTCTGCCTCAAGTTCATGACCCTTTCAAAACGAATGTGATGCCATCCTAAAGCCATGCACATGTACTGGGCTTTTCTCCTGCACCTCCCAGAGAAGATTTTTAAGACACATGCCTGCAGATCTCAGCAACACATGTCTCATGTAATTATAGAAGATGGGGAATGGACAGATGGATACTAAGAAGCAGAGGCTCAATGATGAACATGCTATTCCTGTCCACAGTTAAGCACATTAAATCAGTATTTTCCATCCTTTTAATCACCTTGCCATGGGCATCATCCTTCTTGCCATGGCATTTCCCTTTCTCTTTGTAACAGCGCATGCTTACTACATGGTGGATGTCAAAATTAACCTGTTTCCTGGGGAAATCAAAGGAAGTCCAGGTTAAGTATATATTTGAATAAAACACTAATCTACAGCATAATTACCCGAGTAAACTTAGTTAAGTCAATGCCATTAGCATGGCAAAATATTAGGTTTCATTCATGGAAGAGCAGCTGACACATCCAAGCAGTTTGTAACACAGGTGCACATCACCCAAATGTCCCATGAAGCTACTCTTTCCGACAGAACCAATTAGCTACCGAATTTAAGTTTTAAAGCTATTTTCAGAGAAAGGCTTTGCTACCTCTGAGGGTGTGGACCAAAAGAAGAAAACAGCAGTAACTTCCAGTTCCTTCCTTCCTTCCTTCTAGAGGGCTTCAGCCCTATTATAAATGCAGAGTCAAGAAACCACAGGTGGATTGTCAGTAACATCAGCAGTTGAAACAACTGCTTGCTGTGCTCATAGCATTTTGGGGTGTGGACGGAATAAAACAGAACTATAATAATGATTCAAAATAGTGAAAATAATTTAACCATTTTAGTATGTCTTCTTGAGTGTGTGTGTGTACGTGCGTGCACTTGCACCTGCATCTGTGTGTGGCAGTCTGTGTAAATGGAAAGAAAGTCTGCCAACACCAAAAAACAAAAAACAAAACAAAACAAAAAACAAAAACAAAAAACAAAAAACACTGATACAGATACTGCAAAGGTTCCAGTATCTTCATGAGAACCCATTCTCCTGATTTCCCATGGTCATTTTCACATTTCAAGGCTATTTCTAACACAGCTGGGCCCTATCTTTTTTCCTTTCCATCCCTGATCTGGGAAAATTCAGAGAGTGGTTCCCAATGACAGAGGATTTTGCACTCTGGAAAAGCCTCTATGATAACTCAGGTCTAACTCTTCAGAGTGAAGTGATCTGAGTCCAGTGTACTTTTGCAGCTCCAGTTTTCCTGTCTACAAAAGTGACACAAAGCTAAATTTATCTCCTGGCCATGATTAAATGGCACAGTGTCTTGGTCTCTCACCAGACACACCCCACTGTGTACAGATGTGGAGTTACTCCGCATTGTAGGAAGCAGAGCCACCCTGGTGATTCCTTCATTGGTGAGCTATTATTGAGTCCAAAAGTGTCTATCATCTCATTTCTCTTTTAACCGAAAGCACCATGGCTTTATGAGATCCTTGTGAACTTGTATATATGTCATATTAGGAGATATATTACCTAGTTGTACAGAGTTTTATGGTTCACTGTGAAAATGCATTATTTGCAGTAATTTAAAAAAAAGAAAGAAAAGAAAGCAATAAACTACTGATTCATGGAACAACACGGACGAACTAACACATTACACAGACTGATATAAACAAAGGTTATATTCCAAGGATATGCATAGAATAAAACAGAACTATAAGCTTAGTTCAAAATGATGACATTTATTTTACAATTTTCCTTTTCTCTTCTGAGATTTCACATAGGTCAGACAACAAGTCAGACCATGTAACTGGACACACTGAAGCTGGCCAGTGCTTAAGGCAGGAACCACACCTTGACCAGTACTGTTTAGTTTTGAACATTTCCCTAAAAAAAGTACAAGGGAACTTCTATGGGATGAAATAGTCTCTCTTCAAAATGGTGTAAGTTACACTATCACATTTTGTTTCTCAAAACTGGAAGACACTTAAAATCTGGGCAATTCACTGTAAACTATATTCCAATATAGAATATTATCTGATCTTACTGGGGGTATTTCAATTGTATTCATATCTATGAATGTGTGCTGGGGTTCACAGACAGAAAAATGTGTAAAGCTTAAATGTTAACAAGGAGAACTGTTAGTGACAAAGTAACCACACTCATGGCACAAAATCATGCTTTGAAAAATTGTGGAAGCTGTTGATATTCACGTGGAATCTTACTCTCACCATTGTGTATATGTTTAAATATTGTACATAACAATATTTCAGAGGAGAGGCTTCATCACAGTTTATTTCACTTTTATGAAAGAAAACTGAAGAACAATAGACCATAACTTTGTCAAGTTCTGAAAACTGGAGAACCAGCTCCTAGGTTCAATTGAAACAGAGCTGTCAAGACATTACCCTAAAGAGACATTTGGGTCCTTTCATCTGGCTTCAGACTATTGAACAATAGATCCCCAAGAAATTGAAAAGGAATTTTCTGAGAAGGAAAAGGCTGAAGCTCTGTGCCTGAAATAGGGATAGCATGTCTACTAGGAAAAAATTTCAGTCCATACAATCTAGACCACCAAGCACTAAAGACTGGAGCATGAACAATGATGATGGCTGGGACCACACTTTGACCAGGACTAGTCAGTTATACAAACACCCTGCCATCTATTTAGACCCGAACCTCACATCAGGTCCTCAAAGAGGAACTTGGGGCAGTAGACCTCTTCTTTCCTCTTCTCAGTGTAGACACATTGACTAACGCCCCTCCCCAATTTGTACTTTTATTCATCTCCTTAGCTGGCTTGTTGAAGACAGATGCCCTAACCTACTTCCTTGGGAATACCAGGGCCCTGGATCTGACCATCTGTACTTCAGGAACACCACAGTCTTCCTCTAACTTTAAGTAAACACAGTATTTGCTACTACTGTCTGGGAAGGTTGATTTTGAAAAGGAACACCAAGAATCCATGGAAGTGCTTAAGCGATGAAATTTGGTCACATTCTTCTACTCAGCATATATGATTCTGCCTACCTCCTCTCCATATAGCTCGCAAAACTAGTTGCTTGCCCCTTCTTTCAAAATCTTTTTTTAGATTTCAACTTCATTATTTGTTTATTATTCAAAATTCAGAAGTCAAATGAATGCAAAGATTAGATAAAGCATTTTTCCTCCTACATTTCCCCCCTTTTTAATTACAACAATAGCTTTAATTTGCTTCCAGTGCCCAACACAAGTTCAGAACACAAGAAAGGAAAGCGCCATTCAGCTGGGGGAGGAGCTTTGCTCTCCATCCTAGTCCGCTATAGGAACAGCGGTATTCTGTTCAGCTCAGAAAGAAGTAGAGATGTGTTAAGCAACACAAAAATTGTCTCGAAGCCTGTGTGGTTCTACGTGTGTGCTGGTGCTGGGAGAAAGGTTTGTCAACTGGAACTCCAGGCAGTCAGGAGCGGAAAGGTAAGAGGTGTGCAAAATCTGTCTTTTAGTGGGGGTGGAGGAAGAAACTGCCCGATGGTCCCGGAGGGTGAATCCCACAGGCATTGCCTCCCCAGTCTGTACGCCCCAGTCTGAAAGCCACATTTCAAGAGCGAGAACAACTCGAGACAGCTGGTTTTCGACGGTTGGGGGATATTTATTCCTTGCTCCACAGATGGGAAGAAAAAAAAAAAAAACCCAGCGCCTGGCAGCTGCTGATTGGTGGAAAAGAAAATGGTGATAGTGGAGTGGGAAAGAGGATTTGCTGAGACTCCCTTGCCTTTTCGACCTGTAACTCTTCCTTAGTCGGCTCCTCTTTACATTCACAACCTTTTTAGGCTTCTGCAGGCTTAAGGCAAACGGAAATATCAGACTGTATGAACAAAAGCAAACCAAAGGGTGTGTACTCCCTCCCCAGGGTCTCGCTCTGCACACAGGCGGTGTCAGGCGCTCCAGTCAGCGTCCCAGCTGGTCCCGGAGGAGGGGTCGCCCAGAGGAACCTGGAACAGGCGGAGGCAGGGGTGGGGTGGGGGATGGGCAGGAAAGACATCAGCCCAAGTTCAACCTCTATAGAGCCCGGGGTCCCTGAGCTCGAGGTGACTCTCAGGCCACCCCGTCTTCCCTCCTCCTGGGGATCGTGCTCCTGGTACCCTCAGCCCTCACGCATCTCCTTCCCATCCCTCCCCAGGAAAGGGGCGAAGGCACGAGGCAGGCGATGGGCGGGGAGAGGCGCTGACAAATCAGCTGCGGGGGCGACGTGGAGGAGCCGGGAGCCAGAGCGCCGAGCAGCAGACGGCAGGAGACCAGCAGGTGCTGCCCCTGCCCCTCTCTGCCCAGAGCCTTCCTTTCCACTGCCACTGAAATAAGAACAGGGGGAAAAAGGAGGAATCTGAATTCTGCGAAGCCAAGGACACCGGTAAGTACCTGTAGACAGCAGCAGCTCTGGGGATGTGGGAGAGCCCTGGCTGAGACGAGTCCCGACGCCTGGAGGATATCGACTGAGGCTACCTTGGCGGTGGGGAAGCGGCCAGCTCGTAGAAAGTACATTACTTGGCTTTCCTCCCGGGGGAGACGTGCTCTTCCATCCTCCCAAAGCCCGAGGGAAAAGCCAGGCTGCCTGTGGCATCTGCTTTTTCGAGCAGAAACGCTAGGGTGTTTCTGGTTGGGTGCTGGGTCCTGGTAGCTGAGTGCTGGGCCTTGGGGGAAATGTGAGCATTCAACTTTCATCCCCGACCCCGGGCACGTTCCAGCTCTTATTTGCAAAGTAAGGAGGCTGCATTTGGCAAGTGATTAATAGAGGTGCCCAGGAGACTTGGCAACAGGTGATAAGGGGTTAATGAGCACTGGGGTGGAGGGGGGCATGGTTTTCTAGCAGATTCCAGTTGAGGACAGTGCCCCTAGGTTGAGAGTAGCACTGAAGTGAGCCTGCTCAAGTGTATGGACCGTGTCTGCTCTGGGCAGATAGCAGGCTAGAGATAGCTGTGGGTGGAAGGACTTGTTAGATTTGAACAGCTGGGCTGCAGGCAGTTGGTATGTTGTTCCCTTCATCTTGAAGTAAGCAGGGCCCCTTCCTCCCCTACCCTAGGACTAACCACTTACTAACCCCTCTCTGGGTGCTTTTTACTCCAGCCCCCCCCCCATTAGTTTTCCAGTTAGGCTTTTTACTAAGAATATCACCTTTGGGCCCTGAGAACTTGATGGGGTAGATGGCACCCATCTTGCCATATAGCTCCATTTTTTTTAACTGCTATTAGAACTGCCAGGTGATTGGTCTAGATCCAATCCATTCTTAAGTGGCTTGGCTTTTCCTAGATTTGAGCGAAAAAGCTGACATGCAACATTATGCCCACTCCTCAAAAAATTTAAACAAATAAACAAACAAAAAACCCGAGATGGGGGCCCTTTACTGATTTTTTTTTCAGTGAATTCTTGTTAGATTTTCTTTTTAATTCTTCCTATTCTAGCTGCTTTAATCTTGTTTTCTTTTACTCAGATTTTTAATTCAGAGTGTATTGTGTATTCTTTAGTGTGGAGGAAAGGACATCTTTCACCATGGATGTGTTCATGAAAGGACTTTCCAAGGCCAAGGAAGGAGTTGTGGCTGCTGCTGAAAAAACCAAGCAGGGTGTGGCAGAAGCAGCAGGAAAGACAAAAGAGGGAGTCCTCTATGTAGGTAGGTACTGGTGCTGTGACTGATGAGTTGGAATGGCTCATCACTCAGTGCCCGTGTGTGGTGTCTGATTCACATGCATCACTACTTCCCAGGGGACTGACAGGCACTGAAGGTGAGAGAATGGGAACGTGCATGTCAACTCTCAGAAACAATGGGAGCAATGTTTCCTTCCCTTAGAATACTTGATTTTGTCACTTACTTAGGGTTTGTATTCCAGTGTTCAATGTTTCTGTGTGTGAGTACATTGGAATTTTTAAAATTGGCAACCATGGAAAATAACTAAGACTATGCTTATGAATCAAACTCATTTACAGCATCAGTATGGTGGCACGTGATGGTGATCCCAACAGTTGGGATGTGCAGGCCCAAGGATCAGGAGTAGAAGATCATCTTCAGCTACTTAGTGAATTCAGGGTCAGTCTAGGCTATGTGAAATCCCATCACAAAACAAAACAAAATAAGAGGAACCCGGAACACTCATGGGAACCTGGCTTCCTTTCTCATCACCATACATAACACTTGCTAATTGTAATGAATTGTAATTTTTAAAGTAAGACTTTAGTATGATTTTGTTTAATATCTGCAAAAATACACCCACCTTGCCACCCCACCCCCCCCCCCATAGAAAAGAAAAGCAAGTTGTCTTCAGTAGATCGCCCTTTTAGAGATGAAGCTCAAGGAACCTCAGAAGTGTGTATGTAGCCACCTGCCCATGATACACAAAGGGAAATCAAAGAGGTTGATACTCAGTGCCTTTTGTGCTTTAGTGTGGTCCATTAAACAGAGGGCAACAGTCTCATTTCTCTGCATTAAACTGGCTGCAACTGAACTTCCAACACTTGGATGGAAGTAAACACACATGTATGCACCCATATTCATCTCCAGTAGAGACGCAGGTACATAAGGGAGCACACATTCACAACTCACATGCCCCTCTTTGCCTCTCTGAGTTTTTCCACCTTCTTTGGGAGCCTCTCTCTCAGTAGAAGGCCCAGGGTCAACATTAAGATGGAAATGCAGCAGACTAGGTGGCAGAGATGACAGAGAAGCCACACTGAGAAGTATCCACAGAGGGAGCTGTGCTGATGCTCCAACAGATCAGAGGGAAAAATTACACTTGGAAACATTTTCATGAAGACTTCTCATCCCAGTTTCTAGAAGATCGCCTTTGCTCATTCTTCACAGGTTACTTTTTATGTTGACTTTTTTTCTACCTAGAAACAACCTTTCAAAAAGTCTTGGAATGAATACTATAAGAGAACGTTTTTGATTTAAGTTCTTCTTTTGTGAACAGTGAAGTATAATGTTTTCCATAGAATCCAGAATATAAAATCAGTTATTTGTAGATTTTGCGCGGCCTCAAAATCTCCAGTATCCTTGCAATGACAGAGCCAAGACTAAATCTTTTACATTAGTTACTTAATAAATGTTATCTTTCTTCTTTTTAGACAACTAATTTTCTCTTCCTTCCTTTCTTCTTCTCCCCCCCCCCACCCCCTCTTTTGAGATAGGGTTTCTCTTGTAGCTTTGGCTGTCCTGAAACTCACTATTTAGACTATTGTGGCCTTGAACTCACAGAGCTCCACCTGCCTGTGCCTCCTGTGTGCTGGGATTACAGGCGTGTGTTATCAGCTCCCAGCCTCAACACTACTTTTAAGCAAAACTAGAAGTTACTGAGTATTAATTTATTACTCTTTTTGGATAATAAACAGGTCTTGTCAAGCAGGACACTTATATGCTTTATTGTTAATTGTGAGTTTGGGCAAATAAAATGATGGCATTTTTCAAAGATTAATTTTGTTGTTCACTGTGAGGCAATTATGTAATTGCTTAATGTTTTAATACGTTTAACGTTATTAAAATTATCAGTGTTACTATATTTAACATGTGTATAATTAATCAATTGCCAGTTATGTTCTGGAATCTAATTAAAAGCTGAACACATGCACAGAATTTAGTATGAAAAGGTAAGAATTAAGTTTAGATTTTGGTCGACTTTTGTTAACGTTCAAACTTATTTTTGGCAAATCTGTCTCAGATAATCAGGTCTACTGTTAAAGTGTGAAAGCAACCATAGAAAATAACCAGTGTGGCACTGTTTCAGTTTTTAATTATCAAAACAAATAAGCTGGAGTTAACTTAGAGGCTATAGAAAAGTGAAAGGAAATTGGGCTATGAACCTATCAAACAAACATAGGAACATAAACTTAATACAAACTATATTACTTCCACCTTTAGGATCTTGAGGAGGTCGCTTAATGTCTTTGAACTTCCTTCCCCTTTCCACAAATAATGTAGTTCATAAAAGTGCAATTCCCTTGAGAACTGTTGTGGAAATGTGTAACCGAGTGCACTATCATATTTAGGAAACTTGAGTTTTATTAGGTAATTGTTCAACTCAACATGATTTCCTCTTATTTTGCACCCAATATATATAAAACTATTATCAATAATTAGCCTGAAGCATTAGAAATAATCTGGGCTAGAATTTTGGCTCAGAGTCGTGATGGCTGTGCTGAAGCAGCACTGGATTCCATCCCTGTACCGGAAATAAAAAGATTAAACAATATTAAAAGTAATTAAAGAAAAATTTTGAATTTTACTTACAGCTGAAAGGCTTGGCAGAAGCCTCATCTCATTCCCGTATAACAACTGCTTTGGACAACTGCCTTTTAAGTAATTGAAGAACTGCCACAGTATTCAATGTGCTGTTTCTCTTTGTAATATTTGCAGAAAGATTTCAATTAGCGTAGTTTAGTTGCATGAATGTAAGAGCCAATGGCCTGATATATAATTACAGATCAATATTAAACTCTAAATTTTTTTCTTCGCATAATGTTAGTTTTACAGTATGAAGTTGAAGGAAATCACCTTCTCTTTCAGTGCTTGGTGAGCAGCTGTGGCCACACATCCAGCTCTTAAGTCTCAGATGCGAGTCTTATTATATTTGGTTAGAGAGTCAATATATGAAACAATACTATAGCAGGGTTCTCACAGCCCTTTCTAGTCTGCACCCTTGTGAAATCCCCCCACAAAACCAAGACAAGGCACAGGGCAACTCAGCTCAGAGCAGCTTTTATATCTTGCTTATTTGCTACTTGACCCCTGCTTTTTAGGTAAGTACTATCACTTAGAGTTCACATGTAAAATGAAGTTAAATTATCATTTATAACTTAACGGATAATCATGAAAAAAAAAGAGGAGGAACTGTTTTGAGATGCAGCAACTTTATCAAGATTGCCATTAGTCCCATTAAAAAGGTTCTGTGATTTATTGGATGTCAGATTCTCACTACTGCTGAGGCAGAGAAGACAGAGCAGGGGCCAGGGGTGAACATTTCATTCCATTAGTCATGGTCTGAAAGGTTGTAGGGAGTGAAGGTGAAGGATACACAAGAGGAACGCTCTGCTCTCTTACACAAGCTGCCATACTACTTCAGAATATTCAAATTCCAGTTGTGACTTCAATAGCACCCATCCCAAAACAACACAATTTAAATATTTAAATCACTGTTACCGCAGTGAATAAATTAAGAGCAATTATGGAAGGTACAAACTTTGCTGCTAGCTCTTCACCCTCAAAACCATCACACAAATAACCAAAGCCCGTTTTAATTGGTGACTAAGTTAAATCACTTTTTTTTTTTTTTTGGAGTTAGTTGGTGAGTTGCCACTTTCCATCTGTTACACAATTCTCACAAACAGTAACACCTGTGGGTGTGTTGTCTCTTGTATCCTGGAGATGAATCCACATGATATTTTACAGAAATGCATTCCAGAAAGGGAAAACTGACCAGCTGAGGTGAAAGCAAATGAAGGCTCTAACGTGAAAAATGCTGTGTGTAAGTAATTACTGTATAGAAGAAGCAGTTGGCTATTAAGATTGTAGAAATGTACAACTGAATTTCAAATAATTTTGGAATTAGCAGGTACCTCATATTCTGGTTAGTGTTTGTCAGTTTGACACAGAGTAGAGCAGATGTGGTCTTTACTATAGTCCTAGATAGTATACATGCAGTTAAAGACCTGGAGTTGAATGTGTAACATACTCCGAAGATGCGATGTATCAGGAGCCATTGCCTCCGAGGAAGTAATGCCATCTCAACCCCTTGCTAGAGGAATAATCAGCAACAGATTATGACATGAAGAGTTGTGGTGGTTTTAATGAGAATACTACCCAGATGTTCGTGAGCTCGGTCTCAGCTAGTGGCACTGTTTGGGGAGGATTATGAGTTGTGGCCCTTATTGGATATGTGTCATAGGGGCAGGTTATGAAGCATCAAAAGCCAGCCATCACTCAGTGTGCTTTTGGTCTGCTGATTTTGGGTCAAGGTTCAATCCCTCAGTTGTTCCTGCTGCCCTGCTCTCCCGCCACCACTGTGGACTCTAATCCACACAAAAATTCTTTAAGACACGAAAAAGATACCTACCCCATAAGGCATATACAATGAGAAGGCACACTGTCGAAACTGATTAATACGTTGTTTTAGGGAAAATAATTTAATTCACAAAATGTAAGATAAGCATCGGTTTTAATATTTTATCATTTCCCAACATGCTTGTAAATGACTAGAATGTTTGATAATTTGAATAATAGCCATGAGACATCTCCTGCTTGCGCAGTTAACCCATTCATTATCAGGTTGTACCAGCTCTAGAGTACCTTGCAGAATGAGCAGTGCCTGTGAACTGTACACACAGAGCACCCACGTAAAACACTGCAGTATGTGCATCCATGCCTGCCAGTGTGCCCTCCACCCTGTGCTGCTTCTAGTGTGGTGATCTGTCGTGTGCCTTCAGCCCCAGCTATTCCTTCAGAAGTGTGTGTGTGTAGGGGTGAGAGCTCTCACCAAGTCTGCATCATGCATCAGATACAGTGTTGCCGGCCTTACTTGAACTATTTCCTCTGGTCCTTTTACTAAGATAATGATGCAGACTTGGTTATGCTTTAGTGAAGTTGAAGTTGAGACCTGGACTCTTTATTTTCAAAATAAAAGTTCCTACATATGGTTTCTCTCTCTCTTTTTTAAAGTAGGGAGTTGAATGGACTCCTTTTTAAAAATATTAAGTATAATATATTCAAATTTCACTTAAGGCTATGCTTATATAAGTCCAAAAAATATTTCCAAACGCTTTAATATACTTCTGCACATGTACTTAGATCATCTTGTTGATGATATTATACAGATTTTAGAAAGGCTCATCTAATTTTGGAATTAAAAAAATCACGTCATATATGACAAGAAATAGAGACACTTGGAAAGAGGAAATATCACGTGAGTAATTGCCTCCATTAGATTGATCTATGGGAATGTCTGTGAGGGTGTTTTCTTGATTGCTAACTCATACAGGAGGGCCAGGCCATTGTGAGTAGTGCCACCTGGGGGCAGGTGGTCCTGGGTTCTATAAGAAATCAGGCTGAGCAAGCCAGTAAGCAGTGTTCCCCCAAGGCCTCTGCATCAGTTCCTGCCTCTAGGTTCCTGCCACGCTTGAGTATCCACTTTGGTTCCCCTAGATGATACACTTCTAAACTGCAAGCTGAGAGATAAACCCTCTTTTCCACATGTTGCATTTGGTCATAGTGTTAATCGCAAAGCAGAATTTGGTTTGTGACTTAATTACGTACAATGAATCACAAAGTTCATTACAAATGTCAATATTGTACTTTGTATTTACTGTGCACTTGGCCTCTAGGAAGCTATGTATATGATACAGTAAGGTGTGATGTTTTGCTCTTTTGGAGTTTTGAGGGGCCCACCACCCAGCTCCCAAATAAGTTCCACACAAAGTCTTACTATTACTTATGAATGCCTGCCCTAAGCTTGGCTTGCTTCTTGCCAGTGTTTCCTATCCTAAGTTAACTCATCTACCATTTCCCTCTGGGCTTTTATCTCTCTTACCTCTGTGTATGTTGCTTTCCTTCTTACTCTGTGCTTGTCTGGGTGGCTGGCCCCTGATGTCCTCTCTCCTTCCTTGTTTCTCCCATTGATACTCTCTGCCTGCCACCCCGTCTATCCTTGCTCCTGCCTTGCTATTGGCTCTTCGGCTCTTTATTAGGAACATCAGATGTTCTAGATAGGCAAAGAATCACAGGTTCACATAGTTAAACAAATACAGCATAGGCAAAAGTAAGACACCTTAAAATAATATTCTACCACAATATAGTTTTGCTCTATTGTTTTCTACTTATTTCCTGTACACTTAGCAAGAATTTTTTTCTGAATAGTGAGTTTTTAAAATACAAATTGTTAAATTTCTTCCCAAACACAGACTTAAATCTTTTTCAGTTTACATATCCTTATTTTCTTTTATTCTTCATTTTCTTCTGTGTCTAGATAGGTTATGTTAGTTAATGTTCCTTTCTTCCCTTCCTTAATTCTTTCCTCTTTGTTTTCTTATTAATATTGGGGATCAAATCCAGGGTGTTGGATGCCTGAATATATCACTGTACCAAGAACTATGTCTTCAGCCCTATAGGATAACTTCCACTTAAAACTTGTATTGTGTGTGTGTGTGTGTGTGTGTGTGTGTGTGTGCATGTGTGTATGTGTGTATATAAAATTGAGGATATTAATTGCACAAAATGAGGGGTCTTAATATTCTCCCACTTATGTATTTATTATACAGGAATTACATATACTGTTCTTATTGCACAGTTTTTTGTTTGTAGAGACAATCCTTTTCATATTCCTTTGATTTTTACTGCTGTTTTATTTTCATTGTGTATACTTATTTTACATGGTGCTGTTCCATTAAGACACTTTAATGTATGTATAATATGATCATTCACGATGCTCATATTCACTTTGATCATGACCCCTCTATTATTCTTCTCTCCCTCCTCTTCCTCTCCATGTCCCCAGTACTGCCCTATTACTTTTGTGTCCTTCTTTCAAAATATTCCACTTATGAGAGAAAAACCGATGCCATGTTCATCTTTGTGAGCTGGCTCATTTCACTTAACATAATGACCCATCATTTCATTCTTCATTATGACTGAGTGAAACTCAATTATTAAACTCGGTGCAGGGAGAATTCTCAAAAAAAATATAAATAGAATTTCTAGCCATGCCATTTCTGTGTAAATATCAGAGTCAGCATGATAAACTGATATACTGCATACTCATGCCCATTTGACTACTCAACCCCAGCACATTATGGAATTACCCAGTTACGCATCAATGGATGAATAGAAGAAGAGACTCTGGTATATATCAAAAACAGAATTATTGAAAGGAAACTCAAATCTCCAAACACCATGTAATCTGAAAGGTGTGAATTATACTGAAAAAAAAAAAAAGCCCTCAGCATCAGAGAATTTATTATTAAATGCTTTACAAACTTACTTTAGCAATATGTGCAATAATTATTTATTTAGTAATGGCCAAGGCACAGGTGGCATTCTTATCTTGCATACAGACATCATACGATTGTGCCCAAAACATGATGTTAATTAATATTAGAAAAGCCACTTAATTGTGGTTATTAATCTCCTTATGTATGAAATGGACAGTGAGTGGCTACTTCAGAAATTAGGAGAGGTGAACCTGGACCAGAGTTTGGGCAGACACTGGACCTTCCGATTCCTTCTGCTTGCTTGTGTGGCTCGGCCAGTTTCTATTCTGCTGTGCTTTTGTTTTTCTTTCTTTAAATTTGAAACAAGGTTGTTTTACACTGTCAATCCCGTTCCCTCACCCTCCCATTCTCCCCTACCACTCCAGCCCATCCCTTTTCTGCTCCCCAGGGAGGGCGAGGCCTTCCATGGGGAGTCTTCAAAGTCTGCCATATCACATGGAGCAGGGTTTAGGCCCTTCCCCATATGTCTAGGCTGAGGGAGTGTCCCTCTATGTGGGATGGGCTCCAAAACTCCATTCCTATATTAGGGATAAATACTGATCTACTACCAGAGGCCCCATAGGCTGCCCAGTCCTCCTAACTGACACCCACATTCAGGGGGTCTGGGTCAGTCCTAAGCTGGTTCCCCATTTATCAGACTGGGGCTCATGAGCTCCCCCTTGTTCAGGTCAGCGGTGTCTGTGGGTTTCTCCAGCCTGGTCTTGACTCCTTTGCTCACCACTGCTCCCTCTCTGTAACTGGATTCCAGGAGTTGGGCTAGTGTTTAGCTGTGGTTGTCTGCTTCTGCTGTGCTTTTATAGCATGTACAGGTCTGCACAGAGTCTTCCCAGGCCCCAGGTTATATCACCTTTCCCCTTTTGTAAGTTGACATATGAGGTATCAAACATGGATTAGATTAAAAAGTCATTAGGCTTTGTGAAAAAAACATTCTTTGTTTATTTTTTTTGAAAATCAAGCTTATCTTTATCTGATACACAATGGCACAAAATGTTTACCTATCAGGGAGGCCTCTTGTAATGTTTCCATACATATTTACCGTGTGTGGTTAAATTAACACATCTCTGTCACCTTAAATACTGGTCATATCTTGCTGGCCAAGGTGGCAAACACCTTTAATCCCAGCGCTAGGGAGGGAGAAGCAAGCAGATCTCTGAGTTCAAGGCCAGCCTACTCTACAAAGAAGTTCCAGGACAGCTGGTGCTATTCTGGGAAAACAAAACAAAACAAACAAACAAACAAACAAAAAACCAAATAAAAAACAAAGCAAAATACTTGTCAGATCTTTATGACAAGCACCGTTAAACTCTCTTGTAGCTTTTCTGTTACAAGTGCCCAGTTTCTCTCTATGATCACCCCACTGGAAAGCACAGAGTGTTACAGGGCTGACTGACACAGCTCATTGCCCATTAATTAAGCTCTCCAACCTTCCCTCCTGAACTCACCCAGAGAGGCCTAGGCTAGCTTTCTGTTCTGGTGGTGGAATCTCCTCAGTTTAGTGGGGTTTGTGTGTGTTTGGCTTTGCTTGTCTTTTAAGGTTATCTTTGTACATGAACTTCCAAATATTGACGTTTTAATTGGCTCACTGGAAATCCAAGGACAGATTAAGACTTACACATTCAATTTCTTTGTTTTTAGGTTCCAAAACTAAGGAGGGAGTGGTTCATGGAGTGACTACAGGTAAGCTTCATTGGCTTTTATCTAGGGGTAATATCCAAAATTGCCTTCTAGGCCAACTTCACCTTATGCTTATGGTACAAACTGTAAAAACCACTGTCTACAAATTAACATTGGTCAGTTTATTATTCATGTATCTATTTTTGACTTCTTTTGATTTGTTGAGACTAAATCTTGCTATGTAGGCCAGACTGAATTCTGCTTCAACATTCTAAGTATTGGGATTACAGGCATGTGCCCATGTGCCTTGCATATTGTCCTTATTTAAACCTTATTGTTTATGAAGTATTTTTAAATAGAAAAAGTGTGAATTAAAATTTTACAGCCCAAATTCTCTTATGGCCAAGAATGATGGTTTAAATTTACCAGCTATATTTAATCCTAATAGCTTGGTACTTGGGTATTTGTCTAAAAACAAAACAAAACAAAACCAAAAACAAATAGCTAAATAAATAAAATACAATAATGCTATTGTTTCTTCAATTTTTTTTTCAAGACAGTATTTCTCTATGTAATAGTTCTGGTTGTCCTAGAACTCACTCTATAGACCAGGCTGCCCTCAAACTCACAGAGATCCAACTGCCTCTGATTCCCAAGTGCTAGGATTAAAGGTGTATGCCACTACTGCCCGACTCTTCAAATTTCTCTAGTGTTTGGTATTTGGACCACAACTTATACTTATTATACCAGTTACTCTGTGATAAGAGTTCTTTTTAGAAAATATCCTTATTAGTATGCTATTTAAAAATATAATTTTTATTGCATTTATGGGAATTTTGTATAATGGCAGAAAGAATTTAGTCTAAAATAAGACTTACAATAAAGAATAAAAATGACGAAGATGCTGTAATGATGGTGGGAAGATGGTGGGAAGAGACCTGTCAGGAATGTAAGTTCAGGAAGTCTTGGCCATTATTAAACCATGCAACGTATCAAGTTCCCATCAACAACCTATAAAATAGAAACAGGGAAAATGTTGCCTTACTTCAGTATGGTAAATGCCAGACTCAGGCCTTGATTCAGACTTTTGGGTTTTTTTTTTTTTTTTGGTTTATTATTATTATTATTATTATTATTATTATTATTATTATTATTATTATTATTATTGCTTTGTGATTTTCGGCTAGAGTCCTATCTTTCCCTTGCTTTAATGTTCTCGTTTACAAAAGAACTTGAAAACTGAAAGCAAATACATTGCATTACACAGGGGCAACTTGTGTCTTCCAGTGGCTTTTTCCTGAGCAATTTTTGTCATCCAGGGAAGAAAAGAGCTTCATCCCTTTTAGCACAAGGTTCTGATAATGAAAACAGGAAAACTGAATCCCAGGAACACAGGGTCACAGGGTCAAAAGCTCACAGTGCTGGCTGACACCTTCTCTTTGCTGTTGGTCCACAGGAAGTGCAGACAGTGAGACAAATAAGTAGACTGCTTGGTTTCTGGAGACTGAAGAAAAGGCACATTTAAGCATGAGTGTAATAACACACAGAGATTAGACAGGTGGTGAGTGTCATGAAGAGGCCCACCCTAGAGTAATGGAGTTCCAGTGTTTGTGGGAAAAAGCCATATTTACCGTACAGGTAGCAGAGTCTTCTTTGGGGTCCGGCTGCAATGCTCTCTGTTGACAAGTTTGGGAATGTTTAGTGTCCTCCTGAAGAATAGGATGTAGAGCATGAGATTTTATGAGTAGATTATAACAAGGAAACTGAGTCAGCTGCATAGACGGGAATGGAGAAAGGCTTTTGATTGGATGGAAGTCTACTTTCTGAATGGGCAAGACTGACACCTTGGGATAAACACCGGTTAATTTGAATTATACTGTATCTTTTGATTGGGAGGTACACTGGCTGGTTTAATGTGTCAACTTGGCACAAAGCTAGAGGAAGGTGCTTAGTTGAGGAAATGACTCCATGAGATCCAGCTGTAAGGCATTTTCTCAGTTAGTGATCCATGGGGGAAAGCCCAACCCATTGTGGATGGTGCTATCCCTGGGCCGGTGGTCCTGGGTTCTAGAAAAAAGCAGGCTGAAGAAGTCAGGGGAAGCAAGCCAGTAAGCAACTCCTGCTTCCAGGATCCTACCCTGCTTGAGTTCCTGTCCTGATTTCCTTCGGTGATGAACACCAATGTGGAAGTATAATCTGAATAAACCCTTTCTTCCCCAACTTGCTTTATGGTCATAGCGTTTCATCACAGCAGTAGAAACAATAACTAAGAAAGTAGGTAAATACCCATTTGATTCTGATTATAAGGTCTTTAGTCACAAAATTAGAAGTCATTTATTAAATGAAGAAAGCACTGAAAAGTTTGTCTCCTTTGTTTTTTTAAGGCAGTGTCAATGAGTAGATAAACTGTAGACCTTAAAGGCAAAATATATTCCTACAGATGTTTATATTTTTTTCTTAACCATATCTATTATACTACCACATGCTATAATTTTATAATGTTCTTTATTTATTATTATGATAAAACAGTAAAATGGAAATAATGTATTAATTACACTTACTATATAATTTTTGTGTTTTAAAACCAACAGAGTAAACTTTATATTTATATAAAGGAGTATACACATAAAGTTAAGTTTATGGCTGGCAGAAAACATAAGTATATGAAAATGCAAAGCCTATTTTGCCTTGCTTTGAGATGTTTTAACAAGAAAATGTTAATCTCCAGCAAAATTTTAATCATATTCTTGGAAGAAAAAGTAACAACCAGAAACAGAATTCAGTATAATTCTAGTGATGTTTAAAATCAAAATTTCTAATATATCTCTTCCCTGGCCTTTAAAAATACTGTGAATATCCAGTGCTCTTCAGGAAGCATACTGAGGGGCAGAGATTCCATAGGAAGGCTTAGCTCAAAACTGAAAGGCAGCTATAGAGTCACTTGTGTGGATTCTGGTTGAAATCTGCATGACCTTCAGGCCCCCCCCCCCTTTGCTTGGTCTAAGGGGTAAGCCCCATGACTTTACAGGAGAATTTAACTTTAACTTCATTTACATAACTTGTTCCTTCCAAATTAATTTTCATTGCCTACATTATTGGATTATTTGTCTTTCTGGCTGATGACATGAAATCTGTACAGTGCAGTAGCCCTGTGAAGAGATGGTGTGGTGTGATTCTTCCACTCAGGGTATGAGGATATAGGCTTAGGAGATCCTGAACAAACACATGCTTTAAATTTGCTCAGGAGCGAAAACACAGGGGGAGTAGGAACTCAAACAATCTAACACTGAAATGTGGTTGTTTGTTTAACTTAGAATTATTTAAAAAGTAGGATCTCATGTCTTTCACTCCTTGCATGGAACTATGAAATTAATGGAAACACATCTGCATTAACTGAAATTTTGTCTTAACACATTTTTGTTTGGCTGGAGGGATGTCCAGTGTGAAGAGCACTTGCTAGTCTTCCACAGGACTAGAAATGTGTTCTCAGCACCCATGCTGGGAGGCCTTTATCCTATCATTCTGGCCCCAGGGGATCTGACATCACCATCGGTCATCCTTCTGGACCTGCACACATGCTCCACGAGGCACAAGTACACAAAACTAAAAAAATAGTCTTGTAAAAGAACTATCCTTTTCCTCTACCATGTTCTCTTGTATCACCTATTTTCAAAACATTCGAGGAGCATGTATGAGCCCTGCACACTTCTTTATTGGAGGTAGTTAAGGCAAGACTTACTTTAGATTTCAATTATCTTTGATTTGGGGATAAGTGCACACCTATAATGAGACATCTTGGCAATGGGACCCAAGTCTAAACATGATGTTCACTTCTATCACATATACCTGTACATATTGTCTAAAGGCAATTTCACACTCTATTTTAGAATAATTATGGGCATGCAACAAAGTTCATGCTATGAAATTTTCTGCTAGTATCGAATTAGTGGCACTTGAACATTAAGGATTTAGGAACATTTTGTATTTTGCACATAGAAAATAGTGATACTAGTTGTGTGGGAAGCATTTACTTAGAAGGGGTAATGGAAGTGAGCTTGGTAAATGAGATCAAAGTGTTGGCATTGAAACTGAAATAGTGCTCAAATGCTCTGACAGCTTGACACTACCTAGTGCATCGTTTTCTGTCTACTTGCCTCACTGCAAACCAAATCTTGCTTGCATTGTGTCATAACTAAACTCTCACGGTTTTCAAATCTATGCATAATTATAACTCAGACCCAGTGTTTGGCTGAAGCATGTTGCTCCTCCCTTGGTGTCTTGTTTCCGCAGACTCTTGCTGCCTGTGGCATACGTGCCTGTAGAAGCTGGCAGCTGCTGGAAGTAGAATTAAAGTCTGCCACACCACCACCTTTTAATGTGTTGTTGCTCTTGATTTTCTTAAGTGGCTGAGAAGACCAAAGAGCAAGTGACAAATGTTGGAGGGGCAGTGGTGACTGGTGTGACAGCAGTTGCCCAGAAGACAGTGGAGGGAGCGGGGACCATTGCTGCTGCCACTGGCTTCGTCAAGAAGGATCAGCTGGGCAAGGTAAGGCTGCCTGATTTGTGCAATGATAAACCCAGTACGCCATGAGTCTTCACATGTATCAGAAAGCAGCCATTGGGTGTGCACTGTGAGGAGTGACTGCCCTTTTACGGGGCTCTTATTTTGACACACTATTAACCCTGGGAAATGTCATGCATGCTGTACAATATCCCTGATTGTTTTAATTTCTGGAAGAAAACTACAGAAGTGAACAATATAGTAAGTGCTAAAGAATTGGTGACATTTCAGAAAGAATGGCTGCTTTCATATGAATGATGGGTCTGGGATTCCTCTTTGTAGAAAGAGCAATTTGTTTCTTTGCCTAGTTCTTAAATTTCCTGAAAGAAGATCTCTTATTTGATATCTTTGTAATGATACAATCTCTTATTAAATGACATTTGCATATCAGATATCAACTCCTTACCAAATATGTGCTTTTGTAAACTAAGAGACTTAAAGTGCATACCAAACACAGATCATGGTTTCATGTGGTGATACTTACATTTCCAAAATTTTAAATTGTCTTCTGGATAAACATGGGGCTCTAGTGACATGTTCTAGGTAGGTATAAAAATGGAGTCTCTTACCAGAAAAATACATGATCATGTACATGTACCAAAGGACAAAGGTAAAAGGAAGGCAATCAACAGTTTAAAACTATTTCATGATTTTACAATGAGGAATGTGGAATTCATAAAAGGGAAAAGAATATGAAGTTCCTGCAGCCTGTTGGATTTACCTGGATGACTCTGGCACTCAACTATCTGAACTATCACTTCCCTAGCAATGTCCAATATTCAGCGTTCTCTGATTTATAGAATGAATTATGCAATACTAAAGTTAGTGGAAGAATTTGTTGCTTTGGATAAGGAAGGCTGGGAAGCATGTCTAATTTATTTCCCACTTTGCTTGCATTTAAAATATGCAATATAAATCACAAATGGTTCATTAAAAACACTTTACATCAGCTTGGGCATGCTTTCTACCTTTAAAAATGTCAATCCTTATTTTAATATTCTAAAGCAGAAATCTACCTATGTTATAAAATGAAACATTTGCAGATATTTCTGTTATGGGTATTGTGGGTTCTTAAGATATTCTAGTATAAAAGTGAAGCCATAAACAGAAATTGGAATACGAAATTGAAATCAAACACAATGGGTCTGGGCTTAAAATGGGTCATTTGCAAGGTATGATAAGCTTCTGTTCAGTGTTTAAGACCCTTTCATATGTAATGGGGGAATTCCACTACTTTATCAGAAAGCTGATAAAGCCCAATTTAGCAATGAAGTTCTCAATATCTCTAATAACTCAGGAATAATCAAGTAATTGCCAATAATTGTGGCCATGTTTCTTGATGCTAAACATACCCATAGTTTAACTAAAATTATCAAATGTATTCCTAATGAAATTTGAAATATTTCATTTCATCTTTCTGATTCTAATCAAAATGAACTTGGTGAAGAGAAACAAGCACTTATTGATGTGTTAGCTGCTTGTCAGTGGCCCCATTTGATCTATTTTTAAAGAAATAATGATTGTGTACAGTGTTCAAAAAACTTGGAAGAACAGGGATTTGACCAGTGTGGCTCATAGACAGCAGGCTCGTAGAAGTGGATTAACCACACTACCATTCTCTTGGTGGCCATGATCCCCAGGACCAGAAACACCGGGAAAGAGAGGTTGACTGACCTTGGATTTACCCAGCATGCTTTCTGACAGTGTTTGTCTCATTCAGCATGCTTTCTCATTACTCCCTAGAAGATGAGAGAACAGGCACACTTTCTTCCTCATTTCCTTTCGTCTTGTTTGTGTTTCCTTTTTTAGAACCAAGATATAATAGTTCATTTCTTTATCTTTATCTTGTTTATTCCTAAATTCATCTCTTTTGTATTCTACCCATTTTTATTATCAATGGAGAGATACGGTTTCAGATGCCTAAGGTGAGATTTGCTCCAACTTTAATTAGGTACAACCAACTAAAAAAACTATATTTGTGGAATATAGCACAATGTTTTAGTAAGTGCACATGCATCCTGAAATGATTGAAGCAATCAAGATAACCAACAGTCAACACCTTATGTGACTTTTCCTCTTATTGTGGTGACAGTTTAGGTATACAACACAACACTATTAACTGTAATACCTGTAATGCATATTAGGTTTCTAGGGCAATCCCCCACCCTTTGGCCCCCACCATCTGGCCACATATTTCCACCTCCAAGCCACTGGGAACCACCATTCTAACCTGTTTTTAGGATAGACAGATCACATAGAAGACAGATTGCAAAGCACATACCTTTTTGCATATGGCTTAGTTTTCATGTAGGATGTCCTCAGTGTTTACCTATGCTATGGAAAATGCAAAGATTTCCTTCTCTTTAAAGGCCCTTTGAAGGCTGCCTAGTGTTTACCCATTCAGCTACTTATTATTCTTTTGCCTGCTTGCATACTTTGACTATTGTGTTTTCTTTCTTTATACTTAGGGGCATGATTGCCAGACTGTATGGTAGTTGGGATTTTAGTATTTGAGGAGCTTGCATATTGTTTTGATAATGACTCAATCAGGTACATTCTTAGCAGCTGGAGCTCAAGTTTCTCTGTCTTTTATATCTTCATGATGCTTGCCATTTGTAGCTTTTAAGATGACCAGTCTAATGGTATAAGGCGATATATCATTGTGGTTTTGAATTGCATTTTCTTAATGGTTAATAATGAATGGTTTTCGAGTACCCTTTGGCAATTTGTCTTCTTTGATAAATGTCTATTCAGATATTTAGTTCACTGATTGTGCACCTCTCTCTCTCTCGTTTGTGTGTATGTGTATGTGTGCTCTTAGCATGTGTATATGCATGTGAGTTTGGGTGTACGGTATGTATGTGTATATGGTGTATGTAGTGTATCTGTGGTGTGTGTGTGTGTGTGTGTGTGTGTGTGTGTGTGTGTGTGTGTGGTTTGCAAACGTACTTGTTGTATAGACATGTACAGAGACTATAGGTTGAGACTGGGATATCGTTCTCAGTCAATTCTCTCAAGATCTGTCTGTCTCCATTTCCAAGTGTTGGATTTGCAGGTATGCTCTGTCATGATCTGCTTTTTTCATATGGGTATTAGAGTTCTAAATTCAGGACCCCATTTCAGTGCATCAATCAATCATGTTACCAAACGAGCCAACTTTCTAGCTCCTTTTATTCATTTTTTTTGTTGTTGTTGAAAATAGATCCCTAACACAATATCATGAGACAAAGATGTCTAAAGATTCCATTGAATTCGTTTTGCTTTGGCCCTCTGCTACTGGGCATGGGGCCTACACTTAAGGATGAGTTTCTCCAGTTAGACTCCCTTGGAAAAAACTAAGTCTTCATTTGCAAGTGGAGATAGCTTCTGGGTTAGTGGTGGGGGCATTTCTCTTTCCTGTGCCAGGACTCCGACTGGTGAAGACCTGTGCAGGTCTGATGTGTACATGCTGTCACAGACTGTGTGAATTTGTAAGTGTCAGTCTGCCGTGTTTACAAGACTTTGCTTCCATGGTTTTCTCCATCTCCTCTGGCCCATACACTCTTTTGACCACTTTTAAATCAAGCTATAGAATTTCTTTCTGTTGTGTAATTCAAACTCAGTTTTTAAAAGTTTAACAGCTAACAGATGCATGGTTTGCAAACCGTTTCTTCTATTCTACAAGTTACTTCTGTGGTCTAAGAGTTGTCTAACTTGCAATGGAGTTGTTGCTTCTATTCTACAGGTTACTTCTGTATTCTGAGAGTTGTCTAATTTGTAGTGGAGAAGCTGGCAGTCTGATGATATTTCATTTGTGTGTTTTTATAGCTTGTAGTGTTTTAGTGTTGTCCAAAAAGTCATTGTTTAGACCAATGTCAAGGAGTTTTTCCTTTATGTTTTCACATAGTATTTTCAAAGATTGAATGCTGTGTTTGGACTTAATCCCATTTTCCCTTTTGTATGTGGCTACTTAGTGATTTTTTTTCTGAAGGTTTGCCAGTGATGCTTTCTCCACTCTGTTTTTCATGCATTTTGGCGAAGGTTGATTGATGTCCAGTCTGTGGGTTTACAGGTTCTCTGCCTATTGCATTCCTTATGGGGCTGTTTTTATGCCAGTGTATACTATTGTTTTGTGATTCTAGCTTTGTAACAGTTTTTGAAACCTGGTGTCTTAATGCCTCCAGTTATGAACCTGAGATACTGGTGTGATTACATATTGTTCAAGGTGCCTTTAGATATTTAAGGTCCTCTGATTTGACTCTTCTGGGTTTGGAGCTTTTCTCTTTGACTGAAAAAATGTGGCATTTTAGTTTGGATCAGAAGCACATCTCAGATCTGAGCCTTTTTGCCACAGTGAACCGCTGACATTACTGATTCTTTAGAGCCATGAATACAGTTTATCTTCCCTTTTATCACCACATTCTCAATATCTTTCTTCAATGTTGTATAATTTTCAGTTTTTAGAGACATTAAAACCTGCATTAAATTTACTTCTAAGTCCTTTATTTTTGTTGATGCTTTTTATGCTATTAATACTATTTAAATGGATTTATTGATCTTTCTTAAATAGGAAAGCATATAGAACTGCTTCTTAGTTTTGCATATTGAGTTCATATCTGTGAATTTTACCATATTTTTCATAAATTGTTTGATGTAATGATATTTACAAATTCTTATGTGTATATATCAATATACCTATATAAAACATGCACACATATACAGATATATTATACTGTATCTACACAAACAGGGTTAGTCACTTAATGCCAATGGAAAATTTTATAAGTGCTCTACATTTAACTATGTGCAAAAACTTATCAATTGCTCCCAACTTATTCAGTTGACTGTTATAGTAGAAACTGGCTGATACACATTGGCAGAGATGTAAACTAGTAGTGGTTTTATATAAAGCAGATCAAACTATTACCCATTTTGACTGAGAGAAAGTTCTGCTTGCACCAGGAATATTAAACAGAGGAAGTTCCATGAGTTCATACTATTGAGTATTGGTATAATGTTTACAGCTCGGAGCTAGTCTGTGGAGCATTTGGTTGGGACATTTACCCTGTTTGTCTTCTATAGTTGCTCAATGGTGTTGTATATTGGGCTGCTGTACACATTGACTATTGCTAAATAAATGGAGATCTCTTTAATTCAAGTTAAAGTGCTCTGAAAAGTTGTAGCCAGATTTTTAAAAATGTTTTTATAATGTATAAAAGCACTGAGTCAATTGTAGAGCTGATGCCTTGAATTTTTGATGTCTCTCTGCCTCTTATCATGTTCCCATAAGGCACCAACCTAGCCACGTGGTAGGTAACTCACAGTTTTCATACAAGTAAGCTTAAAGCACCAAGGCTCATGAGCATTCATTGTTTTTTCTCCAGAACCAAAAGGAAGTTCTGAAGCATTGCTAATTTTGAAACATTTCTTTAACAGAATATAAATGATTTTTGAAAACTGGATTTCAAAACAGGATAAAAATGGGATAAAACACTTAGCCTATAATCATTCCTTAATTCATAAGACAGTGGTAACCATGTGTGTGGTGGGTGAAGAAGACAAAGGCAGAATGAACAGTGTCAGGTTTGACATGGTCTGTAATGTTTGTTACATCCCTTTCCATGACTCCTGTTAGCATGATTGATATATGCAGCATCGTGCCAATTATTTCTTAAACACTGAAATAGAGCTCAATCAAATGGCATGTGCTGCCTCTAGGTCAGTCTTTTTATTCCGATCTCACAAAGCGGCTACAGGCCACAGGCAGCCTCTCCGGTTTCTCTGAAGAAATACACAGATTGCAGATGAAAACAAATGTCAGGATTAATGAAATACTGTCCTGCACAGCAATATTTTCTCCTTTAGTGTTTAATAATGTTAATGCAACACATCATCTGAACTCATTAAACTTCTGAGTCATGTCTGTTCAGTTGAAGATAGTCAACACAATTGTTAGGAATATTCAAACTTAAATGAAAGCTTTGTGACACAGTGGGTGACCTGCTCTGTGTTTGTTGTGGGAGTGGAGTCCATAAACTGAATTGAAATCTTAAAGAATAATAGCATTCCAAGAAAGGAAAAACACAATTGATTTGTTTTGAAAGAGATGACCTCAGTAACATTTTTGCAATGTGTTCCATATACAACAATATTTTTTACTTAGAGGAGAATCTGCTAATTGTATATGTATCATCTGTATTCAGAAAAGCACTTGGACTGTCTGACATTGTTTCTTTGGACATATAAAGATGAAGATGAATTGTGAATCTTAGTGACTTTCAGTCAAGGAAGGTTCTAAATGCAAAAGTGTTCTGCAATTACCTACAAACTAGTAAGGAAAACAGGCTCACTGGACTTTGGTTGTTTTTGGAATTCAATAGCGCTGCATAATTTGTTCGTATGTGCTGGGAATGCAGATGGCTCATCAGGGGATACATGAATCTTGAGTGCATGAACCCTGCCTTGAAGTATGTAGGGCAGCAGGTATGATTATCCCCAGTGTAAAACTCTGACTACAGTATGTACATGCCTTAAGTCTGTATCTATTATAGGACAAGGTAAATGGCTTTTGTAAGAAATGAAATAGCATTTTTATTATTCCAAATAAATACTCCTGACAAGTGTTAAGCTGGGTTTTTGTCAGTAGTATAGAAGTAATCTTAGATAAATCATAACCATAATACTTTAGCTGTTTAGACACAAAGACACACATTTGCTTCCAGTCAAGTTCTAGGCCTCAGTGGTTACAATCAGCCAGCATAAAACCTTCAGAGGCATAGATATGAATAAAAATGTCAAAGGCCAGACCCCATGGATATTACTGTTTGCAAGAGAAATGCTTTCCACAGTCAGCATGGTAGTATGACCTTATACATACCAGGAAACAGTTACAAGCCATATTAAGCAAGTGGGTTATTTCTTCAAAAATGTTAGAATAGATTTGTATACTAATAAATACTATATAACAACAATGACTGCAGTTTTATGAATAGGCCTTATTTGTACATGTGTGGTCATTTATTGCTAATGTCCCTTTACATATAACTATTTTGCAATTTTTTTATTCATTTTGCATACCAACCCCTCCTCCTGTTCCCCCTACATTCCCCAACCCACCTCATATCTGCTTCTCAGAAAGGGTTAGGCTTTCCATGGGAAGTCAACAAAGTCTGGTACAATTGAGGCAGGACCAAGCCCCTCCCACTGTGTTATGGTTGAGCAAGGCATCCCTCCATATAGAATTATCTTCAATAAGCCAACTCATGCACCAGGTGTAGATCCTAGTAACACTACCAAGGGCCCCACAAACAGATCAGGTTACAAAACTGTCACTCACATGCAAAGGGACTGGTTAGGTCCCATGAAGGTTCCCCAGCTGTTGGTCTAGAGTCAAGTCCGTGAGCTTCATTGAGTTTGGGTCAACTGTCTCTGTAGGTTTCCTCAACATGATCTTGACCCCCCTTTGCTCATAAAATCCCTCCTCCCTCACTTCGACTGGACTCCCATAACTCAGCCTAGTACTTGTCTGTGGATCTAGCAAGGTAACAAGGAGGACCCATGGAAGGACACATGGGTCGCATTGGGAAGGGGAAATGGGTGAGATCTCCTGGGTAATCTGGAGGGGGTAATAAAGAGGAGGGTATGGGGCATGAAAACATCAGAGAACAGGATGATGGAGGTGGGGGGGGAATGTAGTAGGAGAGCAATGAAAGAAATATCATGATAGACGGAGCTATTATGGGGTTAGGGAGAAACTTGGTGTTAGGGAATTCCCAGGAATCCAGAAAGATGACCTTAGCTAAGCAATAGTGGAGAGGCTACCTGAACTAGCCTTCCCCTGTAATCAGATTGTGTGATATTTTTATGGGGTTTTATTGAACTGCTATCATTATATATAAAGTTATTTCAAGTTTACATGATTTTATTAAATTTATTTTATGTATTAAAAGGATAAACAGTGTGCATGCATCTTTACACACACACACACACAATATATATTCTTATAATCTAACAAGTTGACATGTCTGCCATCTCATAGAATTACTTTTCTTTATTTTTTTTAAATAATAGAAGCTAAAAGTTACTCTCTTGGAAAGTGACTTGTATATGCTCAATGGTAGCCACAGTCTTCAATTACCTGGATACACCCAATATTATCTTTCATGGTTTTTACATTCATGGGCTCTCCAGATTTGCTCATATAGTGGTTTGCTTTCTTTTTAATCTTGTTTCCAATCTAACCCATATTTTCAATCTGTAACAAAATGGCAAGCTTAGATAGCATCTAAATATTGAGGCAGAAAAGAATTAAGATGTATTTATATATTATGATCATCACTAGTCTTATCCCAAACTGAAGAAAGAAGAAATAACTTGATTATTTGCTTTTTCATACATAGACTTAGAGGCTAATCCCATATAAACAGAGATTGCATTGTTACTTGTCAAAAGTTAATGATAAAAGATGTCCTATGATTCTTCAAATATTCAAAATACACAACAAATTAGGACATAATACAACTATTTGGTATTTTCAAGATTAGAAATAAAGTAGATCAGACAAGTTCTGTTTTGCATGGGGTTATATATTTATGGGAACTGAAATTGGACGATATATATCATGAATCTAATCAGTTTATTAGAAGAAAATGAATTGTCAATTCCAGTATCAAGTGACACTTTACTACAGTTTCTCTCAATATTTTAAATTTTTGCATAGACTTTAAAGATTTCTGCCCTCCAGTGTAGTAGAATAATTAATCAGGTGTTTGTAACATTTTCACGGTGGTATTTAATTCCCATTAAAGCTATAGTGTATATTACAACAAACAGGAAATTCAGAAGCCAGAGACAATGGAATAAATGAAAGCATGGGAAGAAGTCATGTGTGTTTCAATTTCCCTTTTCCTTATCTTTTCACTGCTGTTTTCTGACTCAAACAATATGACCAATTTATTCTGGACTCATGTTGTACAAACAAATACAGTTGCAGGCCTTTGTATGTGAGGAATAAAACCAAATGTCAGATTTTAACTATGCTTAAAAGGGGCTAAGTTTGAAAATTTACAATAGTAAACCACCAGCAACTCATACCCCCCCATACTTTTCTATCTTATTGTTGCATATCCACACACGAAAATGAGAAATTGCCTTTTAATATATTATATGATTCCCTAAAGTCATACAACTTTAGGGAATGCATGCTCATCCTGTACCATATGCTAGGTCTCTGGGAGAAGGTAGGTGCTTCCTGTTTAAGTCACCAAGTTTGGAATCAATATATTTGTCATACAAAGTGTAAAATTACTAGACTGTTTCACCTTACAGATACATTTCAAAAGGTCTCAACTGATACCAACAAAATTGCTTATAGTAGCAATCATTCTTCCATGGAGGCCAGCCAGCATAAGGTTGAAACAAAGGTACTTCATATATGTTCTGGTTAGAGTCCTTTCAAGCTACTTGATCCTCTTGATCCATCTGGCCCCGATCTTCATACCCAGTGCCTGGTTTATATGCACTGCTTACGTTGCTCAGACATATATAAAAATATGGCTGGGTACAAAGGGCAGCTCTGTAGGTCATGGAGTGTGTGGCATTATTTTCATCTCTTATACCATGCGGAGTGAGGCCATCACATGGCTTTGAGCATGGCAGTTTTATCTGTGGAATAGAATTGTTGAGTGAAATTAGCTCAAAACGTTTTCTGTCTCAATTCAATGGCTTGTTTTTAAGCCAGTTTTTTTTTTTTTTCAATTATGCATTGCCATATCCCTGACAACTCATTTAACCTTTCTGAAGCAGTGCTTTCCCTCTGTAACTGTCCAGCCAACAGCACAGAATTGGAATGAGAAGGAAATACAGCAGCAGACAGAAGACAAGCAGTCAACTGCATGGTAGCATAGTTGTGGCATTTTTTTTTTTCTGTAAAAAAACTTGAGGTTTCCCTTTATATCTCCACTTTAGACACATGATTTCTACATGATTTCCCACATTAGTGTAATTTGGCTTTATTAGTGGTTTAACACTAAAAGGAATAGATTCCACTGATGATTCTACTTTATTGGGCTAAATAAATTGAGTCACATTCCTTGTCTTAGTTTCATGTTTCTGTGATGAAATTCTCTGACTTAAGAAACTTAAAGGAGAAAGGCTTTATTTAACTCACAGTTGAAGGGTGGAGTCCAAAATGGTAAGGGAATTGTGAAAGCAGAAATTCAAAGCATCAACTCATATAAAAAAAAAAAACAAATAAACAAAGTCAAGAGCAGAGAGCGATGAATGTTAGCATTTCACTTATTTTCTCTTTTTATATAAGTCAAGATCCTATCCCAGAGCATGATGCTACCCATAGTAGATTGGTTTTCCCACTTGAGTTACCTAATGAAGATAACTTCTCTCAGACATTCCCAGCTCATCTCCTAACTGATCCTAGAGCCTATCAAGTTTACAACTGAGATTAGCAATCACATCACACCACTGTTATTTTCCCTTAGATTTTTCAGAACCACTAGGTTTTATTAAATGTTATCTTCATGGTATAATTAGAAAGGGTTATGCTCAAATGATTTTCAGAAACACTGGCATAGAGAAAGTTTTAAAGCTTCTTTTTTAAATTGAAGAAAACCCAAGTGTTTACAATTACAAGGCAGAGGTATAATTATCTTTCTTAGTTTCTCTTGGTGTTTAATGGAACACAGATACAAGATGGCCTGGGTTAATGACCTGCCTGACTCTCTTCTTCCTTTTCTTAGTAATGGTTAGTTTAGATTCCAGATAAAAGGACCTTCAGAACAAGTGACAGACCTTTCCACATTCTATAACACAATCTATTCTTTTATAGACACTAAATAAAAGCATTTCTGAGGGAAGGACAAAGAAATGACTCCTTTGTTCTTGTGAGGTTTTACACCAAATCCTGGAAAAGATCCTGCTGGTTTGGATGGTGAGAGGTACAAGGAGACCAGCTATGAAGTTGACATCTTCATTGTTTCAGCATCTTTCTCACAGACATAGAGGGTAGCACACAGAATGTATTTACACATGCTAATTCTTTACCCTGAAAGTTGCTGAAATGGGAGCAGTCTCAGAGAACAACTCCATGTAGACACTTAAAGTTCCTTCTTCCCTAAGTTCGTTCAAAAACAGGAAGGTGGCTTTGCAGAGAGAAGAGGAAGGAAGAGGGTCATGGAGTGTCCTTGGCATTTGGTAGTTATTCCAGATTCCTGCACAACTCTGTGAACACTCTTTCATGTGGTTGAAATGTGCCTCGTTTGTACATTTCCAACCTAGGGGCTTTGGAAAGAACATTCTCCTGATCGCTTCTCTCCTTGTGATGAGCAGCCTACACTTCTTTCTAAGACCTAATTTGAACTCAGCGAACCTAGGAATTTGTCATTCCAGTGTTGAATCTCAGGAGCCGAGGTTGTCATGGGAAGGGCATGGTGCTTTCTGCTGATGCTCCACATGTTGAGCATCTCTATATCGCAAGTTAAGAATGCATTGACAGAAGCATCCCTAAGGACACATGGGACACTGATAGAAAAACAATGCAAGTATGCTTTTCTGTTCACTGCATTTTGTGTTCAGGAATTAGGCAGTTCTGGATTTAAATATGAGGTTATTTATCAAAACATTTCTTAAATGTTAGAAGCTTGTCTTAGCCAGTAGGCTAAATACATCTTTGCTTATCCCATGTAACAGTGACTTGAACAGAAAGGTGCATGAGAATAATGGATGTCATGTTAGGTTGCTCTTGATGTATTAAGTGAAAAGGAAAAAAGACTGTAAAACAATACTAAAGATGGTAAACACTTCAGTTTCTAAAAATATACATATGTGGTGTGTGTGTGTGTGTGTGTGTGTGGTGTGATGTATACATATGTGATATGTGTGTGTTTCTAATCCTACCCTCCTTTAATTACAATTAGAAATGAAAGATATAATTTTTCCTTATTGGTATTCAAATTCCAATTTAAATAGATTCATAAAGTCATTTTAGCTTTGCAGGACTTTGTAATTAACTATATTGCTATGACCTTTGCTGGTCATTCATTTACTTATCCACACATACATGAGTTCACCTAGTTAATTCATACTGTGTGTTCACACTGTACCAAGCGTTATAACTATAGTGATGTATAAAATTGTTTTTGAAGATCTAATGCGCTGATATCTAGGGATGAATCCTGACAGTCATTTATTAAATATGGATGTTGCTTGAAAATATCTTCCTCAGTGATCTTGTCTCCTCCTAGTATGAAACCAGATTTTTTTTTTTTTTGTGAAATTATGTAGCTTCTTAACTGGAGTAGTTTTTCTTATATTACTCTTGATCTTACTTATCAAACAAATAAGAAATACCATTTTGGCAAATCTCTTTCTCGTTATGATCATTGCATGCCATATCCAAATATCAGGACACTGAAAAAAATTTCTAACAGCTATGGATTGAATTGCCTGAGTAGTTAATTTATTGACTTGTGCACATTTGACAAATATTTCTGATCATTTGAGTCCTGATCATTGCCTGACTTTGCCAATTCTTATCACAAATCTTTAGAACTCTGAGAGAGCTGTCCTCATAGTCAATATGCTCTATGATAACAAAATATATGGGATGGGGTAATGCACAAATAACAGAATTTACTTATCACACTGTGAAGGCTAGAAACTCCAAGATTAAGATGGTGGAGAACCTCCTCTTCGCTCCAAGATGGCATCTTGTTGCTGTGTCTTGGAGGGGAGGTTTGGTGTTGTCATGAGGTAAAAAGAACCTAAGGTGTAAGCTTGTCGCCTCACACCTCCTTGCTGAATTATAGATCCCTCATGGCTTAATTACCTGTAAAGAGCCATACCTCAAATACTGTGAAAATAGTGATTAAATTTGAAGGAATTGGTTTTGGGGAGATTCAGGCCATAAAAGCATTTATCTTTATTTTCAAGTATCCTTAGAATGTTACTTTCCTCTCTGTAATAAAAATCATTAACAGCATGATGAAATACCTGCTTACATATCATTTCTAATGTGCTTGTCATCCTGTTTAATAAGGTACAGAATGTCACAAAAGCATATTTTGGGAGTTTTTAAAAAATATCTCTATTTTATTTCTACTAGTTAGACACATCCACAGAGTATGGATTTATTTCACAGATAAACAGAGATCTCAAGTATACTTGTGGAACTTTTTATCTATACATGTTTGTATTTGAAAGTAAAATTTAACTATATGTTTTCCTTTCTTCCAAAACCAACTTCTCCCAGCTCAAATCCAAACACACCCACTATTTTCTTGTAGTGATTGGAATACACGCAATAAATTGAGACACTGAGGTAGACCTAAATAATAAAAAGAATCCATGTTCTTTCCCCCTTTATTCCAGGCTGCCAATTAGAATATGTAAATTACTTGGCAGGGAACACTACAACTTTCTTAGTGACAGGGAGATGAGAGGGGGAGAAAAAAATGCATGTGTGTGTGTGTGTGTGTGTGTGTGTGTGTGTGTGTGTGCATGCAAGCACACACACATGCATTAAGGAGGTGTGGTGAGTAAGGTGAATGAAACTATGCTGAATGGTGGGAGAGCATAACTTTACCACTGCCTGGATACTGTTGAGTGCAACCTAAAAGGTCTGGCTAAAAACCCTGGCTGGGCTCCTTGAATTGTTCAGAATTGTTCAGAAATGGTGGTCATCATCATGATGATATTCAGGTAGAAATGGTGCTGGAGAAGAAGCTGAGAGTTCTATTTCCAGATCTGCAGGCAGCAGGGAGAGAGAGAGAGAGAGAGAGAGAGAGAGAGAGAGAGAGAGAGAGACCCTAGGCCTGTCTTGGGTTTTTGAATCCTCAAAGTCCTCCCCAACAAGCCCTAATTCTTCTAAGTCAGTGGTTCCCAAGCTGTGGGTTATTTATGACCCCTTTGGGAGTTGAATGACCCTTTGCCAGGGGTCACCTAGGACCATCGAAACATATATTTACAACATGATTCATAACATTAGCAAAATTATAGTTTTGAAGTAGCAATGAAAATAATTTTATAGTTGGGGATCACAACAACATGAGGAACTATATTAAAGGGTCACAGCAGTAGGAAGGTTGAGAACTACTGTTCTAAATAGTGCCACTCTCTGATGATTCAAATATAAGAACCTATGGAGGCCATTCTTATTTAAAACACCACAGTTAGAAATTCCTCCTCTGTGGGAGGTCAACTGATGCATTGCAGCTAATCATGTTGAAGGGTTGCATCCCTACATTCAAGGCACATTTTGTATGAACTTCTTCTTCTTCTTCTTCTTTTTTTTTTTTTTTTTTTTGCCTTCCGTTTTTAATTTAATATTTTTTCTTATTTTATATGCCAATCCCAGTTTCCTCTCCCTTCCATCCTCCCATGCCTCCCACCGCCAGCCTCTATCCCATCCCCCACACCCCAGGCAGGGTGAGGCCTTCCATGATGGATCATCAAAGTCTGTCAAGTCACTTGGGGTAGTGCCTAGGCCATTCCCTTGTGTCTCTAGGCTAAGGAAGTATTCCTCCATGGGGAATGGGCTCCCAAAGTCCATTAGTGCACTAGGGGATATACCCTGGTTCCACCGCAAGAGGTCAAATAGGCTGCCCAGTCCTCCTAGCTGACACCCATGTTCGGGGGAGGGGGGCTGGTTTGGTCCTATGTTGGCTCCCAGATGTCAGGCTGCGGTCCATGAGTTTCCACTTGCTCAGGTCAGCTGTTTCTGTGGGTTTTCCTAGAGTGCTCTTGTCCCCTTTGTTTGGTTCTCCTTCCTCTCTGAAACTGGATTCCAGGAGTTTGGCTCCGTGCTTAGCTATGGATTTCTGCTTCTGCTTCCATCAGTTACTGGGATGAAGCCTCTAGGATGGCATTTAAGATAGTCATCATTCTCATTATAGGGGAAGGTTATTTAGCCTCCTATTGCTTAGATTCCTAGTTGGGGTCATTCTTATGGATCTCTTTATAATTCCCTAGTGCCAGATTTCTCTTTAAACCTACAATGGCTCCCTCTATTGATATCTGTGAGACCTGGATGTCAGTGAGAATTGTGAACTAATCTTTTACTCTTGTGCTTGACTGACCCTTATCTAGATGAAACGCTCAAAGCTGGCCATGCAGCCCTCTGCTATTTGCCCCATTAATACAGAAGTGACTGCAAGCACAGGTCAGCTAGACCTTCTCCTACTGTATTAGGATGGTGACTTGGAATTAACACTTTGTGCCATATGGAAAAGGTTAAGACATTGATTATTTGAATCATCTGCATAGTTTTGTTGGATTTATACACAGTAGTTTTTTTATGGATTTATTTCTTTTCCCCCTTTTCAGTTTTTCTTTACTCTGCATTTTAGCTAAACCCAAATCAGGCCTTATGTTGGCAAGTCATTTGCTGCAACAAAACCCAATTTTAGTTATAAAATTAATTTTAAAATTCAGTAAAATATGATTATAATTTCTTTGGTGACTTAGGAGAGCTGTCTTCATATTTCACTAATTACATATCTATAGTTTTCTTATAGTATTATTTTATGTATTTTTTGTGTTAGTTCTTCTAAATTTTCTCTCAATTTGGAACTTGCTTTTTAAAATTTCTTTTCTTTATGTCCCCTTTTGGATAATTGAAAAATGGCTTACAATTTCTTAATATTTATATTTGATACAATTGAAATGGGTTTTAAAATATCTTCAGTGGAATCAGAGTTAACTACAGTGGAGTTTTCCTTGTAAGCCCTGTTTGTGGTTGTTGTGCGTTTTACTGCACCTGGATGATGCTCAGAGTTCTAGGATGCACTGAAGAGGCATTATGTCATTTCACCCATTATATTTCACACAAGGTGGTAGAGATAACCTTTATGTCAGGATGTATGACTGCACACTTCAGATCCTTTATACATTCTAAGCTGGAACTGTATCAGTACTCAAGTTTTCATTCTAGTAGAGGGTTTTAGATGACAGATTAAGGTGATTCCTATACAGCAACTGATAGGAGTTTCAACAAAAAAAGCTCTTTCCAAAGCAACCATATACATAAATATATAACATATACAACCACACAAGCCTGTCGTTATGTATGTTCATATGACTATTTGATTATCCACAAGCAGCATCATGTGCAGTTATACATGCTAAGATACAAGAACGGTTAGGATGTGTTCTTAGGTGTGTAACAATGACAATAGTATCTCTATGGACCAGCTCTGACTCCTCTTTTCTGTTCCCTTCTCATATTAAACTCAAAAAATTAATCTAGAGGAACAGTTTCTTCAGTCTGTATTAGCTCTAGATATTCAGTTCAATGCCCTTTTCCCCCTGCTCACACTGGGATTATTCAAAACCCCTTAACTTCTCAGCAGCTATGGAGATGACAGGCTATGATACTAAATCTTCACCAATTTACCTTGATGTTCTGTACAGGCTAACTTTTACTGAAAGCGGCAAACAGGTTGTTAAGAGTTTGTTGTTGTTGTTGTTGTTTATTTACTAGAAAGAAAAAGTAAAACAGCATTGTTGCTGCAGAGCTATGGTCCAAACCAAGACTCAAGAAAGTATAGATCTGAACAAGGGGGAGCTCATAGACTGCAGTCTGACAGCTGGGAAACCGGCATAGGACTGACTCAGATTCCCTGAATGTGTTGTTAGTTGGGAGGACTGGGCAGTCTATGTGGCCTCTGGTAGGGGATCAATATTTATCCCTACTACATGAATGAACTTTGGGAGCTCATTCCACATAGAGGGATACTCACTCAGCCTAGAAATATTGGGGAGGTTCAGGGTCCTGATCCAAATGATATGATAGACTTGGAAGACTTCCCATGGAAGGCCTCGCCTTCCCTGGGGAGCAGAAAGGGGATGGGATGGGGGTTGGGGGGAGCAGAATGAATGGGAGGGTGCAGGGACTGGGATTGATAAAACAAGTTTGTTTCTAATATATATATCCTGCGTGCCAGAGCATCTGGCAAAGAGACCCAAGATTTTGGCACCGTCCATATGCTATATGATAATGCATACAGATGGCTCGGTGTCTAGAAATTAGAATTCTGGAAACAGTCTATGTAGTTAAGGCTGTGTAATGTAGCTTTCTCCAGTGTCTAGGAGAAAATGGGATTGAACTCATTAGCTATCTGGTCAGGAACACATTGCTTCATTATTGAGTTACTTAAACAGCATGAATTGAAACTAATAAAATTCATGTTTTAGAGGTATGGTGATAAATGTCCTAGTTCCTGCCATAAAAGAACTTAGAGTTTGTGTCCTTTTTATTCCTTAGTGGACTAGAAAATTCAATGCTTTATCTTGACATTTATTAAATTGTACTGTGGTCAATGGGTGTCACATTTCTCTGACAAATTACAAACACTGAGAAGTAAGGACTGTCACCAATGAGACAATACACTTTTTTGTGGTGTTTTATACATTTTAGATTTTTCATAATTTAAATGCACGATATAGTTATTAATTGCTATTAATTGTCAACACTAATTGTGGTAGTTCTAATAGAAATAAGTCCGTGGGAAGTGATACTAGGATGTGTAACCTTGTTGGAATAGGTGTAGCTTGTGAGGGGAAGTATGTCACTGGGGGAGTGGGCTTTGAGGTCTGCTGTACTGGAGCTATGTCCAGTGTCAAAGTTCACTTCCTGCTATTGACTCATCCAGATGCAGACCTCTTAGCTACCTCTCCAGCATCATGTCTACCTGAATGCTTTCATGTTTCCTACAATGAGGATAATGGACTAAATCTTTGAAATTGTAAACCATCCCCAATTAAATGTTTTCTTTTATAAGAGTTGCTGTGGTCATGGTGTCTCTTCATAGCAATAGAAACCATAATTGAGGCATTAATGCTACATCAGAGAAAACTAATGTAATTCCATTTTGCAAACACATTTTAAAGCTTACAAAAAAATCAGATAGACTCCAAAACTCATAAATTGCAAGTGGCCCAGAAAGAAAAGAGATCTAATGCAATAAAATTCCATGTCTTATTTATGGAGTCAAACACAGCATCTCAGGATTGAATCCAGAATCACAGAATTACCATGAATATAATCATACATATTACTTTTTACTCAAAATTGCTAACAGTTAAAAGAATCCTTATTCTGTGAACCATTCAAACCAGTGGAAAACAGATATTGAAAAATGTACATCCTGTGTATGTACAAGTGAATTTTTAAAAATGAACCATTAAAATCCTAGTTTGCTACGCTAACGTTCTCTGTTAGCATGTTGCTTTTCAATAATATCCATTCATTTCTTCAGTGCTTCCCTGAAACAACAGAGCCTCTGATTTTGCTTTTATTTGGTGACTTGAAAGTCTATATGAGAGTTAGCCACCTGAAAAGCTCACCATGTATCAGTTGGATGATCAAATCAAAAGTAATAACAGTCTTACCCAGGAGGATGGGTTGTTAGCTAGAGGAACCCATCCACTGCAGCTGGACACAGAAAGCATGTTTGTCATTTGGAATATGGTTTCTAAGTTCCTTCCAAAGCTAGTGCTGGACTTACTATCTATTATTTAATAGACACAGTTCTTAATATTACTCACTTGACTTGAAAACCTATATTTACATGTGGACCTGGTACTAGTTTTATCTAAATTCCCCCAAGCTGGAGGGAGCCAAGAAGTTCTTTAGTAGGTGAATTGATATCACGATGAATCCGCTCAAGGGGATTTTGTTCAATGATGATTAAAAAAATGAGCTATCATATCACAAAGACACACAGTGGAAATTAAAATATATACTTCAAGTGAAATAAGGCAGTCTTAAAAGACTATGAACTATAGGATATGGTGATATATAAAAATGTGATGTTCTTGGAATGTCAAAATTCAGAGGACAGTAAGAAAGCAAAACAATGGTTATCAAGGCCTCTGGACAGGTAGAGGGTAAAGTGGTGAAGTTGGGGGCATAACTAGGCAGGTACGTTATTACGATTCTGTGTTTTTCCATGTTGGGCATATTTGTTGATTCTTATAAAGCAGTGCGAACCAACCCCAAGGTAAACTGTGACGTTTAGTGCTATTATGTCAGTTTTCATTAACTTTAACAATCAGACCCTGTAAGAAAGATGATAAGATGGGAGTTGGGGGAAGGGAGGAAATGCACCAGGAAATGTTCTTTATTGCGGTGTAATTACTCCATTGAAAGCTTCTCTAAAAATAGTGTATCAGAAGGATCTAAATCCCCTTGATTATATACATATATATTTCCAGAGTACTTAGGAACTTCAGTTTGCATTCTTTCATCTACTCTGTCATCTACTTGGATTCACTTTGGTAAGAGTAGAAATTGCAAATACGTAGACTTAAAATATATGGGAAGTAATTTGCATCTCAAAAATATTTCTGTTACTATAGTGCTCCTCAAAGAGAAGCAGAATTGCAAGACATGTCTAATGAGTCCTTGGAGCATGGGAGTTTTGTGGGCACTAGTTAGGTCTGCAATGAGGCTGGAACCTGGGAAAAGTGTTTATTCCGTTAGATCTACACAGCACTGAAGCTCTGGGTAAAGGTTTCCTTTTTAAGATTTCCTGTAATCTGGATACATTCAACAAGTATTTGTTGCTGATTATTGATTAATCTGTTTATAGGCACTGTGGAGATCTTTTAGTGACACTGATAGTTTAACACTCAAATTTAATATCCATTCCATGTATCATCTTAATTGTTTGTTATGCCTTGGGAGAATATGTACATATCCTTCCTCAGGCTAAGACTGAATTGCACTTGCATTTGTAACGGATCACAATTGATAGGCACCTAGAATGTACTGCCTCAAAAAATGATCCCTTGACTAAATAAGTAGCCAGTCATCCATTTCTACTTCCCTGTCCATGACATGTGACAAGAGAATGCTGCGGAAGGTATATGCTGTCCATGCCTCAAATTACTTAAAGGTATCTCTGTGTGTCCTGACTACAGTGCTGATTGCAATGCCCCCATAAGCTCTTTATTATAAATAATGAACTCTTTATTATAAGCATGTATCATTTCATATGAGAATGATAAGGCAATTTTTTAAAATAATCTTGTAAATTGGGTAAATCAAGGTTAAAAAAAAATGAAGTGTGATCTTGTGATTACTCCAAAGCCATGTATAGAAACATCCCAGAGACTAGGGCCAATGCAGAAGAATTCAGTAACTATTTGGAATTTTATTTTCTCTATGTAGTTTGGTATATAATTTCTCTGTATTTAGTATAATTTCTGTAAGGACAGATAGCATGCATAGATTAGACAATTAGAAGAAACCTCATTAAATGAGAATTTATGGGGGTTGGTAATAAAAATGCCTTACAACACCCAGTTAAACGATAAGGACAGATCACCATAAAGAAAGGAAGAGAGTGGGGAAGTGATTGGAGTCAGGAAAGTGAGAACAGCAGAGAGGAGATGAGAACAGGGAGAAATAAACAGGGTGAAAACGGCCTCCTGGCTGGGCTTGCCATCTGTGGGCTGACAACAGCCTGCTTATTCTAATCTGGCAGGGAGTGATGAGTTGACTGTCTTGGAACAGATCACCTCACATGACCTCCTCCATCCCCCTCTTTCTGGCTCTCATATTGGCCAGTGCCCAATAGTTGTATAGAGGTAAAGCAGTGTTTAGATGTAGTGTAGCTGTTTACCTAGGACAGGTTTCTCCAAAGGTAAATTTCAGGTCACCTCAGCTCTGTGGGAGAAACATGCTCCCCAGGTGTCACTGTTTAGAAACTTAATATTCTCTGTCCAGACTGGAAGATACAGAATTCATCTTGTGATGAATCACTGGCCTCAGTGTCAGCAGTGTGAGACTCAACAAGCCTGAATACAATCCATATGGTTCCTCTTCTTAGGGAATGGCAGGAGAGGATGGAGCCAGTGTCTGAAGGAACCTGTAGCCATACAATGACCTGTGAAAACAGACCTGTGGAGAGACAGCAGGAAAAATAGAAAAAGTCTCAGAAAAACATCTGGTGGTGTGATGAGATTTATTAAAATTCAACAAGGAGTGCATAATATTTAGCACAAGAGATTTGCCTTTAGAGAAATCCTTTTGGGATTTATACAAGGATCTGCTAATAAAGGGCACATGTAGCACTCATATTACATTCAGACATGTTATGTAAAACATGGGCAAGAAATTAATAGGATAACATTGTATTTGCACAAGGGATTTTGTGATATTACACACGGTTCTCCTGCCTTCACTGTGAACTGTCAGAAGCTGTGATTTGCATAGTGATGTAGCCACACGAGACAGTAACCTTGGCATTTTTGCAGCTGTACATGTTTGCATACACTAAGATGCATAGTCTGTCTAGTGACTACCTGATTCTTTTATTCATCTGCTCTTTATTATCCAAAGCATTGACCGCAAAATCTGTTTCTCACATTTTCACAATTTAAGCCTTTAAACCACAGTGTATATTCCTGACATATTCTCCAAGTTTGCCTTTCCCACCAGAAATGTCATATGTACTCAAAGCCATTCATCATTTTATTACAGTTCTAGTTGCATTGTTGATTTAATGTTTCTTCACATACACCAGATGTTTACTTAGAAAGATACTCCATTTCAGCCTTAACATGTCAAAAAGTTTAGTTTAATCTTTTCTCCAAACAAGCAACCCTGCCTTATCATTTCTCAATATTGGAAACAATATTCTACTACAAGCCGCAACACAAAACATGGATGAATTTGAACTTTGTAACATTCCCTTCTCTCGTAAATGATTTTCAGTTCCTTATTTTTCTCATTCTGCCTTCCATCGTCTTCCCCATCATTTTCATTCAGAAGCTTCTGATGAGACACTGGAGAGTGCAGGGGACTGTCAATTTGTCTCCTGGTTGATCTTCCTCTCTGGTTAACTGTTAGCTGCCTGTATCCCTACCCTATACACATCATTTCCTGTGAACATCCACTTAACTCACCCACAGATATTTAACAACTCACATAAAATGGATAGACAATTTAAAAAGTACTGTATTACAACTGTTTAAAAAGGAATTAAGAAAGCTGAATAATCCTGAACTATTAAAGGCATTGTGTTAATTGTCTAAAACCTTCCATGAGGAAAATGTTTTTTAAATGTTTTGTTGTTGTTGTTTTTGTTTGTTTGTTTTGAAATGTATTCCTTGATGAAGTACAAGATATACTTATGGAAGAAAAGTGCCTAGTTTTGGACTAGCTCTCATAGGCCTGGGGAGCACTTCTAAACTCACTCACTATGATCAGCATAACCTTGATGCTAGAAACTGGCAAACAAACTACAAAATGCATTGACAGAAAAATCTGCTTCATGGACATAAAGATAGAATCTTAGAATTTAGCAAATTGCAGCCAACTTTTTTTTTTCCAAGGCAGAGTTTCTCTTTTTGGTCCTGCCTATCCTGGAACACATTCTATATCCTAGGCTGGCCTCTGCCTCCCAAGTTCTGGTATTAAAGGCATTTACCACCACTGCCCAGCAGCCAAGAATGTTTTTAACTATATGAATATATGGTTAGAATAGCCAAACATTTAAAATTGAATTAATATAATTAAATACCAGATTACTTTAATAGGTACAAATAGGTAAGTGTCTAACAACAGTAACAAAATATTTCAGTCTGTGCGCCAGAGAAACAGCTCAGGGATAAAGGCATTTGTTGTGCAGGCCTGGTCACTCATGTCTAACCTTGAATCCACCTATAGATAAAGATAGGAGAGGACCGACTCCACAATTGTCTTGTGACCTATACACATATACCATGGTACATGAGGCCATATACTTCTCTCTCTCTCTCTCTCTCTCTCTCTCTCTCTCTCTCTCTCTCTCTCTCTCTCTTTCTCTCTCTCTCATACCCACACACACACACTAATAAGCCATCATTATTGATTACTAAAAATGTCATCAAAAGAAGAAATAGAAGGCCTACTTCTCAGGTCTGATACAAGGTAATTGTTTATGTGTATGAGATACCTAATATGTTTTCTTTAAATAAAGTAACACAAAAATATCCCTTAAATGATATGCACTGTGGAGGTAGCTCAGTGGTAACACATGAAAGAAAAAATACCATGACCATCATGCCAGTATCTTCAACAGTTTCACTGCTAGCTCATAGGAGATATATAGCTGATACAGTCAGACCAAAAACAACAACAACAACAACAAAAAACCCAGTTAATTTGAAAGTAAAATCGTGATTCAACAGTAAACTGAGATAGTCATAATGACTTAGTTATAATAAAATTTGTTCAATTATAACATATAAACTATAAGAGCAATATACAAACACTAGTCAGAAGTTTTGCATATTAGAAACAATTGGGAAATGAAATTGTTAAATGTTACTTCAATAGTGTTCAGGGAAGAACAATTGACGGCATGGGGTATAATAAATGACAAAATAAAAAATATCTCAGTTGACTTTTGTCAGGATTAACAAGGTAAACATAAAAGTCTATAAGGATATTTAAAGAAATGTCCCTGGAGTATCACCAAAATTCCTGTACATGAGATATCATTTGGGAGAAGGAAGCCTGTATTTCTTCATGAATAGTTAACCAATTCAGCTGGGGTATCAAGATTTTAAAGAACTTCCATCCCATGTGAGCAAGATTTGCCCTGGAACTAACTCTTTCACAGAGATTAAGGAGGAAATAACCGAACATGTGTGATACACAGCAGATCATTACCAGAACAATGAATGTACTTAATGAGCTGGGACAGGTGAAGAAAGAGACTGTCCCTTAGATCTTCTAGTAGGATATAGAATCCTTTGCATGTACTGTGTTAGCAGTGAGACTTCCATGGGTTTTGAACCTATAGTCCTCTAAAATAATATGTATGTGTGCCATTTGAAGTCACTGAATAGCAACAATAAAAATCAAATATATCCAAATCTTTGGAATGATAAAACAGTAAAGTATATATTATAAACAATGGTTTTAAAACTTGTTAATACTATACATAATAATGTATTTAGAGTAATTAGTCTGATGTTTTTAATGGGTAGTCCAAGATGAATGCCTTATGACCCATCCTCCATCCTCATAAACCTTTAAGGGCTCAAGTAAATGGTGTCTGTAAGAAAATACATAAGCTTTCCTGTGATGAAATGAAAGCTGTGTCCCAGTATATTGCCAGTATACAGCAGCAATAGAGACAACAAAGAATTTCATTGTACTGAATAACTTAAATTTTAATTGTATTATATTAAAAGTAGACTAGGTCAAACATGGAAGTCTTTCAAGAGCAAAAGCAAGATGAGGAATAGTTGAGACTCTGATTAATGTGTGTAAGAATAAAAAGATGGTGGAAATATCAAGACCCACACTGATGTTTTCCATGCTAGAGACAGAATCATGACCAGGAAAAAAAGCCATGAGAAGTGAACTCCACTAGAAGTAGTCTAAGCAGTATGTAAACAGAAATGTTCACAGCCAAGAAATTGGTTATTGTACTACAGTAGTCAAAAGCTTTTTCCAATTATTTGACACACCGAATAGAAGCTGAAATTATTTAAATCCAAATTCTTATTGTGTGAAACGTGATTCTGATAATCAGGCCTGCCTTAATGCATTTGTGAGAATTTTTGACAAGCTGCTGTGAGTGTTCACTGAAGGGAACGTATTTTTGGCAGGCCTTTTCCCTCCTACATAGAGAGAGTATTTACTGTGAAGTAAATGTTTCTCAGTGTGTACTATACTCTCCTTTAAGCTTAAACCTCTCTTCTTCTGGAACCAAGAGTTCAGAAATAAAGATTTGCTTAGATGAAATCACATTGACTTTACACACATATTTTGTAAGTATTCAGTGATATGGGTTCTAATAAAAGATATAAAAAACTAAATGCCAAGCATACAGAAATGTCTTTGTCAGCCATCTGAATGCTGCAACTGGATGGTTTTAAAGAACATTTGTTGTTCTCAAGTTGCCCTTAGAACATCCCAGTTCTAATAATAGCTTGAGGAAAATGTGAATGTCCACATTAGGTGTCCTCTAGGGATGATTTTTGAGCACTGATTTTCAAAATCACACTGTCATTGCACTCATTGTAGATTTGCTCACTACTTTTTGCTTGACCTTTCTCCTTCCCTTTTTTATTTCTATTCCCCCCCCCCCATTTTTTTTCTTGGTATGAGGATATGAAACCATCACTGCTCTAGATTTGAGCAAGCCCAGTGATAAGGAAAAATAATATCAAGCTATGGCTGAGGTCAGTGTCCACCAGCTACAGAAGTAGGAAAGGGAAAGCTATCTAGAATGTGGGTCAAAGAAGGTTAGTTATGTCTGCCACACCAAAAAGAATTGAGCCAGTAAAAGTAGAATTATTTAACATAGTCTGGCTTGGATAGTGGTGTAGTATTAGTATTGGCTTCCTGACTCATGAGAAGTAGTATGTTGTTTGTGTAGACTAGTCTTCCTGTGTCCAGGACATGTAGCCTCATCATGCCATACATATAAATTCACACACACACACGCACATGCACATACAGACAGAGTGAGATATAGAGACAAACAGGACGATGGATAGACAGAGAGATAGCCAGACCAATAGATAGAGATAATGTGTCAATGAATAAGAAGACAGATAAGGTAAAATGTTTATTATTAGGGATTTTGGGCAATGTGAGTATAAGGCCTCTTGAACTGTTACTAAAACTTTTCTGGGGGTTTGAATGTATTATGAAGTAATCATTATTTATTGAATATCCCATAACATGCTCAAATATAGTAAGTACATAGTGGGTTTTTTTTTTTTTTTTTTTTTGGCAAGTGAGAGTTTCCTGAAAAGAGAAACTGAGACAGCCATCTCTTCTCTAATGCTATCTCCAAGAGTATATCCTTCATCCCATCACTTGTTAGGAGAAGCACATATCATTTGTTTTTCCATGTCATGAGCTTTGATTCACAATCAAAGGAGGCTAGAAAAATGTCCTATAGAGTACCTGTCTGACAGAGAAGGGACAACAGAGTTTTGGTAGATAACTAGAAAGCCACATTAGGCTCCCTATTAATCACAATATGTGGGCTGATGCTAGAAGCTTCCCTCAAGAAGAGAGCTGGGTGTCTTTCTTTTGGTTGAAACTAGGCTGGCTATGAACTTAACAAGAGGACAAAGTTCTGTCAGTGGACTCACAAAAGATGAATATGTGAAAAATAATTGTGCTTACATAGATCTTGTGCCACTGAAGTAAAATGAAGTATTCTCAACCATGCTAAAACTCATCATTAAATACAATATTGTCAACAAGAGAAAGACAAGTTAGAGACATAGTAATTGCTAAAACAGTTTTTTTAAATAGATTTTTCTGTTTAAAGATATTTATACTTGTCCACGTTCAGAAAGCAAAGCCTATAGTTTTATAACCACAGGAAGAGAGCATGCTATCAATGAAAACTCTGCATTTTTGACAGACAGTTATCTAATCATCTTGGTTGCTCTGAACAGAATTGGTCAATTGACCTGGCCACGTGTATAGCCATGACCAGAATATGAAGATGCCTGTTTGTGCTGCAGATTTCCATCCACTCACATCCAAACCCTCTTCACGTAATTTTACTAGTGGCATATTTGGAGGCCAGACATCCTCTTGGCTGGATCATTACCTTTTTAAACAAATCTATATGCTATTCTAGCTAAAGCATCTTTAGGCATTGCCCTACTGGGAATGGATTCAAGTAATTAATGTCAGCTTGTGAACCAGCTTGAACTTGGCTTCTTATGTATGATTCATCCCTAGAAGCATCTAATGCCAGGCAAATACTGGCAGCCTCAGGAAATGTGAGCTCAGAACTTTGAATTATTATCTCTGAGTTGTTTTCTTTATTTGAAATTGAGTTATCTTTTATTTGAAATTGTCTTTGGATTTATGAAAGAGCTAAAAAGTGTGATGTGTGTAGGTAAAGTTTAATTATGAAGAAAACTTAGTTAAAATGTCTATATTGGCTTATCCTTTTTCAATAAATTTCACCCAAACCTTTCATTTTTGGGTGAATGATGTCTTCATAGACTAGTTTCTAATCGAATATCTTGGACTACTATGATATAAGATGGAGATAACGACCTTGGATGTGGGGTACAGTAGTACGTGCCTGTACCCCAGCATAGCAGATAGAGGCAGGGGGACTTAGGTTCTGGGTAGACTGGGACTATTTGGTGAGATCTTATCTTAATAGACCCCAAAGCAAAATCAATAACAAAAAGGTTTAGGAAGGAGATTTAACATTGTCATACTATCTAACATTTGGCACAGTAGCAGCATAATATTGCAGTTCAACTAGTCAATTATCCATCCACTCCCTGTGTTTTAATTAGATAGATTACTGATCATAGTCAAAAGTATACATAAGACAAAATTCACATGTGCAACTGCACAAACCATCATCCCTTCAGGTAGAAAATAGCACAGTGCCCCAGGAAAGAAAGTCTGTGCCTAGGCAGAAAACAAAGCTTTTATATCCTGCAGTGTAGTCAGGAAGTCAGGCAGACTCTCTGACCTCTCATTACTTTTGAATAAACCTCATCACTTAATTTTGAATTTGAATTCATTTGGCTAGGTTAAGAAGCATTATACATTTCTGGGAGTATTAGCGAGGGCCATTCTTATGTGTCTGAATGGGCTTCCCCTTTAATCAGATTAGTGAATATCCTGATTGTCATCATAGAACCTACATCTAGTAACTGAAGGAAGTAGAGGAAGTGATTCACAGCCAAGCACTAGGCTGAGCTCCTGGAGTTCAGCTGAAGAGAGGGAGGTGGAGTCATATGAACGTGTGTGTGTGTGTGTGTGTGTGTGTGTGTGTGTGTGTGTGTGTGTGTGTGTGTCAGGAGCATGATGGAGAAAGCCACAGACACAACTGACCCAAGCTAGTGGGACTATGGACTGACAGCTGGAGAATTTGCAAGGGACTGAACCAGACCCTCTGACTGTGTGTGACTGTTATGGGGCTTGTTCTTTGGGGGGGGGGGTGGGGCTGGCAGTGGCACCGGACCTATCCCAGGTGAATGAACTGACTTTTTGAATCCCATTCTCTATAGTTGGATACCTGGCTTAGCATTGATACGGGGGCGGGGGGGGGATAGGAAAGAGCTTGGTCCTGCCCCAACTTGGTTTGCCAGACTTCGTTGACTACCCAAGGAAGGCCTTACTTCCTCTGAGGAATGGATGGAGGGCTAGAAGGGGGAAACTGGGGTACAGGAAAAGGGGAGTGAGGGGGAACTTGTGTTGGTATGTAAAATGAAAAGTTTTTAAATAAAAGAAGAAACATTATATATATATTAAAATATAGTTTTATTGGATATTCCTCATTATATTTTAGCTGGCCCTAGGGAAAATTTGTAATAAATATAAGAGGTACAAAACTGCCACTCAAAATCTTGTTGATTTCTGATAGGTAAATAAATGCAGCGTGTTTAGTTAATATTTCTCATTTTAGTATTTATTTACTTTTTGTTTTCACAGTATTTTTCTAAATAAATAAATGTTGGGTCATGAAAATGTTAGTAAAATTTCATGGAATCATTTGTCTGCTCACAATTTTTTGAGGACAGTGGATCCAGCTGATTCTATCAAAGGAATATGGAGGTTATCAATACAACATAGTCTTAAAATTCCAGAGTCTTATGTTTCACTTATCTCCTCAGAATCTAATTATAGCAGGAGAATTGCTGCTGATCACTCACACATAATAGTAAGCCAGTATGTTCATCAGTTATAAACTTATGTGAAAATACCACTTTATAAGAAATAAATATCCCACATAGTTTGATTTTTATTATTTTTTATTAATAAACTGGACAAATGCACTTAGGGGTCTTTTGTTTCAATTCCAGTTTATATCAGCTTTCCTTTAGTATGTCATAATACTCATCAGTAGGTACTTTTGTTTATTTTCATGTATATGAGTATCAGTATGTGTACTTCTGGTCCTTCCAGAAGCTAAAAGAATGTGCCAGATAACATGGACCTGAAGTTACAGGAGGTTATAAGCCACAATGGAGAGATTGGGTACAGAATCCAGACTCTCTGCAAGAGCATCAAGCACTTTTATAACTGCTGAGCCATCTGGCCAACATCATGCTTCTTTTTGGTGGGGGTGGGGTATGTGTCAAAATACAGTATCCAAATCTGTAGCCTAGGCTAGCCAGAAACTCACTGTGCAGCCTACCCTTAAACTCAAACATATACAACACTGCTTTTAACTAAGCTGCATTTAAAATAAAGTTCAATAGCCATTGTGTCTTAGTTGAACATATTATATGTATTTAAAAATATCAGACATGTCAAAATTTTGAAGCTCTTCATAGAGAACCGACTTATAAATTAGACTAAGAGACTTTATTGAAGCAGTCTCTAAAGACAGACCATTGTTAATGGGTCAGTTCCAAGATGTGGCTCATATGGTCTATTTTAAAGAGCAAGCAACAAAAGAAAACCATGTGAGTTGTACAACTCTGTGCATTTGTGTGTGGAGGACAAGCATCTGCATCACATCTTTCTCAAACCATTCTCACGGTAATTTTTTGAGACACTTTCTCTCATTAGATTTGGAATCACTGTTTCAGTTACACTGGTTTGCCCTTGAACTCCTTCATTGCCCCCTGCACTGGGTTTATAACATAGCTATGCCCAGCTTGTGCATGTATGGGAGGTATCTGAGTTCTTTTTATTATTCTTCTTAGCCAATGCTTTACCCACTCAGCCACACTCTAGGCCAAGGGGTTTAAAAGGGAAAATGTTCTTAAGTTGTCTACCATGGACCAAAGCTCAGTTATGAGTGTATTCATCCAAAACCCTCAGTTAAGTATATGATTGCCTAATTATGCATTTGACTGTTAGACTTCTGAAATTGATAGCCAGTATGATGTTGTGATCCACTAAAGTACATATGTATAGAGTCTAGTGAAGGCAGCTAATGAAACTAGAGTTAATGGAAAACTTAAGCATACGTTTCCTTCTTTCATGAACAAAATATGATGATTTCTTTTTACATAACACTGTCTTAACTATATCCAACTAGATTCAAAGAACTAGGAATCATATCTGTCATTCACAAGATGTGTCTGCTGCAGATGAGTCCTGGAACTGATCACAATAGGGAAAGTGAGTGTGGTTTCAAGGACCTAAGCACTTGGCAACAGGGACAGTCACTGTAGACTACAACAATTCCATCCTTATCTTCCACCAAGATATAGAAATGAAAACCAGGAAGAAATATGATTTGTTTGAAGCTTCTATAGTTGGAAACAAGATTGGAAACTCTAACTTGAAAAGCCTCTGTACACCTAGGATGTCTTTCCCATTTCCTGGCAGAAAGTGTCACATAAAGGAAACTAAAACCACTGTCCTCTATCCTAAAATCTTTTTTTTTTAGCATTATGCTGATGAATTGAACAAACATCTAACTTTTGTTCTTACTCAACTCTTACAACTTCAAACACTAAAATGGTAAACCTACAGTTGGCCTTTGGTCATAAGACAAATAAGCTAATTTGTGATGAATTAGGCTCAGAATTCTGAATAAAATAATTACAGGAAAATAATAGTATCTATGGTCTGCATTAGTATGGCAACTTCTTTTTTTTTTTTTTTTTTTTTTTTTTTTGCCTGTCATGCAGAAACAACCAATTCCATGTGGATACTTGAGGTCACTCAACATCACCTGAAACCACACAGCTGCTCAGTTGAGCACAAGCAACAAGAGACTCTCCAAAGCCTGGTACATTCTAAAGGCTTGGGTGTGTTGGCTATGCTGATGCAAGGCATTTCAACTGATGCAAGATTTAAAAAATTAAAACAAGTTCAGCCTGACATTCATCTGAGATATGTTCTTTCCTGTCACAGTGATTAGCCATCTGCTCTAGGATCTGAAGGATGTTTCTTTTCTAGATCTCACCCACCCATCCATCGCTAAAATCATTACAACACATTTAAAGATTCGAGGTCTAGGAATGTTATCTCTCTGGTAGCACACTTGTCTCCTGTGTACAGCTTGAATTCTAGGTCCAATCCCAAGTGCCAGCAGAACACAGAAGATTAAAAAGGAAGATGCGTGAACTTTAAGTTTTTAGCTTCTACCTAATACTACCGATATAATACCAACTTCTGTGACAGTGAAAGGAAGCATACATCATGCATGGCACTTGATGGACAGCTGGTATCAGGTTATATTTATAAAAGACATATGCAAAAGGAAAGTAGCAAAATGTACGTGTTTAGATATACCTGCTTTGAGTGCTTCTGAAATGTGTTACCTGGTACTTCCCTTTTATGCAAAGTAGAAAGGATTTACGTTTCCAAGGGGAGGGTACAGACCCAAGATGAGGCATCATGAAACCCTTGCTCTTGGGCAAATTTCTGCATTATTGTCTTATTTTTAGTTACTTCTCAGACTACGAAATACAGGCCTCTGTTGCAGACTGAGTCTGAATCGCAATCAAGATTCTGCACATGCTTTGTTCATAATTTCCCTATGTACAATGACACTGCACAGTCTACCTCCTGTGACCATGCTTGCACTACAGGGCTGCCACTGAGACCTAGCACTTCTCTCACTGTTTGTGAAAGACTGATCGTGTCTCTGGGCATTTATAAAACCTCTCATTTTGTGAATTAACTCCAAATCAGAGAGCCACAGGACTTCCAGCTTTATTTATTTTTTATTTTACATGTCGATCCCAGTTCCCTCTCCCTCCCTCCCTCCCTCCCTCTTACCCTTTCTGCCCCTCACATGCACCCTGACCACCCTCCCCTCCCATTCCCCCACCCCAATTCCACATGTCGGGCAATGCCATCCAGGTGGGGTCATGTAGATCTGACAGGTCATTTGAAGTAGGGACTAGGACTTCTCTCCTGTCTCTAGGTTAAGGCAGTTATCCCTCCATGGGTGATGTGTCTGTAAGGTCCTTTTGTGCACCAGGGATATATCCTGGTTCCACTGTCTGATGTCCCTTAGACTGCTCAGTCCTTCTAGCTGAGACCCATATTCCAGCTTTATTTCAAAATATGGGTGTTTATTGAAGTCTTTGTGGGATGCAGCCAGTTGATTGATCAATTAACTGATTTGTAGTTGACTCTTGTCCTTCATGTTTGGCTCTATATGCTAAGAAAGATAATTCAATTCAGCAGTCACTCACAGGGCTTCTACTCAGTTGACTAGACACTTCTAGATGTAATTAATAAGGAGCAGTTAGGATCAGTGAGATGATTCAGTGACTAAGGTAACTTTCTTCCAATCCTGATGACCTGAGACTGAGTCCCTTAGACCCACATAGTGGAAGGAGGGAACAGTATCCTGCAAAGTTGTTCTTTGACCTCTGCGGGCCCACTGTGGCTCATTTGCACTCCCACTCTAAGTAAATAAAAATTTAAAATGAGATAGTAAGAATTAATGGGCAAATTTAATAACAGATGACTTACTAAAACTCAAGTACATACTCAAAGATCAGGAAGTTGCATTATGGATAAGTAAAATATTAGTAAAATATATACTGAGCCTTAAAGAAAATATGTCAGAGGAAAGTGAGGAAGCGTAGATTGGGGATGAGCCATACAATAGTGAAGCTTCATCTGGCCCCTCAAAACTACGAAAAGGGGAAGTAACATGAATTGGAAGCTTTAAGGTATTTTGGTTGCATGTGTGCTCACACATATGTATCTGCAGATAAACACACACCCTCACCTACACGTGAACATACACACAAACACACACACACACACACACACACACACACACACAAAACTCATTTTAAAAGCTCAAGCTATAAAGTCCTTCAGACATTTCTCATTCTTTTTTAGGAAACTCCCCATGTCATTCCTGGTTCCTTATAAAACAGCTAATAAAGTGTTATGAACTGTCCTCATGTTATGCTGCTGTAGAACACCAGAGATCATTCCTCCTTTCAATATGTGTTGTGGTCATTTATCCAGCCTCCTCCTGCCTACTCTACCCTCCACCCTCCCCTTGCTGTTCCTAGCATCTCATGACAGCTGTTTACTTTCTACCTGCATGAAAAAAAGAATTTATCTACACTTCAGTGATCTTAATACAATCATTTATCATGATACCCTGTTCACTTAAAAAGTAATGCAAGCACTACAATATGTACATACTGTACATACTGTCTACTATTTCTTATGATGCTGTTTCAGAATTCCCTAGTTTTATTCTAACTTTTCCTCTAAGCCCTGATAAAGCATTCTGTGCATTTGACAATGTCACTAGAATAATCTACATAATTAAATCATGAGAGGAAAAATACAGAATTCATGTTCATTAACTTCACTGAACTATGGGGAAATGCCTCATTATAATAAAATATGGAAATCTAGGAAAAAATACAAAATTTTACAAAATGTTAAAATAATACCAGATAGCAGTATTATAAGAATATGGCAAAAAGTATTTCATTCGTTTTTCTTTTATATTTGAAATAAAATTAAAATTCCTCACACTTTGTGTAAAGCATGAAAGATTCAGTCAAAGGAGAGTCTGAAAATTTGGGTTTGACAGAAGCCACTAATCTAGAAGTTGAATATCTCTGATTGAAATGTTTATTCCCCATTTCTACCAACTTCAGCTTCGAAACAAAACAATGTTAGTGACCACAAAAACTTTAACAACTTAAATCTGAGGTAGAATATATTGGTGAGCAATTTATTTATTTCAGAAGTGCCAATATTTCATGTCTCGGCAGCAACTGAAATAGTCTCAGTAGCACAGGCATAACTGGGTTCTGGGATTTGGTTAAAAATGATTTGGATGCATGCCTGTTGCTGAGGAAAGAAACTGTCAACACTGGGGATATTTCTGAAGCCAAATACCATGTTGTTTGTGCTTAGCATAAAATATCAGGCATGCTCTGCAAAATGATTCCATTCCAAAGGCCAAAAATACTGTGCTCCTAGTTCTAGAATTCTATTCAGAAATTAGGAAACAGAGGCAGCTTCGAAATAGTATGTATCCTTCTTTGCAGAACGTGGTCTTGACTTTCTCAATGCTTAGGAAGCCATTCTGTTCTCTATTATACTTCCTGGGGAGAAGACTACTTCAGAAACACACAGTCTCTAAGTGTCTCTTTCATCTCTGAAGGCCTGACAAATGCTCTTAGCACAGCCTCATAACAAATATCTATATGTCTTCAAATGAGGGGCCCAGGTATCTCACAGCTACCTTGAGATGGAGAAGCTTAGATTGGGTAAGGCAGAACTTATTATTAAGAGTCTCATGCTCTACAGACTGAGCTACCTGGGCATTTAGGACTTACCGTTAGCTTGGTTTGGGGTTCTTCCCTAAAGGAGGGTGATGGAGACAATCCACCACAGCTTTCAGTTAGATAGTATAGCTGAAATACCCAGTTAACCGAAAGCAATTTTCTGTTTTAAGTAGTCTCTATCTATTATTACAGGGATACTTTTAGTACTGGGAATTTTCTTCCTGCTAGATTTTTGTTACCTAGTTTTATACAGCCTGGTAATAAAATAGTTGAAGTCCAGAGGCAGAGTTCAAAGTGCATCTCAGTCAGAGACCATGAGAAGATGTTTATGTGTCACTTGCACAGTGCTCATTTCTGTGACCTAGTTTTCATTCATCATTCACCATCAGGCATGAGCCTATTAAGTGTTTGGGTTTTATCCCACGGCCTTCTCCTCCATGGTCTTCTGTTACCTTCATTCCTTACATTGCACACATGTGAAGAAAAAAAGGGAAAACTTTTTGGTGTCTTCTCTTTAGAATCATTGCTTCTTCTAGAAGGAACTAACACCGAAAGCTACCCAAAATGTAAATAAATTTATAGAATTAGGTTATACAGACACCTAGCCAAAGGACAGCTCCACAAAAAGGTAAACTCAGCTTAAGGCCTGCTAAACAGATAGGTAGAAAATTACTTATTGCTTGAGGTAGTTTTACATCTCAGAATTCCTACCCATTGGCACAGTCTCTTACAGAGTGTAGTTATGCTACATCATAAGTTGGCCTGCTTTTCTGAATTACTCAGAGAACCATAACGTTCCCTTTCTTCTGTATTTTCTAAGTATGCTTCCTCTACCATGTGGAATTTTTTCTTTCTCTTCCCAATTTTCCTTTTCTGGGCCCTTGCTGAGTTATAGCTTGCCTGTCTTGGGTTTTCTCCTTTTGAGCTCTAATAAAATTGCCCTCTTTTAATAAACTTTGCTTGACTTAAAAAATGTTTTGGTTGTATCTTTCCAGAAATGTCCTCGTGTGTATAGTTAGAACCCTATGTCCATATGCACTTTCTTCCTCAATTTTTACAATAAAGATGCTTGGTTGCACCCATATTTAGTTGGCGCTTATTTCATTTTGCTTCTTTTTCCTTGATCCACTTGAAGCAGAGCTCCAGAGTCTTCCTTAGTGAACCTTTCTTCCATGAGATGAGGCTTGTGGGATTTTCTAAGATGTTCAAGGGAAATTTCAGTTTTAAATGAGCCTGTCTTTATGCTGGTGTGGTAAAGGTAAAATGTTATGACAACTGTTTTATTTTTGCCACTTACTAACTGCATTGAAAATAAACTCATTAGATTACATGTCATTCCATAGCATTTAACTACATGATCCTCTATGTAGGCTCTTCTGTGTATCTGAAGGGATCCCCATTATCTTTATCATTTGTGTTTTGTCAACATCTACATATTCAAATACTACTTCCTGGTGAAGATTTTTACTTGAAAATATAAAGAACAAATTAAATCCTATTTTTGAACTTTTTCCGTATCATTTAAATACAGGGTTATAATATTTTAATATGTTAATTAAATACAGATTGTAATATTATTTTAAGGAAGCTTACAGTATATACCTACATAGGGGCCAACACCTAACCTACCACATAGTCAAAGCCTCACAGTCTCAGGCTTCCTCATTTTCCCTTCTTAATCTCTCTAGTTGATAGCTATGGGACTGGAGTTTTATTGCTGGAGAAAGCTGCAGTTGAAAGGTTCTGTTCCGGCCAAGAGTGGCAATGAGAGCAGAACCCGAAGCAAGTCTCCCTTGCAGCTCTACAGTGACAGTCAAGATGTGTGCCAAGCATCTTTAACTAGAAGTTCCACGCACGTGCCAAGCATCTTTGACTAGAAGTTCCACGCACATCTACCCCAAGCTCGCCTACATTAACATAGTTCGGGAACTCCTCATTTCCCCCCTGGTCTCCAATTAGATATTTCCACATTGCACTTCCATAAATTTCAAGCTACAGCCCGTTAATGTTTTCCTAAACCATAGAAAACAATGTCAAAGGGTCTTATTCACAAACCCGGGTTCTCCGTGGTGTACCTTCATTTTCATCTGCTGACACTATTTTAACACTTGTCTTCCAGTGAAAGTAAAAGTCTACTATCACCAGCATATGAGAGGCAAACATGAAGCCCAAAGAGCCTGTGTGAACAGTTTTTGTAATGAATCGTTCATGGCAATTGTACCAAATGTCTGATTGCATTGGTTGACAACTGTTTTCTGGTCAAACAGACTGTTTGCATGCAGTGAGATCTTGTTCAATATCTCTTAATTTTTGTGATCCTTGGCTTCTTCACATGTAAGATGAGAGTAAAAATTACCCCTACTTCAACAGATTTAAATAATATGTTTAGCATACATAAAACCTATCCTATAACAATTCAATCCAGTGGTAGTGTGAAGGGAAAACAGTTGACCTTAATTGCAATTTAGACTTCTGATACCTATGGATGTATAGATATAAAATATGGACTAGAAGATGACCTAGAAAGAACTGGCCATGGAATGACTGAGCATGTGATAGATTGGGAATGAGTGTAGAATTCATTTTTACAAATAAAGGAAAGAATGAAGCTGGTATTTGAGAAACTGAGTGAAAAAATAGTTCAAAAGGCATTTAGCTGTGGCTTTCTGTGATAATCTCTGTCTTCTGTTGGCGCTGCTGCTGCAGCAAAATGCTTTCTTTGATGAGTAGAATGAAGCTTGGAATTATACCAACTTAGAGAAAGGCCAGCAGCAGCTGGTTCTCCTCTAGAGTCCATTGCCCCACTAACGGTGGGTAGTTGGCTGAGTTTACAGTTCCGAGCATGAATTTATCCCTATTGAGCAGTCCCAATTAAGAGACCAGTGCAGACATCTGTATCTGGCCAAAATATAGAGAAACCTGAGCCCAGTCAGTACATTTCCAAACATGTATAGCTGAAGGTCAGGAAACATTTTGGAAGAGGCGACGGAAAGATGGTAAAAACCAGAGGACCAGGTTGTTCATTAGCATATAGGGTCTTCTCACCATCTTTCTAAATGAGAATAAAAGAGAAGATGCGAATTGCAGGCACTAGGAAGAAGGAGGTAGATCTGAGAAGACTGGGGGAGGGGCTGGAATGAAATGACTGAATACGTTGTATGAATTTCTCAAAAAATTAAACTTTCAATATAGTTCTAGCTGCATTCCAAATAGTTATTCTTAGACTAACAGATAAGTGTAGCTCTTCCTCCTTATCACAGCTTTTGAACTGTGCCGCCCTCTATCATTTCCCACAATTCCAGTGGGTTCATTCTTTCCTTTATTCTCAAATATAAATTTATTTATTTTTTTTTTAAGGCAAGGTCTCTCTATGTACTCCTTCCTGTCCTGTAGCTAGGTGTATAGACCAGGATGGTGTTGAACTCACAGAGATCTTCCTGTTTCTGCTTGCTAGGTGCTGAGATTAAGGTGTGTAACACCATGTCTGTCTACTATTTTCAAAAGTCTAGTCATATTTTTAAGTCTGTTTTGTCAAACTGCAAGTGAGAAGATTTGGATTAAGATCATATCCTTTTTGCATCTAGTTTCCACCTAATTTTGATCCTAAAACAAAGTAGCCCTCTTTTTTTTTTTTGAATGAACAAGTATTTAATAGTTTTTATTTTCAATATTACTTAGTAATAATAGTAACAAAGCTGATATTTAAAATGTGCTGACTAGGCTTTCTATACATTAAATTTACAAAACAAGCCTGGTTTTCCTCTCTAAGAACAGTTGCCCAAGGAGAAGAAAAAACCTTGCCATAGTCTCCGGGGTTCACGGTCTCTTCAGGCTAGAGTCCCCTGAAAGAGAAAACAATACGCAGCAAGGTAGCCTTCCTTTTTAAATTATCTTTTAATTACCAAAATAAATTTTCAGCATGTATAAACAGCTTGCCTTATTAAAGCAATGTTTTAAGGTCATGACAGCTGACCAGAGACAAAGCCTACTGAGGATGGGCTCCAGCTTTGTGGAGGGACCGTTGAAGCTTTCACTTTGGGCATATGCAGTAACCACAGCTCCAGAAAGGCCCTTAATGATGCTAACTAACTTCATAATTACTGGGTTCCATGAATCCTGAAATGGTTTGTGTATTTGATTATCAATGAAACTAAACATCAAGGAATGTTCATATTCTGTGTGAATTCACAGGCATTGAATAATTCTGTCCAGTTCAGAGAGAGATGAAGCATTTATCATGTGTTTTCCTTCTCTTCTCAATAAGGTCCTAATTTTGAAGTAAGTCTGCATAAGAATGGTTTTTAGAAATGCTCATTACCAAGGATTAAAATTAGGATTAAAATATCTGGTGTGGGTCCATACTACAGTAATTAGTCTGTAGACATTCAATACTACCACTATAGCCTTGGTCTTTTTTTTTTTTTTTAATCACTATCTGTGTGGTTTTACATAGTGAGGTTTTAGAAATTGAATGTTTTGGTACCTACAAGCTTTATTGGAAGACATACTCATTTGTTCAGGTCTACTGGTGTTTATAAGCATAACTGCACTTCTGCAGATTTCTTAGAGGGACAATACATACAATAAATTTTGTTATTATTTTATACCAGCTGATCTATGCTTATAGAAAGGGGAAATAGAAAGTTTTATAGCTTTCAATGCCATGGAATTTATAGTTGTAAAGTTAATTTTATAAAGTCCATGTAATAGGGAGATTATAGATAATTCATCTATAAAATGCGTAACTCTCCAATACTGCCTTTCTTTAATGAATTGTAGGGGGTTTAACAGTAAAAATTCAGTAGTGCCCTAACCCTAGGAACTCAATGACTATACATCACCTCCAAATTAATTTTAAATTCAACAATATAATTTCTCATAAGCTATGACTTACTCACTTCTTGAGCAAACATTGAGCACCTAAGGAGACCTAGTACCCAGCCCAGGTAGGTAAGTTGTTAATGTAGGCTCATCCTGTAAATACAGAATGTAAGGAAATGTCTGAGAAAAAAGATGAGTTAAGTCATTTATCAGTGATGCTTGAGGGTGATTACTGTCTGGCAAGACCCACAGGTGTCCTCTTTAGAGGGTAACAGCTTCAGCATCGGAAGAGTAGATTCCCTTTCCCATGTATCTCACTGACCAGCTGTGCTTCCCAGCAGCCCTCACAAGTACCTAATTCCCTCCATTGTTAGTGATGTCCCGAGCTCTGGGATTTCCTACAGTTCCTCACACATAGAGTGTGTGTATCTAAAGCAATAAAACAAAACAAAACACAACAACCCCCCCACAGCTTTGTATGAATGTCAATCTCAATGTGTACTTGGCTAAATGGAAGAGAAATTAACGGTGATGCTAGGTGACAGCTGGAAGCTGGGAGCTATTTTGTGCATTGTCTCCCCTTTTGGATGGGCTCTTATGAATGACTGCTATCAAATATGACAGACCTGTAACTGTTCCTAAATAATAGATGCTGTCTTTGAAGTGCCTCTAACTCCTGATATTTTCCTCCAAGACCTCTGTAAGCCCATATCCTTCCTGTAGTCCTCAGCACATGGCAATACTGTTCAGCCAACACAACCAGTTCCCTATTCATGTGACTCATTCAGCTGCACCACAGGAACTAGCTTTTCCTATCCAGCACCACTGTAGCTCTGCTAGGAAGGGTCAGGAGAAAGAAGAGTCTACTGCCAGCCAGCAGGGCCTGTTCATCCCCCTTCGCTTCTAATAGCAATCGTAGCACTGCAGCCAGCACAGATCACTGCCAATATTAAAAGCTTGTGCATCATGGCAAATCTTTATATTTTTCTGTTCTAAAAGAATCTGATATCTCTTAAATATTTCCTGCTTAATGGTAGTAGAGGATTTATACACATTCCATTCATGATAGCAAATATCAGACTGAAACTAAGCAATTAGTGCTACACTTATAGGAAGTGTATAGAATAATGTATAATGCAGATGTTGAAAATATACGTGTGTTAAAGTGTCCTTTAATGATAGAAGTTTGTATCATAGATGAAAATATTTTTAAATGAAAGTGCTGGTATGAAAAATCACTGCAGTCACAAGTCTGGGGACATATGAATGAATAATTCCCATTGTTGCTTCTGTGATAATATGAACTTAATATTTTAACTCTCATAAAAGAATAACAGAGTAAATGTGCCTTTTGTCATAAAAACAAAAGGATTACACTTAAAAACATTGATTATACGTTCTGATCCTTATCCAACATTTAGAGTCCCAGTTGGTTTAACACTTTTGTTTGTGAGGTATTCCTAACACAAATAGCTCTGAAGGTCATAGGGCCAAAGCCAAAGAGGAAAATCAAACAAGGATGATAGATGTTTCTTACTTGTTTGTGATCACACAAATGCAATTCAGGAAAAGTATGTATGTCCTGATGGCCTTTCATAGGGACATTTTTATTGGCTTGGATATAAAACAACTGGATGTCAAATAGATTACATGAGGAGGAGATGAGTAAGAACTGGATCTTGTCAGTATAACTTATTTTTGTACCAAGGCTGTTACACATCTTGCTCAATGATGCCACTTGGATTTTGGTGGTGAGAGATAAACATTTGTTCACATATAGTCCCCTTATCCTAGTCTAAGACCAGCATGAACAGAGTGATGGCTATGGCTTTGTAGACATCAGTTTAGTTATCTCCTTTGAATGATCATTTTTTAACTACAGTCAGAGACTATCGATAGCGGGGCTCACATTTAGAACAATTGAAGGAGAGGTTTGGTATAGGGTCATTTTTCATCCTCAGATGCTAACAAGATTGAAAGTAAGCCTGTCACTGAGCAGAACTCACAATACCAAGGCCAATTTCTGCATATGATCTTTTCAAATGGGCTTGCTGCCTTTCAGATGAATATTCTGTCACACTCCAGAGAATTTGAGTCCCTGAGGATTTGTGTGAATGCTTAGCTATTAGCAAACTATCGCCTCACGGATGACTTCATAAATGTTCGCTTTTGCATCATATAATGACTTACAAGCTAATTTTCTCTGGCTCCCCACCCCACACATGCATTTCCCTTAAAAGCAGCTAATAAAATGAGAGACTTTGATTTCTGACTCATAATATCATAAGATCCTCCCACACACATTGTTTCCAAGTCACACTGCAGGATTTACAGTTTTAGACACACTGTAAATAGTATATCTTCCTAGTGTGCATTAGAAAATTCTGGTTTATAGTATCATTTTATTTTAATACAAGTTACTGGAATTTGTCTTTACCTCATGTTTTAGAACATTGATGATGTTGCTAACTGATTTTTTAACTATACCTTCTGTTTTTGAGTGTTTTATTATTTTATGCTAGGATTTTTTTAGTAAACTTTTATTTAAATTAGAAACAATCTTATTTTACAAAGCAATCCCAGTTCCTTCTCCCTCCCATCCTCCTATACCCCCCCCACTGACCCCTCCATCCCATCCCCTATCTACTCTCCAGGGAGGGTGAGGCCTTTCATGAGGGATCATCAAAGTCTGTTAAGTCATTTGGGGTAGTTCCTAGCCCCCCCTCCCATGTATCTAGGCTGAGAGAGTATCCCTCCATGGGGAATGAGCTCTCAAAGTCCATTCATACACTAGGGATAAATACTGTTCTACTGCCAGAGGCCCCATTGACTGCCCAGGTCTCCTATCTGACACCCATGTTCAGCGGGCTTGGTTCAGACCTATGCTGGTTCCCCAGCTGTCAGTCTGGGCCTCATGAGCTCTCACTTGCTCAGGTCAGCTTAAACACACCTTCTTAGCATAAATATCACAACATCACCTTGAACCCTAAAGTTAAACTCTTCCATAACCATATTTATTCCTTAGCTACCCCACATAGCTATCTCCAACACACTCCATTTTAGAATTCAGAGCCTCCCTGAAGACATTGTTTTAAAGGCTATTTCAAGCTAAATGTGTCAGTTGTGAGTCAAACACAACTGAAAAGTGACTCATAACAGTTAGTTCCAAGGTCTCAAAACACTTTTTGTTATTTAATGTTGACATTATTCTTTCCTCATGTGTTGCATTGTGAATACATTTCTTACAGCCACAGAATTCTTAAAGGCTGTCACACCATCTCTGAAATAAAGTTCTGTAGCTAGGACGTTTTTAATTCCATCAGAAATATTTCCCTACTTTTACTTTCTTGAGAAATTTGGACTATGTATTTTTATCATATTCATTTACCTTCACCTTCCCCCAAATCCTCACCTTTTCATACCCATCCTTTAAAAAAACAAAAATCAAAAACAAGCAAACAAACAAGAAACCCAACAAAACTATCAAATATAATCTGTGTTACCAATGTACCCTTGAATGGGTGGCCTTCTACTGGAGTGTGGTCTAGTGACAAGGGGAGCCCCTTTAAAGAAAACCCACTCCCCCTCTCCCAACAGCTAACAATTGCCAGTAGTTCCTTCACTAGTAGTGGGACCTGTGCCACCTTCCCCTGTCATGGTCTGCCTTGAGTTTACACATGTTTTGTTGAAATTACTTTGTTCATACGTGTGCCATACTGTCTCCCTTGTAGTCATTTACTGCCTCTGGTTCTTAGAATCTCTCTGCCCTCTCTTCCTTCATGATCACTGAGCCTTGAGAAGAAACAATATGCTTAGGATGTTCCATTTAGGTTTGAGAGTTCTGCAATCTCATTCTCTGTGCTTTGACCAGTTGTGGATATCTGTGTCAATCACCAACTCTTGCCAAAAGTAGCTTCCCTGATAACTCAGATAAAACTTCTTTCATTTATACATGTTAGTTCTAGGTCCTAGATATATGTGTTTTATGTGGACTATCTATACAGCTTAGGAAATTATGAGGCTATACGGAAGATTTCAGGGGAGGAGAGGAAGAGCATAGTGGTAGAAATGATTACATGGAAATTATAGAACAGGAAAGGTTAAATGGAGTGGGGAAATGGGAGGGTGGGGAAGAAGAAGGAATACGGAAAAAATAACTACTACTGGAAACCTTTAAAAAAATCATATAATTTTGGAGGGATGAAAGGGAATGGAGAAGTATTATGATTAAAATAAATTAAAAACAACAAAAAAGTCATATGGAGGTCAACTACTATAGAAATTTCTTAAAATAATTCACAGATGAATATAAGCAGAGTATAAATATAGTTACCTTATAACAGGACAATGCCCCCATTAGGCACTATAGGCTAGCAAATAAAGTCCAAGTGCCAGGAATGGCTTACTACTTTTTAGAATTGCTGGTGAGTGATGTCACTAGACATTAGAGGCTATTGCCATTACTCTTACTTATCCTTCAGAACTTGATAATATGGCACTATTGTTGGGGACATCTGTAGATGGAGTTGCTTTCCAGTCTGGTCCTGCTACTCTTGGTCCCAGGAAAAGGAGAGAGAGAGAGAGAGAGAGAGAGAGAGAGAGAGAGAGAGAGAGAGAGAGAGAGAGAGAGAGCGAGCTGTGGGAGAGATGCCATGTATGTAAAGACTGGGAAGATAGGACATGTCAGGAGTTCTGTGGTAAGATAAGACCATGTAGAAATACATAGATTCATAGTTATGGGATAATAATTAAAAGAGAGCTACCCAGTAAGAAACCCTAGCCATCAGCCAACAGCTTATAAATTAATATAAAATTGTTGTGTGTTTATTTGGGGCTAATTGGCTGCAGGACCAGAAGGAACATAAACTTCCATCTACAGACATCACATAAGTCATAGAACATGAAAAATCAATTTGGAAGGTTTTTCCCTACTAGCCAGTTTTCATAGTAGTGCAAAGTACTATAAGAGAAGAAAAGCATCAGTCTTAGCGAATTGTGAACCTTGCAAGATGCAACAAGCAATTTGGCAAGTCATGACCCCTGGTGCAATAGTGGCAAGAATGGCAGAGGAGTAATCAACCACTTTATGGGTGGATTTTATTTAAGGGCTTCTCCACAAGTTGAAAGCCATAAATGCCACCATTACTGGGGCAAAGAATCTGTGGCTCAACAAGTCATATTCCCAGTGGAGAACCTACTGCCATTACTCTGTTAAATGACCAAAGTATTAAACAGACTTCTCATTGCTATACCCATAGATTAGTACATCTATTAACCATAAGAATTATCTTATGTAGGTATATTACTGAATATATGTGTCGTGCTAGAGACATCAGAGGGAAAGAGGAGTAATAAAACAAGACACTGGAGGAACTGTCTTACTACCCTCTAGTTCCTCCTCTGTTCAGGAAGGAGAGCTGTATGAAAATACGAAATCTCTGACAGATATTTGATGGATATAGTGGGGAAGAGAACTGAGGACAATACAAGAAAACAAGGCCACTGGATTGAGTGTTGTTTTCATTATCTTTGTGGAAGTGACGATTTTTCTGCTTGGTTTTGGCCTTGGGTATATCCATGTTGACTTTTACTGGTCGGATCCTCACATCTAACATTGCATTTTCTTGGCTATCTTCTGTGAACTGTAGCAAAAGACTTCTGAACCGAGTTGTGTATTGCTTAGGACCAATAGAGAAGGGTGGCTTTGTGTTACCCAAAGGACTGGTTCAAGCTTGCACTGCGCATCAACTTTCCCCATGAGTGTTGATGATGGCCTGAACAGCAGACACTGGGAATCCTCTTTACATCTTTATCAGCATAGCTTTTATAGATACCATGATAAGAATTTCCATCCTATCTTTCTGGAGGTGGCAAAAAATGTGTGTGTGTAGGCTGTGTTGGTTGCAGGCATAGCAGAAAATTCAGTCCAATGGCAGAGAAAATTTGTTGGTCTAATAATAAACATTTGTTGGGGCGTTGACCAAGTCCATTCAGAGGTTGGAGAAGCAGAGAACTATTAAATAATGCTATGTCCTTGTTACTTCTAAGTAAAGTCGTGTTCTGAAATGGCTTCTAATTCCTATGCCCAATAAAATTATATATATATATATATATATATATATATATATATATGCATTTTTCAGAGTACATAATCTAAATTTTTATGCTATTTTTAATTAGTGGAGTAGATTATAGAAAAAAATACATTATTAACAAGTATATCTTGAATAATCACCTGAAAATGGGATGACTCCATCAAAGCCATCCTCTCAGAGCTCAGAGAATCCTGCAGAAGAGGAAACAAAAAGAGTATACAAGCCAGAGGGAGTGAAGGACAGCAGGAGAACAAGGCCCTTTAAATCAACTAAGCAAGGCACGTGTTAACTCACGGAAACTGAAGCAGAAAGCGCAGGGCTGACCAGGGCTTCTGTGTATGTATTTTGGCTTCCAGTTTAGTGTTTTTATGGGACACTAGAATATGAGAATGAGTGGGCCTCTAATTCTTGTGTCTTCTCTTGAGCTTTTTCATTCTGTTGGTTCGTACTGTCCAACTTGATCATTTTGTCCAATGTGACCATTTTTGTTTTATTATATTCTATTTTGTTCCATTTTATAACTATCTTTTGAAAGCCTGTTCTTTTCTAATGATAGAGAGAAAGGGAGTGGATCTGGATGGGAGAGGATGTGGGGAGGACCTGGAAGAAATAGTAGAAGTGGAAAATGTAATCGGGACATATTATGTGAGAAAATAATCTACTTTCAATTAAAAAACACATCCTGGTATTTTATATTTATGTCATGATAATTATATTATTTCTGAAGCAAACAGTCAATGTCTAATTAGTTTTTTTTTCTTTCTTTCTTTCTTTCTTTCTTTCTTTTTTTTTTTTTTTTTTTTTTTTGCTGTTGTGTATTTTTTGCCATTTGGACCCACACAGACTTGTAAATAGCATGCCTATTTTGAAATTCATCATAACTGCAAACTGAAGCTTCCTTCGCTTCTCTTGGAGCCTGAAAGGATGAGTGAGCCTATTTTTCTGAACCCCCTACTGTTGTACAATATGGCCAAATAGAAGGGTACACAGATCTGTCCAACTCTGTCTCAAGGCCACAAATAGTCAAATGGCTTAATTGGAGTCTGGAAAGGAAATTGCTCACAGATGATGCCTTTTCTTTTAACTTCATTGTCCCCCTTATGAGTTGATGAATAAAACCTGAGATGTTAAATCAACACTTGATGAAGCCTTAAGGTTCTATGTATTTAGACACAGTCAGTGAATAAGAGTTCCTGGAGATTTCAAAATCTCCATGTTCAGAACTATGTAGAGGATATCAAACATGTTTTTAAAACATACAAATATTCACTACTTACTATAGAGCTTGTTAAACATAAACATGATTTACAAATAAAATAATTGCTTAAATTTAGTTTTAGATTAAAAATAAATGCTTATATACCTTCTTTTTTAAAAATATTTTTAAGATTTATTTATTTATTATGTGTACAGTGTGCTTTTCATGCATGCCTGCAGGCCCGAGGAGGGTGCCAGATATCATTACAGATGGTTGTGAGCCACCATGTGGTTGCTGGGAATTTAACTCAGGTCCTGTTGGAAGAGCAGGCATGCTCTTGAATGCTGAGCAACCTCCCCAGCCCCATATACCTGTTTTAAATGCTAACAATTCTTGAGATTAAAACAGCAATCCAGTATTTCAGTTAAAAATAATTCTTATTCTCATCAGTTGCAGAGCTTTATATAATTTTATCACTGACTGATGATGTGATACATAACGTTTTAAAAAATAAATACATATGCTATGTTTATTTTCTAAAAACATAATTTGACATTAAAAGAAAAGTATAGTCAGAGAGTGTACTCTGCCACAGCCACTATCTTTCAAAGCCTGCGTATTGATAGCATCATACAGTATGCACAGAGATGAGAACAGATACCTAATGTCAAATTAGTTGCAGTTTTTCACTGTAGAAAGTCAAATGAATGCTTCCATGCACTGAGTCATTGAGCTCAAGACAATTACAGGCAGATTTGTGGCTGTGCTAAAAGAAAGCTGGTTAGAAAACAGATGAAACTCCTGCTGATACCAAGTTTCACTATTTATTCCCCTTAGGTCATAGAGCAAGCAATATGTATCTTTACTTCTTGGCTATTTCATAGCTGCCCTATAGTAGCTGAGTAGCAAGGAGGTAAGGGGCAAGGAGGTTAGTGGGTGCCTGAGAAGGCACTGAAATAGATTTACAGCTTTTCATAATCCTAGATGATGGTATCTCTTTTGGTATAGACATGAATTTGTAAGACCTCATCTACCTCACCTAAAAATCTTCAGACTGATGGATATGAGGACAAACGTGGTTTTTGTCCATTGTTAATAGTATCTTTGGGCCCTAAGCTGCCCGCCCAGGATGCAGGGCATCTCATGCACTTGAGAACTAAATGTGTGCATTTTGGTCTGCCTGGCTATCTTTGCTGAAACCAGCTACCTGTGAGTTACTCGTGAAGGAACCGTGCCACTCTGTTCCCCTTGCCAATGAGCCCTTTCTTGTGTCTAGGGTATTTCAGCTAGAGTATCAACAGTTCTGGTAGTATACCCTTTCTGGGCAGTAGTGTGATTCTTCACTACTTCCTGAAGTTCTCCCACATTTTTTTTTTTTTTTTGCATCCACTGGGAACACATGCATGCCCACGCACACATACTGTCCTAATTATCGTAAAATGATAGCACGTGAAATAGGAGGGTAAGGTAGTGCCATTTATCTAAAGCTTATACAGAAAGGCCACATTGGTAGATTAGACAAGCAAAGGGTCAAGCTGTATCACAAAATCAGAATGTCTGAGGATGGTGGCATTAGATTGTAGAACTCACATATCCAAAGAAGAAATCTGTCCTATATGAAGATTTAAAAGATCTGAAAATCTTGTGTCTTCGTGGCATGAAAGAGGGCAGAGAGTTGAGAGAGAGTGGAGGGAAAAAGAGACCCAGGCTGGGGGTAGGTGGATTAGCTCAGCTATAGCACGAAGTTTTGATTTTGTGTATAGACTTGTCAATAATTTAGGAAGAGGATTATTATTGTCCAACCTAAGACATATTTTTCTTATAACCAAACATGCTCCAGAAACAAGTAACCTCGGGAGACCTACTGGGATGATAATGGCAAACAGGGTCATAAATGTATTTATGTATTTTAAGAATGTAAAAATCTTGGGGCAGTGAATGGAGAGAGAAGTAGGAGAAAGAGAAGGCAAGGAGAGGAAAGCACATGTGACTAGGAAGATTGAGTCAGGGTAGGAATAGAAGATAGGAGAGAGAGAGAGAGAGAGAGAGAGAGAGAGAGAGAGAGAGAGAGAGAGAGAGAACATAAAAAAGGGAGCCATTATTGGTTTGAAGAGAAAACTGAACCTAAAGAAATGTCTAGAGACCTACAAGACTGCCGCCAACTAACAATTTGAGCAACCGTGGAAAGGCTACCATAAATGCCCTTCCCAGATAGTGAGATCAACAGCTAACTTATCCACCATCATGGAGCCCTCATCTAGTATCTGTTGGAAACAGAAGCAAACACCCATACCTAAACACTGAGTCGAACTATAATCCAGATGCAGAGGGAGAGGACAAGACCAGGTTGCAGAAACACATGGAGACAGCTGACCTGAACAAGGAGGAGCTAACGGGCCCCCAGACTGATTGATAGCTGGGAAGCCAGCATGGGACTGACTCAGGTCCCCTGAACATGGGTCTCAGCTAGAAGGACTGAGCAGTCTAAGGGACCTCAGACAGTGGAGCCAGGATGTATCCCTGTTGCACAAAAGGACCTTGCAGACACATCCCCCATGAACAGATACTGCCTTAACCTAGAGACAGGAGAGAAGTCCTAGTTCCTACTTCAAATGACTCGACAGATTTACATGACCCCACCTGGATGGCATTGCTCTACATGTGGAATTGGGGTGGGGGGATGAGAGGGGAGGATGGTCAGGGTGCATGTGAGGGGCAGAAAGGGTAAGAGGGAGGGAGGGAGAGTAGGAGGGAGGGAGGCAGAGGGAACTGGGATCAACATATAAAATAAAAAATAAATAAAAATAATTAAAGTAATTCATTTAGATAGTAACCAATGTGGTAATACACTAATGTATTTGCTTATTCTAATTAATGATAATATAGAAAAAAAGAATGTAAAAATCTATTTCTTTGTTTTACTCATTTCTATATGTTTATGAATATATGTTTATGAACTAGCTCTTACTGAGGAAGGTTGCTAAAAATAGTTTCCACTTACTAATGAGAAACATGTCACTATCTATTGAGTTAACACACATTCATTTTTTTTTTAACCTTCTTAGAATTCTGGAAGAAAAAAATTATTCAAAGTATACCTAAGTGCCTCCATTTAATTTTGTGAACAGAAAGGTTGTAACTGGTTAGTTGATATATTCCAAAGCATCACTCAAAAACAGATGTATGTCATATATCCCCATATTTCCATCCATTCTCTGGTTGTTGAACATCCAGGCCTTTCCATCATCTAAGCTTTGGAGGAAGGGAGCCAATGGGAAGAAGAGAGATACTGGGACAGCAATGGCGGAAGAAAGACAAATAGCTCGGGTTTCATATCATACATAAAATAAATAAATATATATATATATATATGCATATATATATATATCTTTAACTATAAAATGGAAAGAACAGAGGAACATTTAGGAAGAAGATAGACACTAGAATGATGGAGAGGGTCGAGAGAAAGCAATAGGTGTGAATATGCATACTGCATACTGATATACATGCATGAAAATATCATAAAGAAAGCAATCACTTCACATACTAACTTAAGCATTTAATTTAAAAGTGAAATTGGAATTTCCCCAATTAAAATTGGCTCAGCATTACCCAAGTTCTCAAAATATTTTGCTTTACTGGATTTCTTGAAAGAGCAAAGAAACATTTTATACAGTTGAGGCCATGCCATAAATTTTGTTGTACAAAAAGAAGCTCCATTTACACCAGTATTATGTAAGTCGACTTACACTTGGACCCTAATCTGTCTCTCTGCTGTCTCTTACTCAATCTCTCCCTGACCTCCTTGCAGAATCCTCTAAGACACTGGGCTTTGGAGGCGTCATTCATTTTATGTGATCCTCTCAGAAGACCAGGACCACAATTATAGTCCACACTCAATACACCGTGCATTTCGCTTTATTTTACCACTGGTTTCCTTTAAGCAATAGGGCCAAGGGATCTGATTTATTTCTGCCTCTCTCAAAACATTTGTCTTCCTCTCCACAAGTTTCAAACTTACTCACAAAGGAATATTGCAATACGGATGCTATTGTCTGTGTTTCTTCCTGGAACAACGTGTTAATTAATCTCTTTGGGTCTATGCTCAGAAAAGAGTAGGGAGTGTGGAAAGGGGTTATCTTGGGAGTTCCTTTGTCCTTGGAGAAGAATAGAGAGATGCTGCCTATGTACAGCTTTGCCTCTCCACAGCTTCCCCATGGATGGACTCTCCTCCAGCTAGAGAAGCCATAGATTGGATTCTCTGAGGCCATTTGACCAGAGGGAAGGCAAGCTGTTTACTCCTGTTTCTTCTCTTGGCATACTTACCTACACTCTTCAGAAACGATTCTTTAAGGAAGTGACATATTTATTCTCTAATCCTCAAAAGGTATAATATGTTCAATACAAAAGAAGCGAAACAGACGATGCAATTTCTAAAATTGACTTACAGTGATATCCCATGGGAGTGTAGTATAAACCATCCACTCAGTCTCATCAGGCCGAGAGTCAAGAACCATTATAGAGAGCACAGCTGGAGACCTGGAAAACAGCTTTCTCTGGCATTTGTAGTCTCTGAAGCTTTTCTTACCTACTTAGGTGACATTATAGTATTAAAAGCCTATAAGAAGAGACTAAAAAGGCATTTTCTGAGGTTTAAAACACTTTAAATTGTACAGATTATTAAAACTAAAAGAAGAAAATGATGCCACCATACTTCATCTTTGTTCAGCAGTTGCTTTCACCAGAGCTGATGAATCTTACAGAAGCTATAGAATATTATTCCTGCACAGAGCGAAACCAACACATGCCAAGGAGAATGCCTATTATTTAGTGGACTGGTGGGAAGATCAAAGCAGTGGGTCACAGGATCTGAAATCAGTTGACCAATGAGCAGAGACTGGTTATCGTCACCATAACCAGTCTCTGACAAGTGGACAGAGACTGGTTAACATTACCATTATCAGGGTTTGAACCTGTGCTTTCTATTGCAGAATCCTACCAGTTATTTATGTACCTGTGAGGTGTCGGGCACTAGTCAATTAGATACTAACAAAGTCAAACCCAGGTATTAAAAAAAATCACACTTAAAGAGCGTGTGTCAGGATGGGGAGATACCTAAATCAGTAAAGTTCTTCCACTCCAACACAAGGACTTGAGATTCAGTCCCAGTGTGGTGAAATGGGAAAGCACAGAGCGGTAGATCCCAGTGACTCCCTGGCCAGCCAGCCTAGCCCAACCAGAGAGCCCCTGTGTCAAAAAACAAGTTGGATAGATCCTGAGGGATGATGCCCAAGGCAATTCTGTGGTCTCCCCCCAGCAACACATGAGCATGCATGTACACAGAAATAGACCAAAGGAAGACAGAGGACATGCTGCAATTCTTTAGTCCCAATCTGTATTTTCTCATGAAAACGTACATCATGAAAACTTGGCAAAAATAGAGAATCACTCAGGGACCAAGAATCACCTCTCAGAAAGCATGCCCAACATAAATGTAGTCTAAATGTGCTGCTTACATACCTGCATTTTCACTGTCTAACATGGACAGAGTTGCCTGCTGTTGACCATTGTGGAAGAGGTGTTACTCTCTCCAGAAGCAATCTGAGAGTGCCTTTATTACAATGAACCCTTGTATTCAGTCGGTTTTCTTTTCCTAAATATTTAATTGACATCTGTAAGAAGGTGCATTAGTTTCTGAGGAATGTGGCAAAATTTAAAGCCAAATCCAGAGAGAACTTGAGACTTAATAAGACGTCAAATAAAAATGTTCATATATAAACAAGTACTTTTTGTATTTGTGCACAAATCAATTATAAAGTTCCCAGCTACCGATTATTCTTTTACTGTAGTACTGGAAAGGGCATCATGTGTATTGCACATGAATTCAATGACACTTTCAATTATTCTTAAAGTCCATGGATTTTCTAATTTTCTTGGAATTTCAGACCACAAGGTAAAGGCTGATAAGTGGTTTCAGCCATGCTGACGTGTTCATCACAGTATGCTCTGAAATATAGAACACAGCCATGGTGGCATCTGCTGTAACTGAGAGCTCTGGGTTAACCACCTGTGGAGTAAGACTAATCCTGCAGCATATCTAATAAGACTGAGGTAAAGTTCCTGTGTGTCCCTGACAAGGAACAAATCTTCAAAAGCATGTCAGCCTAAGTGCTTTCTCTGACTTATAGCTTCCTTTATTGTCATGATGCTAAGGATTTAAACCTTGTCCATATAAATCATCTTTCAGCAAGTTTGATAAACTGTGTCTCCTAGTAATATTAGAAGCTACACCCATGAACTCCCACCAACATGACTGCCTAAACATGAGTTCAGCAAGGGCAACAACAATTATACTAAAGTAGAAGAAGCCCATGAGATCTCAACCCTTCACAAAGGACTATAGTCAACTAAGGAATTCTCATGGTGTGAGAAGTAGTCTTCTCAAGAGAAGAGTACACCAATTGGCTACCCGATACTAGACAGTTAGCCCTAAAAATACACATCATTAATGCCACACAGACTGAGAAAGCTATATTTAGTGAACAAGAGGTCATGAATTTGAAAGCAAGCAAGAAGGAGTATATGGGATGGCTTGGAGGGAGGAAAGGGGAAGGAGAAATGATGTAATTATATTATAGTCACATAATACAAATGAGAGAAAGATAAGTAAAAACTTGACATCAAACCAGGTACATTTTTGGCCTGTGTTATAAAAATTCTTAACTCCTATGGAAAAACGTTCCCTTTTTAAGTCTGAGTTTAAATATCACCCAAAACATCGAGAGTTTGCTGTTTGAAAAGAGTTAAATTGTCTTGTGAACTTTTACTTTTCATTTTCAGTGTGCAGGTTTTCTAGGCATTGAGGAAAGAACTATAGAAGGTACAGATGGGAGGATGTGATTCCCTTGTTTTAGAAACTCGCCACCCTACAGGAATAAAGGCTTTTCACCTGTACCAGAACTCTCCAGCATGGCGGTGTTTGTGGGAGGCTACTTGCTGGAGCACATAGGGAGGAGATAATTGCAGCTCACCAAGGCTGGCTATTGGTCACCACCTGCAGGATCTAAGAATAGGGAATACCATTAGTTACTCCTGTCACAACCATTCTATTTTAGGAGCATGTTTGCCAGACTTAGCACAAGGTAGTTAGGACAACAGGGAGTTCAAATTTATCACTCAGGTGGCTTGTTTTATTTACAGTATTACTGTGACACAGGAAGCCTTGGAATAAATTTATGGGAAACAGGCTTAGATTGTCTTTCCCCATCACTGTATCAGCTCCAGAAGCCCTTTGTGTAGATGTGGATCAGCCTCCTGTCGGTCAGTTCAATTCTCAGCTTACTGGTTGTGTTTTCGCACCTGATGGTGGTGATGTAGTGTGAAGACAACTTTAGCCTCTTGATCACAGCCAGCACCTGGATCATATGTCTGTGCTAATTCAAATGAATCAGCCAGAAAAGTGTATTAGAAGTCATGAAAGATGTGTGAATTCCAAACTGACCTCCTTTTTAAGATGAGTAAAGGTACAATTGTGAAGGCTCATTCTGGAAGATTCTTCTGCTTTCTTCTCCACCACATCCCTTTTCTTTAAATCTGTGTGGAAAAAAAAAACTTAGTTGAGAGGCAGCCTTTTTTTCCTTAATGTTTTATCCACCTCTGTTGGAAATAAAAGACTAAAAATAAAATACTTTAAAATGCAGAGCAGTAACTTGTCCCCAGTGAAGCTCTCTTAATTAATGTGGTGACCTATGTAGAGAAAAGGGACAACTGCAGAATCCCTCAGTAATTATCCAACCAAAGCTTCAGATAATTACAGGAGGGAGGTTTGCAAGACATGAGACATCCTGAGAAACTTGACCTTCTATGTTGATTTATGGCTTCTATTGTTAAAATCTTTTCATTTGTGGTAGTGTTTGTACTTGATAAAGTCAACTGCTTGTCAGAAACTCAAACGCCACCAAAGTCTCTGTGGGGAGATTTCAATACAAAATAAAATGGCTCTTGAAATGCTAGAAATCAGAGGATTAACTGAAAGCAAAGTTGGGAAGTACTCATGTAGAAATGACTAATTTGGGGCAGAAAAATAAGGTATGTCCGGAACAGCAAATTGACAACTGTTAGCAAAGGTTGATATCAGATGGCAATATGTTGCAATCCTAAGGACATATATTTTAGTACTCTAGTGATGGACAGTGTTGGAAATATCTTGTTGAACTACAGTATTCAAATGCCCATTAACTAAATTTCCTTTTTACTTGATTTCATAATTGGTAGCCCAAAGAAATTTCAGTTTTCTATCTTTGCAGTTTAAAAAGAGTGGAACCTGTGGCCTTCAGGTGACTCTGAACTTCATACATTCAGTCACTCTGAAATCACATAAAAGTATTTGGTTTTATTTCTAAGCCTTAAAAAAAAAAAAAAAAAACCTTTTCTGGGTGCTCCTGACTGACTTGAATCTTGAATTATGGCATTGCTTCCTGAAAACAATAAATGTTATCTTCTCCGTGTGCCTCAAGATGTGTGTGTAAAATCACCTTAGAGACTGAGCTCACTCGATTTTAAATGTCCTCTGTGTCCTTCAAGCAAGAAGGAACATTTGGCTTTGTATTAAGTAGTCAGAGTATTAACTGTAACCATAGGCTGTGCTGTGATTTCAAAGCTTATGTTCCTTTTGTGACAGATACGCAATAGATTACAAGTCAGACGGTATGCATTTGCTGTGTTCTCAACACTCTCTTCATGTCCTGGGTTGCTTTCCTGGTTTTGGTAATCTTTTCTTGCAGGTGCCTTCTGCTCTGCAGTAGTGTGTGTTCACTAAGGTTAGTCATCCTTCCTTCCAAACGTAGGAGACATTTAATGAGAGGGTCTGAGGCAAGAACATCACTTAACATGCAAAGACTATGAACTCTGGGAACAATACATGAGCAGGTTCATTTTAAATACATTTTACAAGTGGTTGTTCTTTTACCCCCATCTTACAGGTGTGCTGATGATATGCAGCATATTAGTCACTTGGTCAAACCACACTTTATTAGTGTAAAGAAAGTGACATCATTTGTTAATCAGTAGCAGTTCATTATATCAAGCTGTCTCTTGATAGAAACATGACTTTCTATGGTTTTCACAGCAAACTGATACTCAGGGGTTTGCTCCTTCGATTTGAGCATTGGTAGAAGTGAGAGCTGCTGGCTGGCTGTTGCTCGTCTGATCTTCAGCTTGAACCCCAATATCCATCTCTGGGTTTTTATTATCCTCACTTTCTTTGATCATTGCTTGACGCCCTTACCAATGCCTTCCATAGTACCTGGATTTTTCCATTCTGCTCCTAGAACACTCTTGTTTTCTGGTTTCCATTTTCATTTTAGCTTATGTGTTTTTCTTTTTTTTTTCCTTTGACTCCTGTGAAGAATTTTTGGTTTGGGGGGTAATGTATTCCCTTTCTTGACCTGCCTCACTTTTCTTGACATGTTTGTGAAATATGATGACTTCCTTAATCACAGCAATGAAGTCAGTACTCAAACTGTCAGCAATCAGCTGCTTAGGTCCATCTCTTATCCAGAGAGAAATATTGGGTACATGAAACGAAGCTCTCCTGGTACTGTGAGTTCAGGCATTGAATGTTGAGTCCTGGGGGTTGGGCTGCCAGACTCCCAGTCTTTCAGATTTAACCACTTGGAGTATGGGGCCATTGCTTAGACAGATATTAGTCAGAGATTCAATCCTGTAGACTTAGTTACAGACTTATTTCTATGCACTTTAACCACATGTGGCCCTGGCACTTAGCTATTGTAATCCTCAACTTCCAGGTTCAGTGAATGCTTCCAGCAGACAGCTCCTGCCAGTGTTAACAGCCCTTGAGTAGGACACCAAGGATGAAGGATGGGGCTTATGGTTAGCATGGCTAGCATTACTGCCTCTGAAACAGAGCTTTGTTGCTAGCATCCTCATTTCTACAGCAATGCATTCTAGCTCCAGGGCCTAGAATGTCAGAGTCCTTAGCAGTTGGTATCAGCTAGGATGCGACTCTCAGGTCTAAGCTGTCCTAAAGACTGAGAACTCCCTGGACCTTTCAGAAGAGCCTAGTCTGTGTCTTCTTACCTTTAACTCCTCACAGTCCGCATGGTCTTCACAACCTTTGCTCCCTCCCCATCTTTTCCCTCCCCAGCTGCTCTCTGGAGCCTTTCAGTCAACCTCTCTTCACTGTTACCAAGGCTGTCTTCTGTTACTATATCAGCTACTTTGATGACAAAGGCCAGTTGACAAGTAGTCCCTCACTCAAACTGACAGGGTACCAGAGAAATTATAGCAGCTGTCAGTTAGGAAGCCACATTGCCCCAGCCACCAACTCCTCAGCTTATTTAAAGAAAAAACAATAAACATTCAAGTGTTGTTATTATAAGGCTTATTATTAATATTTTTGGTGTTTTGGTGTTTAACAACATTTAAAAATGTTTAACTCTGTCCCAAATGCCTAAAGGACAGGATCCCCTTTCTTTCATTTGTCTTTAAAATATACTTACATTTCTGAAGTCTCTACTATCTTATTCATAAGAGATTTGCAGCAGCATTTCAGACAATATATCTCAGACAGGACTTAGGTGTCCTGAAATATACTATGTCTTTTTTTTTTTTTTTGCTAATAGTTCCTGTGCTGCTGATCAGTCTGACTCAAATTCAAATTAGTCAGCATTAAAACATACATACAAGTAACATTATATGGACTCAACAGACTATGTTAGCAATATGTATCTATACACAATACATATATGGGTGCAATAACGATGCAAAAAGAGACCGAAATTTGAATGAGAGCAGGGTGGGGTATATAAGAGGGTTTGCATGGAGGAAATGAAAAGGAGAAATGTAATTAAATTATGATCTTGAAAATTAAATAAATTTAAAATCAACTAGTTTATACCCTTTCTCTGTTACTTATCCAAAGTCACACAGTCGTGGAACCCACAGGATCTTGCATTTCTGCATATTTGAACAAAGCTGAGGCTGCTTTTGCTTGGGTCTGCATTGCAGAATATTAGCTAAAAATGTGTTACATTCTTTAATGCTGCGGAACATTCCTTTTGATTATGCAAAGATGTGTTGCATTCTTTTATATTGCATTTGTTTAACTCTGTGTAGCTATGATACTTTGCCTGTTGGATTGGTTCAATAAAGAGCTGAGTGGTCAATAATACCAAGGTAGGAGAAAGATAGGTGGAACTGGCAGCAGAGAGAATAAATGGGAGGAGAAATCTGCAAGAAAGAAATCAAGGAGCCAGAAAAGAAGGGACCAGCCATCCAGCCACACAGCATGCTCTGGAGTAAGAAGTAAAGAAAGATTTATAAAAATACAGAAAGTTAAAGCCTACGTGCAAAGATGGACAGGATAATTTAAGAAAAGCTAGCTAGAAATAAGCCAAGCTAAGACTGGTTGTTCATAAGAAAGAATAAGCCTCTGAGTCTATTTATTTGGGGGCTGGGTGGCAGGTCCCCCAATGAGAAAAGAGGAAAAAGAGTAAATGAGCTTAGAGTGAAAACCAACAGACTATAGGTCTGCCTTCATGAGGGTACTAGGCAAATGATCAGCCTTTGAAGGTGTGTGTGTGGGGGGGAGTTTCTCCTTCTTAGACAAAGGTAGGTGTGAGCGAGCAGCCTTCATCAGAAGCTGTGTTTGTAGTCACTCTCCAGTATAATGTCATGCCACTAGCCTGAGCTCTGGAGTTGTGAGAGTGTTGCTTTCTCTTTTCTGTGGGAACTGGGAAGTTCCCTGTGACTTTGGAAGAAGGACCATGCTCAGGTACTGCTATGCTCACAAGCAGTGAGTTAAGGTTTTTCAGGCTCAGTACCAGTTTGTATGTTTTTTTTTTTTTTTTTTTTTTTTTTTTTTGTAGCTATAATATTGACATTGAAAAAAAATGTGTTAACTTGAAAGTAGGAAAAAATACTCAAACTGGACAGCTTTTAGGCTATCATTGCTAACTTTGACAAGATCACAGCTACTCCATTTCCACTCTTAATACCCAAGCTTCCCAACGTCTCTCCTGAGGTTTTTCACTGCTAGCTCACATTCCTCATATTCTGCAGGTCACTGGCAAGGTGTTTTTGTTGGAACAAATTTTACCCTTATATCCTTCACTCAAAGCACAGTGGTTATTAAATGTGCAGAACCTGCCACAAATATTAAGGATGTTTATCTGTCTCAGTTCTATCATCCACATGGACAGAATAATTTTCCTACTGCCATATGTTGTACATGATATATCCCATCTCTGGTTTTCCAGGCATTCCCAAAATATTCAGATGCAATGCTAGTGTTACCAGGAGTAATCTCTCCTCATTTTGAACATCTTATTTTTTACTTCTCAGTACCCTAGATCATGTTTACAGCTGTCTGTTTTATCAACCTTTATATCTCTTTTATTTTTCTATATTTGAAATTATGTGAGGTGAAACCATATGTTACATGTCAGTCTATATTCTACAATTATTGGCATCATTTCACAGTATATGAGAATTTTTATATTGTTAATTCCCCTTTCTTTTGAAGAGCCCAATAGGTTGATATTAGTAGGAACAATGTAGTTTTGCTGGTGTGAAATATCGATCTTATCACTGAATTAGACTAAGATGTAACATATTCTATTTCAGTTTTATGAAAATTTAAAAATCTTTAGCGGTACATAAAAATAGCACAAAGTCCCTGTGATTCTTGCTGTTCTTCAGATAAAATGGCATTAAGTCTACATTTACAGAAATCATATAACCTTTTAAGCACAGGAAAGGTTGTATTTTTGGAAGCTAGCCATGGAAGCATCCAGTCACTACCATAGCCACTAATATCATTCGATAATTATTTGTCAGCTCTTAAATCACAACTGAGCTCAGGTTTCAGTTGTGAAAGTTTCATGGGCAGCATGCTGTCCACTAGCCCATCTGTGAGTTTGGACCCAGATACTACAAAGAATGGATCATACTTTTCATAAAGTTCTTATGCTGCTTTCCTTAAGAGAACCAGTGTCTGAGAGATTAAGAGATGCCCTCTTAGAGCATCATATGAATTACTAGAAGTCTACTTATGCTGAGAACTCTGTACTTTCAGCTGCTACTTCGTTAGTCTCCTATTGGGTGCTCCTAACCCATGTCTAGTATTTCGGCATCTGTTGTAGTAGTCTACACCTGCATTCCTGGGCAGCTAAGAGGTGGGGATACGAAAGGGCATGTGTGCCAGTTTGAAAAAGACAAATAGTGAGGCTCCTTAGAGACTCAAATGTAATTAAGTGATGAAAACAGAGAGGGCTAAATTAAAATACATGTTTTTATTTTATTTTTTTAAAGTTCAGTATATTCTAAGAAAAAGTATTAGCCACAACTTGACAATATAAAAATGAGTACTCATTAATAAAATAATAGGCATTTATTGAAATACATAGCAAAATCAAATGCTATCACAGCACATAATAAATTCACAGCAAATATTATGTTATGTAACTATGTACTGATCATTATTGCCTACTTTATGTCACCATATTTAATATTTATGATGTCCCAGGCACTGTCTGTCACTTTGTTCGTTTGTTACCAAGTACTTTGCTCAGGAGAAAGTATATTTCTCTAGAATTTTTCAAACAACCCATTGTGTATACACAGTTTAGTATATTTCTCTAGAATTTTTCAAACAACCCATTGTGTATACACAGTTTTTAGGAGGGAACTCTGATGCACAGTGCTTGTAGTGGTTTTGTAAGGAAGGTTTCATTTGCTCCACAAGGTAATTGAGCTGGTACTTTTCCCTAGACAGGATTTTCTGTCACATACACATGAATGCTTATCACACAAGGGTGCCTGCACCCATACTCACAATCATTGAGATGCTTACATTTTCCTCATGCAGAAACTCAATTTGTCTGTGGGAAACTGAGTGTTCCTATTGAGCATTAAACAAAAGGATATCGAAAGGAATCAAACTAAAGCAAGATTCATTGAGAATGTTGAGCAGAGCAGGCAGAGCACTGGATTGACTTATTGAGAGTTTTAATAATATAAGTAATCCAGAAATAATGCGTGCTTTAAAAGTAATTAAAAGAATACAAATAAACACTTAGTGCTTTATTATAAAGAAAGGAAAGACAACATTGAGCTCATCTATTGTGATGAGGAACTAATCTTTTCTTTCTCTTCAGATCCTGTGTGAATAACTAAGCAAACTAAATATGATGACTAAATGTGGCATCTGCCCAATGGACTTACTTAATGGATCATTGTGCTTATTGTAATAATCAAAGTGGACATAATGGAGGGGTTTAAGAGGGATTACCATTTTCAGTGCTCAGCAAAGCTGTGTTCCAGAAGGAAGCAACTCAAGGGATGATAATTCAAACTGTTCTGGAAGTTTGTAAAGTCCGAACCTCTGATAAAATAGCTTACTACACATTCATAAAATCTTGTTGTCTAAGTAGGGCTTTTAATTACATGCAACTTTTAAATTGTCTCCTAAATTAAAAAGAAAAAAAAATCTGTCTGTTTTGTCCTTGACAAAACATTGCACGCACACACTCAATTTCCGTAGCACTCTGAAATTATTTTTCCTGCTGCAAATAGAAACAAGCTTTAATTAATGCCAGAGATAGTTCAGGTATTTAATAAAATGTTTTACATTTTCAGAAATTAATTATGCCTTGTTCATGGAGTCTGGCTTAATCTTTTATTAAGAAGATTTTATTTACAAGAAGCTTCATAAAAATACAACATACTAAGAGGGTGGGCTTTGGAGCCAGGTGCAAATCTGTTCAGTGGTGGAAAATTGGAGATCATAAGGACAGCCATCTCTAAGAACGGCTTTGAGTTCAGGTAAAGTTTCTAAGATCTTTGAAATGTGGCCAGACCTTGATGAAGCACCGAGAAAGATGTGTGCTTTACTATTGCTCATTTATAAGTGAGATGGACAAGAAAACATTTAAGTGACATTTCCTTTCAATTACACCCTTTCTTTCTTTGTTTAATTTACTATATTAATTTACTTATTTTTGTGATTAAGTTTCACTTCATATTGAATGGAACTTACTATGTAGCCCAGACTGGGCTCAAATCCTTGGAAATCCTGCCCCTATTCTTCAAGCACAATAATTACAAGCATTAACTACTATGCTGGATTTCAGTTACCTCCTAAGGGGTCCCCTTGTCCATCAGCTTTATTTATAATCTGATAAAAAAAAAAAAAGTTCTCATTTACCACTAATCTGTTTAGACATGGTTAGAAGTTTCCAGAAAAAAAAATGTAAGTTTATAAAACAAAATTTATAAACAACCACAAAAAATAATAATAAAATAAAATAAACAAACAGGAGGAGAGGTTTGTTACTACCACCGTGTGGCAATATTTAATTGTGACAGAACAGAAATTTCAAGTCTTTTGAAGTCAATTGTTATGATCTGTGAGGCATTAGCTCCTCAGTGCCTCTGGTCCCATGGAGACACTGTATTGCACAGTCAAGCTAAGCAGTGGGGAGCTTCTCCTTCTAGACCTTAGGCCTGTTAGACTTCACTTGGTTTCTGCTCCAACCTTCTTAAAGCCTCATAATCACTTAGGTAAGGAGGACACAGGCTTCTTTTGCTCTCTGAAATTTCTTATTTACTGAATTCTAAGCCTCTGCTGTCTGCTTCCGTCCTGTCCATCTTCTGCATATACACATCTTGTTTTGCCTGAAGTATTTTCTACCAGTCATATAGTAAGATAGAATGTCTATTAATTTTTTTAAAGCAAACATCTGTGCCTTGGCTCATTAGAGTCTCAATGTTTCCTACTTTTTCTTCTAAGACCTTCAGTATTTCCCAAGTTCAACTAAAATAAAAGCACTGATCTCATTTCATACTTGGCGCAAAGTCTATCTTTTCATTCAGTTGTTGAGTTTAGGTTCTGCTTTCAAAGAGCAGTACACTTGCAAAGAGGATGTGGCTAGCTGATTATGAGTGCAGTGTGCAGTAAACCTTCCTAAACTCAGCCCACATGAACTCTGACGATGTCCTATGCCCTCCCTAACCAGGGAGGTTATCTTTATGAGCACAAACCATACAAGTTTAAAATAATAGTAAAGTCCCAAGTATATATTTAAACACGTAGAATAATCTCCCTTAACAGTCCAAAACACACACACACACACACACACACACACACACACACACACACACACACAGTTTATTCTCTGGATTCCATTGTGTGCTAGTATTTTTGACCAGATCACATCCAAGTAACAGGAATAAAGGCTGGCAGTTGTTGGCATGCTGTGCAGTCTCATTAGATGAGTCAGCTAATGACATGGTTGTGCATTCAATGTGGCATGCACTATGGGGCTTACCAAAGAAAACGAAGATTAAGATAGCATGTCACCTCCTGAAAACCCTACTTAAAAATGCTTTTACACAGATACCTACTTAGTGTGCCAAATGTTTTATAAGCTTGATTCAATAATTGATAAAAAAAAAAAACCATTTACAAAGATTCCTCAAGTGTGTTATCTTGCTGTTTTTTGCTTATCCCAAATATTTTAAGCAATGAGATAAGTGGGTGTTCATCTCTTCCCTGAGAGGACTGCAGAGACTAATTCACTGTACGAGAAGGGAAGAAGACAAGAAAGACGAATGACTATCAGCCTTCCGATATAGAACATGCCCGTGCTCAGTGAGAACATGAGTATACGTTGTTTCTGTGTAGGGCTAGATTCTCCACTAATGTCACTTAACTGGGTAAATTTGGATTCATAATCTCAAAAGGCATTTTACAGGTGTGAGCTGGGAACAGTGTGTTTGCTGCATGTCCTTAACAGTGCTTCCCAACTTCACTATTTCCACATGGCACATGTGGTTGATGGCATAGCAATGGGCTGTTCATTGAGAAAACCTTGTTAGATGTAATGAGTGGGGGCAGATTCGTCACTATGATGGTAAGTTAGCCTTTCAGATGAACCAGGAACCTCATATCTTCATTCAGCTTTGTTGCTAGCCATTTTGTTGTTGTTGTTCTGAAAATCAGGCTATAGTTGTGTTTTTGTTAATTTAGTAGTAGATCTCAGGGTCAAGGAAAAACCTCACCCACTAAACTCTATAGTTGCATTTTCTGTGTTTATGAGTATGGTGTGCATGCATGCATGTGCCCTATTGCCCTGGGTACCCCCACTTTTGTTTTCTCTTTCCAGTTGCCATGACATTAATAGACTGAGGAAACCCTAGAACTATCATGCATGCCTATTGGGAATTAAGGTCACAGGGTACCAAGGAGTGAATATGAGTGTTTTTATGCCTGGTCACAGGCAAGTATAAGTTAAAAAACAACCCAGGGAGCTGGAACTGTCCGTTAGAACATAGTGGAATCATCAGTGGGTATATAACTGATGGCAATGATTTATCCTTTCCCTAAATTAGTCAGTAAATGGACCAGCAGTGAGAGAGAGGGTCACCTGAGCCCTTGTATCTATGTGTGAGTGTTGACAGATTCATTTTCTATGCACATTTAGAGTGCTATGAGTTTATAGTTGAAATTCTTGTGTCTTGCCAAGAATATAACATTTCTCTGCCCTTTTCTCTTTCTGTCACCATTTCTTCAATGTCCACTGATCTTTAATATAATATATTTTGTAAAGTTGATCACTAACAGTGTACTTTGTAGCCAGGAGTCTGTACATTCACCACTGTTCACTGGACAAAGAAGCTTCTATAATTAAAGTTGGAAATAGCATTTGTTTAAAAACATATACATAAATAGGAATTCACAACGGCAGCAAATATATTGTTCTGTTCTTATAAGAAATGATATCATGTAGGTTACAAATAGTTGCTTACAATGGACAGTAATTTCCAAGATCAGTTGGAAATCCTGGTGAGTTCTGGCCTGAACTTCTTGCTTCTATGAATAATACATGTTTTCTGTACTGTTACTTTGACATCAAGTATCATCTGACACAGAATGCTCTATGCAAAACTTCAGTGAAGATTTTGGTGCAAGCTAAGGGGAGGTAAAATGTAAGCTACACATGGGAGCCAGGTAAAATGCAAGATATACATCGGGAGACAGTTAGTATAAAGACTATGCCTTCTATAGCATTATCGTGGAAGGTTGTTAAAGGTTGACAACTACCTTATATGTCATCCTAGAGCCTTCATCTATTAGCTAATGGAAGCAGAAGCAGAGACCCACAGCTAAACACTAACAAGACTCCTGGAATCCTGTTACACAGAGGGAGGAATGATGAGCAAAGGGGTCAGGACCAGGCTGGAGAAACCTACAGAATCAGTTGACTTGAACAAAGGGGAGCTCATAGACTACAGTCTGATAGCTGGGAAACCAGCATAGAACCTACCCAGATTCCCTAAATGTGGTGTTAGTTGGAAGGGCCTCTGGAATGGATCAGTATTTATATCCCTAGTATATGAATGGACTTTGGAGCCCATCCCACATAGAGGGATACTCCCTCAGCCTAGACACCTGGGGAAGGGCCTGGGCCCTGCTCCAAATGTTATGACAGACTTTGAAGACTCCCCATGGAAGGCTTAATCCTCCCTGGGGAGCAGTAAGGGGATGGAATGGGAGTTGGTGGGGGTGATAGGGGAGGATAAGAGGGTGTGGGAACTGGAATTGACACATAAAACAGGCTTTGTTTCAAATTTAAATAAAAAAGGGGGAGGGAAGACTATGCCTTAGGGACCAAGAAAATGCAAGATAAGCATGACCACCAGGCAGGATGGAAACTATGCATAGAAAGACAAGGAATGATAAAAGCTTTATGTTAGGAGCTAGAAATATGCAAGATATGCATGGGATAGGGATGTGTAGATTGCTAGCCATGCATTGGAGGCCAGGCTTGGTGGAAACTATACATTAAGGGTAGGAGGATTCAGGCTATGTAATAAGGGCCAGAAAGGACACAAACTATGCGTGTGGAACCAGCTGTGCATTAAAGGCAAAGTGAAATACAGTGTGTGTATTAGGGGCCAAAGAAGGATGCAAGATATACATTAAGGACTAGGTAGCATGCATGTTATGCACAGAAGGTCCAGATAGGATACAAGCTATGTATGAGGAGCAAGGTGGTATTGCAGCACAGATCTCTCTGAAAAATAGAAGTTAACAATAATCAATATCCTTGTTACAAGTCTTTGACAACTTTTTCTGCAGGAACAATGGCTGATGTGAGCCTGTCTTTTACATGACCACTTTATACCATGACCTCAAGTACCAATAATTTGCTCTGTTTTTGCCCTTTGGCTGGTGTTTTACACAATCTGCTTACCCATCAGAATGTTGTATAATGACGTCTTCCTTTTTAGCTAAACAAATACTTTATTTTTTGTGCTTTGGAGATACATGTTTATACCATAAATGATATACTGCTCCCTTGATACAGGTTTACATATAAACTTTGTGGACACATGTTTGCGATTTCACTTTCATTACAGAAATTATGGTTCGTTTAAGATTTCTCAAACCCTTTTCTATTGTTGAATGTATTAAAATTTAAAAAACTTTGATCAATATAATTCCTCAAGAATTTGTCATGAGATCCAGGAGAGTATAATGTTTATACTTTTAATTTAATTCAATGTAAGTGCATATTTTGCTTCATCAGTCTTTAGCACAAGTAGCATTTTACTCAGAAACAAATATACTACATTTTAAAAATATAACCATTCATTATTCATTTAAAATTTGACTGATATGATATTTAAAATGAACAATGATAGGTTTTAATTGATTGTAGTGCATGACGAGGAATCCACATGCAACATCCAGTGTTGCCTGGCTGAATTTTGAAGTGAAAACAGTTATTCCCACATAGACATGGATACCCACATCCAGTGGTATACCTTTCTCCTACTCATTCAGAATTGCTTCCTTTCATGAGAGTCAGAAGTCCTCAAGATTTGGATTGCCATTTATCTCATTCAGTTTATAACATAAATTTCAAAGATTACATTAAAAATGCACAGAGCTGGTGGTTTACCATATTTCCTTTATATTGACTGTCTCTAAGAAGCATTTAAACATCAGTGGGAGGGATCAGTAATAAATATCACTTGCTTCTTCCAGCTATATACAAGAAAAAAGATATCTCTACTTTTTTTTTTTTTTCTTTTTAGTAAAGCTAGTTAAATGGCATGGGAAATGTGTCCAGGTTCACAACAGATTGATAACCTAGTGTGTCTAGAATTGTTATGTAAAATCCTGGAGCTGAACCACCACACAACAAAAACTTCGATTCTTAGATCACAGCATGAAATACTGTGAAAGTAATATCTTACTCCACATTTTGAAGTGAGGTGTTTTGGACCCTCTGGGTTCATAAATGGAGATTGATGATGATACATAAAGCAGGTAGGATGAGCTATAAGCTGTTCTGGCCAGCTGCCCAAAGCATGACCTTCAGAGTCCGATCTTGTTTCGCCATCAACCATTGTCTATTCCCTCTGCCTACTGTCCCATCATATCTGTAGTGGGAGTTAGCAATTATACAAGGGTACAGTCCATATAAGCTGAGCATCCTTTGATATCTTCCGATGAGCCCGTTTAGACTCTGACTGCATATCTCCTCATTGAGTTTTTACTGAAATCCTCATTTAATAACTGTTTGCTAGAACAAATGGGAAGGAACAATGGAGAATAGAAATAAGCCACATCATGTCAGTCAGGCTGAATATGGGGTATCTGCATTCATGGGAGATAATCTGAAAAGAACTGTTTCAATATTGTCTTTGTTTTTTTTTTTTTTTTAACTACAAGTATGTATAATTTCAAGCTTCATATTTAGGAAGAGAACTTATTTCTTTGCCAGCATTTAAAAATGAATTATTGGGGCTGGAGAAATAGCTTGGTAATTAAGGCACAGGGGACGCATGTCCTTGCGTGAGGATAAGAACTGTCTATAGCTCCAGTTCCAGGGAATATGATGCTTTCTTCTTGCCTCTGTGTGCACCAGACATGCACATAGTACACAGATATACATGCAGGGTAAACATCCATATGCACAAAATTAAAGAAAAATAATTTTAAGTGAGTTACAAACCATATATACTTTACCTTATAAAATCTGGGGAAAATGAATAACGATTTGTCTATATATATTTGTTTTACTGTTTTGGAGCTTTTTACTTTTACATTAAAATGCTACATAGTTACTATCCAAAACTGATGTCCTGCTAAACATGATGCCATAGGTAAGTTTTCATTATTAGAAAATTAGCCTGTCTTTTTATAATAACCTTGAATACATTGTCATTATTTGACTCACCATCACCCAGTGATTATAAACCATCGTGTAACTACCACATTGCTCTTATGGAGAGAATTTATGGACTTTAGCTTTGGCAACTTGCTAGTTACCTGGGTAAAATCTTTGTACTCTTCAGATTGATAACCCATGTTTGCACAGTGTTTTCTTCAGAGCTTTGCTACCTTTAGATTTCCACTAAAAAGTACAGTTCTGACAACACTTCTTCCAACATCCCATAGATGTATCAGATCTAAGTTTTTTTTTTTCAAACTGTGTTTCATAAAGTTAAGATGATCACTCATTCTGTTTTGCACTTCCCTATTTGACTATAGGGTGAAGAAGGGTACCCACAAGAAGGAATTCTGGAAGACATGCCTGTGGATCCTGGCAGTGAGGCCTATGAAATGCCTTCAGAGGTAATATATACTTATATATACATATATATATATATATATATATTACCTCTGAAGGCATTTATGTATATATACGTATATTTATTTACACACACACACACACACACACACACACACACACACACCTGAAAAATAGTTGAGGTGTTTAGATTTTGCTAACAGGTACTACCAAAACTCCATGACTATCAGATCTCCCCCATATTAGGGTCTGGGTAGTTCAACCAAGGAAATGATTTTGATCTGTGTGGGAGAGGGTAGGAGATATAGTAGGTCAAAATGAGAAAAAATGAGAAGAGAAAATTCTATCACAAGAGACTACTAGAAACAATGGAAGTGTCTGAACAACAGCATAGTTATTAATCATGCTTAGAAAACAGAAAAATGACAGATTAAGATTGAAGACATAATTAGGGTTATAGACAAACTTTGGAGCACCAAGGTCACTTTGTCATTTAAGTTTATATTTACTTAAAGCAAGACAAGCAAAACAAAACAAGTGTTTGAAGATAGGTTAACAGCAGATACATACATACACACATACATACATACATACATACATACATACATACATATAAAACTGGGGTTATTGTTGAGGAAGGCTACCTAATCTAGTTAGGGCTATTACTATGGTGGATGTTATCTGCATTTTTTTCCCCAGGAGGCTTGGGCTTTAGAATAGAGTAAAAGGAGGCATTAGGGCCTTCTAAGAAGATGGAGTTTCCTAATGGGAGAGAGAAAGGACAGGGTTGTGCCCCTTGTCTCTAAGCATTGTCACTCCTGAAAACTAGAGTGTCTAAGCTCTGGGAGAGGTTTCATGCAATTCACCTTGGTGCAAAATGCTCACAGTGTATGGCTAAGGAAATAAATCCAGAGGCCACAGCTACTCCATCCTCTAAAACAAGATCACAAATCAAATTCGGCCTAATACTCTAACCTGACTTAGTAACTCTTGTAACTTATAGATGACAGGTATGAAAAAGAATAAATGTTTGAACGTTTGTAACAGAAAAGTTCAAAACACTGTCCGGAGGATCATTTTATCAGAGTGGAAGGCTGGATCCTTTCTCCTGTGAAGTAGACACTTGGGTAACTGTCTTTTTCACTTACTTACAAGTTGTTCTCTCTCTCTCTCTCTCTCTCTCTCTCTCTCTCTCTCTCTCTCTCTCTCTCTGATGCTAGGAAGGATACCAAGACTATGAGCCCGAAGCCTAAGAGTGTCTTTGCTTCCAGTGTCCTGAAATCTACGGCCACTGTTCCATGGTGTACAAGTGCTCAGTTCCAATGTGCCCATTCATGACCTTTCCTCAAAGCTGTACAATGTGTTTCAAAGTCTTCCATCAGCAGTGATTGATGTCCTGTACCTGCCCCTCAGCCTCCCGGTGCTTCCCTCTCACTACAGTGAATACATGGTAGCAGGGTCTTGTGTGCTGTGGATATTGTGGCTTCAAACCTAACTCATTAGACGAAATTTAAAACACCCAAGTGACTACCACTTATTTCTAAATCTTCTTTTTTTTGCTCTTCTTGAGACGTTGTGATTTGCTATCTTATAAGAGCTTTAGGTGTCCTTAATGATTCTTTCTGTCTAAGAATGATGTGTTGTGAAATTTGTTAATATATATTTTAAAATATGTGAGCATGAAACTATGCACCTATAAATTTTAATTATGAACTTTACAGTTTTGTGATGTGTTTTATTAACTTGTGTTTGTACATAAATGGTGAAAATTAAAATAAAATATCTCATTGCAAAATCACTCTTTTTCCACTTCACTTTGGGCATGAAATCCTGCTTATCAGGAACATAAGCTGGAAATGACAACCGAAACAAAGAACTTGAATTCAAGATTTTTGGCACTATCTTAAGGGAGGGAGAGGAGTGAGAGATGGAATGTACACATGCAGGAGAGAATCCCCAGTGCAGCTGCCCAGTGCTGCTCTGCTACAATGCTGCTCTGCATGCTGGCTGCACTGACAAACAGTTCACTTGCGACTAAAGAGTGTGAGTGATAGTGACTACCTCCCTTTTGCATATTCATAAGACACAACAGCATATCAGAGATCCTCTGAAAGAAACTGCTGAACTTCAAATTTCTTATATATATATATATATATATATATATATATATATATATATATATATATATATATATATATATATATATCTCAAATGCCTCAGGGTCCCCAGTTAGCAGGCTGGCATATATGATACCTTAGCAGGTATGGGAAGACAAAAGCAAAATGTCATTTTGTAAATACAGGGATTTGGGAATATTTTTCAGGAAAAGTTTTCCTTAAAGAGGATTAATCAATTTTCCATGAGTGTAGAAAACAAAAACAAAAACCCACTTGACTATGATTGGAAACTTACTTCGTTCATCTTTCTAGTTATTGATGAGAAAAATAGCAGAGTCATGGTGAAAGCCACTTGCAGATGGTGTAAATTCAGTAAAGAATATTGTGGTTGATGCATGATGATGACTACCTTGGTGCATATTGGGCAGTGGCAGGAAGGAGAAACCATGAAGACACCACCACAGCTGAGAAAATACAACTACAGAATGTCAAGTAGCACACTGCTTTGACACTGGGGAGAAGTGATAATTCTCCTATCTATCTTAAGTTTTCTTGAAGCTGATGAATGATTCATTATTACGGTGTCCTGAATATTGTCAAGGGTATGTTTTAAATCCATCAATGTAAGGAGTATGGTTTTTCCGCCCGCCGCCTGGTCTGGTCCAGCTGCCGCGCCAGCCCCAATTAAAACACAGAGACTCTGTATTTGATATTATACTGTTGGCCAGTTACTAGTTTCTTATTGGCTAGCTCTGTCTTAATTATTAACCCATTTCTGCTGATCTATGTATTTCTCTTACCAGGGAGCCGGCCGGCATTCTGCTTTCTCCAGACTCTCCATTTTGGCTCCTCCTTACTACTTCCTATTCCTCCTTGTCTCCTAGTCCTTCCTATCTTCCTTTCCTATTGGCCAACAGTGCTTTATTCATTAACCAGCATGAGAAACATTTACAGAACGACATCTCCCATCACATCAAGAGTGCCATCTTTTTAAAAAGAAAAATAAGTGGTAATAAATTATAGAACAAAATCAAATTGACAGCAGTGGCTATGAGCAGTGTGGCATGGAAGAAGACTGTGCTTGATCTTGAGGGCTTCTATTGATAGAAATTATTATAAGTCTCTCCTTCCTTAAGCAAATTCTGGGTGTTAATTCTCAGTAGTTTTTTTTTTTTTCTTAGTGGTTTATTTTTCATTCAACACTTAACAACGTTCCTCAGTTCACACAAGCCTTGACTGCCTAGTGTCCTGCACCTGCCTGCCTAGTGTGGCCTGGGGATGGCTCATCTAAAGCTTTAGCTTTGAGGATGTGAATCCCATATCAGATATGTTTGACCTCTAATGAGTTCACCAAGACTTTGAAGAAAGCCTTCCACAGCAGGCTTGGGCACACAAATGGCACCACGCCATATTCAATTATATATTCTGGAATTCCAATTGTATGTTTTATATTTCTTAACTTTTATTGCTATTAGTGATATAATGGAAAATATATGTATACACACACACACACACACACACTTTCTAGGAAATAGTAACATACACCTAGTATACTTATAATCTATCCAGAGGCAGAAGGATCATGTGTTTTAGACACTTTGTCAAGATGCATATATGCTGATAGTTTCTACTTCTAATTTTCCAATTCCTGGCAGAATATTTAAAAGCATTGGGGTTTTGTGAACCATACAGTTGCTAAGGTTGCTAATTGTGTCTTTTCTTCTAATAGCTGATCTCTGCCCTTGGTTTAGACCCAGATTCCAATGTCAGGGATTTTCTGACTCTTGTTCCGATGAAGTACACTTTGGCATCTGAAGCTGCCTGTAATTTATTTTCCTCATTCAGCACAGATGACATCCCTGAAATAAAGATGGGAAAAATGAAGAGCAGACTTATCTAATGAAAGTTTTATATGGCATACAAGGACTCAGGAATCAAGGGTCTAAAATATAAGAAAACTGTATTTTTATTGTTGAGTTTTGTTAAAACAGCTATATAGAACTACCGTTAAATAAAAACGTGGTATAATCTACTGTGATATATTGGGGGAGGCTGGCAAACCTTCTTTGTATTCTTCTTGCTTCTGTTGTCATGCTTTCCATTGGGAGCCTGTTATTTTGGGGTCTTCAAACAGGGAAAGAGAGGAGGGGGTGCTTTGTGATTCTAAAGCTTTCTTTTTCCTTCAGCTCAAAATACACAGCATGTCATAATTCAGACATGTCACATGTTCTGAGTTCTGTCTTTGTTCACCAGAAGGCCAAGCAATGTCTAGAAACTTAAACATTCCAGACCCTATTCCAGTACCCCAGGAAGGGAAAAGATCTCAGAATCAAGACCCATCTTCATAATTTCTCTGTAAAACTCTCTAAAAGACAGGGCTCAGACAACTTCTGGTCAAGTAAGCATTCAGCGACAGCCTGAAGTTCTACAACACCAATCCTACACATTACCCTTTGCATTTCCTCTATCTGGCTGCTCCTGGGGTTTATTTTTTGCAACAAGCTGATGATATACTGAATAAATTGTAAACCACTCCTGAAAATTATAAAAACTAAGCAGGAGATCTTGGGAACCTTTAATTAGGAACCAAGTTAGAAGTTGGGAGTAACTTGAGGACCCAACACTAGTTACTGGCATTTGAAGTTGAAGACAGTTATGGGACTCAAGCCCTAGCTTTACTACAGAGAAAAATGGGTTGTTTTTCTTTTTACCAGAGAAAATGCTATTAAAAACCCATTCCAATAGAAAAAAAAATATTCTTTTAACTACAAACTTAATACTCTGCCCCTGGCTTTGCCCTTGAGGATCTGTATTCCTGTGTAGGAAGAGCTCACCCTGTTTGTTCTTTCTTTCTTGGGTGGTGTAACACACCATGACTGACATGACCATGCTAGCCCTGTCCTTGGATTTGGATATATTTTAAGGAAACATATTTTCCCTAATATGGATTTAGGTATGGTTCTAATACATACTTTAAGTCACTCAAAACAATACTAAGAGACTCAATTTTCTGTCTCATTTACTGCATGAGCTTAAGCACCTACTGGATAAGAAGCTTGCCCAAGGCTGTCTCACCAATAAATGGCAGGTCTGGAGTTCCAGCCTTCACAGTCTCTCATAAGGATGGCAAATACACAAGAGAATTTTTCAGAAGTCTAAGCAGTGGTGTAGAATCTACTTCTCCAGGTACAAATATTAGGGTGTTTCTATTTTCCTTCAGGTATTTGTGTGCCAGAAGAGTTTCATGTCTGTAGAGATATTTCTGATCCTAAGAAAACTACTCATTCTGAGATAGATATTTCATCATAATTATGACTCTTGTCATTTATTTTTAATTGAAAATTAAAATGTAGATGCAAGGGTTGCAATAGCTTAAAATAATAAGGCAAGATTTATCACTAGTAATTGATTTCTGCCAAATGGCCAAAGAAATATACAAAATCATTCATAAGTAGGATTTTAATTTATGTTTATTTATCAGTTAAATATCTAAATTTTATAAACATATTACATAGTTAGGGAGTGAACCAAGAATTTCCACTGGTAAATGATAATAATACCTTAATATTTTGTGATAAGTTCCTATTTTCTAGTTACATTTTTGATACAGTGATGCTTTGCCTGAGTCTAAACTTGAAGGACTCCCATTGTAGCGAACAGAAATAGCATCAGAAGTTTGTAAAGGTAACTTTTCTTCCAATAACTCCAGTATACTCATCTAAGATTTCTTTTCCTTTGCTGCTCCTATGGTAGCTGTGATTATCTTAGATCCTATAGTAGACTCAGCTAAAACTATTTCTTCAAAAAGTGGTAATTTAACTCTATGGTAAGAATGATGATGGATGGGGGTTGGTGTGGGGGAGGGGAGACAATGGAGGACACAGGAGGAGGAGTGGGATGGAGAGCTGTGGTTGGAATGTAAAATGAAATTTTAAAAATGAATAAATTATAAAAAAAACAATGAATAATACAGTTTAACTCTAAAACCATCCAGGATTCCGTAGGGTATTTTAAAATGTTGCATCTGCAACTACAGACTAATATCCTGGGTTGGCCTCTCCTATGAGCCCTTTGAAAATGTATCCTTAGATTCCTTCAAAGGTCAGTGACCAGAAATTCCCAGTGTTTCTATGGCAACACAGCAAGACATGGTGCCTTGGAAATTTGTTGCATTTTAATTATGTTCCCCCAAGTCTTCTTAACTGCCTTTTTTAGGTAAATAAACACCAGGTCATATTTTGAGAGGAGATAGAAGCTGACCCATGTTCATAAATATAAGACTAAAGCTGGGATCCAGAAAAGTCAAATTTAAGCAAATATGGTAGCGAATCTACATGCTTTTCCTAGGAAGAATATAATATGCTTGATGTAGAAAAGTCAGTGATGCATGCTTAGGGAGGCTGGCCAAAAGAGTATTGAAGACCCAAACTCCAAAACAAGACTGTTGAAGACTGGCTAACATACTAACAGTGTTACTTGATATCCAGATGGGTCCTCTATTTGTCTGCCAAAAAAATAAAAATAAAAAAAAAAAAAATACATATGGTAATCCTAGAACTTCAAAGCATTCATGTGCAAAAGATAACTATTAAGTAGAATGCCCTGGCTTATAGTAAATCATCAGTGAGCCAATGTTGCTATTATTGTTAGAGTGTGTTATTTTTTAAAACTACGTAAGAAATATATCAGATACGTTCAGTTATATGATTTATATGTACTCTTAATATAAAATACTTTACAGAATTTAGATGTTATTGAAACTGTCTTGGGGACTAGAGCCAGAAACTATTTTCTCATTGCAGCTGGAACATTTTAATAGTTTAATAAGTAGCAGTGCTACCATCTATAGAGTTAACTGAATATTATCAAGTTGTCAGAACAATTAGAGGGTGCTGGTACATCAATGTGTCTTCTCCATAAACCATATGTTGATAGAACACATCTATCTTGAGATTCAACGTTCAGCTATACTCCTCATGTAACTTCTAACCAAGTGACATGATAGGCTGATAGAAAGAGGGGCATATATATATATATATGTGTGTGTGTGTGTGTGTGTGTGTGTGTGTGTGTAAATAGTCTTTAGTATGCTTTAGTTTGGAGTTCTAGTCATCATGGTAAAAAGATGAACATCATAGTAGAAAGATATCATGTTAAAATGTAAAACAGTGATCTAAATAAAATCCATTTTATCTGTCAACTAGAGAAAAATAACTTTAAAACCTGGACATGAATGTCCATCAGATTTCTAATTTTAATCCAGTTTTTATACTCTCCCATGTCCTTCCTATTAGGTTAAATGTTTGACCCAAAAGAAGGTAATGTTTACTTAACAGCTTCTACATTATCCAGAAACAGCTGAGATGCCAGCAGGTATATTTTCAGGGAAAGTACTGCTTATTTTCCTTTATTTCTGTGGTTTCAGACAAATAAGAGAAAGTAACAGATGAGATACTTTCTGTAGCAGCTGCTTGTGGACTGAGAGATAATGTTGGAAGTTTGTTGCAGAATGCTCAGTGGACAACGGGTCTGAATGGAGACCAAAGCTCGGATGACCAGGTCAGGAGTGGCTTCCGTGTGACAGACACAAACACACTTGAGGTTTGCAACTGCTGCGATTTTTACTTCAGAGTATTGGGTTTTTATGCAGAAAGTTCAAGGAACAGATCTTTGGCCACAGTTTAAATCTTTATAGACATTCTATAGGAATGTCAGCAATTCCCTTGAAGCATGAGATCATAAATACATCTAAGTAAGTGCATAACCAGAAACCTCTTTTTATTTTGGCCTGCCTGTGGCCAGCGTACCAGAGATTTGGTTCACTGAGTTTAGAGAAAAGTCATTGTCTCTGATCAGTAAACTTTTAACAGCATTGATAAGAACTCTTATACTGTTTTACTGATTTTAGAGGATGGTCATTGTCTCCGATCAGTAAAATTTTAACAGCATTGTTTTAGGGGCCCTAAGATCCCAAGTTAGAGTTTTGTAGTAAACCCCACAGCAGCTTTGCTGTGGGTGGGCTATTTTCAGGCAGGATCACATTGCAGGCAAGTTCCTACAGCTTCAACTCTATTAATTTATCAGGCCTTAGGCTGACACCTGGAGTTCTAACCAGCGCCGTGGGTTTTGTAATTGAGGGCACAGAGGACAACTTCCATCTGCTGATCACTAGTCTGCATCTCTTTCAGTTCCTGAAACTATATCTAAGTGTTCTCCAGGTTTCTCTGAACTAACAGTGGAGCTACAGGCCAAAACACCCATGATCAAAATAATTATTGTTATCATAGCACAAAATACACCAAGCACCCCTTCCAATCAGCCAGCCCAGCAAGCACCTGCAGGGACCTCGCCACTTCTTCCCAGGAGGCGTAACCACGTGTGGTGCGAACCTGTGGACAGGTAGCCATTCGAGATTCTTCTCAGCCATTGCTACACTGTCCCCACTGGGGCTGGTGTGGCAGAAGTTAGTAGGTAGGACAATATGAACTTGGCATTTCACACTCTGGACACTCACACTTTTCATAGCTTTGGGAACTAAGAATAGCAGAGTGTTGTTATCCAGTGCTGTAACTCCTAACAATTACTGTTTAAATACAGACTCTGCCTATGGTATGTGGCCTCATCTAGCTCTCTATGAAAATGGTAGGGACTGTCCTGAGAAGCTGCCAAGTATTTTTAATTGAGCAGGACTGGCTCCTGATGTTGAAAATAGAGTGTCATGTGGAATGATGAGAAGCTGAAGTGTTGCTGGCCAATGTCCCTAGCCACCAACCTGAAGAGACCTTAGCAACTTATGAAATAATTTCCCTGAGGCCATTTCCTGAGGGCGATAAACAAAACAGTAATTACAAAGATAATGCTTTCCCTACAACCTTGAAGATCTTCCCTAAGCTAAGGGGAGATACAAGAACTAACACCAGTGTTAAAGATAGCTGGTAATGGAATTTGCGGATCAATAATCACAGCTTCTTTGGCAGAAATGTCCTGGTGGGTACTTGATGCAGTCATGAGGAATCTAGCCTGCCTCAAAGCTGTCTTGGGAGAGATCTGTATATCCACATTATCTTGTCATGGTCTGGTGACAAAAGACATCCCAACTTCATGTTTTGCTTGCTTCCTCCAGACCTAATTTCAAGCCTTTATAAATATCTTTGGGTCATCATTTTCATGAAAATTCCTGGATGTGATATAAACAGGTTCCCCCAACCTCCAGAGTAATTCTTTTTGGAATAACAACAAATTCTATTTCCCTTTTCACGGACAATAACCTCTATTGATGATTTTTAATTGACTTGAATTCCTGAAGAAGTTGCTCAGATGACAAATTTCTCTATTCCATGCCTACTCTCACCCATCTCAGCTCAACACAGACCATCTGTCATCCTGCATATTTATTATGCAGTACATTAAGAATAGATATGTTCATATCTGATATTTAACATGTAATATTAACATGTGTAACATTTCCACTGCTAAATGCTAATTTTATACATGTATTCAATTTGTCTCTAAATAATAACTATGCCTACAATGTAACAGACAACTGTCACCAAAAAACAGACACAAAAAAAAGAAATAATGCTGACATTTTAAATATAAAATAATTCTAAATAATAGAATAATGTCACTAGAGAATGTAGCATATAATAATTAACTAAATTTCCATTATTACCAAATGCCTATTTTAAGACATGGCACAATTAAATGGCACCATTCCAAATTATACTTTCTGGTATTCAAATACATCTTAATAACAAGGATTTTCTTCTTGAAGAGGAGAGTCTGGCAGTCCCTAGGCTTACTAATGGAGTTCAAACACACAGGGGAGTATTCCAGATAATCAGTTCTGCTGTGTTTCCAAAACCAGTTACCTCAGTCCCAAGTGCCACCATAGTGACAGAACTAAAAACACTACAACAATTTTCTGTAAGAAAAGGGCCCAGTGGAGTGAGCTGTCTCTGTTGTCAAGGCATGGCAACAATACTGAGGTACAGAGGTACTGATGGTATGAGTCATGCTGGGAGAAAAAAAAACATTGTAAAGTTGACTTGTCTTTGGAGAAGAAAAAATGTCAGAGAAGAGAATACATATGTATTAAAAATATCTGCCAATAGAAAAGGCAGAAATTAAGGACTGAATAAAATGTCACAAAAGCACACAGGTAAATCAGTACTGAGGACATAAAAATATGTGGTATTTATCATACAAATTGGATGGTAGAAAGTGTCCTTTCCAAGCCAGGGGTTCAACAGTACAATTCTACATCTTTCCATAAATTTGATTTATTGAGTCATACTCAAGTCATAGAATAAAGATACATCCAGGTGGTACTTACATGGAGGTTTCATCCTTACTGGTTAGCTTTTTGTAGTGGTGAAATGTGCTGTGTAGCTGCCAGAGGAGAAAAGTAATCACAAATCATACCCAGCTGTGAGCCTAGTGAGCTATGATAATGACTGGCCTGGAAAGACATGCTTATTGGTGCAGTAGAGGCACAACTAAGCACAGATAGATAACAGACCACTTTCTGCTTGGATTTATGTTCTGCTCCACAAGATGAAGAACCTTCTACTATTATTTTTCTAAATGGAAATAATATTAAACTGACTCCTAATATTTTATCATTATACAAATAGACAAGTTGATCTTTCAGCCCTCCAATCAGAGGCCTCTATCTGCAATAGACAGTAACTAACAGGAAGATTTTTAACTGGTCTGGTCAAGGTGCACAGAATAGTAGACTTCAGTATGACAGAACACGTGCAATCTGTGCTAGTCCAAGCCAGATAAAAGGAAGTTGAGCAAAAATTTCACATCTGCTGATGGGGTTATTGGTGGTTTTTATCTGCTGGGAAAGGAAGAGACAGTTTTCTCTAAGAGTGCATCCCTGGTAAGTTAACCACACCACAGTGGGAGGCTACACACCCAAGAATAGTTGTATAGGAAACAAATTTGAGTGGGAAAGAAAGGGAGGATCCAAGAAGAATTGTAGGAGAGAATATGATTAAAATATATGAAACACACACACACACATACACACACACACACACATACTCAGAGCACATGTAGGTTACAGCAGGATTAACAGTCAGCTCTCCCTAATATCTTCATATCAAGTAAAGTACTCAGACACAGGGCAGGCATTCAGCCAGCTAAAATGAAGGCCCTTACCATGCTGTTAATACTTTGAAAGATGAACAAAGTTTTATTTTTAGAATAAAGTCCATAATGTTGCTACGAATTTTGTTCAGAAACAAATGTTTTCACATGTCAAAGTCCAAGGCATGAGAGGACTTTGAAAACTTCCATTTGCCACATACACAGGAGTCTTATTTATTAAGACCCAGTGCACACTTTATTTTGTTTCAGGGACAAACTAAGGTTCTGTAACATACAAATTTCAAGGAGGAAACTGCTTGGCATTGGGCACTATGAACGTCCTCAAAGCACACCCTTGAAAAGTTTTGGTTTCTAGGTGGAGTATTAAGTAGCTCATTAATTTTCATCTTGGCAGATGTGTTTATTTTCTTGGTTCAAAGAGGAGTTATAGGTGGGAATAGTCCAGTGAAATACCCTAAGAGGCAGTCAAGTAAGTCATAACAGCTTGATGGAGCCTGCCTTGGAGTTTGGTGGAATCTACATTGATAAAGGATATAGAAATTGAGAGGTTCAAGATTTAGGACATAAAACAGATAGAAGAAAATCTAGTCTCCATTGTCTCTGGTATCAGGCTCTTGCAAATAGTTAGTTCTGATAGCACATCCCCTCCCTGAGGCTGATCTTACATGTTACTTCAACTCAATCCTGCCTGCTGGCGTGGAGTGCTATACCAGCATGACCACAAAGCTATGGACTTTATGGGCTCAGAATTAGAGATTCATACTGTCTATTAATTACTCAATGTTTTCATTGATGAAGCATTGCACAATTCACCATTTTGAATTTACACAAACTTTCAATGATCAATATTTTATTGTCACAAAAACTATGAGTGCATTTCATGCTACAGAACGACAACATTCCAGTATGTAACTGTAAGAGGAACTTACAAAATTCTTCATTACATCTTATTCCTATGAGCCACTGTGAGCATCTTTATTCCTATATCTCCCTTATTGCTGTGAAACATTAAATGACAAATTTTAGGTAATTAAATGATAGAGAGATTCAAGGCTCATATAAGCATGTGGAAAAGTAAACAGCAAATTCCATGCAGAAACACTAATCAATAAGAGCAAAACATAAATCCAGAGTAAGAGCCAACCATACATCTGAAAAAAATATGATGTCATCAAATTCCTGGACGTATTTTTCTATAGCATCTCTCTCAGAGTAAGTACCTCATGTAAATAATCAAGTCATTGAACATTACTTTTCTGTATAAAATTTCTCATACTAGATATATTAAGGTGGATATAGAAGCTGTCTCTGAATACCAAAATGCCATCATTAAGGCTTGTATCATTCAAGCAAGTGATTAATATCATCTAAGTATGGGAGTGATAACATTTCAAGTGCTTCCCATCAAGCACAATGTCATTTGCTTTGGAAATGCTGATTCTCTGTTCTTTAAAACATGACTAAATTGTCTTGATCCTTTAAATGCAGACACTCTAGGTTAATGAGAAAAAAAAAAAGGAAAAGAAGAAGAAGCAGTGCTAATATAGGAAAAGCATCAGTCAGCTTAGGACACCATCCGCTTGAAGAAGACAGAGCTTTTTTGGATATGTTTGACATTTTCCATATATTTTGGGAAGGTCTTACTTATCTAAAATTTTAGCAGATGGAGAAGCAGCAGGTGTGAATTAAGCAAGACTACAAACTGGGCCAGCCACATAAGGGCTTCCTCATCTGAAACTAGCAAGTGGACTTACTTTTGAAAAGATACAGGTGTGTGTGTGTGTGTGTGTGTGTGTGTGTTGTATTAAAATGATGAGAGTAAATTTTTTGAATGGCATACCATAGGTCTAGATATTATAGTAGAGATCTCCACAGTCTCCATACTCTTAAGAGACTCCAAAGCAAAAGAAAATTGAACCCTGGCTACTTTGTAAACTACATACAATTGTGATGCTTGTTAACATCAGACCGCATGACTACAGTGTTCCTGTGGGAATGCATTGGAGGCTGGCCTCCACATTCATGATGATGCTTCTAGAAACAAACCTATCATGCTGTCATTTATGTAAAGAAGATAGCACAAAATTATATATCAAACACTTGACAATGAATAATTTTTTTCATCTTATTAATACAGTATTTATTCGTCTTCTCTCTGTCAAATCCTGAGCCAAACACTTTCCCCAGACTTCCTGTGGAGGTACAGAAAAATGAACATACAGGGCAGGCGTGACACGAAAGAACTATGGGAGGTGGAAGTGGAGACAGTTGCTTCACGTGGCGAAGAGGATGAGAAAGGCCACCATCACGCAGAAGAGCCCCATGGCTTCTGAGAGGGCAAAGCCCAGAATCGCGTAGGAGAAGAGCTGCTGCTTCAGAGAAGGGTTCCTGGCATAACCAATGATGAGGCTCCCAAAACAGTTCCAATTCCAGCCCCAGAGCCAGCCACCCCACCTGAAACAGCCCCAGCCCCAATGAACTTGGCGGCTGTGTCAATGTCCCTGGAAATGACCCTGGTTTGGAAGCTGCGGCTAGAGATGAGTGATGTCAGAGGTCGAGGGGCTGCCAAGCTACTGAAGCCCTCATCTGTCCAAGTCTGTGGTTGATTCAACTCCACTGCAGACAGGGGACGACTCAGCAGCTGAGAGGTGCTCCTGATCAAGGAGCAGGTGGAGATGAACTTGGAGCAGGCATACATTTTCAGGGATGAGGGGCCAAGGCAGAAGAGCTGCTCCCAGCATAGAGAAGACAGAGAGGGGATGAATAATGTTTTTTTATTGTTAGTGTATTTATTATTTTTTAAATCGTGGTTGTTCGTTTTAGAATTAACTCCTACTTAGAAAATAAAAAGTTTGCACCATTTGACATGTCGTTCAATTGCAAGACACTATGCCTCATCAGTGACCAGTACTTTCTAGGTTTCACAGTGTCTGCACAGTGCTGGAATTACCCAGAGATGCATCTCTCTGAGCACACCCTTATGTCACCAAGCATGGCTACAGTCATAAGCCTTAGCCTCAAAACTTTCTCTTCCAAAGACTAATTCATACTTATTTCAGCAAGTTTGACCTGGTCTTCTCAAATCATAATCATCATCATTCTTTAGAGATGTGCTCCTTTTTAATTGATTTTTTTCATACAATATATTCTGATCACAACTCCTCCTCCCCACCAACCCACCCATAAAACAGGTAAATAAGGAAAGAAAGAAAGAAAAAAGGAAGGAAGGAAAGAAGGAAAAAAGAGAGGAAGGAAGAAAGAAAATATAATACAAGCAAAAGCCAAAAATAAAAATAAAGAGCCAGAGTTCATTTTGTGTTGACTAACTAGGCATGCAGTGCCATCAGATTACCCAGGCTGGTCTCAGACAAGTGGGTTCAAACCACTCTCTTCTCCATCTCTCCCTGCCATATCCTGCCATTTTGAAGTTATTAATAAAGGAAACATGTTTTCCATTTCTTCAATATGAACACCTTGGACCTGTTTGTGTTCTTGGTCCTTTGTTTTGTTCTGACATGCCACCTATGTGAACTTGGAAATATCTTAACCTTTGAACATTAGATATAATTTGAGAATCTGGAATTTTATACATTTTTAGAGATGAAATAAGATCTACTATAACTAAAGATCTGTTACTAAAATCTAGAGTTTGGTATTCTCTCCTTCAGTTGTATGAGAAAAATATCATAAAAGGAAAAACGTTAAATTTTGAGAGCAAGAAGCCATCAAATTATGATATTGTCTAAGCCAATATATTTGTAAGTTTCAGATATAGTGATTCTTTTTATTGCTAGTATGAAGATTATTTTAAAAATAACTAAATAAGACCTCGAAGATTAAGAGATAAAAGGCAAAATAATGGAAAGATTTTTGAAACAAAATTTTAGGCAGTATTACTACTGCAGAAATATTTTCCTTTACTTCATCTTAGATAGAATTTTGTAATTTTCAAAACATCTTTTGATTCAAAATATCTTCATGAACATAGTCGTAGATTTCAAAAAAGAATATGAGTATTATCTTACTGCATAGTAACTCATATAGAAGAAAATAACATAAAAAGTGAACTCCTTGCTACTCACATGGCTGTGATAAATCTATTGCTGAACTCACTACTGTATCCTTGGAAATGGAAATCAGTAACAACAGCATGCAGCCTCTAGAGCAGTGTTTCTTAACCTGTGGGTCTCAACCCCTTTGGGTAGCACATCAGGTATCCTGCATACCAGATATTTACATTATGATTTATAACAGTACCAAAATTACAGTTATGAAGTAGCAACAGAATAACATTATGGTTGGGGGTCACCACAACATGAGGAACGGTATTAAAGGGTCACAATATTGGAAAGGTTGAGAATCACTGCTCTAAAGGTGTCAGAAGTTTATGCTACAGAAATGCATTTAAGAGTTTCTAGTCTTCTAAATAATATTTATTTTATTATTAGTTGTGTCTATGTGAATGTGCACATTAGTGTAGTGCCCCCAGAGTTTAAAGGAGGATGTTGCAATACCTAGAGCTAGGTTACAGGCAATTAGGATTTACCCAGTGTGAGGGCTAGGAACTGAACTCAAGTCCTTTGGAACAGCCTCAGGCACACTATATCACAGAGCTATTGTTCAAACCAAAGTGTTTCTATTATTTATGCCATGTTCCATCATATGTTTGGATGTCGTAGAGAAATTGGAACATTTCTGTCTTTATATATTCCCTTTTCTGGTAACTCAAAAATGTCACACAAGATTGAAAAGAACCTACTTAAAGGGTAGGAACAAAATTTCAAAATTTAAATTAAATGTAATTAATTAAATTAAATTTAAGTTATTCACAGCCAAATGGAAAAGATAATGGAAATAAATCTTATGTTTTAAGAGAAACGAAGAGTTCAGGTTTCCTCATAGCAGTATCCAATAGTAGATTAAAGTATCACACTTAAATAATATGCAAATTTTTCATTTTATATAAAATTTAATGTCCATATGTCTATGGAACTTTTTATGGCTAGACACTTTTCTATTTCTATCCCCTTCTAAAATGGACATGACCCAGAAAAGGTTAGGAAGCCGAGGAGGCACAATAATGTGTAATTACTACACTTGCCTCATGAATCAAAGACTGAAATGTCATTTTTTATAAAATTTATTCTCTCAAGGATGGGCTCTCAGAAAGGTAGGTAAATATGAAAAAATTGAAAGGTAAATTAAGCTTGTATACTGAAGTAGTGTTTGGAGCTATTAACAGTTTTTAATGTAATATTTGTATTAATTCTTTGAGAATTTCATACACTATATTGAGATTATTAATTCCACATTTCTTCCCCTAACTTCTCCCATAAACACCTCACCTCCCAAATCCTTTCACCTTCATGTTCTCTTCTCTTTTCTTATTTTAAATAACAGAGTCCAATTTGTTCTGCTCATACACTCACAATAAGGGGCCATGTACTGGAAGATAGTTCAGGTACTAGATCCAAACCCTTAAAGAAAACTCTCTCTCCCTGGAGAAGCTACAGCGTCTTAGGCACGTGTGGGAGCTCACTAACTCCTTCCAGCTCCATCTTATGTTGACTGCCTTGATATTGTGCAGGTCTTATGCAGGCAAGCATAGTTGTTGTGAGTTCACTCATGAACTTGTATGCAGGAGATGCTGTTTTGCTTTGGTCCTTCTTGACCTCTGACTCTGAGTCTTTTCTCCCTTCTGTGTTTGGGGGGTCTCTGAGCCTTGAGTATGGGATGGGGTGATAGTTGTTCCATTGGTGACTGAGCATTCCACAGACACTCTGTGTATTTCAATCAGTTGTGAGTTTTGCATTAATCACCATCCAATGCACAAAGAAACCTCTGAGTAGGTTTGAGAACCACACTAGTTTATAGATATTAAAATATAAATTATTTTACAGGCAGTTCGATACCATGGCCAATCAAACGGAGTAATGATTGAAAGTTACCCTTGTTGGCCTTGAGCTCCCTTGGTCGGATTTGCAATACCAGGCATAATATTTCCTTGATTCAGGCCTCTAATACAATAAGAAGCAGCTTATTATAGTACAATACTACATCCATGGGCATATCTCGGCATACTCATCAGTATTGTAGCTTACAGGGTTCACAACTGGGTAAGACTGTTGATGACGTTTCTTTCCAAGGAACTTAGGTAGCATTTTCTAGTACTACAAATGCTAGACAGCAGAGATGAAGATTTCTTGTCAGCACTAACTTGATATCACAACGTCCTGTGACAATCTGTCATCATTTTAATAAGCATGTTCTTTACAAAGCATAAGGTAAGTGTAACTATGATTCCACACTAGGTGCCAGGACACACAGGTATAGGAGCTGGTCCTCAACTTTCACCTTGTTTGAGACAGTGTCTTTTTTGTTGTTCATTCCATGACCCAGCCTGACAGGCTTCTAGAGAATCTCTTGTCTCTGCTACCCTCTCACCATAGGAATGTGGGATGATAGATGTATGCTTCTGCACCTGGCTTCTACATAGATTCTAGGGACCGAAACTCAGATTTTTTTATTTGTGCAAGTACTTATCCACTGGGCTATCTCTCTAGTCCTCAGAGCCAGAGAGTTTTAATTGATTTATTACTAAAGCCTGTTACTGCGGTTCTGGTACCCTGCAGTTTCACAATAAGAATAGCCATGGTTTGGTTCACAGTTTGTGTTTTACATTTCTTTTATTTACCAGGGCCAGGTTGCCCTCCTGGCTTGTTCTTTCCTCACTATTTAGCTGGTCTACAGATAATAAAAAGAGGAGGCAGCTCTATCCAGGACTCCATTAAGGTTGGCAATTTGGTGTTTTCTTGAAACCCCTCCACCCTAACTAGTGGTGTTTTAGGTACCATGTTCTTCTCGTGCCGCCAGCTTGCTTCTTCGGCTGTCTGCACTTCATTAGCCTCCCAGCGGGACAGATTTTGATGCAGTAAGTATTTATGGGCCACCTACGTATTAACAAAGACCTGTTTCAGAGTTAAGGAAACTAATGGGAAACAAAATATAAAGATAGCTGCAATGTTATCCAAGGTAAGATGCTTTTTTTTTTGTTGTTGTTGTTGTTAATGTTTGTATCCTTTCCTTTCAGAGTAAATAAGATATGCCATCATTAACTTGTGTTTTCATTTATAAAATTCTGTTTTGGCATTAACTGGCCGTTTCTATGAAAGCTAGTATTACTCCCCATTTTTAAGATAACAAGAGGTTGCCCATTTAAGAATAATTATAAATTATGACATTTTAGGGACTGGGTATTGTTGTTACTTTTTCCTCTGTTCACTATTTCAAACACTGATAAGACTTTCACTTACTGTGTTCTTCCACAGCTATCTTCTATATTGTTGTCATTAGCTAGAACATAGGATTATCAAAATGAATACTGAACAGGAGAAGTGATGGACATAGTCTAATGATATTATAGGGGATGTATTCATAACAACATTATTTTCTGAACTACAGTACATAGAGTTTTAGCATGAAGATTATTGAATTTTTGTTTAATCATGGTTAATGCAAGCATTTTAATGACTACAAATTTTCAGAGAAAAATTTCTCTCTGCTATGCTACGGATTTAATTTGGATTGTTCAATCTTTATTAAAAAGCTGGGAATATGGGAATGACATCCATGGTAAACACACACATTTGTTAAAAATAGGCTTCAGCCATTAATTAAGATTCTTATCTTTGTAAGTAACAAACACCATCTGGATCTAGATGAAAGAAATCTGCTTTTTAGGAAGATGCTAGTGAATATCAGAGAAGAGAAGACAGAGCTTAGTGAGGCCAGGACAGGCTTCAGAAACTCCCTGGTCTGTGGACTGCCATAGTGAGACCAGGCTGCCAGAAGCACCAACTTCTGTGTCTTTCAGTCCCACTTTCCAAATTTTTGTGGTGGTCTGACTGCCAGAGTGAAGTGGGGCATCTACATCAGATGCACGCAACCCAGTAGAGCTGTGAATGGCAGAGCCCCATCTCTGGGTATGAGGCACAGTTCCCAGAAAGAGCTGTTAGAGACACACACAGGAAGCAAGAGCCTATAGGCTCTACATCCTGCAGGAAGAGCATGACAATTTATCAGATTAAAATGTAATGACTATCAAAATTGATAAATACACACTTTAGATAATAGTTGTTCACCAGTTAGGGACAGATTACTCCTATGTTTAGCAATGCAAATAACAAACATGCTCAGTTTTCCCTTCTAATGCAGATATGAGCATCCAAACATTTCAGTGTTATTTTGGAAGGCAAACATTGAATTAAAAAAAAAAATTTAAGTCAGCCTTATTGTTCACAGTTTTCATCCTGAGACATTTGTCGGATCTCGGATGTACTAATTGTACTGAATTTTCTAGGACTCGAAAGCCTCACTGAATAGCAATTTTGTGTAGTCCATTCTGTGTAATGGTATAATTATCAAAGATATCTGGGTTCAATCCTATTGTACAAGTTAACCAGGTTTCCTTTTGAGCCATGTGAGCTATACAGCTTTCACTACTCTTAGATAAATGACTTTTACTCTATTTTCAGTTTCCCTTGATAAAATTAATAAAGATGTTCCTTTAACGTGCCTGCTAGAAAACCTGTTAATTGCATATTTACATTAATTGCCTTATTTACATCAACGTTCAGAATTTACCAAGAACTACAATGACTCTTCAAGTGAAACACAAACGATCAAACAAAAACAAAGCCCATGTATCTGCCCTTTTGTTGAGGGGGATCCTGCCCAGACACCCCTTGGGGGAGGGGGTGAGAAATCACAGCACCAAGGACTCAGGCACTGGCAGTCAGTGAGTAGCAGAGCATATTGCAGGAGGGCCTTCCTTTTTACCCCTCCCAAGGTCCCTAATTGGCCAAGGCGGCTGACTCTGCTGCATTGTCCTTTCCTCATTGGTGTCTCTGGGTCAGCTGTCTCTTTGTCAGCAGTTTCTGGGGTAGAGGCAGGCGTGGATCAAGGAGGAAGTGCCTGCCACACATGCTCATGCAGGCTGGTTTGGACATGTATGGCTTGGGTAGGCTGGCCACGGTTTCTCCTACACCCTTTATTTTTAAAGAAAAAACTTCATTGTTTCTCTTTTGCCCATCATACAGTAGCATCGTGAAGGAACTGGGTGATTCTTGAGGGTTACAGTTCAGCAGAGAAAGAATAGTCTTCTGTGGCTGTTAAGAAATGCCGCCCTGTTCAAGCAATATTTTCTTTCTCCCTTCTTATAATAACCAATCACTTAACTCATTTCATGAATTCCTTTAGTTGGTGCATGTGATTGATGGATGGAGAGCAGGAAATTGCATGCTGAAAGGATAGCTCTCATTGTTTGAGGAGTGAACTGCGGAGCTGGAGCGATATCAAGGGGCTTGAGCAAGTGCAGAAACGACAAAAATAGAATGGTATTCTTTGTCCATTTACTTGTGCTTTTAGATGCAGGGCAATATACCAGTGGAACGGAGAAGAACAAAGTAAGCATGGACGTCAGTGAAGAGATGGGTGCCTTGCCGCTAGGCACACTGGTAAATGTGCAAACTACAGCTCTCTTGTTCTTTCTTTCTTTGGGGAAGAAGAACACGTTTGGAGCCCTTGACCCTCTACTAAAGAATACAAGCAAGCTTCACTGGCATCCCCTTTACAATAGCATGCCTTGACTAGAATTGCACAGGAAAGGAAAAACAGGGTTTTCTGTGAGCTTAGATAAGGGGGAGCTATTGAATGGATCCCATTATGTTCCACCAAGTAAGGATGAATGAACTGTATCTTCTGCAAGTCATAATCAATTCAATTGATGTGTTATATTAATATGTAAAGATGTTATCTGTACTGTTTGCTAGCTGATTTTACAATGAACCCAGAGTTCTAACTGGAGTTTATTTTATTATATGTGGGGAAGTTTATGCCAAAAATCTTACTGTTCACTTCCAAGAAACCTGAACAAAAGAGGTATAGTCAGGAACCAAATAGATTAGATGGAAGTCATCAGTTTTAAATATATGATAATCATTAAGTTAGCTGTAGTGAGATATTAACTTTGCTTCTGTGGCACTGACCATGCCCATTGGGGGGTGTAGCCAGAGTCAGAGGTGACCTGTGGACCTAGGTCTGAGGAGGAGCCTGGGCATGCTCTCTTTCTTGCAGCATGGGGACAAGGGTACATCCAGAGGCATCCTTGGGATCAGGAACCTGCCGGTGTTCATCTATGTTGTAAGTTATTTTTCCCTAAATAAACATCTATTCAGCCTATTTGTTTCTCCTGATTCTTATTAAACATCAATAGTTAGCTATAATATATTTCTTATGGTGAATTGGATTCATTCAGTAATATAAAACTCAATTTAAATGTGTTAGAATTAGTCCTACTTGGCATCTCAAAATTAAAAAGCTTCTGCGTAGTAAAGGAAACAAGTAAAGAGGCAGCCGACAGCATGGGAGAAAATCTTTTCTAGTTATACATCTGATAGAACATGAAGAGAATTGAAAAGAAAAATATAACAATAAGAATTTAGGCAGCTTAATCAATAGATGATTGAATCGATGGCTGAAACGAACGAAAGTTCTCAAAGGACGAAGCACAAATGACCACAAAAAGTAGCTGCTAATGAAATGCAAATTAAAACTAGGTTCTGGTAAATATTATTCCAGTCAGAATGACAGCCACTAAGATGACAATAACAATAGCAGGCAACAAACAGACAAACGAGTTCCTTCATGCACTGATGGTAGGAATATGAAGTAGACTAGCCACTGTGGAAATCATTATGGAAATCCCTTACAAAGTTAAATACAGAGCTACCATACAACCCATTTCCACTTCTCATGGGTATTGGCCTAAAGAACTCCAAGTCAATGTACCACAGAGACACTTATTCATCAATGTTTCCTACAGCACTATTCGCAATAGCCTATTATGCAACCAGGCTAGTAGTTCATCAACATAGAAAGCAATAAATATATGCACAATTGAGTTCTAAACCATAAACAAGAATGAAGCTATGTTATTTGAAGGAAGATGGATGTAACTGAAGATATTCATTTTAAGTGAGTTAAACCAGACCCAGAAAGACAAATATATATTTTCTTTCATATGTGGTTCCTAAACTTTATAATTGAATTCATGTTTGTATCTAAGACACAAAAATAGAAAGTGTCTTTGGGAGCCTAGGGAACTAACAGGAGGGAGCAGAAAGCAAAACCACAGGTGGGCACTAGACATCACATTCACAGTACATTGCATACTTTAATGAAAATGTTCTTATGGAACACAGTAATATATGCAAGTGTATACACAATGAAATTTTAAAAATAAAATTTAAATAAAAATATAGAATTAGTCTAGTTCTATTTTAATTACATTAACAAGCAATCCATTATTGGACTTGACAAAAATTGTCACGCAGAGCATAAAAGAGTTCTGACATTTACATATTCAGTAAACAGGATAACTGCATTGCACCAAGCACTGAATTAAGGACTTTAGAATAATTTTGAACATTGCCTAGCAAAGAAGAAAGGAGCTGTGATGGAGTCCTGTAGGAGTGCTGGCAGTTAAGCTAGCTCCACAGGAATGGAAGAGGACACTAGAAGATGGGATTTCATATGCTGTATATCATATCCATTTGAGATGTGCAGAGGAGTACTAATTAGAGAGACACGAAATAAAGAAGTTAAGGAAGACAGAAAGAGTAAGTGATCCCAGATCAAAAGGGAAATATGGAAGTCTGAGAAGTTGGGGCACTTGCTGGCCAGTGTCATGTAACTCTCACTTTTACTGCTGTGGATGTGGGGATGATCAGGACCAGAAGCAGAACATCACAGAAAACTGAAATCTCAACTGTGCTGTGCACGTTTCAAGTTGGACCACAGTGAGACTCAGATATGTGTGATGGTGTATGGAGCAGCACATTCCCAAATCCAGGTCCTCTTGACTCTCTCGGGTCTATAACTTCCCTACTTTGGACAGAGGTCTTCTCTTTTCTCTTCTTGAAAACAAGGCAGCAGTCTCTAGTTTGAATACCACCTAAAAACCTAGATTCATCTCCATCCTGACCACCAGAGCAATAATGTATGAAGATGCAACATTAACTGGCCAGTGAGGTGCTGGAACCTGAAGAAAGGAACTGATTACATCCCTAAATAGCTTTTTAATCTTCCCAAACACTAGCAAGATGGAGTCCTCATCTAGTAGCTGATGGAAACAGAAACAGACACCTGCAGCTAAACACTGAGCTGAACTCCTGGAAACCAGTTGCAGAGAGGGAGGAGTGATAATAAAAAGTGGTCAAGACCAGCCTACAGAAACCCACAGAGACAGCTGATCTGAACAAGGGGGAGCTAATGAACCCCAGACTGATAGATGGGGAAATTTGCATTGGACCGACTCTGACTCCCTGAACATGGGTCTCAGTAGAAGGCCTAGGCATCTAAAGGACCTCTGACAGTGGAATCAGGATGTATCTCTGGTGCACGAAAGGACTTTGGGAGCACAGTCCCCATAGAGGGATACCCCCTTAGCCTAGAGACAGGAGGGAGGACCTAGTCCCTTCTCCAAATGACTTGACAGATTTTGATGATCCATCTTGGAAGGTATCACCGTCCCTGTGTGTGTGTGTGAATGGAACAGAAGTTCTAATAATAATAAAGGGTCTTTTGTTATAGCGGCACTGCCAAGCAGCTTCTTAAAATTTGTTAAGGACTCAAGGACATTTTGCAGCTATGATACCTGAATGGAAATTACAAGTTCAATGAAAAGCAGAATAAAACTAAAACAATCACAGAGCAAATAAGAGCAACCAGGAACAAACAGAATGGTCAAGATAAGATTGGAAAATCCACCAAGTGACCATATTTGCTGGGTAGAGGTGGAGCATACTTGTTTTACCAAAGTAGTATATGATGTTCTCAGAAGAGAATCACAATATCATTTGGAATATAGAGGACCCCATTACTTCCGTAGGTGAGAAGCAAAACAAACAATAATAATAATAATAAACCAAACAAGCAAACAAACAAAAAAACAACAGTGAGTGTCCCGCTATGGAACAGGGCTCAATAATATAACCAAGAATGGCAGAAACTCAAGATAACAAGCACCAACTGCAGCCACTTAACTGTCAAAAGCAAAGTAACTACAATTAATGTGATGAGCAGCAAGCCTGGTAGGATAATCATGGAATTGGAATCACAGGACACAGTGAAAACAGATTAAGAAAACCTGTCTTCACTGCAGCCAGATAATTGGGTATGTTGTAAGATGATCACTTCATTCACATAATCAAAATAAACCAAGGCAGAAGGCTGAATGCTACTAGGACCAATGAAGTATTTCAAATGCCTGCCAGTTTCAGAATTCTAAAATATTAATGGTAACAGTTTTATGCTTGTACTTGTACACTTATTGGTTTATGAAAGAGTAGATTTTGAATTGTTCTTCTCTTCTATCCTTTATGCTTTTACTTCTATTAATACAATTGTAGTAGATTCAGAGCTTGATAACCAGAGGGATGGGTAATTCGCAAAAATTATGTTCAATGAGATGAAGCCAAGGTAAAAATATACAGGTCAAAGTGCTTTATTTTGATTAAACATGCAGGTTATAGTCTTGGTGACGTGGAGACATGTCTTTGAAGTAGGCACAGAAGGAGAAATGGACAAATCTCCCTCTGTGAATTCCTTGTATATAGTCTAAAGGGGTTCTGCAGTGCTCTAACACAGTGAGAGCTCAGAGTGCTCCCTAACAAAAGGAGACTGCATTATTTTTAAAATCTTGTGATAAATTAGAAAAATTATCTATAAAGGAAATCTAAAGATTTTTCAAATATAGACTTTCAAGATATGAACCTTTCTGAGCACAAGGCAATTTCATTTAATAGGATTAAGACAGAAAAACAGCACGATAAACTACTCAGTATAAAATAAATGCTCTTATAAATAACCCCAATTCAAGTAGAAATCAAAACTGAAAAGTAATTCAGGCAACACTTTAGTTTTAGGAACACTGTCTTCTCAGACAGCAGCTATTGTTCTTTTGTGGATATATAATCTCTTGCCATTCCCTAAGGGCCTATATTTTTAAGTAAAAAGTTGTTCTGTGTGTACTGCCTCGTTTCTAAAGACGATGTTTTAACAGTGAGAAGATTCTTTCTCATTGAACACATGAAAATAGTATCTTCAACTCTTCTGTAGTTACACTAGTAATTTGAAATAATATTACTAAGCCACTCTTTGTTATTACAGCTTTAGACAAATATTGGAAGTACCCATTGTGTAACAAGAAAATGGGGCTAATTCTACCATTTCATGTTCTTCTATAATTTAAGAAAACAACAAAATTATGTTTAGTTCGTCTTTGCTAAGACAATTATTGCCCCTCCCACATACATTTAACCTGATCTCTTGCTCCTTTCACTCAAATTCAGTTCTTCCTTTCTCTCAAATTCAGTTCTTTTCATCATGGTGGTGAGATGGCACTCTGAAGAAATAGGAGCCCTCCCTTTCCTTCCCCCTCCCTAGAACACTGTGAACCTTTGTGCATCTTTCCTCTTGTGTTCTCTTATTTTCCCATGATTGCTCCTTCACCCACACATTTTTAGATGCCATATTCACAGGGTGAGAATGCTTCTTAGACATCATAGCAATATGTGTGGAATGTTTCACAGAATTGCAACATGGCCATACTGGGAGATGCACCAGTACATATTGAGCTCTGACACCAGCAGACTCCTTTATTTTATTTAAGGATGCTGACTTAACAACACATCTTTGCTCTCTACTTTGATTTGATAGACCATTAAAAACCTTCCATTATTACAACTTTCATTTCTGCCTGAGCAAGTCTTTAGCCATAAAACCTTGAATACACTGATAAAGTCTGTTTACATAATCAGAAGGACTGAGCATGCAGGCATGAAAATGATACTTCAGAACACTACTGTTCCTGATGTGGTAAAATGTTCATAGTTAAATCAAGCACTGAACTCTGTGTAAAATAATGAGAATGATGCAGAATAAGAGAAAAATTAGACGGATAAAGTCAAATGTGTAATTATCACCTCAAAACAAGGGCTAACAGAGTGAGTCATAAACTTGAGAGTTTTCTATTTGAAGAAGCTAATTTACTCGAACAATCTTGCAGGTACCTCTTCTTTTTTGTGCTAAGAAATTTTCATTAAATGTTGACTGAAGTACAGAGATACCTGGGCCACATTTTGGAAATAGCTCCATCCTTTCCTTGATGAAAGTGTAAAAATTAAATGACATATGACTTAAAATCTGAAAACAGGTATGTGATGTATATCTGTAATCCTAGTATTCAGGACTCTGAAGACGGATTGCTATGAATTGGAGGCCAACCTAGGTTATATGGCAAATCTGTGCCTGAAAGCAAAACAAAAGAAAATGTTAACAAAACAAAACAAAAATCTAATAACAAAGCAGACATAAATGAGTAGGCATTTCTCTGTCTCGCACCTGCCCCACATCATTAGTAATCCAGAAATCTCTGCGGATATGCAATGTTTGAGAGGGTTGAAGTGTCCCGGTCATTGTGTGAAGCTATAAAAGTGAAGTAAAAATAACAGTGAGAGCACTGTGGAGACAAATGATGGAAGGTTATGGCTTAGAAGTGATATGATTGGATGTCCAGATGACAAGGGCTGAGATTATGACGATTTATGTTGTTAATCTAACAGGATTTATAGTCATTTAGGAAATGATTTTCTAGGCACATCATTGAAGCAGTTTCTTGATAGGTTTACTTGAGCTAGGAAGACCCACACTAAATGTGGAGAGCACTATTACATGAGTTAGGATACCAGGCTGAGAATGCAGAAGGAGGTGACCACCACCATTCATTGCTCAATGTCATGTAAGTGTAGATGTGGTGTGACAAACAGCCTCACACCTCTTCCACCATGCCTGGGTCACTCTGATGGACTATACTCTGGAAATACACCCTTGCCATTTATTTATTTATTTATTTATTTATTTATTTATTTATTTATTTATAGACAGGATTTCTCTATATAACTGCTGAGGCTGTCCTGGAACTCCTTGCAGATGAGGCTGGCCTTGAACTCACAGAGATTTGCCTGATTCTGAGTCCCGAGTGCTGGGATTAAAGATGTGCGCCTCAGAATAAACCCTTCTTAAGTTCCTTCTGTCAGGTAGTTTCTTCCAACAAGGAGAAAACTAGCTAATAGAACCATAAATGAGATTAATATACCTCACTTTAAGTATATTTTATGAGTAGATTAGACATCTTTGGAACAATGACGGTTGTTTACTATACAATTTTTGTATAAGTGGAGTGAATCCATTGATGGAAGCAAGGGAACATCTTACCAAGTGTAAGCTGTGTTTTTGATGCTAAAGGGAGCTTCTCTCTGTCTATACACAGCTTCATGTTCTAGCATACATGGAGTGAACCTCAGGGAAGGATGAGTTATACCTCCCTTTTTATGTTTATAGGTATTTTTACTTAGGAAGATAGTTAACATTTTGATTCCTTATGGGTTCTTAATATAGATTATTAGTGTACTATCTTCCCTTTTTCTTCTGTGTGATAATATATTTCATATTTCATATACATATTCTATATCTATATATTATATATTTCTTATTTTACATATCATTCCCAGTTCCCTCTCCCTCCATCACTCCCATATCCCCCACCCCACTCCTGTTCCATTATTCCATTCCAGCCGTCCACTCTACAGGGAGTGTGATGCCCTCCAGGAGGGATTGTCAAAATCTGTCAAGTCATTTAGAGTAGGGTCTAGGCCCTCCCTCCTGCCTCTAGGCTAAGGGAGTATCCCTCCATGGGGAATATACTCCCAAAGTCCTTTCATGTACCAGGGATACATCCTGGTTCCCTTAGACTGCCCAAGCCTTCTAACTGAGACCCATGTTAAGGGGGTCTGAGTCAGTATAATGCTGGGTTCTATGAGCTCCCCCTTGTTCAAAGACAGCTGTCTCTGTGGGTTTCTGTAGCCTGGTCTTGACCCATTTTCTCATCACTCCTCCCTCTCTGTAACTGGATTCCAGGAGTTTGGCTCAGTGCTAAGCTGTGGGTGTCTGTTTATGCTTCCATAAGCTATTAGATGAGGGTTCTATGATGGCATATAAGTTAGTCATCAATCTCCTTATCAGGGAAGGGCATTTAAGGTAGCCTTTCCACTGTTGCTCAGACTATCAGTTGGGGTCATCCTTGTGGGTCTCTGGACATTTCTCTAGAGTCAGCTTTCTCTTCCAACCTGTAACAGCTCCCTGTATTATGGTATCTCTTTGACTCCGGGGACAAATAGACAACAGCAACAAAAGACATACGGCTATGTTTTTAAAATAAAAGTATCATTGAAAAATCACAGACTTTGTTGAATTGGTGTTGATTTATTGACTTGTATATTCAACTATTTTCATATTGGAATTTCTTAAAAGGAACAGAACAAAGGAGAATGTTGAAACAGTAAGAAAAGACATAAATCTCCTAATTATAGGGACAAACAAGACCTACACCAAAGCTATGGAAGATATTTTCAATAAAGTCATGGAAGGCAATCTCTAAGTATATTTCAACCTCTGGAGTTGGGGGGTGCAGGAGCCAACCACACTATTATACCCAGTTAACAGGTCTATTAAAATTGAAAGTGAAAGACAAATTGTCCATGATTTTAAAAATATACTTAAAAAAAGCTATGATCCTTCAGCCAGCTCTAAAGAAAATAGAATGATTGTTTGGTATGAGGAAAAAGATAAATATACTAAAGCTGACACAGGGACAAAGATATACAGTATCAGGTCAATTGCTTTAAAAGGTCTATGAAAAACACAGAAAAATTCATTCAACTGACAAAAATCAATACACACCCTTCAACAGTTCTGAATATTGATGGTCTTGATTCCTCATAAAAAAGATCAACACACAGAAATTGGATTAGAGAGCACGAACTGTCTTTTGCTGCTTCTGAGAAACACCCTTCACCACTAAAAGTAGATATGACCTTATTATAAAAGGAATGGAAAAGCACAAGCAAAGTACTCAAACCAAATATAATTAAGAAATAAATAGGCAAACATCAAGCCAAAAATAGTCAAAGAGAAAAAGAGGTCACTTCAAAAGCACCAGCAAGACAACTATCAAGAGGGCATGGCATTTTTAAACACAAACAAACCAATGCATAAAACAAACACTACTGAAAATAACAATTCACAGGTTAATCCTGTCACAGTGATTGGGGTTAACTTCTCTATCCCACTCACACAAAACACTATCAAGTGACTGAAAAAAAATCAAGAAGAAAATTTTAAAAACTTCCAGTCCTGAATGAAAGTCAAACACAACATATAAAAATAAGGATGCGATGAAGGTAGTCCTAAAAGTAAATTTCCTAGATCCAAGTAACTACATCTGAAATTTGTAGATTAATGATACACTTCAGAGCTTTGGGAAATAAGTACAAACCAAGCTTCTTGACTTCTTGATGGCAGAGACTCAGAAAGTTGCAGGATTGCAGGCAAATTATGTTCTGCTCTCTTTGTGGTTTAATTTCATGACCCAATGTGCTTAGACTTCACCCATACACCCAGTCCTGAGAGTATGACCAAAGGACATCTGAGACCTAGCAGGGAAGCTTTCTGCTTCTCCGTGACACACTTACCTGTTGTTTCCATGACAGTGTTTTTAAAGTACCTTGGTATTTTACTTTTCTTTTGCTCTGTAAGTATAAAATCATCATGAAACCATGGTGTGTGGGGAAATCTGAGTCTGTTTTCACCCCAAAGTAAACTTTCTCTTATTCTCTTTGCTGTGAGTGCTGTTTATCATCAACTCTTCAGTGAGTGGTATCTTGAAAGGTTTTTGGATTTAGTTTTCTTTCTTTCCCATACGCCTTCTCATTTGTGTTTGATATTCCATAGCTTCACTAAACTGTATATGGCTGTTGATTTTGGTTTTTACTCACAGCTGCCAGGGGGATCTCCCTCTCATTTCCTCTCTGCTGCCTACTCCTGTGAGTTTAGGAGAGTGAATCAGAACAAGACCCAGAGTATGGTATAGAAGACAGACAGAGTACATTACAGAATATTGTAAGGTCCTCTGCAGGGTGAGAGTCACAATAACTTAACAGAACTTTACAGAGGAAAACTCTCATGGGTGGGAGTGGGCAATGTCACAGAGACTACTGGACTCACTTGTTTTTCAGTCAGGCTTTATGCAATTCTGAAGTCTCTGAGACAGACACTTGTCCTGAGGATCAAGTTCCTCTCCAGATGATTCACAAGCCCACGTGGAATAGATGGGGAAGATTTAAATGAACTAAATTTAAAAAGTGGAACACAATGAATCTAAAATGCTTTATCAAAAATGCTAGGCAAGTTATGCTCAGGGATGAAATAGTGGCATGAAGTTTATGGAGTTAACCAAATACTTTTCCATTGGATTCAAGGCTTGTTCCATGGGAGGAAACTCATGATTGTCACTAGACACCTGTTCAAAAATATATACCTCAGGAGCTTACACCCCTAGAGAGGAGGCTCCTACTATTGCTTTGTCAAACAGAAAAGTTATTTAACCGTCCTCTAAATGTATTTATACAGATCAGTGCTGCCTTCAAATTTGGCCAGAGAAATTTTCTCTGTAGTGAACTTGTGGCTATGCAAGGTGCTAAGAATGAGTTACTGTTGAATACTTAGTCTAAACAGACACCTATATCAACAATGCAACCTCACCCTAAGACTCAGGGAACATTGCAGAAGATGGGCTGAAGTAATCCAAGAGAAGAGGAGGAGAGAAGAGTACTTTGACATGATGTTTTCTGGGAATGCCAGCATCATTTTATTCATGAACTCATGAACTTGTGCTATCGATACCTGCACAATACTTGCACAAGAACAATTCAGTAAGATCAGGCAACATTCCAAAAGGCATCATTAATTGGATTTAGTGTTTACAGTAACAGAAAGGAAATGACATGGAAGGGAGTAGGAAGCATCGAAATGCCTAGGGGGAGAGGGAGGGGCGAGTTGGGGCTGGATATGATCAAGAGCTATTGTTTACATGTATCAAGTTGTGAGGAATAAAAATGTTTTGTAAAAAGTCATGTTGTACTGAAAAAAATGTATCTTTCTGCTGATGGACCTTGTTGGAAACCAGCAGTCTGCTGACCCCCGCCCCTGACGATGGGCGGTCGCTCATGGCCATGTCATTGCTGCATCAGGCTTTACCTGGCTGCTCAAGCTTTACCTGGCTGCTCAAGCTTTACCTGGCTGCCAGAGGACTCAGTTACACATGCGCAAGCCCCCCTTTTAAAGGAAGCGCGCCAAGCGCGCCCCTCTCTCTTGCCCTCTCTTCTTGCTCTTTCTCTCTGGCCTTCTCTCTCTGTTCTTTCTCTCTTTCTCTTTCTTCTCTCTCTCTCCCCTGCTTTTGGTTGGCCACCAGCTACCCCCATTTCTCTCCCTTCTCTCAATAAATTCCACATGGGTGCTGAGTCTCCTGTTTGTGTTTCATAGGCAATAGTTGTATCAAAAGAACAACAAACCTGAGACACCTTTGTTACCTCTACCTTCCTTTTATCCTCTTCATCATCCTCTGAAATGATATTTAAAATCTCTAGGGGAGAAATATGTTTATTTCTTCCTTGTCCACTTTGTATTTCCAATTTAAAGTATTTTATCTTTCCTTAAAATTAGCTTGCCAAAAGAAAAACAGGAGGTGGATTTGAAGCTGATTGTGTGCTTGAGGGAGGGAGGTAGCTCTACCCACAGTACCCTTCAAGCCTTTTTTTTTTTTTTTTTTTTTTTTTTTTTTTATAATATTTGAGATTTACTATAATTACATCATTGTTCACTTCCTTATTCTTCCTTAAAATCCTACGATGTACCCTTTCTTTCAAATCCATGGGCTCTTTTTCATTAATTGTTGTTAATTGCATATATTCCTTAATATAACTTGCTCAGTCTGTCTAATGTTAATTGTATACACATTTTCAGGGTTGACCATTTGGTATTGGATACCAATCATTGTGCTCTTCCATGAAAAGACAATTTCTTCCACCCTGAGCATGCCTGTAGTTCTCTGTGTAGGATTTAGGCCCCATGGTTTATCCCTGTCCACTTTGGCATGTGTATTATTGTCCTCCTTCAGCTCATGTTTGGGAAGTCATGTCAGTTAAACCATATGGGTGGAGTTTCTGACATTCCTAGACAAAATATTTTCATAGCAAACTACATGATTTTCTGGCTTTTATAGTCTTTCTGCCTTCTCTTCTTCAGTGTTCCTTGAGTCTTGGGTATGGGAGTTTTGTAGATGTTTCCATCTGGATCATTCCCCAAAACTCCCATTTTTGATTCGTGTGGTTTTCTGTAATGACTTCTGTCTATTGCAAAAAGAAGTTTCCTTGATCGAGGTGAGGACATTACTTATGTATGGGTAAAAGAACAAATAATTAGAATGTACTTAGGAGTATGCTGGTTGAGTAAACTGGTAGTTGTATGTTCTCCTCCAAGCTCTGCAACTTCACTAGTATTGCTGGCCATGGTTGTGGCTCATAGGCATCAGAGCTAGGAAGGTCTTTTGGTAGCTTCTTCCTTGAAAGCTTAAATAGAAACTTACCGTACCATAAAAGCTAGCTTTCCAGGGAGGATGCATTCAGGCAGTACCAGGTCAGGACCCTCTGAGCCAAGTGTTTGAAGCACATGGTATCTCTAGCAATTGGGACTTAATTTCCACTTCTGGGAGACAAACAAGTGTGTTTTTCCTTTAATCCCTTTTCTGGACCTGCTTGACATACCAGACTCCCTAGCATGTGCTATTCAAACTTGTACACTTAATCTTTCATTGTGTGGTTGCCCTCTCCACAACCATGACATTTTATAATTTCTCTTGTAGTGTTGCTTGGTCACAGTGTAAAATATGCCAATATCCTAAAAGCAATGCCCTGACTTAGAAAGTCTTAAAGACTTAGGGAACTTCATATGACACAGTGCTAAGTGGCCTGACCCCACACACTATCCTGTTACTTCTTTGGCTCTCTTGCATCTGCATCCCTGGACGCTCTTCATTCTTCTGCTTCTGGTTGCAAACAAAGTGGCCCTGAATGCTGATAATGACCGTTTCAGCTGCCCCATAAGAATAAATGATTTCCTTTATTCCTTCTGGGAGCCTCCCTCATGCTGTCACTATGTCAGTGGAACAGGACTTATAGAATATGTAGTCAGTGACTATGTCAGAGGAGCTACAGTCAGCAACGGAGCTTATATGGAATACAGCCCTCAGATGGCAAAGCTACTTTGGGTACACCCTGTAGAAGCAAAGCCCTGGGAGGATTGTTTCCAGAACTCCCCTTGCTTCTACTCTGCTTCCTCCTGCTTCTGGGTTCCTGCTATATTTGGCACCGTGTGATTACCATTTGAAAGGGTTTCACTGTACCTTGTATAGTGTGATTGTTTCATGGGAAAGTCTCACTCCTCGCTGGGCAATTTACTTGCAGAAATAATGAAGATGAGGCTTGGTGGAGAGCTCATGGAGACAGGATCATCCCTTTTGGGCTGAGGTAGAGGTACGAGCTACTGGCCAGCTACTTTGCTTTTCTGATCTTCAGAAGATCTTTATTAAATCATAAATAATATAATGCCACAGGGGCGGCTGCACCCTATCTCTTAGGATCAACATTTCCTAGCAGTGCAAGCTTGCCTGTGGCTTCAGAACCTGAAGAGGCTGGAGGTTATGAAGTGATCACACTGTGCTTCTATTCTATCTCTTGTCTACAGTGATCCTTGTCACCCTTTGGAAAGTAACAGCCCTTGTGATTTTCACCTTCCAGGTTTGGTCCGGCTTGTGGATTGGGAGAGAAAATATCCTCAGAGTGCACAGTTGCCGTTTTCTTAGTCAAATGGTGATAAAACACATTTTAACTTACAGGATTCTCCCCGAATAATATTTAAAAATACAGATGTTTATGTTACTAGACACACACACACACACACACACACACACACACACACACGTACACACACATATGTAACCTTATGTTTTTAAGGCCAATAAAAAATTCCTTCTATTAATCTCTTTAGATTTGTGATGTCTTTCTTCACATTGTTATTTTAAAAACTTGAATCTCCAGCAGCAAGACCACTTGTCTGTTTTCAGACAGCAAACCTATTTTTTATATCCATTGTGGAAGCAAACACAATTCAGTTGGAAGAGAAAGAATAGGATGTGAGAGATCAATTCATTTTCACCTTCAAAGATCAGTTGCTTTATTTACTTATTTATTTATTTTATTTTACATGTCGGTCCCTCTTCCTTCCTCCCTCCCTTCCTTTCTCCCTCTTTCACCCCTTCTCCCCCCTCACATGCACCCTGACCACCCTCCCCTCCCACCCTCCCCACCCACATTCCACATGTAGGGCTATGCAATCCAGGTGGGGTCATGTAAATCTGTCAAGTCATTTGAAGTACGGACTAGGGCTTCTCTCCTGTCTCTAGGTTAAAGGAGTGTCCCTCCATGGGGGATGTGTTTGCAAGGTTCTTTTGTGCACCAGGAATATATCCTGGTTCCACTGTCTGAGGTCCCTTAGACTGCTCAGTCCTTCTAGCTGAGACCCATGTTCAGGGGGGCCTGAGTCAGTCCCATGCTGGATTCCCAGCTATCAGTCTGTGGAGGGGGGGCTTTTTTTTGATAATTTTTTATTTGAATTTGAAACAAGCTTGTTTTACATGTCAATCCCAGTTTCTGCATCTTCCTGTCCTCCCCTGTTCCCCCCACCAAACCCCAACCCATCCCCTTTCTGCTCCCCCGGTGGGTGAGGCCTTACATGGGGAATTTTCAAAGTCTGTCATATCATTTGGAACAGAGCCTAGGCCCTCCACCATGTGGACCAAACCAGACTCCCTGAATGTGGTGTTAGTTAGGAGGCCTGGGCAGTCTATGGGGACTCTGGTAATGGATCAGTATTCATCCCTAGTATATGAATGGACTTTGGGAGCCCATTCCACATAGAGGGATACTCTCTCAGCCTAGACACAGTTGCTTATTTTTATGGCTTGATGAAATAAACAGTGCCATCTGCTGGGTGAATTTTTTCAGCAGTGTCAGGGTCCTTTAATCAGAAAGCAAATTGTGCTGGCTTCAGTTCATCGTCATTTATCCTTAAAGATCAAGTGAAAGTGACACACAACTCTGATGAAACCTAAACAACTATTTTATTTCAACAATGGTGGCCTCTTTATAAGTGACTAAGGACATGAAAATATAGCAGTCATATTTGACCTGGCAAACACAGAAAAGTATTTTTCTCAGTGGGAAAGCACTACACTGAATTTTATGGGTTAAAATATTGAGTAGTTTTTAAAGCATTAATTATTGTCATAAAAGATTTAGAAGTGAGAGAAGAAAAGAAAAGGATCTCCCATCACTGATAACGGTCTCCAAGGAGAAAAGTGGGGTTTTATGTAACTTGGTGATGACTGAGCCAAGAATAGGAGGCTTTCGTCTACTCCAAATACCTCACAGCAGATGAACTCATCATAAACACCATCCAGAGGCAGCAGCTAAGTTCAATAGCAATGTCTCAAAGACAGATTAGTTTATGTATAAATATGTTAAAACTTCCAATTATGATGGCAATGATCTTTTAAAATAAAAACCTCAGTAAAGATTTATTTGTAAGAAGGGCTTAGAATGTCTCATTTGGATTTGATTTCAACCAGCAACTCATATTCTTCTTTAATAATTATCACCCTGGATATACAAATCCTAAGGGACCTTACGATTGTCTGTTCTTAGATGAGAAAATATATTTTTATAACATTTATGTCATTATGTTAGTATTCAGTGAACAGTGAACTTAAGGTTAATTGTTCCTTAAACACTCAGATAGTGAAGACATTATTTTAGTCCAAATAATATAGGTTTTAGGCAATGTATATGTCATTTCCAGCCACCGAAAATCAAATACCATTTTATAGCTCGATAACCATGAAAGAATCAATCAGCGACCAATCAAATGCACCTTTAAATAAAAATATGACCTATATTAGTCAAGCTTTCAATTGTTGTGAGAGATACCATGACATCAACTCTTATAAAAGAAGAACCTTTAATTGCAATGGATTATATTTTCAGAGGTTTAGTCCATTGTCATGATGTCACATGAAGTTCAGGCAGACATGGTGCTGGATATGGAGCTGAGAGTCTCACATCTTGACTTGCAGGCAGCAGAAAGTGGCTTATCTCACTGGGTGTGGCTTGAGTCTGAGTCTATATGGTACCTCTAAGTCTGCTTCTATGGTGACACAACTTCCCCCAATAAAGCCACAAGTACTCCAGCAAATAACAACTCCTAATAGTTTTGCTCCCTTTGGGGGCTATTTTCTTTCAAACCACCACAGCACTATACTGCTCTTAAAACATATTTTAACCCTCGTGTTTCTAATGAGTCACCTAAACTATTTTCAAAATCATTCAAGAGATCATACAGCACAATTCTAAATTAGTTTTAAGAAAAAATAGTACCCCTCAGTCCGTAATAATCAGAATGAGACCTATAAATTTACAAATAAAAATGTAAAAAATATCAACTATGTAATCAATCCAGACTTATAATTCTAATCATGCAATCTCCATTAATGAGGTATGTAAACATTTGAAGAGAAAAATTATTTTGTAACTTAAAACTAATTAAAATGATGAATCTAATTTGTTGTGTAAAAAGTAAGATATGAGATGGCATTAATACATACGAGGAGAATAGTTTAAGCAAGTGACGTAGTGGGCTGGAGACTTTGCTCAGGGAGTTAAGAGCACTGGCTGCTCTTTCAAAGGAACAGTGGTTGCTTTTCCAAAATGCACATGGAGATTAACAACCACCAGTAACTCCAGTTCCAGATGATCCAACACCTTCATCTTGCCTCCCTGGACACTAAGTATTTGGGGGGACAGACAATGCTTAGGCAAAACATTCATACACAAAAATAATGATTAAAAAATAGATCCAATACAGTATCAGCTCCAAGTTCTAGAAAAAGATGGTGCCAACTGCACAAAGAGACTGAAAATGTGGGTCAGAACAGTCAAGGCTCAATTTTCTCACCCGAGACAGACATTTTCCACATGGCAGAACCAAGCCCCGGCAGTCAAGAATACTGAGTGCAGGACTGAGATCGATTTGGCTGGACCTTGTGCACCTATGCTGCAACAACAGACATTTGCTATCCAGGCTAAGGATCCCCCAGAGATCACTTGAAATCGAAAGTGAGACCAGAAAAACATTCACTCACTTGATGTGAAAGCTGCTTGCTGCTTCCACCTGTCAGGCAAGATGACTGTCTAACGTTTTCATTAACATCAAACATTTTGTTCTGGGGGGCATTTGGCTAATAGAATGATGTTTAGCAGGCCCTGGAAATAATATAGTGATCATAAACACTATGGAAATAAACTTTTTTCAGATGATAACTAAAGAACGTGTCTCACCTAATATGGGTTAAATTTCATTACTCACAAAAAGCCGAAGGAACCCCCATTATCTTTTCCATCAGGTTAGATTGAAAATAAAAGTTACTAGAAGCCTGTTATTTACAACTGATATAATTAAACAGAACAACATGGGCAAGCATTTAAATAGGATTTTTTTGGGAACCAACAGTTGGTACATTATTGCAAAATAGAGTAATTGCATACTTTTGAATCAATAGTTTGCTTTGATTTTGTAACAACTAAAATGTCCCAAAGCCCTTTTCTCTACTTCTCACCCTTAATGATCAGTTGCAGTGTGTAATGGTAAGCTGCACAATCATATTCCTCAATGATTTTATTTGGAGATACAGCCTTTGAGGCGGTACTTAACTTTAAATGAGGTCATAAGAAAGACCATAATTCAAGACATATGTCCCTGTAAAACAGGATAGGTTCCAGATGACAGGCTGTAAGAAGACATATTAAAGAGATGACCATCTACAAGTCAAGTGGAGAGTTTTTCTAAAACAGATTCTGCCTGTACCATCCTTGTGGCATTCAGCTTTCAGAACCATGAGAAAATGCCTGGTGTTTAAACCAACCAGTCTGTGATACTTTCTTCTAGTAGCTAAAATAGACTAATGAAGATCTCCCAAATCCTCCATGTAAATCATCTACTGTGCCTTGATCTGTCTACGTTTTGATGCATGGCATATCACTGTGAGTAATAATATCGACATATCAATTTTGAACATCAGTTGTGAAGAATAGTATAATATAGTAGTATGTATACTTATCACTGGATGAGACAACACAGCGTTTCAATGTTGTTCAGAACCTGGGGTCTATTCATTTCATCATTTGCCCCAGAAACAAAATTTCTCAATATTTCCAAAGCAATCTCCTACCTGAGCTGATGATGCTGGCCCGTGGAGCTGGACTGTTGCCCAAATGGGCAGAGATCCACTTTCTACAAGACCCTATTAGCACTGTTAGTAGCTTAACACCAATTAGTATTAGAACCTAGATCCTGGTGAAAAAAAAATCCAATGTACTCGTAAAATAAACATCACAAAATAAGAATGAATATATATGTTTCAGAAGCACATATTTGTGGAATATTTGCACTCTTAGTTGAATATCATATTACTTTTGAATAAGTATTTTAAAAATTATGTATTAGCTCCTTCCTTCAATATAAGCTATTGGCCAAAGTCACCTTGGGATTCATGAGATTTTGTCTCAAAAAGCAACAAAGATATGAAGTGGTGGAAGTGAGGAGTAGGCATAAACATACAGAGGCATTCACATACACACAGCTGATCTGAACCACCCCCCCCCCAAGCTGATAGTTGGGAAAGCAGCATTGTACAGACCCAGATCCCCTGAACATGGGTCTCATTTGGAAGGCCTGGGCAGTCTAAGGGACCTCTGACAGTGGAACAAGGATGTGTCCCTGGTGCATGAAAGGACTTTGGGAGCACATTCCTCATGGAGGGATACTCCCTTAGCCTAGAGGTGGAAGGGAGGGCCTAGACCCTATCACCCTCCCTGTGGAGTATGGGGAATGGGATGGGAGGGTGTAGGGGGACATGGGACGGAGGGGGAAGGAACTGGGATTGATACATAAAATAATAAAAAATTACATATATACATATATATGTATATAAATCAATTTTTAAAACAGCAGAGGAGTAAATATCTTGCTACAAGACTATCAATAATTACCTGGAATACACATAAATTAAATTCTTCTCTAAAAATAAATGACATTTTCTTCATCTCACCATAATGTGAATCTCTTTAAGGACATTATATTAATTGAAACAAGTCAGGTAAAAATCAAAGAAGAATGCATAGTCACACCTATTTGTAGAATAAAAAGATAAAATATAGAGAAACAAACAAAATATGCTCTCAGGGAAGGAGTGATTGAAGAGGTGTAGGCATAGGAGATTAGATGGGTCAGATGAACAAATACAGAAATCTGAAGAGAATCACAAAGCCATAACTCTGCATTCTACATACTGAAAGATGTATTCAATATAGCTGTTCTTGCCACAAAGCAAAAGATCATGTTAACTTGCCTCCTTGAAATAATCCTCTTATCCGACAATTATCCAGCAACATCATGCTGTGTGTTCCTTAAACTCACACCACAAAATTTATTTTGCTTTTAAAAGACATTTCACAGCTCATTGAGTATGCAGAAGGTCACAGGGATAATAATTGTTTTAATGATGAAACAATTTTCATACCAATTACTTGATTAAAAGGCATTAGGAAAAAATAAAAGTAGCTTAATTTCAATAAAGATTTACTGATGTCTCACAATATAACTATTCAATGTTTTTGAGTGAATTTATTTTCTAATATGCTTTTAATACATTTTATATGTGTCTGCATTTAATAAATTTCTTCTTTCCAGTGTTTGTGATTAGGATATCTAAACTCTAGAGACTAATAAAACCCTCATATTGGCACTAAAAATTTATCTGTGAATACTGAAATACAAATAATCAAATATTAGTATCTAGACAATCTCATGAAAATGTTGATAACCAAACTGAAGAAAGTAACATATTTGACCACAGGCTATAAAGCTCTTTATTAATTTCTCTTGTGACTTTTGATTTGTTAGGAACTTCAGAAATTGTTTTCTGTCTGCATGTATTTTTGTTTGTTTGTTGTTTTGTTTATATTGTTTTTCAAACTTGGCTTCACCTTCTAAGAAGAATCCAGGACTACTTTTGTTTCCATTCAGTGTACCAAAATAAATGCCAAGCAAAAGCTTCAAATTACAAGTCATCTTACATTTCTAGCATGACCATATTGCTTTTGTTTTGTTGTTTGGCTTACAACAAATCTAAAAAAAAAAATCTATCAGATGAGCAAGTATGAATTAAGATATTTAAAACATTGTTTAAAGTTTAGCAAAGTGATAATAGAATTAGCATTAATATCATTACATGAAATTTACTGGCACTTACTACATGTCATTTAGGAATCTAAACCAGATGCACATATACACATTACATTATCTGTTTAGTCAAAGGAATCCCAATGAATTGCAATTGTTTTTTCTCGAGTTTAAAAATACTGAAAGGTTCAAGGAGCTTAAAGTAATTGTCTAAATGATGGTGGGAATCAAGCCCAAGTTTTTCAAATACCAAGCTACTGGTACAGTCTTAAACTGTAGGTAGGATCTGCTCAGTGGGTTTTGTTACTAGCTGAAATTAGTGTTCATTTCAAATGAAAGATTGAGCAGGAGAGGATGCTTAGAAGGGAGGCTGCTAGGAGCAAAGTATTGCCCCAGGATAGTCAGATCCAACTATGTTAAGCAAGAGATGATTGGAATTAAAGCCAGGTACAGGTGGCCAGTATGCTTGAATAGAATTCCTAACATAGCTTTAACTTTTGGGAACATTTAACCACTTTCTAACCTCTGCCTACTTAAGTTGACAATTATTCCTTCTTCAGTATCTGTTTCTCCCTTAATTTCACCTTCATGAGCAGCATTGTGGGCCTCTCTCTCTCTCTCTCTTTTTTTTTTTTTTTTTACAGAGTAAAGTACCTGAATCATAGCACTGAAATCCGGCAATGCTTAGAATTCTGAGGTAAATTGGTTTACTTAAAATGTGGTTATATTTCAAATAAATCAAATAAATGTCAGTTAGAAATTAAGTACATTCTGTTTGACTCCCTAGTTTAGAAAGGCTTTAAAATCATGATAATGTAGGTATCAGCAAGCCGTCAGAGTGAGCATCCATACTCTGGGGGAATGCCAACTAGCCACTGTTCTCCTAAACATTTGGAAGTCTACAGTGAGCTGTTTGAATTAACATTTTCTCTGGATTAACAAGTTTAATTCCAGTAAGTTATGCTTTGTATGTACACAAGCTCAGATAGTTATGTGAAATGACATTTACATATAATGTTTTTCACATAACATTATATGTAATCTTAACATTTTGAAAGAAAAAGATCTAAGCAATAGGATTGGGTTAAATACTCAAGACACAAAAGAATTCTGTGCTCATAGAAAGTCTGGTTATGTTCTTATATATTTGGTTGTGAGCCTAACCTTTATCAGCTGAGCCATCTCTCCAGCCCATGTGGGACCAGGAAGATTGAGTTTGGGGACGAATAGACAAAAGCAAAAAAAAAAAAAAAAAAAAAAAAAAAAATGTGAGGTACCATAATAGAGGGGGCCATTACAGTTTTGAAGAGAAAACTGACTCTAGAGAAATGTCCAGAGACCTACAAGGATGACCCCAACTAACAATCAACTAACAATCTGAGAAACAGTGGAAAGGCTACCTTAAATGCCCTTCCCTGATAATGAATTGATGACTAACTTATATGCTATCATAGAACGTTCATCTAGTAGCTGATGGAAACAGAAGCAGACACCCACAGCCAAACACTGAGCCAAACTCCTGGAATCCAGTTGCAGAGAGGGAGGAGTGATAAGAAAAGGGGTCAAGACCAGGCTACAGAAACCCACAGAGACAGCTGTCTTGAACAAGGGGGAGCTCATAGAACCCAGCATTATACTGACTCAGACCCCCTTAACATGGGTCTGTTAGAAGGCCTGGGCAGTCTAAGGAACCTCTGACAGTGGAACCAGGATGTATCCCTGGTATATGAAAGGACTATGAGAGCACATTCCCCATGGAGGGATACTCCCTTAGCTTAGAAGCAGGAGGAGGGCCTAGACCCTACTCCAAATGACTTGACAGATTTTGATGATCCCTCCTGGAAGGCACCACCCTCCCTATGAAGTTGGGGGGGTATGAGATGGGAGAGGGCATAGGAAGGAGAAAAGGAGAGGGAACTGGGATCGATATGTAAAATAAGAAAAAACTCTCTCTCTCTCTATATATATATATATATGTGTGTGTGTGTGTGTGTGTGTGTGTGTGTATGTATATAAAGTATTATGTATTATGTGAATTGTGTATTATATAAATTGTATGTGTTTATGGAAGGTTATTACAAGACTTTGACGTATATTGAATTGCAGGATTTTTGTGATTTTCTATATTTTATTCAAAGAATATGAAGTATTTCTAAGGGCTATAGATGTAGCTCAGTGGCAGAATACCTGTCAAGCATGAAAAAGACCCTGAGCTCCATTCCCAGCACTGCCAAGGGAAACAGAGCATGTACAGGCACACAGGTACACACACACACACACACACACACACAACACAAAAGAACCAACATTGTGCTATCAATTGAACCGAGTTGTCACTAATGTGCTTTTCTCTACTTAAATATCCTCTGAGTGGTTATTTTGAATTAGATCAGCATTTGTCAGTCTTAATGATATTTCCCCCAGATAAAAATATGCTTAAATTAAAAGAGGTATATAAGACCTTCACTTTTTTAACTTGTCAAAAATTAAAAGGAGAAATACTTAAACAGTGATTTTTCAAAGCGAAGCCTTTGTATGTCACTGTCTTTAAACCGTCTTAATTATTCCTCTACTTGCTGGAATGTTCTAAGTCTCACTAAAGAGAAAGCATGCAATGATAATGGTAAATAAATAATTACATAATGAAGGCAGGGTTTAAATGAGTCTACCAGACTCAAGATAAATGATAATTTTGTATTTAATAGAGAAGCACTTACACAGATAAGAGTAAATAACTGATGCAATCTTCCTGCTCCAGAAGATGCAGTCTCTGCTCTTCTGATGCTCTCAACACAACCCAAGAGTCTTAGCCAGCCTGTCCTCTACATTATAAGGGGTCAAGGCTGAACCGGAAGCCATGCCCAAAGGGCGTGGCCACCATCACATGTTCATTGGCAAAGCAAGATTCCACTACAATGTAATCTTGAACTTTTGAGTGCAAGAATACTTATGACTAGATCTGTTTTCAACATTCCACATTGAAGAATTAAGCTCCAAAGTGAATTTTGGCAGGGCAGAATGTCCAAATCAAAACAATACTGAGAGCTATGGTAAATTGTCCTGCCTCTGAAACTCGGAAGTCATAGTTGCACAGCCGTGTGTGAACTACACTCATGTTTCCAAGTGAATCTTGACCTTATCTTAGGTTCCAAAACTATTTTAAGTGAATTAATTCTTAAAAGATAAATACCTCAAAATAACTATCCTTTTCTTTGTAATTCCTTTCCTCACTATCTTCACCCTTACATACTTAACTACATTGATACTCTCTAGAATGTTTTTTCTAAGAACATAGTAGGCAGTCAAAAGATGTTTTATTGCAGACAAAGGTAAAAATAACTTGTCAAATATTTTTTTTTGTCAGAAGATATAGGGCAGCCAAATATTTAGGACACAATAAGTATTCAGTAAATGTGATTTTTTACAGTAACTAGTTCCACAGACAGAAGAACACTGTCCTTGGACACTGAGGTTTCTCTTTAATAGGCCCTGAAGATTGTTCCTGTAATTTGAAAACATAATGGGTTGTCCCTACAAAAAATGGCAATTTGACTGAAAATGCACCACAACAGACCTCAAATACAACTGTTTTCTCCATCCCACACTCAAAGCAAGACAGAGCATGGACTTTGCAGCTGAGCTAGGTGGATTTGCAGCATAGTTCTGCACTTACTAACACGATAAACATAAATAAAGACAACTTCATCTCAAAAAACTGAAGTCAAAATTAATAACTGTTTTTAAATCTCACTTGCTTTGGGGAGTATTGAAATAAACAGAATATCATACTTTGTCCCTTTCAAACTTTGAAATTAGAACTCAATAAGCAGCAAACTCCCTGTTGTCCTGAATAACCTTGATAAGGGAAGATGAGTACTGACATCCAATGGTTTAAGGAAAACCTGATTAAGCGTTATGTTACACTATATCATTCAAATGTCAGGAAGTAGTAGCTCAGTTTTCCCTTCTTCCCTCCCCTTTTATCTCCCTTCCTTGCCTCTTGCTTCTACATTTGTTCCTACTCATTCTTCCATCCTTCTCTATAAACAGGACCTGTTTGAATCGGTCACCATCCGCCATGGAGTCCATCCATCTAAGATGCAGGTGTCTTTCTTCAGAATCAATATACATAAATTCCTTTTAGTGAATTGAGAAATACAGAAAATCTAAATGTTCAAGTTTAGGGACCATGTCTTTTGTTTTGTTTTCTTCTTTATTTGTTTTAAAGACAGAGTCTCATGTTACCAAGCCTGTCCTTAAACTGTGTATGTAGCAGAGGTCAGTCTTAAACTCATGACCCTCCTGCCTCTACAAGCTTTCATATCTATAAAGTGGAGTTATATCCCGCTCAAAGAATTTGAAGAGTAGTAAGGTAAAATGCCAGGGCAATGTCAGTATTTGCTTACTTCTTGTACATTATTACAATCGTGATCAGTACTATCATTTTTATAGTCTAAGTGCCTAGGGTAGATTAGAGAAATATTTGCATGAATGAGTGGCTTCAGTCACAGTTATACTGCCACACATTGTGTTCCTTCTCACCTATGATGGACTTATGTTCTGTGTACTGGAAACATAAATATCCTCGCTCCTTCCCTCTGTCTCTCTCTTCCCTCCCTCCCAACTCCCACCGCCTTTTCCTTCCTGGGACAACTTGTGGCTTCCTGTGACCAGATGACCCAAGTAGAACGGGCACAGTCCTTGGCAACCCAACTGTCTCACCTCCACTGTTTAATAACAACTATTTGAGAAGTAGAAAGAGATGTATTAATAAACCCCAAGAAGGAGGAAGCAGATGCATTCATAAACCGTCCTGCATGGACACAGGTTGCAATTTTGTTTTTCTGACACGTCAGCAATTATTTAAATATTTATTGTCAACCTGGGGAATTCATGTGCAGACTGTATGCATATTTAAGCTTCTAATAGGCCTTCTTAGCAGGGCTGCTTAAGGCAGCCCATCTGGCAGATAAAACTTTAGAGCCAATTTTCAAACAATTCTTCCAAGGACAGTTAAAACTAGCTGCATTCCACCATGGCAGATCGAAGTGAACTTTGGGTTTTGCCTTTGGGAGTTCACATTTAACCCAGAAGCAATTCTTTTCTAGGGCACCCAAAGGAGACACTTGCACAGTCAAGGCTGACTGACATTTAGTGCTACACGCTAACCTAAGAACAGAGTATGAATCATAGATAGGAGATTGCTGTCTTTTATGGCACCAAAAACAGTAAGCAAAGATAGTTAGAATGTCACTTCAATCTCTTCTTTTCAAGCTTAGTGGATAGATATAATGCATCAAATCTGCCATGTGAGTAAAAGTCCTCAGAATTATACCAAACAAATTTTTAAATGTAATGAGAAAATCGTGTCTGTCTTTACAATGGTTGTTTTACAAAAGCTCTGATGATGATGGTGTGTGTGTGTGTGTGTGAGAGAGAGAGAGAGAGAGACTTTTAAACCACCAAAAAGTATTGTTTCACCAGTTTTTGAGAAGTTAGATTTTTGTTGTACAACTTTAGTTGCCAGTCAAAATTAGTCCAGCCTCTGAATCACCCTTCATTACTTGAAGGGATATGTTTCCTTTCTTCCAGCTTTTCCTTGCTCTGTTTCCCCTCCCTCCCTGTCTCCCTTCCCCCTTCCTTGCCTTCTTCCCATCTTTCTTTTCCTCTGGTCTTCTGGTACAAATGAAGAAAGTTGATATATTTAAGTGCTCAGCCCTCCTTACTTATTTTGGTAAATCAGATTATTTTATTCTTGCAGGTTTAGTTTTCCATGAAATAAAATTTAAACTTTCTGTATAGTATGTAATATGAGGTAGAGGAGCCATTTGATGGAACTCACTGAGGAGAGGGGGGAGTCACATCTGATACGAGGGCACTTACAGAGGAGTGCCACAAAGAACACATTTAGGCATTTAGGCCAAAGACAAATTCCCAGCTGGCCTCCAGGGCAGGATCGTGACATGCTACCTTCATGATGGTCAGAGTGAAAATACACGGTGAAGCTAGCTTATCTATAAGTTATTTTATTGGGCAAATTCTGGAAACGTTTGACCTGCTCTAGAATTACCTGTAGCAGTGGTTCTCAACCTTCCTAAAGCTGTGGCACTTTAATACAAGTCCTCATGTTGTGGTGACTCCCAGCTGTAAAATTATTCTCATATATGTCGTAACTGTAACTTTGCAGCTGTTATGAACCACAGTGTTAATATCTGTGTTTTCTGATGGTCCTATGCGACTCCCAGAGGTCATGACCCACAGATTGAGAACCACTTTGTTAAAGCCCCAAGGAGCATGTCCCACAGCTCTCTTGTCCCTCCTTTGAACAGCCATCTCTTAAAGTTAGTGCTACAACTGAGTAACCAGCCTAAACAACACACCCAGGACAAAAGTGTCCCTTTCATCTCTTCTCAAATGAGACTGATAAAGCTAAGACAATGGGCATGAGATGACTTTCTTGTGATGCTTGGTTGGATATAGCTGGCTGAATTTCTTCCATCTATCTCACAGAACAGTTACCAGGAAAATCAAGTCATCCAGGCCCCACTGACCAATTACATCAATTATCAAGTACTCTGAACAGATTGACTAACAGTAGCAGAATCCTTCCTACCCCTCTGCGCCAGGCAGTCAGATGTGCTTACACAGGACCCAAGCAATTGGGCAATGCCGTGCTTATCAGGGTGAGATATTGTTTGGAAAGTTGCTTTGAAAGAGGAGGAATGACTGAGTCCCTCTTCCACTCCAACTGTTGCACGGTGCTGAAAGCAATGTGAGTCCGGAGCTTCTTCTCAGTCCTTTCCCTCCATCGCTCTTTTGTTGTTTCTTTTTAAAACATAAAAAAAAAGTGACAATGGTAGAAACAGAGTGTTATCTATTGGCTCTTCTCTGCATATTGCTGCAATGTTGTAGAAATGACTGTCTTCTCATCCTTTTGCTGGAAGGTGGCAATCAGAAGCCTTGTAGGCCATCTCTGCTTGACTACAGGCTTTAATGTGTAGAGGAAAGTTTTCATTTCCTACATGGCAGTTCCCTGAGGCTTGTTTTTATTCCCAAATGTATCTAGTTTTCATAACTGAGAAGCAAACTTCTATCAGACTGGAGTCCGCTTTATTGGGTTTTCTACTTTACGCAAAGGATCTGAATTCTATCAAGTCTGCTGGTTGTGAGGAACAGACAGTCTGGGCTTCCTGGAGGTGCCACATTCTATTAGCACCTACAACTAGCCTTTAGCCAGATGGAGTCTAAGACAATTGGAAAAAATTGTCGAGATGTAGAAAACTGGAGAATTAAAGGCTTTTTCCATAGAAGAGACTCTGTGATTAAACAAGAAAGCACACTCACACAGAAGTCCCTAAAGCTTCTGAGGCTTGTAAAGGAGCCGGTGTAAACCAGCTTGTGGTGGTTGGGATGAAAACGGCCCACATAGACTCATGCATGAACCCTTGGTCCCCAGGAACTGTTTGGGAAGGATTAGAAGTTGTGGTCTTGTTGGAGGAGGTGTATCAAGAGAACAGGCTTGAGGTTTCACATAACTCCTCCCATCCCTAGTGCTGTTCCTAGTTCGTGTTTGTGGCCTGAGATGTGAGCTCTCAGCTGCCGCTTCAGTGTCATTCCTGCCTGCCTGTCTTGCTCCCCACCCAGACTGTGGTGGATTTGAGTCCCTCTTAGTGTAAGCCCCAAATAAAACCTACTTTCTGTAAGTTTCCAAGGTGTTTTGTCACAGCAATAGACAAGTAACTGAATGACACAGCTTGTGGGAGGTCCCTACTTTTGGTCTTACAGTGGGCGCCAAGTATGATCCTGTTGAGCTGGGTCAGCAAACTGCTTTGCTACTGCCTTCTTATTGGGTTCCATCAATGAGAAGTACTAGCCCAGCACCAGAGTGTAGGAAAAGAAAGGCTGGGCATTTATTTCATGATTTATTTCTCAAGGGTTCATTCAGCTACTTCCCTCTACCATGGGCACATATTCTTCCAGATTCTAGTACTTTTTTTCATTAGAAAAGGCACAACAGTATAGAGCATTGCAGACACTGACTGTCTACATCTTCTATCCCAAGTGTCCTGAAGCTGATTACCCATGGGGTAAGGGTCTAATGCGGCTATGCAGACATTAGTTGCAGGTGGTGAACCTCAGGCTCCCACAGTCTTGTCAGATTGTCATGAAAATCCTTACTTAAATCCATCATTTGATATAACCACCCAAAGCCCATGAAAATTACCTACAGACTATACTACCAGTTTATTATAAAGGATACAAATTGATCTAGTTGAAGAGATAAATAGATAACAGAGGTGTCCAGAGGGGTCATAAGTGAATAGGAAGGTCAGCTTTGCTGACACTTGCTTGAATCCTTGGTCATTGACTAGGAGGTTTTCCAAACCACACTTTGGGGGCCTATGGAGGCTTCATTACATAGGCAAGATTGTTCAGATCACTGCTCATAAGTGATCAGTTCCATCTTCAGCCATTCTCCTCCCTGGAGGTTGAAGGTATAGCTCATGTCTTCAGCCCTCCACCCACATGTTCAACCCACTAGCATCTTCAAAGTTCTCAGTAACCTCAAATCATGAGTAGTGGGAGGGGCTCATAAGGAAAAAAATGTTTCTTTCACTTTATTGCTCTTATCATCTATAACTTTAAAATGGTTTTAAGAGCTCTAACAAGAAACCTGTCATGAAAACCCAATCTGGGTTCTTATTACATCATATATTTGCAGTAACCCAGAGGATCTGGTGTGTCATAGTCCTTGCTAACAGAGGTTACATGTTCCCTTGGCTAGGCACTGCCCAGTGAACCCGACTTCTTCATGATTTCTTTTCCTTTTCTTGCATGGAACTGGAACAGTACCACTGTCCTGGTTGTATTGTTTTGTTAATTTTCAGCATTTATAAGATCAGCAGGAGTAAGTGACCTCTGCAAGGTCAAAGGACTAGGAAGGATTGAGTGAACACAGCAAGTATTCTGAAAGAATATGGACACAGCCCTGTGATGTAAGAGTTGTAAGAATCCTTCCCCTAGGGTTCAATTTCAACACCCAGAGGTAAGCTGTTTGTGAACCAAGGTCACTGTGTCATTTTGGGAAAATTATTTTATGAGTACCGGTGAGTGTTCTATATTTTTCAAGGGCTAAGCATTAGCCAAAATATTTCTGTAAAGACGATGCCTCCCTCTCTCCCCCGTCTCTTACCATCTGCTCCGCAAATCACTTTCCTGAGTATTTTTTGTTGTTGTTGTTAACTCCTGAACCAGCTTTTCTTTTTTCCTCATAACTACGGCTGACTTTTTGTTTGTCTCTCTTACTATATTTCTGTAAAGATATGCTTCATATTATTTAGGAATAATCATTGATTCTTTGCAATTAGTGGAAAAGTAATTTCTTTTCCCAATTTAATATTTTGTGGTTGGAGAGCTGGCTCGGTGATTAATGAAGTGTGCTGATACAGAAGATTTGGTTTGGTTTCCAGCTGCACATGACAGCTCACAAGTAGATACAAGTTCAGTTTCAGGGGTTTTCATGCCTCCTCCTGGCCTTCATGCTTACTGCCTGTACATAGTACACACAAATCCTTGTAAGCAATCCACTCATACACTTAATAAGATAGGAATATTTTATTAATTTTTCAAGAATTTCATGTGTGTATACAATGTTTTTTGATTATATGTACCCTACTACCTCTCTACCTACTCACTTTGTGTCATATATACATGCACACACACACACACACACACACACAAGAAAGACCATCAGATTAAAAAAAGCCTAATTGGAGTTGCTCTACAAAAAGGATAACGATCTTTCCAGATGTCACAGTTTACCAAATAAAAATCTTTGCACTAGCATGGGACAACCCCCCATCAAGTTGTTGGTTAGGGGTATTGAAGAGACCCCATTTTAATTTTTTGTTGTGGTGATAAAAAAATCATTATAAAAAGAAACCTGTGAGGGAAGAGTTTATTACAACTCACAACTTTCAGATCCCACTCAATTACTGAGGGAAATCAGGGTAGGAATTCCAGGCAGAAACTGAAGCAGGTGCCATAGAAGAGTGCTGCTTCCTGGCATACTCAGCCTGCTTTCTTATACCACCCAGGACCATCTTTCCAGAGTTGCCCCTGCCTCCACTGGATAGGAGTCTCCAATGCCCCACAGGGAAATCTGGCAGGGCATTTTCTCAACTGAATTTCTGTCTTTTCAAATGACTCAATCTTGTTTCAAGTTGATGAAAGGCTAACTAGGAAAGATGCCAAAACAATAAAGTGTATTAAAAAAAAAGTATATTGAAAACTCATTTTCTATTGTTCAGCTGCTTCACAGACTCATGAATATCATCCAAATCTGTATCCACTGGCATCAACTGCAAGGGCAATTTATAATGATGCCACGTATTTACAATGGTAGTAATGCACAAGGTGGAGGCAAGTGCTTAAAAATGTGTGTGTATCCAGACACCCAAATAGATATGTGGAATCACATAAGAGCTGCACATTAATTGTCTTACTTACACATTAATTGTCATTCATCTGTTATTCTCAAGCATCAGAAATCTAAGTCATAAAATTGTCCTCTATGAATGGTACAAGAGAATGACAGTGAACATAGATATAGGAAAATGCCAAGACAAAAATGATAGCCAAGGATGCAAACAATTACTAAGAAACTGAGATGGTATTGAGTACCTAAAAGTGATGGGAAACTTCTTCACTTGCTTTGACATCACAGAATTTCTTTTGAAAAGTAGGTCCTTTTCTATGCCTACAAATACTGATTTTATTTCTTGTTTGTCTCAAATCACACTGCAGAATAGGTTTAGTTTTGTAAAATTAAAGCTAACCTGAAGATTTATAGTAATTTATATTCCATCCCTTCGTATCATATCAGTATTTTTTGCTGTTATTTTTAGTTTGTTTTTCTTGTTATCACGATAGGCACAGAGGTATCAACAGTATGAACAGGAAGAGAAATATCCAGAGGTGAATAAGGAATAGGTACTTATAGTCCCTGACATCATTTAAGATCTATAAATTCATTTTAATTGCTCAGCCTTCTCTTGTTTTCCACTGAGCTGAATTAGGTCACATGACATCCCCTAACTAATCATTTGTCAATAAGAAATGGAATAGCCAGAACTGGCTTACTGACAATTATCCCATACCCATAATTGAGTTAAAAATATTTTATCCTAGAGAAGGGCTCAACCTTCCTGAAGTGTTTGATTAGTAAGAAAAGTCCAACAGTTGTACTCAGCATTGTCTGTAATAGTGCCTGAAAATCTGAAAGCACATACATGCAAGAGAACTGGCTAAGAGCTGGGCGGTGGTGGCACACGCCTTTAATCCCAGCACTCAGGAGGCAGAGGCAGGTGGATCTCTGAATTCGAGGCCATCCTGCTGTACAGCGTGAGTGCCAGGACATTCTCAAAAGCTACACAGAGAAAAAAAAAAACTTGTCAAAAAAATAAAATAAATAAATGAGAGAGAGAGGGGGAAAGATGGCTAGAGAGATGGCTAAGCAAGGAGAGAAAACAACACATCAGGTTTCACATGATCACCCAGAAGAGAGGGAATATTGCCCCACAAAGTACCTTTCCTCTTTCCCTGGAGTACTATTTAAGGAATCCTTCATCATTTTTGTTAGGAAAAGTGAAGGTAATGGCCACAAAAAAAATTATGTCTTACATTAAGGAAAAATTGAATTTGTTGGATTGATTTTTATTTAATTGTATGTCCTGAAGGATAGTCTTCAAGCCATATGACCCTTGGTCACACTGTAACTCAATTTTCCCATTGAGCTGACTGATGAGTTCTTATCTTAGTAAGAACAGGTCTCAAGCTTCAAAAGGCAATAGCTTCTCCCTGAGTTTCTTGTCCATCTAGTCACTGCTTATTTTGGTAAGTTATTATTTCTGCTTTAAAAATAGAGTGGCTTGAGTCAGGTAAGAGGGTGGGGCAGCTGTCTCCCATTCTTCATCCTTCAGTGAGTAACATGTGCAAGGGATGACCTTCTCAGAAACTTTTCCAGAAGCTTTCTGGTGCCTTTACATCCATCACTGTATAGAGCCATCACCAAGACTTCTCTAGAGAGCTGGCCCAGATCTGGAAGGAACTCTTGAAGAAGGCTGTTTTCTCAGGAGCCCATGTTATCTAATACTCACTTCTGTAGGATGGAAAACAAATAATGATAGCCACTAATCACTGTGACAGGCTAGCCTCAGGATACAGAATACAGAACAGATTTAAATTTAGTGATAGATTTATTTGTGCAAACACAGAAACATAATTACATTTTATACATAATAATCAGATTTTTAATTATTTTGATTCAATCATTCTTTTTAATTCTTCTAGAAATTAGTAAGCACTCAAATCTTCTGATTTAATTATTCTTTCTAATTCTTTCCAAAATTCTTGTTTGGAAACATTTTGATTTAATAATGAGTCTAAAAAGTGTGCATATTGAGAAACACTAATTATTTTAATGTTAATTTGGTAGACTATAAGAGCTACACAGAAGACAAGGAAATGCCTTTACCCAGACATGAGTAGAGTAGAGAGTACAGTGGGCCTGGGGAAGCACTATGTATGTAGGCAGTATGTTGTAAGAATAGAAAGTTCCTACATACACAATCCCATAATCCCACCCAGATGTAGCCCCTTGCAGCAAGGAAGTAAAATTAGAAACAAAACATGGGTCCTGAATAGATGTGTTTGATATGTGAGCTGGAACTTGAAAAGAACCACTGGAAAGCCTATTCCTGATGTTGAATGTCTGTCTCAATCAGACTGCCTGGGCTACAATCCCACCTTCAAATTTCAGTTGTCCACATGGTTTCACAGGTCCTTTGAGGACTCTGTGTGTTAGTATCCTTTTCTGTAAAATAACAATGACAACAATGACGGTGACAAAATGGGGTGAGTGGGACCATTAAATTATGCTGAAAAACAAAAACAAAACAAAACAAAAGTATGTTAAGGCACACAGGACTCAGTGTATAGGCCTGTCCAGTCTGTAGGTGAAATAATACAACCCAAACCTTGCACTACATTATCCAGTCTGTAGGTGAAATAATACAACCCAAACCTTGCACTACATTGAATTCAATTTGACATGTTTAGATGCTCTGTGGAGTGAATGGGAAACCTACTGTTTCTGGTAACTCATGTCAGAAAGGGAGTGTTTTCCTTTAAGAATTCTCAGAAGGCAATGATTCTTTGATAATTGATCTCCTGTGGCTTTGGTCAAGTGGAAACAGTGTGCATGGCTTTCAAGGACATAAAAGCTGCAAGCACAGACAAGATACTTTTCTGATAGTAATAAAGTGAAGTGTTGCTGTGACCCTTTAAATAATAAAATCTAATCGTTTATTGAAAGCTTAGAAGAAGTCTGTGAGAGGAGAGGAGTGAGCCCATTCTGGTGAAGGGAGAGCTTCAGCTAAACATCAAGGAACTTCCTAAACTGTTTCTAGCTGTTCAGGTAAAGTTTTTGAACATACAAACATATTAGGTCCAAAGCTAAAAGCCAAGGGAGTATCCACAAAGAACAGGAACAACAACAAAAACAGACAACAAAACTAGAAAAGCTTGTTCAGCTATAGGAGACTGCAAAAAGGAAACATTAGAAGTATAAATAGCTAAATAAACAGTAGAAGGGCCTACAGGAAAACATATCTTTAGTCAAGGTAAAATAGAGTTTAAATGAAGAAATCAGAATATAAGCTAGTGAGCATGTAAAGACAGTTTCACTGTGTGTGTACCCATTTCTTCCTAAAACCAGACTAATCCACACAGTCCTTTAACTGAAAACCAAGAGAGTCCATGGTGTCCCTACAAAAGAGCTGATATGCTTTTCCTGTGGACTAAATGTTGGAAAGTCTGAGCTAAATCTTAACAGGTCTGTCTATTTGATGTGCTGAGTAGATCCCACTAGTTTTCATCAATTAATTTATTACCATGCAAGATTTTCCTGGTCATCCCAAACATCAATCTCATGTTTTATTCACCCAACCATGTTGCATTATGAATATTATAAGACAGCTTTATGCAAGACACCCACCTGTGATCCTAGCCTCAGGAGGCTACTAAAGAAAGATCATTGGTTTCAATGATCCATACATGTATAAGATGCATTTTGATTACTACAACCTTCAATTCTCTCTAATATCAATGCCAAACCTATAATCAACTACTTTCCTACACGTGTGTTCCTCACATTCATGTATTTTTTTATTTGTAATTTGTTGTTTTTCTTGGACCCACAGAGCTCAACCAAACTTCTCTGTGTTATTGTGGACTTAGAACTGCCCATTTGAGTTAGTAGACTCCTTAGTGGATACATGGCAGAAAACACTGTCCCTGTCCCCTCAAATCTATCAGTAGCAAACAGTTCCTCTGTGAAGATTAGGGCATGATTATAAAAGATAGACTGTTAGTAGACCCAGTTTTATGTAGTCCACTGTTGTCAGCTACAGCTCTGCTAGTAGATAATTACTTAGTTAACTGTTCCATGCCCTTTATGGCCCTTATGTCTATTTTTTTAACTTTATATCATTCCTGTCCCCTCTTCCACAATGATCCTAAACCTGAGAGGAGGTGGAATTTCTTGTTTAGGGATGACCATTTAATCATTACTTCATCTCAGCATCTTGAACAGCATCTCTGAATAAGTCCGTGCGTAGCATGTCTATAGATGTAAACATAAATATTTAGATGTGAACTTGATAATTTACCTAAATAACAGTAGTAAGTCCACACCTAGGAATAAAACTTCCTTGGTCCTGTTTCTTTGACCAAATTTATGGTACCAGGCATGACATTTCCCAGTGGAGTCATATTCAGATCCAATTTTGGAGAAGTTGTTTACCATCAAATAGTCATGCCACTATTGTACCAGTGGGCACTTCTTGTTAGGCAGTCTGGTTTTGTAGTTTGTAGGGTTCACATATGTATAGGACTATCAATGCCTCATTATTTCCACCAGCAGTTTGTATAACAACACCTGACAATACAAAAGCTAGACAGCATGGCAGAAGCTTCCAGCTCAGTCACATATTGATGTTTTTACAACTTGCAATCAAGATGTGTGGTGTCTTCAGCAATAATATTTTATTACCTAGTTCTGGTGGATAACCAGAAAATAGTAAGACAATGTATTGTTTTGGGCATCTCTGCATCCCCCAACCAAAAATTCCTATAGGCTTTTATTTAGTAAACTTTATTTTAAAAAGACAATATTATTCATACATGTAGGATATTTTTCTTCTAACTTTTTTGCTTAATTTTTTAAATTGTATTGCAAAATAAGTTTCCATAGGACTTTTCCATATATCCTTGGTTTATATTAACCTTGACTCCCTGTCTTAGGGTTTCTGTCACTGTGGAGAGATACCATGACATAGCAACTCTTATAAAGGAAAACATTTAATTGGAGTTGTCCTTGTTACCTGTTTACATCTAATATCCACTTATGAGTGAATACATACCTTGTTTGTCTTACTGGGTCTGGGTTACTTCGATCAGTATGATTTTTCTCTGGTTCTATCCATTTGCCTGTGAATTTCATTATGCCATTGTTTCTTTATCCATTCTTTGTTTGAGAGGCATCTAGGTTGTTAATAGGTTCTGGCTGTTAGAAATAATGCTGCTATGAATATAGTTGAGCAAGTGTCCTTGGGATATGGTTGAACATCCTTTGGGTATATGCCCAAGAGTGGTATCACTGGGTCTTGAGGTAGATTGATTCCCAATTTTCTGGGAAACTGCCATACTGATTTCCAAAGTTGCTTTACAAGTTTGCCCTTCTACCAGCAGACCAGCAGTGAAGGAATGTTCCTCTTACTCCACATCCTCTTCAACATAGGCTGTCATAGTGGGTTTTTTGTTTGTTTGTTTTGTTTTGTTTTGTTTTTGTTTTTGTTTTATCTTGGCCACTCTGAAAGGTGTAAGATGATATCTCAGAGTTGTTTTGATTTGCATTTCCATGATAGCTAAGGATGTTGAACAGTTCTTTAAGTGTATCCCAGCCATTAGAAATTCTTCTGTTGATAATTCTCTGTTTAAATCTGTACCCCTAGATTAAAATGGAGATATTTGGTATTTTTATTTCTAGTTTCTTGAGTTCATTATATATTTTGGAGATCAACCCTCTGTCAGAACTTCTCCCATTCTGTAGGCTGCCATTTTGTCTTATTGACAATTTATTGTTTGTATTTAAAAAATGTTCACCTGGTCTTGTTAACTTAGGCATGTGGTATCTATCAAGAAGGTTGTCCATTTCTTTTAAATTTCCAGTTGTGTGTAGTACAAGTTTTTGAAGTATGATCTAATGATTCTCTGTATTTCCTTGAAGTCTGTTCTTATATCCTCCTTTTTAATTCTGATTTTGTTAATTTGGATATTCTCTCTCTGCCTCTGGGTTAGTTTGGATAAGGGTTTGTCTATCTGGTTTCTTTTCCTAAAGACTCTTTGTTTCATCAATACTTTCTATTGTTCTCTTTATTTTAATTTTACTGATTTCAGCCCCGAGTTTCCTCATTTCCTGCCTTCTACTCCTCCTGGGTGAGTTTGCTTCTTTTTGTTCTAGAGTTTTCAGGTGTGCTGTTAAGTTGCTTTTGTGAGGTTTTCCAAATTCTTTATGGAGGCACTTAGTGCTGTGAACTTTCCTCTTAATACTGCTTTCATAATGTCCCATAATTTTGTGTGTATTATGAATTCATTTTCATTAAATTCTAGGATGTCTTTAATTTCTTTCTTTCTTGACCCAGGGGTGTTTTAATTGAGAGCTGCTCACTTCTCATGAATTTGTAGGCTTTCTGGAATCTGTGTTGTTGTTGAACCTTAACTTTAGCCCATGGTGATAAGATACATGGGGTTATTACATTTTTTTTTTTATAATCTGTTGAGATTTGCTTTATGACTGAGGATGTGGTCAGTTTTTTTGAGAAGGATGCATGAGATGTGGAGAAGAAGGTATATTCTTCTGTGTTTGGATGAAATGCTCTATAGATATCTATTAACTCATAACCTCTGTTGTTCTCTTTTTCTCTGTTAAGATTCTGTCTGGCAAACCTATCCATTGCTGATAGTTGGGTGTTGAAGTCTCACACTACTAATGTGTGAGATTTAATATGTGATTTATGCTTCAGCAATGTTTCTTTTACAAATGTGAGTGTCCTTGTATTTGGGGCCTAAATGTTCAGAATTGAGACTTCATGTTGAATTTTTCCTTTGACAAATATGAAATTACATTCTCCACCTATTTTGATTAATATTAGTTTGAAGCCTAGTTTTTAAGATATTAGGGTAGTTCTACTGGCTTGCTTCTTAGCATCATTTGATTGGAACATCTTTTTCCAACCCATTACCTTGAGGTAATGTCTATCTTTGAAGTTGTGTTCCTTGTTTGTAGCATATGGATGGATTCTGCTTTCATATCCATTTTGTTAGCCTGTGTCTTTTTATTGATGAATTGAGTCCATTAATATTAAGAGATATTATTGAGCAGGAATTGTTAATTCCTGTTATTTTTTAGTTTTGGTGGTGGTGATGGAATTAAGTATGTTACCCTTCTATGGATTTTGCTTGTGTAAGATTATCTTTTGCCTGTGTTTTCATAGATGTAACTGAGTTCCTTGGGTTAGAGTTTCCTTTCCGCTAGCTTCTGTAGTGCTGCATTTGTGGACAAGTATTGTATAAATCTGGTTTTGTCATGAAATATCTTGTTTTCTCCATGTATGTTGATTGGAAGTTTTACTGGTTATAGTATTCTGTATTGGCATTCATGGTTCCTTATTGTCTGTATAATGTCTATCTAGGACCTTTTGGCTTTTGGAGTATTCATGGAGAAGTTGGGTGTAATTCTGATTGGTCTGCCTTTATACATTATTTGGCCTTTTTCCTTTGCATCTCTTAAGATTCTTTTTTTTTATTCTATATGTTTAATGTTTTGATTATTATATTCTGTTGTGAGGAGAGCTTATTTAGTGTTCTGCAAGCTTCTTTTACATTTATAGACATTTCCTTCTTTACCCTGGGCAAGTTTCCTTTTATGATTTTGTTGAATATCTTTTCTGTGCCTTTGAGCTGGGATTCTTCTCCTACTACCCCTACTTTTCTTAAGTTTGGTCTCTTCATGGTGTTTCAGATTTCCAGGATGTTTTGTGTTAGGAAGTTATTGGATTTAATATTTTCTTTGCCCGATGTACCTATTTCCTCAATCGTATCTTCAAATGCCTGTTTCTGTTTGTATCCCTAGATTTATCATTTCTAGAATTCTCTTGTTTCATGGTTTCTTTACTGATTCTATTTCGGCTTTCAAGTATTGAACTGGTTGCTTCTCCTGTTTGATTATTTCCTCCTCCCCTTGGCCTTCTTTAAGGGATTTATTGCTTTCTTCCAGTTCTTTATCTTTTCTTCCACTTCTTTAAGGGAATTTTACTTTTCTTTAAGAGCCTCTATCATCTTCATGAAGTAATGTTTAAGTTCTTTTCCTTGTGTTTAATTTGCTTAGGATTTTCAGGTCTTGCTGCTTACAGCAGCATTTACTCATTATTTCTTCCAACTGGTGTGGATTGTACCTGTGTCTGTTCTTCCAACTGTTGTAGTTTGGGCCTGTGCCTGCTCTTCCAACTGCTGTGATTTTTTTTTTTTTTTTTTTTTTTTTTTTTGGCCTGTGCCTATGCAGTCTGATTTATCAAGTGGTGTGGCTTGTACCTGCACCTAAGTAGTCTGCTGGGGTTTCAGGAGAAGGCTAATTTTCCAACTGGTGTGGTTTTCACCTGCGCCTAGGTAGTCTGCCAGATTTCTTTTTAACAATAAATATAGGAGAATTCCAAGAGCTGGGTGATTCTTCAAAGTGCCAAGCTGTTCAAAGTATCAGCCCACAGTTTCTCTGTTGTTTGAGCCTTGTGGAATTTGCTACAGAGAGGCTGCAACAACAAGAAATTCCCAAATTTGCTCAAAGACTAGGGGTAAAAGGAGAGAAGAAACTAGCTGTCAGGGCCATGATTCCAGCAGGAGCACCACATTCATCTTCAGCCTGTGTTGATGGCTGTAAAACCACAGGCAACTGTCTTTTTCATAAATTTGTACCTTTAAGTTGGGCACCAATTGTTGCACAAGTTCTTATCAGTCTTAATAATAAAAACCCTGGAGTCAAATATAGGGGTATATGCTGTAATATCAGAGAGAAAGGAGTAAGCCACAGCCACTCCTCACCTCACCGACTTCCCAGCCAAAAAAGAGCTATAGATTTTTGATAAAACTCCCATCTATGTAGATTAATTGTACCTTTATTTGGAGGAAGTTTTCTTCTTTGATTTTGTTGAAGATCTGGTCTTTGTTACTGACCTGAGAAAGTTCTCACTATATTTCAAAGATTGAGTCTTTTCATGGATTCTCACAGAGTCCCCGCATGTTCTCTCTCTCTCGCCCTCTCTCTCTCTCTCTCTCTCTCTCTCTCTCTCTCTCTCTCTCTCTCTCTCTGTCGTGTGTGTGTGTGTGTGTGTGTGTGTGTGTGTGTGTGTTTTATATTCTTTGTTTGTGTGCTCATATTCTTTGCTGGTGTGGATTTGAGTCCTGGTATTATCTCTTCTATTTAATTCATTCTGTTTGTAAAACTTTTCCTTGAGTTTTCTGATTGTATTATTAAGACCTAACAATTCCACATTCATTTCAGTTTGAGTTCATGTAAGTGTTACAATCACTTTATTGACTTCAGTCTTGATGCAGGGAGAGGGATTGGACCTGCCCCAACCTATTGTGCCAGACTGTGCTGACTCCTCATGAGAGCCCTTACTTATGAGGAGAAGTGGACTGGAGGTGGGCTACGGGAAAGGTGATGCAGGGTGGGAGAAGGTGAGGGTTGTTGGAAGGAGGCTAGGTCTAGTGGGAGGAGGGGTGGAGAGAGAACTGTGGTTGGAATGTAAAAATAAAAAAAAAATGAATAAATAATGGAAAAAAGAGAAAAAATGAATTCACTTTTCAAATCTTGAATTGTCTTTATTTCTTCACATTGTACTCTCTTGGGCATCATTCTGGCATTTAATTCCTTTAAGCTCATTCTTCTGAAGTTCATTGAACTTTTCTTTGTGTCTTCTTTAAACTTCTTGAATTATTTGATGAAGTTTATTATTGTAATTTTAAGTTCTGTGTCCTGGGGTTCAAATGGATAATTCTTTTTGAAGAACATTTCTACATGACTGCTGCATTTTCGTAGACAGAAACTTTCTAAATTTTTCATACTGTTTTTGTAATTGTACCTGGGTATATGAACTTCTTTTATTGATTTTATGGCTGATATTGACATACATATGTCTGATTGTTATACAATATGAGCTACTCAGCACAACCTATAGCTCAGGAAAGGCAAGGTGTGGCTTGTCAGTTTGGGATGGTGTCCTGGTTGTTAGTCACAGCATAGATTTGGGGACTGAAAAATGTGCAAGTAGCATAGAATCAGTGGGAAGCATCATGCTAGCATAGAGCACAAGATGTGTGGAAGAGCTGGACCTGGAGGTTGGATCTATTGAAAACATCTGTGTGGTCAACTGATTAGGAGAGATTTTTAAGAATAATACATGTAACCTCTGTTTCTGTGCCTTGTAGTGAGGCTATAAAATCACTCATGAAGGGGAACTCTGGTAAGTTCCAAAATTAGAAAGTCTTACCTTAAGGAGGTCATAATCCCTGGTAAGGAGCTTCAGGGTTAACAGAATGTGTGTGTGTATGTGTGCTGTTCTGTGGTACTCAGGTAGACTACCTTTATATTCATGCTAGATGGGCAGGCTAGAGGATCCCCAGTAGGGAGAGGTACAGGGTCTAGCCAGTCCCACAGAGAGGTAAAGCTATCTGGATGAAGTTATGATCCTGGAAAAGCTGACATGGGGTGATTAGCAATCAGGGTTACACCAGGGAAGGCTGAGAGATTCCCTTAGATTACAGATTTTTTAAGGTAGACATTTGTTATCATTTTATGTATTTCATTTATGTCTGTTGTTATGTCTTCCTTTTCATATCTGATTTTATTAATTTGACTCTTTTATCTCTGGATTGGTTAATTTTACTAAAAATTTGTCATTATTACAAATATTTTCAAAGACTTAATGCATTTCATTGATATTTTAGGGCCATCTAATTAATTTCTACTGTGATCTTAATGGTTTTCTTCAGATATTATTATGGGGTTTGGTTTTTATTTCTTGTTTTAAGGCCTTAATATGAATTTTATTTATTTAAGTTCATTCTGCTATTTATGTAGGTATTTAAAACCTTAAACTTTGCTAATAGGAGTATTATCATCCATAGATTATTTTGTATAGTATGTTTTCTGGTTCATTCAGTTCTAGGAAGGTTTTTGGTTTCCCTTTTGATTTATTCAGTAATATCATTTTCAGTCTATAGTATTTTCTGTGTTTCTTTTGCCATTGATATCTAATTTTATTGTATTGTTGTCAGATAAAGTGTAAAAATTAAATTTCCTTTATGTTTTAAGGCTTCTTTATGTACCAATATGTGGTCAATTTTAGAGCAAGTTCCAAAGGCTTCTGAGCAGAATGTACATTCATTAATGTTTGGATGGAATGAGCCATTTGACTATCAATGTCATCCTACATCCATATTTCTCTATTTTTTGTTGAGATGATTTTCCCATTGGTGAAAGTGGGTTATTAAAGGTAACAACCACGATTGCATTGTGAGAAATATGTTGCTTTGTGTACAGTAGCAGTTTTTATATATAAATTGCACAGATCTTTATTTGATATATTTGTGTTTGGAATTATAATGTCTTCTTGATAGACCATTCTCTTCAGCAACATGGGGTGACATTCTTTGTATCTTCTGATTTGTTTTGATGTGAAGCTAATTTTGAAAAATATTAGAAAATCATGCCCTGCTTATTTTATATTTCCATTTATTTGGATCACACTCTTTCAAAAATTCATCTTCAAATTCATCCTGCAGATGACTAAACACTAAGTAACTAGGATATTTCAGGATAAAATTTTAGCTGAGGTATTATTATTATCTATCCCTTATCAGTTAACATTTTCTTATGTAAATTTTAATGTATTAATGTTTCCACCTGCCTCAGCCTCCCACTTCCCAGCTCAAAGTGGATGTTTTAAAGCGGGATTATAGATGACTGAGGAGAAAAACCTCTTAAAGAAGCTATTAACATGAATACTGCACCTTACAGAATTCTCCATTCTTCATCTAAATTCTGAATGTTTGATTTTCCTGTCAATCATACATCTAGAATGTTCTTTCTTTAGGTGCCCTTATTGTTTACTTTCTTTACCAGTATTTGAGTCTTTCATGGTGGTATACTTGAGCTAATGACATTCATCTACCATGTCTGAAATTATTACCTTCAATCTTTCAATTCTCTGAGCTAACCACGTACTGAGTTTTAAATTAGAGCTATCTCATAAAACAGATGCTATTTAAGCTTTGCTTTTGTACTGATGAATGAATTCCCTGGGAGCTGTCCAGCAGTGCTTCTGACATCTTGATAGACTAGCCTTGGAATTGGCTCCCTAATTACCTCAAGATTAACTATCACAGAGGTTATGGAATGCCTGTTGTTACATAGAGCATATGTAACAGTTTCACCATCATTAATGTACTGCACTAACTCCTGGTGAAACAAAAATATAGTAAATTATTTTTATTAGAGTCCTAAATTTCAGGTATGTGATACAAAGACCAAAATATGAATTGACATTATAGCAACTATAAAAATGCACATTAAAATAATCATAGCTTCTCCATGAGACAGAATTGTAACAAACATGTTCACCACTGGCAGAAAGGGTGAAAATGAGAATCATTGTGGGCTATTTGAAAAGCCATCTGAAAGCAGCTATTAAAAATTGAAAAGGCTCATAACTTTAGGCTCAGCATTCTCTCTGCTGGGCAATCACCTCATGAAAAATAAAAACATGAAACAAGGTATTATGTTCAAGGATGATTATTAGAGAATTATTATGGCAAAAGATTGAAACAAAAAGAAAGGCAGTCAGTCAAAAGTTGAGTAGATTATAACAATTTCCAGCCAGGGGCATTGTGCACCTATTAAAATGAATTTGTTGGATCTGCACTAAATGAATTATAGTAATTGCAACAAAACATGGAGTTTTATATCATTTAAAATACATGATAATACTAAACATGCAAATATACAGGTATACTAAAGGAGATAGAAGCAAATGTTAAATACACAAATAAGCAATATAAAAAGGGATAATCATGTATGCAAATAAACAGATGTACTGAAGAAGGTGGGGACTAAATGGTAAGTGTTGTTTTTGTGTTTGTTTCTATTTATTAAGACTTTGTCTCATTGTGAATCACAGTCTAGCCTAGAGCTCATTTCACAGCCCAAGACATTCTCAAATCTATGATTCTCTTATCTCTGTCTCTTAAGGGGTACAATTATAGGTTTTTTTCTACATGTCCATCATAGATATTAGTTTTTCTGGGTAAGTGATTTCAGGTAATTTTCCATGTAGGCTTTTTTGTATTGAGTGATTTTTATTATACATAATTTCTATCAGAGACACAAATTATATAAAACACATTCTTGTGATAAGTGTCAGCAAACACATGAATGACTAGACATTGGTGTCTATTATATAGTTAACATTCTACTTTAAAATTGATGCATATAAACCCATTACCCAATGTTCTTTATGATGCCTGTCTTGCTGCAAGGTGAATGTCTAAAACAGTCTACGAGGAAAGAAAAACTAAAATCAGAACATATTGTATGAGAAAAAAATGGTTTTCAAAAAAAGGAAATTCAATAACAAATAAAAATGGGAGAAGCAAAAGTCTATGTCAAAGAACATCATCATTTGACAGAGCAGTAGTCTGCAGAATGGGACAATATTTTTTTTATCAACTACACATCCAATGGAAGGCTATTATCCAAAATATATAAAGACTGAAAACCTGTACATCAAGAAAAGAAATAATCCAATTTAAAACTAGGGCTCATATCTAAACAGAATTTTCAAAAGAGGAAACTCAAATAGCTGAGAACACTTAAAGAACTCTTAACAATCTTGGTCATCAGGGAAATATAAATCAAATTGATTTGAGATTTCATCTTACACATGTCAGAATGGCCAGTCAATGAAACAAATGGCAGCTCATGTTGGTGAGGATGTGGAAGAAGGGGAACTATTTTCCTTTGCTGGTTGGAGTGCAGATGTTTACAGCCACAATGGAAATCAGTGTAGTGATTCTTCATGAAGCTGGGAATTAACCTCCTTCAAAACTGGGAAATACATTTATTTCACTTGGTTGGTTAGCATTACCCCAAGATATTTTATGTTGTTTGTGGCTATTGTACAGGGTGATGTTTCTCTGATTTCTTTCTCAACCCCTTTACCATCTGTATATAGTAGGGCTACTGATTTTTCTGAGTTAATCTTGTATCCTACTAATTTGCTGAAGATGTTAATGAGGTGTAGGAGTTTCCAGGTAGAGTTTTTTAGGTCACTTATGTAAACTATCATTTCATCTGCAAATAGTGAAAGTTTGACTTCTTCCTTTCCAATTTGTATGCCTTTGATCTTTAAGTACAATATTGAAGAGATATGGGTAGAGTGGACAGTGTTGTCTTGTTCTGGATTTTAAAGGAATTGTGTTGAATTTCTCTCCATTTAGTTTGATGTCAGCTGTTGGTTTGCTGTATATTGCTTTCTTTATGTTTAGGTATTTTCCTATTATCCCTGATCTCTCCAAGACCTTTAATATGAAGGGGTGATGAATTTTGTCAAAGCTTTTTTCAGCATCTAGAGAGATGATCATGTGGTTTTTCTTTTTAAGTTTGTTTATATGGTGGATTACATTGATAGATTTTCATATGTTGAACCATCCCTGCATCACTGGGATGAAGCCTACTTGTTCATGGTGGATGATTTCTCTGATGTGTTCTTGGCCTCGATTTGCCAGTATTTTATTCAGTATTTTTGCATGAAGGATACTGGTCTGTAGTTCTTTTTGTTAGTTGTGTGTTTGTGTGGCTTGGGTACCAAGGTAATTGTAGCCTTGTTAAAAGACTGTCCATGAACCTTCTGCTTCTATTGTGTGGAACACTTTGAGGAGTATTGGCATTAGCTCTTCTTTGAATTTTTGGTAGAATTATGCATTCTGCACTGAAGCCATATGGCCCTGGGCTTTTTTTTTTTTTTTTTTGGTTGGGAGACTGCTGATGACTGCTTCTATTTCATTAGGGATTTATAGGTTTGTTTAAATTGATTGTTCTTGATTTAATTTTGATAAGTTATATCTATCCAAAAATTGTCTATTTCCTTTAAATTTTTGAATTTTGTGAAGTATAGGTTTTCAAAGTATTACCTGATGATTCTCTGGTATTCCTCAGTATGTATTGTTTTGCCCGCCTTTTCATTTCTAAATTTGCTAATTTTTATGTTCCCTCTCTGCCTTTTGATTAGTTTGGATCAAGGTTTTTCTTTCTTTTTGATTTTCCCAAAGAACTAACTCTTTGTTAAATTGATTCTTTGTATTGTTTTCTGTGTTTCTACTTTATTGATTTCAGCCCACAATTTCATCATTTCCTGATCCCTACTCTTTCCAGGGTGAGTTTGTTTCTTTTTTGTTCTATATCTTTCAGTTGTGCTGTTAATTCTCTAATTGACCTTCCTTTGTCTAGCAGTGTCAATACTATAATTCTTCATTATATTCCATCTTTAGTTTTAGGAAGAACTTCAGACTCATAGGAAGCATCTGTTCATCAATGCTCACAGTGTTCTGTAGCTTTCTTCAAGGGCACACTGTTCATAATCCAGGGCCAAGCTGTATGCTTGCATACACATTTTCACTCCCAAACCTCCTATTATCAGAACTAAATCAAGATTCCATAATCTCAGACAAGAAACTCAAAATAGTTTATAATTTGTCTCCCAAAGAAAATATCTGTATAAAATTGTGGTCTCTGTCCTTGGACTGAAGGAGAACATGGAGCAGGGCTGGGTGTGGTCTGTGTTCAGTCTCCTGTTGTGTATGAGTCACACTGCTCAGCTCTACTTGATGTCTCATTGGAGCAAATGTAGACTATACCATTCTAAGATGGTATAAGGTTCCTTAATCATGTGTTTTGCCTGCTTTAGCTGATTTTAAGTGATAGGACAATCACTTAAAAGCTGGTCGCATTCCAAGATCTTCAAGATCTCAGAGACTGCCAGCACTGGTTCATATCTTCTTTATCCCTATGCATGCACAACACACTGTTAGAGGAATCAAGAATGCAGCTGATCCTCTCAGGGCTAATACTGTCTCACCTAGAAAAGGAAGGAAATGAATGAAGAAACTTTAATGTGGTATCTTGGATCCTAGTATTATGAATGTTGAAGAAGAATGTGGTCACGGGGAAAAGGAAGATTTTAAGACTTGAGAAAAACAACTTGTAGTCTTATGTTCAGAGAAAGATTCACTTTTTAAAAGATAGTTTAATGTAACTGAAGTGGGTTTGCTATTCACCTTTGGAAACATACATACTTTAAAACCAGCCATTTAGTATGAAGGATCTAGTGAGGCAGTAAGCTGAATGACTTTATAATGTTAAAGTCGCTTTTAATTTTACTGGTAACAGTATAAATGGCTTTTAATGCAGTGTATTAAATCATAATAAGTATTCATGCTGAACCATAGCCATCTGATATGACAAATGGTCATTTATTCATCATTTTTGTATTGCTGTCAGATCTGATAGGATAATATTTAAAATTTATTAAGCAATACATCACAAGGAAGCATCTAGTTCCGTATTATATTTCTAATAGTAGCAATAACTGTTGGCAGTGCTAGTCAAGTGTAAATTACTGTTCAATTTGAACATGAAGCTACTGCAATATAATGCCCATGGCTAAAAATTGTCATTAGCTTGTAACAGTATTGTCTTGGCTAGAACAGGAGTGAGCCTATAAACACACACACACAGGATCAGAATACTTAGCACTATAGACAAAGAAGAAATAAAGATATAGAAGAAAGCATTAAGCAGACAGTCCTCTGATTTACAGCAAGCAAAGCTTGGGTGGATGAGTAGTAAATGAGATGGAAAGGAAAGGTTATTTTCTAGCAAGCTATCACATCCTCCATCTCCAAGGGAGCAGAGTTCAAAGTCAGGTCAACAAAGCAAACTTGCAACTTTAGAGAAAGCAGAAATATTTTGCAACAAGCTATTGTTTCCAATGGCTAATTCTGCAAATAGTATTAAGTAGAAAAGCCAGTTAATTTTGTTGAACACTTCTGTTGATCACCAGAAGTTTATATGTATGCATGCATGTATGTATGTATGTATGTATGTATGTATGTATATAATTTTTTAAATTTAAATTTGAAACAAGCTTGTTTTACATGTCAAACCCAGTTCCTGCACCCTCCCACCCTTCCCTGTTTCCCCCACCAACCCCCATCCCATCCCTTTTCTGATCCCCAGGGAGAATGAGGCTTTCCATGGGGAGTCTTCAAAGTTTGTCATATTGTTTGGAGCATGGCCTAGGCCCTCCCCCATGTGTCTAGGCTGAGAGAGTATCCCTCTATGTGGGATGGGCTCCCAAATTCCATTCTTATACTAGGAATAAATACTGATCCACTACCAGAGGCCCTGTAGACTGCTCAGTCCTTCCAACTAACACCACATTCAGGGAATCTGGGTCAGTCCTATGCTTGTTTTCCAGATATTAGACTGGAGTCCATGAGCTCCCCCTTGTTCAGTTCAGCAGTTTCTGTGTTAACTTTTAAATCATATGGTAAGACACTTAAAGTTATCAGAGTCTTGAATGCAAGTGCATATCTGTGTGAGAGTTGATAAGTAATCTAAGCGGAGTTCAAATAGCTTTTAGAGATTTGTAATGTGTGTGCTTCACCAGTCTTTCAACAGCAAGGAGAGAAATAACTTTTAGTTCACATGTTGTCAGCTCTACTTTTTGTTTTTCAAACAATAACACCATGATTACTCTTGAGCAGAACTGTGGTTGGAAGAGTGTCTCTCTACAAAGCTATTTAGTGGCAAGACCAGAGCCATTATCAGGAGCCACTTGCTTTCCAAAAGTTTGTAGGAACAGAGGAGGAAACATGTGTAATCAACCAGGTTCCTTTCTGTTTTTGAAATCTTTGTTAGGTTACATCTTGACACATGCAAATTACTAATCCCTTCAATAGGAATAGTACTGTTCTGTTATGGGGACTACCTGGAAATTGACACACTCATCACTGAGCAAAACCTTTAGTTTGTACAACATTGCTATGCACGTACCAGGCTCTTCGATGCATCCATGAGTCAAACATTGTATCTGACTTCCATTGCAATTGTCTGCAGTTCACTGAAGAAGCAAGTCAAACACTGTTGACACTGCAACTCTGAGAGAGTGTTCAGGATTGTCCTACTTGACTTTCCCAACATGTACTTAGAAGCCTAGAAGGTTGCCCTTGGCAATGTACCCTACATCTACAGGTAGAAGCTGAGCCCAGGTTTTGAGTCATTCTTAGGCTTCAAAACAAAACACTAGATAAAGTCTCCCATTCAGAGAGTATTGATTTAAAAGTAAATACTGTTCAGGTTCCAGACCCATTTTCCATGTAGGGAAACAGCTTCTTTCTCCCAGCTTCATAAAAAAGACAAAGGCTATTTTCGGATTTCTCACTTGTGCTGGCTCCTACTTTCATGATAGAAGCACTAGCTAATGAATACCTATCTAAAAGATGCTCTGCTTTGTAAACCCTCTCTTGTGAATATTAAGCTATTTTTCCATCTGTGAACATAGGTCAATCTGGGCAGTCAAATAAATGGAGTACTTCCAAACAGAGTGATGTACTTTCTACAGTGCCAAAAATTACAAATATATATTCCTTCCTCAAAAGATAAACAAAAATAGAGGCAGTATACCTTCATTTCTAAGCTAAATGTGCTATTTTCCAATTAAAACTAAAAGAGATTGAGAGAAGCCATAAGACAGAGATAGAAAGAAATATGGAGGGAGGGTAAGAGAGAGAGAGAGACAGATAAAGGGAGAGAGAGAGAGAGAGAGAGAGAGAGAGAGAGAGAGAGAGAGAGACTAAGAAATTTTTTTTCTTGAATAGCAAGTACCTTTGAGAAGGAGATGGGTGGAGCATCGAGTGACCATATTTTATCTTGTTGATTCCTGTAGTAGTCAGAAGTTCCATGTCTAAACAGCCACAGTTTGCTAAGCAGCAGGTTTGTTGGTATACTGTTGTGGGACTTTTGTTAATAAAGAACTGATAAGGTAATTATGATTAGTTTTCTATTTCATTTTATTCTTTATGCTCACTAAGTGAATAAATGCCTTGTTACAAATAATAAAATTAAAGCCACAATCTTACTGTGTTTTATGAGTTATAATAATAAAGTTTCATTTTCCGAATGCTTCAAGGAAAGGCAAACCTTCCAACAAGCTGGTCTCTAGAGAATGCCTTGCAGCTTCTCAGGAAATAGTGGAAATGACAGGGCAATATGGAGGGCTCAGAGTGCAAAATGGCTACATGGTAGCAAACACCCTTCCTAGAAGAAGATCTTCAAGCACATCAATGAACTGTAACAAAATATTTAATGAGAATTTAAATTCATTTGCAAAATTTTTAAGTCCTACAGAAATTACTAAGTTTTCATGTTCATTGATGCATCAAGAAAAGCCACTTAACCCTTTGCATTTTAGTTTTTTCCATCTATACAATGGGCATAGAGCCAAGTGGTGGTAGAACATGACTTTAATCCCAGGACTCAGGAGGCAGAGGCAGGCAGATCTCTGTCAGTTCGAGATCAGCCAGGTCTACAAGAGCTAGTTACAGGACAGTTCATAACTACAGAGAAATAAATCCTGTCTCAAAAAAACAAAATGGATGAATAAATAAATTAATAAATAAAAATGGACATAAACATACCTTACTCTCACAGCTTTGAGTGGGATTAACTGGAAAGGGGGTGAATTATTGAGTTGAACACCTCATACAGCTACTGATCAGATTCTAAACAAAGTAAATATCAGTGTTTAGTGACTTAATCAGACAGGTCAGTGATGTCAGAAGCTCATGCCACAGCCTAAATAAGAATCATGGATTCAATATTCCCATCCCCAAGTATTACAAGGAGGTTTTTCCTGTCGACTGATTCACAGCCTCGCCAGCCCCAAATAATGCACAGAGACTCTGTATTTGATATAATGTTCTTGGCCAGGTACTAGTTTCTTATCGGCTAGCTCTGCCTTAATTATTAATCCATTTCTATTAATCTAAGTACTTCCACGTGAGTGGGGCCAGCGTCTGCTCTCTCCAATCTCTCCATGCTGAATCCTCCTTGTCTCCTAGTCCTGCCTATCTTGCTTTCCTATTGGCCAACAGTGCTTTATTCATTACCCAGTATGAGAAACATATTTACAAAATGACATCTCCCATCACCCAAGTTACTAAAGTGCTGGTTTGGATCATGGTTTTCTGCAGCGCATACTTGCTTTCACAAGTTCAGAAGGGCCAACTGCGCACAGCACCTCTCCTATCTCCTTTTGCCTGCCTCTCCCATCTCCTTTTGCCTGATTTCAGGAGCACGAACCTGACTCCGAATGAGAATTTACACCACCACAGAAACTAAGCAGTGCTGCTAGTGGAGGGTTTTGCTCCTCACCAACACATCTCTCAGCGGCCCGTAGATTTTGATGCAGCCATGTGTTGTGTCTCTGGTCAGTTGCTGCATGGGAGGCTGACGTCATCTCTAAGAGGACACAGAGGATTTCAAATCATCAGATTCCATTTGTAGTTAATGTTTCCAGTGTGCACTTCATTGCCTCAGGGCAACTTCCAAAGAGGATATTTTCAATTGTATAAGTCTCTAGGTGTCATTTAAAAAAAAAAAAACTTATAGCATCCGTTTTCTGAGATTGGCCTTTCCCAATATTTCTTGAAGACAGAGTAAAAGGCCTTCAGAGAAATCAGAACATTGATTCCCCCTCTTTGATGTTGATAGCTTATCATAGATCCTCAGCCCCGGCCTCAGGCAGGGTTAATGCACAGGCCCCTGTCCTTGTTTGCACATTACTCACACTGTTAAAGCAGCACTCATCACACAGTACCAATGGCAGATTTCCCCTTCTTCTCTTCTGAGCAGAATCAAAAGCTGCTCAAGGGCCTCCATTCACACTTCCTTTTCTGGCAAACTAAAATGATCCCTGGATTTCATAGGTGAGCATAGATGACCTGGCAGACAAACCATGCAGCTAGCCTCCTGTCTGCACACATTGTTCAATTAAAAGAGGACTATATTTGAGAAACAAAAAGCCTAACTGTAGCGATATGTTGCCTAAGAAAATGAACAATGACCCCTTCTATCCTAGAATCAAACTCATAGATAGATCTGGCCTGGACATGGTTACAGGTGCTCTTCACAACCCAAGGGAGCTCATTTCCCCCTTCCATCCCTGAACCTCCCCTTTAATGGGTCACAGCTGCACCTGTAACCACGCTCAGAAGGCGTGTCCTCTGTTACAGGTTCTCAGGCAAGATATGGCTATATCTAACTATACTTTATTTCCTACATCATAAAAATGTTTAAATAACTGTGGTGGTTTTTTTTTGTTGTTGTTGTTGGGTGTTTTTTTTTTTTTTTTTTTTTTTGTCAAGGAGACAATTGGGGCTTTGTGTACGCTTTATATATCACAAGGCCTCCTAGGGGTTCTAATAACACATCCATATCAGATATGGGCAGTGCTATAGTTACCATATACAGTTACTAACTATGTCACATGACAGCAATGCTCAGCTCCAGTAAAGCTAAATTCTCTTTTAGAATAAGTGTTTGTAAGGCCCTTCTATCCTAGAATCAAACTCATAGGTAGATCCTGCCTGTGCCCTTGACTTGGAATTCTTCACAAGTAGTGCCCCTCACTGATGACTAAGCTTTCAAATATTTGAGCCATTCTTATTCAAAGCACCTCAAAAATATCACAGGGGATTAGAACAGACAAAGGGTGAGGCACTCTGGACTCAAAAGCTAGTCACGTTTCTGGGAAATTTAGATTTTTTTTCAAAACCGTACAAACACTATATATAAAATGGGTCTGTGTACTCAAGTGCCAGGGACCAAAGCTTCTGCTTTTGTTCTCAACCTGTGGGTTGTGACCCAGTAGTGATGGAAGGACCCTCTCAGAGGGGTCACATATTAGATACTTACATTACTAGTCATAACAGCAGCAAAATTACAGTCATGAAGTAGCAATGAAAATAATTTTGTAGTTAGGGGACACCACAACATGAAGGTTGAGAATTGATGGCTTATATGCTATAAACATGAGTGTCCGTGCAGAGCTGAAAAGTCACTACCGATTTATCACATTTAGTTTTCCTGCAGAGCACAGGACATCTCATACCTGGATCCCACTTGCCAGCTGCTGAGATCCAGCCCACGCCATCCATCTGCGGTACTAACCATGCTTGCACCTGGTGTGTTAGACTTTGTGGGGTAAAGAAACTCTTAAGCTTTTGGTAAAATAGAACTAATCCTACTATTTTTTTTCTAGACCCCAAACCTAAAGTGAAATTTCGATGTGAAATATTATCTTTGAAAGCTCTTAACAAACAAACAAAGCAGATAAATAAAAATATTTTTTCTTTTTCTTTTGCAAAGATTTTTCTCTGCATCAAATTTGGACCTTCCTAACATTCCCAAGGATTTGAGACCCTGTCTCCACTGTGGCCATTAGAAGAGTGTCTTTCTACACCAAGGGTAACACTCTGCCAGAACCACCACGGATTAAATCCCACTTCTTATAGTTTCTCCTGAGATTGTATTTAAACATTCTGGAGCTAAATTGTGACATACTAACTGGTTGATACTGCCATCTAGTGACTCATAAGCCAATCCACTGACACCATTAAATTCGGCTACACAGATACACAGTTAGTGTATACATTTCTAATTTTACGAAGCCGATGTTCAGCTCTCGTTTATATGACCAGGTCTGTGAAAAAGCCATGGAAATTTCTTCTATCGATGGAGTTCCACAAGCACTGTTGCAGCAGCATGACATGGCAGTGTCCTTGCTAACTGGCAGTATTCCCATTGTAGAGCATACCCACATCTTGACACACACATTCATAGCTTTCTTTCTTTGCACCAAAGGGAACCGGCCACTTTGTTAACATGACATTTTGAATTTTCATTCAGGCTTTTCACAAGCATGAAACATATAATAAAAATAATAACAATAAGAAAGCAGGAATCTCCTGGTAGTTGAGGGAGAGATGATGATTAAAGAAAACTAAAACCTTTTGCCTTCCTGCTTTAAGCTCTATAGTCCATTCCCCTCCCCCTTGAGACAGGATCTCATGTAATCAAGGCTGCCTTGAATTCTCTGTGTAGCCAAGAATGACCCAGAACACCTGATCTCCTCTATCCCCTTATCTCCACCTGCACTGTGTTGACTTAAAGGTGTAACTATTTGAGATATTTGTCACACTGTTAATTATTATTGGCCAAGCATAGTCTATCTTAGCAAGAGAATGAATGCAGCCTGAGAGAAGCAAAGAGTCCAGAGCCAGTGTGTAGTATCTTCCTGTCCAAGTCCACATTCTAAAAGTGCCTCAGGCTCCAGCAGAAGGGAACCATTGCCTCACTATTCACCTCCAAGCATCTCTACTGAGAATCATCTTGATTTTAGACTATATATAAAACACCACTCATACTATTTCTTTTCAGACATTAGTTCAATAGTACCATGTTTTCACTGATGGAGATCTAGCTGGGTAGAGAGGTTGGATGAAGAGCAAAAGGGACTTCTAGGTGGTGACAGGTAGGGCCAGTCCTGGAAGAAGTCTAGTGATTGGTTTTGGTGTAAGTAGCGGTGACCTGACTAGGCTTGGGCACTCAGGTCAAATCTGGAGGGTCATGAAAAGTATGGAGTGAGAATTCAGAGAAACTTACTGAATTTGGCTCTGGAGAAGCAAGTGGGCCATTTTTTAAAGACAGAGAATTAATATGAAATTGAGTGGGGAGGGAACACAGATGGGGGGCTGTTATAGAAAAGAAAAAAAAATAACCAACATTTTGAAAAATAAAACCAAAAAACAAAATAAATGGTGTTCTACCCAATGTGATAATATCTTTCTAAGTTTTAGATCCTAAGATCAAAATGTAGAAAGCTAGAAAGAGAACACACACCTTTATTTTTTATATAAGCAGAATTTTATAATAAAATTGTTTGATCACTGACAATTAGTTGACAATGAGAAGAGGTCACACAGCCTTCTGAGCTATTAATCTGCAGAAACCCACAGACTCGATGTTCAAAGCCTCTTTTCTCATCTGATCCCTGTAATCTTCTTGTTCATTTTAATGGTGATGTCAGCATTAAGCTGTTCCAATCCTTTTGATTAACAGTTAATTGTCAATTTCGAAGCCATGCCAAGTTTCTCACGGATACAATTATCTAGACTATCTCTTCAGTGGCCAGGAGCCAAGGTCATCAACAATAAGGAAAGAGAGTAAAACTGCCATAGGTAGGGAAAAAGTGTTAAAATTCCGTGGTTTGGTGCATAGAATTCTGGAATAGAAAAGGATGGACTTGGGAGAAAAGCCAAAGAAATCTAAAGAAAGTATGATCTGCTGGAAAAAGACACAGAAATGGAGGGGAATCCACAACAGATTGTCTATTACATACCTTGGATTAGACTGGGGAATGGATATGGAGGAGAGAACGGAGAGTAAAGGTCTGAACATCATCTATCTTCTGTACCCTCTATCATTAGCCATCCTTTGTCTTGACCACCAACTTCTGCAGTCACTAACTAGAAACACATTTTCCATGCTGGCCAGGGAATCAGATAGGCAATCTTCATAACATCATTCTCCCTCCTCTCCTGCAAGCCTAGCTCCTCAATACCAAGAAACACATTCTAACCAGTAGCCACACTTGGTAGGATCTCAGAAGCATTTCCTAACAGGCATTACACAGTCACCACACTCCCATAAGAACCTGAAAAGGCAACAGAAACCAAGGAACATAATACCCACTCAACAAAGACAAGAACAGATATTAACATCTAGAATGAAAATCATCTGAAACCCAAATAGATGCCATTAAAAAAAAACCACAATAACTGTCAGAAAAAAATGTGTCCCCACTAAAGCCCATTAACCCTCCTACAGTAGACCCTAAGAAGTAAAATATAGCTGAAGCATAAGACAAGGACTTCAAAATAGCACTTCTGTATACTTTAGAGGTCCTTAAAGAAGAAACGAACTGATCTATTAAAGAAAGCTACGAAAACACAAACAGTGGAATGAAATGAAGAACCAGTTCAAGACAGGAAGCAAATTGAATAAAGAAAACCCAAAGGGAGGGAAAAGTAGAAATGAAAAATTTAGGAACTTGAACAGGAACCATAGACACAAGTCACATCCACAGAACACAAGAGATGGAAGAGAGAATCTCAAGTCATGGAAGATAAGACAGAAAAATGGTTACTTCAGTTAAATAAAATGTTAAAACTAAAAATAATCCAGCCACAAAACATTCAGGAACTGTGGGACACTACGAAAAGACCAAATATACAAATACTAGCAATAGAAGAAGGAGAAGAAGCACAGATCAAAGCACAGAAAACACTTTTTTAAAAATCTCAGAAGAAAATCCCTCCAATCTAAAGAAGGGGTGAACTATCAAGATACAAAAAGCTGACAGGTCAGCAAATAAACTGTAGTTAAAAAAAAAAGTAATTCCCCAGGACTTGCAATAATTAAAACACTAAATGTGTAGAAAAAGAAAGGATAATAAAAGCTGTAAGGGGAAAAGGAGCAGATAACATGCAAAGGAACAACTATTAATTAGTGTAACATTGTAACATCTGACTTTTCACTGGAGGCTCTAAAAACCAGAAGAGTTTCGTACATACTGTAAGAAACCACCGATGCTTAGCTGTGGGTGTCTGCTTCTGTCTCCTGGAAGGCATCACCCTACATGTGGAGTAGGGGAGGGATGGAATGGGAGGATCGTCGGGGGGGGGGGGGAGAGCATGGGAGGGTGGAAGAGAGGGAGGGAGGGACTAAGAGGGAACTAGGATATGTAAAATAAGAAAAATAAATAAATAAAATAAAAAAAACATGAAACACACACACAGAGAGAGAGAGAGAGAGAAAGAGACCACAGTAACTGTTTTACCCAGTAAAACTTTCAATCACAATATATGGAGAAACACACTCCATGTTAAAACAAAATGGAAGCAGTATCTAAGCTACAAAACCAGCCCCCCTAAAAGGTACCAGAAGGAAAATTTCAACTGGAAGAGGCTAGCCAACCAAAGAAAACACAAGGAATAAATAATATCATATGAGCAAAGTGAAAAAAAAAAAGATAATCAACAAACACTCTTCCTTGAGTCTTTGTCAATGGTTTGAATCCCCAAATAAAAACTACAGAATAATAGAATAGATTTGAAAGCAGAATCCATACTTGTGCTACATAAAACAACAACAAACACATATTAACATCAAGGGTAGATATTACCTAAATGTAAAAGAATGGAAAAGGATATTCCAATAAAATTACCTAAGTAAGCCAGTGCACCTATTTTGAGTTCTAATAAAAGAGACATCAAACTAAAACTAATAAGAAGAGCTAGGGAAATTACATACTTATCAAAGGAAAAATTCACCAAAAAAGCATTGCGGTTCTTAACATCTACACACCAAACCCAATCACACCCAGTTAAGCAGTACTACAGCTTAAATTATATATTGACCCCCCCACACACCACAAACTGATAGTGGGAAACTTCAATAGGCATGCCATCCAGAGAAAAGCTAAATAGAGAAATGTTGGAGGTAACTGATGTCATAAATAAAATTAACCTAACATATTTCCAGAACACCCAAACACAAAGTATTATACCATCTTCTCAGCCGCTCATGAAATTTTTTCCAAAACTGACCAGATATTCTGTCACAAAATAGGACTTAGCTGATATTAAAAAAAATAAACTTTATTCTGCATCCTAGCTGACCACCACAGATTAAAGCTGGATATTAATAACAACAGAAGTATTACAAACTCATGGAAAATAAACAACTCTCTGCTGAATGAAAATGGATCAAGACTGAATTTAGAAAATAAAGATTTTCTAGAACTGAGTAAAAATGAATACACAACTACCCAAACTTATGGGACATAATGAAGCCTGTTCTAAAAGGCAAGTTCATAGAACTAAGCTAGAAGTCTTTCAACCAATAAATATACAGAGCCAGGTGGTTTTAGGATTTTAGGATATACTCTTACCAGACTTCCATAAAAGAGCTACTGCTCCTCAAATTATTCTACAAAATAGAAATGGAAAGAACATTGCCCATTTTTTGAGACCAGAGTTACTCTGGTACTTAACCCTCAAAAAAAAAAAAAAAAAAAAAAAAAACAAAAACAAAAACAATAAAGTAAAAGAATTACAATTTTCTTTCATGAACATAGATTAAAATTTTCTCAATAAAATACTTGCAAACTGAATCCAAGAACACATTAAAAAGATCATACAACATAAATAGGCTTCATCTTAGATGTAGGGATAACTCAATATATGAAAATCAGTTAATGCAACTTACTGTATAAAGAGGCTAAAAGACAAAAACAATCGAATAAAAGAAAACAGACAAAAAAAAAAAAAAAAACCAAACACAAAACAACAACAATAACTACATGTGATCTTCACATTACATGCAGAAAAGGCCTTTTTTATAAAATCCAACAGCTTTTCATGATCACGGAACATACCTCAACATAATAAAAGCAGTTTACATCAAACACATAGTGAATATTTACTTAAATGGAGAGAAACTCAAAACATTTCCACCAAAAGAAGGAACAGGACAAGGTTTTCCATTCTCTCCATAGTATTCAACATTGTATTTGTAGTTTTAGCTAGAGTCTTAGGACAACTGAAGGAGATCAAGGGGCTATAGATAGAAAGGGAAGAAGTCAAAGTATTTTCCTGATGACATGATGGTGGTGGAAAGAATGTAAAAGCCTGAGTATATAGTGGTTACCAAGGAACCAATGCTTTCTAGATACAACAAGGCCATTCCACATACAGAGTTATGGAGAATGAAGCAGCATGCACAGGGCCTTCACAGTCTGCAACAGATAAGGTCCTAGAGCTGAGAGATGAACTGGACATATAGCTCCACCCCAACCCAGAAGCTATCTTCAAATAATATCTCTTTACAAATGAAAAATTAGTGTTCTCCAAGGCATTCTAATTGAGGAATCAAACCACTCTTAGGATTAGGCCCCAGGCTCAGCAAAAGATTTGTATGGTAAGCTGACAAGGAGTCAGTTGTACTGGCTGGTTGTGTGTGTCAGCTTGACACAAGTTGGAATCATCAGAGAGGATGGAGCCTCAGTTGAGAAAACGACCTCATGAGTTCCAGCAGTAAGGCATTTTCTTAATTAGTGATCATTAGGGGAGGGCTCAGCCGGTTTCCAGTGGTGCCATCCCTGGGCTGGTGGTGCTAGGTTCTATAAGAAAGCAGGCTGAGCAAGCTAGGGGAAGCAAGCCAGTAAGCAGCTCCCCTCCATGGCCTCTGCATCAGCTCCTGTTCCAGGACCAGCCCTGCTTGAGTTCCTGTTCTGACTTTCTCCAATAATTAAGTATGATCTGGAAGTATAAGCCAAATAAACCCTTCCTTCTCCACCCACAAAATGAATGACAGCAATAATTAAATTTTCATCAACTTTTGAGAAATATTAATGAGTATTTGAGAGTTAAAAAAAATGTAGTTTTCCTTAGAAATTTCCATTGCTGCCATTGCTTAGCCACAAAAATTCTACCTCTGTCAAGTTGACAACATTATGGTTCATATTAGCATAATTATTAGCTAATTTGTATATTGGATTTCCAGTGCTTTATCATTTTAATGGAGAAAACAGAACTTGAGGGACCTCCTTGGTACCTCTTCCTCTTCAGAACATCTGCTTTGCTGGCATTTGTAAACAGTGCCTTTGAGTCTCAGCCACATGGCATATTACCTTTGTGGGGAACAAAGAAATGCTAATGCCATCATATCAAAATTTAAAAATGCTACACCTGGGCTACATTAAAATGAGTTGTTTTTAACATAGCATTGAAAATACCTCATCATCAAAGCTGTGAGGAATTTGAATATATTTGAACAGGTTGGAAATTTCAATAAACAAAATGTTAATATTAGGTGTCTAAGCACTGGAATAATGTAACTTGATATACCGTTTAATAATTCTTTAAACTGCCATGTGTGTGCAGAGATAAGCTGACTTTCCTGAAAAAAAAACCTGTGTATTGTTCATAGTTTTGCTCTTTGACCCAGGAGGAAAACTGGCCCACTTTGAAATTATATTCTTTCCTGACATAAATTAGCATTCCAGTGAATTACATTTACGCCTTGTGAGAAGTACAAAGAGTCACATTTTCACTCTGTCTTCTGACAGTGTGTAACTGATTATTACATGCTTGTCTTCACATTATTTCTGAGGCATTAGTGTTTTATATACCACACATATATTATTTCTTACTTCTGTTCTACAGCACACAATTAAAACCAGTTTCTTTCAAATACTTAAAATAATTCTGTTGATGCCTTATTTAGCTATTTGATGAAATATTACACGACAATACGTCACCAGATAATGCTAGCTATACTAAATTACATCTTTTCTCATGAGTTAGAAATTCTAGAAGTAAAACTTTAAATGAGGTGCATCATTATTCTGTACAACACTATCTTATTTATGAACTGGAACTTTCTGAGATTTGCCAGATCAATCCCTCCCTAGATGCTCCTGTTTCTTCTTCTTCCATAACTCTGGGTGATATTTTCCTCCTGGGGTTCCATGGAAAATTTTGATGACCTGAATTCCCTGCCACACAATATAATCAAATGATCTTCATTTTTCTTCTCTAAGGATAGAACAATATGTTGATGAGGAGCAGAGATGACAAAAGCTTTAGAGACCTGAAGTGACTATCTAGAGTTTCTAGACTATGTCAGCAAGCTTTCCAAGGAAAACTACTTGTGTCATCTAGCACCTTGGTGTGTGGAGCAATGTGATTACATTCCTTAGGCTTCAGCAGAAATTAGAAATGTATATTAGAAAGTTGCTATGTTTGCTACATTGGGGAAACAAGGAGAAGAGTTGGTTTCAGCAGATCCCCCAAACTACAGTCAAATGTCAGTATCTGGAGCCATAACAAACCATGCTGAAGAATTGGAAACTGTAGGAGGAAATCATTAGGGCAAAGCGAGAATAAACTTCCTGTCTGCCCTGCATAATCTCCCAACATTACCACTGGTCAAACTTGAGCTGAAAACAGCTCAATAAATGGAAAAGTGAAGCCTGCAGAGATCAGCAGCTGGAAATAGGAAACAGAATGTGGTAGAGGCAAATTAAAAGCCTCATGTAGAGGCTATGCTCTTGTTAGAAGGCTGTGTTCCTACCCTGAAATCTACACATATAGACACCAGTCATAGAGCTGGGATTAGTAGCCATGGAGGAAAAGGCTTCATAAATGAGTTCCTTCTGGCCATGGGAAGATGTAGAGGGTTTCCACCAAACACTGACCTTTTGGAGCCTTGACCCTGGGTCAGCCTTCAGAGCTGACACACACCATGAACAGACTGAGATTATTCCAGCCAACACATTTCTTGATGTCTGGTTTGCAGGTACCTCTAGTTTCATGGCCACTCAGGAAGCTGGGTCATATTGTTGATCTTATACTATGAGCTGATTGCCAACTTCATTTATCACTTCTGCTGCCTGGCTTTCCTTGAGGACCACATCCTGCCACTCACCAGGAAACTTGCCATCTCTGAGAAAGGTTCACTTGGGGTGACTTAGCAGGTTATCCAAAACCAGCCCATTAAGACCATTACCTAGAAAGTAAAGATGTACCACAGATCATTTCTTAAGGCAGTGACCCATGCGTTTAGATCTTGCTTTTCTTAAGGTAACAGGAAGGCAGCTAGAATTCCTCCTAAAACACCTGCAGGCAGTTTAACTCATCCCATTTGGGTCTGGTTTTCCAATCAAAAGAAAGAATTTTCATTCCACTTGTATAAAGGGCTGCGAATACTAGAAGTATGCTAGTTGAAGATTGCTGATAAACCATACAGCAGCCTACATCTCAGAGGAAATAGTTATTTTGCTTAAAACTTTGTCATGGAGTTTTTTATTATGATTTATCCAAAGACTAAAATTGTAGAAAAAATAATATGTCCCAGCAGTAACAAAACCATTCTTTTAAATGTTACCACCCTTTATCTAAGATCAGCTATTTAATATGTACATCCTATCTAAGCTGACATAAATTTTGAAACATTTAGTTACAAGATTTGTGTCCTACAGGCCAACAGTAATAATATGTCTGCATTTCATCCCTGGGTGTGTTCACTGACTTTCTCAAATATCTTAAACAGTGAGGGCTCAGAGGACCAAGTTTGGAGGAGCTCTGGACAACTATCCCTAAAATGTATAAACCATTGCTCCCCAGAGCTTTCTTTCAATAAGATTTTAATGTGTTCACGAGGCTGAGCTGCCACAAATAGAGATGCCACAATTTAAAAAATAAAATTGCAGACCTCATAAGGAAAAACACTTTTGCATGTAACAGTTGACAGAAAAATAAAAAGTTTAAAGTCATAGAACTTTTACACTGCCATTGTATAAGAAATAACTTTCTCTTAGAGGAAATTTAAAAAGAAGTTTATACAGCATAAAAAAAAAACTAAGGTTTCAGCCAAAAAGACTTTGATGAGGACAGGTTCTGTATAGTCTAGTGTGCAAATCAAAAATGCCAATGACAGTGTATGCTGGAGAGGATGTGGAGAAAGGGGAATACTCCATTACTGGTGGGCGTGCAAACTTGTACAGCCACTTTGGAAATTAGTATAATGGTTTCTTCAGAAAAGGAAACCAGTTTACCTCAAGATCCAGTAATTCCACTCTTAGGCACATACACAAAACATGCACATTTATACAACAAGGACATCTGTTCAACTATGTTCATAGCAGCATCATTTATAACAGCCAGAACCTGGAACCAACCTAGATGCCCCTCAATTGAAGAATAGATAAAGAAAATGTGTTACATTTATTCAATGGAGTACTACTCAGAAGAATAAAAAACAATGGAATCTTGAAATTTGCAGGCAAATGAATGGAACTAGGAAAAAAACGAACAAACAAAAAAACAAACAAACAAAAAAAACCCATCCTGAGTAAGGTAATCCAGTCACAGAAAGACAAACATGGTATGTACTCATTCATAGAGCAAAGGTTTACCAGACTACAATCCATATTTTCAGAGAAGGTAGGAAACAGGGAGGACCGTAAGAGAGACATGCATGGTTCCCTAGCGAAGAGGAAAGGGACAAGAGGCCCTGAACAAATTGGGAGCATGGGGGAGGCAGGAGAAAGAGGAGGAGAGAAGAGGAGGAGGGAAGACATGAGGGGTCAGGAAGATTGAATGGGGAGATGAATAGAGGAGAGCAAGAAAAGAGACACATCAATAGAATGAGCCATTATAGGTTCAAAGAGAAATCTGGCACTAGGGAACTGTACAGAGATCCACAAGGATGACCCCAACTAGGAATCTAAGCACTAGTGGAGAGGCTACCTTAAATGCCCTTCCCTGATAATGATATTGATGACTACCTTATGTGCCATTCTAGAGTCTTCATCTAGTAGCTGATGGAAGTAGAAGCAGGCACCCACAGCTAAACAATGAGCCAGACTCCTAGAATTTAGGAGTGAAGAACAAAGGGGTTAAGACCATGCTGGGAAAACCCACAGAAACAGCTGACCTGACTAAGTGGGAGCTCATGGACACCAGTCTGACATCTGGGTAACCAGCATAAGACTGAACCAGGCCCCCTGAACGTAGGTGTCAGCTAGGAGGACTCCCCAGTAGAGAACCAGGGTATATCCCTAGTGCACAAACTGACTCCAGGGGCCCATTCCCTATGGGGGGACACTCTCTTAGCCTAGATACACAGGGGAGGGCCTAGACCCTACCCCAAATGACTTGACAGATTTCGATGATCGCTCAAAGAAAGCCTCACCCTCCCTCGGGTGTGGATGGTGGATGGGCTGAGAGGGTTCTTGGGGGGGGATGGAGGATGGGAAGGAGAAGGAACTGGGATTGATATGTAAAATAAGATTGTTTCTAATTGAAATAAAATGTATTTAAAAAAACAAAAACAATTGAACTTTCAGTTTTTAAAATAAAAATAAACAAAAAACCAAAATCAAACAAAAATATGGGTTGGAATTGATAGCATGGACTGGGGGTAATTTAAATGACCTAAGTTCAACAGACAAAAATATCAGATCAAAATATCTGCATGTGATATTCTTACTTTAAAATTTAAAGAATTAATTACCCTAAAATCATGTAGTACTTCTTAGCATCCATAGTTATTCACATATTTGGATACAGTGTCTGTAAAGTTCACAGTGTCTTCAAAATCACTTGCAGGAGAGTTATGAAAACCAAAGCAAACAAATTTGACAGAAAGCATAAAGGCTCATAGCCAAAGGACAATACCACACCACACAGACAGGGTTCTGTGTGTTCCAGCCTGTGTGAGCCCTGTTGGCATGTGTGAGTGTGTAAGCTTCCACAAGTACTTTGAAAACATTTTCATGCTACTTGTTACATTTAAAGATAAAGTAATCCAGCAGTTCCAAGTTCACAAAAACAATCAAGACAAGTATTCTATTGTTTTGGAAGATACATGTATGTGGTAAAGTTAGAAAAAACAGACATTCTGAAGAAAACAATAAGCATACATTTCAGGTAAGACACTTCCCCTGGGACTGAGGGCTGTCATGTACTCTATGTGGAAGGGAGAAACAAAGAACAGCCTTGTGAGTGATGATCTTAGGATGGTTGTTGGGTTTTCTGGAGTCTGCTTTATCATTAAGCTTTAAAGTTTACATACAGATTTTGAACCTATAAAACATTTCTTATTTTTAAAAAAATTGTTTTGTGCCAATAATAAATAAATATGTAAAGATGTATTCTATACCACTAGGCATAGGAGCAATACAAAGCCAGACCACAGTTGGGTACTGGGGAGATGGCTCAATCAGTAATGTGATTGCCATGTAAACTTAAACACCCAAGTTCCACCCCAGCATGGTGACAGCTCCTGAGGAATGGCTCATACCCAAGATTTATGGCTAACATGGATGTGTGGAAGGAGAGGTGAAGTGAACTCTGGGAGGAGATGGGGCGGGGCAGCAGAAGTCTCCTTAATTGCTGGTGGAATAAAGCTATTGTTTCAGTTTCTCAAAAACTTCAAGGGAGGGAGGGAGGGAAAGAAAGAAAGAAGAACTCATAAAAAAAAAAAAAAAAGCTAAAAAGAAAAAAGAACTTCAAATATTACCTAAAACTTACATTCTTACTTACATATCTACAATCCTGATTCTGGAACCATTGGAGTAATAGGTACAGAGCTCTGTCAGTCACAGCTAGTGTCTATGAACAGGTGACTGCATGAACACACATGGCTCATGCATGCAGTGGGGTGTTACTCTCCCCTAAAGTGAAATGGCACTCTAACATATGTGGTAAGTGGAAGAGTGCTCTCCCAGATGCAGAGAATGTGGCATGGTTTCATGTATGTATTGGGCCTAGAATAACAAATTTCAGACACAAATCTAAATAGAGGTTTTTACAGCCACGTGAAAAAATAAATAGAAAGTAATGATAATGTCTGCTGTTTCTTTGCTGTGGAAACTAGCATGTGGCTGTCCATTGAAATATTTTTTCCATAGTGTGACCACAGGGCTTCATACTGGCTAAGCAAGATTTCTCTCTTTAAACTACACTTCCACCTCCATGAGATAATAAGTTCTTTGGAAAAAAAAAACTTTAACACAATAGAAGATTATATAGTACAGAATCATCAGGAGTGGGTATTACTGCTATATGACAGGGTCGGCAAACGTTTATGTCAACAGTCAAAACTCCACACAGGCACCACAGTACTGATGCTGACGAAGCACAGCAGTGTGTCCATGCCATGGTGCACCATGACGATGCTTACAAGGCCACACAATGTTACCCGAGGCCCCACAATGCTCACCGATGCTCCCTCCACAACACTTCAATAGCATTGATCTTTATAACCACAAAACTCTTATTAGGTCTTCAAGGCTCAAGAAATTCTGGCCTGACCACGCTGCCAATATGAGTATACTGTATGAATTCTTTACCTGCTTAAGTACCGTTCTATTTATTTTTTAGAGAAAATAGTGGACCTACTTGGTCTATTGGATTCTGGCCACCAGAGGTTACTAAGATCCTCCCATCCAGCGCAGTCCTATAACTGTGGTTCTTTGAGAAGTCAGTTCTATGCTACTAGTGTAGCTAATCCAGAAGTTTAAGGTCCAGGCTTCCAATTTTCCAAGTTTTGTAAGTACCAATTTCTTTGCAAATTCACTTTTCTCTTTATTTTGATGCTGACAACTGGCTAGCTAATCTGGGTCTAGGTGAATATTGCCCTCTGTGAGTCAGAGATTTCTGTACACCACATTATGATCTTGTTAATGCAGGATAGGAAGACAGAGGAAATTAAGACAGAACAGGAAACAGCTCTCTACTCCTCCGGAGCCATTAACTGAAATTTAAGAATTTTTACACAACTGACCAAACCATTACATACACCTTATACATCAAACCACTCTCCCTTTGCTCAGAAATATCTCAAGTGAAATTATTACTAAGATGTCTAATGAAGCACGATTAAGGCCAAAGTATATCCCTTAAACTCTGTGACCTTTGATTATAGTCTCATCAGCATTCCTTCCTCACCATAAACCTAAGCAGCAGGCCTCATAAACTACCACAATCTAGTTTAAAAGGGAGATTGTACAGGAGAAAGGAGAAGCTCACATTCTTGTTTAATTTTTATCCATTAATCTTTAAATCGTGTTATATACCTTGAACAATGTAACTTCAAACCCCACAGAATTGCACATCTGGCCATTTCTAACCGAAGTGCACCTCTTTCTTAACAGCTGCTTCTTCTCTTCCTATTTGGGGGTGTGTCTTTCTTCTTCATTAACTCATTGCTCACGCTAATTCACCTGGACTCTTTCCCAAGTCATGATCTCAGCTGCACTTAGGTTCTCTGCAAGTTTTTCTTGCTATGCAGCCCTGACCAGTAGGTCCCTGCTGGAAAATTGAACAGAATGACAAATTTTCCCTAGTAATCTCAAAGCCATGTGTAACTCTGAGGAATAGTAATTTCTAATAACACCTAAGGAAAATCACACCCTCAAATCCCAGCTGAATTCAGTCTAGGCAAAGGGGAGGCCCACGAGAAACTAACTAATCAAGAAACAAAACTAAACAAATTTGACTTACTTTTCAAGTAAATGCTATACTTCTATACTTAAATTAAAATAATGTTTTTTTAGAGAATGTGATGTGTTTCCTATTATATGGTTCAGTATATATACTAGTAATTCTAAATGTTTAGAGTAATAAAGTACAGACTGATTTAAAGAGTATTTGAATTCCATCATTTTTTGATCAGTATATATTTTCACAAGTGGATACCAAATGTGCAATAATTGTCATATGATCTGCAAATGGTAGTACAGTTTTACTAATGAAAATGTTAGTGGCTATGGTTCCAGAGAATGGAGTTTTCAAAAAGTATGACTTATGAGTAATGGACAATATGCGCAAGGTGAAATAATATTTTGAGTGTATGTCCCTGTTGGACACCAAAGGAAGGTATTCCCTCTCCTGTTGACATCGTATAAGGCCTTTAGTTTAGGGAACTTGAAATTGTGTGTTTCATTTCTGAAATGTATGTATTTTGTTTTGCAAAACAGCAGTTGTATCAACATGGTAGCCCTCACTGTGAACACAGCACAGGACAGGTCCTTCCACTGAGTTTCTGTGAGGGAGCAGCCTTTAGATTCCCTGGCCACCCTGACCTGAGATGCACAGCTGCCCTTTTCCCAATAGAAATTTGTCCTCTGGCTAGAGCTAATTAGGTAGCACAACTGCTCACATAGTAACTGTTGAATCCAGGTGACTTATGAGGCCTCCTGCTTGAGGACAGGTGGCTAATGAGCTGGGAATCAGGTGTATAATAAGCTCTAGCTGCTATTTCTTTAAGGTAAGACTAGTTTCTGACTTTCAGAAGCTCACTGGGATATAGTCCCACTCTGCTTGTTCTCCATGAAATCCATTTGCTTTGGATTTTCTCAAGTAGAGTTACAGAACAAAGTTTGCTTTGAGTAATACTTATCTACCAGCAAAAAAGGAAGGTTTTCTTCAAACAAATCCATCACTTAGCAAGCCAACAATGAGCTGACAAGAACCAACAGGACCCATCACAGAATGCTGGCCATTGTTTCTTTGCTTCTGAAGTCTTTAAACAAATCTTGCTCCTATCGACACTGGGCAGGTGTTCTTATGGGAAGCCTTGCATTTGCTTGTCCGTCAGTCTAACACCCTCCCTGGATTATGATGCTGCTGCTAAAGCATCTTTCATATGAGTAATTTGTCTTTCCTTCCTTGCACCACTGAAAATGTCGCAGTTCTCCATACTTGCCCATTGAAAGCCAGCTTCCATGCAGGCATTACGCTCTAAGATGCCCTCTGTTCCATTCTTACTTCAGCCTTTCCTAAAGATGTAAATGTCTGCCTTGGGAAAGAAAGCTTCACCTTCATGCTGCAACACTAACTCCATTTCAAGTAGATCCCCATACCTCTCTGAGACTAAAAATAACTTCTATTTTGAAGAGGATGTCATGGTATCTTTTCATTCCCAGGAAGTAGCAAGCCCAGTTTGCCTCTGGCAGTTTCTTTTAATCAGCAGATTCAGACTACATTTCAGCATCAGCATGTCAGTGGGTTCTTGTCTCTTGAGTTTTAGCATCCTGTATCTAAACTGTCACTAGTACCATGACAGCTCAGTTTTGTAGTGTCTGTAGCACTGGCATACAGGAGGTAGCACTCATTAGCAATGACCTTGTACTTATTTCTCAAGCCTGACACTCAGACTCATGTAACCTTCAGAGGACTTGCCCATTAAATTGGACTGTTATCTCGGGGGGCAACTCATTGAACAAGGGAAGAACTAATGGGTGTGCTTTAAGAATCCACAGGGGTCTATGTCCCTCCACTTTTTGGTTATTTAAATGATGCCCAGGGCTCATTCTGTGAACAAGAAATACTCGCTAAAGTTGGTGGAGGCACAATAGAGCTTCTCATCTGGCAACTCTGTATCCTTCTACTGTTAACAACAATGATAACCCAGCTGCTGCATAAACCTTTCCCCTAAAGACATAGTATAAGAAAGTAAAGAGACATATGGAAATTTGCATACTTACCAACCACTCTCAGTTCATTTAAAATAAAGTTTTGGTTATTTGGATTGATTTGCTTTGTTTTTCAAGATAATCAACAAATGCATTTCTGAAAAGAAATTTCAAGTTCCAGTGTGTATAGGTTAACATTAGACATGAACAATAGCAAAATAGGTTTTTACCTTTTGGCTTTAGTTGATAAGCCACAAGAACACTCCTGAAGATCCTTGCTGGAGCCAAGTATCTGACTACAAAGCTCACTGCCCAGTCTTTCCCATGATGGCCTCTGGGTGGTTGAGCTTCTGTGCAAAAGGTTGCATCTCAACCATCAAGTAACTGATTGAAGCTGCAAAAGCTCTAGCCTATGACTCAGATGGCATTTGAAAGATGTTTCCTAATTGGTGAACACTTTTCCAGATGAGGCCCCTGTATCATGGTCTAATTTTGTTCCAAGGTAAGTACTGTCTTTCTCATTTCATAGTTACTATGGATTAGTATAGTCCATGAACTTTCCCCTTGGGTTTTATTTGTGTGCTTGTGTGAGTCATGAGTGCTGTATGTTTGGGTGGTACATGATGGAGAGTGTGCAGGTGTTCATGTACCCATGTTCACACAAGCAGAGGAGGATGCCGGGAGTTTCCTTTTATTGTTTGCATTATTGCCTTGAAGCAGAGTCATCCTTTCAGTGATGTTAGCTGGGGTGACTGGCCACAGAGCTCCTTGACCTACCTGTCTCCTTCCATCTTACTCCCTTATTGCTTATACTTGGACTTTTATGTGAGTGCTGGGGATTTGATCCCGATTCTTAAAGAACAATCACTTTTGCCAATATAGCTATTCCCCAGCTCCTCAGTCAACTTTCTATTTGAAAATTTCAGTTTCTCTCTTCAGAGAACTTTACCTGCTGTGCGTGCTATTTAGATTTGTCATTGTTTTCTTTAGTGCTTTATTATGTACATTTTCATGAAGATGTCAAAAAAGCCATTATTTGTATAGGACCAAGATTATACTGTGAATCATTTTATGAGATACATATCCATTTATTGATCTGATCTTGCATTAATTACTAACATCTGAATATTTAATTTAAAACACAAGAGATCATGACAAAGTATAAAGTTACAGTAAAAGTTAAAGTTTATGAAAAGGGACTATGAATTACTAGGATATTTTGAGCTGTCTCATGTTGTGTATGTAAGTAATTGTACCAAAATTGAATGAATGAATGAATGAATCTACAGTTTTGAAGGCTATTTGCACAAAAAACAAGCTTTATGATATGCAACACAAACCTTCCTGAACATAGCAACAGCTAATGTTTGCTTCCTCAGTTTTCCTCACCAGAAACTTGCTGAATAAATCATCCCAACATGGCAGTGAGGTTACAGGCTTCCTTGTGTGCCTCCCACTGCACAACCCATCCATCACCCCTCTCTGGGAAGTTACTACGATAGCATGCTTGCTAGTGGTAGATAGAGGCCTGAGTAGCAGCTAAAAAGCCAAAAACATTTTCAGGTAAATACCAATCATTGTTCTATTGCAAAGGTTACAGTATAAGAACATTTTTTTTAGGTAATTGTATATAGTCCCAGCAACAGAGGGCCAAAGTTATGAGTTTGTCAGGAACTAGTCAGATGCTTGGCTTTTGGGAGCCAGCTGCAGGCTGTGGGCCTGCATTATTAACACCACCGGAACATACATAGAATTCAGGAACTCAAGCAGGAGGAAAAGCGTCAGGATTGGAGAGAAGGGATGCATTTAATAAATTAACCATATGCTTGTACCTGCTACAGGCTAGGCCATGACAGAAGTCTCCTCCTTGTCTAACCAAAGTTACCATGCGTGTTTTAGGAGTGAATGGAACTGTACAGGCTAGGCCATGACAGAAGTCTCCTCCTTGTCTAACCAAAGTTACCATGCGTGTTTTAGGAGTGAATGGAACTGACAAAAAAGCAAGCTGTCAGGCTGCTATGTCAAGCTTTAACATCGAAAATCAAAATTGCAATGAAACTTCAATAACTAAATCCATACAACGGTTTATGTTTATTTTTTATGTAATATATTTTATAAATTATAGTATCCTATATGGTTGATTCAGTCATCCAGCCATCCATCACTCAGACAAATGGGAATGCAGTAACATAGTATTGTATTTCATTCAGGTAATTTGAGAACACTTGTTTAGTCTTTGTTAAGATTCCATGTCACTTATATTTAGAAAGTTATTTTGTATGCTTTATGTTTTAAAATTATATACTGTTAATAGAGTAATGTTTTCTACTAAGAGCCTTCAGGTTTGTGTTAAGTACTAAGCAGTTTCATTCCCATAATCACATGTTCTGGAGTTAGTATGGACTTTCACAAATTATATTATTTTGCTATTTATGTGATATACATTGATTTCAGAGTGTGTAGAATAATTTTTTACTTTGAAGTTTTGACAGTTATGTTGTTTCTACCCTGTGATAGTTACTTTTCTTGTTATGACAAACAACCTAGAATAAAAGAGTTTATTTTGCTTCATGATATATGTGGATTCATCCTTATTAAGCTGGTAAGGATGAAGACAGGTTCACCAAACAGCTAGTTACATTGTATTTGAACCCAGGAAGCAGAGATATATTTGTTACCCACTTTCTCAATTTAATTTAGTCTTGGATGGTGTCTTCCACATTTAGTTAGAATTCTCTGGAAACATCCTCACAGATCATTCAGAGATGTGTTTCCTAGGTAATTCTAAATACTGTCAAAAATTAAACATTGCAATTCTACACCTTGTTCATTTATGACTTAGACACATCACTTTGAGACATCCCACTCCTGGTCAATCAAAGGTTCACAGACAACGCATAAGCCAAAACCGCTTTTAGTTCATATGTGGGCATTTCTCGGAAAAAAATCACACTTCTAAGTATTTAAAAGCCTGATGTCAGAGGTTCTTCTGATACAAAAGGCCATTTCTTAACTGAATCCATGAAAACCAAAAAGTAAGATATAAACACCCAATATACAGAGTAAAAAAAAAATCTTACTACAAACAAGAGGAATGAGGGCACAGAAGGGGAAACCTGGACTAAAGACATAAGACCAAACCATAGAGTCGTCCCCAGGCCTAGCCTCTGGGCTCTGGGTACCAGAGCCTGGGCTCCAATGGGGCTGGAGGGCCCACTGGTCAAGGTCTGCTGTCAGGCTCTGCGTCACTTCTCTCTTGGCCATCTTCACTCCATGCATGGAGTTTTCCAAGATGCCCCATGTTCCTGGCATTGTCAACACCTCCTTGACTCATGCTTCCCCCTCCTCCTTGCCAGGACTTATATCTGTCACACATTTCCTGACGTCAACTAATTTGAGATCTTGGTGCAAGCCTCCATTCCCTTATGACTTTTGCCTTTCCCATGCCTGATAAACCAGTGTCTTGTGGACAATGCTGACAAGTTATCCTGCCAACCCCACTTAAAATCTGGCCACCTTTTCTCACGGCAGTTATAACCTCTATGATGTCTGGCCACCAAACGTGATAGAGCAGGTATCTTGGCAGCCATTTCCAGCAGAGATCGACTCCAGAGGAATCCTCACCTAGGTTGCTCTCCTTTAAAATGAGTACCTATCCAAGGTAACACATTTCCAATTGTGTGGGTATAACAGCAAAAGATATCTCACATGTGCTGGAGGGAATGAGGCATTCAGACTAAAGGAGAACTCTACTGGGTCAGTGTTTGATTCGTAAAATGCATGTGCACTATTTGTTCAGAAGCATTTTACAGGAGTAAATCCAAATTTGAGTTTGTTTTTCATTGCATTTCTTTCTATTTTTATGATATGTTATTAAAGACATGTATGAAGATTCTGTACACATAAAAATCACGAACAATAGTTATCAGGTTGTTTATTTTCCATAAAGATAGTACTTGTGAAAAGTGGTGACTGGACATCCTAAAAGACCAAGGACACCCATTAGCTAGAGGCAAGTGTGGTGATGTGAATGAGAATGGTACCCATGGGTTCATATGTTCAGACACTTGGTCCCTGGTTAGTGGAACTGCTTGGGAAGGATTAGGAGGAGTGGCCCTGCTGGGAGAGATATATCACTGGGGGTGGGTTTGAGGTTTCAATAGCTCACACCAGGCTCAGCCTCTCTCCCTGCTGCTGGCTGTCTGCAGATCAGAGTATAAATCAGCTACTGCTCCAGTGCCAAGCTTGTCTGCTTCTTGCTGTGATCATCTTGACTAATTCCATAAAATTGCAAGCAAAATCCCAATTAAATGGCTTCTATTATATGAGTTACCTTAGTTATGTCTCTTCACAAAAGTAGAACAGTGACTAAGACAGCAAACCAAGTTCCCCCCTGAATTTCTGCTCCTAGAGGCAGAGGTAATGTCATCAGGAGAAAGGGGCATCAAGGTCTTCAACAGCATGGCATTCAGTGTGGGAACTGGAAGGTTCTAGTGTTGTGATCCATGCTCTTAGGCAGCCTCTTGATAAACATTATACTTTCTATATATCATATTTAATGAGAATGATCCTGCTAAGATCAGTGTTGTAGTATTTCTTTCCGTGATGAAAACATCACAGTTATAGAGGTATGTCAGTTTCTAAAAGCCTGATTATGATCTTACACACATGCACACCAAACAACAGATTTCTTAGAGATATAATAGCATAAGAATTAGAGAAACAAATTCCAGATGTGGGAAAACCATGAGAAATTGATACCCGGTGAGCTCTTTACACTGCAGCAGCATGCTGAAACTCATCTGGGAGACAGCAAATTCCCAGTTAAATCCATTTTAGAAAGAATTGTTTCCTATTGCTAGGATGGATCATACTATAAACTTATTGTCAAAGTATTTCTATGAGTATTTAAAAGGTAATGAATCAGTAACAAGAACTCAAAAAGTACGCAACAGAAAATCATATAAACATACCTGCTACACGAATCAAATCCCTGGGATAAATCCTGTGGTAGTATCTTCTGCAATGTCAACAATGTGTTTGTCAGTTGACAATTACCCACATTCAGATCTGTGATGATAATTCTGTTGTATAACAGAAGGATGCAGGGCTCTCTGGAGAAAGGCTGAGGACAGAGCTAGAGTTAGGAATGAACAGGATAAATCAGGAGTATATTGTAAAGATGTGATCAGAAAACAGAGGGATAGAGTATGTCAGTCTGAAAGAGCTAATGATCATATCAGATAATAAAAGAAAGAAAAAACTCTCAGGTCCATAATGTTACAAATAAACTAATTTATACATAACCTAAACTAAAAGGAGAGAGAAAAAAATTTGTCAGCTATCCATTTAATTGAGGACTAGTATCTAGGGTATATAAAGAAATAAAAAAAAAAAATAAGAAACAGCCCGACCAATAAACTGATTATGTAACTGAACAAACTTCTCAAAAGGTGAAATTCAAGTGCCTAGCATGTGTTTTCTAAAATCTTCAACATGGTCGTGTTTCGGAGAAAGCAAATAATCACTTCGATATTCCATCTTACCGCAGAATGGCCATAATCAAGAGAATAAACATAAATGCTAGTGAGGATGTGAGGGAAAGGGAGTCCCAGTGTATTAGTGTGGAAATGTAAATTGGTGCAGCTACTACAGAAACCAGTGTGGCGGTCCCTCCCCCCCCCCCCACAAAAAGCTACAAGCAGAACTAGCATGCATCCCCGCTTTGGCACTTTTAGACACATAAACAAAGATGGCACAGACACTTCCTCCCCCATTCTTATTGCTTCTCCACTAATAACAGGTGAGAAGTGGAATCTGCCTAGATGTCAATCAACTGACAAAAGGGTAAAGAAATGAAGCATAGTACACACTGCAAGGTTTTGAGTGCTACAAGCAAGCTAAATTGTGAAACTTTTAGGAACGCTAGATAATACTACACCGAGCATGGCAATACAAAAATAAGCATAGGCCCAGAAAGACTAATATATATTCTTTTGCATACACAGATTTTAAAGCATAGGCCCAGAAAGACAAATGACTCTTTCATACACAGATCTTAAAGTTGAAGATTTGGAATATTGTAATTAAGTTGGAGTAACGGTCTACAGAGTTCAAGAAGTAAGACCTAAGTTTTGATGTAGGGAGTAAGGAGGAGAAGACTGAATGTGGGGGATTCTAAAATCATGTGAAAGAAAGTATGAGGAATTAATACTATGCTCAGAAATATTCGAAGGGGTATGGGAGTGGGGAGGGGAGGGAAAGTAGAGGGGATCAATAGAAAGAAACTAAAGCCTTTGAAAAATCCATACCACTGTATAATCTAACTAAACATGATAATCTTTAGAAAAAGGGGTTGTTTGAAAAGGCATTTTACATAAGTGGGTAATACTGCTCCCAGAAGTCAAAGTATTTAAACCCCAAATTCCAGTGCAAGGCTTGAGAAAATTCCTCTATGTTCTGTTGGCAGGGAGTCCCGAGATGCTCCCAGGGCAATTATAGGCTATTGTTTGTGGATGGCCACCTTAAGTAGCCAGTAAGCTCTTATTGCTGAAGACACTATGCACCACATAGTACACAGACAAATAAAACTGGAACTGAGCTAGAAGCTATCCTCTCTGTTGGATAGCATTCATTGCACTTGAAGTGCCATGCAGGCTGTTGAGGGAGAAAAGTTATCAATGATCTCACCCAGATACAGACCCTGACTGCTGTAATGCTGACTTACTGAAGAGATAAACCCAATGACACAATACAGGCTTGAATGTTGTGGGGTAACCAATGGCTTGTTATTTGGATTTGAGGCCTACTCTATAGGAGGGAGTACACACCTGGTACTATAAACCTAGTCAAATTCTGTGACTAGAGAGGGTACAGGTCCTATATGGAGAATCTACTACTGATGTTTTGCTAAATGGAAAATTTATTGCTTTCTAAATAGTTATATTTGTACGCATAGACTAGTTCAGGTTTCCCTCTCCTTCAGGGAATCTTCCTTTGGCAGTGGGTGAAACATGATCAAGGTAGGGACTTATAACTGCTAGGAATGTCTCATTTTTGCGTGGCTGGCTGTAAAGGGGAGATGGGACACCTCACCTGCTCTGGGTCCAAGAAGGGAGTATGGAAAGATCGTGGAAGCTAGAGGGTGAGGAGGAGTAGGGTGAAGTTCTGCTTCTGTTTGTGACATGAATGCAATCATGGACACAACAGCTGTGGCCACCTCCACAAGCCCTTCAGGGAAAAAGACAAGCAAGGTGGCAGAGAGATCCATGGGGAAGAAAGGGCACTTGTTGGCAGGAAGAAGGGAGTTAGAGGGAGCTGGAAGGGAGTAAAAGAAGACACTGAAGGGTAAACATGGCAACTGTAATCTCGTGCATCACAATCAAATATGAAATTATAAAAGTATTTTTTTTAAATAGAAGGAAAACGTTCAAGTTAGGAAAACAAAGGGCACTAACAAAAGAGGAGACGGCACTGAAAGGGGCTGGGTAGGTGCCGATGAGAAAATTTGCTCAAAATATAGTATATATGGATATGAAAATTTCCGTATGTAGCACAGTATCATGAACAATGAATATGAACAATGAAAATTAGCATAAATATACTAAAATCTTAGTTGTTTTGGTATTTTTCCTATAAATCAAACATCATTCTAAAATCAAATGTCTTCTTCATGTTGTAAGACTATAAAGTCCCTACACAGTATTTGAAGAATATCCTGTACTCACAGGTTTTCACATTGGCAAATGTCCTGGGGAGGTCAACACTGCTTGAAAAGACTGATTGCATTTAGATTTCAGCACATTGCAATCAATTAGATGCCACATCAGACCCTCTGTATCATAGATATTACAAACAAAGAAGCTCTCTGACCTAGTGCTAAATAGCTCTTCTGATACAGCTTTTCAGAAACCAGAAAACTAACCCTGAAAATAGCAAATGAAACATCACAAGGGAATACTCTTGTCATTACAGACACTAGGCTTTGCTGGAGGAGAGAAGGGACATGATGTACTTTGAAAGGTTATCCATGACAAACGGGGTTGTGATGGATGTTATTATTCATTCAATAGTCTATGCAATAAAAATATGTCACCTGCTCATTGCGTGATAGCTAGTCTAGAAGCAGAGGAGGGATAAGTGCCTGTTGTCACCTGAAAGGTAGTCACAGTCTGGGGAAAGGCATACAGAAGAGAACTGTTAATCTTTGACGATGCTGGGAATGCAGATCTTGTATATCCATGCCTGCTTAAATGTGCTGCGGTCTGTCACCTTCTCCACCCTCAGCACTGTTACTTGTAAAGTCTGCAGATACCATTCAAGGTCTACAAGTGGAAACAATTTTAAGACTACATTGCTACCTAAAATATTATATCTTGCTTACAAGGAATTTACCATAGTAATCTAAATGTAAAGGTATGTCTTTAGAAAGAGAGTCATGGTTCCAAATGGCTTCTAAATGCTCTTCTAAGTATAAGTGCACCATACTTGTTTGCAGATATTGCACAGATGGCTTTACATTCTGTGCATGGCAGACACTGCTGTCTATTCTGACAAGTCTCCCATGAATACTTTATGGGATGATTCTTTAATCAGTATTACTGAGGAATGAAATGCTTATGTGTACATTTCAGTAACTTCTGTCCAATGAATATCTTAATTGTTAGAATATTTTTCTATTCCCTTAAAATGTGGTCCTCAAACTTATCCTCAGGCAAGGGTATGTTAATTTGCATATTCTGGGAAGGGAAGTACATGCCAGGTTCAATTAGCTACAATAACAAATTGGGAGAAACGTGAAATATGAAGAGGAGAATCCCAGGGCCTGCATGGCATCCTGGCTTTTGTAGCCTAGAACTCAACAGTAGAGAAAAGAGTAGCTAAGAAAGGTTATACTGAACACAGTGACATTCTTGGGAAAGGTTGTGTCAAAGCAAGCTGTCCTTTGGCAATTTAACATTGTAGTAGCCCTGACTCTCTGGAATGGACCCAAACAGTGCCTTTTAGTCACTCCTGAGTTTAAACATCCCTGTAGGACTACCCCAAGTTACTCAATCACTGCTGCAATTATCGTTGCTTTTAACTGGAGTCTGATACATGCATGGAAACTATAAGTATATAAATAAGGCTGTCATGAACATTTAGTTACAGCTCTACATAAAGATACATCTTCCTTTTCCTATACCAACATAAAACAGAAGGACTGATGAGGTATATGGTAGGCAATTTAAGGGAATCAGAATGTTATTTTTTTCCTCTCAACTGAGTCCTTTTATGTCTCCAGATGCCCAGTTGCCTCCAACACACTGTGTCATCAGTTCATCTGCTTTGGGTCCTTCCAGTCAGTACGCAATATTTTGCCATTGTGGTTTTTAAGGCATCTGTTTGCATGCTTGTTGGCTCTTGCTAAGAGCCCTAAGAGCCCCATTTCTTCTATAACATCATCCCCAAATCATTTAAATCAGGGCAAGGACGAATTAAAGTTCCTGGCTGTGATACATAGACTGTCCTATGGGCTAATGGTCTCCTGCCTTCTCAGATATACTTTGAAAGGATTTTGCTTGTTGGTGACATACTTTTTCATTTGCCAGACTGGGAAGCTTCCCACATAGTCAGCTGTTTTGTGAAGCTTTCATGTCCATCTTGTTGCTTTAGAGGGTGGTGTCTGTGTAACCCCTCTCTCTTCCCTAGAAGCCCTCATGTTCATGTGACTCTTCCTCATTTTTCATGGCATATGGAAGGAAGGTTTGGTTCAAGCACATTATGTCACAGATATAAATCCTTCAGATTTCTTCTGGCATTATAGCTGTTATTGTTCGTTTTCTGTCATAGATGAGAATAAGCAATATATTTCTTGATCAAATGACAAATGACCATGTCAACCACAAATAATCACGGCAGTGTAGGCATTATTCTGTTGCATAAGTCACAGACACACATACACACACACACACACACATACATACACACACATGAGAGAGAGAGAGAGAGAGAGAGAGAGAGAGAGAGAGAGAGAGAAAGAGAGAGCGATTCCAGCATAAACTCATGAATTAAAAAGTATTTATTACTTAAGGTAGCTAGAGTTTAGGTGAGAATAGGCTTCAAGTATGGTATGATCAGATGGCTAAATCATGTCAACAGGAACCTGCCAGCTCCATCTCAAGGATATCACTTTTTCACAAGTTGGCTATCAGCTGCAGTCAGGGTAATTCATGCTTCTGTATGTCTTCACAACAACTGACCTCAAGTTCTAACTAGAATATTACTGTGTCTGAAACAATCACTGTCAGAAAATCAAATGAACTGGCTAATTGTCTTCTTCCCATATGTCCTTGTGGCTCTGTTTGGTGGGGGCTGGGAGGCTGGGGAGTCAGCACTAGAGAAGTAACCATCCAGGTCCACAATGGCAGTCAAATCTAACATGTGAATTTTAACTTCATTGGAAATCCATTAGTGTTGAGAAGTTTGGCACTGTAACACAAATAATAAAAGCCCAGAGACAGATATTGGGGTTTAAGATGAAGATCAAAAAAGCAAAGCACCTAAGCCACCAGAGAGCTCTTACTTCTACAAAAGCTGGGCTGATCCTGTCCTTAATGTATTTGGAGACTAGTTGCCAGCTCTGAGACCCTGCTCCTGTTTTATATAACTCTCTAGCGCTGGGATTAGAGCTATGACTTTGATGTTTTACATGAAGTATTTGATGCCAAAAAGAAATAACAAAAATATATTCTAACCACAAATATAAGTGATTTTGGATCATCTGTTTTAATTCCTCTCGAGATAAAGATGACTGCATGTGATCTCTGTGGCCTTGGGACAGAACAAAGCCTCTTCTGAATCATTCATGCTAATCACCAAGAAGATATGCTAGGGATAAATAAAGTTTACAGATGAACAAAATCACCTGTGAGTCTATGGCACATTGTATTTCTCTTTGAGATAGAATGTTTTCACACTATTTTAGAATGATGTCTATGCTTTATAGACTAGTCTTAGAGATTTGGAGGTACACAGTTATAAGAAATTGAAGAAAATTCTCAGAGTAAGTCATCTAGTGAGAGTTGGCCATTTCAAGGAAGTTTGAGCATCACTGATAATACAGATAAGAATATTAAGATTTTTGAAACTTTCACATACTTATTGTTGCAATTGATGTGAGGACACATGGGTCTTGGAAGCAGGAACTTGAAAGAATGGATGATTTCCAAGAGTTAAATAGTGTCTGGACAGCTGATGAGAAAATGCAAAGACACCTGTGAGTGACAAGACGGACATATGGACACTTGCAGCTACACCTTCATCTGTATCATAAGAACTTACAGCCAGTGGCTTGAATAAAGTGTCATTCAGAGAACAGGCTCCTTCCTGGGCCTTACTTTTAAAACTCTGTAAATCTAGATACCCCAGTTGACCAATAAATAGAAACATTGGATTTGTCCCCAGTACAACATTGTTAACAAAATTATCCAGATACTTAAAAAATAAATTAGAATTAAAAACTGATTGTTATATGATGCTGAATCCATAGTACTCCAAAGATCAGATATCCAAATATCTGGACCTGCCATAAATATTGAAGCCCAACCACATTTTTTTTTCTGTTTTTGTTATTCCTAGGTGATATTCCTGTTTGAAAGTCACTTGCAGGGACACTAGTCAGAACTTGTTTTCCTGATTCTTTGCTTTGCTTTGGTTTTGGTTTTATTCTTTCTTTTTTTTTTTTCATGTCACCAGTGACATTTTAGAACTAAGTATAGTCCATTACTGTAAATAGTAAAATTTGTTTTTCCAGAATTAGTAACAATCTACATCTGTTTGTACTTGCCAACAATCTGAAATGAATCTACAGACTAGCAAAAATACCAGTAAATGCCTTCATCCTAAAAGATGATGTCAGTAGTTGTAAGAATATTATAGACACAAAACCTTCAGGGACAAGGTATTTGGTAGTCTTGGAGCATAGAATTCCAAGAGCTCTTTGTTTCATGGATATAATTTGATGATATATCTTTCTACATGTGCATGTATTAATTACACACTACGAAATTCTCAGCGTTCATTCTCTCTTTCATGAGTTTGTTGAAAGATAATTTTGGAGAGACATTTGAAAAATCTTATGTCATGTGTTCATTTGCTTGTTTAGATTTATAGAAGCACCATTGGTTGCCTTTTAAATTAACCACTACCCTCAAACCTGTATTTATAGTCACTGTTCAGCTGGATAATGCCCACCCAGTTTAAAAAAAAAAAAAAAGAGGTTGTAATACAAAGGTTACTGCCTGGCAGGTCCCATGGTCCTCGAGCTCCAAATGAACACACAGACACTATATTAATTATGAACTGTTGGCTGGTGGTTTGGGCTTCTTTTTGGCCATCTCTATCTTAATTATTAACCCATAACTACTAACCCATATATTTCCACATGCTCTTGGCTTTCCGGGAATGCAGACCTACAACTCCTTTGCCTGCTACATGATGCCTGCTCAGCGTCTCCGCAGAGAAGAGAGCGATTTCTTCTCTGTGCCTGCTTATATTCTGATTCTGCCCAGCTATGCCACTTCCTGTCTTGTTAATCAGCCAATCAGCATTTTATCCATTAACCGATAAGGGAAACATATACACAGAAGAGCATTCCCCTCAGGAGGTAAATTGGGCAGTGATTTCTGGTTGTACCAGAATATACAAAGAACGGTGTACTAGTCTCCATTTTCTTTAGGCAAAACCAATGGTACCTAGAATGAAGAGCATCAAAAACAAGAGGGCAAGAAGACTAGTGGGTTCAGTTGTCATATGAAATAATGGCAGCACCGTAATGTTTGCTGTGTGTTACTGCGCTTCAGCGAGAGCAAAGCAAATGCTCAGACAGAAGCAATACACTGTTCTTGTTTGTCTACTGGAGTTCTCAGCTGTCTCAGGTGAAAGTCAGGGTATGCAGTTGGGAATTAGTGTTGTTGAATAGACTAAAGGACATTTGGACAGGATCCTGAATATATGTGATGAAATAGATATCCTTCAGCCAAAATCTTTCAACATAATGGTAGTGTGAAAAGGAAGTGCAACCCCACCAAAACAATCTGCTTTCATGAAAGTATAATATTTTTGTCACTTTCCTGAGAGATAGACTCCTCATATGTTAGTCATTAATATGTTTTATTAAACAACAAAAGAGAAATAGAAAAACTGAATGCAGTAGATACTTTAAGTTCACATTAATAATGAAAGAAGTCATAATCAAGGCAATATGAATTTTCCAGGACAGACCAAATGACAAAATGAGAACACCGGAAGCAGCAGATAAAATGATGTCAACATAGCATGAGCCAGACTTCCTATAAAGTGAGGAGATTGACCTTTTGGAGGTTTTCCAGAACAAGCAAATGCTGAACACAGATTTGAAGGCTTGTATTTCTGTAGTAAATAAAGATATGATAAATGAATGTGTTCCTCTGAAATAATGAACCCCTTCATCTCTTTAGATTTCCTTACTTAGAAAATTATATTGTGTAGATTAATTTTCAGTAATTCAGTAAAACTTGAGAAAGCATCTCCTTGTTCAATTAATATTTACATGCATATTAAAAAGTTTAGCGATTTGAACACCTAATCAATAAATTCAAGAACCTAGAAAGTGGTTTCCCCTGAACCCCACTTCTACTTAAACTTACCAGTCATCATTACTATGTCTGAAAAACTACCAACGGTTGTCTAGGAAGCTATAATATGAAGAGGACTGAAATGTATCATAATCTCATTTCCTATAAACCTGTAAACAAGAGGTAAACCCACAAGAAAATGCAAAAATCTATTCATTGTCCATTGGGGAAAATGGGTCTCAAATCTCCCTTTCAAAAGGCTCTTCAAATGTGGATAGGAAATTAGAAGGGAAAAAAGCCCAAGTGAGAATCTGAAGTAATCTCAAGAAGTGGTGGGCTAAATGAAGAGGGAAATGAAAGCTGAATATAAAATGTATAATCATTGCAAACTTATGAATTTTTGGCTTAATTTAAAAATTGGAAACACAAGACTGCTAATATTCCTTTGCCTTTATTATACATAATAAAGCAAATTTTCAGGGATGTTTAATGAGAATAAAACAAACCAACAAACCCTCAGCAACAGCCTTCTGACTATTGCAGTAAATGAGAATACTCAGACTACGACTTCATTAAAATTCTATAAATTAGGGTACCAAAAATTTCAGCTTCCTACCTTCAAATTTTGAAGTTATAAGACTGAAGAAAGGTAGAGAATTGAGAATAGGAAGAGAAGAAAGATGAAAAAAAAAAAGAGGCTTATAAGGAAGGAAGATGAGGATGAGTAAGGAAGAAGGAGGAAGACAAAAGAAAAAAGGGGGAATGGGAGGGAGCAGCAGGAATGGGGGTGGGTGTTAGCAATCCCATTGCAAATTAAGCATGATTTGTCCTGACCATTTAAGGAGCCACGTGAAAGCCAGGAGAAAGGTAGCAACAGGAAAGATAGCTATGCCACACACTGATAGTAAGGAAGGTGATCTAAATAATGTACAAGAGGATATGAGTCTCACATGGGTACTTCTTTGAATAACAATTGCATGCATGGCACAAGTCTATAGTTGGTTTTATTGACATGTTACTTTCCTTGAGTGTAACTTTTACCATTTGAACCGACTTCCCATCTAAGACTTGATCTGTTGAACTCCAGTTGCATTGCATCACCTAGTTCAGAATAAACCCTGGGAAGTTTTATTAGCAAGAATCTATCTACTACCTTCAACATGTGATTTATTTATTTATTTTATTTTCTGCCTGTAGAATCTGTACTTTAGTTACTCTTTCCCTAGACCCTTGTGTTTTCTCTTTCTGTCTACTGACTTAATCTTTGTATATAAATTCCGAGTTATTTATTCTGTGTTAAGAATGGAATCCAGCTCTCTATTAAATTCTCTTTCCCCCTCTTGCTATCCTTCTCAAAAATGAACTTACTCACTGCTTTATTGTCTACCTCTGGCTTGCTTTAACAATGTCAGTTAAATATCTCCAATTCCCCCCTCTTTGTTTACCTCTCTCATTTACACTGTGACCCTACAGTCCTATGAATACCAAAGCTAAATTAATTCCCTTGAGACCCAAAGTCAGTTCTATATTCTCTCGTTTTATCCTTCTTAAAGAGAAAAATCATAAGAGAGCTTAAAATGTTAAGTCAGTTAAAATGAACAGAGTGAATATTATTAAATATTAAATATGATAATATACTAAGTATATAGGTACCATTTCAGTCTCAGTATTTGCTTTTGCCAATAAGCACACATACTCAGCAAAGTTGAGTTTTTTAGGCATTCTTCATATGGAATAATTTTTAAACTAAAATGTCTTGAAATCTTAACATCAGTCAACAGACCTCTAAAGGTTTAAAAGGAAAATATAAAATCTACTTAGTTTGCTTAGAACTCATCTGACAGTGTCTTCTCTAAAGAGGCAGCAAATTAGGGAGATGAAATGATTATGCTGCATGAGCTTCCTTTAGAATAGCAATGACTCTTCCAAATTAAAGTTTGATGTCCCTGTTTCCACAAGAACCCATTTAAATATCTGTATAAACAAACATAACAGTGTGACCTACTTAGTGGCTTAGGGTGCTGTCTGGGACCAGAATGTCCCTGTTTCAACACTGAGTGTATTCCCTTCTTACAGGTGCTCATCTCTACTGTGCTGTGAACAGGAAAGTAGAACCTGGGTTGAAGTTGTTGTCTTTTATACTCAGTTACTAAATCTGTATAAAACAGTGAGGATATTTTGTCATAAAAATATACATGCAAACAGCTATACTAGTAACAGTTGTGAAATTTGTCAGTTCTCCACCATGTGGAAAGAGCTTTGAACTGTCTTATCTGAAGACCACTGTAAATCTGTAGGATGAATAGAACCGTTGCTGTCTTCAGAGCAAATGGAGATCTGATTTCAAGATGGTTTAATTTGCTCTCACTAAATACTTAACTGCAGAATAGTTAATAATTCATGGAAGAAATTAGCTTTCAGTTTTTAGACACAAGTGTGAAAACTTTTCTGTAGTAGGAGCTCTGCAAAAGTGAAGGCGTAACGAATGTGAGGCTTGACATAGGGCACCTAATTCCTAGCTACAGGAGAAAAGTGGGGGGGAAATGAGTCATATGCTTAGCTAGAACACACTCTAATGTTTGCTACGTAACTTTATTATATTCAATGTGAAACTTAACTTTATGGGTATAGATTTAAAATGTGGTTAAAGTAATTTACTAGAAAAATTGTATCTATTCTAACTTCAAACTGTTATTAAATATGTATGCCAGTATTCAGGTCAGGAAATGACTATCATTTCATAAGTTTCACCCAGAACAGGACAATAAGTCATGAACTTCCTTACAACCAAGCAAAACAACAAACATTGTGTTCCATTGCTGTGACAAATGTTCCAGTGGGACAGTGAATGTCAAAGATCAGAACATTTTGACTTAGAATAAAGAACAATGTCCATAAAGAGACTAGTAAAGTACATGAGAAATCCTCCTCTCTGGAGTTCTCTCTTCCACATGTAGTACACACGAAATGGAATGCTCCTATTATTCTCTTCTGCACTGGTCTTTATGCCTTTTATGAACATATGCTGAAGCATATGCTTCACAGATATTTATATTTCAAAAATAGCTATGTTCTTTGAACAGCAAATGCACTCTTATATAAACACACCTGTGACTTGGGATAGTGAATGCAGTGTAGATAGTGGAGAAAGTTCTGAGTGAGTGGCATCCTGAGTGAATATGTCTTGTTGACATGGGCACAGCCATGTTGAGTAAGTCAACACCTTAGTCCCATGGGACACTAACAAAGACATCTCTCTGTGTGAGTCAGGATGAACAGGGGGTCATTAAGCTTTTCTCTGGGGTCTCAGCGTGAGTGTTTATGAACAAAAGGCCAGCGTGAGCAAAGGCCAGCAATCATGCTTCCTCCTCCCAGATGGTTACAGCCTGGGACTGGCCTCCTGCCAAGACTAGATAAACCTCACACTGTACTGTACCTAGTAAACATGCTGAGATTCCAGGTTGCTGGTAGAAAATTCCCACCTGATCCCAGCTTTATTGTATATGTGTTTGTCCTTTCTTCATGTGGTTGCTGACCCCGTTAGGGTTCTAGGACCTAAGCCTAAAGGGTGTAGGTAAAGGCATACTACTTAAGTATACCTGTGTCTTAGGACAAGGAACTTAATGCTGCTGAAGCATACCTATGACTTGGGATGGCAAGTGTTATGCTACTTAAGCCTATGTGCAAACCTTGATTTCTGTCCCAAATGTTCCATTGGAAAATTTTTATCCCTAATGTCACAAGAGCCCCAGGTAACTGATGTTGCCTTTTTTCTCCTTCTAACACCCACCATCCTTGTCATGTTATCTTTTGAGCCAGGAATGAAATAAATAGGCTACTTGGCAGCCAACTTAAGGAATGCCACGTTTCACTAATGAAGCACTAATAGGAGACAGTCACAGTCAGATAAAATTACACTATTTGTGAGATGTTTGATGCTTCAGGCTATAGATTTCACTAGAATCATATGCAAGATATGAAATACTTATGATCATATACAATATTATAGTAGAAATACATAACCATCTATATCCACAATATGAAAATGCACAGTTATTAAGCTAATATAGTAGATGTCAAATATAGGAAGAAAGCATAAAGTTGTTGGATATTATTTTAATTTTCAAGCAAGTTGTTTTCAAAATAATTTTTATATCCTAAACACTTAGTACTAATAAGATGAAATATTTCTCCAACTGAGCAGAAATTTTGACTTATCTGAAATCCCAGCAAACTACACAAAATGACTGTGGTCCTGACAGAAGCCAAAGCAAGGCTTTGGGGAGATGCTCAAAGATGTTCTGAGTTGGTGAGTGATTACCAATCCGTGGATAAAACTAAATGAATTAAGATAAACCACAATGTTGAGTCATGCACAGACTTGTGGTGAATCTGGAATAGGAAGGAAGGATTTAATAAAAAGAATATTATTTCACATTGTTTTTACTGTAAGGTTACAAGATTAGATATACATCCATATTTCTAGGAATTTTCATCTGAGAATTACGAAGAAATGCATATATATATTACTGATGACTGTTTTGTGTAAATTACACACTGTTTTTATTTTATGTTTATATAATCTCTGTATGCGAGCATGCCTGGGTCAATGCCCTTTTGTGGAATTGAGAGGACGTTTTCCAGGAATCAGTTTTCACCTTCCACCATACAGGCTTTAAGGAGCTAACAAACTCAGGCCATCAAGCTTTCCGCAGAGCAATCTCATTTAAAGAAGGTTTGAAATGCTTTGTGTATAGTTCCATATTTTAAAAGATTTTCCTTAGAGTGGACAGAAAAACATTCAATTTTGTTATAGAAGAATATTGGAGTAAAACCATTTTGTCAAGAATCTAAAGCTTGGTAAATGAAAGCCCCACTTACAGAATAAAAAGAACAAAAGGACACAATTTCATAATCAAAGGAAGATTGCCAGAACAAAACATTTGCCACCCCCACTATCCCCCACTTAACCCCGGGCTCTTAATTCCTATGACAAAAGAAGTTATGGTTTTTTTCCAGCCAGACATGGATTCTCTGTGCCATTGGTCACTGTGACAGGAGGAATCAGGGTCTCTATCCAGCTGTGGATCACTTGTTCCCTTGGTCACTGTGATATGAGTCAGGGTCTCCTGACTATGGAAAGTTGTGTTTTCAGTGCTTTTGTTTCACTAATGATTTCACTTATAAAACTAAAGAAGTAAAGCTTTCAATATCTTTTTAAAAGAATATAACATTTATTATGGTCGCCTATGTAACCTGTATTGAAATTGAACTCAAAATGCTAGCATTTCTTTGTTTGTCTTCCCATCATGCTTTCATGGGATCACCTTGCTCCCACACATAGGTTTCTGTCATAGATAACTTTTCAATATTTTTTTTTCACTTTCATAGAAGTCTCCTGAATATGGTGTGCCTTGAGCAGAAAATCCTTAAGTTACATAGATGAAATGTGCTCATCCGTAAATAGAAGAACTCTGCAGGTCTTAGTTCTCTTCAATTTCCAAGGTAATTAAATTCATTAAGCCAAATGGAAATCATATGGCTTTTTTCTTGCAAATCAGCTTTCCACTGGGGGATATTTTGAAATTAAGGAGCAAGGGACTCATTTGCTCTTCAGGAATGATGGGTGACCATAACAAGAAGTCCAGCCTATGGAGTTTAAGATTGCATAGATAATGCCATACTTATGAAATTAATGCTATCTCTTAAATTCTTAAACAAAGTAAAAAATTATATTATTCTTTCCACCATACACTGGAATATTACAAAACCAGCTGTCTTTACCAACAAATTAATAAATCAAACAGCTTCAGGTTGGAAGGATAGCCCAGACATTAAAGACAAGGCTCATAACCAAAATGAAATAACTTCAATCAGTTGTAATAAAAAGAAAATTTGTGTGAAAATAAATATTAGCACTTTAACAAGCCAACTAGATGCTAATGTCTGGAGGTGCAGCTTAGCATTAGAGCATGAGACTCCCACATGCAAAGCTCTGAACTTGAATCTCAGTCCCACAGGACAAACAAACAATAAACACAATTAAAAAAATATATCTCCTCGATTAAGACCAAGGGAAAGCTCCTCAGAGCAGTGTTTTGTGATGTTACCTCAGGGAAAGATGGACTCTCCACACTGTCATTAATATTTACAGTTAAATACTGTTAAATTGCAGAAGGAAAAAAACAATTAAAATTCATAGAGATGAGCATCACTTGAAAATGTTACCGTTTTTTTATTTCCTAGTTAAGAACTTTTTCATTTTTAATTGCTCCCAATGAAATCAGTAAAGATAGTAAATAATTGCACAATTCTAGCAACTGTATCAAAGTTAATGAGATTTATTAAAGATCTTTTCTTCCTATGCCCTACCAACAAAGCCTATAATTAATAACTAAATAGGGAAGTTCCCTACAGCTTGGCTGTCAGGAAGAATTATACAACCTAATTAACAGAAGACCTTAGAGGAACTTGGGCTCATTTATAATCTTGATGGAAAGGAGAAAAATGATATCGCAAAACAAAAAACAAACATATATTTTAAGTAGAAGTTTGGTCTTTCTTAATAATATATATGTCTAATCAGAGGAAGAATGCTAACAAAATGTGTTCAGGAAAAAGAATAATATTCAAAAGATAAAATGTAAGCATTCATAAGGAAAATCAGTAGATAAATACAAAATAAAGATAAAAGAACTGGTAAGTAATTGGTAATTTAATTAGCAATCAAAACTTGAAAAGATGTTTAAAGTATACAAAGCCAAAAATAACTATGCTGGTAATGTGAAAACTGATAATAACTTTAGAAACCATTTTAAATAGGTACTCCAAAAATCATGTAAATCTCCCTACCTTTAAGATAGCAATGGCATTTAGGAACATTTTTCAAGGATTACTTAAATTCATTGTAGGGTTTTTTATTATAGCAAAATACCACAATGACTTAGCAAGAAGACATGATTCATTAAATATAGTCTATAAACTGATATTGAATTAAAGAGCAATAGTTAAAGTTAATTATGAAGATTCTATAGCAACATGTAAGAAATATTAAATGGAAACTACTGTCTGAAAACTATAGCACTGTAGAGATTATGGAAAAAGAAAATAACCTTGTGTAGAAGTATTATTCATGTGCTATCTAATTTTTCATCCTCTTTGGTTCTGCCTGTTTTGGGTAAAATTTGTAGAGAAGGAAGCAGAAGTGGAGATTGTTCTGATTTCTGCTAGAATTTAGTAATTTCCATATACGATAAATCCTTTGAGCCAAGCTTGAAACATTTGGTAAAATACTAGGTGAAGACTCAAATCAGATACCTGCGGTCTGACAGGAGGTTTTACCTAAGTAACAATGTTTCATACTCAGAAGGAAGGAAAAGAAGAAGGAAGGGACAGAGGGATGGAGGAAAGGGAGGAAAGGAGGAGGAGAGAGGAGAGAGGGAGGCGGAGAGGAGGGAGGGGTGGGACAGGAGGGGGAGAAGGGAGGGAAGGAACAGAGTGAGGGAAGAAGGGAGGAATGAATGGAGGGAAGGAGAGGCAAGAAGGAGGGCAGATGGGAAGGCAGGGAGGGAGGAGAGGCAGGAGGGAGAGGGAGGGAGGGAGGGAGGGAGGGAGGGAGGGAGGGAGGGAGGGAGTGTGGTAAGCAAAACTTGCCCAGGTCCAGGTAGCTCACTCAGTGCTGAACTTGCTCTTACATGGGGGAAACTCAACACTCCTCTACCACTGTGTTCCACCTCCATGACTGAGTGGAGATGGCTGCACAAGCATCACTGGGATGCAAGCGGAGTGATCTGATCTGCACAGACTTCTAAGTTGCTGTGATAAAAGGCTGTGCCAGTTACAGCTGGGTGCAAACCTGAGCACCTGGGGACTACAACTTCCTCACATATTTATATCTGGGTAAACCGAATGTTAATGAATGACTATGTGGGATTTAGTTCCTCTAAGGTACCTAATCAGGACTTTTACCACTTGCATCTGTCCCAGAGGCATTTCAGTGCGGTCAATTACTGTGATCTAAAAGGAACTGTGAAAATTTCCAGCAAGGCAGTTTGTGTGGCCCTCCTAATTTGAAGGCAGGTGAATTGTCCCGGTAGCGCCTGGGGGTTGTAGCTACTAGCTTGAATTTTTTAAAGCACATGGTTGCCATGCTTGGAAGGATTGCTTCACACCCACACTGGCCCTTACTTTGCTCTGCCCCAAGGTTGGTTTTGCATTTCTCGGCTGTTGTTTTAGGGCAATCTATCTGTTTAGGTTCATCTCAGAATGAGTCATCCTTCATAATCTGGAGCAGGCAGTGATGCCCTGAATATGCTTTCCCCAACTCCTGCTGGGAGGCAGCTCCTAGAAGCCCTTACTTGATAATTAAATAGTAATATTCAAGTACATTCATGGTGAAATCACTAATAGTCTATGAAGAGTCCTTTGACCCTGCCTAATAGAAAAACATGATTATTTAGAACAAAGTGCAATTAGGCATTTTCAAATAATAGCTTTTAACTGACAATCTCAGGTTTACAGAAATTAGCTGATTAATGTATAAAAAAATGATGTGGGGGTTTTCCTAGTACCTGTTCATCATTTTCTTTTTTATTGGTAATTTAAATATTTTTTGGCTTGATTGTAAATAATGGAATTTCAAGGTAGGAAATAAAATAATAGAATAATTAAAATGAATAAAAATCCATTGCTTTTCAGAGCCTTCAATATAGCTATTTTTAAAAGATGAATGACACAACCCACAAAAAGCACACTTTTCAACCAGACCGTTTTTCTAGGCTACACTGAAATAATAACAGAGCATAAACATTTTTAGACTAAGAGTGGCTAAGATCTAGCATTTACAAGTTTTTGGTGACATCTACTGTACAAAAGAAAAACTGCATGGCATCTCCACCATGATAGTTTTACTGTAAAATATTTAACTTATTTAAAATATTTACAGTTCTGTAATTTTCTGATACTTTCTTTTTTATGTTTATACATTTATTTGCATATATAACAAAGAATAAGAGACAATGATTTTAAAGGGAGTAGAAGAGTGGAGGAGTATAGGAAGAGTTGATGGAAGCAGAGAAAATGTAATTATACTTTAAGTTTAAATCTTTTTAGAATAAATAAATCTTTAAAATTATATTCAAATAAAAAACATAAAAATACATTTATCATATTAACCATGATGGCTATTCTTGGTTGTCAACTATATCTGGAGTTTTCTAAATCACCCAAAATGGAGGGTTACTCCTATGATGGACTTTCCCTTAATTTGAAGTGGTCCCTATCTGTATCTTTGAGGTGGAAAGACACACTTCCAGTCTGGGCCACGCCTTCTGCTGGAAGCCTATGTAAGAATGTGAAAGACAGAAGCTTTTGCTCTTTGCCTTTCTGCTTCCACCTTATCAGCAAAGTCCATTCCTTCATTGACATTAGAGCCTATTTCTTTGCAATTCTGGAATATACTGAAGATCAGCTGAGGCCTCCAGCCTCGTGGGCTGAAAAACTATTAGATTCTTGGACCTTCCATTCATAAGCAGCCATTGTTAGATTAGCTGGACTGCAGCCTGTAAGTCATTCTAGTAAATCCCCTTTCTATATCATTCTATAAGTTCTGTTACTCTAGAGCAGAGCAGTTCTCAACCTATATGTTGCAACCCCTTTGGGGATCAAACCACCCTTTCACAGGGTCACATATGAGATATTCACGTTACAATACATAACAGTAGCAAAATTATAGTTATGATGTAGCAATGAGATAACTTTATGGTTGTGGGTCACTACAACATGAGGAACTATATTAAAGAATTGAAGCAAAAAAAAAAAAAAAGAGTTGAAGCATTAGGAAAGTTGAGATCCACTACTCTATAGAACCCTGACTATATATTAAATGAAGGTTTTTAACCTTAACATAGCAAATGTTATCAAATAAGAACCACAGTTAACAATATTTAGTCCATTAACATTTATTTTTAAATGTTTAAATATTTAAAGAAAATATTCCATCATCTATCCCATCTTTGTGAGTCTATATGTAACTTATCTTTAATCCTAACTAAAGAAAACTATAACCATAACTATCTGTCTTCAACGCCTTCAAAGACCACAGAAGGATAATATATAAACTCTAGAAATGGCATAGACGACTCGCCTTGTGGTCAGTCATCTGAAGTTCTTCTGTAATGTTCCATCTTCAGCCCATAGGCCATAGTGTGTCTGGAAGACTCCTCAGAAAAGCAGGAAACTTTAAACTGTCTATCTGTATTGGCAGTTTGTCAGTCACTTTTCTCTGTGTCCTGCAGAATGTCTGGCAGAGCCTTCCATGAAGCAGGAACCCTGTAGCAATGTCAATCTTACATCAGAAGTCACTTTCCTGTGGGTCCTGAATGTCCAGTTTATACAGCATAAAGTCAAACAGTCAATACAAGAGCAGTATCTTGCCCAAATGGTTAGTCTTGCCATATTGAAAGCAAATTCCATAATGTGTTTCTTCAAGGTCCATTTTCCTTTCTGATGCAGATGGTGTTGCCAGGAGCAGTTGTGCTTCACTGTTAAGAAAAACCCTAAACAATTTTAAATGCCATATTATGTAGGTCTTTGAAAGATTTGAAGATTGCCTGTTCATCTCAAATACATCTCTGTGTATCTTCAAAACCTAACTTAACTCTAAGCTTTGACTATCATAGGCAACTATCTATAATCTGTATTAAATTATACATTCCATTTTAAATGAGCTATATAAACACAATACCTAAACAAGAGGAGAAATATACACATCACAAAATTGACCTTAAATTGTATCAATAAATGAAAATCCATTTTAAAACAAAGTATTCATCTCTATACCATAATCCCCTATTTACCTTTAAAAGAATTGGTTGTGATCATTAACCATTTATAACCAAGCCCATTTAAATGACAACAAACATTCATAAACAATATTTGGGAATTTGTGCGTCCATCTTTCCAAACTGCTTCCTGCTGGTTAGGGGATGCTGTCATGGGAGATCCAAAGGAGATGCAGAAATCCTGGCTGTAATCTGTAGGGTTGCCTTGTCCCAACTGTTTTGAATGGTGGATCACCGGGACTTTGTTTCAGGGGGTCTTGCTTGATCAAATCACATTAGTCTAGAAGGAATCCTCAGCTTTTCATTTACTGTGGAAACAAAATTAGAAAAGCGGTCTGAATCGGATAGAACCTGTATAAACCAGTCTGAACCAGATAGACCCAGTTTGATCTAGTCTAAACCGATCTGAACCGGTTAGAACTGGTCTGAACCAGGTAAAACAGGTCTGAACTGGTTAGAACCGGTCTGCGCCGGTCTACACCGGCTTGATTCTGATTGAACCAGTCTGAACCAAATAGAGCCAGGTAAAACAGGTCTGAACTGGATTGAACCAGTCTGAACCTGTCTAATCCAGTCTGAACTTGTTTGAACCAGATAGAGCCCAGTGCAAACTGGTTTGAACCCGATTCTTTCTATTAATATAAGGAATCTTCATCTTATAAAGTGTAGGAAATAATATCTATGCACTCTGAATATAGAAATTATATATATATATGTGTATGTATATGTATATATATATGTATATGTAAGCCACTCACACAAATAGCGCAGAGTGGTGATAATGATAATCGCTAAACTGTGGAGGCAGAGTCAAGTCAATCCTTGGCCTTCCTTGCTTACCCAACTTTGCCTAATTAGGGAGTCACTCTTCTAAAGGGGAGCCTGTCTCAAAATCAGGGTAGATGCCTTCTCAGAAAGAAGGGTTTGTGTGCTCACATACAAAAACACATACACAAAATACTGGCCTGTGTGGGCAAATCCTAAGGATTTCTGGCAGATAATTTAAATGGGTTTTTAATTTAATGATTTGCTAAAATGCAAGAGAGTATATGTAGTTGCTGACACTCAGAGGTGGCTGGCATGTCTGCTAGTTGGTTAAAATTGCCATGTAAGGAGCCATAAGAAAATAAGAAATCTCTACATTACACATAAAAGTTGAGGTTCCCAAAGAAGCTGAGTCCCTTCTTCTTGATGTCTGCCTGGAAATACTTTTTTTTTTTCTTTTTAACTTTTGCCAGCCATCATCATTCCAGTTGTAATCTGAACTATTGTTCAGGGTCTCTTCCTATGTTTCTGATTCACTCCCTCTCTTTAGACAAGGCTAAGTAAGTCACTAGCTGCAGACCTTTTACATGAGGAATGAATTTTAGATCTTATTTCAATGCCTTTGGTTTGCCCCATCTTTTCAAAAGGTCCCAAATTAAAGAGAACTACAACGTATTCAAATACGTTGTAGTTCTCTTTAATTTGGGATCTAGTCAGATTTTAAGAATGTCGGATTTTCATCCCCAAACATATTGTTCTCATGTTGAGCACTTGACTTTCCCTTACTACTTTGAAGAAGTTGAAGAGCATGGTGGGAACATGTCTACCTTTCTCCCTGAATGAGGGATGGCGAGAAGTCAATAGCAAAGTCAGAAGGCCTGGTGCAAGTGATAGCCACCAGTCTTAGTTACATCTCCCACATTTACACAAATCTCCCTTCCCAAGAAGACAAAATAATCCTTCCTGCAACCTGTCTATAAAATGCATAAATGGAATATTTGTAATGCCTAAAAATAAGTAGAAAATAATGTCAGCTAATTACATTCAGTTGCTAACCGAACATTACAAATGCCATGCTATTCAACATTTTACCTACATCCCAATTTCCATCCCAATTCTATCAATAAGTAAATACTTTCCTCCAAATCATGTTTTGAATTTTCAACACTATTCCAAAGAGACATAATTTTTCAACTTCTGTCTGTGGAATCAGGAAATATTAACAAAGGGGAGAAGAGGTGAAGCTATTTCACATTTTTGACTTTCATTCTAGGTCTACACAAAATATAAGTAAATGGAATGGTTCCCACATTGTTCACCACCCTGCCTTTGTCAAGTGATCTGCCTGGACTCAGATCATGTCACTATGCAACTTCTGACAGCTGGTTGTGTCTAGAGAGGCCATTTGGCAGTGCCATGCCCTTTGTTGACTAATACAGACACTTAAGGGAGTGTGTCTTCTTAGTGTAGCATTCCTCCATTTTTTATTTTATAAAAATTAAATATGCTTGCAAACAAAGGTAAAATTATTAATCTTCTGCATAGTGAGAATTAATATAATGGCGTATACCTTATTGGTATATACTTACCCACTTTAATAGGCTTTCTGAATTTCCTTGTGTGTGTGTGTGTTTGTTTGATTGTTTTTGTTGTTGTTGAAACTGAGTTTTATTAAGCTGTCCCACATAATCTCAAAATCCTGGACTCAAATGATAATCCCTCCTTATTCTTCTGGGTATCTAGGACACTGAAGTTGTTGTGATTGTTGCTGTTGAAGAGGAATTTGAGACAGGTTGGCCCCCAACATGAAATCTTCCTGCAACAGCCTCCTGAGTGCTAGATATCCAACTGCTCTGAAACCTACATAGTTAAGATATTTGGCATACTTGATAGATAATCTCTACAAGTCAAAATAAAGAAAATACTCTTCTGTGGGTACTGAGGAATATTGAATAAATACCAGGGATATTAAATAAATTCCATTAAGTGGCAGGAATTTTCATATGGTCTTATTTTGCTCTTGATAGGTTTCTCTCCACAATAATAACAAATGTAGCAGAGACTAACAGTAACAAAATCCCATGTGCATATAACAGTACATTTTAGAAATACATAACACACACACACACACACACACACACACACACACACACACACACACACGATGAATGGGTGGTAGCTTTACTTATATTTGGAATGTAGTAAGGATTTTATGTTGGTTTAACAAAGTGGCATCAATAGATTCTTTTCTAAGATTTATGGCTTCATTAGTCTCGGAATCTGGCTAGGTTTCTAGCCTAGGCATGATTTACCTCCTACTGAATGGTCATTAATTATAAATACATGGCAGCTGGTTTTTACCAGTTGGAAAATACCACTTAGTACATCTTTATGGATATTGCGTGGTATTCTTCAAGGCATGTACTTTGTAACTATTAATTATTTCTATCACTGTTTATGAGGTACAATGTTTCCATTTTGTGTTATATTCAAACCGTATTTTCCTGCCTGTGATTAAGAAGCCATCTGTGCTTCAGTGTTCACCTGCTCTCTGCTTCTTGCTGCTTTTACACCTTCTGGTTTCAATCAAAAAAGAAACGCGTTTAACTTTATTATTTTGTTGCATTCATGTAATTTCATAAGCAAGAGAGAAATATTAGCTATGTATTTTGACTTTAAATGTGAAAGACCTTTTCTTAATGTGGCTGCTATTGCTATGAACAGACACCATGAACACAGCAACTGTTGTAAATGAAGACATTTAATTCAGGCTGGCCTACAGTTCCGGAGGTTAAGTGGCAGCATGTTGGCAGATATGGTGCTGGAGAAGAAGCTGAAAGTTCCTAATATTGATCCACAGGCAACAAGAAGTGAACTGTCACCCAGACTGAGCATAGCGTGAGCAAAGGAGACCTGAAAGGCTACCCCAACCGAGGGAGAATGTCCTCTATGTATGTTTCTCTTATTGGTTAATGAATGAAACATTGTTTGGCCAATAGCCAGACAGGGAGATAGGCATGGCAACAAGACCAAAGGAAGGCTGGAGAGGACGAAGGGAGAAAGTAACAGGTCCAGACACTTCTCTGGTAAAATAACACCATGTGGAAATACTTAGATTAATAGAAATGGGTTAATAATTAAGGGAGAACTATCCAGTAAAAAAGCCCCAGCCATCTGCCAACAGATTAATAATATAGCATCTCTGTGCTTATTTGGGGCTAATTGACTGTGGGACCAGACTTGAAAGAAACTCCAGCTACACCCAACAGTGACACACTTCCTCCAACATGGCCATATCTAGTCCAACAAAACTTCCCTTCCTCTCTACAACTGGGTTCCAGGAGTTTGGCGCAGTGTTTAGCTGTGAATAACTGATTCACTGTGGTAGGGATATAGCATTGATAATGTATCAGGAATGATTTAATGTGATGTGAGTAAATGAGATCATGTGACTTCTTCAAAGACCAGGTATAAAGCCTGATGGGGAAACTAGAAGAGATTCTTCCAGACTCAAGTTATGTGATGAAGCCTGCACCAAAGAATTTACTTCATGCTCTAGTTTAGGTCATAAAATCTTCCAGAAAGGTCATGTATGCTCATAGGTAAAAGAAAAAGGAGTTTGGTATTCATTTGTATTTTGACTTTAAGTTTTCACATTATTATCTACCCTAAAAGACATAGAAAGATGCACCATGTGTCTGTTATTGTGGTACTATGTGAGCTAAATAATGCCATGATGCTCACCTTCACTTTCAGTTCACCTTACACTGGCACACTGTTGCCATAGAAACCAAGATTTCCTTTCACTGAGTGTGGATCACATCCCACTGGTTTAGACAAAGATATTAACAGACTTTACCTTGTAGATTCCTACTTTAAAATGAAAATTCTTAATCTATTCATTTGATATGGATAAACCTCTCCAACTCTATTTGATAGTTCCTCTTCTACAAATACTTCTGTTTCTGGAGACACTAAATTCATCATTGTTTACCTCATACTTTGACTTCTGCTAATTCATCAGCAAGAAAATTCATATAGACATCAATGATGGTAGACATGGATGGATACACAAACCTGTATGGAGGACATGTGGACAGAAATTTTTGTTCCACCCGGTCCCACAGCCATTTGCTTCCAAGTAAATACACAGAGGCTAATATTAATTATAAACTGTTTGGCTGATGGTCAGGGCTTCTTATTGGCTAGCTTACTCTTAATTATTAAACCACTTCAACGTATCTATGAATTTCCAAGTAGACTTAGCCTGCTGGAGAATGCCCAAGCCTCTTGCTTCCTTGGCAGCTCCATGGCATCTCACATCTCGAGATTCATTCTCTGTGTTCCTTTTCCCAAAAATCTCTTAGTATCCTATTCTTCCTACCTGGATACATCCTGCCTGTCCATTGGCCAAAACAGCTTTATTTATTAGCCAATAAAAGAAAATTATATTTATAGCATTCAGAAAAACATCCTCCAATATCTCCTCTTATCTTTCTAAATAAAAAGGAAGGAATTAACTCTAACATAGTAAAATTACATATAAGAAAGCAGTTATCAAACAAAAACATTTAGTTCACTAGCATCAGAGTCATACAAATGAAGAATTGTATTCACAAATCAAGTAAAGATCTGAGGAATACAAAACCATCACTGATATCTGATATCTGAAATCTACAATTCATATGTGTCTTTGTTTTGTTGATGTTGGGCTACAACAGTATATTTTAAGCCAAGTTCCTACTAAGTTTTTTAGTATTGCCATTTTAAATAATGAACACTTCAAAAGAAGCAAGCAATGAGCTGTAAAGGTTTTTATCTTGATTCTATTTATGTTTGTAAAATTGGAAATGTATTAAAAATTTAATAACTAATATTTTCAGAAAATTCTTCAGGGTGTTCAACTTCTAATGTACTGCTTTCTGAGAACTGGTGATTGAACAGAAAATGAGTAATATCATTCTTCAACCTTCATACCTAATCCATGCTAATTTCTCTGCTGATAAACCAAGAATTTCATTTATTATATGTGAAAGTATTCAGTATTAAATTTTTGATTTCCACTGTCAATTAGGTTATTTAAAATCAGCTAAGACCACATTATACATGAAGGCTGACATTCCTTGAAGCCACAAAGATATTTAACATAATTTTACCTTTCCTTACAAAAGTCCTAGATTTATGGTCATCAGTGTTTTTTATTTTATTTATTTTTCTATTTCACTTTAATATTTTTACAATATCATATATATATACAATAAAATATAATATTGTCTACCCATGTTGCTAACTTCTATTTCCTCTCTATTCCATGAACCCACCTTTAGCCAAGTTCATACATCTCTATCACTGTAGCATGTATTTAGATACTACCTGTGTCCAGTTCAGTCCTCCAAAGTCTTTCTTCTAGTGTTCTTCACAAGGGCAATAGTAAAGCTGCCTTGAAAGCAGAACCACCCAAACTCTGCAATTTGCAAACAAATTCATTTGACAAGACAGACACTGAAAAGATAATGTGTTGGAAGGGTTTGCTTCATAAAGGAAAGGTAGAGTAAGCATTATGATTAAAAGTGATGTGTTTGAGTGTCAGGTAAAAGGGTGAGCTTATGATTGCATATATGCATTTTCAATTTGACTAGATTTAGCACCACTTAGGAGACAGACCTCTGGGAATCTCTGTAAGAATGGCCTTAACTAAAAATGAAAAACATGTGAATGGCACCATCCTTTGAGCTGGGGATCTAATCTAGATCAAAATGGGAAAAGAGGAAAAATGAGCAGAACAGGAAATCCATCTGTCTTTGTTCCATGGCTGTGAATACTATGTGTCCAGAACCCTCACCCTCATGACATCACAGCTGGAGACAGGACCGCTGATGTGCCAACCTCATCGTGGAGAACCATATCCTCAAGCTGTGAGACAGAAGACACCATTTCTTCCTTAAATGCCATCTTTCTAGGTATTTGTCCATAGCAATGAGACAGTCACAAATGTAATTGTGAATAAAGAGCTCAATTGACAGAGTCCAGTGTATATTAGTCCTTTAAAGTTGTAAAGTATGTTAATTACTCTCAAAATTGTTCCAAAACTCAAATTTTATAGCAAAGTACTTTGAATTGGCATGCTTTTAGTCTTCCACAGGAGTTCATTTTCAACATTCACACCTAATGAAAAAAAGTGTGAAGTAAAAAAAAAACATTAGATATCATGATATCAATAATTAGGTTTGAATAGTGAGAAAAAATGAAGGTGAAAAAAATCACTCCAATTAGAAGAATGGCCATCCACAATTACGTATTTACACTGGGTAATTTAAAATTAAAGTTCATAAGAAATTTAAATAATTGGAAAAGCTGTCTAGGTATCTGTATACATGTAGTATATTTGTACATGTGTGCACATGTGTACTTTATCAGTCATCAACAGTCCTATAGAAAAATACAACACTGTTACCTGAAATATGAATAAAATTTTGTTTTTCTTATTTCCAGTATTTTGTACACTTGCTTTCCTTTAAAATGAAAATATGTTCACTCCATAAAGAATTTTAATTACTACATATTAATTTTATACACTTCATTATTACAAAAAATGATAATGTCTTAACAAAATTTGGAAGTTACTGAGGCTGCAGGGTGCTAACTATGAATGTTTGTTTGGTTCCTGGCATTTTTTGTAAGTTGCTTTGTACCACTGTAATATTGTTGTGCAATATTATTTTAAAGTGTGTTACATCTGGTTAAGCTTTGGAACATTTGTTTAATGGTGCAAACGTGTGTTGCATTTTTTATGTTGTGTTTGCTTAACTGTGTGAAGAAGCTGTGATTCTTTGCCTGTCTAAAACACATGACAGTCTAATAAATAGCTGAACAGCCAATATCAAGGCAGGAGAAAGGATAGGCAGAGTTGGAAGGCAGAGCGAATAAATAGGAGAGAGCTGAGCAGAAGGGGGATGAGCAAGATAGAACAAAGGAGAGCAGGGCATCAGGAGACAGACATCCAGATACACAGAGACACACGGAGCAAGACTTACAGAAGTAACAAAAAGATAAAAACCCAGAAGAAAAATGTACACGGGATAATTTGAGAAAAGCTGGCAAAAAGACAAGTCTATGGTAGTTATGTACTCACTCATATATGGGTTTTATAAATGGAGCAAAGGATAACAGGCTTACAGTTCACAGCACAAGAGAAGCTAGGATACAAGGAGAACTCTAAGAGAGAGATACAAGGTCTCCCACAGAATGGGAAAGGGACAAGAACTCCTGAGCATATTGGGAGCAGGGGCATTGTTGGGCAGTGAGTGGAGAGGGAGTTAGGAGAAAGAGAAGAAGAGAGGAGAGGAGCACATTAGGGACCAGGAAGATTGAGTCAGTGGACAGAGTAATAGATGAGAGCTAGAAAAGAGAAAACATAACAGAGGACGCTATTATAGGTTTGAAGAGAAAACTGACACCAGAGAAATGTCCAGAGAACTCCTAGGATGACCCCAAGTAATAATCTGAGCAAAGAGGAGAGGGTACCTTAAATGCCCTTCCCTGATAATGAGATTGATAACTACCTTATATGCCATCCTAGAGCCTTCATCTAGTAGCAAATGGAAGCAGAAGCAGACACCCACAGCTGAGCCGAACTCCTGGAATCCAGTTGCAGAGAGGAGGGGGGATGAGCAAATGCTACAGAAACCTACAGAGGCAGCTGGCCTGAAGCAGGGGCAACTCATGGACCCCAGACTGATAACTGGGAAACTAGTATAGGACTGACCCAGACCCTCTGAACGTGGGTTAGAAGGCCTGGAACCAGGATGTATCCCAGATGCAGAAAAGGACTTTGGGAGCATATTCCTCATGAATGGATACTCCTTTAGCCTAGAGACATGTTGGAGGGCCTTGGTCCTATCCCTAAATGACTTTGATTTTGATGATCACTCCTGGAAGACAGGTGGGAGGGCATAGGAAGATGGGACGAAGAGGGAGCTGGGTTCAATAAATAAAATAAGAAAATAAAATGTAATAAAAAGAATCAGCATTTGTGTTTGATTAATTTGGAAGTGGTGTGGCAGGCTTCCCAAAGAGTAAAACAGCAAAGAGTAATAAATAACCAACAACATATTATAGAGGAACTTATATAAAAATCTAGATATGTGTCCTTACAGGGAAAAAAAAATCCAGTTTTTTTTTTTTTTTTTTTATGCAGCCTCAAATCCTCCAAAGCAATCAGGACTGATAAGTAGCATCTGACACATTCTGATAAGCATAATGAACACTATTAAAGACTCTTTCTTACCTGCTTTGAGCTAAATAAGCAGTAGTCTGCATACCCTGGAGATGTGAAGCTGTATAAACTTCTGCATAGTCTCCATAGTGCCTGCTACCTCCCAAACCAGATTCCTGAATCAGCTGTTTGGCAGCGCATTCAAGTTTGCATGAGCTTGGTGGTGTAAAGTATGCTCTTTACCCATCTCAAGATTTGCAAGCTGCTCTCCATCTGTCTATTTCTCCAAATAATGGTCTGTTTCACATGCTCAACGTAGCCAGTTCCAATCTGTGCCCATCTCTACCAGGATGATTGGATTCTGTCACTCCTCTTTTGTGTGTATTAACCTTTCCCTTGTTATTTATCTTTCATATGCTTCCATTTTCTCTTGAAATGCTTTTTCAGTTTCATATAAATACATATCCACCAAACCCACTGAGGCTCTTTTTTTTCCTCCCTCATATTAAATCATCCGACTTCACTTTACTTATTTATTCATTCAATAGAGCACTGTGAAGAATTTATGGCAAAAACACGGTGAGCCTCTACTTCCATACAATTAGGGAATTATGTCTTTGTGAGAATGAATAGAATGAATATATATATATATGTGTGTGTGTGTGTGTGTGTGTGTGTGTGTGTGTATCTATGTGTGTGTCTGAGATCTGTAGGACTCATTTACAAAACCATATTAACAATTAGGAAAGTCACCCCAAGATGGTGTCCTAGGAGTTAAGTAGGGAGAAGCAGCAGTATGGAATATTTCTTTACATTGCAATTGGGTTAATAAAGATGCTAACTGGTCAATGGCTAGACAGGTAGAGGTTAAGAGATGTGTAGGGGAAAAAAAGAGAGGATGAAGAAAAGCAGAGTCTGGAGAGTTGTGAACAGACACATCAAGAAGACGAATGTGTCATCTTGAAAGGAGCACCACTTGGCAGAGAGTAGATAATACAGGTAATAATGAGTCTAAAACTACCTGTGGAACATTTATCATTATTATTAAGTCTCTGTGCGGTTGTGTTGGAATGGTTGGCAGGACAGAGATAGCCTCCTACACAAAAGTCCCCTGAAAGGAGGGCACTTCCAGGAGGGAAGAGGCAGCAAAGGGGTTGGGAAAGCAGAGGAGCAGAAGATGCTGGCTGTGCCTGAATCTGAAGTAAGGAGGAAGCAAACGAGGTCAGCCAGAGGTCATGCAAGTCCAAGAAAATGTTTGCAGAGAGGAAATGTAGCTTTCCATCTGACTACTTTGAGAAGTCCAAGTTTGCAAGGAGGCTTTGTAGGTTACTATGGAAGATGGTAGATTGAACCATGGTGGTGTTGATGGGTTTCTTAAAATGTCTTTAGAGTTTTCCTTCTTGTCAATTTATTTTCCTGTGATGCCCTGGCTCTAATCACTCACTACTAAAGAGGTACTTATCTCTGGAAGTACAGGATGCTTACTTAGTCCAGAAGACAAAGTAGTAAAGGCTAGGTTTTGAGGAGTTCATATTTCTCTGTATTTGAAGGAAAAAAACATTGCATTTCCATAACGTGATTTATTGTAAAACTACCATTAGTTTATATATTATGAAGAAAAAATTCTCCCAATTGAGCTACAACTTCAAGCTTCCATATAATATAGAAAACTTTCACATTCATTGAAAGATTGCTTTTAGCATTTATATATTACAGTTCAGTTTCAATTTTGTCTACATGCAATAAATTTAAATATAAGACTGAGGCATGAATCTTTATAATGTTCATAAAGGCATTTAATTAGAAATATACATTGGCTTGTGGGATATCAATAGGGTAAAAAGTCAATTGAAATAAACTTAAAATGGTAGAGCTTCTCTGATGTCTAAGCATTCAAATCAATGGCAACCATTCCTCCTGCTCTCTGGCTGTCAATAGTGAAAGAAATCACCATTTGGAAGATACACAGTGTTGTTATGTTAATAAAGTGTAACTAAGATATGTCTCTCATAATGATGACACAGTGACACTGATAAATTGTCTTCATAAATAAAGCTGCAAATAGGAGTGGTGTCAACTCACTTGATTCCTGTTTTCCTCACTCTACAAATTATCTTCCCAATAACCAAGGAAGTTTTGTCTACTACAAATCAAATCTCCTTATTCACCATGAATGCACATTGTACTCCTTAAACAACATACAATTCATCATGTATATATGTAATACATCATAGAAATATACAGCATAGATACAAGACATCACTAGAAGTCACAATATGTTAGACATACTATATATCAGAAAGACATTCATCGCTCACACATTCCCTATATATCACACACATACTCACATACTATACAACTTACATATAATATACATCATACATACATATTATATAATATAACACACTATATATGATACTTCTTTATCCATCTTATACACACTAGACATCACAAACACACTAGACCTTGAGGAGATACAATAGATACATCACACACCCTAGATATCACACACATGCAATATACATTATTGGGCTGAAGACTGGTTTTCAAAGGGAAAGAATTAGACCTAGGGTCAGAGGAAATGATATGTGACTTCAGAGGCAGAGATAGGAGTGACTTATAAATAATGATTATTTGATCTATAAATAAATTTTATATTCACATGTTTATTAGTCTTGTGCCTTAGCAAGTGAACAGTCTTGGCTATTTGTGCTCAAGTTCAGGTGGTTCCTGTGATTCCCAAAAGGCCTGTAATCAGAATAAATCTAGCACCAGGCTTTGAAGATATGTCTCTTTCTCTCTCTCCCCCTCCCTTTCTCTCTCTCTCTCTCTCTCTCCCCTCCCTTTCTCTCTCTCTCTCTCTCTCTCTCTCTCTATCTCTATCTCTATCTCTCTCTCTCTCACACACACACACACACAAAAACGAATGCACAAAATGGATCATATTCTGCGGTAAAGCTGAGAGGAGAGTGAATAATGCCTTGCATTTTGCAAATTAGGAAAGGATCTTGAGAAGGATTCATTGACATACAAAATACTGCGATTTCTCTTGATATTTTTTCCTGTTTCCTCAGAGTATGTGTTGAATTAATGAGGAACCAGAATGTGGAAGAACTTTCAAGCAACTAAATGGAGTTGCTGACATTTTTGTTGTTACTAAGATTGTAGTTGAAACTAAGTTGCCTCTTATCCAGAATAATATAACAAGAGTGACATATTTAGTTGAAACTGGATTATGTAGCTAAAGAAATCCATTGCCGTTATATGAACCCATGCTTCTAAAACATGGAACATATTATGAGACACAAAGCATAAAGCTTATCTTAGAAGGAATATACTGATGTCAGAAAGTGACCTGGCTTTTTTTTAAAAAATAACTTATTATATTTCAATGACTCACAAACACAAAAGCAAACGTGAATTCACTACATGTTATAGCCACTATTCTTTACCTAGACAGGAGAGAATTAGGCTTACTGATTTTCAAATTGTAAAAGTTTGACAAAAATGATAAAATCTCAGGGAAGAATGGCATGGGATTTTTATTTACTAACTTTAACACATACCTGGAGCATTCTGGAAATTAACATGTCAACAAAAAAAAATGAAGTCTAGATATTCAAGGAAATAAAAATATCTCATATAACACAAAACAAAATAATGATAAAACTGATATATGCCTTAATTATTTTGAGATGGAAAAATAATGAAGTATAGGAATATTAGAGATTTAGAATAGAACATGGCTAGATGAGCATTTTAATACTTTAGAGAAGTACCTATGTAAGGAGTATGGGTTTTTTCGCCTGCTGTCGCCTGGTCTTGTTCTGCCGCTGGGCCAGCCACAAATAATACACAGAGACTCTGTATTTGATACAATGTTGTTGGCCTGGTTACTTGTTTTTTATCGGCTAGCTCTGCCTTAATTATTAACCCATTTCTGTTGGTCTATGTATTTTCACATGGCCTTCTCTTACCAGGGAGGCGGCTGGCGTCCAGCTCTCTCCAGACTCTCCATCTTGACTCCTCCTCCCTACTTCCTATTTCCTCCTTGTCTCCTAGTCCCTCCTATCTTCCTTTCCTATTGGCCAACATACCTATTACATGAGCATGAATGGCTGGCTAAGAGAAAATATAGAAATGACTATAACATGAACTAAAGACACAAATCAGCATGGGGTTCTCTCTCTCTTGTGTTCTGGCTCCTTTTTAATTAGGAAGAGACCCAAATCCTTCTCACCAAACTATGCATTGCAAATGAAAGTTTGCTTTCACACTGTACGATGGACACAATGCCATATTGATGAGGAGAGGGAAATAGATGGCTGGCAGAGAAGGCTGAATAAATAAAATAGGTCAATTATGATCAATTTGATTCATGACTCTTGAGAGACTTTTTTGTTTGCAGACAAAAATCTCCCTAGCTTCTTTGTTTCTGAAATTTTCATCAATAATTGCTTCTTTAGTAGCCCCTTGATTCTGTCTTTCCTAATCACTGTCAAACATAAGACCAAGCACACACCATCTGCCTATACATTCCAACACAATTAAATCTTAATAATTTCATCAAATAAATAAATAAATTATCACTGAGTCTTAGCCACAGGCCCACAAAGGGTACTATTACTTTCTAGTAACTAGGAAGGCTCCTGGCACAGGTAATGAAAGGCAATTTTGTGTCAAAAGATTCTGAGTGAGTTAGATAGGTATTTCTGATTCTCACAGTACTACACATTAAATATTTGGAATCAGAACAATAGCTGATAAGGTTCTTGCGTCATCCTTATGTTATTCCAAAAGCAACTACAGTGATTTGTGCTTAAGAAGAAACCATAATAAAGGAAGACTCCCCTACCTCCCTAGCTCCTCACAACCCTAAATTGTAATTGTTAGTTATTATTTTGATTTGAAAATGAAATTAAAGAGTAGAAACATTTTCCCATGCTCATATCAAAATCTAAAATAATATTTGAAGTATTACCTAAGGCAGATCTTTCTACACATTAACTTAAAAGTTATAATTAAGAACATTAATTAGGTAAATGCCATCCTATATACCTAACTTCTTCCTTCCAGATTTATTACCTTTAGCTTTGGTGTATCGCGACTTTTCTTTGATCAGGACAATCTCTGTGCCTGTTTAATTGGGACTATTGACTGGAGAGTGGTTGGTACACTAGTGGAAAACAAGTATAAACAATGACCCCCTATAAGAGTGTGTGTTTGTGGTGGCTGTGTGATATCTAGAAGATGACATTTTGTGGCTCTTTTCCTTATAATGAAGCTGTTTTAACTTTCACATTCAAGTTTCCATTCAGAACTCATTTTTGAGAATGGTGTGAGACACAGATCTGAGATGATGAGCTCAGCACTACTAATTGGCTATAAAGATTTCCACTTTCCCACTTCCCCCCATCATGGAATGAGACACTATAATCTCCATTTTAAGTTTTTACACACACTGCCGCACCTGCACGGCCTGGGACTGAGATTGGCACAGAGTGTCAGGATTGAAACATTTAACAGACCATCACAAGAAGTTAAGAAGAAGCTGCTGCCACTGTTTATTACAGAAAGTAATGGGCTTATATACCCAAGCAAGGAGATGGGGGGCTAAGCATAGGAGGAAGTCATGCACCACCCACACCTGGGGTCAAGGCACCTGCACTGCGCACAGAAAGTTTTGAAAGCAACCTTGTTCGCTCAACCTCGTTTGCATGGAAGTTCTACATCTGGATGGGGAGGAAGAGAGCTATAAGCGATAAGTACTTAAATTTCCCAACAACACACTGTTTGCCTACTATGAGAACCTTTGAACATCTTTTTCCTCAACAGCTTTCCTTCATATCTAACATTACTGATGGTTGAAAGGTCTGTGTTCGTTTTGTAACAGCTGTCATGTGGAGCTGAAACCATGAAACTGTACTTGGCTGTAATGAGATGTTTACCCTGTCCTCACCCCCTATGGGCGTGGCCAGTTGGAGTTGGCTTTACTTCTCTAAATTCAAGCATGTTGTTAAGATTAAATTCACAGTTTCTGCCTTATAACAAGAAGCCAATTGGTGTAAGGCAGAAGAAAAAATCTGGGGACTGTCATTTGCCTGTAACTCAGTTTTCTGTCTGAAATCCCAATATGCATACCCTAAAAGTTGAAATTTTACGTCGATACTGTTAAGTTTTTCACAAGGAATAATAATTCCTAACAGCAATCTTTGAACTCTCTATAAAGAAGATGGGGCCCCACTTAGTCATTTCCACTTGACTCAATCTGATGCATCTGGACTACAAACATCACCCTAAAACCGTTTTGAGACTGTTTTGCTCGAGACAACTCCTGACTAGCTACCTGAAATGGTACACTTTCATATTACATCCTGGCCAGAGTTTCAGACAGAACTTCAGCCAAGCATTTCCTGTCACCCAGAGACTAGCTACCAATGTTACAGCCAATCCCATTGAGAAATTTTGTTGCTAAAAATTTTTTCTCTCTCTCTCTCTCTCTCTCTCTCTCTCTCTCTCTCTCTCTCTCTCTCTCTCTCTCCTATCTTCTATTCCTACCATGGAAAGGCTACCATAAATGCCCTTCCCGGATACTGAAATCAACAACTAACTTATCCATGGAGCCCTCACCTAATACCTATTGGAAACAGAAGCAAACACCCATAACTAAACACATAGTTAAACTAGAACCTAGATGCAGATGGAGAGGACAAGACCAGGTTGCAGAAACACATAGAGACAGCTGACCTGAACAAGGAGGAGCTAACGCCCCCCCCAGACTGATACATGGGAAGCCAACACGGAACTGACTCAGGCCCCCCTGAATATGGGTCTCAACCAGAAGGACTGAGCAATCTAAGGGACCTTAGATAGTGGAACCAGGATGTATATATTCCTTGTACACAAAAGGACCTTGCAAATACATCCCCCATGGAGGGATACTGCCTTAACCTAGAGACAGAAGAGAAGTCCTAGTCCCTACTTCAAATGACCTGTCAGATCTACATGACCCCACCTGGATGGCATTGGTAATTGGGGTGGGGGGATGGGAGGGAAGGGTGGTCAGGGTGCATGTGAGGGGGCAGAAAGGGTAATAAGGAGGAAGGGAGGGAGAGGGAGGGGACTGGGATTGACATGTAAAATAATAAATTAAATAAAAATTCTTCCTACAGGATTCCATGGAACAATCAACGTCCCATTTCAGCAGGAAGTAATCTTAAGATAACGATGTCCCCTTTCACTATAGAGCCTAGTGGTACAGAGCTTGCCTAACATGTACAAGTTACTGAATTAAGTTCCCAGTATTAAAAAAAATTCAAATGGCATTAAGAAGCATTAGTTTCCCAAATGTTTCAAATTTATCTGGAAAAGAAGTTGGGTAAACCAAATTAAATACTGCTAACAAATCCTACTAACTTTAGTAGGATTTAAAATTAAAGTAGAGCTATACATAAAGAATCTCAGACTGATAGGGATTTCAGAATTCAGTCTTCTTAAAAATGGAGTTTGTTATTTAGGCACTGTAAAATTTCTTCAGCCTCAGTAGCATATTAATGTGAAATCATGTTAATTTCTAAGTCATAATGACTTGGCCTCTGTCTTTGATACTGAAAACCTCTTCAGTTCCCTGTCAAAGTTGCCACTATTATCTCTTGACTCTTCAGTGATGTAATTTATTGGCTATTTGCTTCATTTGAGTGAATCACCTTCACAATCTCTGTTGCCATTTTCCTTTATAGGGGTTCTCCATTTGGATCCTCTGAGTCTTGAACGTCTAAAGCTCCTCAGTGGGCAATGACAAGGCATGGTGGACCCAAGGTCTACCAAAGGCATAATGTTGTGCTCACATCCACTTGATATATCTTTTGTGAACACAACTTCTATCCCCTCTGACCTTCAGGCTGCTGATATTCAGGCTTGAAACTTTGTTTCTTCAGCAACTTAAAGGCAGCTTCACCTATGCAGCTCTGCGCCCTCATCTATCCCCATTGCTTCTCTGACTACTCTACTCTACTCTACTCTTCTTTATCTCCAAACAAAAACCCTTTGCTTACAAAGTCACACAGACAGGATAAGCTACATGTCATCAAATAGAACCCAAGTCCAAGACTCTATACAGTAGAAAACTCTATAAAAGACAAATTTATTGTGTTATAAATAATTTGTTAGCAATAATTTATTATTATTAGTGGGGCCAATGATATTAGCATACATTACAAAATATCATGAATTCTGCCCTCCAGCAAGTTAGTATTCAGGAATCACAGCTTTTACTCAGTTTGAGAAAACATTCCAAATGCATTTTTTAAATACATAAACTATACTTACTTACTATTTTGTAGTGAGATATTCACTCTGTTCACACCTGTTGCACTGACCATGCCCAGTGCAACTGGGGTCAGGGGCAGACATGACCTGGGGGAACTATTTCTGGGGAAGGGACCCTGGAGTGCTCTCTTGCTGGCTGGCTGGAGACAGAGAGCATCCTTCTGTAAATATGCTTCTCTTATTGGTTAATGAATAAAGCACTGTTTGCAAATAGGAAGGCAAGACAGGTAGGACTAGGAGACAAGGAGGATTCTGGGAGATGTAGTAAGGAGATTCAAGATATAGGGACTTGAGAAGAAGGTCCTGACCCTCTCTCTGGTAAGATAAGACTACGTGGAAACACATTAATAGAAATGGGTTAATATGTTATTTGGGCCTGATGCCGTTGTGGGACCAGGCTGGCAGGAAAACTTGGCTGTTTGCAAAATTGAGTCTTCTTTGTGAGAGTATTATTTTGGAAAGTAGTCTGATAGTGATGAGGGCAATCAGAGCATTCTCAGAGAGGAAGAACATTGTTGACTTATTGAATGGGCTGATATATTGAGTTTTTGCCATATTCTAAATTTCTATGTAGAAATCCCCCACCCCCACCAAAGTACTAAATAAGTTTTCAAAACTTTTTCCAATGCAATGAATTATAGGAGTTAATATCAGTTAACTAAGAAGAAGTTTAACAAATGAAATTTACTTGTTCTGAAGGAAACTTGTTCTGAAGGTTATCTGTCACTAAAATAGTTAAGTATGACAAAAATAGACAAAGATAAAATGTAGAGGCACTTCAGCCCTTCCTACTTTTTGCCTTGAAGGTGACATGTAAAGTTCCTCTCTGGAGACAACCACTTAACAGCCCACAAAATTCAGAAATTCAAAGGAAATGTACAAATTTCTGGATAGCTATCACTTATCAAAATTAAATCAAGAACAGATAAGCAATTTAAATATACACATACCCCCTAATGAAATAGAAGCAGTCATCAAAAGCCTCCAACCAGAAAAAAAGCCCAGGGCCAGATGGTTTCAGTGCAGAATTTTACCAGAAATTCAAAGAAGAGCTAATACCAATACTCCTCAAATTGTTCCACACAATAGAAGCAGAAGGTTCATTACCAAATTCTTTTTACAAGGCTATAATTACCTTGGTACCCAAGCCACACAAAAACAAAACTAAGAAAGAGAACTACAGACCAATATCCCTGATGAACACTGATGCAAAAATACTCAATAAAATACTGGCAAACCTAATCCAAGAATACATCAGAGAAATCATCCACCATGACCAAATAGGCATCATCCCTGTGTTGCAGGGATGGTTTAACATATGAAAATCTATCAACATGATCCACCATATAAACAAACTGAAAAAGTAAAACCACATCTCACTAGATGCTGAAAAAGTCTTTGACAAAATCCAACATCTCTTCATGATAAAGGTCTTAGAGAGATCAGGGATAATAGGAACATACCTAAACATGATAAAGGCAATATACAGTAAACCAATAGCCAACATCAAACTTTTTGTTTGTTTCAAGACAATGTTTCTCTGTGTAGCTTTGTATACCAGGCTGACCAACAATTCACAGAGATCTGCCTACCTCTCTCTGCCTCCCAATTGCTGGAATTAAAGGCAGGTGCCAATACCACCCAGCCAACATCAAACTAAATTGAGAGAAACTCAAAGCAATTCCTCTAAAATCAGGAACAAGACAAGGCTGTCCACTCTCTCCATATCTCTTCAATACTTTACTTGAAGTTCTAGGTAGAGCAATTAGGCAACAAAAGGAGATCAAGGGGATACAAATTGGAAAGGAAGAAGTCAAACTTTCACTATTTGCAGATGATGTGATAGTTTACATAAGTGACTTGAAAATGTCTATCAGGGAACTCCTACAGCTGACAAACACCTTCAGGAAAGTGCCAATATACAAGATTAACAAAACCGTCAGTAACCCTACTGATGCACTATAAATGCACTATAAAAGAAATCAGAAAAGCATCACCCTTTACAATAGCCACAAACAACATGAAATATCTTAGGGTAACACTAACCAACTAGTTAAAGAAGTATATAATGAGACTGAAGAGTGATGAGCAAAGAGGTCAAGACCATGCTGGAAAAACCCACAGAAACAACTGACCTGAGTACATGGGAGGTCATTCGTCCCAGCCAGGAAGCTGGGGAACCTGCATAGGATTTAACTAGGCCCCCCTGAACTTGGGTGAAACTTAGGAGGCCTGGGCAGTCTATAGGGTCTCTTGCAGTGGAACCAGTATTTAATTCTAGTGCAGAAAAGGACTTTGGGAGCCCATTCCTACATGGAGGGATACTCTCTCAGCCTAAATACATGGAGGAGGGCATAGGTCCTGCTCCAAATGATGTGAATGACTGTGATGATCCCCATGGAAGGACTCACTCTCACTGGGAAATGGATAGGGAGTAGGCGGAGGGTGTGAGGTAGACCGGGTTGTTAGGGAACATGGGAGGATGAGAGGGAGAGGGAACTGGGATTGATTTGTAAAATAAGATTGTTTCTAATTTAAATTTTTAAAAAATCTTAGGAAGAAAGAAAGAAAGAAAGAAAGAAAGAAAGAAAAAGAAAGAAAGAAAGAAAACGTGTCCATATTATCTGGCTATAATTTATTTTCTTAATTGTTGATTGATGAGTTGATGAGGGAGGGCTCAGTCTATTATGGATGTTGTATTCCCTGGTCTGATGGTACTGGGTAGTATAAGAAAACAGACTGAGAAAGCCCCAGGGAGCAAGGCAGTAAGCCGTACCCTTCCATGTCCTCTGCATCAGCTTCTGCTTCCTGATTCCAGCCCTGTTTGGGTTCAGTGATGAAGAGCAATATGGATGTGTAAGCCAATAAAAAACAAAAACCAAAAACCATTTCTCCCTAGCTTACATTTTGGTCATGGTGGTCATTATAGTAGAAACCCTAACTAAGACATCACCTTCCAGGCTTAATCATTTTCATTCATTTGATGTATTAGTCAGGGTTCTCTAAAGTAATAGAAAGTAAAGAATCTAAATAGATAATAGATAGATGATAGATATAGATAGATAGATAGATAGATAGATAGATAGATAGATAGATAGATAGATTTATAGGCTATAGTCCAGTTAATTCAACAATAGCTGCCTATGAACAGAAGGTCCAAGAATCCAATATTGCTCAGCCCATGAGACTGGATGTCTCAGCTGGTTTTCAGTATACCTAGAATCCCAAAGAAGTAGGCTTTAATGCCAGTGAAGGAATGGGCTTGTTAGCAAAGCAAGAGTATGCAGGAAAGCACTAAAGCTTCCTTCTACCATGCCCTTATATAAGCTTCCAGCAGAAGGCGTTGCCTAGAGTATAAGTGGGTGTTTCCAGTTTAAAAAAAAAAAAATCTTGATTAAAGGTGTGTCTTCCCTTCTCAAAGACCCAAATCAGGTGTTGATCTTCTCACTTCAAATTAAGCAAAAATCTTTCACAAGTGTACCTCCATTTTGTGGTTTTTGTTAATTTAGTTAATTTATATATAATCAAGTTGACAACCAAAAATACCCATTACAAGTCCACCCCTTGTCAACTTGATACATAATCACATCTCCTTATGCCATGTTTAATTTTCAAATGAAAACAATAAACAGGTCATAATAATAACTATGTATGATATAACTATCCTACAAATAACCTCAAACACATTATAAATGTAGACTAAGTTAAAATGTCCCCTGAGGGACATTCTTTGAATGTCTCAAACTTAAATATTGAAAAAGTGAAGAAAAAAACCACAAAATATGACAGAAGCACTCATATCAATTATAAACTTCTTTTCTGTAACTAGTCAAATGGCCTTAGCTGGTATTTATTACTAACTTTCTACACTACACATACTTCTTCATACTCTACAAGCATCTCTATAGGTCTTGGCTCTTTTCCTGGAGGAATGACCCATACCTTCATTCTTGATGTGTCTATTCCCTTTGTCATCCTTTATGGATTAGGCTGTTGTAATTTCCCATTGGCTTTAATCACGGGACATGGTAGTGCCTAAAGATGCCCTAAAGGCACTCCCGCACTCCAAAAATAATATTTCTTACCTATATTGTGTAGAAGTAATACAATTTCCCTATGGTATTCTGTATCAATCACCCCTCCAAACACTGTTAATCCTTTCTTAGCCTGATGGTGTAAGCCCAAAGTGGCTAGGAGTCTGAGTGCCAGTTCAATGGATTGTTTATTAGGAGTACCCCCTCTTTGGAAGCAGAACTTCTAGACAACAGAACTCAAGGTCCTGGGAACAGGAAGCAAAAATTTCCCTAGTGGGTCACTAGGGGTGATAATGAGTAGAACTACTCCTCTTTCCATCACTTGACTCCTGATTTGTGGATCCTGGCTATGGGATAAAGTCCACCATATGCTGATTCAGTGCATATACTGTCTTCTGGAGAACTCTGCCCCAGCCTTCCAGGCTCTGTAACTGTATCTTCAAAAGTCCATTCTATCTAGTGGCTGATGGAAACAGAAGCAGACACCCACAGCTACACACTGAGCTGAACTCCTGGGATCCAGATGCAGAGAGAGAGAAGTGATAAGAAAATGGGGGCAAAACCAGGCTACAGAAACCCACAGAGACAGCTGACCTGAACAAGAGGGAGCTCATGAACCCCCAGACTGATAACTGGGAAACCAGCATTGGACTGACTCAGACCCCCTGAACACGGGTCTCAGTTAGAAGGCCTGGGCAGTCTAAGGGACCTCTGGCAGTGGAAACAGGATGTATCCCTGGTGCACGAAATTACTTTGGGAGCACATTCCCCATGGAGAGATACTCCCTTAGCCTAGAGGCAGGAGGGAGGGCCTAGTCCCTACTCCCAGTGACTTGACAGATTTTGATGATTCCTCCTGGAATCACCCTCCCTGTGGAGTATATGTGTGTGGGGGGAGGCATAATAGGATGGGAGGGGGACCCCAGGGGCATGGGAGGGAGGGAGAGGGAACTGGGATCAGTATGTAAAATAAGAAAATAATAATAATAAAATAATAATAATAATAATGACATTCAGGAACACAGAAAAAAAGAAAAAAAAAAGATTCCAGTCATAGGATTTTTTAGAAACATTAAGTCAACACAGATTACAGAAGATTCTACAGTAGACAGAACAATTTGGCCCAAAGAAATCTACATCCTCATCATCAGAACCTGTGAATATATTGTCTTTCATGGAAACAATTTCTTTGTAAATGTGATTAAGGACAAAGGCCTTGAGATTCAGGAGATACATGTAATCAAATGAATCTTTGAGCAAGGAGCAGGTAAACAAGATAGGGTCAGTGATGAGATAAGCCAGGTGATGTAACATACCAGCAATCCTAATAGTCACCAGCAGAGGGAGAAGGGTTGACAGTTTACAGCAAGCCTGTAAAGGAAATGGAGATGGAAAAATGTAAAGAGATTCTGAGTCTCAACCTGAAAGGAAATGTTTACTAAAGAAAATGTTCCCTGTAGAAACTTGGAATGGCCTTCACAGGCAGCAAGAAAATAGAGACCACAGTCTCGCCAATAGGAGGAACTGAGTTCTGCCACGTACCAGAATAAGCAGGGAGCATATTTTTGTCTGTACCCCACCCCCTAACATATCATTTCACTAGCACCATGTCTTCTCTCAAGACCACAGTAGAGATCTGACAGAGGTAAAACCCTTTCAAGTGGTGGTTGTCATCCCATCAATAAAAACTAACTAGATATTCATTACTACATTTACCTGAATATCAGAGAATACCACCCAAAGTCTTTTAGGACATATGCAGGGTGAATATGTAAGCACATCCACACAAAGGGGAGGACAGAAGGGTAGCCCACTGTAGACAGATTTTTCTGTCCCTCCTGCCAGCTCCCAAATCAAGACATGGACACTTACTAATTATGAAAGCTCAGCCAATAGCTTAGGCTTGTTTTCAACTAGCTCGTATAACTTACATTAACCCATTTCTATTCATTTAAATGCTGCCACATGGCTCATGGCTTGTTACCTCATCTCCTGCAAGTCGGGCTTCCTCTGTATCTCTGTCTGGAAATTCTCCAACTCTCTGCCCTTCTTCTTCTTCCCAGAGTCCTCTCTGCTCTGAAAAACCTGCCTAGCTATTGGACATTCAGCTTTTATTAAAGCAATCCGAGTGATAGATCTTCACAGTATACAAAAAGATTATTCCACAACAGCCTAGAGGAGTCAGTCTGAGACAGGACCTCTTGCTGACAAGAAAGGGAAAGCATGGCTTTTGTGCCATAAGCAATCATGTGTTTTCTATGCTAGCCTTCTGCACCGATCCAAAACACTACTGTGCTGGTTAGGTTTTTCAAATTGACTGCCCGTATCTGCAACAAGGGAATTTGCATTAAAGGACTGTCTCCATCAGATCAATCAGTAGCCAAGTGTGTGTGGGTATTTTCTGGCCTAATGATTGTGGGGGGGGCAGTTCACTGTGAGTAGTGACAACCCTGTGGAGGTGGTTCTAGACTGTAAAATAAAGCAGGCTGTGTTAGCCATAAGGAACAAGGCAGTTATCAGTATTTGTCCATGACCTCCATTTTAGTTCTTCACTTCGGACTACTGTGTTGAGCTTCTGCCCTCACATCTCTTCATGATTGACCTGTAAACCGAAATTAGCATGTCCCCCCACAAACTGCTTTTGGCCTTTGTCTTTGTGGGGGTAATAGGAGGCAAACTAAGACAAGTAGTAAAGAAAAAAGCAGGATCCAGCCTAGAGGTCCAGCAGCATTAACTGGTGATGGAGGTGCTTTCCTTTATCCACAGGTACTGGAGCAAAAGTCAGAAAGCAAGGGCAGGTATTAATGGGGTTGGTGAGAAAAGAACAAGGGTGGCTTCCTTGGGAAGATGTGGACATTAGCATCAGCAAAGTTATAATGTGAACTTCTCAGACCCAAACAGTGAAGAATACTCAGTGAATACTGGGGTGAGGGGAGAGGGACAGTGTGGTGGTTTGCACAAAAATGGCCCCATGGATGCATAGATTTAAACTTAGTCAACAGGGAGTGGCACTATTTAAAAGAATAGAAGCTGTGGCCTCATTGGAGGAAGTCTCACTGGAGGTGCCCTTCAAAATCCCAGTCCAGGTCCCAGTGTTCCTCTCTTCCTGTTGTTTGTGGATTCAGTTGTAAACCTCTCCACTACTTCTCCAGCACCTTGCTGGCCATATTCTCCACCATCACAATGATAGACTAAATATCTGAAACTGTAAACAAGCTCAAATTATATGCTTTCTTTCATAAGACTTTCTATATGTCTCTTCATAGCAGTAGACTAAGACAGACAGGAAACTTAAAGCAGTATGATTGCAATTATTACACAAATCCTAGTGTGGCCATGGTCCTATAGTCTAACAGAAGGACAGGTTCACTCCAGTTCCTATTTGCACATCTAGCAAAATGTTCAAAGTGAGCTCATCCCCATTTCTTCTCTCTGTCCCTGCCTTCAGGAGGCCATCTTAGCAACTATGATTCAAGCCTAATACTAAATCACTACTAGGGATTTTATGTTGTGATCACAGATACATTGCAGGCTTACAATTCATTATGTGGATTGGACACAGTGAAGTAAAATTCTAGGGCCTTCATGAAGGAATATATTTGTCTCAATGTATTTGTCAATTACAAAACTATCCTCTGATACAAAATACCAGCGTCTTCAAGAGTTCTAGGCTTGCTTCCAAAAATACTGTAACAACTGAGCCTATTAGTTGTTTTCCTACCCTCACAGAAGGAGGGGATAGTGAGGGTCATGGGGTCCTTTAGACCCCTCTCATAATGCTTCTTCAACTGCATGTAGTCTTGTGATAAGGTAGAAAGAAGGAAGAAGAGAGCTTCATCTATGCACCATGGGAAGCCATCATCCCTGCCGTGAGTGGACTTTCCATTGTGGTGACTTTAAGGCCACCTGTGTGTCTTTCTGTAACGCCACACCCATTGTTCTATACGTCACACTAAAATATCATGGATTTCCAGGGTAAACTTTGTAGGACTGCAACTCAATTTCATGTTGAGACCTTAGGAGGAGGGGTAGATGTGGTTTCCATCTCTCCCTGGGAAGAAATTTTAGCACCAACCAGAATGTCTGCTGGAGTGTAAGAGTGAACCTGAGGACAGTGCTAGTCTGGCTCCATGTGCCTGGCCAACGACCTCAAGCAAAGAAGATAAAGCTTATGAAGCAGAACTGTTGAGGGACACACCCTTGTTCACATTCACAGGTGGCATTCGCTGCAGACTCACTCAGGCCTTATTCCTCTTTTCCTCTCTTTGCTGTCATGGCTAGCTTTGTACGCATAGAAAGAAAAGTTACATATCATCTGAAAGGTTACATCTGAAAACACCTGGATTATTCATGACGCTTTTAACAAGTATCAGAGTTCTATTTAAAGACTATTCTTGGACTTTGATATCAAGTTGATCAAACTGGAAATCCTTGAAAAGCCATGAATAGTATTAATGATAAAAATAATTCATCAGGGTCTCAATTTTCTGTACACTGAGGAACAATTAGGAATTAATACTGTATTTTAAAATGTTGTTGGCTAATGCATCTTCTTTTCCTGTTATTCCGTAAAGCTGATCACCATACATGGCCTTTTAGACAGAGCCAGGAACCTCTCCATACACAAGTTGAAAGAAAGGCTTCCAACTAATACCTCTGGGAGGCAGAGCTTGGGAATTTTTTAAAGAAGAAACCAGGATTTTGGGGTTTGTTTTGTTTTCCTGCAAAACTATATTTAGTTTCATTTGTTTATCTTCCTTGCTGCTTAATTGAGATGTGAACAAAGATAATCTGATTTCTTATCTAGGAATCTGCATCTACTAAACAGAAAACATTGGCATGTCCCTTCCAGCCCCCAGGGGGCCCTGAGCTTAATTGCAGTCTCCTACAAATTATTCAGTGGTGCCTTTCTTTGATCATTAAGATTAATTGTTATTTATAATTCTGAGAAATATCAATCAGTGAGGTTAATAGTGTATAATAACACTGACTGGGGTTTTCTACTGTTTGTTTATCTTAACAAATTAGGGCAAAAGTCCAAAGAACATTAAGCAATGGTTATTAAACACAAGGCACACTTAACAAAAAAAAAAAGGGGGGGAGGGCTAAATTCTGTTTTTTCTACAAATGCTTTTGATTCTTGGATTTCTGGGAATTTCTTGTATAACAAGTCTAATTTTGTATAGCATCAACTTCTCCAAAATAAACAAGCCCCAGCAAACCCAGTAATTAAAAAATAAAAATAACCAAACAAAACCAGGAATTAAGATTCCATTAAATCCTATCACTTGAGCAGTGCTTGAATAATGGTGGACAGTGTCCTAAAATGATTCAGAGAATTTAGGGGTAGAAAGGACCCTTTACTTGATATGTTCCTCCTTTTTTTCACATATCACAGTCCTGCCCTCAAGTCTGGAGTGTCAGTGTGAGGGTGCCTGTGAATGCATCAGTGTGTGTGTGTGTGTGTGTGTGTGTGTGTGTGTGTGTGTGTGTGCATGTGTATGGGTGTCTGTGTGTGCATCTGTATATGTGTGTGTGTGTATGTGTGTGTATGTGTCTGTCTGTATGGGTGTCTGTGTGTGCATCTGTATATATGTGTGTGTGTGTGTGTGTGTGTGTGTGTGTGTGTCTGTGTGTGTGTGCTCAACAGTAACCTGTTTTCAGAAGGGTAATGGAGACTCAGGATTAAGAAGTAAACAGTTCCTGCCATCAAGAGATCCCAACTTCCAACATCCTGACCAGTTTTCACTTCTGTCATCCTTTGTCCATGGAAGATATAAAGGATCATAACAATAGTCCTCATAATGCTATTGATAGAACTTTGGTGCAAGAAGGACTGTAGCCACCTAGGCCATGAGAATCATGAGACCCAGTTAGATTGCAATTGTCAAGGCTAGACACACATCAAAGAAAAATGAGATCCCAGATATGTGGCCCTCACTGCCACAACTAGTAATCAGCATGCTTTCAACAGTGAGACTTGAAAATATGAGTCCATTATCTGAAGTATATCAGCTCATTACTTTCCCTAACACAGGAGATCTATATAGGTTTTTTTTTTTCCTCCAAGTGTCAACGAACTTCCTCATCCCTCTACTTCTCCCTCTTTTCTTCCTTGCCACTCTCTCCCTCCTCCTTCCTCTCCCTCTCTATTTTAATTGGAGGATTGGAACCATCTTCTGCACTAACTAGGAGCCAACATCATAATTATATCCCAAAGACACAGAATTTAAAGGAGGAGGTATGTGCTACCATTGAACATGGTCCAATAGGCCATGTTTTAGAGCAGAAAGAAAGAAGGAAAGGAAGGAAGGAAGAAAAAGAAAGAAGAGAGGGAGAGAGGGAGGGAAGGGGGGAGGATCAAAGAAATGAAGGAATGAAGGAAGGAAAGTCATTAGTTGAGAGCTGCTACATTAAAGATGAAATAGGGTGTTTTCAGGGAGTCAGGCCAGTAAACCAACTACGCAAAAGTACAGGTTTTTCTGGATGGACAAAAATATATTGAATATCTAAGGACAAAAAAAGTAAAGAACAGATGAAAATAGGTATTGGTTGAAGCAAGAAAGTAATGTCAGGAAGAATAGGGCCCCCAGTGCTCGTAGACCACTGAGTAGTGTGTAGGTTGTCCCTTTTATAGGGCCTCTACACCTTTCTTTCTTTAAATTCACTTTCCCCACACTCTATCTCTTGACTGCATGGACCTGTTACAGATGTAGTGGCTAAGACTTATATCCTTATAAGACAGATGGCTTTGTTAGAAACCTATGCAGTTAGGAAAGAGAATATCATATTACATATACGAGTGGCTATTTCTAGAGGAAAAGTGTTCCACGAGTAGCAAAGATGTGAATTGATTTTCTTCAGCATTTGAGAGGGTGGTCCATTGACTCAAAGACAACATTGATCCCATTTGAATTAAGATCTCTAACTAAATTCTAGGCACTCTTCCAAGTTAAAGTGGAGACATGCCATTGAAAAATACATTCCAATGTTATTAATACTTCTTTTTAAAAAGTAATTAAAATTGGAGGATGTTATTACAACTGAGGCTGCCTGCCCTGAGATGTCCATTTTTTAGCATATACCATGGGCCAAATCTCCTGGCAGAAAAGGATTAAAATTGTTTTTCTTAGGACTTTTGGGTCTAATTCTGCCCTAGGCATTTGAGTGAATATTTGAAGAGATCTTACAACCAGTCTGTCCCATAGGTAATGAGATTGATTGCATGGTTAGTCCTATTGCACATACAGATAACTAAGACCACTGGCCTTGTTTGATAAGTAATCTTGTTAGGCAGGTGGCTTTGATAGAAAACATCCAGCCATTATGTGAAAATGTCATCTCACTTCCTACTTTCCTTCTGGATTCCTGCACTTAGCTATCTCCTGCCAAGAGAATTGTTAGTTTTGTAATTTTTCATGTAACCTATAGTATGGATTTTCAAGTAGAAGAACAAAGGCATCCATATTACTGGACTCTCAAATTTGGAAGATCTTTTAGAGGTGAGAAGAACTCAGAGTGGATGCACTTTGGATGCTTTCTGGTTGAGTGCCAAGACCACTCTATAGTCACACTCTCTAGACTCTTTATCCTACCTTATCTGATACTCTAACAGCATATCTTGACCAAAATGCTTATAGAAAGACACATTCTTTCTTATTTCGTCACACTTACTCCTCTGATGTGAATAAAAAGAACCGACTGGGCAGTGGTGGTGCACAACTTTAATCCAAGCACTGCAGAGAAAATGGATCTTTGTGAGTTTGAAGATGGCATGGTCTACAAAGTGAGTTTTTTTTTTTTCCAAAGAGAAACCTTGTCTCAAAAAAAAAAAAAAAAAAAAAAAAAAAAAAAAAAAAAAAAAAAAAAAAAACTTTCATCTAGTGGGTTTCACAAATATGTGTGACAGATTGTTCTGTGAACTCATCATGGCCATCTCATAGCATACACAGTATGCCTTTTCTCTTGATACACATGAGAGGATCAAGATTCCCAAAAAGGCACACATGTCACTATCGGTGAGGGCTAATTCCACCTGTTTTTCCTTCTTCTCTAAACATTTTCTAGCTAAGAGGCTAGATCAACAAAAACTATAGGACAGATCCAATGTAAGGCTATTGTTTTTCATTGGCCTTTTCTGTTTACATGTGTTCTACATTTTGAATGGGAGAAACAGTAAAGTCCACATTACTAGACCGCAAAAAGTAGAGAGTCATATGGGAACCTTGGTGAAATAAGCATTTGAGTGGGTTGAAGATGTTGGAGCTAAGGTAAACTAGAGATTGAAACTTGACACCTTGGGATTGGAATAATATTCAAACCCAAAGAAAGCCACTCAAAATAAATACTAACTTTGGAATAGAGTGGGTGGAGGAAACAGTAAGACTACAGAGGTTTTAGAAATATTAAGTAAGCTAGAAAGAATGTGTGAGGTGGTGAGGGGTTTGGCAGGGTGGAGCTTTGATGTAATTTTCAGTACAGATGTAATAAAGTTTAAACAGGAGCTTTGAGAGGACCACTTGCTCTGTTAGAATAAGGTGTATGTGGAGACTCTAAGAATTGGTAATTTGTTACTGTCTCTTAATTCTTTGCAAAATATTACATAATTATGTTGAGTCTTCCCCAATAAAAAGTGACCTGCCCTTTACAATAACATGAAAGTTAGTCTAGCTTTACTCAACAATCCTGCAACAATTAACTATGGCTCAACAATATTTAGGCTTTATTTTGGGCATGAAATTAATGATTGATTTAGGATACATTATTAACTTGTATAATAGTATTTTTGTATCCAGTGAGTTTTCTCAAACTCTAGTAATGATTTAAACTCCAATCTTTACTCTTATAGAAATGACTGTTTTAATCTAAAAGGCCAAAATGGACCATAATGGAATGAATAGAGGGAAAATTCATCTATGAATGAAAACATGGTTTCTCTTGTTGTTCCACAGCTATGAAGCAGCATACATTTCAGTGGTAGAGTTTGGTCCAGCATATTTACCAATCAAGCACAGAAAGAAAGAAAGGAAGAAAGAAAGAAAGAAAGAAAGAAGAAAAGAAAGAAAGAAAGAAAGATAGAAAGAAAGAAAGAAAGGCAGAAAGAAAGAGGGGTGCAGGGGAGAGAGAGAGAGAGGAAGGAAGGAAAGAAAGAAAGAATGATCAGTGGATGGAGGGAGGAAGGGGGAGGAAGACAGGAAGAAGAAAGAATGTCACCATTTATCCTAACATTTGAAGCTTTATTATTTTTGTAACTGTGATTTTATTGTCATGCTGATTTCAAAACTGTTCTGAAAATTGTTGCTTGTTAAGAGCAGTACATAGGAGAGAAACAGACATGGTCAGACACATGTACACAACTGGATAAGTGTCTCTCTGAGCTGAGTGCCTACTTTTACTGTTTTGATCAAATTTCATTTAGGTGAAATATTTTAACACTTTTTGATTTTTCAATACACATGAGGCCTACATTCAGAAATTAGCAATGATTGACAATTTTTACTTATTAAACTTTCCAGTATATCACAAAATTAAGTCATACTACCATAATCAAGAAATAAAATATGAAATTCAATAGATGAAAGAATGTGTGTATGTATGAGAGAGAGAGAGAGGCAGAGACAGAGAGAGATAGTACATATTCTTGCTATTCTTGGTCTGTCTATCAATTTCCCGATTCTAGGTCCCTCTATTCCAACCAAGCATCCATTCCTTGAGGCACCATCTTTGTATAGTAGTTCTGGTTTGGGTGCATCCATTTATCTTGGCACACCAGATAAACTCCACTATTTTTGTGGAATTGAATGGAGGACTACATCCCATATGTGCTGGCTAGTTTTTGTCAATTTGACACAAGCTAGAAGAAACCTCAGTTGGGAAGAACCTCCATAAGATCTGGCTGTATGACTGCAGAGATGGATCAGAGTTTAAGACCACTGACTGACCTTCCAGACGTCCTGAGTTCAATTCCAGGCAACCACATGGTGGCTCACAACAATCTGTAATGAGATTTGGTGCCATCTGGCAGGCAAGGATACATTCAGACAGAACACTATATACATAATAAATAAACAAATACATTTCAGAAAAGGAATCTGGCTGTAAATAAGACTGTTGAGCTTTTCCTTAATTAGTAATCAATGGGAGAGGACCCAGCCCATTATGGGTGGTGCTACCCCTTAACTAGTGGTCCTGGGTTCTACAAGAAAGCAGGTTGAGCAAGCCATGGGCAACAAGCCAGTAAGCAGCACCACTCCATGGCCTCTGTACCAGCTCCTGCCTCTCCTGCCCTGTTTGAGTTCCTGACAGCATTTAATAATGAACTGTAATATAAAAATATAATTGAAATAAACCATTTCTTTCCCAAGTTGCTTTTACATATGGTCTTTTCATCACAGCAATAGGAAATGTCACTAAGACATTAATTACTTTCTGCATTTTTACTTGTATGTTCATTAAGGATGGAGATTGCATAGAGTTCCCTACAATTTCAGAAAGCCATGAAAAACTCACACACATCCATCTCAAAATATAATTCACAGTGGAAGAGCTCACCAGTTTAAGTGTTTGTGCAAGGACAACTGGGTAGATGAGAAAATCATCTCTTCCATGTTTAGAATCTCGAGAGGGTTCTGACAGGAAAATACTTAAAAACCTTTGATCTAGTCTTAACTTCTGTGAGCTAATAATTTTATTAAACCAGTCCTGAATAAAACACATCTTTTTATATTATTAAGAAAGCTTGTTCTGAGCTAATTTTTATATTGACATGATGTATATATTTTATGTTTAATAAAAAATTGCAACACAGTACCACTCCCTGGCACATAGATTTTTCTCCCTTTATTAAGAGCCTCTTGATTGTTGCTAATCAAGACAGTTTTTAAGGCAATAAAGCACAAACTAATATCACTACATGTTCAGATTTTCTCCATTAATATATTCTCTGTGCTTCCCACAGCATCTATGTTGGGCATTTTGCTTACATCAAATCTTCTTTGTTAGCCCTGGTGATTCTATGTGTGTTGAGACCACAGTAAAGTTCAGAAAATCATTTTATAGAGATATTTATATGGGAACTAGGGATATGGCTCAGTGGATAATAGTACCATCAAGCCCGATGACCTGAGATTACTCCTTGAGAACCAGATGAGGTCAAGAAAAAGCCAATTCCTCTATGTTGCCTTATGCCTCCCCCCCACATACTTGCTGTGAAATGAACACACACATACACACACACACACACACACACACACACATGCATGTACACACACTAAAATGAATACATAATTACAAAAAAAGGAATTTCATGTGTTATATGAACTACCTGCAAGAAAGGCTAGAAATGAGCACAAACAATATGACATCTTTCAGGCACTGGAACATCACTAACAGTAGCTTGGGTTCTTTTGAGGATGTAAGGTAAGTAGGACTCAGTTCCTGCCCTCTGGAGCTCATAGTTTGCATTTTATTTATGAAGAATTGAATAATGAAGAAGCATGTAGTGTAAGGGGAAATTGAGGGTTAGTAATGGGAAAAATCATATTTAATGAAGCAACATAGAGAGAGATCTTTTCCATCCCAGGCAAAATCTTTGCAGGGATTTATCAAACTGGTGCAATAAGGTAAGGCACTAAGGGCCATATTGCCTACCTTAGCTAGGGTTTTTATTGCAATGAGGAGACAACATGACCACAGCGAACTATTATAGATGCTTAGTCCATTATCATCATGGAGAGACATGGTGACGTCCAGGTAAACACAGTGCTTGACAAGGAGCTAAGGATTCTACATTTTGATCTATAGTCAACAAGAAGTAATCAATAACATTGAACATAGCTTGAGCATAAGTTACCTCAAAGCCCACCCACACCGTGATAGGCTTCCTTCAATAAGACCACACCCGCTACCACAAGGCAATGCCTCCTAATATTGCCACTCCCTTTGGGGGCCATTTTCTTTCAAACCACCACGTTGCCTTTGCACTCTATTAAAGCATGTTAATCTTCATGTAAAAAAGCAGGTGGTTGGTCTGAGGGTCATTGTTTGTTCACTATTGACACTAATTATCAACTTTCAACATAAACATGTGTTAAGAGAACTGTGCAATTTGTAGAGCAGAGAATAAAAAAGTTTTATGAATTAAAAATAACGAATTTGCTACTAATCATATAATTGAACAAAAAACATGTCCTACACACTTTTAAGTGTAATATTAAATATCTGAGAGAAGGATAATCTAATAAGCTTCAATCTCAAGGAACTTATTCCTTAGCATGGAGCAGCAGGCTCAGGGAAAGTGTGCTATTATAGAATAAAAAACCACAAACAGTGACTCACTAAACGGTCCTTGTTCATATCATCAAAGCCTGATGACTTGTAAGTTGAGGTGAGAAAGGCAGGCTGAAAACATTACCAGGGAGGGTGAGCAAAGTAAAGGGAGGAGAGCTTGATGAGTTTCAAATCATGCCATTGGAAATGTTACAAAGAACTTAGACTGTGTGCAAGGCTAAACTCTTAACAGCAGTCAAAGTAACCATGTTTCTGTTAGAAGAACAGCAAAGTCAGAATGAGGCAAGAAAATTTAAGTACAATATCCCAAGGCTATTTATATTTCAGGTATGTGGGATATCCACTTTAGTAGTGTGGTCTGTGTTTCACGAATTTCCAGCAGAGAAAGAAAAGCTGATTACTGCTACTGTCACATATTTAGCTACGCAAAGATGTTGCTGACATGTGAATGTTGTGGTTTGGATGAAAGAAGACCACTCACCTATCTCGTTCCTGAAGACACTGAGTGAAGAAACCTAATATGAATTGGTAGAGTTGTTTATTAAAATAACTTTAAGTATTTAACAAATATTTTAGTCCTTTAAAATGTATGGGTAAAATAGAGACCATACTCATCCCCAAAATGCTCTCACATATACAAGCAAAACTGCTTACAAACCCAGAAGAGCAAAGATCTGTCAGAGCCTGCATCTGAATACCCTGGAAGTCTGTGTATAAGTTAGGAGTGACCTGCTAAGGGGAGAACAGTGAAGCAGATTTGATTCACTGTCAATGGTGCCGTTTCAGATCTGACCCCATATCCATATGGTAACATACTGTGTTGTTCCAAACCAATACTGTGTCGCAATTTCCTACTGTGGTGAACAGAAACTAATTTAAAGAATACAACAAAGTTAAATCAAAGTAAAATCAAAATATCTATTTCTAAACCTCATGATAGCAGGAAGATTTGAGTTTCTAGCACTTAAGAGAGTTCCAGAAGGATAGCAGATGTTTTACTATATAAAATAAATAAACCAATGCTCACTGTTATAACATGACACCTCCCAAAGATAGAGCAGAAAAAAACTGGAGTAACAGTTTTCCATGGGAAAAATGTTTAAACTCTCATTGGCAACCATAAATATATCTCTAAGTCATAGTTACAGACAAGGTGAGAATGCATGAAAAATATTAGCCAACTTTTCAGATGAAATTATGACAAATGAGCTTGCCTGTGGGCCAATCTGATAGAGATATTTTCTGAATTAAGGCCCCCTTTCCCAGATGACCTTAGCCTGTGTCAACTAGACACATACACACAGGAAATAAAGAAACAGAAGGAAGAAAGGGGAAACAGAAGGAAGAAAGGAAGGGAAGGAAAGGAAAGGAAAGAAAGGAAACCATAGCAGGGCAATTTATGAAGGAGTAGCTCAATTTTAAGCTTTTCTAATAAATAGCTCTACTTTCTTCTTGTACATTTCTGCTTATCTCTGTGATGGAGAGGAAGAGGTTTTGCATGTCACTTTTTGGTGTATGTTAGAACTTGTGTGACTCTGGAGAGCTTTCAGTTCTTATTTATCATCTTTAGTATCATTAAGACAAAGCAGGTGACTCTTCTATTTCAAACAAAAATGTAACTTGATATTCTAGAGACATATTAATTCTTTAAAATTTACCAAAAATTGAATAGAAGAAAAGGATTTAAAATGTCAAGTTTGCTAACTATATCTTCTAAACCCTAGCCACTAGTAGTACTTATTGTTAAAGACTCTGGCTATGATAATAAATTCCCAAAACTTTGTGGGTTTGAATAATTCACTGCATTAATGCTCATAAAGAATTTATTGTAAATACTTAGACTTTGTAATCAGTCTTCCATATAGTCAGCAAGAGAACTATGATTCCCCAGGGCCTTCCATCTGATGAACACAGAGACAGCCAGGTAGATAATGCACACAAGTAAGTGTGAAGAGTTTTACACACCTTAACTTCATGGCAAGGGCCAGAACACATTCATATAACTACGCATGTCACCCCTAAAAATGCTGGGAAACCTCATCTGTGTGATGATATATTATTCATGGTTTGTTAAAGCTTGCCTGAGGAGTCAGACATAAGCAATAGAAGTCAGGCACACACTTTTAATCACAGGACTCAAGATTAAAAGGTAGACTACTCTGTTAGTTCAAGGCCACATGAGCTACAAGAAATATATCCAGTCATAAAGAAAAACAACACACAAAGATGATCTCAGCACTTGGGGTCACACACCTTTAATTCCAGGATTCATGAGAGGTATTTAAGATAGGAACAAAGTCTCAGAGACAGCATTCATTCTCCAGTCACATTAGGATAGGAAGGCATTCAGTCTCAAATTCTCCAACCACGTTGAAAACAGCATAGCAGTCTAGGATTAGTCTGAGGTGTGGTGGAGCCAGGATCACCCTTCAGTCTGAGGTTAAGGTAAGCTAGTGTCTGGCTCCTTTACTTTTCTGATCTTCAGCTTGAAGCATGAACCACAATATCAGTCTCTGGGTTATTTACTTTTGGTGTTAAAATTGGCAACCAACATTAACATACAAATTCACAAAATAATAGTATCTTTGAGGCTTAGGGCCCAAGTCCAAACCTGAGTTGCAGGTCCCATCTAAGTCCCTCCTGCCAGAGTCTCTGCCCAACCAGCTAGGCTTTCTTTTGTTTTCTCCACAAATCTTTGAGCAAGTTTGGGATTTTTCAGTTGTAGCTTTTCTAAACAGTCTTCAGCTGGCACCCAAACTCAGAAGGCTTTCAGGCTTTTCCTAGAGCTCCTCTCCTCAGGCTGAAGCTCTCACCTCAGGGCCACAAGCCATCTCTGATTCAGATGTGCTACACCTCACAGTTCACTAACATTGTCTTCAGACTTGGTAAGTTACATAATGGATAGTTTTAAAGTGGAAAAAGTGAATGAAGGCAAAAATCAATTTAATAGGGGTTGACATACTGTTGATTTTTTTCATTTTGCTAATCTTTGTTGTCAGTTTGACAATTCTTGGTTTATCTCTTAAAAAGTTGGTTGATATGAATGCTAAGACGAAGGACTTAGAAAAACTTATTAAAGCAGATAATAGAGATATTCAAACCCAGACTGAGAAATTAAATGGGGAAACAAATTCAGCATTGCATATTGAGGTTAAAATGGAACACTCTAAGGTTTTAGGAGAACCACCATTAGTATATCCAGTAACCTTACAGGAAGTGCCAAATGAAGGAGGTTCTATACCAGTTACCAAGAAAAGAAATAATCTGACCTAATATGATCTCTGAAGTCTCCAAAAGAAGATTGAATCCAAGCTTGGCAGAGGTAACACATGTCTTTAATCTCACCACTTGGAAGGTGGAAGTTTGAAGCCACTCTGATCTACAAAGTGAGTTTCAAGACAGCTGGAACTGTTCACACAGAGAAACACTGTCTCAAAAAAACAAAACAAAACAAAAAGAAGAAGAAACCACACAACAATTTCACCAGGACTGTGATAACACCATTAAGCTGAACAATAACAAATGAAGATCAACTTTGGATTACAAACTACTCAGAGCAACTTCAAGATGGGTACAAAATGTTTTTGGATACAGTCAGAAAGAAAGAGGATTAAGTTCAAGTTTTTGTTTGTTTGTGAGGGGAGGGATACAGATATGATAGGATAAAGAAGGAAGGTTATTGAATCTACTTTTTAAAAACTATTAGTTCTAAATACTTCACATTGGATTAGATTTTTGTATATTGTATACAAATACTGTATACTGATACAAGTTTGAAATTAATTGGTTAAAACATACCGTATATACATTTCTAATATTGTTCAAGACATTGTACATATACAGTTTTTTTCAATGTAATGTAAACTTCTAGTCCTTGAAAGTTATTATTACCAACTATAAACAATAATAAGGAAATGTAGGTGAGTAATTAGTCAACTATTAGAATGTCACTTGTAATAACATTAGGTATGTTTTCAAAGTCAAACAGATACATATTTTAAATAGATAGGTCATCTTCAAACAATTCAAAGATCTACAGAATATGGCATCTAAAATGTTTTAATAATATAGGTATTTTTATGACAATGAGACATGTCTGCTCTTGGCATCACCAATCTACTTCAGAGAAGATAATGGGCATCAAAGAAATTGCAGATGGCAATTTGTGGCAAAAGTAAGCCGCTGGGCAAGAAAGTGCCCTTGCCTTGACTGCTGACACTGTGCTCTCCAAAATGCACAAATAGGACATCAGCGAGAGAGAGAGAGAGAGAGAGAGAGAGAGAGAGAGAGAGAGAGAGAGAGAGAGAGAGAGAGAGACTGTAAAACCTTGCCAAGACAAGGCAGAACAGTCCTTCAGAATATTCTGCTTCACAGAAAAGTCTGTCAGAGATTCTAGGGCTGTAAGCCAAAGACAGATGTTCCTATATTGCAGAAGAACCTAGGGTGACTGACCAACCGAGCAGCCAGCTGTTTTAGTCATTTCTCACTTTTCTTGGAAGTCACTTGCTCACACTTTCTGCTTTCTCAGTTAATATTATGTCCACTGAGCCATAAGAAATATATCCATTCATAAAGAGAAACAGCTCACATAATGATGATCTCAGCACTTGGGATTTCATGCCTTTATTCCCAGGACTCATAAGAGGTATTTAAAACAGGAACAGGGTCTTAGAGCTGGCATTCATTCTCCAGCCACCCTGAGGATAGAAGGGCAGTCAGTCTCAGGATTCTTTAGCCAGGAAGAGGAGAGCATAGCAGTCTGGGATTACAGTCGGAGGTTTGATGGAGCCAGGATCACCTTTCAGTCTGAGGTAAAGCTGAGAGCTAGTGACAAGCTGATTTCCTTTTCTGATCTTCATCTTGAAGTTTGAATCCCAATATCAGTCTCTGGGTCTGATCATTTTTGGTGCCTTGCTGGGTTTGAAACATACCTAGGACTTTGCCCTAAAAAGCTGATGTGGCAGCTAGCTTCCCCATCATAAACAAAATACCTGCCAAAACAAGGTGAGAGGAAGGCTTATTTTACTGATCAGGACGATGGACACTGGCCAGGATTGTACCAGGGATTCCCACAGAGAATGGCCATGAGATTCATTGGCCTGATGCCAAAACTAAAAGGTTAAATACCTCCCTCCTTCATCCAATCAGGACCAAACATACATTCTGACATGCTTTCTGCATACATATCTCCAGCCTACCTGTGATCAAGCACATCCTATGTAGTTGGGACAACCAACCTTATTTACTGAAGTGAAAAACTCTAACTTGTTACCTTACATGAACAACAGCCCCCAGCATTTCAGGAAGTTATGGGTCCTTGAGTAAGTAGGGCTTACAGATTAACTTGAGCTAGCAACCTTTTCGTATCAGGACAGGACTAGGCATTACAGCGTGCAACTCAATGCTGTTATTGCTTAGTGCATTATGTATTTTGCCATACAATGTAAAAATTGTCTTATCCAGTTAAACTTTCTTAGGCAATTTTAGTAACAATCTAGGAAGACATAATTTCTTCTAAATTCTTTAGAATCATAAGAAGGCAAACAAAATTATCCACTGAATCGTGTATAATTAATTTAATGGATGATAGAACTATAGTATTTGATACTGATGCAATTCAGAACAGTTCAAATAACTCAGTTATGTTTATTTATATAGTACATGGGGAATCTTTAAATTATTTATGTATACATCTTTTCATATAATTTTACAGAATTTTAAATATATAAAATGACAGCAGATATTTTATTACTTGTTTCTACGATATGTTAATTTTTAAAGGAAGCATTTTCATTATTAAATTCATAATCAGAGAAGCCAGATCTGTTGCAACTTTATTTCTACAGGGAAAAAAATAGTATGCTCTTTTCTACAAAAGGACTTGGTAACTTTTCATAGTAAGTGGATATAATTTATGGTAAATGGATAATTAGACAAGTTACTTGTAGAAATAAACAATTTGAAATAATCACCTGAGAGTTGATTGGGGAAATTAAATGTTTGTGTTAAACAGACAGGATCTTTTTATATTCCCTTTTAGTGGGTGTGTGTGTGTGTGTGTGTGCCCTGTGTGAGTGATATGTGTGAGTGATGGGAACCAAACTCAGGCCCTGTGGAAGACTAGCAATTACTCCAAAATGTAAAGTTCCCCAGTATATGGACCAGAATTTTATTCAGTGACTTTTCAGATATATGGCATTTTCACAAAACCTGCTCATATTCTGATGAATTTAGTTTTGTCCTAATAATTTCAATCTTTAAAACTAAAACACTCATCATCAGTTAGACATTATAGTTCCCTGTATGAATGCATACCCTCTGCCTAGTCAGCAATTTGAAGGATGGGATATTCTTGACACTCCAGGATTCCCAGTCATTTTAAAATAGCCACTACCTACATCAGACTCTCCATTTTATACAACATAGAAGTCACCATCTAACTAGAGCACAGTTTAAGTTGTTCCATTGAGTTAAATAGTTTCAGTAGAAACTAGCTGAACTTAACCAACCTGGGACAAATAGAATTTCCATCAGTCCTTAAGCCCTGTGTATAAGGAGCAAATATACTCACATTCAATATTTATCAATGCTGATGTAGACAGTGAATGCCTACATCATTCTTATTACAAATATTCTACAACCACTACAGAAAACAAAATTTATAACTGCATCTTACTACTAATTTCTTCCTGGTTTATTTTTGTTTTGTGGTGTGATACCATACAGTTCTCTCAGAAACTTCCATAGTTCTACATTGAAACAAGTTCTCTCTGGCATATGTTAAGTTAGGCCTGTCAAAACAAAGGTCAAGGGCCAGATGCTTGGATGGCTGGCTATTTAAAGCAGGGCCCCTTGAGGAATGTAATACTTGTGTGAGCTTACCATAGGCCTGCATTTAGCTTTGTAATTTGCTATCAGTTCTGTTGATTCACAACAACACAATCAAAGTCTGTGGATGTTATTTATAATGGAAAAACATATAAGACAGAGACAAGAAAGCTACAATATCACCAAAGACTGATGTATTTGACAGGATAAAAACATACATTGGTTAGGTAATGCATCATGTAAATAGAGTTAAGTATCAAAAATTGGTCTGCAAACTCAGCCTCAGAACGATGGGAGTTAAGGATTTATAAAAATATTACATAAAGCTAAACTATTTCTCCAAACAGTATTTGCAAAGAGATTTATTGAGATACAATTCGCCCTTTGAAGTGTACATCTCCATAATTTTAGTTCATACACTGGGTCATATAACCATCACTATTAACCAGTTTTAGAATATTTTAATTACTTCAAAGAGATATCCTATGCACATTAGATGTCCCTTCCCTTCTGTCTCCCCCATAGCCCTAAGGAACTGCTCATGTGTATTCTGTCTGTATAGATCTTCTAAACCTTGAATTTTTATGTTGGTAGAATTCTGTATTATGTGCTATTTTGTGGTTGACTTTTTTCATTTGTCATATTAATTCCCAGCCACATCCATTCTGTAGCTTCTTTCAATATTTTGTTCTTTTAATTTACAGATATAATTCTATGTTATGACTCTGTCATATTATATTTATCTGTTGGGGTAATTTGTACTGGTTGGCCAGTATGAATAATGCTTTTGTTATTACCCATACTCTTACATCTAATAGGCCATTTGATAGCTTAAGGTTTAACTTCTTGGGAAACAGGCAGTGTTTTCCATACCCATGGTTATTTATATTGAAGAAAGTAGGGGATTGAGGCAACTAAGAAATTGGCCAATATCACCCAAAACTGCGTATGTAAAAGTCATGGCCTCCAGGGTTCAAGTCTGAGAAGATAACAGAATAAACATTAAGTAAAGGCTTTGTCTTGATAAATTAATTATTTCAGGTATATCCTTGTAGTAGTACAAAGCTAGTCAGTGGGGAAGAGGGAAGAGAAACTGAGAGGGCAATGAAGGAGGAAATGGACAGGGCAAGAGGGGAACAGAGGAAAAGATAAGCAGAAAGCCCGATTTATATCATTGTTACGGTCTTCTAGAAATCCCAAATTTACTTGTCTTTGTTTTCTGTTTCTGTGATAAAACACTGACCAAAACCAATGTGTGTGGGGGGAAGAATAGAATATCTGGCTTATACTTTTATGTCACAGTCCATCACTGAGTAACGTTAAGGCACAAACTCAGAAAGGAACCCAAGAATAACTGCCAAAGAATGGCACCACCTACGGTGGACTGGGTCCTCTCACATCAATCATTAGTCAAGAAAACGCCCCCAAAGACAAATTGACCCCTTTTAAACTTGACTCAAAAACACATCACTATTAAACTCAACTTTTTCCTTGTTCCAAAGATCTCATATTACTATGACAATACCAAACACAATTCAACTTTTAAAAGTCCCATAAAGAAACAGGTTTTCTTGCTCTCCTCTATTCATTACCAGACTCAGTTTTCCTGATCCCTCGTGTTCTCCTCCACACTTCTCTTCTCCCCTCCTCTTTCTCCCACCTCCCTAATCCTCCCTCTATGCTCCCAATTTGTTCAGGAGCTCTTGTTCCTTTCCCCTTCTCTGGGAGTCCATGTATGTATGTCTCTCTTAGCATCTTCCTTGTTCCCTAGTTTCTCTGGAGGTATGGATTGTAGGCTGGTAGGCTGTTAATCCTTTGCTCTCTGTCTAATATCCATATTTAAGTAATTACACACCATGTTTGTCTTTCTGTGACTGGGTTACCTCACTCAGGATGGTTTCTTCTCATTCCATCCATTTGCCTGCAAATTCCAAGATTTCATTGTTTTGTTTGTTTTTTGTTTTTGTTTTTGTTTTTTTCTTGCTGAGTAGTACTCCATTATGTGGAGTTATCTGGCACTAGGAAAATATCCAGAGATCCACAAGGATGATTACAACTAAGAATCTAAGCAATAGTGGAGAGGCTACCTTAAATGCCCTTCCCTATAACGAGAATGATGACTACCTTAAATGTCATCCTAGAGCCTTCATCCAGTAGCTGATGGAAGCAGAAACAGACACCCACAGCTAAGCACTGAGTGGAGCCAAACTCCTGCAATCCAGTTGGAGAGAGGCAGGAGGACTGAGCAAATGGGTCAAGGCCATGCTGGGCCAACCCACAGAAACAGCTGCCCTGAGCAAGTGGGAGCTCACAGATGTCAGTCTGACAGCTGGAGAACCAACTTAGGAGCAAACCAGGCCCCCTAACCGTGGGGGCCTGGGAAGTCTATAGGGACTCTTGCTGTACAGTATTTATCCCCAGTGCAGGATCAGACTTCGGGAGTCCATTCCCCATAGAGGGATATTCTCCTAGCTCAGATACAAGGGGAGGGCCTAGGTCTACCCCAAATGACAGACTTTGATGATTTCTTATAGAAGGTCTCACTCTCTCTGGGGAGTGGATAGGGTATGGGATGGGTTGGGAGAGTCAGTGGGGGAATGGGAGGGAGAGGGAACTGGGATTGATATGTAAAATAAGATCATTTTTGATTTAAATAAAATAAAAAAAAAACCAAAACAACTTTTATGCTTTCTTATTCTAAGAAGAAAGAACCAGGGCACAATTGCAATCAGATAAAAGAAAAATCCAAACTCTAGAAGTGTAAAATCATATACTGTAGTGCTTGTGCGTGCGCGTGCGCGCGCGCACACACACACACACACACACACACACACACACACACACATGACATCTTATCTGGTAAGCTCAGGCCATTTCATTCCATTCCCACTGTGTCCTTGATACTTCACCCCATGCCCCTGGTCTATCAAATATGCTGAAAATGAGGCTGTACCTTTACTAACAGTCTCTCTCCTGGTTGCTTGCTCACAGTGCCAGGCTTTGCCTCTTCTTCATGAATCTTTCGTGCCTTCAAAACCAGTGCCATGTGGAGCACTCTTACATGTTATTGGTCGAGTTTTTCTGCCAGCTTGATGTGAACCTTAGCCCTCCACATAGCTTCTGTATGCTGGACCTGAGGAAATACCTTCCAGAAGACTTCACCTCAATGATACAGGTCTCATATAAATCACAGCTGATTCATTATCCTCAGCTGACCAACATCTATTATTCCAAAGAAGCACAGGTTTCACTTCCAGAGATTTTTAATTCTAATATACCACATTAATAGGCCATTATTGTTTTTGAAATATTGTCCAATTTTCCTCTGAAACTTTACAAGTCTAGACTCCTTTGTCTAAACCTCTCTCGGTATTCTTACCTTACAAACTCTCACAATAACTCATTAAGCTCTGAGCACTCGATGAACAGTTCTTGCCAAAATCTTTAAAATTCTTACACACACATACACACACACACACACACACACACACACACACACATACACACATACAAAGACACACATACACACCTCAACTAAAATGAAAATCATTGTTGGGTCCATTACAATCATACCTTACTTTTGATTCCAATTTCTGTCTCAGTTATTTCTATTACTTTAATAAAACATGAACCAACATCAGCTCAAGGAAGGGTAGGTTATTTGGCTTATTATTCCATGTCATAGTCCATCTCTGGGGGAAGCTAATCTAGGAACTAAAGGAGGAAACCTGGAAGCAGGAGCTGATGCAGAGACCATAGAGAAATACTGATAGCTGATTTGATTTTCATGATTTCCTCGGCTGGCTTTCTTATACAACCCAGGACCATCTGCCTGGGGATGTTATCTCCCACATAATAATTAACTAAGAAAATGCCCCCACAGCTTTACCCACAGGCCAATTTCTTGGAGACAATTTCTCAACTGAGTCTCCCTCTTCCCCAGTTTATGTCAAATTGTTGAAAGAAGAAAGGAAGGAAGGGAAAAAGGAAGGGAGGGAGGGAGAGAGGGAAGGAAGAGAGAGAGAGGGAGGAGAGAGAAACCAGAAAATACTCAAACAATATCTAGACTATCTTTAACTTGAGTCTTCAGTGTGCCTGCTGACTTCTGTGAGCACCCTTCTTTATTCTGTATTAATGGTAGGAATATTTCTTTTGAAACAATAAGAGATCAAAACAAGCCCACTCCTTTGTACCTTCACAGACTTCATGAACAATCTAATTACCAAATTCCAGAAAGTGACTTGGAGGTAGGACAGTTATTTCTAGAAAATAATATTTCCTTTTATGAACAAAAAACAGAAGGTATCTTCTCTAGTTCTTCTTGGCTTGGGCATGACATATGGTTTTGGAAGAGATGCAGCCATCTCATACACATGGCAACAATTCTATCCAGAGCCCAGTAACAAGAAGAGTATAGGGTTACAAAAGGTAAAGAAATTGTGCCCACAGAACAAGAGAGATCCAGAGGGTAGAAACATATCCATGGATTATCTGGCCAGCAACACTGACACCATTGCTCAATGATAAATTGCTTATGTATCTGTGTATTTGTGGATGTGCACATTGTGCATTATGTGTGTTTACATGTTATATGTGAACGTGTTTATGTGTGTAATAAATGTGTGTTTACATGGTGTGTTCGTGTGTCTGTATGTATTTCCAGCACTTCCTGTCAGTATAGCTATAATGAATATACCCAATAAAAGTCATGGCATTTAAAAGGGAGCTTTAGTATAAAATTCTAACATATTTTCAATGTTTTGTGACCCTTGCACATCACTAATGACTTTCACTTCAGAAACATGGTATCAAGAAAGTTATTGGGCTGGACATTGAATTCTCATCATGGTAAAGATAATGCATAGGTGTGAGGCAGTGTACAGGTCATTTGAATATTTCAAAATTTGGATACCTAATTAGTAAGTTGATGGTAATGATTCACTGAAAAAAATAATTTCAGAGATCTTTGGTGTTGGGCAGTTTGTGATATAGAGACATAGCAGTAGACACACATATGCCATTACATCATACAAGGCCGACACGCAACAAACAGCTGTATAACATGCACTAGTGACTTTCCTTGTATTCATGATCACAATGGCATATGGCAGGAGAGGTTGACTTGGCTTATAGGTTAGAGGATGCAGTTTCAGGTGGCTCAGAAGGCAAGGCAGTTGGGACATTTCGGCCTTGGATAATAGCAGCTTGGAGTACAGCCTAAACAAATCTTGGTGGGTTAGGAACAAATCAAAGATCAATGAAAACAGGGACAGATTGTCACCTTCAAGGCCTGCCCATAAGGACCTGTGTTCTAAAGAATCAACCCACTTTCTAAACAGTGCCACCAGCTAGAAGCCAAGCCACCCATCACCTGTCACTCTTGTTTCTTCTCTCCATATCCTTTAGGAACCAGTTTTTCAAAATTTCTGCAAACTCAGAAACATCCATGCGCTTCTGTCTATAAATGTCTTGAGTGTAAGAAAATTCAGTAATGCTTATTATTTTGTCTGATGTTTTGGTTTACCATTATTCTGAAAACTTCCTCTAATGGAATCAGCATCATACTTGGTGATTAGTTAGGGTTTCTATTGCTGTGAAGAGACACCACGATCATGGCAACTCTTATAAATTAAAACATTTAATAGGGTGGCTTGCTCACAGTTTCAGAGGTTCAGTCCATTATGGCAGGAAACATGGAGGTATGCAGGCAGACATAGTGCTAAAGAAGTAGCTGAACAGTCCTGCATCTTGCAGGCAACAGGAAGTCAACTGAGACTTTGGGAGGTATCCTGAGCATAGGAAACCTCAAAGCCTGCCCTCCCCACACACAATTATACACTTCCTCCAACAAGGTCATACCCAACTCCAACAAAGCCACACTTCCTAATAGGGTCACTCCCTATGAGCTTGTGGGGGCCAGTTACATTCAAACTGCCACACTTGGGTTTTGTTTGAGTCTAACCGCTTCATTTCTCTTGCATTTGTGTGCTGTGGAGGACAGAACCATAAGAAGTTCTGTGTCACTGAAGACACCATTCCAGCTGTATCAGCCTTGAACTCACTATGAAGCCATGACTGGCATCAAATTCCTGGTTCTCCTGCCTTTACTTCCTACTTAATGGGATTGCAGGCCTGTACTACCCTGCCCAGCTGTGGAATCTACTCTCCAGGGATTTGGTCAATTGTGTTCTTTGTTGGTATTTCAAATATAATGGATCTTAACCAATAGTTGACAGACAGATGTGTTAACCACTGGATGGTGGTGGTGCAAGCTTTTGATCCCAACCGCAGGCAGATCTCAGTGAGTTTGAGGCCAGCCTGGTCTACAAAGTAAGTTTCAGGACAGCCAGGACTGTTACACAGAGAAACCCTGCCACGATAAACCAAAGAAAGAGTTACCTCAATGTCCAACTTATCTTTTGTTTCCTGTCCTAACTTCTGCATGGCATTGGAAGTATGTTTTGCCAGTACTCATTTGTTGACATCATTTCTCTGTTTTCTCATGAAAACCCATTCCTTAAATTGAAGGAATTTCCAACCCATTTGAAACATCAGCACAAGAAAGGATAAGCGAAACATAACAGAAGCTTGGAACTTGCTCTGTGCAATGGGAAAGCAGAATAAAGACTCTCTATAATTCTGACCTTAGGGATCTGTGAAGGTGTCTTCCTTTATATTGCAGGTGAGATTTTACCTATACATTAACTGGGTGTGTATATTATTGAAATAATTATGGGAAGAGATTTGTGTAGACGAAATGAATATGTAACCTATTTATCAATCAAAATAGAGAATCACCCAAATTATGCCCCTTACTCCATATCTTCCTTCTGTTGAACACACATTAGGCTTTGAGAACTGTCCCTAATATGGTCTGCTGTCCTATCCATCTCGACAGTCTAGACCTCTAGGACACTGAACTGCCACTTCCGCCTGAATAAAGCCATCTTGCTCTGTTTACAAATCAGTATGAGCCCTTACTTTCAAGTCTTTGGTTAAGAGGCTAGGAAGCTGGAAAGACCAAACCACACTCTAGCCACTCTTGTAAGAAAGCTATTGCAGACGTGATCTGGGGCCACTACAACCTTTTCACCCCCTCCCTCTTTCAACCAAAGAGAGACTTGAGAATTACTTTCCACTTCTTTGCTCAAGAGCTAAGATATAACTTCTGAAAATCCGCCTTAATCCACCTACAGGAAGTAGCTAAAACCAACATTAAAGAAACATATTTAAATTCCCTTGGCCTAATGACTGAGACTGTTCAGCCTGACCTGGGATTCTATCCCAGACTAAGATCCTTGGGCTGGGGCTATAGTCCCCATCCCAACAGGAGCCCTGAGTAAGCCCTGAATACCAGCTGAAAGACCGCTTCTTTGAGGGCTTGGAACCTCAGCTGGGCTGCTTATTACCCCGATCTCGAGCAAAGTTTCAAAACATGATGCACAAGAAGGGGCAACACCCCCTTAATAAGTAGTTGTGAGAACTATAGCTGCACATTTTGCAAACGATAATAGTCCTTGTGGTGTTATTTAACACCATCTACAGCAGCCCACTAAACTGCACACTACCTTTTTGGTGTTGCCCCAGCGGATCAGAGGGGTTGTGTCCAAAGACATCCCGACTCTTGGAGGGAGGCATGAGAGGGAGGCACCCGTACATTTTGCAATGACAATTCCAACTACTTAAGCTACTGTCCATTTTACAATGCTTGCTTTCAAATCACTGCCTGTGACTTTATACGGAGCCACCTAATCCCCTATACCCAAACAGTGGGTATAGTGAACTGCTGGGGGTGGGGGGTGGGGTAAGGACCAGACTTCCTGTTGAGTGGGAGCTTTGGGTCCCCAGCCCTCTTCCTTAATCTCCTTCTTAACTTTCCATCTGTCACTTTTCCCCCTACAGCAGAAGAGCAGCCAGCCAGACGTCTGAGCTCCCCCGGGGCTCTAGGCTTCCAGCGCTAGGGCCTAGAGGGCCAGCTGGGGCGGAGCTCGGCTCACAGGGAGGTTGTAGAGCAGCAGCCCAGACTCGGAGGCTGGGGCCTGGCCACGGGGGCGCGCAGGGCTGCCGCAGATCTGCCAGCACGTGAACTCCACCTCCAGGCTGGCTTGGCGCCCAGCGGTCGGGCTGCCGGTCTCCGCCCAGCTCCAGCGCCGCTTCAGCTCTTGGCATAGTAATCTCAGTTCCTGATCGCGCAGAGCTGGCTCCAGGCTGCAGCGGACCGAGACATGCCCACCAGCATCGGTGTGGCCGAGCCAGGGCTGGGAAGACACGTGCGACTGGAAGCCTAGCGCTGCGCAGGCAACGGCCCAGCCAGCGACAGCCTGCCAGAGCAGGTAAGCAACCCGCGGCCGGAAAGGAGCCGCCCCCGCGGCCACCTGGCCCAGTGGCCAGCCTTGGGACAGGAGCTGGCCTTGCGCCTTGTGCTGGTGAAGGAGGAAATGGGTCCCACATTTTGTTCTTGGGTTCTTTTGCCTGTTGCTCACGTCCCCAGCCCACCCTGCAGGTGATGCATTTCTCTGCAAGGTTATTGCTTCCTTAAGCTCTGACCCAAAGGTAAAAGAGAGAAGCGGCTTGCTGCTTCTGACCTGGGAATCCTAATCAGTAAGACATGCACAGAGAGAATATGCCAAGAGGGGCGTGTGTGTCTGTGTGTGCTTAGCATTTTCATTATCTTCCTATGATTATTTCCTGTAAGGTCAAAAACCTACATTCGTGTATGTATATGTATTTATTAATACATTTGCAAGTGTATTTATTCTTGAAGTAGGAAGGGAGAGAAGAGGAAGATCGGAAAGAGGCTGATAAAGGGAAATCATTGTTGAGCATGTTCGGTGTCTAGAGGTGAACTTTGGAACCACAGCAAATCAAGGTAGCGACCAAAGGTGATAAACCCTTCTCTGGGTAGATTATAGCAAAGGTCTGAGATGTTCATTCAGTACACAGCAAATCTTCTTGCTTCCCAGACAGATGGAAAAGACAGGTGTAGGCAAGACCTTAAAGAGTGGACAGAAGGGGAGAGAGGAGAGGCTTGGTGCTGGAAAATAAATTGGGGTGGAGGGAATGCAGATCAGTCTTCAAGGGCTTCTGAAAGGTTGCCAGGAGAGGTCACTGGTTGCGTGCAGGCAGTTCAAGGTTAGCATGATATGAGAGCAGCTGAGGAGGAGGGAGTAACCCCTGGAGTTGGTGGGGAGAAAGGAAGGTTTAGGTAGCCACCCATCTAGCAGCCACCTTTTCTAAAGGTGTCTTCTTCCTTCCGTTTCCACAACACATTTGGTCAAGATCCATACATAGGTCCATGCTCTCATTTTATTTTTTCATGGAATCTGGGTCATGGCATGACTGGAAGAAACTAAGTGTTTACAACACACCAGAAAGATTTGGAGAGAGAGAGTGATTAACGCTTTGCTTCATGAAATATTTACACAGCTCTTGCGTGGGCTTTTGTTTGCTCACATTGGGTGCATCTGCATATTTTACCTTGCTGATGTTTCGAGCATACTCCTCCTGAAAGAGCCTATTTTCCAGTTATAAACTATTCTTTCCTTCCCACTGTACCAAGTGGCCTGTACCAAGTAACAGTTATGGGAATAAAGATACATGAGTCAGAGTACAGAGAAGAAAATCATCTCTGTCACTCACCTCAAATGGCCAGAGTTTATGTAGAGAATGTTCATTGATGAAAACTAAGGAAGAATTTGTTTGTTTGTTTCCCCAAGTTTGTGGTGTGTGTGTGTTTAATGGGTTGGGGGGGGGGGGAATGAATTGATCATAAACAAGAAAGCCATGTAGTAACCACCACTATCACCAGTCTAGACGTTCTATGACTAAAACAGAGCCAGGAACTCAAGGAGACACATGTATCCTGCTGTGGTGTGGGGATGAAGGACTAGCTAAATCAGGTCAACCTCAGCGGTGAGGAAGTGTATACTTCCAGCAGGGTGTACTGAAGTTCAAGTGCCTCTAAGACTTTCCCAGCACAATTATTAGTTCTTCCAAAATTTTTCTTGATTTTGCCTGAAATGTGGTTTAAAAGATGCATTTAGATACAACTGTCCTTCACTGTTGGAGTTCTGTCACAAAATCTGCCGCTTACAGGGAAGCCATTAAATGTCAGTCACAGACGCACAAAATGATAGACAAGGAGGGCACAATTTTCATCACACCTTGCACTGGGGCTCTCCGTGATGGCTGCTTCTGCCCTTCCTGCACTGGCTCCTTCATTCAGCAGCCAGTCACTTGCTCATTCATGCAGTCCACATGTGTTTTCTTGAACAAGGCATGACATTCGAATGTGAACTACAAGAATAAATAAAACACAGTCTTAGCTTATAGCACTTAATGAAGGGAAGGATGACAACCGCTAAGGTACTGTGAGAAGGAGCTTCAGTGGCCAGGCTAAGGAGGCCAGGCTGAGGGAGTGAGGGGCACAGGGCAGGTTTTCCAGGAACCAGAGTGGTAAGAGCTGCTGTCCTGGTCAAGGGAAGAAGGAAGGGTCTTCAGAAAGCAGAGGCCTGAGAAACCAATCCTGTGAGCCCATAGCTAGAAGATGGGAAGAGAGAAGGAAGCCATCTATCACCAAACTCAGCCCAGAAGGGCTTCTACCTCATCCTTCAGAGAGCCCTTCTATTTGGAGACAATGGATCCATTCATAGGGAGGCTGTTCTAGACTGTGCTTACCCACATCTATATCTTCCCAAGATCTACAAATCATAATTAGCTTAATTTGCAATTGTTTGCTCAGAGGAGAGAAAGGCGTTGGAGTAAGTCGGGACTTTGTGGACCTCAGCTGCTTCATCCCCAGGGTCTATCCCCACTTTGTATGTCATAAAAGTAGATAAGGGGGAGAGATTGAGTTTATAGACATGAATTTTAGAAATGCAGGAAATCTTCCCTGTTTTGTTATTAACTTGTATTTATTTACTTCCTTTCTCATCTGTTTTGAGACATGGTATTGCTCTGTAGCAAAGACTGCCATTAAGCCCACAATCCCCCTGCCTCAGCCTCTCAAGTATGATGAAAATAGGCATGTACTTCCACACCCAGCTTGAAAATCTTATTTTTATGATAACAGAATTCAAGGAGAAAGGATGGATACTAGTGACTACGGGAAGCATTTAAATATCTCAAATGAGTTGAGTCAAATGCAATCCACAGATAACAATTAATTCAGTACAATGGATCAAAGAAATCCCAAAAGACACATAGAAGTTTTAGTGGATTTTTTTTTTTAAGTAAGAGAAATAGTTATATCAACACCACAGTGATCATCAGTAAGTGACCTTCTAGACCTGGACTTCTCAAACCCCAGCATAAAATGACCATGGAATCCGTTTAGTGAACGTGATCAGCATTTTTATTGTTGAATATACCAAGGAGCAAGGTCACATATAAAGGTGGATGCAGCAATTTTAAGTGGTATATGTAAGGAGTATGGTTTTTCCTCCCGCCGCTGGTCTTGTCCCACAATTAACACACTGAGACTCTGTTTTTGATATAATGCTGTTGGCCAGTTACTTGTTTCTTATCAGCTAGCTCTATCTTAAGTTTAACCCATTTCTGTTAAATATAAGTACTTCCACGTGCTCTAATCTTACTGGGGAATGGGGCAGGCATCTCATCTCCCCAGTCTTTCTATCTTAACTCCTCCTTACTACTTCCTCTTTCCTCCTTGTCTCCTAGTCCCTCCTATCTTCCTTTCCTATTGGCCAACAGTGCTTTATTCATTAACCAGTATAAGAAACATATTTACAGAATGACATCTCCCATCATCTCCTCTTTTCTGTCAAAATAAAAAGAAGGGTTTTAACCTTAACATAGCAAAATATATAACACAACAGTTAGCAAGTAAGAATCACAGTTAACAATATTTAGTCCATTAACATTTAGCAAGATTTAAGAAAATATTACATCATCTATTTTGTAAATGTTTGTATGGAGGTATGGAATGAACCATGATGTAATCACGTGCCTCCTGCTCCCCACGTCCTGCATCTGCTGGGGACTACGGCTTTAGGTTTCCAGTTTGCAAGGTGGAGCAGTTGAACTAAGATCCCCATCTAGGCTTTTATGCACTCACCTTAGCAGCAGAGCTGCAACCCTGGGAAGGTAACCCCCACCTGGGAACTGACCATATGTGTGAACAGAAATTCAGAGGACACAGCCCTCAGTACAGAATTTATCTGAAAAGCTTCAACCAGAAGTTGGAGCTAGAGTCAATTTGTGAATGACGGTTGGATACAAGTGGGTAATGAGAAAAGGGTAGTATGTAGACATATAGAAAATAGATATTTACTACAGATTCATTCAACATATGAATGAATCACCTCCCAGTGCCCATTTCTCACGGTTTACTCTCCACCCCCATGCCACTCTACCTGGTAGCGGCAGCCCTCACTAATGTAGCAAACTCTGGATTACCGCACACCGCTATCAATGACAGCCTTCAAGTTGTACCCAGGTCTTCTACTATATGTCATTTTCCCTACACATTCCCATTCCTCCCTATCTCCGTACAGCTGCTATCTTATTCTCTATTGATGAACATATAGCTTATTTTATAGCTAAAATTTATTTTCTTAATACTTCTTCTTTAGAGAAAATCTAGCTACAATGGTCATGCCATTATGAATATGTCCTTATGTGCCGTTGTTTTTCTGTTTCAATCGTTTCCTGGTTGGACCTAGATTTGGCTGAATATGATAATTGAACTACTGACTATTGACAAGATGTACCAAAGTGTAGCATGACTCATTTCTCAGAACACAGGTACAATCACTGGAACAGAGCAGGCAGGGGGTACCCATGTGATTGTCAAGTTCAAAAAGCAAGCACCCATCATGAGCAGAATCTCAGGCTGGGCACCATCACTAAGCAGCCACAACCCCAAAAGGAAGCATACCATCAGCCATACTTTCTTTCCTTTTGTTGTTTTGTGTTATGACTATCATCTTAGTTTAATGTTTAAATAGGTTTGTGTGAAGTTCTTGGGTTAGCAAGATGGCTCAGTGGATAAAGACACTTGCCACTGAGCCTAATGACCTGCTCTATTTCCACATACTAGAAGGAGCCATCAGGGAGTGAATCCCCTGCCTCAGGCACATATATACTCAAGGAAGGAAGGGGGGGTTAGAGAGGGAGGGAGGGAGGGAGGGAGGGAGGGAGGAAAGGAAGGAAAAAAGGATCATAAAAATTCATTTTTAGGCAGGTGGTAGCAGTGCACGCATTTAAGCCCAATACTCGGGAGGCAGAGGAGGCAAGCAGATCTCTGTGAATTCGAGGCCAGCCTGTTCTACAGAGCAAGTTCCAGGACAGGCTCCAAAGCTACACAGAAAAACCCTGCCATGAAAAACAGCAAATAAATAAGTAAATATTTTAAAAAAGACAATTACCACAGTGTATGTTCTGCTGTGAGTGGCCTAAGGGTTATTGTAAGAAGAAAAAAAATCATAGGAGAAACTTTTTTGTGTCTCTGAAAACTCTGACTTTCTCACATCTCTTGCCATCTCTGCTCTGAAATAAAACCACCTCGTGCTATTGACCCCTTCTGAATGGAGCTGTGACTTTACCCAGAACAAGAGGTCACACAGATTCACAAGCCTGAATTCGTTGATTTGGTGTCAAAATATGAGTGTTTTCCAACCCCGTCCTCCTCTCTCTCCTATAGTATTAGAATTTCATTCAGGATTGGGACCTTATGATTAGAGGCTGCATTTGAATGGTAAATATGTTCTTAATTCCGTGGGGAAAATGTCTCCATAATCTTACAGCTTAAATGACTTAGTGGGTTGAATGTAATGAGAAAATCACTCACAACGTTTCACCTGGGCATGCGTTGGAGTTAGCAACATAGTGGCAGCACTCCAAATAATCAAGCTTGTAATTAGATGTTTTGTTTTGAAACCAGCCATAACTTAATACCAGATCTTTAATGGCAGCTAATGATAACTGAGCCTCGGCCAAAGGGCTAAATGAAATGACCTATTGGTTCCTAATCCCAAATCCAGAGGTAGAGTTTAGAAATCTGTACTTTTTTTTAAAGGCTCCCAAAAGATTCTGATACGCATACCTAGGACCGTTATACAGTTATAGCAGAGTCCCTGGGAGTCTGTACTATATTAGGTTAGAGTCCACATGTGGGGCCAGTTGTGGTGGTGATGGTGTGTGTTGTCAGAGACCCCTCCTTGGAGGCATGAGAAGAGCCTAACTATGTAGTCTTTCATCCCAAATTGAGGGTGAAATATACCTTTCTAAATCAAAAGCTAAAATGGAAGATAAGCAACAACGACAAAAATCTTAGTATTTTATTCAGTGTCTCTCTCTCTACAGAGCCACTGTTCATCATGGAAATCTGGAAGCCATGCCCACCCAGTTTTGCAGCATGGAGAATTTGTGTAGAGAGCTCAGTAAGGGCAGTATATGGGCAGAGTTGGTTACACTTCAGACTCTCTCTGTCCTCAGACCCTCTGTGTTAGTAAAATTGTGGAGCCCAGCAGATTCCATTTGGAATGTTTAATTCCTGGAAGTTTGCTATAGTTAGAATTCACAGTCTTGATACTTTCAGAACCAAGAAATCCATTCAAAGGAAAGTAGCAGCCAGGTCACTGGCATCTCTAGGACATCCATAGTGCTGCTAATAAGTGGTAGCTATCGCAGATCAAGCCTCCTTCAAAACTTGCATTTACATCTAGCAATTTGCTAAAGAAAAGGAAAGATTCGGAAAAGATATTTTAAACATGAATTACGAACAAACCGTCAAAGTGGGAGATTTAGTTTGTGAAGAATAAGATGTTGATAGATTCTTGATTATTTTTCAGGGCTATTGATTATAAATAGCTTAAATGTTAAGTATACATATCAAGTCCATGGGAAGTTCTTTATAATATATGCAAATTTGCTTAAATGTAACCCTTCAGGGAGTAGAGTGCACATGCTAACTCCATTTTCTGAGTAATCAGAGCATCTTCATTTCAGCACTCAGGGACCGTTGTTTCTGAAGTGTAATCTGCTTTGCCCATCCACTCCCCTTAGTGAGTACACTATACAAATTCTCCACCTTGCAGCATTTGGCATTGCTTCCAGATTTTCATTCTGAACATCTCTGCAGGACAGAGATACTGCATAAAATTGAAACTGTTTGTTTTTCACATCCTATGTTAGCCTGTGTGTGTGATAGAATGTGCTTTCCCATGATAAGGTTTTGTAAATTGTTCAAAAACATAACCGCCATTCATTGTAGTACCACTTTGTTCAAATTCGGTCTTTGTCGCTGCTATATGGCATTTAGAAATAAATGCTCATTTCTTCTCAGGCAGTTTCTCAATGCACTCGATCATAGTTTGAAGCGCTCTATTTCCACAAACTCCTTGATTCTTGAGCACTGCGTATGAAATTGTTGAATTTATAGCATGAATGTTTTGATATATGCTTAGCTTATCATTATTTAAGAATGCCCTTAAAAAACCTCTTCTATAAATTACTTCTTTTTAAAAATAAAAACCAAAATGAAGGAAATAGATTTAAAGTGGAGGTTGGTTTTATTTTCATTCTGAATGCCTTGAGAGAGCAGAAACCTGTGAGTTAGTGGGTAGAGGCTGAGCTCTGAGTAGGGGTTGAAAGAGCTTTGCAATCCCCACCACTTTGGCATGATTTCTTGCCTTTCCGTTGATTCTCGGAACAGATGAAAGCATCTCAGAGATCTTCACTGCATGGGCCTCAGGATTGTGACACAGGTGCCAGCTTAGAAACTGAAACCTATCAGTCTTCAGGCCAGCAAAAATATCTTAGCCTGCAGGTATTTGCTTTTCGTTAAGTCAACATTCAAAAATGAGATCTATTATAAAAACTGGCTCGCCTCCTCTGGGTTGGCACAAAGTAGCTACATGTGCTACCTACAGTAACTTTCTTACAGTCTCCATGTCCCCCTGCTGTCCCACGACCTTGAGGTTTCCTGTAAGTCTCTTGTACTCAAACCTTCCATTTTATTCTGAAATACACTTAGGACTCATAGGCATGGAACTCTGCGCTAGGTGTTCCAAAGGTAGCACAGGACTCTAAAATTCCATGTCTCAGCTAACTCCCATAAGATGGTATGTTCAAAAAGTTTCCATCTTCAAAATACATAAATTATATAAAAGCTTAATGAGTGCAAATTGAGTTGACCTAGTCTGTCAGTATGAATAGAGGCGTTTCATTGTTTCGTTTGGTTAGTCACTTGCTTGATTTTATGTGTCTTGAAATTGAAATCATTATCAGTTTTTACAATAGTTTATTTTTTCTTCCTCTGAAAGAGTCATGGCTAAGATTTTTATCTTGAATTGCTTTACATAATTTTAAATGTGTGGTATGTTTACATACATCATATGCTTATATGCCATATTTGCATAGCCTTCTGAAAGCCCAGAGCAAATCCAGATGTAGGGGTACTTGAGTTAACCTTTCAAGAGTAGCATGTATGTACATCTTGGTTCCTGGCTGGGTCTTATGAGCTGAGATATGTTCTCTGAAATGACAGTTGGCTGTGCATACATCCCTTCTCCGAAGCTAATCAATCACTAACACAGTTGCCACTGGCATGCAGAATCATGCCGTTGATATGGATAGAGCTGGGGTGACTTTGTTAGCATTAATGAATTTGTGTTGCAAATAAAGACAGATGCCCTTTTGCTTATTTTGTTTATTTTATTTTTTGTGTGTGTGTGGTTTTTTTTGTGTGTGTGTGTGTGTGTTTTTTTTTTTTTTGTTTTTGTTTTTGTTTTTGTTTTTAAAGATAAGATTCCTTGCATCCCAGGCTGATCTCTAACTGGCTGTTTAATTGGCAATGACCTTGAACTTTTGATTCTCCTACCCCTACATCTAGAAACCTGATGCATGTGCTACTCTGATCAGTTCTTCTGTGGTGATGGGAATGAATGCATTCCAGGACTTTGCTCTCCTCTGGCCCTCTGCTGACTAAAATGCACCCCTGTGCATGCTAATCTCAGGCCAGTGTTTTAGTAGCTAGAGCTGCCTCTGTAGCTCTGAAGCCTCTCATCCTTTAGCAACTTTCATTCCGTGTGAGCACTTCACAATCTGCCCCCACGTTAAGACCTCCTACCTTACTTCTAAAATCATCCCCTCATCTAATTATTAATCCTAAAAGTGCCAGTGCTCTGGCAGCTTCATAGCAAGAAGACGTTGCTGAGAATAGTGTCGTGTGAAGGGGAGAGAGGACACAGTGCTACACCTACTCCGGGCTCTCTGGAGAAGTAGCATTTCCTTGTGCCCGAAGAAGTGGCTAACTGTAGGTGCCATGCCCTCTGAGATGTACTGATAGCATGTTGGCTCATGATCAATAAAATTCTTCAGAGAAGTTTGTTTTTGGCTTAGTTAAAAGTAATATAAGTTTAATATTTTTGTTAAGAAACTGATGTCTAGATTTCCTACTGATTATTATTTGAAAGTGAGTAATGGCTGAATAAACGCCTACCCCTGTGGGTTTTGTGACTTCTGAGCGGAGGGCTCCCAGAGATAATAAAGTAAGCCAGGATGGACTAGGGATATGTCAGCTACTTCAGCTTTATAAAGAAAGGCATTGCTGGATTTATTCTGGAGAAGGCTTTTAAAAATGTAGCTGGGGAAAGCCCTACTTGGAGGAAGTGTACTTCATTGCTCATTAGTCAAAGCATGCTGAGCCTGTGCTATGTGCTAGGGACCCAGAGTTGAAGGAAATAGTCTATGCATTTAAATAATCCCCCAGGCTCCTGGACTACTGCTATCAGTAACTGTGATTCACCAGAATTGCAATGGGCCATTTTCCAGGCCAGTATCTCAGGAATTCCCCTAGTAGCCTGACAACGAGCATCCCCCATCTGTCACCTGCCTCTCTTCCTTCATGTAGGCACCAGCATTCAAACCTAGGTTCTGTGCATCTTCCTAGTTTCACTACATGCTTGCTTTACTCATGTTCTTTTCTTCTCTGGTAGGGCCACCCGAAAACCAGAAGCAATGCTCAATCCAGGCTTAAAATGCTTCAGAAAATTAAGCTTCAGACACGTGTGTCTCCAACTGTGTGTTATTTTGTAACTGTCAACAGCAAGAAACAGGGCAAAGGGAAAGCAAGGAAGCAGACAGAAGAAACCTTTCCAGTGTCTGTTGGTGGCTAGTGTTAGCACAGGGCATCACTCCAGTGTGATATGTCACAACCTCAGTGAAACTTAAAGAAAATTGCTACAAATAAGATAAGCAAGAGTGACATTAATACAGGAATTGTTATATTATCAAGATAAGATAGTATAACAGGTGTTAGAAAAGCTTTGTTATTCTGATAAACCATTGCTAGAATTGCAGGTGATACTCCAGTAAATCTTGAGGGTTTAGTGATCATTGGTTTGGAGAGTTGCTTTAGACTTGCGGACAACCGTTACCTTAGAGTTGCATTGTTAGGGCTCACATTCCAGAATGCTGGAAATATCCAGGTGTTTCCTTAGCTGCTCATTTAAATGCCTCAGACCCTGTTGTATTCCCCCCACCCCTCACCCCCCTGCTGTTGCAACTCTGTGATGCCCATCACTGTCCTATGGCTCCCCTCTCTCCAGGCCACAAACCTGGTAACTGAAGGAATAATGAACACCTCTGGCCTCTGTAATTTTCCTAGGGCGAGTGCTTCCATTCCTGTTTCTAATGCAAACTGAGAAGGAGGTGTCTTTGCCTTATCACCCAAAAGGCAAGAGAGGAGGCTAAAGGACAGGGTGCCACTTCTGTAGCGAAAGAGCAACCATATATGTGGGTGGACCTTGCAGGCACTCAGCAATGTTGGCTCCAAGCAGTAGGAGACTCTGCATTACATTTTATCCATCTCCTTTTTAAAAATGTAGATGACATGGATTTCAGCTCACACACCTCTCAAAACGTTCTTCCAGGCTCCCTGTCAGTCTCATTCTGCTGACCCATTTCTCATGAAAGCTAGAAGGTTGTACTACTATTTCCCCATTTTATACACGAGGAAACAGGATCTGTAAACTATACCAGAGGGAGCACTATACATTCCGAGTCACCCAGACACAAAGCTAGTCCCCATTCCCCAGTGCCAGGCTGTGCTGTCCCTCAGAAATTATCGACAGGAAGGGCTAACCAGAATTTATGGAGAGATTTCCTCCAACTTGGTTTTCATGTCATGGTACTTTAAAAATAAATAGGAAAACTTATGAAATAGTCATATGATGTATTTTGTAATAAATGGGTTAAGTTCCCGGATAAGTCTTTTAAGTCTGTAAATCATTGTATAGGCAATAAAACCAGCAAACATGACGTTATCAGAATACCCAGGTAACACATATGTTCAGCAAACAACATTTCTTTGTTTCTCAAAAGCAAAATTAAGTTCATTCTCTAAAGTCATGCGCACAAGCACGTGAACACTCACATGCACAGCAAGGAAAAGGCAGGACTGTGTTTTGTTGAACTCGCTGTGGACTTTGGACTTGGGAACTATTTATAGAACTTGTGCTTCCGAGATTGATCTTTTAATCTTAGATGTTCGTTACTCAGAAATGTTAAGCAATGCCCTATGATAGCCTGTAGCTAAGAAGTCTACGTGAAAACTGAAGAAAAGAAAAGTTTATGCACGGGAGGCTCAGAACAGTCTTTGAACTCCAATGCCAGGCAAATATTCAGGTCTCTGTCACTGCTGTTCCTTGTGGCCCTCATTATCGAACCAGGGACCCATACATGCAGTACCCCAAGCTATGGTTCAGATCCAGTAGTAGAGTTGGAATATGTCAACCTCTGTCAACTTTGAAGATGAAAATGAACTGTTCTTGAAAGCCGTTGATATTTGTCTAGCAAATAAGACATTATAGTGATTCTCCTTAGGCTGGTCTTGTCCTGCCCCTTGCCCTCTAGAAGTCTTTTACAACCTTTATCATGGCAAAGCTCTCTGTTGCTGGAGGTGGTGGCAGAGGACGGTCCTTTGCTGTGTCTGGAGACTTCCACAGTGCTCTGAAAAATGAACTTAGGTAGTCACAGGTTTACTTCTAAGTTTAACTGTTGTGAAAGTATCAGTATGTCTATTAAAAACATGTGTCTGGCATGACAAACCTGTGATAGATATCATGGGTAATAGCCTTTATGCAGAGGTTAATCTTTTTTTCTTTTTAATAAGTTAGTAGTGAAAGTCTACTTAATGAAAATATTCACTAAAATTTAATTTAGATGTGTGGTATATAAGAGAAGATTGATGTTATAGATAGAAATGTGCACGTGCACGGGAACCCATCCCATGGGCCTCAGAACCTGGTGGTCATTCAGTTCCTACTGCAGATGTCAGCCACAATGCCTGCTCATTTCCCCCAGGCCTTCGCCGTTTCTTCTTTAGCTGTGCTCCATGTTCATGGAGTTAAAGTGACCTCGACACTTTTTCTAACATACATCCTTCTTGTCTATATACCCTTCTGCCCACCAGCAAGTTTGCTTTCCTTCACTTATAGGTGGATTTTTAAGAAGATGCCCCATGGACTGTTCATGGTCTAGGCCAGTGGTTCCCAAGCTATGGGTTGTGACAGCTTTGGCAGCATTGAATGACCCTTCCACTGGGGTCACCTAAGGCCATCAAATTGTAAACACAGATATTTACAGTACAATTCGTAACAGTAGCAAAATCAGAGTTAGGAAGTAGCAAGGGTAATAATTTTATGGTCTGGTCGGGGGTCACCGCAAAATGAGGAACTGTATTAAAGGGTGGAAGCCTTAAGAAGGTTGAGGACCACTGCTTGAGGTAGCATAAATACAAAGGAAAGCTGCAGAACTCTATGATGCTGTCTGCGGCATTCTGGGAATTTGAACATCTACTATTCATACTGAAGACAAAGCCCTTGAAAGTCCTGGACCTCTGCCATAATCTTTTCTTTGTCCTTCCTGGACGCTTAGAGACCTTCAGTAGGAAGTTCCTTCATTGATAACACGCAATGCAGAGACTCATATGGCAAACTTCAAGGTGTGTTCTAAAGGATGGTATTGTGAGCACAGACAAAGGAGCTCTATTTTCACAGCTAGACCCAGAGGCTCTGAAGCCACTTTAGATACAGTAGGAGAAACTGGTTCTGGTTTAGAGGTATAAGGTTTGTTCATTTAGAGATTTTTTACAAGCCTAAGACACGTGGAAATTTAGCAAACCAGTTTCTTGGAATTTAAAAAAAAAATCAGCTACATTGAGACGGGAGCTAGATTTCAGTAGTATTTTAATTGCTTTTTTCATATAAATTACCCCCAAATAAATGGTTAAGGTGTACCATTATCAGGGCTGCTTTTCCTGGGGAATTTGCCCTCTGGGAACATCCCTGAATGTTCAAATAAATGCTCCTGAGCATGGCAAACATATGCTTTTGCCAGCATCTGTATAGTGTCACATCTGCCTTACACTGGCTGGCAATTCCCGTGATTTGAATTGGTGAAGAGGAAATCGCCGTGGTTTCCTGCTGGAGTTTCTGCGCAATGGTGAGAAGGGCAGGAGAGGACACTGGCCCTTGTGGTTGCCTGCTCGCGCAAGGCTGTTCTTTTCTCTCTTGTGAACAACAGGAAGCCAACATTTGTACTTAACGGATTTCAACTTACATTCGGTAAGGACTAATTTGTGTACCAGTGTGCAGAGTGAAAGATGAAAAGAAGGTCCCCATCTTTAAGGGGTAAAATCGTAACAAAGGAAGGAAAATATCTAGAATTTAGACAGAGGAAAAGGAAGAAGTCACAGGAGAATTTCATTATGTTTACTGGAAACACATTGTGATAAACCTGATTCATTGGAATTGTTTGCAAGTTTTTAATGTTATGTTTTATTATGAGTAAAGATAACTCTGCAAGTAGCATGATAATAGAGTATGCTTTAAAGGAAGAACTAGTGAACTCTGGTAGATTGGGTGCTGATTGGTAAGGTGGTTGATTGTTTTTGAGACAATCAACCTAACTCATCAACTCATTAGGTGTGCATGTGTGTGTGTGTGCGCGCGCACAGGCATGCATGCGTGCGTGCGTGTGTAAATGAGTGTACACATATGCATTCATGTAAAACCAAAGCAGGACACCCATTGCCTTCCCTGTTTATTTCCTTGAAACAGTCTTTCTTTCTTTCATTGAACAGAAGTTCACAGTTTGGGCTGCACCATTGATCAGGGAGATCTCCGGGTCCACCTGATTGCCCTCCAGTCCTGGAATTAAGGCAGGAGCTATGACCAGCTTTTCCCAATTTTACAACAGACGCTGAGGATTTGAATTCAGGTCCTCATGAGCATTCTTACCACTGAGCCTTCTCCTCTGCCCCATTCAATTATTTTTTATGTGAAAAGAGGGGGAAAAAAACATATTCCAAGGCCCTGTCACAAAAAAGGGAAAATGAAATGATACAGTTTAATCACTTGATACTAGTTCCTTTCGCATCACCATGACTTTTCGCAGATTTACGTACGTGTATGAGTGTTTTACCTGCACACATGTACCACATGCATGCAGTGCCTGGTGAACACAAAATAGGTCACTGGATCCCCTGGAACTGGAGTTAGGGACTGTTGAGGGCTGCCTTGCTGTTGCTGGGAGCTAACCTGGGTCCTCTGCAAGAGCAGAGCAGCAAGTGCTATTAACTGCTGAGCTGCCTCTGCCGCCTCCACAATTACATTTTAGTGGGCATGCAGAGAAAAACATTTATAACCTACCACATACTCTGAGCAGGAAAGACCTTATGGAAAATTATTATGGACACCCAAACAGCTATGACACACGGTCATGAACTCATTCTACATTTTACATCCTATACAAAATGGGAGCGCCAGGTTGCTTTTGTAGCCACTCAGTGCATCTTTTGTCTTTCCCGAAGGCCCAGGAAATCCATACATGAAATATTTAGCATTTCATTTCTAGCACCCAATTCTCTTTTTTCTATAGCAGGCAAATAAACATATATTATTTAAACAAGCAGAAATTCTTTTCTGCTTCCGTACAGGTAAAATTAGACAACAGTGCATGCCTCAGTTGTGTTGGTCACTGTGTTTGTCCATTCTGGTTGTATAGAAACACATCAGCAACACCAGTCGCGTGCCTATTACAACCCTGTGCTCTGGGTAGAGAAGCAGTGTAATATATGTACAGGTAAACCAAGGCTTGCTTCCTACCCCAAACAGTAGAGGACAGAACAGACATAACCAAGTAGAGGGAGACAGAGCACTGAGTGTAATATTACAAGGAGGGGGCTGAAAAAACCCTGGCAGCAAGTACAAGTAAGAACATAGAATATGAATCACCAGGGTATGCGCTTATTTTGCTAGTGGGTAATGAAGGTCCTGGAACTGCAGTGGCTCCTAGATCCCATGTCTGTCTGTCTGTCTTTCTTCCTTCCTTCCTTCCTTCCTTCCTTCCTTCCTTCCTTCCTTCCTACCTTTCTTCCTTCCTTTCTTCCTTCCTACCTTTCTTCCTTTCTTCCTACCTTTCTTCCTTTCTTTCTTCCTTCCTTCCTTTATTTCTTGATAATTTTTTAAAATTTAAATTTGAAACAAGCTTGTTTTACATGTCAATCCTAGTTCCCTCACCCTCACATCCCCTGTTCCCTCCACAAATCCCCATCCCATCCCCTTTCTGCTCCCCAGGGAGGGTGAGGCCTTCCATGGAGAATCTTCAAAGTCTGTCATATCATTTGGAGCAGGGCCCAGGCCCTCCCCCATGTGTCTAGGCTGAGAGAGTATCCCTCTATGTGGGATGTGCTCCCAATGTCCATTCGTATACTAGGGATAAATACTGCTCATTACCAGAGGCCCCATAGACTGCCTAGTCCTCCTAACTAGCATCTGCATTCCTAGATTTCTATGTGGTTTTGAAAATCCATCAAAGCTAGATCAGCATTAGAGTGGAATGAGTTAAATCATTAACTGAGCAGCTACCATGGCTTAGCAACATAGAATAGGCACAGGACTGGCTGCACTCTCCCCAGCTCGCACAGGTGACTGACCCGTGGCTTCCTGTTGCTGCTCAGACTTTTGAAACAGTTTAATATTAGATGTCATTAGCTTGGACAAAGACTAGATCCCGCATTTGAAACATGGTCTCTATTCAGTGTGCAGTGAATATCAGTGAAGTAACAAAACCAAAGAGGACTGTCTACTCTCTTGATTGTGATGATGGTTATACCTTGAACATTTGTCAGAATTCATAGATGTGTATCCCATGAAAAGAGTAGATATAGCTGTATTGAATTCTTTTCATTATTAAAGGAATAAAATCCAACTTAGAATTGTGACCTGGAGTAAAGTAGTCTCTGAATACTATATGCGTCTATAGAAATGTGAGACATCTGGAGAAAACACTATCCCGATCCTGTTGAAATGGACCTTAAATTTAAGCTAACAGCTCCATTGCCTAGGATAATGCCATGGTACCACTGTGTTGAGTGCGTATGTGAGCCTCATTTGCAGTGAGTGTATCCTCTGCTGTCTGTGTGATTGGGCCACGCCTGATCTCCACACTCATATTCAGACCGGGGAATGATGCCTTCCCCTATTTCTGACTCCTGGAAAGTGCCCTGCCTCCTGTTGAGCTGCTTAGAGTCCCCATAAGACTGGGGCTTCCAACCTAGCACAAAAGAAAGACACATGTCTCAGCAACTATCATGCAATCAGATTACAGCAAATCCTGTAATCAAGGTTGCTTTCCTGAACTGAGGCTAGAGAGGCATATCAGCAGAGAACGGTTTCACGAAGACTGGCATTTTAACAGAAATTACACTTCAGTAATTCTAACCTCTTTGAACACCAGTGTTTTCCCACACATTGCCAATCTCTGTGGGCAGTTGATATATCAGTGATTTGGGATTGTAAGAGGGAGAGAGGGAGGGAGGGAGGGAGGAGGGAGGGAGATACAGGGATTGGGGTGGGGGACAGCATGGTCAAGGTAAGCAATACCTGTGACAGAGCCCGAGCTGAGGAGGACAGGCTAAACCTCTGCCACATTTTAAAACTGGAATGATTCTCCCTGGCTGCAGTCCAGGAAGATTACTGGAAGCAATGTTTTAAAGCAGCGTCGGAAGGACCATGAACAACTGGAGCTTTGTCACCTGAATGAGCCACTGAAGGGTTTTTGAGCTCAGACTAAAGGGATCAAACCAGTTTCAACAGGATGTCAATTGATCCCCAAGTGAAGCTGTGGGTATCAGTGATGTCACTATGGAGGTCAAAGGAGGACCTGAGAGTGTTGTGTGGCTGAGGGCTGTGCAAGGATGGTTGAGCCTCAGCTGTTGCTCTCAGAAACAAAGTTTCTGGCAGAGAGGAGACACGAATTGGTGACTTCACGAGTAGAGGCAGGAAGGATGCCCAAAACACCAAACAACAGAGAAAACATTGGTGCCATAGACACAATAGGGATGCCAAGAGCAAGAGTCTGTGTAGGTAGAGTAGCCCTAAGTCCAGTGGCAGATGCTGCTTGTGGTATACAGGCACAACACCTCGCTTAGCTGTCCAGCTGCACATGGAGAGCAGACCAGGAGAGCGAGAGGCTCAAACTACAGCCAGTACCTTTAGACACCGTGATTCCCAAGGACAGGAAGTAGAAGTCTTAACAAAGGGAATTCAGAGTCGGAGAAAGGGAAATTGAAGTCAAAGGCACAAAGAGGCCATCTGCCAGTGAGAGGGAGCATCAGGCAGAAGTGACCGTGGCAAGATGATCCCAGACAGCATTGCAATTAGGAATAACGGGGCTTGCCATGGAAAGGAAATAAGGCCGGGCTCTAAGCAGTCTCTCGCACAGTAGGCATAAAAGTAGGAGCAGTTACTAGACTGTCATTGAAAAGGCACACTCATATTCCCCAGCCTTTATGGACTTGGAAAACTGTAATCCAGACATTATGAGGGTTGTATATGAGGCTACCTTCTCTTAAAAAAAACAAAACTAAAACTAAAAGAAAAAAAAAATCACAGGCTAAATGTGTTACATAATAAGATCTCCTGATCTTTAAGAGGTAAAATGATGGGGTTAGCTACAGTTTAGAAGAGCTGTGTAGTCCTGACAGAGCATATTGTTTTGTTTTTTTTTTTGTTTTTGTTTTTGTTTTTGTTTTTTGGTAGCTCTCCTGAGAATGCCCTGTTTGCAAAAACAAATTTCCCTCAATCAGGCTGAAGAGCAACTTGCATGTCCGTTTCCTTCGTCTCTGGTGTAGTATGTATTAAAGGCTCAGTTGCAGTCCTGACAGTGACAGCCACATGGATTTATGAAAACACAACTGGCTCAAAATCATTAGCTAAGAGAAAAATTAAAAAGAATATTTATGGCATGAACACATCCGCAATTTCCTATGCATTGGTTGGGCCCAAGAGCACCATCTAATCCGTTTGCATTGTTCTGGCCCAAGAGGCTAAGTGTCTCTACTGTGATGCAAACAAAAGTTAGCTTGTTTTGTGGAGAAACAATTCAGAAAGCATCTCTCTTCCAGGACCATCAATTTTCTCTCTCTCAAATCGGCTATTTAAAAACTGTATACCAGGATATATCATAGTGAGAAATATGAAAAGACTTTAGACATGTGCAGTTCCCCAGGAGAGCCCACTGCAAGGAGCAGGGTTCTGTGATCGCTAATGACTTTTGACTTTTCTCCCCCACAGTACATCATGGCATGAATAAAATGACTCATCAAAAAGTCTGGGCATTCCCAGGGCCAGGAAGATAGCTCAGTTGGAAAAGTACTTGATATGCAAGCATGAAAACCTGAATTGATGTCCCAAGCACTCTTGTAATACCAGCCCAACAGTGCACACATATAATGCCAGCACTGAGAGGTACAGACAAGAGGATCCTGGGGCTTCCTAGCCAACTGGTAAGCTGTGTGATCAGTAAGAGACCCTGCCCCAAAAAATAAAAGTTGGAGAGCAAGAGTAAGACACGTCTCCTTTTATCACACATGGACATATACATATGTACATGCACACACACATATACATACACACATACACAGACATGTACATAACCATTCGTACACACATGTATACCCAAATGTAAATACATTAATATGTATACATACACACATTCGTATGCATATAGTCTCATATGCACACACACCTATATACATACACATATACTCATATATGCACACGCATGCATGTACACATGTTGGTAAGCACATACATGTAAGCACACAACACAGTGTGCACACACTTGTATGTATGCATGCACACATACTTATGTGTGTACACTGCATACACTAATACCACACACATGCACATAAACACTCATATGCACACTTGCACACACATACATGCACACTCACATAAACATGTATACACAATATACTCAAAACTACATACAAATGCCCACTGGTATAAGTGGAGTTTTCCTGTCCTGCAGCCACTCTCAAATAAACATACTGAGGCTTATATTTAATTATAAATACTTGGCCCGTAGCAGCTCAGGCTTATTACTAACTAGCTCTTACATTTCCTATTAATACATATTCCTGATTTATGCTCTTCCATGTGGCAATACCTTCATTAACATGACACCTTCATCTCCTGCTCCCTCTGCATCTGGATGGCAATTCCAGATTCTACAGTTCTTCCTCCCAGCATTCTCTTCTTCTGCCTAACCTTATTCTGCTCAGTTATTGGTCAGTCAGCTTCTTTATTAAACCAATCACAGTGAGCTACATTCACACAGTGTTAAAGGAATATTCCACAGCATATTGGTGATTAGAACACTTGCATGGTTTGTACATCTCTATAGAACTTCCTTTTATATGTGTAATATAAGCATTACCTTTATTTGGTATATCCTCCCTACAATGTTCCATTTGGAGGAGAGAATTCAGAGTCTTGTATACCTTAATTTATCTGTGTAGCACTTACAGAACTTACACTCTGTATAAGTGGAAGCCACAGTATATATTTACTGAATTTATTTTCCATTTTCCATTAAGTTTAGTATTGAATTCCTCAAGATTCTGAGACTAAATAAATAAATAAAATAAAAAGATTCCAAGGCTGGATTAGTATATTTACAGAAATAATTTGTTTTCTTAATATTTTTGTGGAGATATTTCTAAATTTTTATAACATTTGATGGTGGGTTGTTATTTTTAAATGTTTTAGTTTGCTTATTACAATAAGAAAACTTCTCATTTTCCATCAGTACTAGGTTGATTTTCTTTTATGTTTTGAGACAGGGTGTTATGTCACCTAGGTGGAACTTGAGTTCATTTTATAGCTGCTGAAAATGACCATAGACTGATGTCTACCTTCACTTGCCACATGCTGGGATGATATTCGTGTGTCAATATACCCTTGATTGACTTTTTGAAATTGTTTTTTCTTTAGAATTTCATATAAGTCCTGTATTTACATCATCCCTCCCTCTTCCTCCCCACTCTAGTATTCCCATTTAGTGTTGCTAGTATGTATATGTGTTTAGAACTGACAATTACATAACTGATTAGAGCTCAAATACCTGGAGAAGACTGATGCTCCTTCCCTAATTGCTTGTAGCTATTAATCAAGCTGTGAGGACTTCTGAAATTTCTCCTATCCACAGTTACATGTGTTGTCCATGTGCAGGTCTTGTTTAGGCAGAAATATGGTTAACATTTCAAGGGTGCTTCTCCCTTATATACATACACACATACATACATACATACATACATACATACATACATACATACATATCCACAACTCATCCTGGTCCTCTGACTCTTACAATCTTTCTGCCTCCTTCCCCACAATGTTACATGAGCCTTGAGTATAGCATTTGCATTGTATAAGTTAGAGTTGGGTACGCCATGGCCATTTGTCTTCTGCATTTTGACTAGTTACGGATTTCTGTAATGTTCTTTTCTGCTGCAAATAGAAACTTCTTTGATACATTTATTTGTGGTCATAAGAATGAGTATTTTGGAGACAGTTAGAAATTATACTGGTTTAAGAAAGTGATGATATCAGGTTCTCTAGAGCTCATGACCTCACCAGTTGGCTATGCTTCCAGTGTCAGGCATAAATTTCCTCCTGCTAAGTGAGACGTAAGTAAAACTAAATGACTAATGGTTGGTTACCTCCAGCAGTAGCCAATATTGCCCCTTTGATGCTATCTTTCTGTGATGGCCATTTTTGTGGTTCCTAAACCTTACAGCCAGGTAGAACTGTTAATTGCTTTTCTCTCCTGGCAACTTGCATTATACCTCAAGATAATCTGAGAGCTAGTCCTCAGGGAGGAGGCTTCTAGGCCAGTTCCAGCTTGATTCCTGCACATCATGTGTCTGAAGTATGTTGTGTCTTCAATAATAAGGTCTTACCTTCAAATTCTGGGAGGCAACCATGGACAATGACAATAGCCAATGCTATTTTGAGTCTTCTTGGACTCCTAGGACCAACAACTCAAAGGGATATTCCCCAGTCCTGGCCCTGGAGCTTTGTTAGATAATCTATAACTGCTGTAGAGAACAGTAGCTATGTAATTTCATTTAAATGGTGTATGTGCATACACATATAATTTATACATATATTTTTAAGTCAATGTAAATAATATATTTTCTGTGGATTTTTGAACATCCTTATTTCTCTTTCTTCCTTCCTTTTCTACTATATTCTACTCCATTGCTGTTTAAAGCCCTCTCATTTCCTCCTTTACACCATCTGTGTCTCTCCATCTCCCTCTCTAGAGCTCCTTCTCCCTTCTGCCCATGGTCCCTCTTTTATTTTCTCAGCTTCTGTAGTTATTCCAGGTTATATACCCATAGCTAATAATAGAAAATGTGCAGCATTTTCTTTTACGGTCTGAGTTACCTTAGTCAATAAAATAATTTCTGGTTTCATCTATTTTACTTGCAAATTTCATGGTTTCCTTTTTTTTTTTTTTTTTTTGTTACAGCTAATAGTCAATCTATATGTACCACATTTTCATTATCCAATCATCTGTTAAAGTAATATAGGCTGCTTCCTTCTCAACTATTCTGATTTCAACTTGTACATGCTGTAATAATCTTTGTGACTTCATATGTATATCAATCTTGGAAGACTGTTCCCTTGGAATCATTCACCACCTTTTTCTCTCACAGTCTATCTGCCTCCCCTTCTGCATAGATCCCTTATCTTTGAGGGGAGGGGTTTGATAAAGACATTGCATTTAAGACTAAGTGCTCCAAATCTCTTGCCCTTCACACATTATCCAGTTGTGGGTCTCTGTGTTAATTGCCATCTGCTGCAAGAAAAGGCTTTCCACATGAGGACTGAGTGATGCTAGACTCTAAGGGCATAGCAGTATGTCAGTAGGAGTCATTTTAGTGCTATGTTCTTTTAACATAATAGTAGTAGTAGGTCTTCCACCAGGCCCAATGTATGTAATTTCAGGTTTGTGGTGACTTTAGCAGTGACAGGGTTGTGGGTTCCATCTCATTGAGTGAACCTTGAATTAAAAGGTGGTTGGTTACTCCTATAATTTCTGTTTCACTGTTGCAGAAAGGTGACTGTTACAGGTCACAGGGTTTATAGCTTGGTGATGATGATAATTGTTTTTTTTGTATAGTAGCAAGCAGGGTACTTTCCTACACTATGAATACTAATGAGTAAGGATTAAGTTTCTAGGTGAGAACCAACTTGTTTTCTCTGTGTTCAATGATGTAAGTAAACAATGTCTTTATCAATACGGCTTTATTATCAGGTTGTAGAGAGTAACCAACAGCCTTGGCAATGACCTGTGATATTTGAAGTGTTGGGAGGTGTCCTGTTCCCCTTTAGCCAAAAATTCAACAAGATGTAGCCAACTCCTGTCATGGGAGGTTTTACTTGGTGGCATAGAATGTCTAGTTAAAGTTTTGTTTCCCCCATTATATGGTGATGCCATTTAAATACCTTTAATATGTTTTAGGAAGCTACTACAGTCGATTTAATTACAGCTTTTCAAAAGGCTTTTAGTGTTGTTCCTTCTAATAATCTCCCCCATTACCCTACCCTTCCATCCTCCTCCCAATTTAATTCGATTTTGGTATCCTATGTATCTCTTTATCATACTGTATTCTGTTTTGCCTTTCTTGGAAGATCCCATCTTTTACTAAGTACCTAACTTATGTGATTATTCAAACAGAAACTTAAAAGTTGACATCCACATATTAAAAAAAAATGCAACATTTCTATTTTTGGGTCTGGGTTCTCTCACTCAGGATAATTTTTACCTTCCTAGCTCCATCCATCGACCACCAAATTTCACTGTTATGAATAGAGCAGCAATAAACATGGTTTGGAAGGAATCTTTGCATATATATCCAAGAATAGTATAGGTGGATCTTGAGATAGATTGACTTTCATCTTGTAGATGAATCTTCGCACTGATTTCCATAATGGCAATACCAGGTTGCACTCTCACCAGCAATGATGCCCCCTATCATTTCTTTTATTGATCTTAGATGTAACAGGGATAAGATGAAATGTCAAAGTGGTTTTAAGGCTAATGACGTTGGACAGTTTTGAAGCGTTTCTCAGACATTTGTGTTTCATCATTTGACAACCCCATTTGACAATACCATTTTAATAGGGTTGTTTGTTGAATTGATGGTATTTTGGTTCATTAAATAGTCTAGATAGAAATCCTCTATCAGAAATATACTTGATAAAGCTCTTTTAACATACTTGACTTAATGCTATTCTTTGTTATAAAGATGCTTTCCAGCTTCATGAAGTCCCATTTATTAATTGTTGGTCATAGTACCTGTGCTGTTGGTGTGCTCCTGTTCAGAATTTCGTATTCTGTAGCACTGAGTCCAAGACTATTTCTCATTTTCTCTTCTATCATATTTTAGTGTATCTGGGCATATATTGAGGGTCTTGATATATTTGGAGTTTTATGCAGAGGGATAGATATGAATGTATTCACATTCCTCTACATGCTGTCAAACAGTTTGCCTAACACCATTTGTTGAAGATGCTATCTTTTCTCCAATGTGTAATATTGGCTTTTGTGCTTTTTCTTGTTTTGTTGTATTAGTGATTAAACTTGTAATATTCTCTTGTTGGGTTTTCTTTGAATGTGGATATAGTGTCCTTCCCTGTCTCTTCTAGAGTGTTCTGTTGTTGCTGTTGAAGTCATTTTTTCAGATGTTAAAATAGATTGCATGCTAGATTCTTGGGACCATTTGTTTACCCTAAAATGATTGTCCTTGATGGTGGGGTGTGTTTCTTGGGTGTAAAAAGTGACTATTCTTTTCTAATCCAGTCTCTTATTTTGTGTCTTTTTACTGGGAAATCAAAATTGATAATGCTGAGAGTTATCAATACATAGTATTTATTCCTTCTCCTTATGTTGTTGTTCTGGTAAGGGGTTGTCATGTCATTTCCCCTTCGCCCCGCCACCCCTACCATTTGATTTACTGTTCTGGGGTTATGTATTCCTTGTGTCCTCTTGGATGTAGCTAACAGTCTCTTATGACTGAAATTTTCATTTTAGTGCCTTATATATAACACAGTTTAGTGTGTTATAGTGAATTTCTTTTCTGTTCCTGTCTAGTTGGTATTTTTTATGCTTCTTATCCCTTGATAGGCACTTTCTTGTGAGATTGAGAAGATTTTCTTCTGTGAATATTTAAAAATGATTTTCTGTGTCTTTGTCCTGAGTTTCTTATCCTCTCTATACATCTTGTATTTGTAGGTTTTAGTCTTTTGTAGGTTTAGTTGCCCACATTTCCTGAATGTTTTTGTATCTAGGCTCTTTTGGGTTTAACATTCTCTTTCTCTCTCTCTCTCTCTCTCTCTCTCTCTCTCTCTCTCTCTCTCTCTGTGTGTGTGTGTGTGTGTGTGTGTGTGTGTATGTGTGTGTGTGTGAGAGAGAGAGAGAGAGATCTTGAAATCTGGTATGTTAATCCTTCTAACATTGTCCCTGTTACTTTACTGAAAGTTCTTTCATTTATATGAGTTTCCTAGTGGATTTTTTTGGATCTTTTATGTATAAAACATGATATCTGCAAATAGGGAAAGTATCCTTTTAATTTCATTCTTCTGTTATTGCTCTAGCTAGGGCTTCAAGCACTATATTGAAAAGGAGTTGGACTCATGGGAAGCCTTGTCTCATTATTGATTTCAGTGGTGTTGCTTTAAGTCATTCTTTATTTAGGTTTATGTTATCTATGTAGGTTTTGTGCAGGCAACCACAGCTGCTGTGAGTTCATAAGTATGGTGGTCCTGTCATGTCCAGAGTCAGTGTTTCACTCCAGTCTACTCTATTCTTGGATCTTTCTTTCTAATGCATCATCTATGATGGTCCCTGAGCCTTTGGGAGTGGGATATGTTATAGAGGTCCACTCAGCCACTTGTGGCTGAGAAATCTATAGATACTTATTCTTTTCATTTTGGAAAGTTTTGGGTTTCTGCATTAACTCCCATCCACTGCATGAAAGCGCTTCTGTGATGAGTTACACTACTCTAGGAGTAGAGAAAATGAATTTATAGAATAGTTTGATTCTGTGTTCATTTAGAAAAATAACAGTAGTTTACCCATGAGTAAATTGAGCTCCCCAACCATGGGTTCTTGGCCAGGTTTACAGTACCAGATATGCATTTCCGTCTGTACAGCAAGTGGTTGGTTAATTCCACAGCATTCATGACATTATTGCCTTCATGAGCATATCTTGCCATGTATGATGGCATGAACGAGGATAATCCCCATAGGTGCCTATAGTTGAATTTGATTCTCAATTGGTGGATTATTTAGGAAAGATTAGGAGGTATGGCCTTGTTGAAGGAGGTGCATCACGTGGGACAAACCATGCCACGCCCAGTCTTGCTTTCTGTGTCCATCATGTGGACCATCTCTCATCTACTGTTCTAGCACCATGCCTGCCTTCCTGTTGCCATGTTCCCCTTCATGATAGAAACGAACTGACTCTGAAACTGTAAGCCAGCCTCCCTTCAATCCCTTCTTTCATAAATAGGCTTGGTGTGTCTCTTCACAGCAGTAGAACAGTAGCTAAAACACCATGCCACTCATTGTATTTCAAATTGCTCACAGCTGGGTCAGACTGTTGATGACATTTTTACATCTAGCAATCAATATAACATCTTCTGGTACTGTGAGAGACAGCCAACAGGAAAGAAGCAGCTTGGTTAATTCCAGTATTGGTTTTTCCGTGTCCTGTGACCAATGTATGTGATATGTCCAGCAATAGTGTCTTATCATGTTCTGCTGGGCAACCAAAAGCAATGGCCATTGCTTGTATTTTTTCAGGGGTCTCGGAGACACCTCTGACCAACAGCTTGACTTTTGGTAATCAAGACTTGGCATTGACCTGTTAATTTGACACCCTATAGCTTTCTGGATAAACATAAATGCCCTGCATAGGAAGACTCCAGTTAAGCACATGCACATATGTTATGAAATAGGTAGGTTTCCATGTGACTTTTTCAAACATGCTTAAAGATGGTTTTCCTTTCTGATGTCCCCTCCTCTGCCCCCACCAACAGTAAATTGCTGCAAAATGTATGTCTATACATAGTAGTTACAGCAGAGAGTAGTACTAGCACAGGAATAGACACAACGAATCAGGTGGAATAGAATCAAGAGCCCAGATATAACTCCATGAACCTGCAACCACCTCGTTTTTATGAAGACACCAAAAACAAACACTGGAGGAAAGAAGACATCTTTAACAAACCGTGATGGAAAAACTGCATGTCCACATGCAGAAGGGTTGAAAGTGATTCTTCTGTTTCACCCTGCACACAAATTAATTCCAAGTGGATCAAAGATCCCAAAGGTAGACCTGAAACTCTGAAACATCTTAAGGAAAGACTAGGGAGTACACTTCAGGATGTAGGTTCAGGTAAGGACTTTGTGAATAGAACTCTGGTTGCCTAGGAAACAAGTCCAACAATCAACAAGTGGGACTTAATGAAATTCAGAAGCTTTTGCACTGCATAGAAAACTGTTAATTGACTAAAGAGGCAGCCTACACAATGGGGGTGGGGGGACTCTTTGCCAGTTATATATCTGGCAGAGAATTATTTGCCTAAAATATACATGAAACCAAAAATATTAAAGACCAAGAAAGATAGAAAAGAAATAGTTAAATACTGGGCAATGGAATTGAATGGAGACTTCTCAGAAGAAGAAATATAAATAACTAAAACACATTTTTTTTTTTAATGTTCAACAACCTTAGCCATCCGGGAAAAGCAAGAGAGAACTACATTAACATATTATCATCATCAGTAGGGCTAAGATTAAGAAAACAAGAAATAAAAATTCCTGGCAAGGATGTTGGGAATACGGAACCCTCAGGCACTGCTGGTGGGAGTGCAAATTGCTGTAGCTATTGCAGAGCTTTTGAGAAAATACATGGAACCAGAAAACAACAGACAGAGTGTGGTAGTCCCAACCCAGAAACACAAACATTACATACTCTCTTTCATATGTGGATAGTAGTGTCAAGTTTTCAGATTCATGTACTTAATTTGGCATAACTAAAGAATCTTGAGGCTAAACAGGAACTATTGTTAGGTAGAGGGAAGAAGTTTCTTAATGGGGGCAAAGAGAATAGAAGAACATAAGTGCATATCCCCCCCCACAAACAAAATATCAGGTAGAAGCTTAGACAAAAGAATAAATTCTGTCACAAGCCACTTGCCAATAACAATTTCTTGCCAACACCCTCACTTTGGGTCACACTGGTTTTCTTTATATATCTTTTATCCATGTGTGTTTATTTCTGCTTGTGCACGAGTGGGTATTCAGTAGTTTCCTTTAGAAATGATTATGCAGAAGGGATTATATGTCCTACCTTGGAAAAAAATAAAACGATGTGCATTTGGATGACAGGACAAGGAGCTGAGGCCTATGCAACATCTCCTAAAATGCCAGTTGTGGACAACAATCCAGTTACTCTGTGAGGACAGAGTAGATATGGTAGGAAAACAGAGTGGTGATATGTAGTGAAACGAAGAGACTGGCGTAGTGGTGAATTCTATTAGTAAAAAAAATAGATAGTTAACAACCCTTATATCACTAATGCTGAGACAGACAGCCTGCTATCCTTGGTATGTTCCACACCTCTCTGAAGAGCAGACACTGGAACCACAAGGTAGTTGCTTCCCCCCCCCCATGAGAAAAACAATATAAATGTTAGGCACCAAGGAATTAATTTACCTAGGGACCACACAGCTAATAATTGGCAAGTTGGTTGTGAGCCCAAACACTCCCGCTCTGGAGTCATATCCCTGACACCTGTTCTCTGAAGGACAGTAGTTACTGTCAGACACCCAGTGATTCTGAATAACTAGTAAATAGTTCCTAATTGCATCTACTGCATGCCCTGTTGCTGTTCCTGCTCTCTCCTGTTGTTTCCTTGGCCTTATAATCCTTCACTTGACTAATGCCTCCCATTCAGGTCAAAGCTCAGGTGCCACCAGGGACAACATTTTCCCAGGTCCCTCGGGGTGGCATGGATCCCTTGTCTGACAGACAGTGAACCTCATTTACGTTCAGCCTGCCTTAGAAGTCTTGCATTTTTATTCCTCCTCTCGCACTCATGTTGTACAGCTGAACCAACGTCTTACATATTCTAAACCCATGGCTTCTCCAGCCATGCTCTGAATGGTCCTCTGTCTCCTGTCTTCATATGCCTCCCTGCCAGGCACACCCTGGACTGTCCTTCACCTGGGCCTACTGCAGCCTGGTTTTTCTTATTCCCTTTGGCCTCCTCCCTCAACAGATGGCTGCTCTCTGAATGTGAAACCCCAGCAACACTCAGCTACTCTTTGTTTCAGCCCCTCTGCCCCCTCAACAATTCCCCCACCCCCTTCTGCCAGCCAGATGTCAATATGCCTGGTCATGTGTTCATATGCACCTGAAATGCCCTCTGCTCTCTCCAGCAAGCCCAAAACACAAGGTTGCCTGCACTCCAAAGCTCTGGATGGACCCTCTCTTGGACAGAGCAACAGTGTGTCCTCCTGATGTTCTGTGCCTGACCCTATCCAAGGGCTGGCTGTGTCGCCTTCTAATCTTTCTTCCTTTTAGCCACTAGGTGCTATCTCTCAAGAGCCTTATGTACTGTGACCAATTAGATTGTTATGCTGCTCCTGATGGCTCTGCCTCTAAGATTACAGCAGATTTCTCCTAACTGCCCAGAAAGCTTTCTCTTATTGTAAATGTAGGAATGGCCCATTATGCTCTTATATAATGTTAAAATCTTTGCCATTGAAAATGTATTTTAATAGATACAAGCCTCTCAAGTCCAAAATGGGGCATTGGCTGTCTTCCTGACTACTTAACCTGCCAGTAGCCTGGCACAGAGTATCCCTTAAATAGTTTGGCATGGCCCCAAAAAAATATGGTTAATGCTTGCACCCTGGCTGCAAAGAACAGGCTGCTCCTTTTCTGACCTCATGACCATCAACTAAACAAGAGATTTTATAAGTAAAAGAGTAAAGCCTCCCTTCCCCAATCCAGCTCTGCTTATTTCAATAATGGATAATCTTCTTATGCTTGTACAAGAATGTTATTAATACTTTTAGGGGGAAAAAGCCCTCCATTACCACCTGAGACAACATCATACTTACATAGGAAGTAACCAAAATGATAAATTCTGAAAAGTAAACAATTCCTAGTCAGGATGTCTTTATTAGGAGAACCTCCAGAAATTGGTGAGATTGTGGCAATGATTCCTAATTCCCATGACAACAATGTGGAGGTTGCCCATCTCAGTCCATGGAGAGCTGGCCTCTAAGGGAGTACAGTGCCTATACTTCTGACAAGCAGTTTCTTGGCTGTCTTGCAACCTATTTGGATTGAGCATTTCTAAATGAACTCTTGAATACCCAAGTGTTGTTTCCCACAAAAGGTGCATACCCACAAAAGGTGCATACCACTGAAGCAAATGAGAAATCACAGCTCGCTAACAAGGTGAGTTTTTACTTAGCTTGTTCTTGACAAACATGTGTCTATTGTAAATATTCATTGGGTAACTTGTTACAAATTACTGTTCAAAGTAGAAAGACAGATTCAAAGCAAATAGTCCATTCATTGAAATAGGATAGACATAAGTCTCATCATTGACAGTGAATAAAATTTACAGACTAATTGAAATGGCCATTATTTTATATTATTTTGATGGCAATGCACTATAGTGTATTTCTGGCCTTCTGTGATCTCATACTTTCCCATTAACTTACATCTACTCTACTTAATTATTTGTAAGAGTCCATATGAAGAAAGTCCATATAAAGTCACAGGTCTTTTGGATTCCTTCCTCTTTTTTTTTTTTTTTTTTTTTTTTTGGTTCATGTTATATAACATACTGAAGATGCTGGGCAAGTCACCCTCATTTCTTTCCTGGATTTCATCATTAAACTATAAACACCAAAGCAAATGACAATGTAGCAATCCATCTTTATAGAGATATACACAAATTCATTGAAAGGACAAGGATAGCTGAATTAAGGGTTGGCATAGGCCAGGGCAAAGGACTTTCCCACATTTGGTTATTCTGAATGGACTTGAGGTTAGCATTGGAATAAGAGTCAGGACAGCCTTCTGGCTTTCTAAAGCTAGAACACTGAAGTCAAACAACACACATTTTTCTGTCCTAGTAATCTAGAGAGACTGTGCCATGCTGCCTTGGCTTTGCCAACTGGCAGTGATTTCTCAACACACTGCACCAATCTCTGTCTCAGTCTAGGAAGATTTCCTCCCATGGTGTCTATGTTTATTAATACACTGGTCATATTGGATTAAAACAAATTCTAGCCCATAGTGCTTTTATCCTAAGTTGATTACATCTATACAAATTTACTTAATACTTTCAAATAAGATTCCATTCACAAGTAGATGAGGAATTTAGAGAATTAACCCCACTCAGATGATATTTGAGAAACAAACAACTGCATGGATGAAAGCAGAAAAACTCTTATTGTGTTTGAGCAGCAATAGACCCTTCTCACCTGGTTGAGATAGAACACATTGGGAACCCCCCAACAAGAAGGATGAAGCATGAAAAATAACAGGAGTCTCATTGCACAGACTTGTGTACCATACTCAAAAAATGTGAATTCCATCCTGAAATGGATGTGTGCCATTATTCTGAGAGTTATATGGTCAAATTTGCATCTTAGAAATGCTCTTTGGCAGCAGGATAGAGAATGAAGGTACAGATTGGAGGGGGTGAGTTTAAGAAGTCACCAAAATAATTCTGGTAAGGAATGTTAAGAGTCTACACAAGACTAATGTAGGCTATATTACAAAGAAAATGTGTAAGGCTCGGTGGCTAGAAGTATGGAGTGTTAAGGACAGTGAGACAAGAATACCTCTGACATTTCTGGCTTGAAGTAAAAAAATAGAATTTCATTAAAAGGGATGAATGTGATCACAGAAAAAAAAAACTGTATGTGTTGTGCATATCTTTTACAAAGTACCAGTAAGACGAACATGGAAATAGTTAGCTTTGGAGATTAGTGGAAGCTCTGGGTGGAGAGAGATTGGAGGTTTGGGGCCATGTAAGTGATCAAAATTCTAGGTGAAATGCATAGACTGAAAAGAACAGACTTCTAGGGAATGGCAATATTTAGGAAATCATCTGACAATGTGAAAGAAAACTAAATAATGAAATTAAAGAACCCTCGATGGAGAAAAGAAGAAAACCACAGCTAAATGCCCTTTCAGAAGGAAATTGTCTTGAGATTTCTTTGCTATGATAAAACATTGTAAGCTTAAATAACTTAGGGAGGAAAGTGTTTATGTCACCTTATAGCTCGTGGTCCATCACTTAAACAATGAAAAGGCAGGGACATGGAGGCAGCAGCTGATACAGAGGCTACCTTTACTAGCTTGCTCCTTATGGCTTGTTGAGTTGCTTTCTTATGATACCCAGGACCACTAGCCCAGAGGCGGCACCACCCCCTGTGGGTGGGCTCACCTACATCAATCACTGATGAAGAGAATGCATAGCAGGCCTGCTCACAGCATTTTCTCAATTTAAGTTGCCTCTTTCCAAATGACTCTTGCTTGTTTCTAGTTGACATGAAACTATCCAGCACAGACACAGTGGTCAAAACAGCAAATGTTTCAGGGACGTCTATACAAGATGAGAGGAAGCAAAGAGCCCATCCATTCTAGCAAAGGGTAGGTAGTCATTTAGCAATGACCATTTCAGTGAAATGAGTTTGACCAAAGAAGACGCCAGATTTGGGAATGACTTCAGAAGGGAATTGTAAAGGGACTGCAGCTTCTTCAAAATTTGAGTTGTGAGGGAATCGAAGCTCTACAGAAATCAGTAACCACCCTGGTTAGGAAATGTGTGTTTGGATATCATTTGGGTGTGAGGATGGAGTGCTTTAGAATAGCCTCACAGGTGGGTCAAGGCCTGGGGAATGTAAGAGCATCTTCTACGTTGGAAACATGGGCATATGCTTTTTCAGGCACCTCGGGGTTCTAATACAACCGCCACTGTTATTAAGCAAGAATAAAATAATTTCTTTCTTGTTCCATGACCTGGGCCTTGTTCACTACCCACCGTTCCAAGATCTGTGTTTCTGCTTATGTGGTTGGTGGTGCTGGTGGTGGTTTTTGTTCTTCTTGTTGTTGTTTTTCCATAGCACTCCTGTGTCATGGAAAGGAATCACTTCTTCCTGTCTGTGTTCTGCCTCTGCAGAACTGTCTATCAAGAGTGCTCCATCCCCTCCATTTAGAAATATCTGGGCCTCAAGTTCCAGATAGTGACTCTGGAAGATAAGAATGATATGTGCCACCTACATGCCCTGGATGCTTCCCTGTTAGGAATCTGCTTCCCCAGCATCCATCTCAGTCTGTTCACCCTGGATCTGTGGGCAGGATACTGTCCATCTCCCAAGGCTTCTGGGTCAGTAAGGGGAATCCATAAGAAAGATCTCCTATGTTTTCTGTACAGAATAAAAGAGGGAGAATTAGGTCTTGAAAGAAATTGCTAGTATTTTGTACATAACAATAAACAAATGTAAAATAAAATTTACTAACAGAAGTAGTTAATGAAATAATAAATGGAAGGGGTCTATAATTATATTAAAAATACATTAAAGTGAATTAGAATAACATCTGTTAATGTCTTAATACTCATATCAAGATAGTTTAAGAAACTTAAAGGTCAACACAGTTTACAGAATAATAGGAAAAGCAAATATATAAAACAAAAGTGTGCATGGTTATACTGGTGCTGAGTGTATAATTTTCATCAGTAATTTTCAAAGAATGATTGCTGTATTTAAAAATCCATTGTTCATGTAAAGTGATACCTATACTGTAGGCTGGAAGAGGCTCGGAGACAGCTCCGAGAAAAGGTCTTACTCTTTTTCTCTTTTGTACAAGCCAAGAATTTCCTGGAATTTAATTCTCTTGAGGTAGATAATGCTCACAGAATCATCCTTTGAAATGAAATGTCCCTGTTCTACATTTAAACTGTAGACATTATTATAATAGATTTGAATAGCACATATAAAGACCCCCCATCCCACCCTTTTAAGACAGGACTTTAGCTTTCATATTCCTTTATAAAATATGTGAGCAAGTATTAACTCATCACATCAGAAACCCAGATTGCATTTTATTGATGGCATTAATTGTCCATTATTGCTGGGGATGGGGACAGGGAGGCAAACAGAGGTCTGCTTCATTAAGGGAAGGAAAATACCACAGAGCACAGGATAACGGTGATTTCTTCTCAGCTCTGAGCAGGGCTTCGAGGAAGAAGAAAATTCTGAATCTCCTCCCAGAGCCAATGTCATTAGTGTTTTGTTAGCTAGGGCATGAAACTGCCAGAGCAAATCTTATCCAACTGTTCTCTGTTCTCAAGGAAAAGGAAAGTTGGCCCTTTGCCTCTTTGTCTCCCCCCCCCCCCCCCGCCACCCGCCCATTCCAAGACAGCGCATAGACTCCAAGGTCAAAGAATATGCTAACTGCATCCAACTCTGAGTACCTACCTGCTCTAGGCAGGAGCAATTAGTTGTGTATTGGTTACACTCACTTGACTAGGAGAATGTACACATCATTAGAACTTTACAAATGGATGTCCAGAGTTTGTGCATATTACACAACCCAATTGCTGAAACAAAAATTATAAGCTCAGAACCCTTAAGACAAAGTTTTTAGGCCCCAAAGGGACAGAGATCAGGGAATCCCAGACAAACACAGGAATAAAGGGCTAGCAAGAGGGGAAAGAGAACAAGGGATAAAGGAAATTTTTCCCAGATGGACAAAGGACTAACTGCCTTTGGACAGAGAGGAAACACACATAGCACACAGGAAAATGGCAGTTTATACAAGTAAAAGGGGAAACCCTACATTAGGAAGAAGTGTCTATTTTAATTGGACATGTTAATTAGGTGAGCCAAAGGGGCTTTTCATTGTTGGACTGCAATTCTTTGAGAGTTGTGCCTTGGTAGTGAACCTCAGAAGGCGGAAGTGACCAAATGAGAGAATAGACCTTAGTGGTTAGCTTTATGAATGAAATCTAGTGGGTTGTTTTGTTTTGTTTGTTTGTTTGTTTGTTTTGCAAGAAGAGAAATCAGAAGGCCACAGCTTGCCAGAGCCACATACTCCAGTGGGCTTGTGTCCCTTCAATTGCATTACCCTCGGGGTAGTGAGTGCCCACCACACCTTCCATGCGAGTGAAAAATCACACACAAGAAGGCAAGGCGGTGGCAGAGGGAGGAGAGGAAGGAGTGAAAATGGGGGAGGGGTCAATAGGTCCCCGTGCCCTTCTAGCGTTAAAAGTCGCATTGGGTGTGTGGGTGTGAAAGACTGCCACCCACATCTATTCATCTGTCAGCGCTGAACATTTGCAGGGTAGAGTGACAGGGTGGCAGCCACTTGGTCTTTACTAGCTGCTCTCCATATTGATGGAATTAGCTAAGGAAGCTCACTGTGAAGGCAGCTACTCTGGAAAGACTAGGGTGGGAAAAGAGTAGTTGCTGATATTGACATATACCAACTCATTCACCTTCCCTACTATGGTGTCAACCCAGGAGGTCCCAGTCTTTCCAAGGTACCATGAATTCCTGACCTTGATTCCACACAAGATGCTGCCCACCAACCCCTTAGACTTCTGCTCTCTCTCTCTCTCTCTCTCTCTCTCTCTCTCTCTCTCTTTCTGTGTGTGTGTGTGTGTGTGTGTGTGTCTGTCCCTGTCTCTCTCTCTTACATATACACACATACACACACACACACACACACACACACACACACACAGAGAGAGAGAGAGAGAGAGAGAGAGAGAGAGAGAGAGAGAATTCCCAGTTCCATGTTAGGCAGGAGGCACTGCTGGAGCAGGCAGATGAGGCTTAAGAAAGCTTCAAGACAGAGCTTGGCAGGTAGGAGAAGCAGGGAAATATATTCCCAAGCAGATGCTGGCACAGGAAGCCAGCCCACTAAGCTATCTGAGCCTTTCGTTCACCAGATGGTCATGGGGCTGCAATGTAGTCTATGTGTACTTTATTGAGAGTGAATCTTCAGTGTTTGATGATACTTGCTTCATTTTTCCTCCTGAAATTAAACTGTTGCAACCCTGCATTATAACATAGAGGATGTGGAGCAGAGCCAGTTGGCCTTTGAAGGGAAATTTGTCCTTGTGCATGAGAAGATTTTGGCAGAAAGGATGGCCTGTTAATCAGGCATGAGCCCAAAGAGATTCTGTAGGAGAAGCAAGCACTTCATGTTGGCATCTATATGGAGCTACTCCTAGTGAACACAGACTCAACAGAACTGGAAGAAAACATAACAATCTACAGTTTTCAAAGCTTTCCAGATCATTCTTAAATTTGGGCTCACTCATCCATGTCTACTCAGTTATCTTGCAGATAAAGATACTGCTGCCAGGTCAACTCTCAAGACTTCCTGCTTTATTTTCCCTGGAAAAGCATCACAGGCACCATAAGAATCAACACAATTCCATGTGTGAGCCACTCTACAATGGAATGTGTTATGACAAGTGCATCATTAGTTCATCGCATCATTACACATCAACATGGAAGGCTGATGATCTACAGTATGGCCTCTAGAAGTAATCAAATATAACACATAGGAATGTTGGGGCTACTGCAGGAACATCACACACTATTTCACAATAGACATTTTATAAGGACAAATACATTCTAAAACAATGTTAAAAATTCTGGTCCCGTCAGTAAGCAAACCAACACGGTCACTTACTGTCATTAAGGAGTGTTACATCTTCACATCCCTACTTGCCCAAGGCTTATGACTATGGACAGCTCACTGGGCTTGATTAGAGTGGTAGCATCGTGATATGGTGGCTGAATTGCCACCCGTGTGATCTTATGGGAACACTATCCTGTATCTGGTGCACCATTTATGGAAATTGTGATCAGCACTTTCCCTCCATCCTGGTCTCACAGCGGCATCACCCCCAAAATAACACACAGAGACACTGTATTAGATATAAAGCTGTTGGCCTATTACTAGCGGTTTTTTTTTAAATTGGTTAGTTCTGTTTTAAATACTAACTCATAATTACTAATATATGAATTTCTACATGGTCTTATCTTACCGAGAATGCCAGACTCGCGTCCTCTCCTCCTGAGATCATATTGTGACTCCACTATGTTTCCCAGAATCCTCCACCTCTCCAACGGTGCTTTATTCATTAACCAATAGGAGAAACATATTTACAGAATGGCATCTCCCATCAGGATTTGTCACTTGTGACATCATTGCACTATCAAATCAAATCTTTCCCTTTTGTACTATCCGTACAAGCACAAGTCAGCTTGAACAAGCAGCATTAAAGGCTGTCATGATTTATCTGGACATAAAATACACAAACACACCTTTGTGTCAGTGTCTCTTGGCTCAGCGTTTTCTCACCAGGGTTCTTTCTGTGTGCTGCAGATGTTTTGGGCAGTACTCTTCCTCCCTTCCTGCCCCCTCCCTCCACCAGCTCAACTTAATCCCAGTGTTTTATGCTCTTTACCCTCACAGACTTCAGCCACACCTCCCTTATGTGCCTTGGCCACTCTGTAATTATAGTTTTCTTAGACTCCTGTCTTGCTTACTTTAACCACTCTTCTTGAGGTCAGAGCCCATGCTTACTTTGTGTCTTCAGTGCCTGCTTCAGTCGTTTGTAGTCTATGGTTTACTGAGCTGAGCTGAACAAGACTGCAATTGGAAATAGCAGGAAGGAAGATGTGGCACTTGCAAAAAAGAAGATGTAGGACACAAACCAGGACACAGTGTGTCACATAGACTTCTTGTTAAAATGAATCTGTGAAAGGGTATTTCTATAATCACTGAGTAAGTTTTCAAGGTTTCTGTGATTTCTAGAAACTTCTGAGGTACGGGCATGTTAACAAGGTTCTGCTCTAATAATCTAATGCAGATTCCTACTTATGTTTCTCCCTTCTACTGTTATAATGCTTTCAATCACTGTAATATCCAGATTTAGTATGGCTATGGCCTTCAGGGGTTTAAGCCTTGTTTCTCATCGGTGACATAATTAAACATTTCGGCTAATTTGAATTTTAGGCTTGTGAACACATTTACTGAATTTTCATGTAGTATTAACTAAGGGAGACTGCCATTTAAGAAATGTGTCATGTTTAAAATGAAGATTATACAATCTTGGGGCTGGACAGATGACTCAGAGGTTAAGAGCACTGATTGCTCTTTTGGAGGTCCTGAGTTCAATTCCCAGCAACCTCATGGTGGCTCACAACCATCAGTATTGAGATCTGGTGCTGTCTTCTAGCTGGAGGTATACATGCAGACAGAACATTGTATATGTAATGAAATAAATAAATCTTAAAAAAAAAAAAAAGATTACACACTCTTAACCAAGAAGATAGAATCCACTCCTTTCTTCTTATATCCAGCACCTCTGGGGACACAATACCAATACCATAGGTCTCATCTTAACGGGCAGGGCGATTTTTTCTTCTGTGGCCTAATATGAGTGACATTGGCCCAAGAACAGAGTTAGGTTTCTCACATTCCATGTTTCAAGACCGACACAGTTTCTTGAAGTTAATTTATAGTAACAGAACAAAGAAAAGAATGAAGGCACTTTTCAAATACAATGGTGAGAACATTAAGAAGGTAATTACAGCACATCAGAGAAATCTCAGCTATAGGCCTCAGATGCTGTGTGATGACAGCCTTTCGGTTGGTATTTTTGTTAAGTTATTACATTGTAGAAGGTTTCTGTCTGATAGTCACAGGTGTTAGGTCTGACCCAAGCAAGGAAAAGCTACTTAAGGAGCCAAAGGTGGCTCAAGGTAAATTGTAACTAGGCAATGGACCTGCAACCTTCCAACCTCCACCTCCTTGAAGTTCTGATCAGTTAGTTAACCAGTCTTGCTGAGGGTTTGGTCTGAACAAGCATCTCTTTCTGGGAAGTTTTGTTCATGATTCTAAAGCTCCATATGCTGGGTTCTGCAGTAGGTACTAGAGCAGACTCTCAGCACACACCTGCGCACTCACACACTTGCTGCATGCCAGGTCCTGTGCTGGGCACCAGAGCACACACTCAGCACATGCCTGGACACATGTGTTCTCGGTGTGTATCCCCAGGAGTCTCATTATATGGACGAGAAGTAATTTTTTATTTAAATTTGAAACAAGCTTGTTTTACATGTCCAATCTCAGTTCCCACAGCCTCCTTTCCTCCTCTGTTCCCCCACCAACCCCCATCCCATCCCCTTTCTGCTCCCCAGGGAGGGTGAGGCCTTCCGTGGGGAGTCTTCAAAGTCTGTCTTATCATTTGGAGCAAGGCCTAAGTCCTCCCCCATGTGTCTAGGCTGAGAGAGTATCCCTCTATGTGGAATGGACTCCCAAAGTCCATCTGTATACTAGGGATAAATACTGATCCACTAACAGAGGCCCCATAGACTGCCCAGTTCTCCTAACTAACACCTGCATTCAGGGGTTCTGAGTTAGGAGGGAGAGAAAAGGAGAGGTGGGCATAAGGGAGCAGGAAAACTGAGTCAGGGAAAGAATAGAGGAGAGCAAGAAAAGAGATACTGTAATAGAGGGAGCCAATATAGGTTTTAAGAGAAATCTGGCACTAGGGAAACATCTGGAGATCTACAAGGATAAACCCAACTAACAATTTAAGCAAAAGTGGAGAAGCTACCTTTAATGCCTTTCCACAATAATGAGATTGATGACTACCTTATATGCTATCCTAGAGCCTTCACCTAGTAGCTGGTGGAAACAGAAGCAGACTCCCACAGCTAAACACTGAGCCAAACTCCTGGAATCCAGTGGCAGAAAGGAAGGAGTGATGGGCAGAGGGCTCAAGACCAGGCTGGAGAAACCCACAGAAACTGCTGACCTGAGCAAGCAAGAGCTCATTGACTTCAGTCTGATAGCTGAGAAGTAATTTATAAGAACATTGTGTTTCCATTCAAAAACTTGAAATACATACACAAAAATTCCAAAGTAGCAAGGGAAACTAGTGGACATTCAAGATATGCTTGTAAAAGGGGGCACGTGAGGGAGAGACAAGTTACTCACAATGGCTTCTTTTGTGGAGTCTGAAGAAGGAGAAGGTAGTTGCTAAGGGGAATTTGATGGTTTCATGGGAAATGTCCCCCCAGAGACTCATGTATTTGAACACTCGGTTCCCAGCTGACAGTGCTGTTCGGGAGAGATTATAGAACCTTTAGGAGGGGCAGCTGGAGGAAGCACAATACTAGAGGCGAGCTTTGAGGGTTTATATATTTGATGGTTTATTCTCTCTGCTACTTCTTGTATACAAATGAAACATGATCAGCCTGCTTCTTGTTCCTCCTGCCATGGACAATCTGCTGTCCCTCTGGAACCTAATAAACTACTTTCTTCTGTAGACATACAAGCCAATGGAGAAAAATGAAATGAACTTCTTTCTTCTCTATGTTGCTTTTGATCATGTTTTTTTTTTCATAGCAACAGAAAAGTAATTAATAGAGGGTGTAATATGCATAATCTCCTATTTTGCTTGACTTATTTGAGTGAGGAAATCTTTTGATCACTGTGCACGTCCTTTCTCATGATGCATCTGATTTTAATCATGTGCATATCCAAATAAGCTTAGGTATAAAGGAGTCCCCAAAAACTTCCAAGTAGAGGACATGTTTTGCCTTATTACTCATGCATCCAAAATTACTACAGGCCTGATTGCTCTTTGCCATCTCCGTCTGCAATACCTAGATATAACTGTACTGCATTTCAGTAGAAACTGTCCATAAATGGTGTCAGGAATTACCAGGAGGAGAAATTATACTATTGTTCAGAAAAGGGCCTGTATGCAGGTGCACACAGGGAAGGCTCCTGGCCACTAACTAGTAGTTGGTGCTCTGTTTGAAGAGGAGTTCCTGGGCATAAAACTTTCAGACAGAAGTCTATACTGGCTCTGTTCTTAGTCTGTCCTCTGCTCAGTTCTGTTTTTAATGTATCATTCTTTTAATGTATCATTCATGTGACAGCCTCTCTCTCTCTCTCTCTCTCTCTCTCTCTCTCTCTCTCTCACACACACACACACACCACACACACATTACATTCTGATTACATTCATCCTTCTAGTCTCTTATCTTTCTGATATCTCCACCCCACTCCCAACTTGCCACCAAGTCCCCACCCTGCTTGTGTTTCTTTTTGCTTTGTTTTGGTTTTGCTCTGTGACTCACTGGGTTGAACAAGGACCACCCAGGTGTGCATGAGTAAGAAGCTATCTGCCAGAAACTGGTAACTGGCAGTGCTAGGGCGGCTTTTGATTAGGTTGTTTTCATCTTGTTGTTCTGGTTTTTTAGTTCTTTTATGGCCTGGATATTAATCCTCTATTCAGTCATGTAGCCGGTAAGAATTGTTCCCTCCTGTGGGCTGACTCTTCACTTCATTTTTTTTTAAATGTAAGTTCCCACTTTTCAAATGTTTTCAAATGTTTGCCTCGTTCCCTTAGCAACACATTGCCCTTCCTTTTTCCTCTAGCCCTGATAGACTTTCAGGACTTACCTTATGGGACTGGGTTTTGTGCAGAAAGAGTCTAGCTTTTCCGTTTCCCCGGCACCATTTGCTAAAGAGGCTGTCTTTTCTCCAAGGAGAGTTTTTGATATTTTTGTCAAAAATTATATAGCTAAAGCTGCATCTTTCATTGTTCTCCATTGGTCTGTATATCTGTCCTTGTGGTAGTATATGCTTTTCTCATTGCTATGACTGAAGTTTAACTTTAAATCAGGAATGGGGATAGGTTCTGGAGAGTGGTATTCTTTTGACTCAGAATTATTTGACTATCCAGGATCTTTTGCACTGCCATATGAATTTTAACATTAGAAAAATTATCTGAAGAATGACATTGGAATTTTTATTGGAATTTCATTGAAACTATAGATTGCATTTTTGAGATGGCCATTTTCACATATTGATACTTCTGATCCATGATATCCGTGATCATGGGAGGTGGGAGGTTTTCCTCAATTTCTTTCCTCATTGTTTTCATTATGGAGGTCTGTCTTTTTTTTTTTTTTTTTTTTTTTTTTTTTTTTTTTTTGGTTAGGTTTATTATTCCAACACATTATGCTTTAATTTTTTGAGGCTGTTGTAAATTTGATCAATTCCTTTTTTTTTTTCATATCTTTGTCATTGGTATATACAAGTAGGCTACTGATTTTTGTATGCTAATTTTGTATACTATGAGTTAATTTTCTAGACTGCCATTTTACTAAAACTATCAGTTCTAAGTGTTTTCTGTTGTAGTCTTTAGGGTCTTTGAGATGAAATTTAAGTTAAAAAAAGGAAGACAAATATTACTTATACCAGTATTTGATTTGGGGGAAACAGAAAAGTGGTTAGATAGAAGTATGTATATTTGGCTGTAATATATATTTAAATCAAGCTGGCTCAAAGGGTAGATAAAATTTGTATAAATGTAGTACTTTATTAAATTGGAAATCCTATTAAACTACTTAGAACAATTAGAAACATGTTACCAAGAAAATACAAAACATTTAGAGGGAATGGATGTTTGAGTTTCACATTTAAACAATTGGGAATGTAAAGAGGAAATTTTCTTCTTACAAATCCTAACTTCAGAAATTCCAAGGTTACCTTGACAAATACCTTGGTATGACTGACTGAGACTTCAGAGGATGGCTTCTTATGGGGCTGTCAGAGATGTGTACTGGGAAAGAGCCACTTCTTAAATCGAGTCACCAACCTGTGTAGAACATACGCTGCTGTCAATAATAAAATTAATATCAAACATGTAATGCATCTGAGGTGTTTCTGGAAGTGTTCCCCATGGTGCAGCTTTAGTTCTGTGCACACAGTGTATGCAACGTGCTGTCCTACCACACAACACCAGTGAATGCTGTCTGAAATACCTCAACTAAGATTCAAGAAACTGTGTTATGAACTGAAGTGGCATTACTGTACATATGACATTTGCTGCTTCCCCAGAAAATGTTTTTATTTCAGAACACAAAGACTTTTAATATTTGCGATTCCTCATATTTGGATCTTGTCATGCTAGAATGTTTGGCTTCAAAAATTGCTGTTTAGTGGGGCTGCAGAGATGACTCAGCAGTTAATGGCACTTTCTGCTCTTGTAGAGGAACTGAATTTGTTTCCAATCCTCCACATGGTGGCTCACAACCATCTGTTACTCCGATGCCAAGGGACCTAATGCTCTCTTTTGACCTCTTCAGGCACCATGCACACATGGTACACATACATACATACATTTAAGAAAACACACCCACCTACAGTAAAATAAAATAAAATAAAAAGAACTAAATCTTTAAAAGTTATCTTAAATTACTATTTGAGTTGCTGAACTAACTCTTATTAAAAACTTGTTTGATGAATTTGAGTTGCTATTAAAACAAAATTTACAGCGATTTCTGAAATGGCCATCAACATACTCCTGCTATTTTTCACCATATATTTATGTGAACCAAAATTCTAGCATTGACAATTGAACAAAGCACATATCATTCTAAAAAGCACTACTTAGTGTCCTGGACTGATAAGTACTCTGATAAGTATATAAAAATAAACAAGGATCTGCATAACATTAGTATGCAAATTTACTTTAATCTTAAATAAACGATACATATATGCATACCAAGGAACTGACTTAAAATAAATGTCTTTTAAATCTATCAGTAAATGTTTGAATTGTATACTTGTTTTGTAGAGCTATGGGACCAAGCAAAGCATTCTGGGAACAAAAGTAGACACCATTAGGAAAACCTTAAGAATTTCTTGATGATGTGACCCCATCAGTAGCAACAGTGACAGTTGTCATGGGACTCACTAATACCACACCTGCATGCCCTTTTCCTGCCCATCCCTTTATTAATTTATTAGAATCCTATGTTATGCAAACATTCATCATGATATAGGTTGAATCTCTGGGTTGTGGTTTTTGTTCCAGTACTCCATAGCATATTGATGTCTGTCTGAACACAATAGGGCTGGTGACAAGAACCATAGACCTGGTAAGCTTAAACAGTGGTGATTTGTTCCTCATTGCTTCTGGAAGCAGAAAATTGCAGGCAGCCTGGGAGTCTGTAGAGGCAGCACCAGGAGGTTCCTGTCTTCTTGCTGTACCCTAGCAAGGCAGAGCTATTGAGAGCTTCAGCCCTTTTGACAGGATCAATAAGCCCATTCAAAAAGCTGTACCCTTAGTTTCTAATCACCCTGGAGATTAGGTTTCAAAACGTGAGTTTTGCAGAACCCAATTATGAAGTCTGGAGTTCAACCCTAGTCTTAGCTTTGTTTGGTTATTTCGGTTGTTGTGTGGAGTATGGCTGCTGTGCTGCTGTGGTTTTTTTTTTTTTTTTTCTCTTTGTATGGGCTTTGGTTTTGGTTGCTGTTGGGGGTTTTGAGACAAAGTCACTCCTCTCACAGCAACCACTGTTACGAAGTTTTTCCAAAGATTTCATTAATTTCAAGACTCTCTTTTTCCTTTCCTGGGAAAGAATCAGAGCCATCAGATGTGATGACTAGAATAAGAACTAGCTGGCAAATGAGAAAGGGCTCCTGCCTCCTACTGAGTAGACACCCCAAGACTGCCAGCTGATAGGACTCCATGTCATGGGCCTCATCGCTAAATTTGATGATGGGGACCGAAATCTAGTAACTAGTTATTTAGAGAACTGTAAACCCCATGGTGAACTTCATCATTCCTGTGCCAGTTTTATTTATTCCCCCATCCCCCATCCCCCCTTTCCTGATCTTTGCAATTTACTTACTTTTCAAGTTCAGATCCTATAGGTAGAATTATCACTTCAAAGTTTACCCAAGTGATGCGAGTACCTATAATATATTCCTTCAGTCAGTTCATGTTCCCATAAGCAAGAGTAAAATTCCAGTTTCACACTACTAACTGCGTGTATATGCCTTCACCAAGAAACTTCCTTAAGATTTTGTATCTTCTACACAACGTTTTGTGGCGGTTGTGAATGGCCCCCAAAGCCTCGTCAATTTGAATGCTTAGTCACCAGGGAGCAGCACTATTTTAGAGGGATTAGGATGTGTGGCCTTGAGGGCTTTATGGTTTCAAAAGCACATGCCAGCAACCTCCCGTCCCCCTCCGGTCTCTCGCTTCTTTTCTCTCTGCCTAAGGAATAGGATACAGCGCTTAGCAACTGCTCTAGCTCCTGCTTCCATGCTGCCATACTCCGTGACCATCATGAACTAAGCCGCTGAAACTGTAAGCAAGCCCTAGTTAAATGGTTTCTCTTATAATAGTTGCCTTGGTGCTGTCTCTTCACAGCAATAGAGCAGTAACTAAGACACCATTGAATAATTAATTGTAGCTACAAAGTTCCCCCAAAATAAAATAATGAGCCCACCACCGTGATTTATATTTCTGCTTTATACTATTATAGATTATTTTTAAATAAATTATGCTGGCTATATCAACAAAAACGTAGATACAAAAGGAAGAATTGATGGGGCGGGGGCAGGGCGGGGCGGGAAGTCTTCCTAACTACAGCATCACTCTAACTTACCATCAGCCTTTCGTAGTAACACATATGTGTGTATTCACAGGCACTTCATGAATTCATCCCAAACTTGGGAATATGAAGATGCAGCTGCTCTCTGGGTCAGAAAGATTTCACAAGAGACTACTTAATCTTTTACATTTTTCTGTAAATCAATATTATATTTTCTCCTAAGTATTTGAAACAAACTAATGAAAAAACATCGTGAGCACTCATATGTCAGCCCCTAATAAGCTATACCCATCTAGACATGGAGTTAGAAATTCTCTGACCCCGATAGATAGATTTATCATCTAGATGAGCTATTCCTTTATATTAAAACAGTCTGCTTATAAGTTAAAAACTATGGCCAGCATAGAAATAGCCTGGCACAAGTAACGTAAGTAAGATTTGCTCTTCTAACCTTACACACATCACTGTGAGCAGCATTTTTTGTTTGTTTTGTTTTGTTTTGTATTTTTAGCTGTGGCCTTTGAGAATTGCTTGTATTGCCTGGAGCATGTAGATAACCACAAGAGATAAGGAAATTGTGACTTCTTTACTTGCATGGCCAGGATGCCCTCCTTATACAGCAATAAACATGTAGGCAATGTGTTTGCATCAGAGCATTTCAACCCCTCTCCTCTAATAGATATGCGGAGGCTACCGACTATGTGAATATCAATTCTGAAAATTTTTTCATTGTTTTTGAATGAGTAAGTACCCATATACTTTAAAATTCAAATAGTATAAAAACTGTTTAGGATAAAATATTTCTCTACCCTGACCCTTAGCATCCATTTCACTGCTCTGATCAATTTCACATTTATCCTTGCAGAAATATTTCCTGTATATATGAACATAGATGCTTCCTTCCACCTTTTAGTATGAATGGTAGCACTCTAGATTTTTTTTTAATCTTGACTTTTCTTGAATTATTACCATATTTTTTATTTGTTTATTGTAATTTCACTGGAGGGAGCATTCCTTACCATTTCACAATACTGTCCTCATGAGATGTGGGGCTCACTATATCACACTCACTCTGTGCAATATTGCCATTTATGTAAAGAGTTACCAGGGCATGCTTATTCAGATTTCTCCTGATTCCACCGTACTAAATAACCTGGGGCATATATGCATTAGTACATTTCCATAAGTCAGCACCTAAAGTAGACTTGTTGAACCGAAGCTCACGTGACCTTGCATTTTTACAAAGGTTTCCCTCCACAGGCTCTCCTAACTTAGATTCTCAGAGGCAGAGTAGCAGCTGTCAGAGCACTGGGTGTACCCTGACAGCCATCCTCAGAGTTGCTTCATGTCCAGCTGGAATGAATTATTATACTTTGCAGACATTTATTTTTCTTGCCTTTAAAGAAGACTGCACTCATCTTTGCCCCCCTAAAAGTTATTTGATAATCTAGGTCAGTGGTCCTGTGGGTGTCAACCCCTTTGGGTCACATGACCCTTTCACAGGGGCCACATATTAGATATCCTGCATATCGGGTATTTACATTATGATTTATATAACAGTAGCAAAATTACACTTATGAAGTAACAACGAAATAATTTTATGGTTGTGGGTCACCACAATATGAAGAACTGTATTAAAGTGTTGCAGCATTGGGAAAGTAGAGAACTATGGGTCTAGATTGTCACAAACAGAGGCTAGGCTGATACTAGAATCTAATGAGGACAAGGGATGGGAGGGGAGGGGAGATGAAGGGAGGGGGCTTCTCAGCCTCCTGTGAAGTACTGAAAAATGCCCTTAGTGCTAGGGTCCCACACAGCATCTGCTTCCCCTTCTTCACACTAAATTCGTTCGCAAAGATTTCTATCCTTCAGGGTGACATATATGCCCCAAAAATGTAGTGAACTGACTTCTGTGGTACGTTTTGGGCTTTTTATTTCTCTTCCTTTTTCTCTTACAACACCCCAGTTTTATTCAATACTTTGGAGGAGTTGGGAGCCCCTCACAAACATGGGCATAGCCACCTTCTTTGGGGTTTTTTTTTATCCTGAATCTGTGGCACGGAGAGGCACTCAGGTTATTAAATGGATAACATGGGTACTAACAGCCTTACCTTTGATTTTGACTTGGAGATTTTCACTAGATTTTCACAAGCAATTGTTTCTTCTGAACTTTCTGAACGATGGAGACAGGAGTCCTCAACTGAATTAGATATAGTGTTCTTCTGCTGATTTGAACATCTACAGAGTATACATTATTGTCACAGAACTAAGTCACTTAACCACATACCATTGTGCACACTTATAGCCCACAGTTGATGTTATCTTGTCTCTTTAAGTGGGTTAAATCTCCATAAGGGACAGAAGCAAAGCATGTTTGCATTTCTGGTACCTAGCAGTGTTTTTACCTGCAGGAAAGCCAGGTTGCTCCTGCTAGTGTGCTGGCTCCCTCCTCTCTCTTCCCTCTCCCCATCCTCTCCCTCTCCTCTTTTTAAAAATTTACTTAACTCTCATCTCAATTCACAAGCCAAATCCCAAGGATCCTGACTCTAGAAAGAACAGAGCACCCTAGATTCTTTCAGTTACACTGAGCAAAGGTGCTGCACATCATTAGAAGAATCTGGAAGGCCCAGGCCATTTCCTGCTAATTTTTCTCTTTTGGATTTCTGGGACTTTGAAAGCCCTGTGAGCTCTGTGTGCTGCACTGCTCCCTTTTCGTGACATCTCTTTCCATCACCACCAGTGTTGGCCTCAGACACATCGCCATCCATCCCTGATCAAAGGCCCCAGCATGAGAACCGGAAGAGGGACTCCACACTGAAGTTTGATGGGAGCTGAAGGCAGAAGTCATTCCTAAGTGTCTGCCCTCTGAGGTGCTCACTTCAGCCCCTGGAGGGTGCCTTTGCCAATAGGAGAGCAGGCTGAGGTGAAGGCTTCATTTTAATGAGGACATGAATAGTGGGGGACCAGTGATGGAGAAGCTGAGGGGAGGGCAGCAGGCCCAGCAAGGTCAGGAGAGGAGAAGAAGCAAGGACAACCGTGTCATGCAGAAGACAGAGTGGTGCTTCACTGCTGCTAAATACATCCTGCAGAAAATCAGGATGGGGAGTAGCTTTGATCATAGCGAATATGGAATTTTAAAATGCAAATTTGAAAAATGCAAATACAGAATGCTAGGTTGACTTCCATGAGCTTGTTATTTAACCACTGCTTAGCCCTGAGATTCCCCCATCCCCCATCTCCCTTTTCCTGATCTTTGCAATTAAAATAAGATGGCAATTGAAACACTTCAAAGCTGTGTTGCAAAAGGAGATAAAAACAACAATGTGTTGAGTATCTCTCAGGCAAACCAAGAAAATGCTAGGAGTCAACTTGATTACACAAGGTGAAAATAGAAAACATAAATGTTGCAAATGCTTATTCTCAAGAGTTCAGATTAAAAACAAAAACCTTCAGGAATTTTTAAATGCTGGGTTTATATTTAGCCACAAGTTAATCCTAAGGTAGGTTTCTCAAGGTTACTGAAATCAGAGTTTGGATTTTGCCGATCAAAGGCCCAAATGTCTCCATGTTGCACTGATCAAAAAAGAAGAGGTTGTTGGTGTGCTGATTTCAGATGCACAGAATGCTTCTTGCACAGGACCATCTCTAGATGAGAGCATAAAGTAAATGTATTTAAGTATAGAGCCATATACAATACATTACATACTTTGTTCATAGGTGAGTTTTGACCAAATGATTAAATAATAATTCTGAAGTAATAATAAAATAATAAAATAATAATAATCAACTATTGCTTCTAAGTGCCAGGTCAGGTGGTACTTGTCTTATTTCACTTAATCTTTACCACACTCTTTGAGGCAGGTAAATTCTATTTATTGCCATAACCCTGTTGCCTCGGCGAAGAAGATCTATGTGGAGTGATGGGAAGATTTCCCCTAGTGGGCATAGGCACTACCCTGCAGTTTGGTGCCCAGGGCATTCTATCCTAAGCTGGAGAGTGGCATGTGCTGGAAGTGCTATCTGGACCCTTCCCTGAAACAAGTCATGATCTCTCCCCATGAAAAGCCCCCACCCCTTATCCCATCAGGTCAGAACATCCCTATCATAAGAGAGGACTGGACACAACCTCAGGAAGAGCCCTGCCACACCCTCCCAGTGCTCTGCTGTTAGTAGATCCTCTTTAGTCTGCTGTCTTCCATGATTTGCCAGCCTAACATAAAAGCTTAGTCACATCTTCGAGTCTTCACTTATTTATGTTTTTAGACTTTTACTTATTATTGTGCATGAATGTCTATGGTATATGTGGACAAAGGTACATATGTGTGAAGGTCAGGACAAGTTTGTGGAGTCAATTTTCTCCTTCCACATTTGCAGGGGTTCTATGGATTGAACTCAAATCAACATACTTTCACAGTAATCACCTTCACCTACTGAGCCAGCTTGTCAGCTCTTCTCATTCACTGTTTATAAGGTCCTTTCGTTGTATGAAGCATACATTAGATTCATGCGCACATGTATCTTAATACTTTGACTTCTGCCAGTCTGATGTATAGGTACCATAAAACATATTTAAGCCTGGTGGTGGTGGTGCATGCCTTTAATTTCAGCATTTGTGAAGCAGTGGCAGGTAGATCTGTGTGAGTTTGAGACCAGCCTGGTCTACAGAGCTAGGACAGCCAAGGCTATAGTTATATAAAGAAACCCTTCCTGAAAACCGCAGTTCTCTTCTCAGAATGAACAGAATATATTTTTATGCTGAGCCAAATGAGAGTGTCCATGGCCTTGTATGGATTCACACTTACCCAAATGACAGAGTCCAATGTGAAAGTAGTTGTATGAGTTTTTAATAGTCATAAGGCAAAAGAAAATCATAAATCAAGGCATTTACCAAATATATTGGCAGAGACAGTAGGCAGATGAGCTACAGCAGAGGAAAGAAATCTGCTGTGAATTTCAGATGCCGTCCATTGAGGGTCCTAGCTTGTGGATTAGCGGAAGCTAGCCCAAGATAATTTTGGCCTGAGATCCCCGGCACTGCAGCTCCCTGCAGCCTTGTGTCGTCATCAGCTGAGTAGAACCTTTAACGTGGGTGCAGCTTTAATCCTAGGAGCTTCACCCACTGTCCTGGGCTGCAGGCCACGGGACACCACGTTTGTGCCTGTGAACAGTAACTGTTTTCTTCAGTCTTATGGTGACAAAAGGAAAGCTACTTCTTAGGATCTGTAAAGGTGAGGCTAACAAGGCAGGAGAAGAGCTCAGCAGAGAGAAATCGCTGCTAACCCTTTGTTTTCTTGGGCTCTCTTGTGAAACTAGTGTGTGGGTGTCCTGAAAAGTTACCACTGACTCCTCCATCCTGTGCCCCACATGAGGTAACTTTTTTCTTTGGTACCTTTATGATTAGGCACTCAGTTTATGTCTAAACTAAAAGGGCACGGCTGTGTTATGCAAGAGGGGGCAATTGGAAAAAAAAAACATATTGGAAAAGAGTTAATTGCAAGGAAACAGGTTTTTGACCAAAAAAAGAGAGAGAGAGAGAAAGTCTGTTATAAAATGCACTGAAGCAAATCAGAATCAGAGGCCATCCAGGAATCAGCGCCCAGTGAAGCGACAGACCACTGACTAAACTGAAGAGGGGAAGCTGTCCCCAGAAAGAACCCTCACAACTGCCTTTTGAACAGGCATCAAAATGACTGGGCACAAAGGACTCATGCCAGGACTTGATGCCACTTGGGAGAGTCATCCCATAGAAGGGACCCAAAAACTGGGTGCCAGATTGTCACCAGAAAGCAGAGAAGGATTAGAGATGGTTTATTCTTAGTGAAATGAGTGACCACGGTCTGAGACCATGGATTCAGGTTGTCCCAGTGATATGCTCTAAAGCAGAAATAATTATATGAACTTCTTATAGAAAAAAATCACAAATAAAGGCATTTATCATATACACTGGTGAGGACATTGAATAGGCGCGGTACAGCAAAGTTGGAAAAATGTCTTTATAGGTTTTATATGCTATCTGATGACAATCCTAGCTTTTAGGACAGCTGAGGTTTTATGTCATTGTCATAGAGATGTTGGATCAGTGTAGGAGCAGCAATGCAGGGGACTCCAAATAGCCCAAGATAAATTAATCATGGATCTACAACATTCCAACTCTCAAACAAGTTGTCAGCCTTGTAGAGTCCTCGCCACAGATACAGGGCTTTTGTTTTGTTTTTTAAATTTTTGATGTTTTTTGATGTTGTTTTTCAGGTAACTTCAATTCAATTTGGAATATAGGAAATAATAAATGCTTGCTGTGCTTTGTAGACTGATTCTAACTTGTTGGGCATTTAGGATTCATGATCAAGTTATGTTTAGTAAAGGGGAAGATGCTTGAGGTCTTTATACTATATCACTTCCTGGCTTCAAGTCCCACTCACTATGGAATTCAGTGACACATAAGGCCAATGTCTCTTTCTTCTAGAATACACATAACAGGACAACTTGTAGGGTGCAGCTTACTCCTTGCAAGCCTCTTGTTGAAGCAGCAGTTCTACTGGAAAGTGTACCCAGCACTGTTCATCAGCTGTCAAAAAGCTAAAGACTGAGGTGCTTCCCCAGGTCCCCAGAACATTGGGGTGGCATCATTAAAAAGGCATGGCATAGGATAAGTCCTAGTCTAGGAAAGCAGCCACTCTGCCACACTCAAAGGTAATAGGTGCCTGAGCCTTGCTGCCTTTGTCTTGCAGTGACACCCTGTTGGTCCTCAACACAACCTTCTGTGTTCCTCCTGCCTCATACTTTTCCCACCACCCAACCCCACAAGTTTGGATAACCTCATGAACAGCTGAGGTACTTTGCTGCCTGCCTTATTGAGAGTGGGTGTTGCCTGTTAGGAAAATAGGGGGCTAGGTATAGTCAAGGAACCCATTGTCTTCCAAAGGAACACTGGGGTTGAAGGGAGTCAGCAAGCCTAGCACCAAGCTTGAGAAATCTCCACTCAAGCTATTGGTCGGGGTAAGGCCTTGAGAGTCCCAAAACAGTATAGGCTGAGTCTGTACCCTTGGCTACCTCCCATAGGTTGATCAAGTCCCTATCACTGATGACACCTTGTGCTTGGACACAAGACTTGGAGGATTTGAGCTGGATCTGAGGGAGTGAGGAGAGATGTGACTTGGGAGAAGTTATAGGGGGAACAACAGTAGGGGGCAGCATTGGAGTGAAAGGGGGGAAGGGAGAAAATGAGTAACTAATATTTCAATCGAAATAACATAACTTTAAAAATGCAAAGGAGAAATCTGGGTTTTATGAGCTGCCTTTTGTGTGACTTCTCCTGGGGAGACAGGACAGGACCACATTAAAGATTCCATTCACTCCACTATGATAAGCCAGAGAGGCTTCTGGGACAACTGACAGGAGCAAGGATGACTCGAAGACACTGTATCACCAAAAAGCCCACCCAGGTGTCATGATGTCTCTGTGTCCCTGCAGCTCCCTGCCCATCTTGTCAGAAGCGCCACTGGTCAGTTCGCTCTTCCTAGCAATGCCTGCTGTCTATCTGATCCCTGGCAGGGGCCTTGCAGCTTTCAGGGCTTCCTGAACCTTGTAAATCCTGAGAGTTCTGAATCTCATCGGTTACCTAGGTCTTAGGAACTTCCCTCCCATCCCTCCCTGACAGGATGCTTCAATTAACTCTCACTTATTAAGAGGAAATAGCTACACAGCAGATGTTTTTAATTCAAGAGAGAAAACTAGAAGCAGGGGGAAGGTGAAGAAAGATGATGGGAAGGAGAGAGGAAGGGAAGGAGATGCTCTGCAGGGGAATTAACTCTGCCCAGGGGCTGCCTTTTATGGGGGCACTGATGGTTTCTGTTTCATTTGGCTTTGCTGACACAGGGCCTTGTCCTGTAAGCTAACCTGGAACCCACAATGCTTTCCTCACTATCCCAAGGGCTGGGATCAGGGTGATGATAACAGTACCCCTTTGTACTTGTTTGTCCAGTGTGGTAGACATGGTGGGGAACAGGAGAGAAAATGGGAAGCATTCCAGCGCTTGGAATCTGTGACCACCCCATTACCAGTCCTAGTTGAGACCAGTATCAATTGCTTATCTACTAGAAAGAAATTTGGGGCTAGTGTGTTAGTCTTGTCTTTTCCTCTTTAGTCTTAAATTGATGGATAATTTGACCTCTATTAACAAAAGTGTTGAGAGGAATCACATTTCTATGCTAAACCAGCACTACAAGTGGGAAATGGAAATAATATGACTCCTGGAGATGTTGTGACATCATTCCTGTCGAAGTCTGTTAGCTTTCAGATGCTGAACTTCAAGCCATTCCTCTTTTACAATTCTACTTGGCACACTCATTTTTTGGATCCAGCCACATAACACAGGAGACAGGCTGTTCTTCTAACTTTATGAGATCTACCAGCTTTTCATAGCAGGTGTCCAAGCCTTAAAAGTCTAAACGTGAATTATAGACACACACCGTTTAATAACTAAGACACCATCATTTTCTTACTTCCCCCAAATAACAGTCTTTTATGTTTCCATTAATAATTCAATTCATGAATTAAAATATTCCATTAGTCGGGAATTTGTCAGACCTTTAATACTGTCCATTTTAGAGGGAAACGGCATCAGCTGACCTTTCTTTATGTATAAGACCCTTCCCTATATCCTGTGGAGGGAACAAAGAACAACCCACCCTCTGCCCCCTGCCTTCCTGAACCTTGCAACATCCATGGAGAAATGAGGGATTTAAACAAGGAACAAGTGGTATATGAAAATTACAATTCAAAGAACAAAGAGAACCAAGCTCTGAATGATTTTAAAAAGTAAAGCCCGTGACTCAAAGGCCTTGGGAAAGGAAATGGACTTCAAGTGAGGGCTTCCAGGACAGTGGGCATTTTCTGAGGACGAAGGAGATAGAGAATGAGAGAAAAGTCAGCGAACACAAATGCAGGAAAGCGAGGGAAAGAAACAGCTGTGTTATTGCAAGCGGTGGCACTCCAGTGAGAAACAATAGAATAGGAACTCATACAAATGGTGTCACTGTGTAGACAGCAAGGACTGGAGATGGGTAAGTATTCAACACACTAATATGAATAAGTTTGATTTGTTCTAGATTTCATATGAGAGTGGCCAGGGTAAATAACACTGTAAAGTTCTCTGTAGACAGTTTTGACTGACATTTGATAGTGAATCTGCCAGTGTGAGCTTACCTATGTCTACAATCATAATCATGCATACAGCTTACCTATGTCTACCTATGTCTTAATCATTCACACCATCCACCAAAACTTAGGGAAGAAACAAAATCAAAAACAAAACAACAACAAAACCTTGTTTTGTTATTTTAAAAATATGGTAATTTCTTTTATTTAAAGAATCCTCACCCAACCATATTTGACTTCATCTCTGGAGTTCACAACCTCATTTAAAAGTGTCTATATACTGTCCACCCTCTGCAAAGAGGCGGGGCCCTTGAATGGTGCAGCTTGAGATACCTATAGAAATACTATGGTCAATTAGGCCAGTGAATTAATGGGGAACCCAGAAAAGTTAAGTGATTAGCTTGAAGTATCTGCCTGCTTGTCAGAAAAATAAACTTAAATGCAGACTCCACTAATTTATAATCTATTGCTTTATCCTCATGACTTGATGTCTAGTTATTCTTCCTAAAATACCAAATCAGAAACCGTATATGATTTTGCATAGGTACCTATCCTAGGTGATATAAGATACATTTTGTTTTCAATTAGCATTTTCCCAACTACCTCATCTGTCTCCTCTTTCTGTCTCTAACCCAACAATCTCTTTTAATACTTAAGTCTCATCCTAAATGTACTTAAAATCCATGTACTCTTAAGCTAACCTGTGTGTGCAAATATATGAAGCACCTGGTTTTCTTTTGCACAAGAATGAATATATATATATATATATATATATATATATATATATATATATATATATCCCTTATGGTTATGTTGCATATTCCTTATGGTAGACTATGTCCTGATAAAACCTGCTGCTTCCCCTAGTCTTTATCTCCAGGTTTTGCTCCTACAAATGGCAGTTGAAGGAGCATGCCATTTACCATTACCTTTCTACTGATACAGTTTGCTTCATAGGTTCAGGGGTGTGCTGTAACAACTACACTACTTCCCTGGAAAATCTAGAGTGACATGCCTCTGTGCCTATGACTACTAAGATTCTTTCCTCCACTCAGTCTCCCCAGGCTACACTGCTACACATCTGCTTTTGCAAGTGCAGTTGGTGTAGCGTACAATCTCACTGTGTGTTTATCTGATGACAAATGAACTTGCTCTTCCTTTCTGAAGCTCACTGGTTATTGGTTTCTTGTTAAGTGTGCTTTCCCGTTATTTTGCCTACTTTTCCAACAGATTATTTGATCTTTACATTTATAAGGGCTATTGGTATAATATAGATATTTTCAAATGTCTTCTACTTCTTGCAAACATTTTTCCACTCAAATATGTAATCTAAAATATATTTTATAGAATTTATAGAATTTTTTGTTATGGAAAAGTTTTGAATTTCATGTAGCTATCCATTTGGGGTTTTTTGTTTATTTGTATGTTTTCATTTGTTTTTCTTAATGTATGCATATACTACTGCCACCACTATTACATTGATAACTCCCAGATTTTATTTCTTACCTGATCTTTATTTATGTCTTATATTTTAATGCTTTAGTCCATATAAATACATCTAGGATTGTCTTCAACTGGAATATGGTTATTAAACCAAACCTTCCCTGTCTTTCCTTTTAGAGCAGCTGTTCTCAACTTTCCTAATGCTGCAACCCTTTAATACAGTTCCTCAGATTGTGATGTCCTCCAACCATACAATTATTTTCATTGCTACTTCACAACTGTAATTTTGCTACTGTTATGAATCTTAATGTCAATGCCTGTGTTTTCTGATGATCTTAAATGACTCCTGTGAAAGGCTCATTTGAGCCCTTGCCCCAAAGAGGTAGTGATCCACATGTTAAGAACAACTGTTCTAGATCATCTACTAGTCCTTTCTATTAGATCCTTTAGAAGACTTGAAATGCCCTTTGGTCAAAGACTAAAATCCCCCTTTACATCCAGACCCATTTCTGGATACTCTGTTGCAAAGACTCTTGATCTCCTCAGGCCTGCTCAGTGCTTCACAGAGTTAGTGGCACTGAGGGATTTTACTTTGCTAACAAATCAGAGTACAGTGATGACTTCTGAAGTTGTTATGGAAGTTGGTTGTGTGAAAAACTCATTCAATGGACAGCACTCATTCAATGTGAGCAGAAATCTTTTCAGTCTTTCTACCTCAAGTAGAGTTTTGTATCAACAAATATGAGAAGTTTTTGGTGTGATTGTGTGTGTGTGTGTGTGTGTGTGTGTGTGTGTGTGTGTGTGTGTGTGTGTGTGCATGATTTTGTCATTTGCTTGTTTGTCATCCCTAGTGAAAGAACCTGTGTCATCTGTTTCTCATGCTAGGAGCTGCTCTGCTGCTGGGCTACACCCTCATCCTTTTCAAGTCATTTAAGATAAGTCTCACTCCCTTGCCCAGGCTTACCTTCCACTTGCACTCTAGCCTGAGCAGGCCTTGAACATGTCACTCTCCTGCATTTGTCCTCTGAGAGCTGGGAAGATGGACCTGTACCACCAATCTAGTTTCAAGCAGAAAAGTTTTAATGAACTTATGTGATCTTATCAAAATGCCAATTCAGTATTTTATTTCCTCCTGAAAAGGTATGCCATATTAATGATACTGTTTGCTTGATTCCCTAGGCCAGTTCTTCAGAGGGCTCATCCCTATGTCTTCCCCCTGAGTTCTGCCTACTTCCCGGTGAAAACGTACGTGGGGGCAGACACTGGAGTGCTCTTGGAGAGAAGTCCCATGGGGACTGTACCTGACCCTCTGAGAGTGACTAAAGCCTCCATGGTGGCAACTTCTGGAAAGGAAGAAGGTCGAGGAGAGCTGCAGAGTGTCTCGCCACAACAGGCTCAGCCGGAGAAGAATGCCAGTGGCATCATCGGCAATGCCCGGGCTGAGCTCAGCCTCAGGCTCAGTGCAGCTGCTGAGACCATGATGCCAGCTTGTGTACAGGAGACCAGCCAGCAAGACATGGCATCTCCTGGTGTTCTACATGAGGTGGCCCAAGTGTCTCCCACACACAACACTCCTGATGACCCCCAGCTGCAAGGAAGCAAGGACCTGGCAACACCAGGCCCGGATCCTACTGCAGAAGAACTTACATCTGCACCAGTTTTAATGCCAGCTGTTCAGCACGCTCACCGTGCTATCCTACATGGCCTGACAAATACTAGCACCTGTCTAGTACCTGAAGATTCCTTGGTGGAGTCCAAGGCAAACTCAAACAGTGAGAAACCTGAGAAGCCAAGCTGTCCCAGCAGGGCCACCTGTTCCAGCAGCAAAAGTCAAATGCTCTGTGATGTTCCTTCTTCTGACAAGATGGAGGGAATTGTACAGGCTTCAGAGCCAGCAATGGGGGTTCACTTGTCCCCTTCTGCAGACAGACCTGACCGGCAAGAGCAGAAAGTCAACAGTAACACCACAGTGGGGTCCAGTGAACTTGTAGCAAGAGGAGGATGCTCGCAGATCAAACAGCCCTCTGCTCCTGCAAAGCTTCCCCCATCCTCCATCCCCAGCGGAGATCCCACATGTTCTCCAGATGCAAAGAAGGTACCGCTGCCAGTGCAGCATCCGGTGTCAAGGTTCAAAGAAGCCAGTACAATGACCTGCCAGGCTGAAAGGGAGACTAAGGAGGTCCCTGAAAGAGCTTGGCAAGATGCCGAGGTGCAGGCAGTGGCGAGTGTGGAGAGCAGGTCTGTCTCTACTAGCCCCAGCATCCTCCCGGCATTCTTAAAGGAAATCCCCACTCCTGAGCAGGAGAACGGGCAAGAGCAGCTACGTGTAGTTTGCCACGGTGAAGGCAGTGGAGGCCACTTGCTGGAACTCTCTAACAGCATGGTAGACCCACAGGAGTCAAGGCAGAGCATTGGCATTGTGCCACATGTACACATCCAGCCAGCTGCTGCCACTCCTGCAGCTTTCCAGGGGAAAGGCAAACCAGACAACCAACCAAGGGAAGCCTTTAAATCCTCACTGACAGCCTCCATTCAGAACCAGGATACAGAGAAAGATGGGCAGTCTTCAGCAAGCCAAGAGGCAACCTCCAAGCAGCCTACCGGTACTAATCCTGGCTCCCAGAAAGCTAGCCCCGTTGGGCAGATTTCCCTCATTGCTGGAAGTCAAGCTGAGATATGTCATGGGTTGGGGAACTCTGAAACCAGGCCACCTGAATTTGTAGTGAAAACTACCAATGACCACAAAACAGGGCCAGACTGCAAACTACCTGACTTGCGCGGAGGTGTCAGTAAAGATGGCCAGCGGGAGAGCTTGAACCCCACTGATAACAGAGGTGCAAGGGATGGGAAGCCCGTTTCTCCTCATATTGTCAAAGAGCACACACCTGGGACCACCTGCACACAAGATGCCAAAACCCTATTGCTAAATCCTAAACCTCAAGAAAATGAAGGTACAGGACCAGAGGCCAGCCTTGCACCCTCCCCGGGGAGGAAGAGCCAGCAGAATACCTTGGAAGAACACAAACAGACCAAGACAGCCACGAGCCTGAGCCTGCCATCCGATGGCACAGGTGACTCGAGCCCAGGCTCTGGCAAGAGGACCCCTTCTCGCTCAGTCAAGGCCAGCCCACGAAGGGCCAGCAGGGTAAGCGAGTTCCTGAAGGAACTCAACGTGACCGCAGCTGCTGCCCAGGTGGGGCTCACACCTGGAGAAAAGAAGAAACAGGTGGGTGCAGACTCCAAGCTGCATCTGAAACAATCCAAGCGAGTCAGGGACGTAGTATGGGATGACCAGGGCATGACCTGGGAAGTGTATGGTGCTTCCTTGGACCCAGAGTCCCTGGGAATTGCCATCCAGAACCATTTACAAAGACAAATTAGGGAACATGAGAAGCTAGTTAAAACACAAAGTGGCCAGACTCGAAGATCTATTTCCTCAGATTCTTCTTCAAGTAAGAAGCTCAAAGGGAGACAGCAGGGCGTTCTGCAGTCCATGCTGCAAAACTTCCGGCGCCCCAACTGCTGTGTCCGCCCCGCCCCGTCTTCTGTGTTGGACTGAGGAAACGGCGCTGCTATATGAATTGTGGTATTCCTTCTGTCTGTCTCTGTCCCTGTCAAAGCTTAAGGGTTTGGGTTTCTGTTTTGTCTGGGGTTTGTTGTCGTTCTTTTCTTAAGACACCTGGGAGTAAAAGCAGTTATTAACTTAGCTATTACAAACTGTCCAGTCCTCTATAAATAAAATGCCATTTCACATTGACATAAAGAACACAAGAAGAGAAGCGAAACTCGGAGATGGTCTGCGCCCCTAATTCAGAAGAAATAATCCTCACTGGGTTTTTTTTTTTTTTTTTTAACACGTAATTGTTTATACAAACACATTTTCACTACACATGAGCCTTTTGGTATTAGTCTATGACAGAGTGGCATTGCCACTAAAATAATCTGCTTTACATTAAAACTAAGAAAACCCACTATTAGCAACTCTGTGATGACTTCTAGTCTTACGGAAGTAAGGATACTAGTACCACAAAGGTTTAAGTGGTTCATAAGAACCTTAATGTGAAAAACTGAAACAAATTCAATTTGTAGTCAAAAGCATTTAATAACAAATAGAAATTGGCTGTAATCTCTGAAGCTAACCGTTTTTATGTGGAAAAAGTTCTAGCTAGAAAAGTTAGCTATGCTTCCAAGTATGAATATGGCCTGTACCAAACAGGAATTTAAATCTGTACATTTTTCTGCACTGAAAGCAACGTGCATCTCTGTGTTTCTGAGCAAATTAAAATGGCATTTTCTCACAGTAGACAAAATGTCCATGACTGGAGTCATGAAATGAAGGATAATGGTAAATTTTGAATTATAAATTAATCCTCTGGTTAACAGTTTCTCCTTCAAATGTACAACCTATATCAACCTATATCCCTTCAAGATTTATCTTTCTTTTTTCTTTTTTTTTTTTTTTTTTTTAAAGCAGGGGTTTCTTTCTCTGTGTAGCTTTGGAGCCTGTCCTGGAACTCTTACTGTAGACCAGGCTGGCTTCTGCCTCCCAAGAGCTGGGATTAAAGGCCTGTGCCACTCACTACCACTGGCTTCAGATTTATCACTTTTAAGAGACATACTTCAGAGATCTTTGTGAAATCTTGAGCTTTGGGTGGCCATGTTCTCTCACTGGTTTCTACAGAAGGATAAACATGGGCCATGGAAACATCCTTGGGCACTGAGCTGGAGTAAGAGCAACAACTTGCACATTGGGTGTGCATTTGGGGAAGGCCTTCCTTCCAGCATCATTTCTAGCCAGTGCTGACCTGTTAACATGTTGGACTAAGATGTGAAAGAAAGAGCAACAGTTACCTGCCTTCACTGAAATCACTCTCGATGAGGCTCAAGTATCAATGATATACCCAAATATTTATTTTGGCTTTTCCAATTTATTTCTATTCTGTAGATTATAAACATGAAAATTACACCCGAGCTCTAAAAGCAAACCTACTACATTGCATTTGATTTCTAGGAGAACAATTTAACTGTGTATGTGGCTGCATCAGTAGGCCACGGTGACAGCACCCTCTGAGTTGGAGAATGATAATTACAGTGTGATACTTGGAACTTACAATGAATGTTTTAATAAGACACATTTTCAATTTCTTACTAATTGGCCTCTACTAAGAATGCTTTATAAAGTAGAAATTACTGTCAAATTACTGATCAAATTGCTATATTAATGACTGGAGATTTAGTATAAAACTCATTTGTCTCAGATGCCTTTGCTGGGACTTAATCGGTCTCCCATCTTGCACACACTGGGGCCTCCTGTCACATGTCAGCATCCATGCTGAGTATACACAGATTTCCCCCAAATACCCAAGAGCAGCTGTCCACAGGGCCCACTCCAGACGGTGGGTCCTAGCAATCCTTTGTTGTGAAGTGCTACAACAGAAAAGAAGAAAGAATTCTGATCAACAGTACTGTCTGTGGGTTCAGAGGAACCCTAACTGCCTAGACAGTTCAGCGATGCTGAGGACCTGGAGATCTGTAGGCATCTGTCCCAGATTCAGCAAAGCAAGACTGCTCAGTTTGGTGTTATAGTTATGCCTCTCAGATCCAAAACTTAAGAAGAGATATTTGATTAATAAATTCTTTGGTACTAGAACTAAATTTTTAATTTCTGCAAGACTCTAAAAAAAAACACCACAAAATGGGGAAAATTCCCCCCCTTTGGTTGTTTTAAAACTTATAGAATTGAAAGCTTTTAGAAACAGCAGTGGAAATGCCTCACCAAATGGATCCATTAAGCTGGGAACCTGTTCAGGTGTTTATGTCATGGTGACAGACACTCTCATAGTAAAATCCCATTTAAAGTTTTACCTTTGACCTTCAGGACATCGCTGGACCCCTTGCCTTCTTTATCCAGGGAGGCACATGATGGCTTTCTTAGCACACTCCTCATGGCTTGCTGTTCTTGCCATGTCTGTGTAACATACACTGGTTTGGGAGTTATTTGTGTCTGCCGTTCGCTTTTTCCACATGTCATTTAGACCTTCCTAATACATCTTAGATTTTGAAATATAGACAGTAAATGTCTCATTAAAGAAAGAAGTAGAAAATATTTCTTTCATTAGTAATAAAGGAAGTGAAGCCTCAGGGTCTGGAAAGTTCATTCAGCATTTTCAATGTAAAAGTGCTATACCTCTTACAAAGAAAATACTAGAAACTGCCATTATTCTGTTTCAATGACCATGAAGACAAACACCCCAGCTTCCACTGTAATTTGCTTATTGTGAATGATTTTCTAGCAACATATTTTCGAATTAGTGGGTTTGGGCGCCATGACCACCTATGTAACATACAGTAAAATCCTGATCAACCCTTCTTTGGAATCAGGGACATGTGATATATTATGTTATGTCAAAAGTTAAGCAGAAACCTGTGCATAAGTATGTATGTCCAAAATGAAGTAGTTGTAAAACGGCTCATGTTTGCCTACCTTTACCAGCTCAGCTATCTAGAAAGTAATTTGATCTTTGATAGTTTTCTGTTTTGTTTTTTTTTTTTTTTGTTGTTGTTGTTATTCTTAGAAAGTATCCCACACACATTATTTTGGATATCTGTATTCCCTGCATTGTAGATTAAATATAAAGCTGAAGTTAAGTTGGACTGAATGTGCATGTAAAAAATTAAACTTCAGAGGTTGGACTTTGTAACCAAATCCTTAACCAGAGCTGGCTATCTCAAAGCAGAAAGATAAAGAGAAGGGAATTGTCATTTGATTTGATCTAGGAGTCTCTGGGTTTTGCTGTTCCCAGTTTGGGCTATTTTGCTTCATTTTTGATATCCTCCAGCATCTGGACACAACCAAAATAGAACACACTGGGATTTCAACTTTTATTTGTAGGGGATGTATGACGGTGTGCTTTTAATGTCACTTGCCCAGCCATTTTTGTATTCACTTTTACATTTACTGTACGTACATGAGAAATCACTGTCTCCTTTTACTTCTTCAGTGAAAGTGTTTCTAAAAGGTCCCCTTCTAGTGCCACATAATTCTCCATATTTCCTGTCTGCTTTTTCAGATCAGTACAAAGAAAGCAATGTGTTAGAATGACATCTGTGTGATTTTATTGCACACAGCCCAGTCATGGCTTCCTGTAGACTCAGATTTACTAATTAGCCACAGCGCTGCCATGGAGACGAGGCTGTCTTCCTCTGCTTTGTTCTAAATGGTGTGTGAGTAATAAGCTTGGGAAATCCCCAGTGTGGTGACACAGTGACCTCTGAAGGATTTTAAGTGAGTTGATGACATTGTCACTACCACTGCTTTGTCTGCGTGACAAATCAGAAGCCTTGTTTCTGTCCATGTCAGTACCTACCGAGTCACATTTCTAAACTGGCATTTTATTTCCTGTTAGCCCTGTCCCTTGATTTGTGTGCGGCCTCTTTGTTGGTTCTTTCCAAATGCAGGTCACCTGCTGCCCCCCGGCAAATGAAACTGCAATCTGTGACTCTCCTGCCATCCTTAGCAGTATACTGTCCCCTAACAAAATTCTGCAGCTGATGAGTGACTGTGAAAGTCATCTATGCAGACACATAGGCTTATGAATAACTATATAACCCTGAAGAGTTTTGGCAAAAATAGCTTTGTAAATACTGAAGCAGTTTCCCATGGACTTTGTCTTACTCTCGGAACAAAATCTATCCTCCTTGGCTTCAAAAATCAAATAAGTTTGATTTTCAATAACCAAGAAAATAAATGAGGAACTGAGGTGGGACATTTGTCTCACAATGGTATCTGCCAGAGGTCTTTAATGCTGTGCTTAATGCTGAACACTCACCAGCTCAGCTACTCACTTGCCACAACCAAATAACCTCTCTCAAAGTGAATTCAGTCCATCTGTCAATGTGGATATATATACAAACAGCAGATGATCCTGAAGACACTTCTGCTGTTGGGAAAATCAAGGTGACAATAATTTTAAAGGGCATCCAAATAACTGCAGTCTCGGTTAGACGATGGGAGGCCAGAATGGTGCAACAAGATGTTAATTCCACGTTTTTTCCCCCAAGACCTAGATATCTCAGAAACCAATTTGATCATAAAGACTGTTGACTGTGAAACTAAAGCCAAGCAATACCGTGCCAAAAAGAGGCAGTTGTACCAGCAAGAGCATCAGCACACATAGTTTGCTCTGTGAAGATGCACTAACTCAGATAATATGTGGAGGGACAACTCCTGCTTTCTGTTGGAAAGAAAACCTGGATAAATGCTTCACATATGGAAGCAGCACCCATGACCAGGAGCAGAGATTAGCTTGCCTCTCTGTCTCAAGCCAGCCATGACAGAGAGGAACTACTGAGAGCCTTGATGGCTTCAAACTCAAATCAGCTGCAGCCAGAACCTTTGTCAAATAAAAGGACTGAATTTATAGGAATTTCATTTCCTGGCAATTCACTCAGCTGGATATAGTGGATTGCTAGACGTAGCAGTGAAAAGCAGGCTCCCAAAAGTACTGAAACATGAGCCCTTCTCACAAAAGGAGCCTCAAATAATGCCTTACAGAGAAAGTTCTAGATGATTATTGAATACTACTGACTCATCAAGTGTCTTTCTGGGTTCAAGTTCAAAATTAATTGGCTGCAAAGTATTAGGAATTAAGTCACGTATTTTGTACTTCAGAAAAAGACACTGATGATCAACCAACAAAATGATAATTATGATGAGATGGTCTCATGAATTATGAGTGTGAGGGAGAATGTCTAATCTCTAGATCTCTCCAACGTAGAAATGTCATCAGGTTTTTCCCTCCTTGGGAGAAAACTATAATTTAGGTTTGTTTTTGTTTTAACATTGCTGCTAGTATTAACTTTTGTTATTTTAAAAATTAACCTTTCTCTTTGGGGAAAACTTCTAAGTACTGAATAGTTTCTGTCTGATTTATGTAGCTTATAATATCTCTTCGTGAAGGTGGTGTATGGAACAAGCCACACCAGATGAGCAGAAGGAGCTTGTCTGTGTCTGGAGCCATTCTTACTGATTGGCTTTCTCAGAGTCAGTCACTGTCTACCTTGTCTTAAAATAACACAACGGGGAATGCCAGTGTGCCAGTCCTTAGAAGGGAGGAAAGACTTCTAATGCTTGCTATTAGGGGATCTACAGGCACCTCCTATGAAGATGACAGAAATCAACCTGGCCTGAAAAAATCAAGAGAAACTCTCGAGTAGTAATTCTTAAATCTCTGTATTTATTTACCTCTACTGTACTAATGTGTGAAGAAATATGTTGTGCAAAATACTGTAGCTGGTTGTGGTATGTCTGTACATTCTATTAAGTGTGCACAGTTTGAGTGGCTGCCACTCTTATGTGTAGAAAAAAAATAGCATGCTATAGCCCATTTAAAGGCAGGAAAGTTAAAGTGAATAAAATCAACAAAAGTGTGCATGTATGCTCAGTGATAGAATTTATCCTTTCGGTTAAAGGTCAGGAAGACCAGGCTTGTTTTTGTTTTTTGTTTTTGTTTTGGTTTTTTTTTTGGTTTTAGTTTTTTGGTTTTGGGTTTTTTGTTTTGTTGTTTTGTTTTTTGTTGTTGTTTGTTTCTTTGTTGGTTTTTTTTATCACCTACAAAAGTAGCCAGCACAATTACTACAAAGGCTGAATAGAGTGGTCTGTACATTGGTTTGTTACTAAATATGCCAGAGCTAATTTCACATGCCATTAGTCACAAGTAAGGTCAGTTCTTTGGCCACTGGGTTGATTTACATTCTTCACACATCCTCTCTGTAAGTGTGTAACTGTATGTACATACCATGGTGTATGATTGTGTACATACCTTGTATGAATTACCTAAATTCTCTAAGCCGTTGCAAGTAAACAGAATGAAGAAATAATTATCCAAAAGCCTCAAAAGGGCTAATCAATGTGTATTTTCATTTTCTACATATCAAATGTATATATAGCCAAGTGTAAATATATGTGCACACAAAATTCATTTTACTCATACTACATTTGAATAAATCATTAACAAATTAAAACAACTAGCAACTATATCTTTCCATGAATTTTCTATTTTACATCTACTAATATTGAACTCAATGATCCCCCTTAAGGGCTATTACACCCAAATGGCAGATTTTATATGTGAGAAAGTCCAGTCTACTTAATGTCTCACTGAGTCTGGTATCTGAACTGTTTCAGAGTATTAATTCTCTTTCCTAAATAGAGAACCGTATCTGGAAACAACACACACTGGGGAAGACTATATTTTGGAAGCTGAATTTGGACTTTACCAGTACTTACATTCACAGCCTGACAGAAAGCTTACATTTTTTTTCATTGGTCTCCCTGGGTTTCTCCAGTGTAAGTAATTAGTCAAAGTAGAGACAGTCACAGGCCTTGTCTTGAGATTAGTAAAATGATGCGTACCCACACTAAAGAGAGATAAAAGTTCAAAGTGAAAATAAATTATAGGTGATGTTGGCAGATAGGACAACATGAGCAATTGGGAGTTCCTTAAAAAAGATTGGGTACTTTGCAGACTAATCCCCCAGGCTAGTGTCATTAGCCAGTTATTGACAACACTGAACAAAAAATGCCCAGTTTATTGGTTTTCATCAAGGAATTTATTAAAGTCCTCCCATTTCTTTTGAAAGAAAATTCTTTTTTAAATAAAGATCAGAGACTGGCATTCTTAAAAGTTAGTTAATTTGATCCTGACTCTGTGGTATTGAAAAGAGCTAGTTGCTGGGCTAACAAAATGAACAGAAATATCAGAATTGTCCCTTAATAGACAATTCTATTTGGAAAGCACAAATACAACCACTTTCCACTAAAGGTTATGAATAACATTTGAACACACACCCGTGGGTTAGGAAATGGATGTGCAGTCTTAACACCTTAGACATGGGTAAGACTAATCAATTGTACAGACACTACATGGTGACTACAGAAGCCTGAGTTTACCTGTGATAGGAATATGATTCCTGAAATCTTGATGTTCACCAGTATTTGCACTTACATTAAAAAAAATGTATGTACTCCTTAAAAATGTGTATCAGTTTAAATACCACTAAAAACTTCTGTCAATGTGGATATCATTTGTGGACACTTACTGAGAAAGACCAAAATGAACTGTCAATCATTCAATCACTGAACAAATGGAATACACAAATTTCAAAGTATGAAAGTAGTTTTGGCTTCATGTCTTTCTACAAAGATGATAAAATAGTTTGTTTAAAAGAGTTTTCTCTTGGACATTGTTCAGTAAAGCTTCATTTCTCGGATAAAGATGGAAAGTCATGTTTATACAAAGATAACAATTTCACAGACTCTAACCTTCATTTTGCATTTGTTTTTTAATTGGTATTTAAAATACTGTGATTCAGCTGGCTAGCTACTTTTGTCCTTAAAGGTTTTGAAATATGATGTTTTGCATCTCACTTCCCATAATAAATATAATATGGAATAATATGTTCTATCCTTCTAATGCTGTGTCTATTATAATCACTGCTGCAGAAATTGTCCTTAGTCCAGTTATCGAGTCAGTGGATTTCCTGACATTTTTCTGCTAGGAATGTGCAATAGAGTCAAGAGTATTAATCATGACAGATATGTGTTTTTCTTAGATTAGATAGAGTTCCTATTGTGTCAAAAATGCCTCCTCATTGTCATAAAAGCAGATTCTCTTGCACTTGACAGAGTGAGGCAGTGGGAAGAGAAAATATGTCTGTGTTTATGTTCATTTATCTTTCGTGTGTGCATGTGTGTGTGCATGTGCACAAGCCTGTGTGGAGAGATGTAAAGTTCAGTTCTGCTGGAGCTGTAGGTAGAACAGGATGTCTACCTCATATCCATACTCTGCTGCCTTTCCTCCAAGGTTATTGCTGTGCACTTCCAAACTCTGTTCCTGAGTATTTTATCGGATCCTGCCATTTTGATTCCCAAAAAGGCAAAAGGATGATTAATTAAATGAACATTATACTTTGATCCCTTTTGCTTCCTTAAATCTGTCTTCATTTTATCAAAGTACTTTCAAAAAAGTATAAGGTTCCAAAAAGTTTTGAATTTTCCATAAACTTTAAACCAGTGGTTCTCAACCTGTAGGTCATGACCTGTTGGTGCATATCAAATGTTTACATTATGATTCATAATGGCAAAACTATAGTTATGAAGTAGCAATGAAATAATTGTATGGTTGTGAGTCACCACCACATGAAGAACTGTATTGAAAAGTCACAGCATTAGGAAGATTGAGAACCACTGCTTAAAAGAAATGGTTGTTTACACAGTGATGGCTTTGAATTTTCCTGGAGCCATACAGTCTTTCCAACTAACATGCACATCTAAACACATGTTGTCGCAATGTCATATGGTGCAGGGAGAAGCTGTCACCCAACCCTTCTATAATAAGATATTCTATCTTGGCCCTGTTAAAGCTCAAACATCTCCATTCTAGGAGACATTGTCTGGCAGTGGTCACAGGGTTGTCCTCTTAAATGACTCTTCTGCCAGCTATTCTCACCATCCCCATTTTTAGGTTTGAGAAACATATCGGGGTGGTCTCTTTGGCCTCATTTTGCCTAACTGGAGTGATAGCAAGGATGTGACACACTACAGCATCCATGGTGAGAATTTTTTTAATCTTTATTTTTATTTACTTTTGCTGGGGAGGTGAGTGGGGTTGGGATGCATGATGTCGAATTCACAAAGAATCAATAAAACGTTAAAAATGAAAACAGCAGCTATTGTTTATGAAGAAATATTGTCCCTCTACAAACCCTACAGGATGGCTTTCCAAGCACCAGGCTATATGGGTCTATTTGAGCTCTGTAATGCAAATCATAACCTTGGTGGCTTATTTAATGTGTTATTCACAAGTCCTGAGGCTAAGAAGTCCATCAGAAGAAAGTTGATTTGCTGTCTAGCAAGTGGATCATTTGGCTCAAAGATAATATTACTTCTCTGTATCCTCACATAGTGGATGTAGCAAGGAGTGTCAGGCTTCTTTTATAAATGTGACTAAAGTCCCATCTGTTCCCATGCCCTGACCACCTGCCATAGATGGAATTCCCTACCACCACATTGGTAGATATCATTTCCACATGAAGTTTTGATAGATTAAATACATTCAGACCACAGCACACACCTTTTTATTTTTTATTTTTTTTCATTTTCTATAAAGGAGTTTTTTGCCTGTACATGTCTGTGCCATGCATGCAGTGTCCACAGAGGCCAGAAGAGGTTATCAGACTGACTAGAACTAGAGTTACAGATGGTTGTGAGCTCCACTGTGGCGTGTGGATTCTGGGAATCAAACACAGATCCTCTAGAAGAGCAGCAAGAGCTTTTAACCATTGAGCCATCTCTCCAGTACCAGTGACACATCTTTAATAAACTTGTAAATTTACTAAGCTACAGATAAGGTTATAAATGCCAACATTAGTTCATTTCCACCCACACCATTATAAAGTATCAGTGAGCTAATGTTTTAGTTTCAAAGTTCGTAGGTGTAGTAGCTACACTAACAGTGTTCTGCAGCCAGCTTTTCTGAATATAATGTGGAGAACAAACATACTATCTGGGTAAACAACAAACATGCTTACAGTGCTAATCTGGAAGGAGCACTGGCATATCTGAACAGTATTTCTCTAAACCTGGTTTGTTCCCACTTTATACATTTCAGTTAAACTGTATGCAAGAAAAATAAACTGCATGAAGAGCTGGAAAGTATTTTGTAAGCATGAGGTTTCCAGCTCATCAGGTCCTGCTGCCGTTAAGCCCCAAAATAAACACACAGAGACATATATTAATTATGAAACTGTTGGCCAGTGGCTTGGGCTTCTTATTAGCTAACTCTGTCTTAATTATTAAGCCATTTCTATAATTCTAAGTGTTTCTATATGGTCTTATCTTACCAGAGAAGGGTCCAGACCTGTAACTCCTTTAGCGGCTCACATGGCGACTTCTTTCGGTCTACATTTCCCAGAATTTTCCTCATCTGGTAGGCCCACAAGACAAATACATTAACCAATAAGAGAAACATATATACAGAAGGACAACCCCCATCAGTATTTGCTTGTTATCTATACTCTTTCAGTCTATCATGGAAACTAAAACAAGGTTGACGTACCAAGCATTCATCTGAGCACTTCCCATAAACACCTGAACCTCAGATAATGCTGTGTAAAAACAGATGCTAGTTCTCTGTAACACATCCTTTTCCTATTGGAAGATTCATCAATTTAGATGATCAAAGGGATACAGGGTAAATACTCAGGCTTGGTATCAACAGACCCTTGGCTCAAACCTCATCTTCAAATTTATAAGCTGAATTTCTTGGCTGAGTAATTGAATTTTCTGAATCTGGGAGCATTCATTAACAAATTGAGGATAACAATAATTCTCAAAAACTATAGGAATTTAATTGGATAGACAAAACAATTCCTTTCCTAGTTTTCTCTGTATACGGAACATTATCACTCCATTGCTAAGATCCTGGAGTTCTGCCATTTTCTTCCTTCTACTACACTTTTTGTAAATCTAGACAACTGCTAAGAATAGTTTTACACATGACTAGGAAACATCAAATTTGACTTTTAAATTATTTCCTTCTGTTGTTTGACGCATGAGGACAGGCAATACTTCAACCATTTACAGTTGTCAGATCTTTGAAAAATAAGAAAAGATTTTGATTAATTTTGTCACATCAAGTATGATTTATAAGATAAAGTTAAATATTAATATAAAATGTTGCCAGTTCAAAAAAGGAGAGACAGGGGAAACAAACTTGGAAACTTTAGCTACACGAGAACTTAATCCTTAGATGTGATTTTTTTAAAAACAAAGATTCTATATACATATTGCTAGAAAAGTCACATGATTGACATTATCTAAAACATAGGAAGAGCACCTACAAATCACTTTGAGAAAAGACCAGTAGAATGGGCACATCTTGAGTCCACACAACTTATTTACTGACAGATGAGAATCTCCATGTTGCTAGAGGTTGACCTAAGAGTCTATGTCAAAGGGTCAAGAGAAAGTACTTCCTCTTATTAAAGATCTAGAAACTGGAGCTTCCTTGTGGAGTGTGAGTCTGTACATGATGCTGAAGAGGAAGCATTCTCCAAAGAATCTACAGAATTCAGGGCAGTCAGATAGAAGGGAGCGTCTGCCTCTTGTGAGATTGCAGGGCTCAGAGAAGTGTGAACACTCCAGATCCTCTCTTCTCCTCCCTCCTTTCTCTTCACCCAGACAGTCAGAAATAGAACTTCTAAGAGTAGGGAAAAAGTCAAAATCACCTGACCTACACAGTGATATATATGTGTGTGTGTTTATTAATCCTCTCTATAGTCTCTATTCAAATACAGCCCTGCCTACTTATTAAAAGGTTTATCTAGCCCACTTGTCGAGAGATTTAAGGGCACAGCACTGGTTTGAGTTCCCTTCTCAGCTATACCACATTGTGGTCAAGAGCATAATGAATACATGTGTAGGAGCAAGCATGCGATTATGTGTTAAAATAGGAAGGCAAGGACAGAGGATGAGTGAATTACAGTTTTGATCCTTTATAAAAACCCTGTCATGAAATCTACCAACAAAGTCATTTAACAGCTATCTCACACTCGTAGACATAAAGGTCTAAAAATATACTTTACTTCCCAAAGGGTCCACCCTGGACATAAAGTCTTCAGTCACAATGGGCCCTTTGGGGATACAAGTTATATTAAGACCACAGTGTCAGGCAACAGGAAAGCCCTCAGATCATAAACGAGCATTACTGTTGCAGGAGAATTGTCCATATAGACATTCCACTATGCCCATGAAACAACCTTGAAAATAGGATGGAGTCAGCAATTGGCTGAGCCATAAAGTTCATAGAGTACTGTGCAGGGCAGCTAGAGAGGTCAGGAAGGGACTTAGTAGGAAGTTGGGGGAGGGTGGTAGTGGAGGGAGGGGTGGGGTGAGGTGGGGTGGGGTAGGAGGCACTTCTAGCACTGGAGTTTCAGGAAAATGTGGAGAGCGGGTCTGCCAATTGCTTCACTTTCCTTGGATTCTTCAGATCTTTATTGCAATTTCTGGCTCCCAAGTTTTTATTATACTAAAATAAATTAGGTAATCATTTCATCTGGCAGCTACACATTAAACTTATGTTCACATGATTGTTACATGAGACTGGACACTTTATCTTGGAATTGAGGCTACATTTGTAATATTTAATGAGCTAATGGTTGAATCAAGTGACGGATCCCCCAAAATTATGTAGGTTCCATTACTAAGGATGTACTTTGTTGTGTTTGAGCCTGTTACCTCCAAAGGCATTTGTACCTCCTGCTGGTCTAGAGACCCCTAAGTCACTACACATTTTGGAGGTCAATAACATCAGACTCCACACAGAGAATGGAAGCAAAATCCACTGCTTTTTTCCTGACCACTGTGTTATTCAAAATCTAATCTTAAGATAGCCCCTAAGATTTCTTCTCCCCACTTTTCTGTGCCTTCTTCTAGTTATTGAATCACTGTTACTTGTAATTTAAGTCCTAAGTTATGTTATGTGGCCTTAAAATACCATTATCTGAGTCTGACAAAATCATCATAAGCCATTAAAAATACTTTTCTCTAATTAATTCTAGGAGGATATGTCAGAGAAAAAAAATTCCAATTAACTGACCTCCAGGAAAGCTACTTGCCCCAAAGCCTGCATCTGCAGAAGTGCTGACTGACTCTAGTACTCAAAGAGGACCCCTAGCTGATAAGATAGGAAGTAAAAGACACACAGTTCTTCCTAGAGTTGTATAGAAATCATTGCTGCTGACAACCAGTCAGCTTAAAGGAGAACTAATGTATTCAGGGATGCTTCCTTCATCATCACCAATATGGATGTTTGGCAAGCAAAATCTGAGCAAAGAAGCAGCAAACCACAATGTGTCCTACAGAAATTGAGACCGTAAGTATGATGGTCAGCTTACAATATATAATCCCCTGGGAAGAGAGTCTTGGTGTGGGACTGTCTGCTCTGAGTTGGCCCATGGATATGTCTCGGGAAGGGATTGTTATAAGCTATGACCCAGACCAATGTGGGTGACACCATTCCTAGGAAAGAGCCTTGAACTATATAATAGTGAAGAAGTCAAGCCAAGCACACGCAGAAAGGTGAGTGTGTATTACTGTGGAGGTGACAGGACTGTTTGAAGGCCCTGCCTTGATTTCCCCACAATGGCAGGCCACAAACTGGAATTATAAGCTGAAATAAACTCCTTTTTTTTTTTGCATGTTATTTTGGGGGAAGGTTTTCTTTTTCCACAGAAATGAAATTAGAACTTTTATCTTGAGTTGGATTAAGTTGCTCTATTTGTGGTCACTCGTTATGTGGCAATTGAAAATGAACACAGCACCATTTTATTCAGGTGGAGATTCAAAATAGCCAAAACCCAATTTGTATTCAAAGATTTGCTTTTCTTTATGATTCCCTCATCAAGAAACACAGACACTCCCATTCTGAAGCATCGGTGTTACTAAAATATTTAATGGTATGTTTTATTTATTATATAATAGTTTTTTTTAATAAAGGAGAAGAATACTGGTACATAATTAACACTAAGTTGCCATAATGTATGAACAGTTCATGAAAGTATATGCATTACTACCATAAATGCACTTGCCTGATAACGAGATTGATGGCTAACTTATGCACCATCATGAAGCCCTCATCTAGTAGCTGTTGGAAACAGAAGCAAACACCCACAACTAAACACTGAGCCGAACTGGAACCCAGATGCAGGGGGGTTAGGGCAAGACCAGGCTACAGAAACACATAGAGACAGCTGACCTGAACAAGGAGGAGCTAACAGGCCCCCAGACTGATAGCTAGGAATCCAGCATAGGACTGACTCAGACCCCCCTGAATGTGGGTCTCAGCCAGAAGGACTGAGCAGTCTAAGGGACCTCAGACAGTGGAACCAGGATTATTCTGGTGCACAAAAGGATTTTGGGAGCACATTCCCCAGGACTTTGGGAGCACATTCCCCATGGAGGGATATTCCCTTAACCTAGAGACAGGAGAGATAGCATAGTCCCTACTCCAAATGACTTGACAGATTTAGATGACCCCTCCTGGAGAGCATCACCCTACATGTGGAATGGGGAGGATGGGAGGAGAGAGTGATTGGGGGGCATGAGAGGGTAGGAGAGAAGGAAAGAGAAAGGGAGGGAGGATATGTAAAATAAAAAAAAGAAAGTATATGCCTTATACTCCTCATCCACAAAATGGGACAATTTGTTGTACTTGTTCTTTGCTTACAGGTAACTTACACATAAGTAGATATACTTTGGCTTTTTCCAGGATGCTCAATTAAATTAGCAATGACAAGTCACTGCTTGCTATCTGCTAGTCATTATTTCAAGTGTCATATACTATGGCTCACTATAAGAGCCCTATGGTTTCATCATTATGATTATTGTCATGAAATAGTTAAAATACAGAGAAGTTAAGAACAACAGTAAATTTGTGATGGCATCCTGGTATCTTTGTTATCTACCTCACTGTACACAGACATACTTAGAACCAGAATCACTGATATTCAGAAAGCCAGATGCTATTTGAATGGTGGTTATCTCCTTACTAACTAATGTTTTCTCCAAATAGCCATTATAAAGCTCTACTAACTTGGGCTGCCAGGTAATTTTTGTTATCATTAATAAAGTCAAGAGAATTATTTATAATAGAAAATGAAGATCATTTCCATTAACTATACTGTTCATATGGGCAGAAAGAAAACAAGCATAGTAATGATAAGAATTTTTCATTTGCATACAACACCTCCAAAAACCCAGATCTTTTTTCTTTTCCCAAGGAAAGGAAAAAGTAACTTTAGTTTCAGTAAACATTTTTCGCCTTTGCAGTCCTAGAATTAATTATTGTCGATGTGAATATGAGACTTATTTGTGTAACAGTTGAAATACGATTGCACAAATTAGGATATTCTTTGGCTCTTTTTGCAAATGATATTATGGCAAAGAGATTTCTTCCTACCCTCACTGATATTTTAATAATAATATTTCAATAATATATTATTAAGTTAAATTTTTATGAACTTTACAACTCATAAAATGTATGAATAAGCCTTGAGCAAATTTAAAGTAATTAGTAAAATAATTGGAAGGTATATATTTTTAATCAGATCACCAGCCTTTCTAATGGAAGAAGAGAAGCCTGTCTTGACTTTTTTTCCCTTTAAGGTAAAATTCTTTTCTGAAGATACTGATCCTAGTAACACTAAACAAATACATGGTCAAGATATTAAACCATTTAGGAATTTATGAATGCTGGAATCATTCCATTAAAAAAAAAAGTAGGTGCACTTGTTTTCAAAGGAGGTATGTTTTCACGAAGTAAAAACCATATCCCTGAAACAGCACGTAAAAATCTTTAATCCTTCCCTAAACCTATAGTCTTCTGGAATTTTAGGAAAACAAAATGTACAGGAGTAACTAACTGCTTTTTTTATTTGACTTAAGACCAGGAATCCATACCAACAACTGTTAATGGGGCCAAGAGCCTACCACTAGATAGTCATAGGCCTAGGGGAAAATCTACTACTATTGTTCTACTAAATGAACACAGCAATAAAATGACTTCCGATGACATATTGCTATACCCACAGACTAGGGCATCATTCCAATAGATGGTCATTAATGGACGGTTTTGCTGAGGGTGAGAGACTGAAACCCTCAGTCCCAAGTATCTCTTTATCCCACTCCTGCCCTCGAGGCTCAGGCATCTATGTGACAGAAGGGGAAATGATTATATGAGCCAGACATAATGGTGACTCCAAAGAAACAGTTTCCCAAACACAGCAGGTCCCATACACATGTGAACTCAGAGAGTGTACTGGCACACGGATGGCATGCACTAGTTCAAACCAGACAAAATCCCAGCCTGGGAAAGGGAAATGGACACAAATTCCCACCCCGAGCCAGGAAGCACTTTGTGATTGATACCTGATGACAAAGAGAAAACCAACTTTCTTAAATAGAGTGACGCAGGTCTATGTGGGATATGAACCACACTCCAGGGCAGGCCTCATGCTCAGAAGGTAACAGACTAATGCAAAGCAGACTCCAACTTTTTGTTCTTCTTTGTTCGTTTATTTATTTTTGTGCAATCTGCTTGTTTTCTTTAGGTTGTTTTGGGTTTCTGTTGGTTTTTTTGGAAAAAAGACAAAGAACATTAATTTGAGGGTTTCTGAGAAGATTAGGAGGAAGAAAAAAATATAATAAAAATATACCTTATGAAAAAATATAAGCAATAAAACATTAAAAACATCTGTTTGGGAGAAACTCAATGAGTTTGAAGAAAACACAGAGAAGTATCCCTTTCTCTGTGAGAGAAATCTAATAGAAACACAAGTGATTTAAAATTATAGCAGAAATCCTTGAATTTTAAATATACTCAGAGATATTAAAAGTGTCTTAGAAGGTACACATCACAGAGAAAATAAAAAAGAAAAAAGAGTAAGTCAATGGAAATACAACCCACTTGACAGTATACACTTGGGGAATAAAATGGAGTAAAGAAAACTGACAGAAACTTTAGTACAAAGTTAAAATAGCAAATATTTTGGGGTAGTCTTCCAGAAAGACTGAAAACTGCTAATGCTATAAAAAGATTTTTCAAAGAAAAAGGGGCTCTTAGCCTTGCTCATGTTATGTTAGGTAGTTTTGGTTTGTGTTTTTTATTAACATACCATGTTTGATTTGTTCCTGATACCTCAGATTGGAATTTTTTTCTGATATGTAGAGCAATAAGACAGCATCACCTTATTAAAATGCATTTAAGCCTTAAGAAAAAAAAGTTAAACTATTAGAAGTCAAGAGGAACCAAGGGAGGTGGTGCACAAATTTAATCCTAGCACTCAGGAGGCAGAGGCAGGCACATCTCTAAGTTCAAGTCCAGCCTAGTCTACAAAGCAAGTTCCAGGACAGCCAGGGCTGTTACACAGAGAAACCCTGTCTCAGGAAAATAAAAAAAGAAGTCAACTGTACCAGACACTAAGAAGAGTGAAGGGGGCCAAGGTAGGGAAATACTGGTTTTTTAAAAAGACTGTGTGTGTGTGTGTGTGTGTGTGTGTGTGTGTGTGTGTGTGTGTGTGTGCATGCGCACTACTGCATGCATATTTTGCCTACATGTATATCAGTGGACCGCATGCATACAGTGCTAGTGGAAGCCAAAAGATGGTGTCAGATCCCCTGTAGCTGGAGTAAGAGATGGTCATTGTGTAAAGTGATTACATGTCTGATCCATGTCATCATTAAGGGAAAGGTTTTTATTGTGGATATGAGAGAGAGAGAACAGCCTGAGGAAACTGGAAGAGTCCAGAACAGAAAGAGAAAGTAGACGGAACCTAGCCAGGGCTGTCCATGAGACAGAGGGCAGGAGAAAGGGAACTCGTAGTGAGAGAAGCAAAAGTAGACCGGAGAGGGAGGTGGGAGGATCATAGCAGGAATAGCAGAGTTATAAGGAGAATGAGTAGCTGTGGAGAGGGAATCCTGTGAGCTACAAGGAGTTCAGGGCAGGGCAGGAGATGAGAAAGGCTAGCATGCTAGCATAGACTTTGAAATGTGTAACAGGTACTTGTGATGCTGAGGGAGCCTAGAGGCCAGCATGGGCTTTGTTACTCTGATAGTCATTACAGGTATCCATATGGCCCTTCTGCCAGAAGGTAAGGGAAATGACACCTGTTCATAGAGGGGAACCAGTTTCACAAGTTTCTGAGGAATGCTTGGCTTTTATCTAACCATCAGAAATCCTCCATAGTCCAGCTTGAACTCATTGGACGGCCTTTTGGAGTTTGGAAAATTGGAGTTCTCTTTGAACCTAACAGTTGTGAGTCACCATGTGATACTGACATTCAAAACCGGGTTCTCTGCAAAAGCAACTGCTGAACCATCTCTCCATCCCAAAACTGTCGGTTATGGGTCAACAGGCAGTATATCATCATTAAGTAGGAACAGGGGCTCTAATTCAGCATTGCTCCTACAGTAGCCATAGAAAACAATAGTGTACTGCACATTTCAAATGGCCAGATGATAAGAATTTGAAAGCTGTCAGTATATAGACATGATAAATGTTAAAGTGGATTGATAGTTTGACATTGATAAGCTTCTTACATAAAACAATTTATTGAGTGACTTAGAGATAGTTTATGTTATACTGTGACAAATGAATTCCTAACCCCACTTAAAGAATTTTAAAATGGAGTGATTTGTTCTTAATCCCTCAAAAAGTCAGAATAAGGGTTCAAAGAATATATTTTCAAGTCCAATTCCCTCATCTCCACTAGTAAAGCTAAGAATCCAAACAAAGGTCATCAGTTCTCTTTGCTTAAACTCACTAACCCATTCTCAAGAGAGTCCTCCAGCCCTTAATCAGAGGCCATTCACACATCCAGATCACCAGTTTCCAAAACCTTGTTGGGTAGGAAACAGTATTTTCAAATCACTGAGATGAATAAGAGATGTAATTAACAGATTCAAAGTAAAATAAAAGCCACAGAAATTAGTCTCATAAACTGAAAACAACAACAAAAACCCTAGCCAAATAGAAGCATGTCTTTATATTCTGCTAGATTAATTAAATAGCTAAAAGTTAACAAACATCTAGGACACATTTCTGTCACTCTTATGGCTTCCAAAGAAGAACCAGAAGCTATATGTCTCATCATTCTTTTTATTTCTTGAAGTTAGCTTTCACCTTGAAGAAAATACTGGTTCATGGAAAACAATTGATTTTGACAAATTGAATTTAGAAGAATATTTGGGGTTCTAATGGTGAAGCGTGCACATGAATTCATTTTCTTAAAGCTTATAAGGAAGCAAAACATAAAAATGTTTTATTTTATCTGGAAATTAATTTGCATAAACAAGTTTTAGCCAAGTATTTATCAACTATGTGTCATATGCAGCATTAAGCATTTATAGCCATCATAAAAAAATGTTTTATTTTGGAAAATATGACTGGGCACATTTTTAAATGAAAGAGAATGAGTTTTCCTCTAGGAGGTGGCAGGGCAGGGATTAACAAATAACACAATCTAAGATGTGTGAAGGATCTCAATAGATATTCAATCGAGGGACATGTGACAACAAACTAGTAAGATGCCTATAGGGCGCATACAGACATGTTCAATATTAAATAGCAAAGTACAGATCAAAGCCACATGGAGACACCATTGGTATATGGAAATTATCTTGGTAACTAATTGCTGGGAGGCCCTGCTGGTTGGAGGTTTGCAGTCTGCCATGGCCTCAAATCTCTCTCCAAGCCTAGCAACACAGGGGACTCTCCCATCCCCCCCCAAGGCAGAAGACATCCTGTTCTCTACCTGACCAGGATGCCTGACTTATCTCTAGTGTAACCCTTTGCACAGTTCTCTGCATAAGTTTTCCTGCCTGCTGCCCATGTGGTAATTAGGCATTGTGCTAGGAGCTTTGGGATAGGACCATGCTTCCACATGTGATAACTAAGAGCCTTGTGTAGCAGAAGCCTTATGATAAGGGCAGTGCTATTTAATGCAAATTAGGTGATGGCCCAGCCACAGTCCCCATCATACATATCTCCCCTAGCTCTGGAATAAAGTTGACCTGCCTCAGGGAAGTTGTCTCTCTGAGAGCTAACTCTCCCGTATTCACAGGCTGTGTACAAAGCTTTCTGTCACCACATCTGCCCCTTTTTCAGCTTGGACTGGGGACCAATAGACCTTGAGAAAAAAGGGGACCCCACAATTAATATAAAATACAAGATTTCAATTGGTAATTGAATCCAAAAACTGAAACGAGTGTTACTCAAGATGTTAAAAGACTAGAACCACATACATTGCTAGGGAGAATGGATTACAGTCAATCTCTGTTTGGACAAACTTGCCCTGTGACCTAGCATATCTGCTGTCCTAGTCAATGTTCTAATGCTATGAAGAGACACCATGGCCACAGAATCTCCTGGGAAGGAAAACGTTTAACTGAGGCTAGCTTACATGTTTAGAGGGGTAGTTCATGTATGACAGGAAGACTGATAGCATGCAGTCAGACAGAGCTGGGGAAGCTAAGAGTTCTACATCTCGCTTCACAGAAAGCAGGAAGGAGAAAGACACTGGGCCTGTTTTGAGCATTTGAAACCACAAGCCCACGCCCAGTGACACATATCCTCCAACAAAGCCACACCTACCCCCCCCCCCCAAAAAAAAAGCCATACCTCCTACTCCCTGGCAAGTAGTGCTACTCCCTAATGCCCAAGAATCAAAATATATGTTCATATGTGGGTCATTCCCACTCAAACCACCACATTCTACTCTCAAGCGCCTGTAGGCTCACAGCCATATCACACTGCCAACGTGCATTAAGTCTAGCACAGTCCCCATACTGTTCAAAAGCCCAATGTTTCACGTCTCTTCTGAGACTCAAGGCAATCTCTTATCTGTAATTCCTTGGAAAATCAAAATCAAAAAGCAGATTACATACTTCCAACACACATTGGCTCAAATAAGATTGCCATTCAAAAGGAGAGGAAAGGGAATATAGTGAGGAAATACTGGACATAAATGTAAGACCTATAGCCAACAGGGCAAAACTCCAAATTCTGCATCTCCATGTCTGATGTCAAAGCACTCTAAAAATCTTCAACTGCTTTCAGCTTGGCTGGCTGCAACATGCTTCTCTCTCTCAGGCTGGCTCGCTCCCAGTTAGCAGCCCTCCTTGGCCAGTAACCCACCACTCTGGCATCTCCAACATCGTGGGGGTCTCCAGGGCAATCAAGGCTTCACCTTCACAGCTTCACACAATGGGTCTCCGTGCAAGGACATCCTTAACACACACACACCTGGCCTCAACAGCTTTCCTTCGCCATGAAGGGAGATTCCACAAGCCGTATCCTTGACTCTGAAGCCAGAACCACTCATGTCTGAAACCACCAAGTTCTTCTGCTCGCTGGGGCTGGAACTGACCCCCTCATTTCGCCACCTTTCTGCTTTTTGATGGTTTCCTTCATTGCCTAAACTTGGCTGTCCTGTAACTTGCTCTGTAGACCAGGCTTGTCTCAAACTCAGAGATCTGACTGCCTCTGCCTCTTAAGTGCTGAGATTAGAGGTGTGTGCCACCATGCTAGAACCTAGGCTTTCCTTTAATTCCTTTTCACAAGTTAGAAGCTTAGCTGAGTGGAGTCTTTCCCTGATGTCATCACTCTGTTTATTCCATTTAGGATCTAGCTTTTCTCTAAAACAGTTTATCTCCTTAAGCATTAGATGTGGCTATATTATATCTCCTGGCATCCCTTTCCCCTCAAACTGTACACTGGACTTTTCCCTGTTCAGCTTGTTCCTTTTCATTATAGGTCTGCAAAAAGTCACCACTATTTGTGGCCCTGCTGCAGCCATGATCTGTGTTGATAGCCATGGCACCTGACACCCTCAGGCAGATGCCCAAGATCTGAGCCACCACCTGGGATTATGCTATTGTATGAGAACCACCTTGCAATGGGGTAATGCTGCTTTGAACCATGTTGACATCCATGTCTGAGATGCTAGGGGCCATGACTGGGTCCATGGTTCTACCCCAATCTGGCTCTGCAGTGAAGTCTATGGCCCATGTTGCCACCAAAATCCACAAGAACCTATGGTCACTGGGCTATTATCTGTGGCCATGCCGAAAACTGAAGGGTATGTTACTGCTGGGACCTTACCAACCTCAGGGGCTTGCACTGACACCTGTGACTATAGTGTCATCTGGGCCCAAACTGCTGCCAAGGGCCAAAATGGATCCATGGCCCACCACAGTCAGGGTCTTCATCCATGTCTGAGGCTCTAGTTACCAACAAAGGCAAGGCAGAGGGCTGGGTTCTGAATCCAGCAGGGAAAGCTGGCTCCACTCCTAATAAAGAGAGTTGTTCCCCAGCCCTTGGGAAAGCTCACCCCACCCCTCCCATGTGCCTGGGAGAGCTGGCTCCACTACTCACAACTGAGCAGACTGACCAACTCAGCTTCCACCCAGGCACATGCCCACCCCAACATCTGCACTATCTATGCTCTGCTGGAGTGTTTGTAGGAATTGATCCTGGGGGACCATAACTCAGGGAAAGAGAGGCTATGTCAGTGGAGGGGGCAGGGTCCAGTTTTGATGATGTACCAAAGCCAGAGGTCTTGAACCTAACCAACAACTCATTACACAATGCCCACTGCTGTTTGGACAGTGGGGTATGCTGCAGGGTGCACAGAAATCCCCAATGGCTCTAAGATGCATGTAGATGCGATGGAGTGGCAGGAAAGGCAGAGAAGAGAATTATTTCTTCTTTTTAAAAAAGTATTGTTTATTTTTATCTTACTTTTATTCATTTATAGTTCTCTTTCTGGGGGACACTACAAGAGTAAAGGGGGCATGGAATATGAGCAGGATCGGGGTACATGATGTGAAATTCCCAAAGAATCAATAAAAAGAAAAGGTCACCTCTAATAACCACATAACAGAGTCGATACTAGGCTGACCTCAAAATCCCCTCCGCCAATGCTCATAATCCAAAACACTTCAATTTAGCCTCAGGCACATTTGTAGGGCAAGGGCAGAAAGCAGTCACATTCTTTGCCGAAATAATCACAATGGTCTCTAGGCCACATCTAACATTCTTTCCTTCTGAAACTTCTTCAGCTGGGCTCCCACAGTACAAATCACCCTCAGTACCGCTGTCATTTATGCTTCTACTAGGATGGCCCAGTAAAGTCCCCTTAAAGTGTTCTGTTCAATCACTCCCCACACCACCCCCCAACCTGAGACAGTGTTTCTCTGTGTAACAGTCCCCTAGCTGTCTTGGAACTAGCTCTGTAGACCAGGCTAACCTTGACCTCACAGAAATCTGCTGCCTCCTCCTCCTGAGTACTGGGATTAAAGGTGTGCACCACCACCACCCAGAAAAGATTTATTTATTTATTTATTATTTATTTACTTCAGTGTTCTGCCTGCATGTATGCCTGCAGGCCAGAGGAGGACACCAGATCTCATTACAGATGGTTGTGAACCCCCATGTGGTCGCTGGGAATTGAACTAAGGACCTTTTGAAGAAAAGCCAGTGATCTTAACCACTGAGTCATCTCTCCAGCACCTCCAGTCACTTTTCTAGTCCAGAGTCTCAAAGTGTTCCATATTCCTCCAAAGAAAAGTATAGTCAGGCCTATCATAGCAATACCTCACTCCTGGTACCAACTTCTGTCTTAGTGTTTCTATTGCTGTACAGAGACACCATAACCGCCGAAACTCTGATAAGAGAAAATCATTAAATTGAGGCTAACAATTCAGACATTTAGTGCGTTGCTATCAGGCCAGGAAGTATGGCGAACTTGGTGCTGGAGGTGCTGAGACCTCTACATCTGGAAGATGTAGGCATCAGGAAGAGAGAGAGGAAGAGACAGTAGGCCTGGCTTGAACATTTGAAACCTCATTCCCACTCCCAGTGATAGACTTCCTCCAACAAGCCACACCTAGTCCAACAAGGCCATACCTTCTAATCCCTGTCAAGTACTGTTACTCCCAAATGATCGAGCACCCAAATATATAAGCCTATAGAGGCCATTCTTATTCAAACCATCACATCTGCTCTTCAAAATCTGCCCAAGAAATGTAACAGGTATATATGAAAATGTAGAGATAGATAAATGTTCATGGTAACATGAAACCATGGTTAAAACAAGAAAACTAGAATTAATTCAATTATTCATCAACTAGTGAATAGATTTTTAAGGTGTGATGGAATAAACGAACCTCCAAAGGCAGTTCAAACAATGGTTGTGGAGATACATACTTTTACCCCAATGTCGCCATTGCAGAGGTTCATGTGCATCAGAACATCAAGCTTCCTCATAATTGTGTAGTTTGGGGTGAAAATTTAATAATTAAAATAGTATGTTCCATGAAGGAAGGTAGATAAAGAATATCTTCTATGTGATTCTCTTTGTGTGAAATGTCTTAGTAAAGCAGGACAGGAGCAGTTGAGTACCTATGCTGGAGGCAGGATGATGGAGTGATTGGGGACAGGTATAAAGTTCTTTTTAAGGTGTTGGAAATATTCTACAGTTAAGTCATGGCTATGACTGTACAACTCTGTAGATACAGTATGCGAATTTCCACAGAAGTATACACCTTAAACAGTGAATCTTATGGCTTGGAAACTCTATCTCAATAAGACTATTTTTTAAGCAGAATGTGGTGGTTTGAATAAGAATGACTCACGTGTTTGAATTCTAGGTCACCAATTGGTGGAACTCTTGGGGAAGGATTAGAAGGAGAGGTCTTGCTGGAGGAAGTGGATCACTTGAGTCGGGCTTTGAGGTTTCCAAAGCTCACACCATTCTCTCTCATTCTCTCTCTCTCTCTCTGTCTGTCTGTCTCTCTGTCTCTCTCTCTGTCTCTCTCTCCCTCCCTTCCTCCCTCCCTCTCTCTCCACTCCTCCTCCTTCCTCTCTGCCTCTTTCTTGTGGATAAGGATGTAAGTTGTCAGCCCCCTCTCCAGAGCCATGCATGCCCGCCTGCTGCCATGGTCCCCACCATGTGGCTCATAGACTGAACCTTCTGAAACTGTAAGCCCACAATAAACTCTACTCCAAATTTTCTTGGGCATGGTGTCTTTCCAGAGCAATAGAAAAGTAACTAAAGAAGGGCATGTTTAATTTAGCATTTTAATCGCCTACCCACATTATTCAAAGTCCTCCCAGAAATGTTTCTTAATTGAAATGTCACATGACCATGAAGCTCATCTACTTCTCTTTTGCATAACTGTCAGGTAGAAAGCAGAAACTTAATTGCCCACAAATTACTCTCATTATCATCCCCACCAATTTTAAGCAACCACAGTGCCTTTATGAATAATGTCACTAAAGCTATGTAACTTCAAAGTCCCATCCACAACAGGAAATAGTGACAGTGAACTTTGCCTTACTCTTTAAGTATGATTGTGTTGCATCTCGTCCCTAGCCTTGCCTAGGTATGAAGTTTGTTAATGCCCTTAGCTTTTATTTTAAGGAAGCTGATAGTAGCTTCTTATTAGACTCAGAATTCATGTACTGTATTACCTTACCTACATATGGAAAGTTAAAAGACCAAGCTCATAGATGTCGAAAGTACATTGGTAGTTGCCAGCCATGAGAGGTGAGGGACATGGGAAAATATAAGTCAAGGGTGAATAAGGTCTGGGTTCCTTAATAAGCCTCAGGTATAAAATATAATTTTTGTTGAATATGTTACTGATTTAGAACCCAAGGCTTTATTCATCCCTTGACTCAGTAATCCTATTCAAAAAAAGATTGTATTTTATACTTGAAACTTATTAAGAGCAGGTCCTACCATACACAAAGAAGGAAAATTATTTTTAAAAAGAATCTGTCTATCAGGGGTTTTTCCTGATTATTTTTTTTTAAGTATGGAGATGATTCATAGGAAAAGACAGAAAACAAGAATGAGTAGCTCTTGGAAATGTACTTTCCATTATATCAACGTGCTCACTTGATTCTTACCATACAGTTAGTCATGTTTGAAATTTTCTATAACTGAAATTCTCCCAGGGACTCAGATTAATGTTACTGATAAATTGTTTCTATGAGAAGTATATTCCTTACATTTCTGTCCCGTGCATTATTGTTCCATGCTGTCCATGTGCATTTGATACTTTTGGTGGGCTGCTTTAATTCCCTTGCAGACAGAGGGTAAAGTGAATGCTACATTTATCATTTTCCAAAGAGCAGGTTATCACAGGTTCTTTCTACACTGCAGATGGAAGTGTTGTATGTGGAAACACATCAAACATAGACCAGTAAGTTTTGCTCTGACTTGTGGAGTCTTAACCCCAAAGCCAGAACATTCAGTCTAATGTAAAACACAGAAGGCACTGGAAAGCACATTAGCCCTGAGAGCTCACAGCTGAACAGTGTCACAGCTATACAACAGGAAAACACAGCAGAGCAGCAAGGTTCTGGACCAGATTTTTCCTTCTTTGTTTATCAATAGCTATTCAACCTAACATCTGTGTGAACAAAGAACAAAGAATAACTCTGAAAGAACTCCTAATTTTATAATACAGTAACAAAGTTTGAACAAATGCTCTTCTCAAGGTAATCTGGACCGTGCACATTGCCATTATTCAGGGCTCCCTTCTGCTTTCATCCATATCCTGTAAAATTAAAGTTCTTGGTACTGAAAAAAGCAAACAAAGGGGATAATGGAGAAATCTGAACCAAATCTGTAGTTGAGTGTAAAGTATAATTATCAGTGTTAGTGTCTAAGTTTTGATGATTAGGCCAAGCATAATACAAGAGAAGGGCAATTGGTAACAGGAATGAAAGCTAGGTAAAGGATATACAGAAATTATCTTTGCAAGTTTGGAGGAAAATAATAACCTCCATTGTCTTAGAATTGAAAGAAATTCTTATAAAAGACAGAGTAATAATAAAAATTAGGTATACACAGGCTAAAATTGTGAAGTATATATAAAAGTTATCCAAAGGTTAAGTAACCCTCAAAGAAGTGGCTTTGGCGTTTATCTTCTAGAGCATCCTCAACAAAAAAAGAGTAGATGTTGAGAGAAGTGATGAGACCAAGAAAAGAGTTTTGAATCTGATAATAGCAACTTTGAGGAACAAAAATATGTGACAGAAAGCACAATTAGTAAGGCTTGCTAATATAAATAAGCCACTTGGTACCAATTGCAGGTCAGTTAGGAGCTACAGCTATTTTCAGTGGTCAATCTTTGCTTCCTTGAGAGAAGGCAGGAAACCTTGTCTTTGTGTATCTATGTCTCATTTGGGGGAAAATGGCAGGAGGTAGAGAGCTGCTGCTTAAATTGCCTTGAACTCAACAATATATTTTAGAGCAACACATTCTGACCTCTACACAAGGCTTCCAGAAATCTAATACATGGCACAATACAACTATAAAAGTTGGAACAAAACTATAGAGAAAATACTAAACGCAAAAGAGTATGAAGTCTCCTTGTATTCCACCCATTGCCAGATATTGCCTTAATGTCAGATATTGCACCGTGGTGAGAAGGTATTTTATATTGTATTTACTCTCATGGTCTTCTATTTTAATATAACATATACCATACCCTCACTTTTATATTTGATGTATATACTTAGTCTCGCCTGTAAGGAATGCAAAAGGAGATAAAGTCTGAAATGTGGATTTAAATCTTGTTTTGCTAACCTTGGTCGGAGACAGGTTTTACTGACTCCCCCTTTGGGGGGGTTGACTGATTCTTTCACAGGAGTCGAATATTAGATGTCCAGAATATCAGATATTTACATTAGTATTCATAGCAGTAACTAATTGAAATTACAATATAGCATCAAAAATAATTTTATAGGTGGGTCACTACAACACGAAGAACTGCGTTAAAGGGTCATAGTTTTTGGCAGGCTGAGAACCACTCATCTAAACTAAAATAAGGACAATAAGTTGACCCATCGCTTGTGCAAGTCAATGATATTCACATGAGGAATTTTCACAATGCCTGGATTGCTGCTGATTAACCAGAAACATATTCCATGAGTGTGCCTCTACCATGCTCATTCAGTTTCTTGGCACAGGAACTTTTTGGTTTAAGTTTCCAGAAACTCAAACCATGGATGCTCTGAAGTGGGTGAGTCATATTGATCATTGCCTGGTGTGGGTGTAGTAGTTGTTTTTTCTATCGCTGTGATAAAACACCATGACCAAGGAAACCAAGGTTATTATTACAGTTCCATCATGGCAAGGTATATGGTGATCACCAAAGAAGATTGCTCAGACACACTTTATAGCCAGTAGAAAAATCTTTTTTCTTTTTTCTTTTTTTTTTCTTTTTCCAGGCAGCTAGAACTATACTTGGGTATTCTGGACCCAAAAACAGTGCCAAATGATTAGACTAAGGGGCTTTTAAAGGCAACCCCACAACTTGGTATCTTGCTCTGCAGCTGCAGGGGGAGGTTTTTCACAAAGAAGCAGTTTAACAGAAGCTAAGGTAACTTAGGTAGGGAATCTTGACCTCAGCTTCCTAGAACCGAGTTGGGTAACTTTTCATGGGGATGTATTTCTAGTGAATCCTAACGGCCTCAGCAAGAATACAAGATGAAGAACCTCTGCACTGCTTTGCCCTGTCTCAGGGTGACATGGCAGCAAATGGGAAGCATGGTGGCAGGAGCAGGAACCACAAGTCCAAAGAGTGAGCTAGAAGTGGTTCAAGTCTTTAAGCCCTAAACACCTGCCCTTCTATAACCCCCCCCCCACACACACACACAGGGCGAACTTGCTCTGGCAAGATCACACCTATAAACCTACCCAAAAAGTCATTAACTGAGGAACAAATATTCAAATGCCAGAGACAATGGGGGAACGTTTGTCATTCAAACCACTAGACCAGGCGAGTGGATGAAAGCAATGAGGTATTGGGTTTATAAATCTGCCAAGCTTTGTGTTCCACTCAGTATTTTGCCTCTGGTTATTAGTTTTCTCTTTGCAATGTTTGGATTCCTAAAGGTAAATAATCATGCCCTACCTGGTACCATCAATCAAAGGTTCTTGTCAACCTACAGCAGAAGGCAGTAAGGCACTGCCCCCCCCCCAACACACACATGAAGTTAATGAGTAAGTCTGAACAGTTTCTCTTTTCTGTCTCTCTTTGTGACACAAACTGTGGTTCCCATTGCCACCTCCAAGCTTGCCACATTTGGGGAGTCTTCTTAGAAATCACCAGTGCTTCCACACCTACATTACTATTGCTATTACCAAATTCTAAAGCAGACGGTTTCTTTCAGAACTCTGTTAGTCTTGCCTATGTTCTTTGAGGCTTACAAGAAATGGGTAGTGTTACAAGAAAAACAGTTTCATTTTTTTAATGGATAATGTGCAAATGTTTACTAGTATAAGCTCAGTTACTCTCTCATTCATTCATTCATTCTCTCAAAAGGGGGGGGGGTGATTGAACATTTATTTGTACCCAGAGGCTCTCCATGCTGAAAATACAACCCACAGTAAAACTGGAGTCTTACTCTAAAGGAGCACAAATCCTTTAGGGAGACAGAGTCATAGGAAAGACCTCATTATAATGCATTGGGGAGTGTGTGATAATTGAGATGTGCTAGAACATTGTGGTACCGTAAAAGAGCACTTCACTGTGCAAAGACAAAGAAGGGCAGACGAGACAAAGCATCCTCTGAGAGATGAGGACTAACTGACTGAAGGCGTTGCTCGAGTGGAAGTCCCCCTAAGAACTATTGAAACTACTGTCTCTGGGAGCCAAGCACATATATTCTCCTGTAATTGGTCTGGGGTGTTGCCTAGGCATGAGCTTTGAAAGCTGTAATATTCCAGAAAATGAGTAGAAAGTAGCCAAGATGAGAACTAAGTTGGAAAGGATATGAAGAAAAGATATACTGAGCAAAAAAAAAAAAAAAAAAAAAAAAAAAAAAAAGGTAGAAGCAAATAGCAAAATAGACGTTGCTGCATGACGAGGAGGACATGTGTTCCAGGTTGTGAGTGCAGGCTTCAGGAGAAGTGAGCAGGGGTTACATCTGCTTACGGAAGAGAAATTACATGGCCAGTTTTTCACCACTCTGTTATCAGAGTGGAGGCAAATAGATACATTAGGAAAGCCAGAGGAAAAGAGATTAACCGTAGATCTTGGAACAGCATTGGAAAATTATTCCAAAAAGTAGTTTGAAAATCCATACTAGGGGATCTCAAGTATTATGTGCATTTGGCAAGTTGGGGGAGAGAGAAACCTGGTCACAGGGGGACAGAGATTAATACCTACTGAGAAAGAAGGCTGCGGTGACGGCAGCTAAAAGAGGAAAGAAATATGGTGTGCTCAGTTCACACAAAGCTTTTGAGATGCCTGTGGAGTGTTCAGGTGGATATATGGCATAGGCAATCTGTTCAAGGTTTACGTCTGGGTAGAAATAGTGATCTGGGCTCATTTAAGGTTGTTTTGTTCTAACTTGTGGCTGAAATAGCAAATAAGCAGTACAAGATAAGGACACATAGGCTAGTGGTGGTCCTTGCTGTCTCCATTGTATGTTAAGTATTTATTTGCCCATCTGAAAGAAAAACTGACAGGGATATGGGCTTGATGATTTTTTTGACCTTCACCATATCAGAAGCCTAGTAGATTATGGGAGCATTTAAAGCCACAGTTCTGCTACTCCACAAACCACACAAAAGGTGGACCCTCTGAGTTCTGAGCTTTAAAATTCCAAACACATTAGCAGTGGAAAATGAACCAGATTATCTGCCCTTGTTAGCTTGGTTATGCATAGCCCTTTGGGTTTTTAGTATTATTCCAGTGGCCAATAATATTTTGTGGTCCGCAGATAAGAACCAGGTCTTCCCATGACTTCATAGCAGGTTATAAACAAAGAGAGCCTTAGGCCAGACTGTGCCACACAGGCAGACATTTAGTAGCGTTCTGGCTCTCTGTTGTCATAACAAACCATTCTAAAGAGTTAATGGGTTTGAAAAGTCAGTTTTATTCTTATCTATCACAGTTTGGAGTCTACTACTATGTAAGCTGGGTTATTCTTTCTTGTGAACTCTCAGGAACAACAACCACTAGGGCTCTAGGGACAGACTAGCCTGAACATGCAAAATGGCCACTTCCAAGCTGGCTTTGGCTGGCAGCTCTGCTGAGACCAGCACACCCACAGATAGTCCCCTACACAGCCTGGCAGCTGGGAACAGACATCAGCAGGGCAGTTAAGGGACACATGAAAGATGGGCAGGGTGTTCTGCCACCTTCTGTTCCCAACACAGCCAAGAAGACCATCCAGACTTAGAGCAGGGAAAAGAACAACTTCCATACCTTCATGAGGGAAAGCCAGAGACACATTACAGGTTATTTAATCATCTGTGGGAATGGAATCTGTGTGGACTAACTATGGAAAACAACATCCTCCCTAATTCGTGAGCAAGGCCAGCACAGTCACACGATGTGTTCTCTAAGAACACTGACAGCTCTGTTCCTTGTCCTTTCTGCTGCTTCACAAATATGTTTGATGAAAAGCTTTACCAGGGGCAAGTTAAAGGCATTCCAGAGAAAATGAATGTGCAGTACGTATGTAGCTTTCCACTATTTATGAACTAATAGTAACATGCACACATCATAACAAGATTCTAGGAACTTGCCATGTATTGCTCCCTAGAGTATTTTCATAATAAATTTGCTTCTGAAACAGTGCAGATGATTGTAGACCATTCAATATGAAAATGTAAGCCTTAGCAGTGAATTTAGAGTTAGAAAATTCAAGTTAGTAAAGGTCTAGACAAACATTTTGAGCCACTTATTTCAAAAAACTAGACTGTAATAACTCAGGGCAGGCGGTGATGAGGTAGGAAAAGTGATTTCTGGTCAGTCTCGTGGTAGAAACATCAGCATGCAAAGGCTCCCCTGTGAAAGAGGAATCTTGGCTGGATCAAGGGAAAGACTGTGCAGGCTAGCCAGCAATTTTAAATGCAGGGAAGCATTCAGTGGGGCTGTAATTAAGTGTTCTCACTGGCACTGTCAAGACGAGTCACAGTGACTTTAGCAAATGCATTGCAGTGGCTTGTGCCCAGAATACGGAAAACTGGGGCATGAGAGGAGACTGCAAGACATGAAAGTAATGGCCAACATCCAGAATGTTTGAGAGACAGGAAAGAGAAGATGTGGGGGGCAGAGGACATTGGCTAGAAGCTTTCCTGTGCTTCCTTGTTGGGCAGAGACTTGCTGAAGCTGCTGAAGAGAAATGGCAGTCCTCACCAAGGTGTCAATAGCTGAAAAGGGGAAACAGAGAAAGAGCAAGGCTAATGAACTGTCCTAAGAAGAAGATAAGGAAGAAAAGAAGGAAGGAGGGGGGGAAGGAGAAGGAGGCAGAGGACAGAAGCAAGGGAGCTGTTAAGGAAAGGCGACAGATGTAGCTACAGTGGCAAATGAGTGTCACATTTACTTTGATGTGGTTTACTTTAACTCGTTTTTAGGAATATTTCTATTTAAGAGTTTTTAAAAACATTTATAAACTCTACATAAGAATACAATGAATTGTGAGCATATTTACCTCCAACTTTCCCCCAACGCCTGCTGGACATCTCCCATGATATCCCCCTCCCAACTTCATGTCCTCTACTCCACACACCCCCCCTTTTTTATAATCCAACCAATCTAATTAGTACTGCCCATATATATTTGATCTTAACTGACATAGAAAATCACAATTTCCTTATGATAGTATTAAACTGACTTAGCTTGTCCTGCCCCTCACCCTCCCATTCCACTTCCTTCCCTACTTTCATGTCTCATGTGTTCTATTAACTTCTACCTCTCTGTGTCCTAAGGCCTCTTTCCCCCTCTCATGGGTCCCTTTCTACTTTATCAGTCTCCTCTCTCTCTCTCTCTCTCTCTCTCTCTCTCTCTCTCTCTCTCTCTCTCTCTCTCTGTCCCATATAAATGCACAGACAGAAGCTAGGATCCAGATATGAGAGAAGATGTACTATTTGTGTTTTTTTATCCCGGGTTAGCCACACTCTCTTTCCCATTAAATTGTCCTGTTTACCAGTAGGTGACCAGAAGGCACCTTTGCTCCCTTCCTCAAGGCGCCTGCATAGTGGATGCAGACAACAAAGGTTTCTGTACGACAAACCATAGCTAAGTTTCTGAGTTAGAAGGCTAGAAGTCACTGTAGGAACTGCTGGGTCTTGTTTAAAGAATGAAGCAGCACTAAGTAGCTTCAAGAGGAGAGACGGAAGTAAAGGAAAAAGTGAGATTTACACTATCATAGTTTAAAAAAAAATGAATTGCTGGTTTCTTCTTCGTCTTGAGCTGTAGTTTTATTCCAAGGGTACAACAAAAGAAAAAACTATGCAAAGCAAATAAAGGTGTGACATGGCAACCTGCAAACTGTAGGAAGGTAGATTAATTACTCAGAGGGAAAATCTTGACCAAATTTTATGCAGAAAATAACATCCTGGAGTTTTCTGAAAAATTGGCAAGAATTGGTTTGGTTGGGCTGAGGGAGGTTGAGTTGAGTAGATTTTGTGGAAGGATGCTGGGTTGAGGTATATTGTTTGCTTTGTGATGGATGGGTTGATATGGTCTAGGTTGAAAGGGGTAGATTGAGCTAAATTGGGTAGAGCTGAGGAAGTTGGTTTAAGATAGGGTGGACTGAGGGGAGTTGGATTGGAGAAAGTTGTTTGGGGTAGATTTGGTTGAAAGTAATTGAGTTGAGTAGGGTTGAATTAATGGAGAATGAGATGGATTGAAGTAGATTGATTTAGGGTGGGTTGAGAAAGTTTAGGTTGAGATGGATTTTGGTGTGTTAAGGTAGGTTGAGTTGAGGGGGTCTCATTGGATTGAGAGAGGTTAAATAAATGTTTTAGTTAACATTTTTATTGCTTTGACTAAACATGACCAAAGCAACTTGGGGAGAACATGGTTTACTTGTCTTATACCTCTATATTACTGGTCACCATTGAAGGAAGTCAGGACAGAAACTCAAACAGAACAGGAACATGGAGGCAAGAACTGATGCAGAGGCAGTGAAGGATGATGCTTATGGACTTGCTTCTCTGGCTTGCTCAGCTTACTTTCGTATAGAACCCAGGACCACCAGACCAAGGATGAATGACACCACCCACAATGGCTGTGCCCTGCTTCTTCTATCGTTAATTTTAAAAATGCCCTACAGACTTGGCTACAGCACAGTCTAACAAAGGCATTTTCTTGATTGAGCTTCCTCCTCTTAGATGACTTTAGCTTGTTTCAAGTTGATATAAAGCTATCCAGGACAATAGGGTTGATATGGCTTGAGCTGAAGTGATATGGTGTTTTGGATGTCCCCATAAGCTCCTATGTAAGTTTCAATACTTGGTGCCCAGTTGGTAGAACTGATGAAAAGGTTAGGCGGTGTGGCCTTGTTGGAGGAAGTGTGTCACTGGGAACAGGATATGAGGTTTCATATGACAGCCCCATTCCCAGTGTGCCCTGTCTGCCCTCTGCTTTCAGCTTCTTCTCCAGTCACCATTCGCTGTGCCTTTGGTCCAGCACCATGGACTCTAACCTTCTGAAACCATAGGTCCAAGTGAATATCCTAGGGTGTTTTGCTCATGATGTTTTATCACATCAATAGAAACCTAACTAAGACAGAGAAGCTGGTACTACTAACTAGGCTATTACTTTAAAGACCCTGACAATGTTGTTTCATGGAAGAATATGGAAGACTTTAAACATTGGAGTAGGAAAATGGTTGAATGCTCTTAACAGAGCTTGATGAGCCATCCTAGTGGGAGCTTGGGAGAAGTAGTGCTGAGAGCTGTATGGAGCCGTGGAAGCCTACATCAAAGGCTATCAGCCAGGAAGAATATTAGCCCCTAGCTACCGACTGTTATTGTAATATTAGCCCCTAGGCTACTGACTATTATTGAAATATTAGCCCCTAAAGCTACTGACTGTTACTGTAATATTTTGGCAAAAAAAAAAAAAAAAAAAAAAAAAAAAAAGACATAATGTGCCCAAGAATGTCAAGGTAAGGGCTTTCTGTCCTCACCTTAAAAATTTGCCTGAGGCTAAATTGAAAATACTAGACAAATTTCTTTGTTGGAGGAGATTTCAAGATAACTTAATATTGACTGTGTCATGTGTTTATAAGAAAGAGCAAGTCAGTCGGGGGTAATTAAAAATGTTATAGTTGGAAGAGGAAAAGAGTACCAGGGATTTTATTGGAGCCAAAACTTGTGCTGAATGAGATAAGAAAAGTAAAGAGAGGCCCTATCCACAATGCAATAAAATTAAGATGCTCTCAGGGCAAAATTACCAGCCAAGCTTCCAGTTTGTGAAAGAAAATATCCTAAGGAATTTTCAGCTACTAAAACACAAGAAGTGACGGCTGCTACAAATATAATTTAAGGGCGTATCCCAAATTGGTCGTCAAACTTGGTAGTGTCATCCACCTGTTTGAAGATTTGGAGCTCTGAAGGATACATGAGTCAAATGGTTGTAGAATCTTCCTCCGTGATTAAAGGAAGAAACTGGGGTAAGAAATTTGTAGCAGGAAATTCCCTGCTTGAAGGCTCTGAGAGAAGCATGAAGGGATAAAGGTGAAGTCTGGATTTTATTGACAACCCCAAGGTGTTAGAAAGTCCAGATCCCTGGGATATTTTCCAAAAATATCTGCACAGAAGGAGTAGAACCAGCCCAAGAGCAAGATGTATTTTGCAGGCAGTAACACTGGACAGATGGAGCCAGCTTAGCTGGTCCACATCACATATAGAACTACAAGACTTGGAGTTTACCTTGCTGGGTTTTCAGTCTTGCTGTGCTCCAGTATTTTCTCATTATGCCCTATTCCTCCCCTTTAGGATGGTAATGCATATTCTGTTCCATTGTATGCAGAAAATGTGTGTTAAGTCCTAACTGGCCCTTCGAAATGATAATACTGGTGATACTGTTCTAAAGAGAATACATTTGGCAGGGTAAACAGAAGGAATATTATTGGGTAAACAGGATACAGATGGGTTTTTATTTACCAAGAGCCTCACTTAAACCACCAAGAACCTCCCGTAACACATCCTAAAGATCAGCTCCATCAATCAAGGGCATCTAGTTTCCAGTTGTCCTGACTAGCTTTTGGTCAACTTGACACAAGCCAGAGTCATCTGAGAAAATACCTCCACAACATCCAGCTTTAGTGCATTTTCTTAATTAGTGATTGATAGGGGAGAGCTGGCCCAATTGTCTTATCCCAGAGCTGATGGTTCTAGCTTTTATAAAACAGCAGGCTGAGCAAGCCAGCAAGCAGCACTCCTCCATTGCCTCTGTATCAGTCCCTGCCCTGTTTGACTCCCTGATTTCCTTCAGTGAGGAACTGTGATTTGGAAGCATAAGCCACATAAGCCCTTTTACTCCCTAACCTGTTTTGATCATGGGGTTTTATAACAGAAACACGGACACCCTAACTAGGACGCTGGTCAATCCAGATAGGCTGTATCGGTTTAAGGACCCCCACGCTGCTGCTGACTCCATAAAACCTGCTTACTTTTCTGCCACTTGCTCTTCCGTTTTGCTTCACAGTCTATGCTCTGTGAAACCATGAGGTCAGGCGCTGCCTGAACCCAGCAAAATGCTGTTTGAGGTGGATCCAAGTCAACTGTGGGCGCTCACAAGAAACATACACACAGAATCAAACAGGGATTGAATAAATTAAAAGAAAGGGAAAATAAATGGTGTATGTTCAGCAAAAGTAAGCTGGCTTCTCCATCTGACCTGCATGCAGACAAACATGAGCAGGGTTTGGAGCAGAGAAAGAAAGTTGAGCATTTTCTCAGTTCCTTGACTATCTGATCCAGGGAATGCTGAAGGCCAGATTTTAATTAAAAGGATGATCAGTGGTTCTCCAAAAGACATTCCAATGAGAGTGAGGAGGTGTATGAGGTCATTCCCATGAAGGAGGCAGAGAAGTAAGGCACAAGGGTCTGCAATTCCTAGCATCCCAGGAATTCAGAGAGGGTTGGTTTCAAGAAGGTATAGGCTGCACACTGATTCATCAAACAGAGAAAAGGCCATGGACTCTGAGCCCAAGAGAGACACAGTCACCTGGTATGATAATTTAGAGGAAAGCCAGATGGTGAGGAGAGGCCTGTGCTTGAGAAATGAAGTCTCACATCCAGGGGAATTGTCAGGGATGAGTAGCCCCGCCAGAAACTCAGTTGCTAGTATTGAATGGAAGGCAAATCACTGTTTAGTGATTCACTGCTGGACAGTCTATGTGGAACCATCCAGTGTCTCTTAGACCTGTCAAGATGCAGTGCTGTAATTTAGAAAGTGGCACAAAAAAGATGGCATGTGACAGAGAGCTCATATGGAGGGGATTTTTATTGAGGGAAAGGGAATGGAAAGGGGAGATCAGAGAGAGGAGACCTGCTTGTGGAGACAGAAGCAGGAGAAGAGAGAGAGGAACACACACACACACACACACACAGACAGAGAGAGAGAGAGAGAGAGAGACTGGGGGGGATGGGAGGTGAACAGGGTCCTTTTAAAAGGGAACATAATAAATGTGCACAGGTGATGCTCTTAATGACTGCAGCTGAGGGGTGTATCCTGTGAGAACCCCAAGAGCAAGCCTGAATACTAACAGTATCTCTCATAGGCTTACTGAAACCTGCTATCTGATGATGGGAGATGTCATTCTGGAAATATGTTTCTCTTATTGGTTAATGAATAAAGCACTGTTGGCCAATAGAAAAGCAAGATAGGCGGGACTATGAGACAAGGAGGATTCAGGGAGAGGTAGGAGGAGATTCACAATGTAGAGACTGGAGAGAGCAGAGATCTGGACACTCAGGTAAGATAAGACCACATGGAACCACTTAGATAGATATAAATAGGCTAATAGTTAAGACAGAGCTAGCCAATAAGAAGCACTAGTAACAGGCCAACAGCTTTATATCTAATACAGTGTCTCTGTGTGTTATTTGGGGCTGGTGCAGCAGCGAGACAAGGATGGCAAGAAAACTGCCCTTAACAAAATGGCACCCAACGTGGGTACTAAAATCTTTCACTTAAAACTTGACAAAAGCTTAAAAAAGAACTTCTGGAGTTTACTCTATAGAAGTCATGCTAGTATTCCAGGCAGTGTCTCCCCCTCCCCCATGCTCTTTTGGCTACCCCACCACATGCATTGGGACACCTCTTGAGAATGACCTTAGAATGTGTCCCACCACACTTACCCTTTACTATACCCCCACCCCCGTATCTCCATTACTAATTCTCTCCTACCCCCTCCTTGCTCTGTTCCTGGAATCTTTATATCACCCTTCCTACCTGCTCTGTCTCTAACCATTTGGAATTAAACTCATTGACTCCTTACCTGTCTTCTCTAATCTCTTCCCTCTTCAAATGCAGAGATCCTATTAAGGTGTGTTATATTACTGCAAACAGATTGGTCTCAGTACAAACTAGAAATCTGTCCCAATGACCAAAACATGACACACTTGCTTTCCAACTTCTCATAGGCTGTGACATTCTGCACTGCACAAGCAAATGATTCAAACATCCATTTATCTCTAAGCTTTCCCTACTCTCTCCTTCCGGGATCTCTTATCTCTAAGCCTTCTATGTTCACTCTCATTCCTCCCTCCCATCACTGGAGTTAGTCTTACAGAGATTCAAATGTCTTTGAGGTGTGGATAATACTGGGATATTGACTTATGCTGTCTATGGAGATGGGATTTGCCCTGACCACTCTAGACTCAGGAATGTTTGTTTAAAGGTTTCTTCCAAAGCCTCTGCCTGAGTCAGGATAGCCACCCACTTCTGTGAGAGAGAGAAAGAACAAAACAGAACAGCCCAGAAAAAAAGACACTTTGCACTTGACAATAGTCAAGAGGTAAATAAGTTAAAAGAAGTTACTAATAACTTGCTGTAATCAGATGTTCAGCTCTCTGAATTACCCTTTTCTTTTCCTTGCCCCCCCCCACCGCCTCGGAACTCCTTTTGAAGACCAGGCTGGCCTACAAATCACTGAGATCCTCCTTCCTCTGCCTACTAAGTGCTGGGCTCAGATGCCTAGTCTTTTCCTTGGTTTTGTTTATTATCTTTGAAGCTTATCTCAGGATTTTTAGAGTTCATTAGGTGTGGTTTAACAATCTATAAAATTTGTAACAATAAAAAGGTCAGTCTAAAACTTCTAACAACCAGAAAAAAACAAAAACAAAAACAAAAAATAAAACAAAACAAACAAAAAACCAAACAACCAAACTCCTAACAAAAGGTTTGATAGTTCAAAACTCTATGTATAGGACCACCTATACGGTACATCATCTTGATTTACTACATCCCACTATTTGGACAACTTGGATCTAACTCTTGATTTGGAAAATAGACTTGCTACAGCATCATACACACACATATATCGGATTCAATTCTTGTGTATTGATACTAGAAATTACAAAAACAAACATCTGATTAAGGTTTACAAATTCCTAAGTTTATAATGATCTATTCATGTTAACAGAAACTGACTTAAAGATGTATGTCTGACTACTTATGTCTCTGATGACTTTGCTAAGCTTTAGCTATTTTGAGAAGATGAGTCATATAAAAAGGTTGTGATATTTTATAAAAGTACTCTGTAGAAAGATCAGGAAAATGAGGTTCCTAGTCTCTGTGGACTGCATCTATGGTTTATAGTTTATTTTCATACTAAAGGATCTTCAAGTCAAAATTACAATTTTAGGCTTAAATCTTAATCTAATAAAAGCTACTAACCTATTGTAAACTGTTAAAGATAATTAAGATAAACAAATTAGTAATAAGTTACCCTATAAATGAACAAAGTCTTTAATGAGATCAAAACTATGTAGTCATACTAAATACAAATGTAATTCATTTACAAGTGCAAGCTTTAGCCTTCTGTATATGCTATAAAAGTTAAGCCTGAAGCAAGTGACTAAAAGCAAACTTTGTTTAATATAAATAGTATTCAAAATCAGGCACAGGAGAGTGGCCCTCAAACTCCCCCGAGAGATCTGTTGATTTTGGCATTTAAGACATTCAGTGGAAAGAAAGATCAGGAAAGGACAGAAAGGGCAGAAAGGTTTTCCTATGTGTGTTTCCTTATGTGTGTTTTATGTCAATGTGACACAAGCTAAAGTCATCTGAGGGGAGAGAACCTCAACTAAAGAATTGCTGTCATAAGACTGGGCTGTCAGCAAGCCTGTAGGGTATTTTCTTTAAACTATTGATTGATGGGGGAGGGCCCAGCCCATTGTGGGAGGTGCCATCTCTGGGCTGGTGGTCCTGGGTTCCATAAGAAAGGCTGAGCAAGCCATGGTACCTAACCCAGGAAGTAGCACTTCTCCCAGGCCTTTGTGTCAGCTCTTGCCTCTAGGTTCCTGCTCTGTTTGAGTTCCTGTCCTGACGTCTCTCCATGATGGCATGGAAGGGAAAACCAAATAAACACTTTTCTCTCCCAGTTGCTTTGATCATGGTGTTTCATCACAGCAATGACACCTTTGACTAAGACATTATGGTAGACAGAAATGCCAGAGGTACCAGCCCCGATACTACCATCTATTTATTTATTTATTTATTTTTCTTATTTTACATATTGATCCCAGTTCCCTCTCCCTCCCTCCCTCCTTCCCATGTCCCCACCACCACCCTCCTATCCCATTCCCCCCACACATACACTCCCCTGGGAGGGTGATGTCTACCAGGAGGGATCAACAAAATCTGTCATGTCATTTAGGCCCTCCCTCCTGCCTCTAGGATAAGAGAGTATCCCTCCATGGAGAATGTGATCCCAAAGTCCTTTTGTGCACCAGGGATGCATCCTGGTTCCAGTGTCAGAGGTTCCTTAGACTGTCCAGGCTTTCTAACTGAGACCCATGTTCAGGGGGTCTGAGTGGTCCAATGCTGGTTTCCCAGCTATCTGTCTGGGTGTCCATTAGCCCCTCCTTGTTCAGGTCAGCTGTCTCTGTAGGTTTCTGTAGCCTGGTTTTATGGTCCCCATTTTATTATCACTCCTACCTCTCTGCATCTGGATTCCAGTTGGGCTCAGTGTTTAGCTGTGGGTGTCTGCTTCTGTTTCTACCAGCTACTAGATGAGGGCTCTATGATGGTGGAAAAGTTAGTCATCAATCTCATTATCAGGGAAGGGCATTCATGATAGCCTTTCCACTGGTGCTCAGATTTTTAATTGGGGTCATCCTTGTAGGTCTCTGAACATTTCTCTAGAGTCAGTTTTCTCTTCAAACCTATAATGTTTCCTTCTTTTATGGTCTCTCTCTCTCTCTCTCTCTCTCTCTCTCTCTCTCTCTCTCTCTCTCTCTGTCTTCTCTCATCTGTTCCTCCCCTCAATCTTCCTAGTCCCATATGCTTTCCTTTCCTCCCCTTCTCTTTCTCCTAGCTCCCTCTCCACTCACTGCCCCCTGACTCCCAATATGCTCAGGAGATCTTGTTCCTTTCCCATCCTGATACTACCCTTAACGAAGGTGAGGCACCAGTGGAATCCACCTGTACTTTGCTTCAGGTGTAGCAATACTGTACACGGGGCAAAGAAATGCCCAACCATTTCCTGCCACAAGAATCTTGCTCAAACTGTGGAGTCAGTGCCCACACCTTGGAAGCAGAGGGTTAACTTTCCACCTTAGTAGGTCATTCTCCTAAGTCCTTCCTCCACAGGATCTTTTGGATCTTCTGGGCATAGTGACCAAATGCTGATGTTCTGTGTGGTGTACAGAGACTGAGGCAGCCCTATGTGATGCCCAGGGACTGATGTTGCCATGGAATCTCAGCCCCAGCAAGCACAAAGAAATCTAAGGGGACCGACTATCCAGATAGTGGGTAAGTCCCTGTTATTTGCAATGGATGTGGGAGCTTATTTCTAGCTTACTCTGGTAAAACTCATCCACAGATCTCTGTAATGGGTGTTGACTGCCAACCTGCTACCCCAGGGCTACAAGTTCCTCTTCTCGTGTACTCTGGGGCCATCTGATCGTTTTCTACTTTCAGATGAGTAGTTATCCAACTCTGTTTTTGGGCAGGAATAGTGTGACTAAATTACCTCAACCCCCCTCCCCTTTTTTTCTGGCCAACTCCTAGAATTTTCTCTGTCTTTATCCACCAGATAACACAAATGTTTCACCCTATCCTTTCCCAAACTCCTTCACTGACTCAAAAGTATGGGGGGGGGCACTTTGTACCCATCATTTGTTCCCCATCATCTTCCCCTTATGATCCTACTCTGGGATTCTACCTCTTACCACTGTGACTCTCAATACCATATCCCTTTAAAACAGGACAAGGCTTAAAACCATCATCAACACAGTCTTAGTAAGGATACTCTCAAGCCCACTCATTTATTATATAACTCCCACAACTTGCCTGTCCTAAAGCCTGATGGGGGTACTGCCTCATCTAGAACTTCAGGGTTATTAATGGAGCAGTTCTTCCTAGCCATCCAGTGGTGCCTAATGCTTCCACGCTACTTTCTCAGATTCCTCTCCTCTAGTTCTCAACTTACTGTTCTAGGTTGAGGCTGTTTGGGTTGAGGTGTCTTGTGTTCGGTTGAGATGGGTTGGATTGGGCTTGAAAAGCAGTGATTCAATCATGCTTTCCACATACTAACTCAGTACAGACACTTATCCTTTAAAATTTCTTCCCAACCTGACTCACACTGCTCAAATGCTTCTAGCTTACAAATTGCCATCTTAGAAATCTTTACATGTAATCAAGAAAAAGAGGGGAGTGGGCATTTAAAACCTGCATCTACTTTCAACTATTTCACAAGAGAAGTTAATACTTGTATCTCTGTCTAAATATAAAGACCATGTTACCTTCCTTTGTCCCTAGAAAGAGGGATTATGGATTCAACCATACCAGCAAAAATGAGTCTATGGCAAATGTAAAGCACAATGACAAAGTACATTCAAATACTGGGCAGTGTTTGAAGAACTGATCAGTTATCTGTTGTCATTATGGCTGTTGTACATGCCTTGGTATACAGTCCAGACTTCCTTAAATGCTGAGAGACAAGCTTTAGCTGTAATCTGTTTTTGGAATTTTCTTACCCAAATACAGTCAGCTTCATCTAACCATATATTTGCCACATTTGTTCCATCAGGAATGAAATATCCAAAGCACTTGTACAAAAATATGGCCCTGTGCCTGAACAAGAAATAGCTGGGGAAAGCCATTCTAGTGTCATTGGGCTTTTGAGACCTCTATTTAACTTCTGCTCAATACTTCTCCTCTCTGCACATGATGGTACCATGAGTATCTACAATAATCTACAATAATCTCTAGCTCAGAATCTGCTTCCTGGGGACACAATTTGTAAAAAAAAAAAAAAAAAAATAGAATCAGGATTCCCTGTGCAACTTATGGAGTGCAAAATAAAAATGTGCTTATTCCAAAATTAAGAATTTTAAGATGGCAGTAGCATATTCAACATGAGCTCTTCCAAGCACAGTCCTAGATGTGCTTTTGGGTGTTACATATCCATGAAACTGGTTATGTGATGCCCACATATACTTTGACATTTTTAGTTATGACAATTAGGGTAATTGGTTGGCTAGTTGTTCGGGTGCTGAATAAGCAAAGGGAAGAAGTACAAATATCAGGTCATTAACAGAATGGGAACTTTGAAGCCTCTATTTTAACAAAATCTTCATAAAAGGTCATAAGTAAAAGGCAGAAAAGTGCCAGCCCCATCCATGGCCCTTCAATATATCCTATCACAGAGAATAAGTTCGTAGGGAGCAGTGTCTTCTATCAAGAAGTAGATTTGAGTCAAGATAATATAAAAGTGAGAATTTTGTGGATTTTTATTTTCATATATATATATATATATATATATATATATATATATATATACTTTATCTCAGTAGATATCTGGCTACTACGTGGTTAATGATTTTTATCTCGTGCTGTTTCTATATTTGTCCTAGTATAACAATTTCATTACTCTTTTTCCAAATCTCAGCCATCTGAGACTATCTCCCTGAATGGGTTTGATTAGCCATTCCTATATGAAATAACACTTCATTTTCTTAATAAAACAAAGCTTCATTTTAATCATGGCATTCTATGTAAGATGGTACAGCCTTAGTTGCAGGGGAGATTTGGGAGTTATGTGTTGTATTTGCTCTTGAAGACATGTTTGTTTCAGCCTTATCTGTGTTTTACTTTGAGCAAATGTGCAAATCCTTGAAATCAAATCTTCCAATGAATACTATTGAGCTAGTTATGAAAAGTCTATATAATACTAGCCACTGTTTTTCCATGTGTCTTTGATGTAAATCACAAATAAATTTGCTGCCACTTTAAAAGTTCTTGCTGGTTCCAGGGAAGCTGCAAGTATGAATTACACTGCTTGGGGGCTGGAACATGGTGACCAGTGTCTTCTGTAGTGCTTAGAATCCCATGATTCCCACTCCCATAGCCAATGCACATAGTAGACCCTTTGTACTTTCACTTTTTCTGTTCTAGAAAGGCAACTGTTCTTACTACTTCCAAAAGAATAGACCTTTCTGATAAATACACTATCTAAATTATATTCAAGGTTGTTTTATGCCAATGGATAACAATAGCTGTTGAGTTTTTAATATAGGAGAACATGAGGATCTACAAACAACTCTTGCTAATAATTTTCAGAATTAAAACTCTAAAAATCTGTGACAAACTGAAATTATTATCTCTGGCTCAGATACACTGAGAATTTAAAATTATTACAAAATTATTATAATGAAGCAATTAAGTAGATAATGACAGGAAAGTTGTACAAAGCAAACTGCTCATACTTTCAAAAGTGCCAGTGGCAGAGAATCAGACAGGGGGTGAGGAACTGTGTGGATCAAAGGAGACTTGTGACAGGACAAGCAAATGGTAGGCATATTTTCCAGATAAATCTTGGCTTTCAAAGAAGATAACTGGTCAAACAAGTTGGGGAAAGCTGGGAGCTTAAATATAGGCCACTACTATCTAGAGGTCTGTGTTATGAGGTATTATCTAAGTAGAGTTTTGGATGGTGAATGAGGGAGGGAATTGCCTTCTTATAAGGAATAGAATGAGGCACATAAGAGTGACATGCCGTACCTCTGCTCCAAGCCCTCACATGATATAGCAACATAAGTACACGGAAAGAAAAAGATATATGAAAATGTTCAATCATGAACTAGTCACAGAGGGATAAAGGGGTGTCATTTGGTTATTCTGTGACTGCTAAATATATAGAATGAGTTTGGAAATGTATTAGCTTGGGAGGGCAAAGTCCTGCTTTGTTATGAGGATGGATTTTCCCATAGTTTTATTAGCAGGTTAGAGTTTTTCCTCTATTTTGTTTACTCTAGCTCATTAATGCATTCATTTAAAAAAAATATTTGAGAACCTAACCCAGTCCAAGGACAATTCATGGCGCTGAGGCCATTGCCATGACCAGTACAGGAACAAACGCTCCCCTCAGTGAGCTTACATCCTAGCAGAAATGCAGATGGAATATTTGGTTAGTAGACAAATACCAAGCACTGTGGAGACAATGAAAAATAAAAATATCTCTTCAATGCTGGGACTCACATTCTGCTTGGAGAAAGAGTGGATCATTTAAGGAGGAGATAAGTCTCATTTCTAAGTGTATAACCCAAGAAACCCAAACCAGAATCTGTCCAAGAAGTATTTGTACACCCATGCACATTTCAGCATTATAAGAGATAAAAGCAAAGCAAGTGTCTTAGGGAGGGTTTCTATTGCTGTGAAAAGGCACCATGACCATGACAACTATTATAGCGGTGGTGACTCACTTACAGTTCAGAGGTTTAGTTCATTGTTGTCATGGCAGGATGCAAGGCAGCCTACAGGCAAACATGAAGCAAGAGAAGGAACAGAGAGTTCTTACAAGTGGCTCACAGGCAACAGGAAGTGGTCTGAGACACTGGTCATGGCTCCAGCATATATAAGATCTCAAAGCCCACTGACACACTTCCTCCAGCAAGACCACACCTACTCTAACAAGGCCACACCTCCTAAAAGTACCACTTCCTTTGAGGTCATTTTCTTTCAAACCACACCACTATCCATCGATAATGAATAAATAAAATGTGCTATAAAATATAATGAACTACTAGACATCCTTAAAAAGAGGGGGGGGGAAGGTCAAGCTACAACATGCATGAACCTCAAAGGCATACTAAGTGAAATAATCTAGACAGAAAAAACAAATGTGATGTGATATATTAATTTAAAGTATCTAAATTGGTCAACTTTATAGAAAGTTGAAAGCAGCATGCCAAAACCATTTAGACATTCATAATATATTGGTTTCTTCTTATGCCTTAATCTAATTTGTATTTGGATTGCCTTATTTAAAATTATATGAACACACACACACACACACACACACACCATTATAAAAATACAATATGTGAACCAAGTAGAGAAGCAATATGCTGCCACTTATTGATAATCTTGTCATGTGTCGAGCAAGTTTGTTGTGGATTAGTAACTACTTTTGTATGTAAAGAAGTAAATAAGCCTGCATGGAAAGATCTCCAAATGTTCCTCAAAGCAAAGCAGCTGATACTATAAGCTTTCAGACAGAGTTTAAATCATTAAGTACTTATACTTAAACACTACTGGAAATTATAGCATCTCAAATTTCTGCATATAAAAGTACAAAAAGAGGGCAAGTGACTTAGAGCATTTGCTAAAACAATTACACTGCCACAGGCTCCTTTTCTTGTCTTTTCATATGTACAGACACTGATGTATTTTCTTTTCAGCAGGGATAGATGAGATCGTAATGCATTTGCCTCAGGCCATATTTTCAGCTGATGAAAAACTTCTATTTGGCAGATCTCGGAAGTTGCTTTGTGGGTCTCAGCAGGAATACAAGCTCCAAATGCAACCAAGATTGCATCATGTGTAGTCAGTCACAAACCTATCCACCAGCTTGAATTCTATCCTTTGACACAGGGAAAGACAATACCAAGGCACTTTCCAGTTGGAAGCAGAGAGAATGGTTTATCAAAGCCCTGGGCTTCATTCAAAGCAGCAGGAACTTGAAACAGGTAGGTATATTCATAAAGAGGATATGTGCATGTTTGCTAGTACCCAGCTAGTAGTAAGCATGGTAGTGTGCAGGCAGACATGATGCTAAAGAGGGACTGAGAGTTCTACCTCTGGGTCCTTTTCATTCAGTCTCCCTTACATATGTCAAGTTGATGACGGTGGTAGTTTCAATAAGGAAAGCCACCATAGACTCATATGTTTGAATTCTTGGTCATCAAGGAATGGCACTGCTTGAGAAGGGTGAGGAGTTGTGGTCTTTTTGGGGTAGGTGTGGCTTTGTTGGAGGAAGTGTATCACTGGAGATGGGCTCTGGAGTTTCAGAAGCTCAAGCCAGTCCCAGGATCTCCTTCTTCCTGCTTACTGAACATCTGGACGTAGAACTCTCAGCTACTTCTCCAGCACCATATCTCCTGTGTGCCACCACCATGATGAAAATGGACTAACACTCTGAAACTGTAAGCAAGCCCCAGTTAAAACTTTCTTTTATAAGCATCTGTCATAGTCATTATGGTGGGTTGGATAAAAAATGGTCCACATGGGATCATAGGTAGTAACATTATTAGGAGGTGTGGTCTTGTTGGAGGAAGTGTGTCACTGTGGCATGGGCTTTGAGGATTCAGAAGCCCATGCCAGGTCTAGTGACTAATTCTTCCTTCCTGCTACCTAAGGACCAGATATAGAACACTTAGTCCCTCCTTAGCACCATGTCTGCCTGCACTCCATGCTCACTGCTATGATGATAACAGAAAGAAAAAAAAAATCTCTGAACTCTAAGCCAGTCCCCAATTAAATATTTTCCTTTATAAGAAGTGATGTGGTCATAGCGTCTCTTCACAGCAATAGAAACAGTAACTAAGACAGTCATGGTATTTCCTCAAAGCAATAGAACACTAATTGAGGCAATGACCAAGATAAACCACCACAACCAGTGATGATTACTAATAAAAACACCAGTGATGATATTAAGAAAAGTTTGTGTATTGTTGATGTAAATTTAAATTAGTATAGTCATTGCTGAAAAGAATACCATAGTTCCTTGGGAATTAAAAAAAAAAAAAAAAAGAGCCTCATCCATGTAGGATTCTGCAATCTCACCACTAGTTTTATATATATATATATATATATATATATATATATATATATATATTAGTCAGCTTCACAAAGAATAAGAGTCAATCAATATTGATAAAATAGACGCTGTTTGTCTAAATGATGGTATTGCCAAACTTCCCTCTAAATATGTATGTTTATATCCTTACAACTGTGCTGTTCTTAAACTTGATCAGAGGAGCTTCATATTTTGATGGATAGTAATTAATACAGAAAATCATTATTGTTGTGATTTAAAATAAAAAAGTGGCTCCAGAGAGAAAGACAACATGGAACAGAATTCAAGTGGAGGGTTTTTTTATTAGGGAGAAAGGATCATAAAAAGTGGATAGGGGAGAAGGGAGACAACCCTCCAAGGACAGGAGCAGTGGGAGAGAGGAAGGAGAGGAAGAAAGGGATAGAGAGAGAGAGAGAGAGAGAGAGAGAGAGAGAGAATAAGAGAGAGAGAGAGAGAATAAGAGAGAGGGGGGAGATGGGCAGGGCTCTTTTAAAAGGGAACATAGTGAACAGGCACAAGCCGTGCTCTTAGGGGCAGGAGCTGAGGGCATATCCTATCGGAACTCCAAAGGCAGGCAGTACAAATGCCTAAATACTAACAATTACTGTTCAAATGTACTGAGAATAAGTGACTGTGGTTACTCAGAAGTAGATGAATATCTATGTCAACCCCCACTCCTAAAAGCTAAGGCAACATGCTGGAAGAGGGGTGGAAGATATGTTAGAGCCAGAGGACCAGAGGGCGGGGAGAAGTGCCATGAAATGGTGTCTTCTAGATAGGGACTCACCGTAGCTCCAGCAATCTTCTTTCTAAGCAAAACTGAGTATGGATGTACAAGTAAAAGGAAAAACAACACAAAACAAAACAAAATCTGTCATAAGTCTTAAATACTTACAATATTCTACAAAATGAATGGAGAGACCCATGCTCTAAGAAAGCAAGACCAAAAAAAAAATGAGTATTTGTTTCTTTCATGCAACTTAAATCTGTAAACACAGATGCAGTCCATGTGGCAACTCCAACGGAAGTGAGGTGGGGGAGGTACAGTGCTAGAATAATGAAGTTTTGTGAAAGGGCTTCCAGAACAACCCAGGTGAGGCATAACAACAAAAGTGCATTTTGTGTCTGGGAATCTTCAGGGGTCAGCCCAGTCAGGTCCTGGTGCAGGCTCTTGTGCAGGTACCATGTCCCTAAACTTCTCTTACTCCACATAGAACAATAAGAGAACTCTTCTCTTCTAGAAGCACTAATATCGTTCATGGAGGTTCCACCCTCTTGATCTCACACATAGAATTTTAACATGTAATTCTGACAAATATTCAGTCATAAATAAAAATTTTCATGAGATCCAGCTGTAAGGCATATTCTGAATATTTTGGCTAGGGGAGAGCCCAGCCTAAGGTGGGTAGTGCCATCTCTGGGCTAGTGGCCCTAGGTGATAAGAGGGTGGAGTGGGTAAGCCATGTGAAGCAAGTCAGTGAGCAGCACCTCTCCAGGGGTTTTGCATCCGATCCTGACTCCAGCATGCTGCCCTATCTGAGTTCTTGTCTTGACTTCTTTCAGTAATGAATGGCAATGCTAAAGTGTAAACCTAAAAAACCCTTTCCTTCACCACTTGCTTTTTGGTCATGGTGTTTCATCAAAACAATAGAAACCCTAAGACTCAGGGTCTCTCACTAAATCTGAAAGCAGGCTTCACTAAATCTGAAGGTAGAGAGCTTCACTAATCTATAGCTATAGAAATAGGAATGTAATAATACTATGTCCATTTATCAGAATAGTAGTGATACACTGGTTTGCGTTCCCACCAGCAGTACATGAGAGTTCCTTATTTCTCACATGCTCACCAGAATCTGTTGTCTTTCCTTTCTGAATCTTAGTCATTCTGGTCACTAAATATTTTGTAAGAACACTGATTGAAATGTGAACAGGGATGTTTCAGTTTCTGGGGTTCTTAAAGACAACAAAGAAATATGAGGTATGATGTGTGATATTTTGGACAAGAATTTGGTTTCATTATGCTCACATACTGAGATTTTGAGTAGAGTTGAATTTAAAGGGATTGGATATATAGATGTATTTGGTGAATGAAATTAAAAAAAAATAAAAAAATAAAAAAAAATCAGGCTGGAACAAGGCTACTGCTTACTCACTAATCCAGGTCTACCAAGCAGCAAAAATATTGGACACAGAGATACTAAAAAAAAAAAAAAAAGCAAAGTTTTCCAATCAGGAAAGGATATAGAGCATTCTAAACTTTTAGCAAAGGTATGTGACTAAAAAGAGAATGTATTCATTAAAGAGGAATACCATGCTATACAGTATGATAAGACAAATACATCTTAAGAGCAAGACCTTGCCCATCAAAGTCTTCACTCTGTGAAAATGCATGCTGCTAGAGAGGAGTAAGGCCAGGCTAAAAATAGAGCTGAAGAGGTTTCCTGCTCAACTGCCTAGAAAATTGTTTCTCCTTTGTCAACATACAGAAGCAGATCCAGTGGTGGCCCAAGGAGGAAGACTGTTGTACCTCAAGTTGACAGAACTTGTCGGTGCCACCCATATGTTAGTGATTTCTCAGGTATAAAAAAATGAAAAATTGAAGGGTCATGAAATATTGCCTCAGAGCTGTAGAGAGCATCTGAGGTCAAGCAATGAATTTCAGGGTCAGAGTCCCAGGAAAGAGTCTCTGAAAAACAGAGCCAGGGAGCTCTAAAGTTGAACCCAATGTTGCAATAGAAACACCGGGGTATGAATGGCCAGACCACTGATATGGAATGGAGTTGGCCTAAGAGAAAGGCTATGTATATTGTAGGCAGCAAAACTAGAGGAGGGAGAATACCTTAGTCATTAGGAGATTATACAATTCCATCATGAGCACCAGATGCTGGACAAAGAGTTGCAGCATTTGATGTTTTCCCTGTTTGGTTTCCTTCTTGCTTTTAGTTCAATTATTCTTTGCTATGCCCTTATCTTCCATTCGGGAATTGGAATGTTTACTTTGTATCTTTCTATAGTAAACATATATAACTTGTTTTTATGTTGTAAAAACTCATTTAAGAGAATTCCTTGAGTCTCAGAAGAAACTTTGGACTTCTGAACAGTGTTGGAACTTTAAGGACTGAAGTTGGACTGAATGAATGTGATACAACCATGACTTTATGGCAACAACGGGAGTAGGTTATCACTTAAATGTGATATTTTGTCACATTGACAAGGGGTAGACTTTAATGACAAATATTGTCAATTTGACAGAATTGAGAAACACCTAGGAAATATACTTCTAGGCATGCCTATAATGGATTATCTCTGTAAATGTGTCACCTTACCCATGGACATGTGTTCAATGAAAGCAAGATGAACATCCATGCCTTTCTTCTCCTTGGCTTTTGACTAAATGTGACAAGTAATCTCATTCCCCCAATGCCATGTCTTCTGCACCATCTTCAGCTTTCCATGGAAATAAACTTTTTTTTCTTAAATTGCTTTTCTCAGGTTTTTTTTTTTTTTTTTTTTTTGCCACAGCAACAACAATAAATAAATATATAAATCAATCGTTTCATTCTGGAGTTCTTGCTTTGGTTAGTGTGAGATACTGAAGTCACTCACTGTCAGAGACTTGGTCACTGGTGCTATCTCTCCTTGGTGTCTAGTGGTATTTGATGCATAAAGTCCATTGATCTGGCATTCGACACATATATGCCTTCTTGTAGAACTGTTCCTTTTATCAATATACAAAACCCACCTCAACAAGTTTAACTAACAGTCTTTTGAAGCAAATATGAGGATATTTGCCCTTGCTTGTTTGGGGATCTCATTTGTTTGGTGTGTCATTTTCCATGCCTTTACATTTTAGTCTCTCTGTCTCTGTCTCTGTCTCATTCGCTATTTGAATCTGTTTCCCTCTGTCTCTATCTCTTCTCTCTGTTTCTGTGTATGTGGGGAGGGGCACGTTTCTTGTAGGTAGCATAATGTTAAGTGAAATCAACCAATTTGTATCATGTAGTTGGAGAAAGATGATTGGCATTCAGAATTATCATTAAAAAGCATGTACTTATGCCTTTCATTTATTTGTTTCTTTTAGTTGATGATTTTATCTATTTCTTCTCGAGATTTGATGATTTGCTACATGAATACCGTGATTCTTTCCTCCATTCATTTGTTTGTCTACAATGAAATTTATTCATTCCCATACCTTCTTAACTCTTTTTATCTTGCTCCCTTGTCCAGGTAAAGAATTCTTTTTGAGTCTGTTTTGCAGTTCTCATTTAGTGTTCATGAGATCCTTTAGTTCATTCTTAATTTTAGAAGGTCTTCACCTCTTCTTCAATCTTGCAAGATATTTTTGTTGAATGCACACACAATGTAGTAGAAGTGATTTTCTTTCAGGGCATGACATATGTCATTCTGTGCCATTCTGACCTTTACTGTTTCTGCAGAGAACTTTTCTGTTATTCTGACAACTTCAAATTTATATAAAACTTGATGCTTCTTCTTTGATGCTTTCAATATTCTTTTACTGTTCTTTAATTAGGCTGACAGTTAAAATATGCTATGAAAACATTCTTTTCTAATCAAGTAATTTTGGGCCTACATGCCTTGAATGCCTGGATGTCTACACCTTTACCTAGACTTAGAGAATATGTTTATATTACTTTACTGAACAGGTTTCTTGTGCCTTTAGCATATTTTTCTAAATGAACATCTTTTCTACTTTTAGGGGTATTTTAGAACTACTTCTTCGATGATTTTCCATTTGTTGTACAATATTGACTTTAATTCCAAATGGAATTCATAGTATAAGTTGTGTGCAATTTTCTTTGGCTATGTTTAGTTTTGAAACAGTGTATACTGTGTGATAACCTAAGAAGCCATTTCTGTAGATTTCACAAACATGAAGCTATCTGGCCATTTAAGGTAGTGTGTTCACAGCAGGAGTGAGTCTACTCTCCATGGCTACTCCTTCAGTCTTGCCAGCTGTGTACAATCTGAAAGAGTCTGAGCGAAGTCTTATGTGGAGTCCTTTGTAGGAACAGTGCCCACAACAGTTGTGTAATTCTTTTCACTGTTGCTATGGGAATGGATGCACAGGAACAAGACATCAACCCGTTCCACACTAGCCATGCTTATTTGGGGGCAAGTCAACTGTGTTTACCTCCTCTATTCTCCAAGTACAAGTGTCTGCCACCATTGAAGTGCTAATATATTGTAGCTAGAGTAGTTGCTCTGGGAGTAGCTTAGTGGGGGGGGGGACTCCCCAAAATATGTTTGAAGTGCAAGGCCAATTTCCAGCACCATACAGAAAGAAGATAACAGTAACAAAAGCATTTTTAAAAAAAGATAGATGCCAAATAAATAAAATACAGTAAAAATAAAAGTAAAACCACGACACCAGTAACAATAGACAAGAAAGAGGCAAAAGTAATAGAATATTTTCAGAGTCAACTTACCTGCTCCAGCCAGGGAACTGGAATTGGAGATCTACTCTGTACCTTTCCAGCTCTCTGTGTTGTTTAGGTGGTCTGTACTGTATCATCAATTTCCATGCTTCTTCCTTTCTTTGTCTCCTCAAAAATATAATTTTCCTAATTATTTTCACTCATGAAGATATTTCTAAACTATTTTCTCTCTCACACTCCAAGTCTTTTTCTAGTCAATATTTATAGAAATGTTTAACCCAAACATGATAGGACAAATTATAGAAGCAGCATTCCTCTACACAATAAAACCAGAAGCTCTTGTAGTTAAAAGTTGCTGCAATAGCCATCAACTTTATAGAATGTGTTATCACATTTCTGTAGATAGTACTAGATAGTACTAGAGAGAACTGACAAATATACAAGCCTTTCTCTTCAACAGAAGTGATGTGTGTACCTGCTTTTCACCCAGAAGACTGTGAATGGAAGTATTGATATCTGGTCATCTCTATTCTGTAAAGCCAGCCTTCATCAAATTCCCCAGAATTCTGAGCATTATCTCTAAGTCAATACAATCTATGTTTATACTTCTTACAAATCCTTCCTTAGACCCTCATCCTGAACAGTTGCTCTGCCAATGGGACCCATTCTTATTAAAAGACATGGGTACTCCTCTAAAGAGATGTTGTTGGCAAGGGGGTTTCAATGAAGCTATGCTTCAAATTTGTTGTGATAATTGTGCCATGGGAACCTTTTCCCAAAGTTTTACTGTGTTTAAATGGTTAAAAATAAATAAACTACTTTTTCAGACTCTAGAATTTTTTTGACTCAGCCCCAACTAAAATCATGCTGACCAAGTTCCATGTTTACCTCACTCAGATACTTGCAGGGACTCCAGTAAATTTTCCTTGGATACATAAAGCTGGATATAGTGGCACACACCTGTAATCTCAGCTGCTGAGAAACCTGGGGCAGGATGATCACCTGACATCTCAATTTCAAGAACAATCTGGGCAATAAAATGAGACTCATGCCCTCCCATCTAAATAAATCTGTGTGTGTGTATGTGTGTGTGTGTCCACATGTGTGCACATGTATGCACATGAATACAGACACACTCCAACAAAACATAAGGATATTCCAGTACTTCCCATCTTGTACCATAAGGATAATGGTGAAATCCCTTGAAATTAAGGATTAAGATGAAAACTTGTTCATAGACTCTAGTAGCTACTGGGATGATTATTTCTTTCTGCTTCTCTTACTGTGTTTTCTCAAATTAGTTTCTTCAATGGAGTGTTAGCCCAAAGAATTTCACTAAAGGGGGGAAGGAGGGGCGGAGGGCTTTCTGACATATCAAATATTTTCAGAAAACCTTTTGAAGGATTGGTCCCAAACAAAGCTGCTACTGAGAGTTGATTTCTCTTGGAGCTACTAGTTCACTAGTGGACTAACTCATTGATGAGTTCAAAGCTGAAAGGGCTGTATTTGGAGATGAGACTTGGTTGAAGAAGTAAGTCACTGTGGGTATGCCATAGAATTGGTTGATACACCAAGTGACATACCATTGGAGAAAACTGATTTTTCCCTTTTCCAACAAGTATTATTTGAAACTGGCCTTGCGGTTATGGGTGTGGCATTGTGTCTACTTCCCCTTCTGTATGTGGTTTGGCATGAACTTGTACAGGTTTTTGTATGCTGTCACAAACTCTGTCAGTTCATATGTGCATCTTCCTTGTTGTATTTGGAACTCTCTCTTTGGAGTTGTCCACCATCTATGGCTCTTATAATATTTCTGCTTCCTTTTTTTTTGCATAGAACCTTAAGTAGATCACTGAACTCACATCAGAGAAGCTTCTTGCAAAGATGGTGCTCAACACAAATATCAGCAACTGAATGATGTGCAGATGTTCCTAATGGGAATGTACTACTAGGAATTCTTCCCCTCAAGGATACTGATCAATGGGTATAGCAGTATATCCTTAGGAAACATTGTATAGCCTCAGTCATTTAGCAGAATAATAGTAGTAGGTTTTCCCTTGGGCCCATGACCTATCTAGTTTCAGAATCTTAGCCTCATTAACAGTTGTCAGGGATAGGTTCCATCTCATTGAGTGGACCTTTAGTTTCCTCATTCATAAGCTGTTCACAGCTGCCTAATGACTGCCAGTCACCTGTGTTTTATATCAGTCAAAATGGGCACAAAGGAGGTTTCTATATCTGACTGCTTGGACAGTGTCAAGGCAACTTGTGATTTTTATTAGAACAAGAAAGCAGTGCGAATCACATCTGTTGCCAAACCTGGTAACTTGAGTGTGAGACTCAATTCACAGAATAGAATGAAATATTTCACTTCTTCACATTACACTCTGACCTCCATAAGCATGTTATGGCATCTGAGAGCACACATAAACACACACACACACACACACACACACATTAAACATTAAATGTTTTAACTAAAACTCTCACCCAAGAAGAAAGATTTTACAAAAGTTTTTTTTTAATAATCTGTGAGTACTTCAAAGCAATCTTTATTTCAGTAAGAACTCCCTAACAGAATACCTCTTCATCACTGAAGGTACAGAAGGAAACTTGAAAAGCACTTCCATGACTAGGACATCCATTATTGAACAATCCTCCTCCCCCTTCTCTCCCAGGGAGATGTCAGAGCCTGTCTTCTTGTTTGGTATAAAAGCCAGCCTTGAGTAAGATGCCTGTCTTACTTAGGATTTCTAATGCTGTGATGAAACACCGAGTAAAAGCAACCTTTGTCTTATGTATCCCAAGTCACTGTCCACTGGGGGAAGCCATGGCAAGAATTTAACTAGTTAGGGACTTGGAGGCCAGGGCTGATGCAGAGGCCATGGAAGATTACTGCTTACAAGATTGCTCTTCATGATTTGCTCAGCCTGCTTTCGTCTAGAGTTCAGGACCTCTATCCCAGGAATGGCCCTATGCACACTGTGCTGAGCCATCCCACACTAAACCATTAATTAATAAAATACAGGCTTGCTTGTATTGCCCAGTCTTACAGGGGCATGTTCTCAGATGACTCTACTTTGTGTCAAGTTGACATAGAACTAGCAGGCATAGTGCCTTTCATGATCTGGGTGTTTAATAAATCCATCGAAATTTTATAGTTAAAAGTGACCCCTGTGGTCAAAGGAGCAGGTTGTGCCTGGTACTCTTCCTTCCTGAAAGTACACAAGAACAGACCCTAATAAATGCATTTACACACATTTATTATAATCAAAACAAAGCCTATTTCTTGAGAGCATAATGTAGTTTTCAAGATACTTGGGAATGTAAGAAATACAGTGTCACCATCCTTTGCATGGTAAAAGGAAACTACATTAGTTCAATATCATTTTCAACTAGAAATAGATACAGTAGAATGGGTTATATCCCAGAAGGCAGGTACTGTTTAATCCTTATCTTTTCTTAACTAGTTTAGTTAATATACAAAACTATGAATTTTTATACATATGTCATTTTAGTTTGTATCTATTCGCCCTTCCCTGTTACCCCTTCCTCCTCTTGCTGGTTCTTATTCTCTACCCAAAACAATCTTCCTGCTTATGTATATACATATCTTCCATATAAAATAAAATGTGATAATTTCTTATCATTTTTACTGTCTTGCCTTTACACGCACACACACACACACACACACACACACACACACACACACACACGTCTTAATTTGGGTTTCTATGCGCGAAAAGATACCATAATCATAGAAAGCATTTCTTATAAAGCATTTACTTGGGCTGGCTTACAGATTCAGAAGTTTAGCCCTGGGAAACATGGCGGTAAGCAAGCAGACATGGTAGAGAGAGGTAGCTGAGATGTCTGCACCTGGATGCCCAGCAGCAGGGTATGAGATGTCTGCATCTGGATGCCCAGCAGCAGGGTATGAGATGTCTGCATCTGGATGCCCAGCAGCAGGGTATGAGATGTCTGCATCTGGATGCCCAGCAGCAGGGTATGAGATGTCTGCATCTGGATGCCCAGCAGCAGGGTATGAGATGTCTGCATCTGGATGCCCAGCAGCAGAGTATGAGATGTCTGCGTCTGGATGCCCAGCAGCAGGATAAGAGAATGACACTGGGCCTGACTTGAGCTTTTGACATACTTCCTCCACCAAATTTATACCTACTCCAATAAGGCCATGCCTCTTAATAGTGCCACTCCTTATGAGCCTATGGGGGGGGTAGGTGTGGGCAGTTTCATTCAAGCAAGCCCACACATAAACACGCATAAATATAGACTCGGAATTAAGAAAAAATATGCAATATTTGTTGGGTTTTTGTTTTGAGTTCTTATTTCATTTGCTAAGGTAGCCTCTAGCTCTATCCATTTTCCTACAAATAACAGAATTCCATTCTCTATGGCTGAACAAAATCCTACTACATGCACAGGTTGCTTTTCTGTACCCATTCATCTGTTGATAGGCATCTGGACTTATTTAATTTCTTGATATTGTCAGTGATGAAGCAATAAACATGGCTATCTATCTCTGAGTGTGATGACTTCGATTATGTTGTAATCTACTTGAACTCACATCTCTTAAATTCTTCTAAATTTCAAGAATCTCTTATTTTGCCAATCCTGGTTCTTAGTGTACTTCACTGCACCAAATACAGCTAGCTTACTATCACAACTCACTCATGAAGCAAGAGCCAAGGGTGGTGCATGGAATTTTCCTGACTTGTGGAAGTTGAGGGCATTTCCACAAAGTGGAATAATCCGGAGTGTCTCTGAAGACGTACAAGGGTGAGGTAGGACCTTTGTGTTAAAGGGCTGAGCCCAAAGACTAAATGTGACATGCTGCAAAATTAAGCTCATCCCATGCAGTATTATACCAATTATTGTTTCAGTAACATAAAGGCAGCTCATTTTAGCTCATTGTTTCTAATGTCACTCTAAAAAGGATACATACTAACCAGATATGAAATTTGGCAGTCAGAAGCTCAGAGCAAATTCCCTTTGACAAGATGAAGGAAGTCATTCCTAAAGCCTCACAGTATCTTCTAAGAGGCACTTATGTGAAAGGATATGAGCATGAGCTGCCTTTGAATAAATACATGTGGTTTCAAAAATATTCCATTATGTTCATTGTTTAAAAGACATATGATCGTTTTGTTTAACTGCACCTTTACTCAAGTAGGCACCGTTCTAATATCAATCATTTATATATCATAATGACCCAATTTTGGTAAATATTGTTATCATGGTCCACGTTCTTCAAATGAAGAAATTGAGAGCTTCCCAAGGTTTCACAGTTCAGAAATAGAGGAGAGTTAATGCAAGAAACAAGGCTCCAAATCCCAAGGTCATTCAACTCAATGCTATGGTGATATTCTCTTAGTTTTGTGTATTACAGATGCAACATGCAATTTATAATATTTATTGTGTATTAGGTGCTAGGATAGCCTCTGTCTATGATTGATGCCATTTCATTCCTACCAACATGAGTAAGGTAAATATTTTACTGATGAAGGAACAGGCTCAGAGAGCCACAGTCCTTTGTTCATAGCCTCAATACCAAAAAGTGACAGATTTGAACTTTATCCTGGGTCTAGGTAGTGACAAAAATCCACATTGCAAAAACTCCACCAAAAGATAATGCTACTAATCTTTAAGAGGAAATCAGAAATGCTTCGACCAGACCCCCCAATAAAGGGGGGAGAACAAAGGTTTAAATTTCAGCCTTCTCATATGTTCACAATATTCTCAACATAAAACTTGAACAACTAACTCTAAGGATCAGATGCCCCAACCACTCCTCTTGTTGAAGATAAAGGTTTTGCTCAGAGTCAGAGTTGCTACCCACTCCCAGCTCTAGTTTTGTTCTAGAATACCATGACACATTTTAAAGATAGTACATCCCTATTCACGAAGCACATATATTTCAGACACGTGAGCTCGTCACCCTCCTTTGCTTTTGAATATATTTTCAGTGCTTTAAAGGTTACTTTATGCATTCTTATAGAACTATGTTCAGTAATTGGATCAAAAAAATTGTTTACATTGATACTGTTTCCTGAATTCTAATGTATTAACCTGGATTTTTAAATAATCATTTACATTTTTCCTTTTTGAAGATTCTATTTTATCTGAGTTTTAAGAGATATGACTCTTAAATAGAACCTACATACTCTGTACTTACATGTGAGTTTCAGTTGAAGTGAAAGAAAAAAGGTTTTGTCTGTGAGACCCAAGTTTATTTAGGACCTTTCCCAGCACACACTCGAGCCCCTTTTGTGACTGCAGTGGTGATCCCTTTGTGACAAACCCGTTCTATCCCTGAAGAATGAGTCACCACATCCACAGGTGATGTGGTTGGGTTTGCCTCCCTGACAGCACATTCCCAAAGAACACCGAAAGGAAACTAGAGGAAAGGCTGAGCATGTCCAGTGAAACCAGAGTTCACGTGACAAGACAAGGCTGTTGAGCTAAGGAAGAATAAGGAAAAACTGTCATCTGCATCTGCTCAGCATGTAAGCCTGAGTGTGAAAACTATACTTTTCCTCCTCTGGCCAATCGAAAGTGAAGCAGCTAATGGCACTCTGGTACTGTTTCAGTCTTGACTCTAGTTAAAAAGGCTGTCCAGTGCCCCCCAAACCTCAAGCTGGGTGCTTAGGAATGGGGGAAACAAGCTGACCAAATCTGTCACTGTGAGTTTACCTTTCATCCTTCCTTTGTTTGAGCTAATTGTATGTACTCACTTCCCTTTGTAGCTTTGTGGCCAGCTTAGAGCCCATCCTCCTCCTTGGGTTCCCTTTTAACCAAGAAGTAACAAGCAGTTTGAGGATTGCCTTCTGAAAGACTAGCAGCTGATTGGTTTAAAATGCCTGTTTGAAAATCTGCCTCCATTCCCAATTCTGTAACTCTACGCCTGCTCAAGAAATTCTAGGCCTGCTGCTGTGTTCTGTGTTCCCTGACACCCTGACCCTGCACTCTTGCTTAGGTGGGGGAATGGATCGGGGAGGGGTGTCTTTTCTTGGATTCCTTTTCAGTAAAAGGATGGAAGTAACACTAACTCTGTCACAAGGAGAGACGATCCTCCCAGCCCAGCCATATGGTCATGTACCCAATTTTCTTTCGGGGAGTCACGAATGTGGACCGGTGCTTCCTCCGCGGCACTTTGGTTCAGGGAGTTCATGTTTATAACGTGGGAAGATCACACTGGTGCTATTTTTTCATTTGAATTCCCAGATGTCAAACTGACAGACAATTTATGACTCAGATCTTAGAAGGAGGAGGAAAAGTCGGGGAAGAGGGTGGGTAGATAAACAGGAGGAATTTCTCAGGGCAACGAAGGTAGTGTCTAAGGTTTCCGGTGTGGGGGGGGTGTTGCAGAACAGATGAAGACTGGAAAACAAGAGTGCTTGGTCAAGGAAGGAAAAATGGAGAGAGGAATATTCTGGGCGGTGCTGATGAGAGTAAAGGTAGGTTCCTAGTCAGGGATGTGCCTGAAATTCTGGTCCCCCCTTCAGTGTTTGTTGGCCCAGCCCCAGAGCAGTTTACGTCCGTTATACTAATATCTCCTTTACACGTTATACATCTCGTGAGGGAGGAGTTAGAGGGCATAAGGGCTCTGTTCCCATTGGCATTTTGTAAGTGAACCCAGGTTTAGATAATATCTTTCGTTATCTCTAACAGCCAAAAGGGGGATGGGCTGAGCCATCAGTCAAATGGCATTTGTCACAGTCGCAAATTTCCAGCAAGGTTCGAGCTCCCCCTGAAGATCCCCATTTATGAAATGTGAACTCAAGTAACCTTGCAAGATAAAGTTCTGAAAGAGAACAGACATTTGATCATTTTCTTTCTCAAAGTTCGGGAATCTTTTTTTTCTCCCTCTTGGTGTGTTGTCGCTATTACTAAGGGATTGAGCCTTTTGAAATGTCACTGTCAGCATTTTCAGGCTATGATTTTCCTGTCTCATTAACAAAGGCCTCTTATGCTTCTCTCCTTTCAGAACGGTGAATGTACTTGATCTATTCTTGATGTTCACATGTAGCTTCCAACTGCAACCTCCCACTGCTGACTTTCTGAACTTGACCTTGGGATGGTCTGTTTGGATAAGTCAGCCACACTGCCTTTCTCTTATGGCCCTCCTGTCTTTGCACCCAGTTCACAGGATGGGTGATTTCCCCCAGGGCAGCCTTCACGCCCAGCACGCCCTGGTTTGGCACAGGGATGAGGTAGAGGGGTCAACAAATGAAACGTAGATCACATGCGACAACTGTACTGCTTTCAGTGACACATCCCTGCGAGGATAACCATATCCCAGTTGACAGAAACAGACGTTCAACACAGATGATTTCATTCAATCCCCTCAGCATGCCACAGGAAGCTTGTTTTGCAATGGAAATACCGGCTCCGAGCCTGCCGTTCATTCCCGCACAGGTTATACGTGAAGGAGTAAATTACAACCGCGGCATGCACAATTGTGGAATGTAGTTAAATATCAGATTAGGACTATTGAAAATGGATTTCAATAGTAAAATATGCTCTTTTCCTATATCGAAATTCTTTTCTTCAGAGAAGAGGTTAAAATACGACTTGGCAGGATTCCTTCAGTTGTTGACTAAGACTACCAAGCAAAAGTGTCATAAAGCAGCAGATGTGACAGCTTGGGGTTTTGACATCATGAAGAGCTTTCACCGTTCTTTGAGGAGCCAGGGCTACTGAAGGCTTTTCTGTGTGGCTACACACTCATCCTTCCTGCCTTGGTTACCTGGCCTCCATTAACAGTCTTCTCTCCCCTCTAAGGCATTTGAGCGTTCCCTCCTTTTCTTCAGTAAGTCCCTCTGGAAGGGTTCAGGCATCGTGCTGGCCTGCCCCTGTCACCTGGCAGAATGCACTCAGGCAGTACCGGCAGTACTCAGCCCAGGGTTTCATGAGTACTAGTCTGTACGCAGGTGTAAAGGACCCTTTAAAAGAAAGACCCTGACCCACTTAGGCTCTCTTTGCTCTTTGCTCTCTTTCCTCTATTTCCAGCTCTGCTCTCTCTCTCTCTCTCTCTCTCTCTCTCTCTCTCTCTCTCTCTCTCTCTCTCACCCCCAGTGTCTCTGTGTCTCTTTACCTCTTTTCTCTCCCCCCCCCACTCCCCTTTCTAATAAAACTTCTCACTCAAATTCTGTCTGCCTGGCGTGTTTGTCCCTCTGCCTCGGTCATCCTTGCCTGCTATGGAACCCACTGTGGTCCCACACCAGAGCCCCCATATCCTTTCCAACTTTATCCTATAACTGTAACAAAAAAAAAATACCCTCAGCTTCTAGAAGTCAGCTTCTAGAAGTTTCCATGTGAGCACACAGCATATCAAGTAGGAGCTATGATCTCAAATGTTCTTTCAGTTTGAGCTCACATCAATCTTTGAGCTAATTTGATGCCCTCCTGTTTTTATAGATGAAGAAGAATTCAGGGCAGAGAAGAATGAAGTAGTAGCTGTTTAGTGCAAATTGGAATTCAAACTTAGCACCGTGTGTTGCCAATTAAATAGTCTGTGTATCAATAAGGTTTTCAAAATGTGGGGGATGTGCTATCTGGCAAGGTTTTGATATATTTTATATTTATTTGGCATAAGGAGATCCTAGCGCATTAACTCTTAAAAGTTCATTCTCTTTCCTTTTAATATAATGTTTTGCTGTTGAAATCCTGGTTTAAAGCATTAATTAAACAGCTTACTAAAACCATGAGTACACTAGGAGCCCACCATTGGGTATTACTGGTAGAAATGCCCCCAAATAGCTTATTGAAAATATTTATAAACATGTAGATGAACAAAAGAAGTGTGCTTAAAACGACAGTATTGAGATATATGCAATAGAAGTTTTCCACACTTGCTATCTGCCGCTGGGAGCTAGGAATTGAGGCTTCTCCTAATCCTGCTGTGCCTAATGCGAAGAAATCATTCCTAGTGGAGCTTCAGGCGCATGGCAACAAAGCCTCTGCCAGTGGCAAGAACGAAAGAACAGTTTGAAACCATATGTTTGATAGTGGGCTTCTTGTATTAAAAACTTCCTCCTGGACCAATTTCTAAGCAAGACAAACAGTGAGAGGAAAGGGAACAGATTTTGTGTCACTGTATCATTTTCGAATTTGTAACTAGCTGATTTCATGGGGTTTTTGTGTGTGTTGGGTGTACATCCTATTTTCAAGGCTAATCTTTTTAACTGTATGTTACAATACTAGTAATATCAATAACAAATATGACATAAAAGATTAATAAGGACCATAAAAATGGCTCAAGCCTGAAGGCATGAGACCAGAGTTCTAGTAACACTTACTTGTAAAACTTCAAACGTAAGGTCTGATTGATGTGGGTAATTCCACCCTAGAGCAAGTAGGCCCAAGCTGTAAAAGAGAAATAGCTGAGTAAAGCAGTGAACAGAATTCTTCTGTGGTCTCTGCTTCAGTTCCTGCTTCAGCTCCCCTAAGTGAGATAGAAGTGTAAGCCAAAAACTCCTTCCTTCCCCAAGACGTTTTTGGTCATATTGTTTTAGTGCAGCAACAAAAAGCTAAGTAGGACAGCCTTTTTAGTGAATAAGTAGATGTTTTACAAATTATAGACATTTGGAGTCGAGATAATTATAAATGTATGCTGGAGGTTGGCCAGCAAATCTGGGACCCATCTTGCAATTCCACTTGCACGCTGAGGATATGGCTGAAAGAACATCCTGCCTGATCTTTGCTTCTCTAGCACCTGAGCCCCCATGTTCATGTATATGTGATCTTTTCTCTTATTCACATTTTGTAACAGGAAAGCTGGTCTGATAAATATGACTGCATGCTACAGTATAAATAGGTGGTCTGTCTCTTTGGAATCTCCTGGCCTGGGGACTGCAGGCAGGTTGACTTGCCCCTGGTGAACCAAACAATCCAGAGTCTGCTGACTTCCCTGTGTTAGTCCCACCACTACTGGGGGGGGGGGGAGGCAGCTCAGGCTCCTGTCTCAGACCCGACTTCCACTTGCCCTCTTTGGAGTCTCCAGACCTGGGGTCAGGTCAGCTCATCTCAGGCTGACCATACCATCCAGAGTCTGCTGACATCACTGTGCTAGTCCCACCTGGCCCTCTCAGACCCACCTGCACTCATCGTGAGGCCCGTAGGATTATTTGACCTGCTTGCACCCAATGGAAGAAAACTTCGGACCCCACCTGAACCCACTAATGTTGTTCTGTTGCTGGAAGCTAGACTGGGTATTTCCAAGTTCTTGGGATCTTATGCAAAATAAACCTTAAAGCATACACACAAGATTTATTTAAAGAAACAGCAGAAGATACACTGCAAGGGATTTGAGAGCTATTTGAGGTACAGTGCCCAAGAACAGTAGTTATCATTTTGGGCTTCCTTCTATGGGCTCCAGGGAGAGGAGAAGTTGGTTGCTGAAGGTCATAGAGGAAGTATTTCCCCATTTTGTTTGGCAAGTTGGGTTATGTACACCTTTCTCTTCTTGGGATACCATTTTTTGTAATGCAGTATTTTTTAAAATGTCTTTTACTCTCCAACTTACCCAGGTGGTCAGTGGTTGGAAATTTCCCAAAAGTTCACTCAGAGAACACAGTTTGCTCAACTGCACATACACCTAAAACTAGTCCAGCCTTGTTCAGCTCAGTATCCGTAGTTTCCGGATACACGTTCCAGAATATATTTGATCACAAAGGAAGTTATCCAGAAGTTACTAAAAACATTGTCTGGAGTACAGCATATGTACAGGCAATTCAGGCACAGGTTTCAGGTCACTAGCAAATTGTGAGGAAAGGGATATACGCCAAGCAGAATCCCGGCTTGCTAAGCTATTTCTGCCTGCCTCCATTGTACGTGTTGTATGGCTTCATTCCGAACGTCTTCAGTAAATGAGTAAATAAACATATGAATGTGTAATCATTTCAGAAAGTGAGAAACCAAGAAAAGCTAGATAGGATTATGATAAATTTAGGGAGTAGAGAGGGACTGCGGTGACACTTGCAGTGTGGTGCACAGGTATTTATTTACTTCCTCCTGGTAATCTAACTCACTGCTCTAAGAAGGGCCTCGGATGGCACCTTAACTCCTCTGCTGAGATGCCCATGTTTTAGTGACTTCATCCTTGTAAAACTCTGGTGAGCACATTCTTTTCTCCAGTGACTCCACATTCCTCCACATTCCCAGGCACATGTACCCTGTTAGAGATGAGGTTATACACACTGGTGCAAAAAGGTTAACAACTGGAGAGTTAGTCTCCAGGTATTGGGATCCCTGTCAATACAATGACGTTGTCGAAGAAGTGGTGCGGTGATTATTTGAAACTGAAAAGGCTTTGCACATACATAGATGGGAGGGAAAGAGGTGGCAGAAAAGAATCAATCATTTGCCTTTGTAAGTGTTCAACAAGATAGATCTTTCTAGGTCCTTGGTGAATTAAGGATATATCTAAGTATAAAGGAGCTTTTTTATGGTATGTCAGTGGGTGGATTATATGACTAGATTAAAATTTACTTGGAAAATTTACATGAAGTTTTATGCTTTGCAAATAGCCAGGAACAAAGGTGTTCCGCTTGAATGTGTGAACATGCCCTTTTATGAGAAGCACTTATGGCATGTGTCATTGGGCATATGTTGCCATACACAAATATTGGTAATAAACTGAATAAGCACTTATGATTTTAACTCTTTCCAAATCATATAGGCAATAAATCTGCATCAAATAATATACTTATTTTAAAGAAGTAATTCTTTTCAACTTGACAGAGCAATCCTGTGCCCACATTGTAGTAACCAGCTTCAGCTGGATCATGTTTCTCTGTACAGTTCTCTTCTGATTTTTTTCCAGGTATGTCTGTGTAACCATTAACATATGGCAAAAGTAGCCACACATGTAAGGTGGAAAAGAACAGCCCCTCAACTATGGCAGCATGGTAAGTCCCAATCATACATTGTGGTTTTAGTTAATATGTTACTTTGCCTGGCTAGAGATCTGAGAGTAGTGATCAAATGAATATTTTTTCTTTTTTTTTTTTTCTATTTTTTTTGGGGGGGACAGGGCTTTTCAGTAGTTATGAAGCCAGTCCTTAAACTGGCTTTATAGACTAGGCTGGCCTCAAACTCAAAGATAACCACCTGCCTCTGACCCTTGAGTGCTGGAATTAAAGGTGTGAGCCACCATCACCTGGCTACATGAAATTTTTTTTAAGAGGAGAAATTTTCATAGGTTATCCAGATAGTCTTAATATAATCAAATGATCCTTGCACCTGATATTGCCCTTGGGTATAGTATATATGGATCAAGTCTCTTCTGGATAGACACTACATACAGCGAGAAACATTCTCTAGCAACCCTCTTTTCACATTGCCAGAATGTTCTTCTTGCTCTTGGTTCATGTTGGGTTTATTGATCCTCTGAAATTATGCTACATTTTCAAGCAATCCTGGAATCATGGCAATAACATCCACTCCTCCCAGAGTGACAGTCAATCTGTCAGTCACTCTCTATTCCCAGTCCTTCCTCGTTCTTCTCAACAAAGTATGGAAACAGTCTTGGTTCCTTTCTACTCTAGGGTTGATAGACATTTTGTCAAGACCTAGAGCAGTAATAGTAGATGTGGTTTGCTCAGCAAGACTTCTAGATAGTATGTTAGTTTACAGAGCTTCTCAATTCTTTCTGGTGTATGAAGGAAGCAAACTCATTGTCCAACCATGATAAATCTTTATGTACTTCTAATGTCTTGTCTTCCAGTTCCTATTATCTCATCACCAAGTTGTTCTGTGACTGGGTAGAAGGAGTTCGTTATATATACAAACACTCTGAAAATTTATTCTTTAGGTATTCAACATGGAGCACTACTAAATAAGTGATTTTTAAATGTCTTTGTGGGAGAGGGGTTAGTATAGTTTCCTTGGCCATATATGGGAATGTGGGACTCAAAGGCCAAAGGTCAATGTCCATTGTCTTCCTCTATCATTCTCCATCTTATTTTCTGAAACAGAGTCTCTCACTGAATCTAGAACTCATCAGTTATATTAGACTAACTGGAAAACTTTTCCCTAGGATCCATGTGTCTATTCCCTGCCTCTTAGTGCTGAGGTTATAGACACACAGTGAGGTGCTTGGCTTTTGCATGATTATAAGAGATTCAAACTAAGGTCTTACACTTGCAGAGTAATCATTTTACCCACTGAGCAATCTCTCAAACCACCTTTCAAAATACTATCTTCATAGATGTCTCCAAGTTCACATAGACTTTTGCTCTGTTCTGTGCATTGAAACATATATAGATAGATAGATAGATAGATAGATATAGATAGATGGATAGATATCATATCGATCCCAGTTCCCTCTCCGTACCTCCCATGCCCCCCAAAATCCCCTCCCATTCCATTCCCCACCACTCCACAGGGAGGGAGATACCTTCCAGGAGGGATCATCAAAATCTGTCAAGTCATTTGGAGTATGGTCTAAGGCCCTCCCTCCTACCTTTAGGCTAAGGGAGTATCCCTCCATGGGAAATGTGCTCCCAAAGTCCTTTTGTGCACCAGGGATACATCCTGGTTCCACTGAAGAGGTCCCTTAGACCGCCCAGGCCTTATAACTGAGACCCACGTTCAGTGGGTCTAATTCAGTCCAATGCTGGTTTCCTAAGTCAGTCTGGGGGTCCATTAGCTTGCACTTGTTCAGGTGAGCTGTCTCTGTGGGTTTATGAAGCCTGGTTTTGACCCCTTTTCTTATCACTCCTCCCTCTCTGCAATTGGATTCCAGGAGTTTGACTCAGTGTGAAACTGTGGGTGTCTGCTTCTGTTTCCATCAGCCACTAGATGAGGGCTCTATGATGGTGGATAAGGTAGTTATCTTATTATTAGGGAAGGACATTTAAGGTAGCATCTCCACTGTTGCTCAGATTGTTAGTTGGGGATCATCCTTGTAGGTCTTTGGACATTTCTCTAGAGTCAGTTTTCTCTTCAAACCTATATAATGGCTCCCCCTATTATGGTATCTCCTTTTTTGCTCTTGTCTATTCATCCCCCAACTCAATCTTCCTGGTCCCACATGTTCTCCTCTCCTCCCCTTCTGTTTCTCCTAATTCCCTCTTCACTCACTGCCCCCACCCCTGCCAATATGCTCAGGGGATCTTGTTCCTTTCCCCTTCTGTGAGGGACTTTGTATGAATCTCTTAGGTTCCTCCTTGTATCCTAGTTTCACTGGTGTGTAAATTATAGGCTGGTGATCCTTTGCTCTATGTCTAAAATCCATATATGAATAAGTACATACCATGTCCCTCTTTTTTGTGACTGGGTTACAAATCAGAATGGTTTTTTTCAAGTTCCATCCATTTGGCTCTGAATTTCAAGATTCCATTGTTGTTGCTGTTGTGTGGCTTTTTTTGTTTTGTTTTGTTTTGGTTTGGTTTGGTTTGGTTTGGTTTCTTCCACTGAGTAGTATTCCATAGTATAAATGTACCACATCTTATTTATCCATTCTTCAGTTGAGGGACATCTACTAGGTTGCTTCCAAGATCTTGCTATTATGAAGAATGCTGCTATCAACATAGATGAACAGATGTCTTTGTTGCATGGATATGGATCATTTGGGTATATGCCTAAGAACAGAATTGCAGGGTCCTGTGGTAGACTGATTCCCATTTTCCTGAAGAATCTCCATACTGATCTCCAAAATGGCTATACAAGCTTGCATTCCCACCAGCAGTGGAAGAGTGTTCCCCTTTCTCCACATCCTCTCCAGCATAAGCTGTTATTGTTGTTTCTAAGTTTAGCCATTCTGACAGGAGTAATATGATATCTCAGAGGTGTTTTGATTTGCATTTCCCTGATGGCTAAGAATGTTGAGCACTCTCTTAAGTGCCTTTCAGCCATTGTACATGTCTCTATTCAATTCTGCACCCCAATTTTTAATAGAGTTATTTGGTGTTTTGGTGACTACTTTCTTCAGTTCCTTGTATATTTTGGAGATCAGCACTCTATCAGATGTAGGGTTGGTGAAGATCTTTTCCAAGTCTGTGGGCTGCCACTTGGTATTATCAACTGTGTACTTTGCCTTACAGAAACTTCTCAGTTTCAGGGGGTCCCATTTATTAATTGTTGATTTCTGTGTCTGTGCTACTGGTGTTATGTTCAGGAAGCAGTCTTCTGTACCAATTTGTTCAAGCATACCTCCCACTTTCTCATCTAAGAGGTTCAGTGTGTCTGGATTTATGGTGAGGTCTTTGATCCATTTGGACTTAAGTTTTGTACATGGCGATAGGCATGGGTCTATCTGCAGTTTTCTACACACCATCATTCAGTTGTGCCAGCACCATTTGTTGAAGATGCTTTCCTCCTCTCATTGTATACTTTTAGCTGTTTTGTCAAAAATCAGGTGTTCATAGGTGTGTGGGTTAATATCAGGATTTTTTATTTGATTTCATTGGTCTACCTGTCTATTTTTGTGCCAATACCAAGCTGTTTTCAGGACTATAGCTCTATAGTAGAGCTTGAACTTGAACATGGTGATCCCTCCTGAAGTTCCTTTATGGTACCGGGTTATTTTGGCTATCCTGGGTCTTTGGTTTTTCCATCTAAAGTAGACTATTATCATTTCAAGGTCAGTGAAGAATTGTGCTGGGATTTTAATGGTGATTGCATTGAATCTGTAGATTGCTTTTGACAAGTTGGCCATTTTTACTGTGTTTATCCTACCTATCCAAGAGCATGAGAGAACTTTCTATTTTCCTCTTTAAGTTCTTTCTTTAAAGACACAAAATTCTTGCCATGTAGTTCTTTCACTTGTTTGTTTAGCATTGCCCCAAGATAATTTATGTTGTTTGTGGCTATTGTAAAGGTTGATGTTTCTCTGATTTCTTTCTCAGACCCTTTATCATCTGTATATAGTAGGGCTACTACTGATTTTTTTTTTTTAGATAATCTTGTATCTTGCTAATTTGCTTAAGGTGTTTACCAGCTGTAGGAGTTCCTTGGTAGAGTTTTCGGGTCACTTATGCAAACTATCATATCATCAGCAAATAGTGACAGTTTGACTTCTTCCTTTTCAATTTGTATCCCCTTGATCTCCTTTTGTTGTCATATTGCTTTAGCTAGAGCTTCAAGTACAATATTTTAGAGATATGGAGAGAGAGGGCAGCCTTGTCTTATTCCTGATTTTAAATGAATCACCTTAAGCTTCTCTCCATTCAGTTTGATGTTGGCTGTTGTTTACTATATTTTGATTTTATTATGTTTAGGTATGTTCCTGTTATCCATGATCTCTTCAACACCTTTATCATGAAAGGGTGTTGGATTTTGTTAAAGGCTTTTTCAGCATCTAGTAAGATAATCAGGTGTTTTTCATTTTCAGTTTGTTTATATGGTGGATTACATTGATGGATTTTCATATGTTGAACCATCCCTGCATCCCTGGGATGAAGCCTAGTTGGTCATGGTGGATAGTTGGTCATGGTGGATGATTTCTCTGATGTGTTCTTGGATTCAATTTGCTAGTATATTGTTGAATATTTTTGAATCAATGTCCATGAGGGATTTTGGTCTGTAGTTCACTTTCTTACTTGTGTCTTTGTGTGGCTTGGGTACCTAGGTAATTGTAGCCTTGTAAAAAGAGTTTGGTAATGAATCTTCTGTTTCTATTGTGTGAAACAATTTGAGGAGTATTGGTATTAGCTCTTCTTTGAATTTCTGGCAGAATTCTACACTGAAGCCATCTGGCTCTGGCTTTTTTTTTTTTTTTTTTTTTTTTTTTTTTTTTTTTTTTTGGTTGGGAGGCTTTTGATGACTGATTCTATTCCATTAGGGGTTATAGGTCTGTTTAAATTGCTTCCCTGTTCTTGATTTAACTTTGGTAAGTGATATCTATCCAGAAATTTGTCCATTTCCTTTGAAATTCCAAATTTTGTGGAGTATAGGTTTTCAAAGTATGACCTGAAAATTCTTTTGATTTTTTTTTCAGTGTCCACTGTTATGTCCCCCTTTTCATTTCTGATTTTGCTGATTTGCATGTTCTTTCTCTGCTTTTTGGTTAGTTTGTGTATCTTCTTGATTTTCTCAAAAAAATCAACTCTTTGTGACATTGACCTGTGTATTATTTTCCTGGTTTCTACTTTATTGATTTCAGTCCTCAAATTGATTATTTTCTGGCGTCTACTCCTCCAGGTGAGTTTGCTTCTTTTTGTTCCAGGGCTTTCAGTTGTGCTGTTAATTCTGTAATGTGACTATCCTCTGTTTTCTTCATATGGGCACCACGTGCAATGAATTTTCCTCGTAGCACTACTTTCAAAGTGTCCCATAAGTTCAGGAATGTTGTGTCTTCATTCTTGTTGAATTCTAAGAAATCTTTAATTTCTTTCTTTATTTCTTCCTTGACCCAGGAATGGTGCAATTGCACATTGTTCATATTCCATGTGTTTGTAGGGTTTCTTCAATTTGTGTTGTTGTTTAATTCCAACTTTAAAGCATGGTAGTCTGATAAGATACAAGAGGCTATTATGATTTTTTTTTTTTTTTTGTATCCGTTGAGGTTTGTTATGTTGCCTAGTATGTGATCGATTTTAGAGAAGGTTCCATGTGCAGCACAGAAGAAGGTATGTTCTTTTGTGTTTGGATGGAATATTCTATAGATGTCTGTTAAACCCAATTGGGACATAACTTCTGTCAGTTCTTTTGTTTCTTTGTTAAGTTTCTGTCTGGTGGTCCTGTCTAGTGGTGAGAGTGGGGTGTTGAAGTCTCCCACTGTGAGTGTGTGAGGTTTTATGTGAGCTTTGAGTTTTAGTAGCATTCCTTTTACATATGCGGGTGCCTTTGCATTTGGGGTATAGATGTTCAGAATTGAGACTTTGTGCTGATGGATTTCTCCTGTGATGAATATGAAATGACCTTCTTCATCTCTTTCAATTGATTTTGGTTTGAAGTCTAACTTGTTAGATATTAGGATTGCCACACTTGCTTGCTCCTTGGGTCCATTTGATTGGAAGATCTTTTCCCAACCCTTTACCCTGAGGTAATGTCTGTCTTTGAAGCTTAGTTTCTTGTATGCAGCAGAAGGACAGAGTCTACCTTCATATTCTGTTAGCCTGTGTCTTTTTATGGGCGAGTTAAGACCATTAATGTTGAAGGAAAGTAAGGACTATTGTTATTTCTTGCATGTTTTAGATTTGTTTTTGGTAGTGGTATTGTGAGTATATTTGCCCTGCTTTTTCTTTTGGCTTCTGGTAAAGGGGGATTATCTTTTGTCTATGTCTTTGTGAGTATAATTAACTTCCTTGGGTTGGGGTTTTCCTTCCAGAACTTTCTGTAGGGCTGGATTTGTGGATATATATTGTGAAAATCTGGCTTTGTCATTGAATATCTTGTTTTCTCCATCTATAGTGATTGAGAGTTTTGCTGGTGGCATCTGTGGACTCTTAGTGTTTGTAGAACATCTATCCAGGACCTTCTGACCTTGAGAGTTTCCATGGAGAAGTCAGGTGTAATTTGGATAGGTCTGTCTTTCTATGTTACCTGGCCTTTTCCCTTCACTGCTCCCTACATTCTTTGTTTATTCTGTATGTTAGGTATTTTGATTATTATGTGGCAAGGGGACTTTTCTGTGTGTGTGTGTGTGTGTGTGTTTTTTTTTTTTTTTTTTTTTTTTTTTTTGGTCTCATCTATTTGGTGTTCAGTATGCTTCTTGTACTTTCATAGGCATGTCCTTCTTCAGATTGGGAAAATTTTCTTCAATGATTTTGTTGAATATGTTTTCTGCATCTTTGAGCTGGACTTCTTTGCCTTCTTCTATGCCTATTATTCTTAGGTTTTGTCTTTTCATGGTGTCCCGTATTTCCTAGATGTTTTGTGTTAAGAATTTGTTGGATTTAAGATTTTCTTTGGTCGATGAATCTATTTCCTCTAGTTTATCTTCAGTGCCTGAGATTCTCTCTTCAATCTCTTGTATTCTGTTGGTTATGCTTGCATGCTTGCATCTGTAGTTTCTAATCGTTTAACCAGTTCTGCTGTTTACAGCATTCCCTCAGTTTGTGTTTTCTTTATTGTCTCCATTTCAGTTTTCAGGTCTTGAACTGTTTGTATTGTTTCCTTCATCTGTTTGCTTTTTTTTTTTTTTTTTTAATTCACTTTCCTTTCTTTAAGAGATTTGTTCATTACTTGCATTTTTGCTTCGTCTTTTCCTCTATTTCTTCTAATTTTTTGTTTGTTTTTTTCTCCATTTCGTTAAGGGATGTTCTCATGTCATCTTTGAGGGCCTCTGTCATTTTTTTATGAATTTATTTTTTAAGTTATTCTCTTCTGCTTCATCTGCTTTGTTGTGTTCAGGTCTAGTTGGTGGAGAGTCCCTAGATTCTGGTGGTGTCATACTGATCTTTCTATTATTGGGTGTTTTCTTGTTTTGACATCTTTCCATTGCTTCTTCCAGTGGGTGCAGGTGGAGTCTCTCTCTCTCTCTCTCTCTCTCTCTCTCTCTCTCTCTCTCTCTCTCTCTCTCTCTCTCTCTCTCTCTCCCCTCTGCTCTCCCGGTGGGTGTAGGTAGGTCAGGAGTTTGATGTCTGTAACTCTGGATGATTCAAGGTCTCTTGGGGTCTCTCTGGCAAAGGGCAGATGATGGGGCCCAAATATCAAGTGAGTGGGAGCACAAGGTGGTCCTGAGTGGGTAGGCAGGTCCAGTGTGCTCAGAATAAACCCAGGAAGTTCCAGGGAGATGGAGGGGTTATTAGACCCTCACTCTGGCTTAATGCTCACCTCAAGCAATGAGCCTAGCAGGACCAAGGATTAGGGGAAGGCAGGCTTCAAGTAGTATGGACCAGAGTGTCTGGACTGTACCACTCAGGGCAAGGTTATAGGGGAGAGCGAGATATGGAGCTAGCCCAGTGAGTTCCCAGGGAAGGATGTGTGGGAGATTCAGTCTGAACTGGTCCCAGACTCACCTCTGGCAGAGGGCAGACGATGATACCCAAAGATCAGGTGAGTGGGACCCTAGGTGGTTCTGCATGGATAGGTGGGTCCAGTATGCTCAGAGCCTACTCAGGAAGTTCCAAGAAGGTGGAGAGGGTGTTGGACCAGCACTCTGACCCAATGCTCACCCTGAGCAAGGGGCCCAGGAGCCTATTCATGTTTTTAACAAACAGCCTGTCACCTGTGTCAATGTATACAGTACCAGGTGAGACCACATTTAGTGGCTAGATGACCATCTTTGTTTGTCAGCCTTTTTTGCAAGGTTAGGGCTCTATAGGGTTCTGAAAGGGGTCTGGAGGGAGGGATAGGGATCATATTTCAGCACCTGAGCAGTTTCCAGCTGAGTTTGCTCAATGATTGCATCATCAGCTTTAAGAAGTGTTTCTCTAAGGGAAACTCTGAGTGCAAGGAAAACGGGACTGTGCTCACAGTGCTGCCCTCACCACTTACATCAATCATCTCTGTGTCTGCCTCTTCCTCTACTTCCTCTCCCTGCCCCCTCTCATTCTCAGCAAAATAACACAGCTAAGAAAACAGATTCAAGAGACAGATATTATTGCTTCTAACTCTGACTCTGTCACTTACTAGCCAAGTAATTTAGCCTTTCTTTGTCTCAGTTTTCCATCAGTCAATAGAATGAGGCTTAGGTTGTTGTACAGGACTAAATGAAGTCCTCTTTCCCTAGAATTGTGGGAGTATTTGGAAGTGTTAGTGCCCCCTTCTTCTCTTCTCTAGTCTGTCAGTCAAGACTGAATCCCTCAGAGCAGACTGCTATCATACAACCCTGCCAACTGGGAGACTCATACAACTGAAATGTAAGTCTACAGTCCTCAAGGGTGAGAAGCCCAAGAGGACAATACCCTTGAGGTAGGGTTTATTCTAAGGCCTGTCTGCCTGGCTTCTTAGAAGAAACCCACTAATTTCACTTATTCTCGAGTGCACACTCCGGGAGAGAGAAATTGCTATGGTGATCCTGTTAAGGGCACTCATCCTATCATGCTGGCCTGTCTTTAAGTCCTTATTTAATTTAATGCTTATTACCTGTCAGGAGCTTTATCTACAAACAGTATTCCAGGCAGTTCCAATGGATCCATAAAATTATTCCAAAACCCTCTTGTATCCCCAGTTTCTTTATAGACCCCAACTTTTCACATCTGAAGCCCAAACTATATTTACTAAGTAATTAGAAACACAGAATAAATGTCAGAGCTGTCAGTGGATTTCATGGAGTAAAATTTAAAGACATACAGATATTCTGTTAAGAGATACTTGGACCAGTCATTAGCTTACATATAGTTGCAATTAAACAATAGTCTGTGACTATTTCCTATTCTAGCATTGCTGTACCAAATACCACCTGCTGTTGTTTACATCTAAGATGTCCCTGAAAGGCCACTATGTTGAAGTTTAATCCCCAATGGATCAGCTTTCATGGGCAGAAGTTTGGGGAAGTGATTGGACATGAGGGCTTATCAGGAGATTAATCCATTGGTGGGTTCATAATTTGATAGGTTATGTAGGTAAAAATGCAAGAAATATAATCTACTTGAAGGGAATATGTCCTTAGTATCTGCCCTTGTGTGGTCTTGTTTTAGTCTCTCTCTCTCTCTCTCTTCTCTTTCTCCTTCTCCCTCTCTCTTTCCATCTTTCCTCTTCCTTTTCCACTCTATCCTCTTCTCTCCCTACTTCCAAACTTCCATTATGGCATCAACTTTGGTCTTTGATGAACTCATTGTGTTTTCCTTGACAGAGGCCCAGGCAATGAGGCCAAAAGACCATAAGCTAAAACCTCTAAAACTTTAAACCAAAAATCTTCCTTTTAAATCACTGACCTCAAGTATTCTACTAAAAATAGTTAGTGTCCACAGTCACACATCTAGCACCACTTGTAGGGAGGAGACTAGAGACTTAGGCCAGGTGATTCTTGAGTCCTCTTTAGGTCTCTCATCTGTCTGAGAGCAGATTGACACTTGGCGATGTCTCCTAGGATTTAAACTGGAGGAATCCAGTTCTGCCCACATGTCCTACACATCATTTGTCTTTGACCTAACTACAGAAGATAATTCAAGAATTTTCTCGTATGAGGGACAAGTATGAAAAAGGCAGTGGCCACGCTGGGAAGCGGGGAACAATAGGAAGGGCTTCTGAATCCTACACTTGAACATAGCACAGTGTCATTGCTTCCATACTCTACCAAAGACACCGCTAAGAATAGATTAGAATCAATATGGAGAAGTGGCTCTCTTATTTTTATTAGATGAACAAGAAATTGGAGCCATGTTGCAATTTATTACACAAAGACCATTCTGAGAAGTATAGCTATCCGTTTTTTAATGAAAAACTTACCAGGCTTCAATGCCCTCTCACCCCCACCATCTCCACACCCCCAGGTCTATTTCCAATAGCATCAGCCACAAAGGCCCAGCCAGGAGTCTTATTTGCTTACTTTCTTGGTTACCACTGAATTGGAATCACTCCCATCCCTATAATTAAAAACAAACACTGATCTGCTGGACTGATCTATTGACTCCTTATGCCTAATCTGAAACCAACAAAGCTTGGGCAACAGCAAAATAAGAAGCAAACTCCCACTCAATGAAGGCAGTCTAGAGACTCGTCATCTCAGACAAAACAAAACAGAAGGAAACTGCAACTCAGTGGAGGCTGGGGCTTCACATTATACAAGTAATAAAAAAAGCAAATGCACAGATCAAATCTCAAAATTGAAAACAATAAAATGGCAGGATGATGTCTCCTCCAAACCCAATTAGTCCTACATTCTGCAATGAGAACAACCTAAATGAAATATAAAACACATAATTTAAAAAGAATCATCATGCAAATTAGATTAGATAAGACACAAGCCAACACCTAGATGAACTTAAAGAAGATAGGAATAAAATAACAGTTAAAACACAGGTATGCAGCTGAGTGAAATTATGAAGGAAATTCAAGATTTGAAAACTGAATTCACTAAAGAGATAAATCTTGAGCTGAAGTGAAGATCAGTTAAGTTATTAAAAAACTTGATAATCAAGAAATTAAAGAAAATACCAGAAAATGGAAAGACCTCCCATGCTCTTGGATATATAGGATCAACACAGTAAAAATGGCAATCCTGCCAAAAGTAACCTACAGATTCAATGCAATCCCCATAAAAATCCTGGCACAATTCCTCACAGACCTTGAAAGAACAATGTTCAACTTTATATGGAAAAATAAAAGACCCAGGATAGCCTAAACAACCCTGTACAATAAACAAATTTCTGGGGGCATCCCTATCCTGACTTCAAACTCGATTATAGGGTGATAGTCCTGAAAAATAGCTTGATATTGGCACAAAAATAGACAGGTACACCAATGGAATCAAAGAAAATGTGGTACATTTACACATTGGAGTACTATTCAGTGGAAAAACATAATGGAATCCTGAAATTCCCAGGGAAATGGGTGGAACTAAAAGAAACCATCCTGAGTGAGTTGACCCCATCACAAAAAGACAAACACAATATGTACTCACTCATATACAAATTTTAGACATAGAGCAAAGGATTACCAGCCTACAATTCACACCGCCAGAAAAGCTAGGAAACAAGGAGGACCCTAAGAGAGACATGCATGGTCCCCTGGAGAAGGGGAAAGGGACAAGATCTCCTGAGCAAATTGGAAGCATGAAGGGAGCATAAAGGGAGTTAGGAGAAAGAGAAGGGGTGAAGAGAAAGGCAGATGTGGGCATGAGGGAACATTGAGAGAGGGAAAGAATAGAGAACAAGAAAAGTGATACCATAATAGAGGAAGTCATTATAGTTTTAAGGAGAAATCTGGCACTAGGGAAATGCCTAGAGAGCTACAAGCATAAACCCAACTAACATTCTGAACAATAGTGGAGAGGTTACCTTTAATATCCTTCCACAATAATGAGATTGACAACTATCTTATCCTAAAGCCTTCATCTAGTAGCTAGTAGCTAGTGGAAGCAGAAGCAGACACCCACAGCTAAACAATGAGCGGAATCCTGGAATCCAGTTACAGAGAGGAAGGAGTGATGTGCAAAATGGTTAAGACCAGGCTGGAAAAACCCACAGAATCAACTGACCTGAACAAGGGGGAGCTCATGCACTCCAGTGTGATAACTGGGAAACTAGCATAGGACCGACCCTGACACACACACACAAATGTGGGTGTCAGGAGGACTGGACAGTCTATGGGGCCTCGTAATGGATCAGTATTTATCCCTAGTATATGAATGGACTTTGGGGTCCATCCCACATAGATGAATATTTTCTCAGCCTAGACACATGGGGGAGGGTCTAGGCCCTGCCCTAAATGATATGATAGACTTTTAAGACTCCCCATGGAAGGCGTCACCCTCCCTGGGGAGCAGAACGAGGATGGGCTGGGGTTTGGTGGGGGTGATAGGGGAGGAGGGGAGGGTGAGGGAACTGGGATTGACAGGCAAAACAACCTTGTTTCAAATTTAAAAAAAAAATAAAAATATTTAGCAAAAAAGAATGTTTACAATATACATTATTTCTAACAGCAAAAATTAGAAATAGCTATCATATGTCCACAAAAAAGCTGAAAGTAGTTAAATAATCTATTACATCATTGTATAGTATATAAGATACAGAATCTAATATAGAGTTTAAGGAAATTGAGTTACACTGAATGATTTATTAAGAATTAAAGAAAAAAATCTTGTGTTTAACATAAATAGACCTATGCATTAAAACTGTACAAAAATAAAGGCATTATTTCTGCTAAAAAAAAAAAAACCTTAATATTCTAATTAGAAAATTAGGGGGGGGGGGAAACCTTTCTAGAAGCTAGAGTACCAGGAATTGAAGATATAGTAGAGGACTAAGACACTTACTCAAAAAAAAAAAAAAAAAAAAAAAAAAAAAGAAAAGAAAAAAGAAAAACAGTTAAAAACACATGAAGCAAAACCAGATCTACAGATTACCAGATCTATAGACAAATCCCAGGCCAATGGCATAGATCAGAGAACAAAACTTCTCCAAATTGAAGGAAGACATAATCAGAGTTACAAGAAATAGGAAAAAAACACCCAATATACAGGACAAGAAATGAAAATCCCCCACAGTGAATCCTACTTAAAACACTAAAAATAGGCAAGCGAGAGAGGTTATTGAAAGCCACAAGAAGAAAGTAACAGTCACATATAAAGAACTCCCCCACAAGAGTAACAGCTGACTCCTCAAGGGAAGTTGGAAAGCTGGAAGAGCCTGGAGCCATGCACCCCAGGCATCTAAAAGACCACAGATGCTAACCTAGATTACTATACCCAGCAAAACTACTGTTCATGGTTATAGGAAAAAAATACTTTATATGATAAAAATACATAAAAGTATCCACGTCCATCAAATCAATCATATATAGAATTCTAGAAGCTAAAGAGAAAAATAAGTAAGGACAAGCGACTACAGAAAGAAAACAAATGATGCTATAATCATTGAAAGACAAAGTAGAAACAAGAACACAAACAGGGATATTACTTTAATGTGTGTAACCATCATTTATACTGTGGAATATTTATTAATGATGAAAAGATGTGTTGCATTCTTGCACGTTGCATCTGTTTAACTCTGTAAAGCTGTGTTACTTTGCCTTCCTAAAACACCTGATTGGTCTAATGAAAGAGCTGAATGTCCAATAGCTTGGCAGGAGAGGGAAAGGTGGGGCTGGTAAGCAGAGAGAATAAATACGAAGATAAATCTAGGCTCAAGACAAGAAATGAGGAGCAAGAAAAGAAGGACAGGAGGGTGCCAGGGGCCACACAGCAACACAGCCAATCACAGAGTAAGAGAGAAAGAAAGACATATAGAATAAAGAAAGGTAAAAACACCAGAGGCAAAATGTAGTTAAAAAGAAATGGGATAATTTAAATTTAAAAAGCTGGCTAAAAATAAGCCAAGCAAAGGCCAGGCAGTCATGATTAAGAATAGTCTCCATGTATGTACTTGGGACCTGGATGGTGGACCCCCAAAAGAGTGAAAACAAACAAATAAAATAACTACAATCCTTCCTAAATTTAGTAGGGAACCACAAAAGACCCTAGACAGCCAAAATAAATCAGAACAAAAGGAATGATCTAAAACAATTACCATGTTTCAAGCCTTCTTACAGAACAATGGTAATAAAAAAATGGCTTGGTACAAAGCCAAAGTCAGACATGTAGTTCAGTGGAGCAAAGTGGAAGACACAGATGTGAGTGCATATAACGCTGCTATCTGTATTTGACAACGAAAGACAAGAATTTTCAATAGATGGTGCTGGGAAAACTCTAAATATCCACATATAGAAAACTGACATTATACTCAAATCACCCAGCACAAAAATCAATTCTAAATGGATCAAAGACCACAATGTAAAATCTGAAATACTGAAACTGATGGAAGAAAAAAGTTGTGCCCTATAAGATATAGGCATAGGAAAAGATTCTCTAATTAGGACTCCATTTGATCAAAAATAGTCTCAAGAACTGGTAAACGGGACTTCTTAAATTAAAACTCTTCTGTACAATTAAGGGAGCAACAGCTCTACAACAATCAGCTGAGAGAAGAGAAAGTCCACAGACTGAGAATCTTTGCCAGAAACACATTTTATAAATGTTTAATATCCAGAATATACAAAGAACTAAAAAGTATATAAATCAAGAAAATAGATGATCTAATTTAAAAAATAGTCCATGGATCTAAATAGAGAAACATCAAAAAATAAAACTAAGAAATATTTTTTTCCTAGAGCTATCCAACATCCTTACGGAAAATGCAAGTTAAATCTACCTTGAGATTTCATCTTATCCCAGTCAAACTGGCTATAACCAACAAGACAACTGCCAACAAACGCTAGGAGGGATGTGGGGAAAGGTACTAAACCCACATCCACTGTTGGTGGGAGTACACATTGGTGCCGGCACTCTGGAAGTCAGTGTGGAGAATTCTCAAAATACTAAAAGTATGTCCCAGCTATATACTCCACGGCTTATAAACCTGCAGGACTTGATATCCACTCCAGAAATACTCAGCCATTTTCACTGTACCTGTTCAAAATAGCTAGGAAATGGAAACAATCTCCTTTAGTTGATGAATGACAATAAAAATTTGGTACATAGTCACTGTGTAATACTAAATAATAAAATGTTCAGGTAAATGAATGGAACTAGAAAAAAGTGTACTGAGTGAGGTAACCCAAACTCAGAAAGACAAATGTCACAAACGCTCTCATTTATGCATCCTAGTTCCAAAGATTTAGATGTGAGTATATAGCCTGGAATAAATCCTGAAACAGAAGTGGCTCACTATGGGTTTGGGGTTGGGGATGGAAGTCTTTCTAGTGAGAAGGATAATGGGGCACAGTTTCTATAAAGAGAAATAAGTGGAAAGGAGACTAACTGGGGAGAGAAAAGGAAATAGTCCGAGGGAGGAAGAAAGAGCAAATAACACTAAGAATGTTCTAATAGCCATAGGAAAACGTTATTTTATAAGCTTACTTAAACCTACATATATATGGTTTTATATATGTGTGTATATATATGTGTGTGTGTGTGTTTATATGTGTGTATATGTGTATTCCTCCAGGAATAAGCCTCTTAATAGGTTATCCAATCACATGTAGTCAGTCCTACACACACACACACACACACACACACACACACACACACACACATGCCTTTTCAAAACATATTAGGTATAGCATAATAAAGAAGTAATGAATTTGACAGGGAGTAGGGGATATTGGAAGAATTGGAGGGGCAGAGGAAAGGATGACTATATACTGTAGTCATGTATAAAATCCTCAGTAGATGTAAATTAAAATATTACAAAGTTTAGGGAGAACTAAACATATAAGTAACATAAACTTGGATGAATAGTTCAAGAAATTCAGAAGTCACATCAAAGACAGTGAAATTTTATGTGAATCGCAACATGGTATTTTTGTCAGATTTACCTTCAATTTTTTTTTTTATTTTTACTTTTGTGACTTGTGTGTTTATGGGTATTTAAAAAAAAAAAAACCATATTTTGGAAACCCTAATATGTAACTTAATTTCCTTTTATGCCTCCCGGACTGAGAACTAGTTTTGGATAGCATATGTTATGTAACAAATAGCTACAAGGCTGTAAAATATCAAATTCTACTTCCTGGAAACACATTCCACTGTAATCATCTTACTGTTTACATTCCAAGCAATGAAGCTGATGCTGAGGAATCTGTCAGTGGAGTGCTGCCACCTGCTGTACTACACATGTAAGCACCACTGTTCCCCTTCCCTGCCTCCCTAGACTACTAACCAGAAAACACTGCAGTGAGCAAAGACATTTTGTCCTTGAAAAAATTTCTTCATTTCTTTTGTGCCCACGAGACTCTGAAAATATTAGCATAAAATATTTTAAATTCAATGATAAAACATAGTGATTATCAAGATCTTTCTAATAACAAAGATATGGTTGGTTGAATATGTTTTAACACAAAGATAACAAAATCTAGAACCAGTCTAAAATCCACTAAGGATTTAAACGAGCGGGAAGGTAACTGATGCTGAGGCATCTGCAGAATGTAAGACGACAAGGCAATGCATCAGGAGGGGATGACTTAGTGGTATATTGTCCACACTCCTAATCAAAAGAAAGGCTAGATTGAAGTTAGAAGTTGGCAGGGAAATATTGTCACTGTTGTCTTTCTAAATTCATAGGCCACATGAATTCTACCCACGAACCTGTTGGATCTATAGATTATAAGTGAGCCACCAATTACCCCTACTGCATATTTAATCATTCAACGTGAAAGAATTATCATCAAAATTTACAACAATAAAGCTTCATGAAGACTCTAGCAATTCAGAAAAACGTCCTTTTGGAAAAAAACAAAGCAGTTGTTTTACTCTTGTAAAACTTACTATTAAATGTCATGTAATGACCATGACAGTGGAAGTTTCTAATGTGTTTGTAATTATGAGTTACTATATATAGAGTTATCAAATATATGTGGCTTTATTTATACTTGTTTTCAGGGGGGTTCCTGGCAGAGTTTCTCTGTGTAGCTTTGGAACCTGTACTGGAACTTTCTCTGTAGACCAGGTAGGCCTTGAACTCACAGAGATCCTCTTGCCTCTGCCTCCTGAGTGCTGGAATTAAAGGTGTGCCCCACCACTGCCCGGCTTTACTTGACATTCTAATGGCCTGACTAAAGTGTAGATTCTAGTTCAAGGCTTGTTTGGATGGTCATGGCTGCATTTTGGTTCTTCCTACTGTCCTTCTTTCATTTACTAGTTTTCTTTATCCCTTCATTTTCCTCCTGTATTCCTCTCTCCTTCTCCTTTCACCTAATTTCATTTCTCCTAAGGTACATCTTTAATAAGAAATGAGCAAGTGCTGAACATCATGGCTCATCATTCTAGTCAGTATGGCCTGAGACAAAATGATCACAGAGCTTAAGAATTAAGCTTCCAAGTACCCTGTATCAGTGGTACTCTCCAAAGGGACTAGAGAGAAACTTAAGTTTTTACAATTTTTGTAAACTTTACAAAAGTGGGGCTTTAGCCATAATCACTAAGATAATGGTCCCATCATATTATTCACTGCGGAGCCAAAGAATTGCATAATAAAATTATAATTATAATTTAACTTTTATCTCTACATACTGCTCATGAACTTGTGTTCTTTGAGAAACACTTAATTCAACTGTTTCTATAGACCCAGGTTTGACCTCAATGTTTGTGACTGGAATCTTAGAACATGTTCTATTTCCATTTCTTCACTGATCCATAGGATTGGAATGAAACTTTAAATGTAAAGCATATAGAACATGAAATAATCAATAAGTATTAGGCATTATTTCAATTGACTAACATCAAGAAGGCTTTTCTGAGTCTGAGATGGCTCAGTTGGTGAAGGTGCTTACCATCAAGCCTTAGTTCCATCTACCAAGACCTACATGGTGGAAGAAGAGAACCAGCTTCTAATAATGGCTCTTGGGCCTCCACATGTACACACACACACACACACACACACACACACACACACACACACACACACACACACACAATTACAATTAGTTTAGAAGAGAGAGCACTTTCCCCCAAATTAATAGTATCAGTTCTCTCCTTTTTAGTTTATTCCTCAAAATAAAAACTTTAATACATATGCTTTCAAAAATAGTTTCTGTTTTACTCTAATCATTCGCTATAAGGAGACAAATCAGGACAACTGAAAGCCTGCAGCAATTGCAGAAGTTAAGAAACCACAATGATACATAACTATTTTCTTGCTCTCCTGTATTTTTCCCCCAACTCAATCTTCCTGCTTGTTCACGTTCTCCTCTCCTCCCCTTCTGATTCTCTTAATTCCCTCTCCCCTCCACCAATGCCCCCACTTTGCTCAGGAGATCGTGTGTCTTTCCCCTTCTCTGGGGGACCACATATGTCTCTCTCAGTGTTCTCCTTGTTTCCTCGCTTCTCTGGTAGTGTGGATTGTAGGCTGGTCACCCTTTGCTCAATATCTAAAATCCATATATGAGTGAGCACATGCCATGTTTGTCTTTTTGTGACTGGGTTACCTCACTTGGGATGGTTTCTTCAAGTTCCATCCATATGTTTGTGAATTTCAAGATTCCATTGGGTTTTCCCCCCCACTGAGTAATACTCCATTGTGTGAATGTACATTTTCTCCATCCATTCTTCAGTTGAGGGGCATCTAGGTTGCTTCCAGGTTCTGGTTATTACAAATAATGCTGCTATGAACATAGCTGAATGGTAGATTGAGTTGGGGGGGATACAGAAGAGCAAGAAAAGAGATAGATACCATAATAGAGGGGGGCATTATAGGTCTAAAGAGAAATCTGGCACTAGGGAAATTTACAGAGGTCTAGAAGGATGACCTTAACAATCTAAGCAATAGTAGAAAGGCTCTTCTCCAATAATGAAATTGATGACTACTTTATATGCCATACTAGAGCCTTCATCTAGTAGCTGATGGAAGCAGAAGCAGACACCCATAGCTAAACAATGAGCTGAACTCCCAGAATCCAGTTGCAGAGAGGGAGGAGTAATGAGCAAAGGGGTCAAGACCAAGCTGGAGAAACCCACAGAAACAGTGACCTGAACAATGGGGATCTCATGGACTGATAGCTGGGAAACCAGCATAAGACCAACCTAGACCCCCTGAACGTGGGTCTCTGTTAGGAGGCCAGGGTAGTCTATGGGTCCTCTGACAATGGAACTAGGATATATTCCTAATGCAGGAAGGGACTTTGGGAGCTCATTCCCCATGGAGGGATACTCCCTTAGCCTAGAGACACGGGGGAGGACCTAGGTCCTACCCCAAATAACTTGACAGATTTTGATGATCCTTCAAGGAAAGCCTCACCCTCCCTGGGGAGTGGATGGGGGATGAAATGTGGAGTTCTGTAGAAGGCATTGGAGAATGGGAGGGAGAGGGAACTGGAATCAATATGTAAAATAAGAAAAACATATTAAATAAAAAAATTTAAAAGAAAAGATAATATCAATAAAGTAATTAGAATGAATCCCAGAAGAAAGTAGTATTTCAACTTTTAATGGACAAATAATGATACATATAATTGTGAAACAAAATGTTTTCATACATGTGTTCTTTATCAACATATAAGTCAAGCTAATAAACATTCTTCACACTTCATGTCCTATTCTTCTGTAGTGGTATGAATATCTGAAATCCATTGTCACCTGGGCCAGTATCTGCTTTCTTTCAGGCTGCTTGGCTGGTCTGTGTCTCAGCAACTTGACTTGTCTGAGCTTCTGTCAGTAGTCTAGACTGTTTATCTTGTGAAAGGAGCCTAGGGAGTCTGGTCATTTTCAGAGACTTTCTGAGCCCACCTTGAGTTGTTTACCTTTTGTCTTAAGGAACTTGCTTCCCTGCCGGATAGGCTTCAATCTTGGAGGGAACCTACTTCACAACAAAAGGCCACTAAGCTTTGAAGGTGTAGTAAAGGTGTTTGTAAATCTCATTGTTTGAAGCTGTGTTACAGATTCTTTGTTCTGTGGTGCAGAAAGAACAGCTATGGAGAGTACAATCTTAAGGCTGTGTCAGGAGACACAGTCACTGCTTAACCTCTCTTGACCTGAGCTCCTTCCTCTGATAACTAAAGTGGCTGGGCATGCTGCACTGTTAAATCCCTGCTACATCAGCACTGTGTGTTCTCTAAGTGTAACAGATACCTATGGAGCTAACGACAGTTTCATTTACCAGGCTATTTTTCTCCTGTTACATAAAATAGATCGCTTTAGAAGATGACAATTGTGTGTGTTTGTGTGTGTATACAGAGTCCTCAAAAACTATGTGAGAAAATACAAAATGTAAACTAGAAAACCCATGCCCAGGAACCATGTCTTTCAATCACTGATCAAAAAACTTTGCATTAATTTATTTTCAAATATAAATTAGGAATTTCTTCCAATAGGAAGAAAAGGAAAACCCAGGGGCCCTATAATCCAACCCAGAATCAACCTAATGGACTTCCAGCTCTGGGTCTCTCCCATCCTGAAGGCAGCTGTTTACAATAAACCTGTAACTTTTGACTATCTTTTGATGTTCTTAGGCATTTAATCCTGTGTCCTTCTCATAGAATGAGCATCGTGATCTTCTAGATGACAACCAGTATCCTTGTTACAGTTCTTAGATACGCATCCAGGACTTCAGAAGACCCCTTCTCAAGTCTGTATATCTGAATGGAAATTGAAAAGATTCCAAAATTACTACAACCGTTTTGAAATTTATTTCAAACACTCTGAGGATCTCTTTAGAGCAAAAGGAACCCCCAGCTAAAGGGATTCTATCTGGTCTGAGCATGGCAAACATGGCTCTGGCCCGTGCCCTTCTCCCATTTCCTCTGCTTTGCTAAAAGCTGTAATTACATTAATAAAGATAGCAACCAAGGTCTATTTCCTTATTTGGCCAATTCCTCCTCCTGAGGCTGACTAAAAGGTCCAGATACCATAGTATTGAAGTCCAACCATCAACAGCCACCTTTGGCTGCCCTAATTAACTTGCCCAGCTAAAACTAAACACCTCATCCTATCACAGGGTTTCCCTTTTTACCTTTATAAAGTGTCATTTGCCTATGAGCCACATGCATCTCCTCTGGATCCAGATGAAGCCCTTTGTCCTTTTGAGACAAATATCCCTTCCCCTTTCTCCTGTGTTCCCTTCCTCACCTCCCTTGTCCTCTAACTCTTGTCTTTGTCCTTTATTCCCTTCACTTTGTCCCTCTGGGGAATATAAATCTTTGGGCTAAGAACTTGGTCTTGGGGTAACTTGTGTTGAGTACTGGTCCCATCACCAACTACTACTGGCATGATCAGAAAAACCCAAGTCAGTCCTTAAAGCAACCACAAGCAAAGAGGACAGAGAATGGGACTACCATGGAATGGCATACACTGATCTCATACAGCTACAGATTTCTCCCGTGAAATGGAGAATGAATCAAGGTGAGTGTTTATGCCACCACTTCTAAGCAAAAAGTCACTTTGAACTGGACCCCAAGGAACTGATCATCTTTCCAGGATAGAAAGTTGGTAGAGGGCAGATGCAAAACTTGAGATACCTGGGACAGCTCCATGAGAAAGGACCCTTCTTCACCCCATGCCTGCCTCTTGACCCCGTGTGCTGTGAAGAGCTAAGTGTAGATACCCAAGGTTAGGTCATCTCAGGGAAGGGAAGACACTCTCAATTTTCACTCCATTTCTTGAGCCACTCTAACACATAGGTAAAACTCAAGAGTTACCTGGAAGTTTTCCAACACTGAGGAAGATAAGCGGTGGCAAGCTTCTTTTGAGTTTAGATGGAAGTGCTTGTAATTTAATGCAGGCTATGAATGAGCTAAGAGGGGAAGAACTCTTTCTGTGTTGGAAAGAAATGTTGGGAGCTGCTGACGCCTTTGAGGGGCTTGAGCTGTCAGGAATCCAGATTGCTACTGAACACTATTTACTCTTCCTTAGAGCTCTCAAGAATAGAGGTATGAATGTTCTCCCTCAAAGCTTTGTCACCAAAGTCTTAACTCATAGGCAGGATCCTGTGCCTTCACCTGCCAGTGGGTTTCATACAGGATGTGATATGTGTGATATGTGCTTGTTGTCTAGTGCTGTGATAAACACCATGACCGAAGTAACGTGGGACAGAAAGGATTTAGCTAATTTACATAGCCCAATCACGGTCCATCATGAAATGAAGTCAGGGTAGGAACTTCAGGTAGGAAGCTAGAGACAAGAACTGAAGCAAAGACTGTGGAGGAACACTGCTTAGTGGCATGCTTGCCATGGCTTGCTCAGCCTGATTCCTTACACCTACTTAGGAGTAGTACTGCCCATGATTGAATGATCTATCCCATGATGGGCTGGGCCCTCCCATGTCAATCATGTCTTGATCATCAATCAAGACAAAGTCCCAGAAGCTTGCCTAGAGGCAATCTGATAAAGGTATTTTCTCAACTTTAGCTTGCTTGTGTCAGCTTGACAAACTATTAACCAGGACAATGGGAATTCCCAAGGAAGGGGCTGGGGTGGTGGGAACAGGCTCTTTACAGATAACATCTCTGACTGTACAAATCCCCCTTCCAAAAACATGCCCCTTCTCCAGACCAGGCTTCCCATAACCCTCTACAAAGTTTTGTGTTGGCCTTGCAAAAGACTCTGGGATCTGGAGATCTTCAAGATGGGGTGGGGGCTGAGAAAGAAAATGGCAAGAATGTTAACAGTAGAGCTGAGAGTAGATCTTGGTGGCTTCACTTTTCCTCAGCATGGGGAAAGGAAATCACAGATAAAGTCTTCACAACTGTGAGCAAATCCTGTCATGGGTTGAGAACTAGCTTGACTGGTTCCATTCTGGGTAAAGCTTAAGAGAGTATTTTGTAGGTTCCTGCATTTCCAAAGGACTTCCCCAAGTATTGTCAACAAATAATGAGCTTTCAGAGCAGCCCCCAGAAGCAACAGAGGGGTGCTTGGGTATGGCAGAAACCACTTTCTACTTCAAGATCAAAAAGAAAAAAAGAAGAAAAAAAAGAAGAAGAAGAAAGGGTTAAGGGTTATGTTCTGTAATCAGATTGCTATATTCTAAGCCCCTGGGGTGATTCTCCTAAATTCTTGCTCCCCAATGCTAAGATGAAGATGGTGTAACATCTAATTAGTTCCCCTGCCCACTCTGTTACCAATTCTACTTTTCCACCTTGGACTCTACCACCTTATCCTATCCCTGGCTTCATCACTATGGCCTGGGGGTCTGCAAACGTAGAATAGGTATTAGTATCATATTAGTCAATAGTGTCCTTGTATATTTCCACCAGTTGCACCATGAACCCTTCTATCTTAATAATACTAAGGACTATGGCTACTTTTCTCCCAAGCATATACCCCTCTTACCAGAGATGGCTTTAGGCAAATCCTTATTGAGGATCCACCCTCTCTGGTGGATACGCTTTTGGACACAACTGTTCCAGAGTGCCAACTCAGTGTATTACAGCTGGGTCCTGGAAAGAGAAAGAAAAATGGTAAATGGCATAATGATCAAATGCCCCAAAGGGGATGGGGCAATGGCTCCTCTGGACCATGCTTCCTCTGTGGACTGCTAGGAAACTTCCAGAGGAAATGTCTCAAGAAGGAGAAAACTATGAGAAACATGTCTCTGTCCCCCACTGGATCTTGTCCCAAATGCCCAATAATTGGAGGATGATATGTCCTCTGAGCTCCAAGGGATCAAGGACATCTAAACATCCAGGAATCCAGGGCTCAGGCTCCCATTGTACCAGTCAAACTTGAGGGTCCCCAGGTAACTTTACAAGTAGGAAACATGCCCTGAACTTCCCAGTAGACACTGAAGCATAATTTTTGTGTTTCCCTTTCCTCAAAATCCCCAATTCCAGAAAACAACACTTTCAGGGGATTATCAGGTCAGCCTCTGTAGTGAGATAGTCCTTCCACAGGTCACTTCCGCCTAGTAGTGAGATAGTCCTTCTGTGGTACTGACCACGCCCATTGGGGGTGGAGCCATGGGCGGAAGTGACCTGTGGAAAGACTATCTCACTACAAGCCTCTGAGGAGAATTTCCATTTAGCCTATAGCCTAACAAAAGAGGGTGAGTTGAAAAAATCTCTTCTTGCAATATTCCTTCCCCATTGTTCCAGAGACTCTGTTCCTCTTTTAGGCAGAAATCACTGCCCAATATCAGGTAGGCCTCATCCTGCCTCTAGGAAGACCTATACCCACCCTTGATCAAAGCCAATATCCTCATTTTGGACCAGTGGGGAGATGAAAGGTCAAGGCACACTGCTTCAGTTTTCCTGATACATCTAAAGGAGAGGTTCTCAACTTCCCTAATGCTATGACACTGTAATAAAGTTCTTCATGTTGTGATAACCCAAATCATAGAATTATTTTCATTGCCACTTCATGAATGTAATTTTACTACTGCTATGATTTGAATTGTAAATATATGATATGCAGAATATCTGATATGAGAGCCCTGTGAAAAGGCCATTTAACTCCCCCCCCCAAAGAAATTGCAGCTCAGGAGTTGAGAGCCACTGATCTACTTAAAGAATTCCACCTATTTTCAGTCCTGAAGTTGTAGAGGGACTCAAACCTACTATGGTGGCCCTTAAAGACAGGGACTCTTAAGGAAATATTTTAGCACCTATAATTCACCTTTTGGGAAGTTCAAAGGAGCCCAATAAATACAGGTTGGTATAAAACATCTGACTAACCAACAAGGCTGTGGTTATTCTTTATCCCCTCCTGAACTATATCCTGCCTGGAAAAACTTACTATTTCATCTTGGTTATGATGGATATCTTATTTTGTATATCCCTGTAACCTAAAAATTCAGCTTTTGTTTACTTTTGAGGATAAACTCATAAATCCAGAAAATCACTTGGGCCATTCTACCCCAAGACTTTAGAGGTAGACCCAATTTTATTCAAACTGATTTTGGCCCAGGACATTATGAACTGGGAAAGTCCCCACACGACTTTTCTCCAATAGATATCTGGCCTGTTTCTGTGTGGGGCATCTGAAGAAAGGAATCTCTTAGGACAGTGAATCCCTCCTCAACTTCTTAGCCACAAGAGGATATAGGGTCTATTGAGAAAAGACCCAATATGCCCATCTTGAGTTACACACTTAGGGATAATACTCGAGGGAGGAAGATGTATTCTGGGATTTGAATTGATCTGGCCTTCCTTGATCTATGTTGTTCTCAGACTGCCAGGCAACTAAGAATGTTCTTCAGGGTTACCAGCTTGATCTGAATTTTTAGGTTTGCAGAACTGGGTAGACCTATTCCCTTAAGGAGACCCAAAAGTTTTCTTCAACCCCCCTAACATCTGAACCGAAGGCTTCCTACTCCTTCCAACACTTCAAGGGTGTCCTCACCAAGCCATCTAAGAAGTCAGACTACTTTTCAAAAGCAACCATCTATGTCCTAGATGATTAGCAATCCTTTGCACCATTATATTACCAACTCTTGTCTTTTCTCCCTTATTCATTGTTGGCATAATCTAATACTGCTATCCACTCTGAATGGACTTTATTCATCTTATTACTATTACATAGGACTTTTCTGGGAATGGTCATCCTACCCTTAAATCTTACTGTAGTGGCTTCTAGTACTGTCCTATCTACTCCTTCAGTCCTGTCCTTCTTAAATAGAGAATGGAAAACTATGTCTAACACCATACTCTGGGGATAAAAAAAAAAAAAAAATACCTCCTACCTCTGGAAAAAGGATACCTCTTCTCGGTGAGTAGCCTGCTTTCACCAATGGTATTATGGTTGTAAAACATGTTATGAAAGGTGGGCTAAGATAACATAGCAAGATATCAGACTATATATAGATGGTCTTATAGATAGAACTCCAGATGCACTGCCTATTAGAATTTTATAGCAGTTCCCTGAACCAGTCCAAAGAGGCCTCCATAGACATCCACTCTCCTATATTGACCCTTCCTTTTCTCAGTGTGAAGCAGCTAGAGCAGTCCCATTCCCAGCAGCAGCCAGTATCTATCTCTGAGAGGAGGGGATGAGGGAGTTAGAGGGACATAAGTAGAAAGGGAAAATTAAAACAACCACTCAGAAGATGATAGCATCTTGTTCTCAGAAGACACTGAGAGGAGAAATGAAAAGTCATATAGAGCTATCTAAAGAGAATCAGGAGGAAGAGGGAGGACCCAAGAGCCCTCCCAACCCAGAGTTAGTTTACTTGACACCTGGACTCCCAGATCTCAGACCCCTTCTGTTCTTTAAGGGAACTATTTGCAATAAAGCTGTTACTTTCACTTGCTCTATGAATCCATATGCTGTTTTTATTTAGTATGTCTGCTTCCTTCTCCAACTTATGGTATGAGGCCATCAATTCCCTAAATGGCCATCAATACCCTTTACAATCAGTGGAATGCATCCTTCAGTGTACATGCATTGTGTGTTTATAGTGAGAATCCAGACAGGACAGTTTTTACTGAATAACATGAGGTAGTCAACAGAGTTATAAAATGGAATTTATGATGGAGGATGACACACAGTCAGCTACAGTAAGCATCTATCAGAAAAAGTGTACAAAAAAATCTGTAATAGCAATATAACTGGGAAACTAAAAATCAGAGCAAGAAAATACAGTCGTCTTCTAGGTACTAGTGAGCTTGAGGAAATTCTTCTGCACAGTGAGTGAATTACTGGAGCAGTACAGTGGTGGTTTGAATAAGAACAGCCCCCATAGAGCACATCCCCCATGGAAGGATAAGGATACTGCCTCACTGCTCCCTCCCACTCCAATATGCTCAGGGGATCTTGTGGTTTTTTGTTTGTTTGTTTGTTTGTTTTTTCCCCTTTTGTGAGGGACCTTGTATGAATCTCTTAGTTTCCTCCTTGTATCCTAGTTCCTCTGGCAGTGTGAATTGTAGGCTGGTGATCCTTTGCTCCATATATGAGTGAGTACATACCATGTTCCTCTTATTGTGACTGGGTTACCTCACTCAGAATTGTTTCTTCAAGTTCCTTCCATTTGCCTGCGAATTTCAACATTCCATTTTTTCCTCCGCTGAGTAGTATTCCATTGTGTAAATGTGCCACATCTTCTTTATCCATTCTTCAGTTGAGGGCATCTAGATTGCTTTCAGGTTCTTGCTATTACAAATAATGCTGCTACGAACATAGTTGAACAGATGTCTTTGTTGCATGGGTGTGGATCATTTGGGTATATGCCTAAGAGGGGGATTGCCATGTTCTTTAGTAGACTGATTCCCATTTTCATGAGGAAATGCCATACTGATCTCCAAAATGGCTGTACAAATTTGCAGTCCCACCATCAGTGAAGGAGTGTTCCCCTTTCTCTATATCCTCTCCAGCATAAACTGTCATTGGTGTTTCTAATTTTAGCCAAGGGAACTTTTAAAGTTGGACTAAATGCATTTTGCATTATGATATGGCCATAACTCTCTAGGAGGCAGGGAGTGGAATGGGATGGTTTTAATGATAATGCCCCTCATAGGCTTAAATATTTGAGTGATTGGTCCATAGTTGGTGGAACTGCTGCTTCATTTTTATGGTTTCAGATTTGAGCTCGTGTCTGCTTCTACTACCATGCCTGTCTGCTGTCATGTTTCCCCATGATGGTTGTGATGGAGTCTTATCCCTCTGGAACCATGAGCCCAAATAAATACTTCCCTCTATAAGTTGCCTTTGATAACAGTGTTTTTCTACAGCAATATAAAAGTAACTGAGACAGACGTGTAGGCCTCTTTGAATATTCAATAATAATGCCAATCATTTAAGAAGTAAAGAAACAGTGGTAAGAAAGGCTGCAGTAAGATATAATTTGCTACAGATATGAATGGAAAGGGAAAGAGTAGAGTAAGAATATTGTGTTCATAAAGGAAAAAGTATAGAGGAGCAAAATAAATAGATGGGGCAACTTTGATTAAAAATAGCTTGAAATAAGAGAGGAATAAAATCCGATAATCTAAAAGAGGCTAAGGGAGATTCTACAAAGCAAACTACTTCATATTCTTTGGAAAATCTTATTTAAAAAAAATAAAACAAAAAAAAAGGGAATTCTGGGTGTGTCAACAGAGCAGAAGAGAGATGGCATGTCTGTTCCGTTTTCATTGGGTATTAAATACTGGAGGAGTAAGTATGAGCTGTGTGAGGACAGAGAACAATGTCACCTTACTGCTGACTGCATCCTTGACTTTCAGTGTTTGTTCCAGTGTTCCAGATGCCTGCCACACACCTGGTTGATCCTCTGTGAGGCCAGCTCACCAATGCTGATCAAGTAGTCATCCAACTCACAGATGCTGTTCACATCTCTAAGTGCACCTCCAGGAGTCTGTATTAACCCCTGGACAGCTCTTCCTGAAGTCAGGCACTCCATTTAGAACATATGTCTATGTTCCCCTGAAGATCTATCTCTCTTAGCAGGTCTCGGTTATACTGAATATTTCATAGTTCTAGTATGGAGTCATTGGGATATCTTTGAGAATAACAAAGCCTTTCTCAGGGAGCTAAGGTCCTGTAACCCTGATGATCACTAAGGCTATTAAACCCCTGGGTTTTGATGTCCGAGTCTTGTGAACTGGAAGAAGAGCATCAAATAGCACAGAGGGTGAGTTTTGGAAGTTTATTATAGATTCCAGGTGAGATCTTAAAAGGGAAAAGGAGAACAGAGCTCATGTATAGCAGGATGGCCCAAGTAAATGTGGCATCATTGAACTACTACCTCTGGTGTTTTCAGAGAACTACAGAAAAAGCTGGGATGAGGTAGGGGAGGAAGAAGAGCTGCTCCAATTGGACCAACCAGGTGTCCAGGACTGAGGGATTCATCTAGGAGATAACAGAGAAAGATGAACCAGAATTCTCCTCTGACTTTTCTGGCCTCCAGCAAGAGTATTCCTTGAGTTGCTGCTCTCAGGTCTCTGCCACACTTGACTGGTTTCTATGTCCTCCACTTGTCCATTCTGATTTAAAATTCCCCTGTGCATCCACCTGGCCCTGGGTTCTTTTTTTATGCTGGGAGTCTTTTTTTTTTTTTCCTTCTATTTCAATCTCTACATTTGTAATTGATGTGTTCAGGTTTTTCACTTCTTGGTTTAATTTTAGTTTCTTAGCCGAATCTAGAAATTCATCAATTTATTTACCTTTTTTTTTCAAATTTATGTAGTACAAGTTTTTAAAATTATCTCTTATGATATTCTGAATTCCTTGAAGTTTATGAATATAAGTTGAAGTTGTGTTACATTTGTTTATGCTGTGAAACATTTGTTTAATGATGCAAAAATGTGTTGCATTCTTTTTTGTTGTTATTTTTGTTTTGTTTTGTTTGTTTGTTCGAGGTAGGGTTCCTCTGTATTGCTTTGGAGCCTGTCCTGGCACTCACTCTGTAGACCAGGCTGGCCTCGAACTCACAGAGATTCCACTGCCTCTGCCTCCTGAGTGTTGAGATAAAAGGTGTCTGCCACCAATGCCTGGTGTGTTGCATTCTTTTATGTTACATTTGTTTAACTCTGTGAGGCCATGTTACTTTGCTGTATAAAACACCTGATGGTCTAATAAAGAGCTGAACTCCAATAGCTAGGAAGAAGAAAGGACAGGCAGGGAGGCCAGGCAGAGAGGATAAATAGGAGGAAAAATCTGGGAAGAAAAGATTGAGAAATGAAAGAAAGGAGGAGAGGAAGACTCCAAGGGCCAGCCACCTAGCCACACAGCAAACCACAGAGTTAAAAAATAAAGAAAGGAATATAGATTAGGAAAAGATAAAAGCCCAGAGGCAAAGGATAATGTAAGTGAAGAAAAGCTGGCTAAAAGCAAGCCAAGCTAAGACTGGGCATTCATAAGTAACAATAAGTCTCTCTGTATATTTATGCTGGATGGCGGAACCTCCAAAGAGTAAAGAGATTTAAAAAAGAAAAAAAAAAAAAAAAAAAAACTACACCTTGGTTTCTGTTGTAACATTTCCCTATTCATTTCAGAGTTTGTTCTTCTGAGTCACATCTTCTGTTTGTTAGTTGGGCGAAGGGTCTGTCAATCTTGTTCATCTTCTCAAAGAATCAGTTCTTAGTTATTTGTACTTTTGCCTTTTTCCCATTTCATTGATTTTTCCTTTGGTTTTTATTATTTCTTGCCACTTACTAAACTTGGATTTGGTCTGTTCTTTCTCTAGCCTTTTAATTTGCATCATTGGTGTTCTTTCTGTGTGTGTATGTGTGATTATTGTTTGTTTGTTTGTTTTATGTAGGCACTTAGAACTATAAATTTCATTCACAGGACTCCTTTTGTTGTATTTCAAGGTTTTATTTTGCTGTGTTGATTTAGTTCCAGGAAACTTTTTGTCTTTTTTATTTTATTTTTGATCCACTCATCATCCAGTAATGTATCGTTCAATTTCCATGAGTTTGTGTGCTTGCAAGAGTTTGTTTTGTTTTCTGCTGTCAATTTTATTTATTTATTTATTTATTTATTTATTTATTTATTGATACAAGGAGTGAAACGAGATGAAAGAAATCCATACCTGGCACCATTGGGTCATAGGCTCTAAAGAAGAACCTACTTTTATTATTTTGCTTTATGGACATAGTATTAATCTGACTCCTAAGGCTTATTTATCATTATATCCATTGAAAAGTGCATCTCTCAACTCTCTCCTGAGATGTTCTACTTACAGTGGATAGTGATTAACATAACTGTCCATGATGCAGAGAACAGGAAACAAAATGCTCAGCCCTAAAGGGAAAACATATCTATCACAACTGCCCCTTCCCAAGGATTAGGGATCCTTACATAAGAGGGGATGGAAGGACTGTACAAGCTATTCGTAGCAGATGACTACCAGGACACATTATCTTCTGCACACAACAGGGTAGCTGCACACATGAATTCATAGCAGTATTGACATTTGCACCAAACCTATGCAAGTGCAAGCCAGACCAAATGCTGATAATTTTTAGCTGACTGGAAAAGAGGGATCCATTTTCATAAACAGTGTAGTCCTTGGTGAGTTGATCATGTCCCAATGGAGAACCATGCATCCAAGAATATTTTGAACAGCACAAATTGGTTTTCAAGGTTGCAACTCTCAAAGAACTACTAAAAATGTAAAAAAAAATAAAAATATAAAAATAAGGAAAATTTATCCTTCATTTTATTTTTCTTCTACTATGCATACTAATATTCATGGTAAATTTGTTGAGAAATGTATATCAGTACATTTTTAAACATCTGCTAGTACAATTAACATTAATGTTTCTAAAACATAATCTTAAGTAGAGGGTATTGTAAATATTCACTCCTTTCCTTTATATTTTAAGAGTCGTCAGTGAATGAACTAATTCAAATATCATACTTTCTAGTTTTATAATGGATTTTTAAAAAGTGACCATCCAAGTTTGACCATACACAATGTGAGGAATCATGGCATTATGTGTGCATTTAGCCAAGCAAGTGCTATTTTTGAGGTACCAAGCACTGTTTTAAGCACTGTACATTGATTCTCATTCCTGTCCTATGAGAAGTCCTTATCATTATTCTCAGAGGTGTGTGTTTAGGGTTCTAGGGAAATCACACTCAAAACTGCAGCAGCTTTATCAAACAGGCTCATACCAATCTGTATGTTGGTTATTAGAGTGGAAAACACAATGCCTTATTCATTTCATCACGTACTTAAAATGCCTTTCATTTCTAGCTTTCAAAATTATACCATTCCAGCATATTCTTGAAAGCCACATGTGGAAAGACCCTAGCATTCCCAGCATACCTAGTATAGATTCCTACTGGGGAAAGTAGCTAGAAATAACCTTTAACCCAGACCTGCTCCCCTTTTTATCAGAGGGAAATGGAAATGATGTCGTTTGAGAGACATGGACCTGAAACTTGTAAGATTATTCTGCACCCACCTGATGGATTTACAATGATAGTTGGCTCCCTGGGTTATATAATAGTAGAGACAGCTTTTCCTTCAATTACATACACTGGGCATGTTACTGGCTACTAAAAGTGTCTTCTTAGTCCTGCCTTTGTTTTTGATTGTCTTGTGGTAGGAATATCACACCCAGAGCTTTGTGTATGCTTGGTAAGCAACATATCTAGCTACATGTCTAGCCTTTGTTTTGTGGAGACAAGGTCTTGCTATGAAGGCCAAGCCTGCTATGAAGGGCAAGTGAGAATCTGCTTCCTGAGTTCTGAGATTCCAGTTGTAAGCCATGCGACTAGGCCCAGCACCAAAAGATGGTTTTAATGGCTTTGGCAGTGTGCCTATGGATTCCTGAAGCCTGGATGTCATTGAGATGTGGAGGGAAAAGTTTTTTTTTTCCCCCACAAGGGATGAAAACTGTCATCTTATATGGGAATGTTTAATTGGATCTCTGTCACCTATACTTGAGTCTTCTTTGGAAAATGGTTAATGTATTTCACAGGATTGGGTGGGGTTCATAATCACAAAGCAAAGGTTAATTTGCACAATACCCAGAGTTATGCCTGGGTACATGCCTTGTCCCTCAGAGGTGACACCTTTAAGAAGGGGATCCTAAAAGGAGCCAGGTGTCATGCTGGGCATTGAGATGGTTAGGATCAGACCTACCCTGAGAGGGTCGCAACTAGCCATGTACTTACTTGGCCAGCATTGTCCAATTTCTATTCCCTTCCTGGACCCTAGTGAGGCTGTGGGCTTGGTCACATTACCTTCCTTCACTAGTCTTTGGGGAAACTGTCTAGTTTCTCTTGTAATGTGGGATATTTAGGAGTGGAAAGGATCTGTAGCAGTCATTCTGGAATGGCGGTGACAGGTATAAAGAAAGCAAATGTGAACTAGCCCAGTCTGGTCCAGTGGTCTCCAAACTCCTCAGTTCCACAGAAGTCAGTGCCGTTGCTGCAGGTGTTACTTCATGTCTTGGTCCAAACCTGCTCTTTCTCTGCACTTGGTGTTTCTGTAAGCAGACTGTATTTCTGTTCATAGTGCATGAGCTAGCATCTGCCTTCTACCATGTGGAAAGCAAAATTGCCTTTAGCCCTGTTTCTCCAGACTGTGACAATGAATGACTGGATGGCCCCTGTTGGCCATTAGACCAAAGGGTCTGTGGAACACAACTCCCTCCCTCCTCCCTATGCATATACCCCAGCCAGTATCCCCAAAGGTGTGCCTATGCCTAGAATCTCAACATAGGTCCTCAGACTCCTAGAGGTCTAACAGTTAATATAGGCTGTGACTAATTTTTTTAGGAAGAGCCTAGAAACAGATTTCTCAATATCCATTAAGTTGCTTAATGACTGTTTCTCAACATCTAGAGCATGCCTATTTAACCTTCCACCCTTTTATGTCCAACAAAACTGAGATTCATAAAGGCACAGGAAGCTGCTAAGGTAACATACAGAAAGATCAGAGCAGCCAGCATTGGTGCTTCAAATCTGCTGGCCTCCAATAACCCTGTTCCTGCTTCCAGTGTGTGTAGATAAGATATACAAGATGATTTTACATTAGTAAGTGGCAAAGTTTGTTATAAGATGTTTTTATCATTACGTTAATTTGAATAAAAAAGACAAATGACATTAGAAACCTGTGATTTAGAAGCTATTATTACTTGGGATGGAGAGTGGGCACTTTGGAAACGGACATCCCTATGAAAATGTTAAGGTTAACTAGTACCCACAGCACTCTTGAAGCTAAACCTTACTGGTTTCTAGTAGCTTGTGTGTGGCTCCAGGCTCAAAACTCACCCGTGCAGAATCCCATTTCCTCAGGATTATCAGGTAGGCGACACTGTGCAGTTCAAGGAAAATGTGTTAATAAATAATGATATAAGAACTGTCACTGGGTCATGTGGCACATACCTTTAATCCCAGAACTCCGGAAGCAGACATAGGTGGATCTCTGAGTTCAAAACCAGCCTGATCTACAAAGAGAGTTCCAGGACAGCCAGAGCTATTACACACTGAAACCTTGCCTTGAAAAACCAAAAGGGGAAAAAAAAAATAAAGAAAGAAGGAAAGAAAGGGAGAAAGGGAGAGAGGCAGGGAGAAAGGGAGAGAGGGAGGGAGAGAGAGAGGAAGGGGTGGACAAGCTTTAGGGAGCTGGAGAGATGGCTTCATGGTTATGAGCACTTACTGCTCTTCCAAGAACCAGGTGCAATTTCCAGCACCCACATGACAAGTCATAACTGCCTGTAACTCCAATTCCAGGGCACTAGACACCTATGGCAAAATACCAATGCACATAAAATAAAAATAAAGAACAGGGTTTTTTTTTTTAGAAAAAAAAAAGAAAGAAAAAGAAAAAAACAAGAGTTGTCAGAGAAGACTTGGAAGTCTTCTAGGAAACATATTCTAGAACCTCAAACCTCCCATGAAAAGGCAGCCTCAGAAGAACAATGTTATATGAGAGCTTGACATTCCTTTCAACCACAAGGAATCTTTTTACAAATAGCTGGGCCTGTTAGAACCAGTCTCCTGTGACATTACTTTGGTTCTGTACACCAACCCTGTTGCTGCAGCTAGATAAAATGAACTAAATGTGCTGCTTCCTGCCAACTTATGCACTTCAGAGGCATCTTATTGCTTCAATGGAGATGCCAGTACTCAGTTTCCTTCTAGAAACAAATCTAACATTTATTTGCAATGTGCTAAGACAGGCTGGAGCAATTCCACTTCTGTTCCCCATTGCAACTTACCTGTCATATAGAGATCCCTGAACACTTAAACAATAGATCTCGTGCAAGTAGAATTAACCCTTTAGTTTTTATTGACATACATATCATATTCATCTTATCCTGTGGAAGGAGTTTCCTCATGCAGAAACATCAGTTTGAGTTCCACACTGGATCAGTTCAGCCTGTTGTTGAAATATACTTTCTGCAGCACAGGAAACACAAGTTAACACTCAAGAATTACTCTTTTCTAGGACCCAAGTAGGAAAAGTCATGGATTAACTCATTTAATCCTTACAAGATCCAAGAAACGGGTTATGTTCCTGTTTGAAAGATATGAGAAAAACTTGGCCATGGTAATGTCACCGTGGGGGGTCTTCTCCAGTATTTCCCTCACGTTTGATGGAATGTCCACTCCCAGTTCACATGCTGGTTCAACAATCTGCTTACGTGCTTACATTCTTGGCATTTCACCCAAAATGCCCTCCGTGAAAACAGTGTACCTTGCAAGCTTTATAGCATTACATACACAACAATGGGCTCATTAAAAACTCCCGACACCTTTTTAAAGAAAAAATGACAACAGTTTTAATAAAGCTCATCTTTTATTTCTTCTAAACACATTCTTTAGGAAATTAAAGCTCATATTCTTGGAACGAGGCTGGTAAACCTTCCACACAAATGAAGAACTTTTGTCACTTAGAATAAAGCTTTAACCCTACCTGAGCCTCACTGCACTCAGAAACGTCGTCACGTCAGTAAAATCCTTCTAGCACAAGCATTGCTGGGCTCTCTTACACATCTCACCAATGGAAATGTAAATTCATCCCCCAATATATTCTACTTTACAAACTGATATTCAGAAAAAAGTCACCAAAATTCAATTGAAGTAAGATTTATTGAGTGCCTGCAGTGTGCACAAGCCATCACTAGACATGCTGAAATTCAGGCATTAGACCACCTGATGGTCTAATTAGTACAAACACAGTTTAGAAATAGATAATGAATTCTGTGCCATTCCTCATTCAGAGGCAACATTAAACACCTGTGATTGAAGCAACCCAAAGCCGCATCTAATTCTAAAGTGATTGTAACATTTATTCGGCTTAGATAAAGCCACTGCAGATGAGTCACCAGGATGAAAATGCGTAGTAACAAAAGGGACCGCTATAGATGATTTTTGCTTTGAAGCCTCTGCTTTCTTCTTATAATGGTTCGAAGCCTCCGCAATACCAGCTTATCCGAGAGTAGCATGTCATCCTGTTGTTCTAGATAATCCAGCAAATTTTCAGTCCATTCAAGTGCAGCTTTGTGGCTAATATGCTTCTCTGGATTCAGTTCTGCTTTCCTAGTCTTCCTGGAAGGCTTTTGCTCAGCAGCCACGGCCTGCTCTTCAGCACCCACAATATCTGCTAACACCTGACAGTTTGAGACACTACTCCGAGAGTCAAACCACTGCTCAATATTTTCAATGTCAACCTGTTCACAGTCTTCTGTATTCTGTAAAACGGTTGCTAAATTAGCAGCTAAAATGGCTCCTTCATCAACACTCATGCTTGAATTTTCTTCATTGCCAGGGAAAAGTTTTTTCCATGCTCTGGTTATGGTATTTGATCTTATCATGTTCCAAGCTCTTGAGGCCTCATAAACTGCATCCAACACTGTCAAATTCTTCCAAAACATTTTTGGGTCATTCCCTTCATCCATGTATTTCTGGATAAGTCCTGCTCGGTAATATCTTTTGACTGTGGTTAAAACTCCTTGGCTCATAGGTTGGATTAGACTTGCTACATTTGGTGGCAAATATTTCACAACTATTCTGCCATCGTCTGAGCTCAACAGGTCTCCAGCTGGGCATGCTGAGGGGAAATCTATCAGCAAGACTGCTTTTTCTCGAAGCCCTTTGGAGTTCAGGTGCTTCTGCACCTGTGGCACAAAGCACTTCTCAAACCACTGTTTGAAAACTGACTGCTCGATCCATGCACTCTTTTGACTGAAGTAAGTGACGGGAAGGTTTGAAAGGTCGGTGCCTTTGAATGCACGAGGTCTTTTTGCTTTCCCCACAACACAAAGATTAAGTTTATGTAAACCTGTGGCATTTGCACAACACATAATGATGATTCTCTCTCTGCTTGACCTACACTCCGAAGTACTTTGGTCAGTACCAAAAGCCAGTGTCCTCGAAGGCAGGCATTTCCAGAAGAGTCCAGTTTGGTCAGCACCATAAATTTGTTCTGGAAGGAGATTTTCTCTTTCCACAAATTCCTGGAAGTTACCACAAAATTCACTGGCGGCAGTTTCATCGCCTTTTAATTTTGTCCCTTTACCAGCAGCTTTTGGAATACCGTGGCGCTGCTTAAACCGAGTTAGCCAGCCAGATGAGGCATTGAAATCACCTTCCATGCCCAGTGCATCAAAAAAGAACTTGGCTTGTTTTGCACAAATAGTCCCAGACACTGGAATCCCATCTGTTTTTTGTTGATTAAACCACTCTATCATAACTCTATCAAGCTCCTCATATGTTGATGACTTCATAGATTTACGTTTGGACACCCCACTAGTAGGATCTGAACTACTGGCATAGTTTATGATTCTTTCTTTGTTTTTTTTAATGTCTCGAACTGTGGATTCCCCAATTCCATATATGACAGAAAGTTTTTTAAAAGAGTTGCCTTCTTCAAGCTTTTTAATAATGTCAAGTTTGTCTTTAATTGTCAACACCACACGTTTACGTTTCCCCAACATTTTAGTCTAATGTTTTAGACAATTAACAACTTAGACTTGAATACAAAGAGACTACAAAATTGAGGCTTAAGAGCCCTCACAACTATTCCCTAGGACTTAGATGGTGCAAGAATTTTGAAAGGAAGTCTGAATCTCTTCACTTACATTTTGGAACTTAATCAAGTTCCCATGACAAAGGATAGCTCCAATTATCCCTATTTTCCTCATAAATTGCAGCCTACTGGAAGCTAGAAGTTGGAACTATACTGCCCTATCATGGAATCTAAAACAGTATCATGGTGATAAACTTTTTGCCATTAATGCAGGATTTTCCTTTTCTTTTGCCAATGTGCAAGAAAATAGTTTTATGCCAGGTGTTGGTGGCGAATGCCTTTAATCTCAGCACTCAGGAGGCAGAGGCAGACAGATCTCAGTGAGTTCGAGGCCAGCCTGGTGTACAGAGCTAGTTGCAGGACAGGCTCTAAAGCAATTCAGAGGAACCCTGTCTCGAAAAACAAACGAAAGAAAGAAAAGAAGAAAGAAAGAAAATAGTTTTACTCGGACTTGTAAACTTAACATACAGAAAAAACGGAACAAGAAGAATCAGTGCTGACTGTTGTCTTTGTCAGGCAGCCAAGTGTGTGAATGCTCTCTTCAAGGACTCAGGCGAGTATCTATGAAAATCATAGCAACAGACCTGAGGTGAGCTGTGGGAGCGCAAGTTGACGGGCAAACAACTCAGTACTTTAAACCAACAGGGAACTTATACCTAATGGATTTGGCAACTGAAAGGGAAACAGCGGACAAGAAGTGATGTCACATGATTCAAGAAAGAATTAAAAAAAAAAAAAAAAAAAAAAAAAAACTTCACTGGTGGAAATCAGGACCCAGCGCTGAGACTATGGGGTGGCAGGCTGGACGACGTAATCCTGGTGGACGAAGATCTCCATGACCACAGAAGTAGCTGCGCGAGCCTCTGAAACCTACAGGAAAATACCAAACACGTTTTGCTTTTCAGTATCGGTCCACGGCAGTACTCGGACCTACTCCCTGCAACTGCGTCAAGGACATCGCTGCCTAATCCACCTGGCAGGTAACAGACAAACAACGCTCGCAGGCACCACCCGGGAGCTGAGAGCCTACCTCCTGACACTACCAGGGCCTCTCCCCGCCCCGGCCAGCGAGCTCCGGGCTGGACGCTGGATGGAAGTCGGCGGCAGGGGGATCACGGCCGCAGCCCTGCAGCGGGCGGGCGGTCACCGGGCGCGCGGGACGCGGGGAAGCAGGGTGCGGACATCGCTCCGCGGGGCCAGCCAGAACGCACAGCCAGCAACGGAGGTCCCCAGCGAAGGCGACCCCGCCGGAGAGCAAGCGCTCCACACCGCCGCCCGGCTGAGCCGGAAGGCAGGGGATTAGGAGCGCGCGCGCGCCCCCGCAGGAACGTGGTGTCGGCAAGGGGGCGGGGATGCGCGGGCGAGCGCGCGGCGGGGGCGGGGTCTCCGGGGCGGGGGCGGGGCTTGGTCAATGCTCCGCCTCCGGACGCCCAGCGGCGGCCTCGGGCTGACGACTGCTCCTCCTGATGGCCAGCAGAGGCATCACAGGCCAGTTCGCCGCGGCCCGGCTTTGCGGCTGAGGCTTGCAAGGGGTGGAATTGCAATGGCTCCGGCTGCGTTCTGGTAAGAACCGGGTCTCCGGGTGTCCAGGGAGCGCACGGAGCCTGTTTGCTGTCCTCTGAGACTGCCGCGGCACGGAGCCCGGTAGCAGGGAGGGCGGGCATGGCGGAGGGCGCAAAGGACCCAATGCTGGAGTAGCCCTAGAAGGACCAGTCCCTGCTGTCAACAGGTCAAGACTTCGACCTGGATTGGGTCCAGGAGCTGTCTCCCTCCTTCCATCTCTAGAGTAATACTTTTTTAAAAAAATTGCTTATTTCACAAACTCCTTAACAGGAATATCCTGACTTCCGTTTCTAAAAGTTTAGTACTCTGAGAGGAAAATTAAACTGAGCATCCACCCTGCAGAGGAGGAATGTTGCTTCCAAGCCCCTTTCTGTCTCCCAAGCCATCTCTACATGGTTGTTCTCAGAATCACACCCTTCCACTCTCTGGCCTGCTAGAATCCCTTGATCTGTTTGTGCTGTCACTGAGTACTTTGGGCAAGTCCTAGTTTTGGCTGAAAGTAGACTTCCCACAAACTCTCTCCTCCTTCTAGTCCGCAGCCAAGCAATCCTGGCGTTCAGAATGGCCATTTCGAGGAAAATACAGTTTCACGATAGTTTTACGTCCCTTCAAACAGATTTCTTTACCCACCTGTTCACTCCTTCATAGGCAGGACACCTAGCTGTCACAGATTGCCAACCTCAAGGGAATCAGGTTGCACATAGCCAAATGGAAGCTGCCAGGCCCTTCCTCCTCTCTAGGCCTCCTGGGATCGCTGTTGGCTTACCCCACTTTCTGGGAGCGAATTTCGTCCATGGTGTGTCCTTACGTGTTTCCCTGGTGGTTGTTTATCATGGCTGTGCCCTGTCACTCGATTAACAGACCTTTACCAACACTCTAAGGTATCTGTCCTTTTACAGGGTTTAGTTCTATCTGGAGGTTCCTTTTTGGTGGGGCATGGGAGGATAGATTGTGGATTGTGGCCAAGTTAGAATATAAAGTCAGAAGTAAGGTACTGAGATGTGTGATCCTGTAATTGTACATGTGCCATACATCCGTCCAATCATGTAGAAGGGACATCAATTACCAAGAGTCAAGTTTAGTGTCTGCTTCGGATGGTGTGCAGTAATGGTGTCGATGTAGGTTCAGAGTTGTGACTGGTAACACCACTCTGGTGTAGGTGTTGATAATAGGGCAGCAGAATGTATATGGGAATTCTGGCTTTTATTCAGCTTTGCTGTGAACCTAAAATCCCCTGAAGAAACAACACCATTCAGTTTGGCGTGGTGCTACATGCCTATAGTCCTAGCTATTTGGGGAACAGGGACAAGAGGATTACTTGAGCCCAGGAATTTAGGACTAGCCTTAGCAACCCAGGGAGATGTGTTTCCAACAAAGAAGCAATACATTTATTTTTACAAAGAGATAGTTCTTGTCTAGCATGCCTGGAGCCCTGGATTCTTTCCCCATTGCTGCATAAAATGGGAATTATAGTATGTGGCAGAATATTATTTTAAGATGGGTTACATTTGTTTATACTGTGGAATATTTGTTTAATGAGTCAAAAATGTGTTGCCTTATTTTGTGCTGCACTTGTTTAACTCTGTGAAGTTGTGTTACTTTGCATGTCTACAACACCTGACAGGTCTAATAAAGAGCTGATTGGCCAATGTCAAGTCAGGAGAAAGGATGGGCAAGACTGGCAGGCAGATAGACTAAATAGAAGGAGAAATCTGGGAGGAGAATATTTTGGAGCCAGCCACCCAGCCCTCCAGCCAGCTCGAGCAAGCATGGAAGTAAGATATACAGAAGTAAGAAAAGAAAAAAGCCTAGAGGCAAGAGGCAGCTAGGCTAATTTAATTTAAGAAAAGCTGGCTAGAAATAAGCCAAGCTAAGACCAGGCATTCATAAGAAAGAATAAGCCTCAGTGGGTGCATTTATTTGGGAGCCGGGTGGCAGGTTCCCCTAAGAGTAAAGAGTATTAAAACAACCAATTACAATAGTCCATGACTTTAATCCAACACATAGCATGTGGACGCAGGAGGACCTGAAAGTTAAGGCCATCCTAGGCTACATACCATGTATGAAGCCAGCCTGGGCTACAGAAGACTATTTAAAAGAGAGGGGTGGGGTGGGGGAAGATACACACTCTCGTTCCTTAAGAGCCTTGCTGGTCCCAGGGAATTTCTCATTGCCAGATCTCCCCTCCTTGGGGGACAATTTCCCTCCTTCTTGGTATACTCCATATATCTTCTCATCTCAGATCTCTTTCCTTCTTCCACAGATGTTTTGGGGATCATCAGACTATTTTTTACCCTATTATTGGAATAATTGTGTAGACTTTATCTTTTTTTTAAAATAGTATTAAATTTGTTGCAATTTATCTTGTAATCAAAAGATATGAGTCCTGATTCATATCTGTAATCTCAGCACTCAAAGAGCAGGAGAGTTAAGAAATTCAGTCCAGGCAACCTAGCAAGTTCCAGGCCAGTTTGGGATGTAATGTGGGACCCTGTCTCAAACAAATAATGGACAGACATTTTGTCTACCATTAGCTTTTATTTCCTTCCCATATATACCATCTCTTAATCCTTTAAACACATCTGTTGATATATGAAACAAAGGCTAACTTAGTATATAAGTCTATTATTAAACATTGTGGACAGAAGGGAAAGTTGGGACTACATCATTCTGGCTTTAAGGCAGATGCTCTGCCTACATTACCAAACTACCAAATGGAAATATTCAACAACAACAAAAAAAAATGTGCTGGGATTATATGTTCCTGCATAATTAAACTTGTCCTTATTAACTAGAGTAAGTATTTACCATCAGCCTACCAAAAAAAAAATTTTTTTTTTAGTCGTGAGAACACTATATGTCCACTATAGTTATCAGGCACTGGACATAGTTCACTCAAAGTGGACATTCTGAAAATACTCCAAGCAGCTAGTTTGTCCTCACAATCGTCAACTTTTCAGCTGACCTGTGCAGATCTTCTTTGCTGAATCTTGGATCTGAGGACCTGAATAAATGGGCAGACTACAGTCTAATGCTGTAGACAACCAATGTTCCAAGGAAGGTTGTTTGAGATCAGAAAAAAATGTAAATAAACTACGAAACATGTAAATATGTAAATAAACATGCTAAATATTAACAGAGCTGCCTTTAATGAGAATTTTCTCACAACAGACTAATTTAGACACAATTATATGGCACATAACTATAGATTATATTTGAGAAAGTTCAAAAACAAGGCACCTTATGAGCTACCCACTCCCTTCACGAGGAAATATTAATAGGCTCTATCTTGTGAGGGACTCGGGATCCTGGTGAGCAACACCCTTCCCTCTGTGAGTTAACTTTAATAGTCCTGGCCTCATTAGGAGTGTGTACAATTGTCCTGCTTCAAGATGACAATAGTAGCATCAAACCAGGAGGATACAGCTGTATAACCCCTCCACACACATTTAAGGACTGTTATGGGTATACTGTGTCAGAAATATAGACATGTATCATCTTTCCACCAGGTAAAATTGATTGAATAACAATGAATTCATAAGGTATATTGGTTCATTGGCTGCATTTTGCCACATAGTTCTGATTTCCCTTGATAGCTGTTAATTAGAGAACAGGCTCTTTTATTCCATTCTTAATCACGAACTCTCTTCTCACACATCATACAGTAAGTATATCTTGGTATATGTTGATTGCAGAATGGATGTAAAAAAGTTAAAGAAGCTACATCAGGGTTCAAGGAATTCTAAGAGGCCCCATAAAAGGCAAGCAGAAGGTTGAGAGATGTGAAGAGGATCTCTATGAGAATTAGATAGTGGACTTCCCTGGAGATCTGCTGGAGGCCCCAGCCAAGTTTCTTGACACAGGCTTAAGCTTTGCTTCAGGGTCTAGTTGAACTGCAGAAGTGAGGTATGGGGCTAATGGAGGCTGTGGAGGTGCATGTTGTGTTCATTCTAAACTGGTTATTTTTAATAGTTTAATAGTTCATGTATAAACTGCCATTACTGATTTTTCTTAGGTGACTTCACTGTAGAGGGCCATGAGCTTACCAATAAGCACTAGGCTAACCAGGAATGTTAAGCATAAAAGATTGTTTCTTCAATGGAAGGGATGTGTATACCTGTTTTCCATCCAGAAGGCTGAGAATAGATGTAGCTAACAGCCTGGTGGTCTGTGCTATCTGTAGGGCCAGCCACACCTGAATCCCCAGACTAATATGTTTATCATAGTCTCTACCTCCTTTGACCTTTATCTTGAGCATTGCTTCTCAGTCAATACAACCCCTTTTAGGGGCAATGTCATATGTACTTTTTACCCTGCTAACCTCTATGCTATCTTCATCAGAGATGACACTAGATCCTAGGCCCTTAAACTATAGAATCCATTTTCATGGTAGAAGTCACATGTACTTTGCAAAGGATTTTCTATGTCGTCATATCTTTAGCTTTATTGCGTATATGATATTGACATATTGTTACCAGGGAAACTTTTTCCAAAATTGTACTGTACTTAAATATGTCTAAAGTAAACTTCGCAGTGTCAGACTCCAGAAGTTTGAAACAACCCAGCTAAGTCGTGCTGACCCGGATTCCCTTCTTGCCTCTTGCAGATCATTTCTTTGCTGACAGTATGTGTTTTTGTAGGAACCCCCAAACTTCGGCAGGTAAACTTAGATGAACAGTGAAGGAAACCCGCATCCCCCGCGTGTGCGTATGTGCTCCCAGTGGGGGCTTCCATCCAGACCCTGGACCCTGGATTAAGCATAAACCACACCCAAACACACAGAGATTCTTTATTAAGCAAGCAAGAAAAGTTAAAGTGGCTGCTTTCTGACTCAGGCAGAAAAATAGCAGCAAATGACTTTGCAGGTGTAATTTTTAAGAAGAGAAAAGGGGGAGGTCTGTGTTAGAATGGGCTAGAATGCAGTGGTGAAGGGGTTAGAAGAAAAGGAAGAAGGAAAAGGGAATAGGGTATTTGTCCTGGACGGACAAAGGACTCTTGTCTGCATAGAGAGGAGACAGACATGGTCCATAGGCAAATGGCAGTTTATAAATATAAAATGGGAAACCCCATGTTTGGATGAGGAGTTTAATTTGAATTGGGCATGTTAGTTAGGTGAGCCAAAGGTTTCTTTTGATCTCTGGACTTTAGTACTTCAATAGCAGAACCTTGGTAGTCAAGAGAGGAGGATGTGGCCAAATAAGGGAATAGACCTTGATAGCTAGCTTTAGGAATGTAATCTAAGGGTTTTAAAAAGGCAGAAGGAATTGGGAAGAAGGGCAAGGCCTGCCAGAGCCACGTTTTTGAATGGGCTACTGTCTCTTTGGGCAGTGTTACAAGTGAATGTTTAGTTGCTTGAGGATTGTCTGTAATTCAGCTGCAGCATCGAGCTTCACTGTGGTCATTTTCTGTCTGTTTGGGTTTTGTTTTTTGGCTCACTACTAGCCTTGACTGGCCTGGAGCTTGAAGTGTAGACCAGGCTGATGTCAAACTCCCAGAGTCCTCCTGCCTCTGAGGAGTGTGCCATATACCCAGCTGTTTCTGAAGCAGTGATTCTTAAAAGTGTTTCCCTGAATTAGACTGATGATTTAAAAACAATAAAATCTTCCTTTACTATTGTTTACATTAATACTGTAAGCTGTGTTTCTTTGTTTTAGCCATTTTTTTCTTTTAAGTATTAGCTTTAATTAGAGTACTAATTAAAAACAGTCAGATATTTTCTTAACTGTTATTACATGCAAATGTGTAGTATGGTTCTATTTTGAATAAACACATTTGAACTTACAGACACTTGAAGATCTGTGGGGCTAATTAGTTGTATAAGCTTCATTGCTGACAACTCTCAGAGCCCAGTGCCAAGATTGTTTATTTCCCAGCTTGTTTCCCGCCTAAAGTGCTGAAGGGAGAAGTTGTTAATTCAAGATTTTAGACTAAAATGAAGACACAGTTTCTATGAGATCCTTTAATATTTCTAAGAAAGCTTTATACATCCTTCTATTTTTATACAAAATGATTTTATCTTACACTGAGGATGAAGCTTGGTGGCAGAACACTTGCCAACCACGTGCATAGCCCCAGGTTCTGGGATAGGGGAGAGAAGGAGAGGGGATTGAAGGGGAGGGAAAAGGAAGGGGAGGGAAGGGAAGAGCAGAATAATAAAGGAAATAGGAACAAAAAGGAAATATGGACAAAAGGGAAAGAAACCACCAAATTTCATTAGTTAATCTTGAAGGAGGATGCTGGGAAAGGGGATGTTGTCTGCCTTGTGCAGGAGGATGCTGCCTTGGTCTTGGATGGGCTGAATCTGCTCTTAAACCCAGAGCTTTTGTACATGCTAGGAAGTGTTATACCCTGGGCTTCATCCTCAACCTTATACTTCAGCTAGTTATTAAAGAATGATTTGCACTCAACTGGACAAGCTGGGCCAAGAATTTGAAGATGCTTTTGAGGTGTTGAGGCAACATCCACCAGGAGATCTTCAGAACTTTCCCAGAACACAAAAGTTACCTGTCTTTCATTAACTATTGCAGCTGCTAAGGAGTGTTACCTACAGAGGAACCTGTCTGTAATTGAGGAAATGTAGTAAACAGTGCTGCAGACTTATATCTGGAAGAAAGTCTTCATCAGTCTCCCCAGAACAAAACTGAAAAATCTGTTGGTACCCACCGCTTTCCAGCAAGAGAGGAACAAGCAGAAGGAGGCTTTGGCTGTTTAGTTACTTCCACGAATCCCTGTGCTATCTCAAGTCTTGTACTCAATGGGTTGGTGATAGATACCACAGGCATCTTACAGAATATGCCAAAAAAAAAAAAAAAAAAAAAAAAAAAAAAAACAAAGAAAAATTTGCTGTACTTTGGGTAAAACGAAAAGGCAACCAGAAGACCATGATTTATTAGAAGACAGCCAGAGTGCTGACTCACTACTAAAGGACATCCAGAAAAAGTTGATGTAGCAGTGTAGTGAGACTCTTTCCTTTGTTTCCAAGGCATGGACTCTTCCATTCACATTGTGTCTAGGGTGCTCAGGAATACCTCAGTTTAAGCCACAAGAACGCAAGCCAGGAACTTAGGAACCACATTCTTGCCTTTCTAGCAACCTGCAAAGCTGAATGTTTCTAAAGCGAACAGCTGCCATCCAGAGGTATAGGTTCCACATCATGGATTCACCTGCCCTCCAGGCAAATGGCATACTAATCATTTGCAGGGTTTTCTTCTTGTCATGACAGCATTGTAGCTAGTGTTTATACTTTTTCCGTGTTAAAGTGGACCGAAAGAGGACTTCAGATAATGAGAAAGCATGTTTCTACATTATCTACAGATATTTTGCCATTTTGATATTCAAGGACCTCTTGGAATCAGTCTCTCAAGGATCACAGGGGGGATGATAACTGAACTGAAAAGAAAACCTCAGTTAACATTCTTTTTATTTGTAATTGCGTTAATGAAGAACTTGATTTCAAACCATTTTAGGAAAATATTGGCCATCCTTGTGCTTGCCGTTTACTATGCAAACTTTTCTTCCTAGATTATGTTAGTTCCGATGGCTTTATAGAGATGTGCCACCGCATGGGGCTCAGATATTGACTTAAGTACTCGCTGTCCTGATCTCAAATACAAGTCACCCTTAACATGGCTTTCATAGCTTCGCAAAAAGTATCCACGGGTTATGCAGAAATGTGTCCATGGCTTTTTAAAACTATAGTGGATTGTTATGAGAATACCTACTGTAATTGATATTGGATGATATCTCATTGTGGTTTTAATTGACTTTTTTGATTATAGACAATATTTTCTCCATTTATCTATTAAGCGTTTACGTGCCTTTTGAAGAATGCATATTCAAATCTTCTGCCCATTTTTATACCATAAAATCTCTTTTCTTCTTACTAGTTAGAGTTGCTTAATTTTTGTTGTTGTTCCAGTTTTTTGAATCAAGGTCTCATTCTGAAATGCAAGGTTGGCTTGACAAGGAATCTAGCTCAGCCTCCCAAGTGCTGGTATTATAGGTGTAAGCCATCTTGCCCAGCTGAATGTTTTAGACATTGGCTCTTTACTCACTTCATGACTGAGAATGTTTTCTCCCCACCTGGGTTGCTGTTTCCTCTGCAATGGGGAGCTTTTCTGTGGTACCCAATCCTGTATGTCTGCCCTGCTTCCAGTGTTTGGGTTTTTTTTCCTCTCCCTCCCTCCCATTCCCCACCCCACCCCCTCCCATCCCATCCCCCACTACTCCACAGGGAGGGTGATGCCTTCCAGGAGGGATCATCAAAATCTATCAAGTCATTTGGAGTAGGGCCTAGGCCTCCTGCCCCTAGGCTAAGGGAGTGTCACTCCATTGGGAATGTGTCCCCAAAGTCCTTTAGTGCACACCCTGATGCCACTGTCAGAAGTTTCTCAGAGTGCCCAGGCCTTCTAACTGAGACCCAAATTCAGGGGGACTGAGTCGGTATAATGCTGGTTCCCCAGCTGTCAGTCTGGGGGTTCATGAGCTCCCCCTTGTTCAGGTCAGCTGTCTCTGTGCCTGGTCTTGACTCCTTTTCTTATCACTCTCCCTCTCTGCAACTGGATTCCAGGAGTTCGGCTCAGTGTTTGGCTGTGGGTGTCTGCTTCTGCTTCCATCAGCTACTGGATGAGGACTCCATGATGACATAGAAGTTAGTTATCAACCTCATTATCAGGGAAAGGCATCTAAGGTAGCCTTTCTACTGTTGCTCAAATTGTTAGTTGGGGTCATCCTAGACATTTCTCTAGAGTCAGTGCTTGGGTTTTAAGGCCAGATGAAGGAAATCTCTGCTCAGAACACTGCAGAAAATGTTAGCCCTCTGTTTTCTTATAGCCCTAGATAATATCTTTAAGTTTTTAATTCATTTTGCGTTGATTCTTGCATATCAGATGAGGGTCCATTTTTCATCTTCTATATTGTGGTGGTTAATTTTGATTGCCCATTTGAATAGATTAAGGAGTGCCTAAACAGCTAAGGACTATCCTTCCAGCTTGTTGGGAGGCTGGAGCTAGTGAGTTTTTACTGTTAACTAAGGCACTTCTTAACCCCTATCATCATAACCCTCTTATAGTAGTACTCTTTTTAACTGTTTTTGTGTTAAAAAATGTTTTTCATTATGACCATTTAAATACTTTTACAACATCTGTATGTCATGTCTTGCTCATGTAGCCTCGCCTTTTAAGTTTTAAAAAGCATAGTTCCCTATAGGAAATTCAAAAAGTATCAATTTACATTACCAATTTAGTATTAATTAATATTATGAAGGCATACTTTTAACAGGTAAAAAGAAAAAACCAAACATGACTGTTGAGAACCAGCAGTCTGCTGACCCCGCCCCCTGATGATAGGCAGGATGCTCATGGCCACGTCTTCTCTACCTCATGACTTCGCTGGCTGCTCAAGCTTTACCTGGCTGCCAGGGGACTCAGTTACTCATATACAGGTTTCCCTTTTAAAACAAGTGCGCCAAGTGCACCTCTCTCTTGCTCTCTCTCTCTCTCTCTCTCCCTTCCTCTCTCTCTCTTTCTCTCTCTCCCTCTCCCTCTTTCTCTTTTGCTCTCTCTCTCTCTCCCTTGCTCTCTTTTCCTCTCTGTCCCTTGCTCTTTTTCTCTCTCCCCTGCTTTCGGTTGGCCACCAGCTACCCCTCTTTCTCTCCCCTCTATCAATAAACTCTGTGTGGGCGCTGAGTCTTGTGTTTGTGTTTCATAGGCAATAGCTGCAGCAAAAGAACAACAATGACAATGAAAATTGGAGTGATCAAATTTAAAATCAAAGTGCAATCATAAGGATGTTTTTTGGGTAGTCCAAAAGATGCTTGCAGAACTAGTTGTGTATAGTTTTTTTCCCATCACATAAAGCATTTATGTTAGTACTGCAGCTATATACAAAGTGCTTTGTAAAGCTAATGTGGCTATAAACAAAGAGAAGGAACATGGATTTGGGGACCAGGAAACTTTTGCTTCATTTCCTTAACCCTAGAATAGATGCACTGTTCTACTAGGATGTTATAATGAACAAGTAAGTCATTTCATAATAGTTTCACTTCAGTTAGTTGCTATATTCTTTCAAAAAAAATTTAATCGTGTGTGTGTGTGTGTGTGTGTGTGTGTGTGTGAGAGAGAGAGAGAGAGAGAGAGAGAGAGAGAGAGAGAGAGGAGAGAGAGGAGAGAGAGAGAGAGTTGGTGTGATCATAGGGGCCAGAAGAGGGTTGGGATCCCTTCAAGCTGGAGATACAGGTAATTATTAGCCACACTGGGAACTGAACTCCAATTTAGACTCTTCACTGCTAAGACATGTCTTTAGACCTTCTAGATTCATTCTTAAAAAACAGAAGCTTAGCTCCCAAACTGTTTTTCATTTTGTCATCTTTAAAATTTTTTATTTTTTGGATTTTACTTTAGATATGATGTTTTCATGAGGCACATGCCAATAAATAAATAAATCGGTCTTTGCTGTGATGTATATGTAGAGATGCCTCTGTTAAAGCAAGCAACAAACTTTGACAGCCATTTTCACTGTGGTAGTAAATTGAAGCAACTAAATGTAACCAATTGCTGACTCCGTGTGCTGAACTCCTCCAGGGTTTTAGGGAGAGATTCCTTTTCTCCTCTAAGTCAAAGAATCAAAGGTCAGGAAAATCAAGCTCTTAACACCCAGCCAAGTTTTATTGAAAGCAGATATGCACAGCCAAATGCACTAAGAGCCAGACTCCCAATGAGGCTCAACCACAAAGATGGTATCAAAGTTGGTCTGATGGAGATTAAACTTATTTGTATTTATTTATTTATTTATTTATTTATTTATTTATTTATTTATGTATGTTTGGGGATGGGATGAATTCCTTTTCTCCTTCAGAAGTGGCTTATTTGAACCATTACAAGGAACTGGATAATCTCGATAAAGAAAGGAAAATTGCTTCATTTTTTAATGTCTCTCAGAACCGATCTTGCTAGCAGAAAAAATCCCAGCAAGTCTTTGTCTTGGAGTGAGAGAAGAAGCAGAAGCCAGATATTTTTATATTTTTATGTGAAAAATACATTAATCTACCTAGGCCTTTTTTACTCTGTCAACCTGCCAAGAAGCCATCTAATTCAGCGTCCCTCCCCCATAGGTTTCTTTATCTGCTCTTGGGAAGTACTCTACTTGCTTCCTGCAGGATGATGGGCATTGATAGTCAGGATGTCTCAAGGCAGGCTCATTTAAGAAATAGAACTTGGAGATTGAGACCAGTGATCCAGAATGAATTAATATCATTTGATGGTAGAATGTCTCCTTTGGACATTTCCAATCCTGATACAGAATCTGCAAAACACATAAAATAAGAATAGCAGCTCTGCCAAAATATACGTATTATATATAGTATATTCACTATAATCTAGTGAAGTATGCACATGGTCTCAAAAAGGCCACATCACAGATGGGATTGTGCAGGAGAGCCTACAAAAGTAGCCTTGAAACTCAGTGTGATATGTATTGACAAGCTCAGGGATATCCTTACTACCCTTATCTATAGTGTGTATTTTATGAAGTAATTATTGGTCTAGTTTCAGAGTTTGAAGAGCTATTTATCTACCATATTAAATTTGGAGGTGGGCCATTTGGTTTTGCCCACCTCAACCTTATGGAGAATACTGAGGCGTAAAGAAAGAGATTTTTTTCTACATCTAGTTTGAAATAGTTATGTTTGTCACATTGAAGTGACTGCAATAATCCATCTGTTGCATCAGACTTCCCTAGAGGAATAAATGCCTGGAAACATTACAAGAGAAGTTGTTTAAAGCAACTGTCTCATTGATGGTACCTTTGAGCAAAAGATGCCTCTGCCCATAAAGAGAAATAATGCTTGGAGGATATTGATGCTATGCTGAAAACCTGAATGGAATCTGGATTCTGTTCTCATAGAGAGAACAAAAAGATATCAGTATATAATTAACAATCTGAGAGAGAAATGTAATCCATTGAAATTGGGTCTTGTTTTTTTATAAGATTTGTCCGATGGATATCACTAGGTATTATGAATAATTCCTCCCAAACCTCTGAATTTGACAACATAATATCTGGTTGACTCATTTAATCTGGAAATGTGGGCAGTGACAGTGCAGAAGAACATATTACATCTATGAGAATTTTCTAGAGAAAGTTTCATAGTTGGTAAATACATTCTTAGATTTGGCCTCAAGGTTGAAGAAGGAGGGCCTGGTTCTCTCAGCTGCAAGTAGGCTCTGCAGTATTGAATAGAGCAAGTGTCATTATGACCTGTATCTTGGAAGCATTGTCCTTATCAAGAAGAAAATCTTTTGTCTATATGACCAGATTTAAGTCTGATGTCTGGGGTGGGGGTGAGTCTTTGAACTAGAAAGATAGAAATTGTTTTGATTCATGGTTATACTTTCCTCTTGGGTGTTGAAGACAAAGCAGTTAACTAAAAGTAATAATATTCTCTTTTTGCTCTCAGGGCCAGTAGAGCATTTGGTTTTCAGAGGTCACATGAGCCTGAGCGAAGCCTCTGGCTCCTCTAGCCTTCCTTTTATCAGTTGTGAATGTATGTGAAGATACATGCTTGATCATGGTCTTCCTTGGAAGCATGGAGGAAGTTTTGCATCTATGTGGACCCTTGTTGTAAAACAGACATTGACTAGAGTTCACCCAGTAGGGGTCTCCATGACCTCTCTGAACAAAGAGCAGATTATTCATCAGGTTAAAGGACATTTGAACATGTTTCACAGTCTTCTGGGGCTGAATTCATCTTTGAAGGCAAGGAACATGATATTGTCCCTTTCAGTCCCTGGGGGTTCAGACCCCCAAGTATGCTTATTCAACACCCAGAAGGTCAGTTACACCAATCTGGTACTTTAAACTACTGTGTAATATTTAAGCAAAGCTCACAATTGGATATACACATTTGCTCTTTCAAGTTAGTAGTTGTGTTACCAAGAACAGATCAACAATGTAATATAACTATTCATTTAAATAGAGGTTAAAGACCAATGTGTTTGACTTTAACCTTAGACATTTTTCTATCATATATTAGCTCTTAAATCTCCTCTTTTCCATACCTTACATAACTTAATTGGTCTTTCATGCCTTGTTTTAAGTGTTTTTGTTTTGGTTTAGATTTTAGTGTTTTGGTTTAAGACAAGGTCTTATTGTGTAGCTTTGGCTGTCTTGGAGCTCACTTTGTAGACCAGGCTAGCCTAGAACTCATAGAGATCACCTGTCTCCAGAGTGCTGTCATTAAAGTATATTGCACCGCGGCTTATCTACATCCATCCATCTTAATATTTATATACAAATCCTTTACAAATACCTTAACTTTTATATTCTTTTAAACATTTCTTTATCCCCCATCCCATCCTTCTTAAAACATTCTGCTTTTCAATTTTCTTAAACAAGAATTGAATCCAAATTACATATATGACTCTCACCATAGTAAACTGCAGACATGGCACACATTGTGATAAATTATATATGTGGTAGCCACTGTGATAAATTGCAGAGATGGTACCCACTGAGGTAAATATATATGTAGCACTCACTATGGTCAATTACAAAGATTGCCTATGTACATATTCCAAGCTATCAAACATTTTCTTGTTGAAAGTCTTGAGCAAACCTCTCTACTTTTACTTCACATGAGCCCACCTCCATCCCTATCATCCCCCCATCACCACCCCACCTGGCCTTACAGAACCTGATACTTATGGTGAAGTAAACTAATGTGACCTCTCTTTATGCAAAGGGGAGTGGGACTCCAGCACATCACAAACAGTACCCTGAATGAGTGATAGCTGATAAGAAAGTATCTGACTAGAAGCCTAGGATGAGCTTTGGGGTGGGGCCCGGAAAGGTATGCATTTCTCCAGGTGAAATACAAAGGGGAGATTCCTGTGCCTACTGGTTTCTCTCATCTCATGTCCCTTCTCTTTATCTGTCAGCCCATGTTTTACTTTAATGTAGACAGCAAACAGGGTAAGCATCCATGGCAATTTTTAAAAGTTTATTTAGTAAGGGCTATCGAGATTGGGAGAGCTCTTGGCAATTTAGCAGGTGCAATTTGGAATTAAGTCCCACTCCTCTAGAGAAGATTAAACACTTACCACAACAGCAAAGCCAAACATCCAAAAGAACTTAGCAAATTAAAGCATTGGCCTGTTCTTTTCCTTAGCCTGTCTGTCTTATTGTAGCCAGAAGAGAAAAACAAAGCAAAGATACCCAGGGAGTGATAGGTTAGAATCAGACCGTCAACAGTGGAGCAAAGGACTGTTGTGCAATATCTGTTCACCTTGTGGGATTGCTTTAATACAAAGCGGAATAGCAGATGGCTAGGCAGGAGAGGTTCGGTGGAACTTCCCAGCAGAGGAACTTGGGAAGAGTGTGGCACAGTAAAAGACATGGAGGGTGTTGGACATGCAGAATGGAGGCTACGTAAACAGCCATGTGACAGGATGGAGACTAATAGAAGCAGGGTAATTTAATTTATACTCTCTAATTAGGAACAAGCCTAAGCCAAAGGCCAGGCTTTCATAATTAAAAAGTCTCTGTGTCATTATTTGGAGGCTCACAGTCCCAAATAGAAAGTCCAATGAGAAAGTCAAACTACAAAGGACCCTTGAGGGGACAGGGAGCATTCCCTCTCACGGTAACAACTCTAGAGAGATAGCAGGCCTAGGAATAAAGCGGGAGGAGGCATCTGGGAGAGTGGGCATCTCCAGGCTCCTGCTGATCCTGCCTTGGCTGCAGCAGCCACCCACTAACAGCAGCTTGTCTAACAGCTGGTAACTTATGATTATTTATGTCTTAGTTGGGATCCCAGTATTTGGCCTTGAGCCACTGCAAAAATCATATGCATTTTCTAAGTCTAGTCAGTTCCCTTTGTTGATTGAGCAGTGTTGGGGGCACATGGCTGGGAAAAGTCGAAATCCTCTACTTAGAAACATATATCCCTAAATCCCCCCATATAAATCTATATTTCCTCCTTCGTCTGATTCAGGAAATGCATTCATCAGCCTTATCAAGTAAGCAATAGAGGCCATAGTTGAGCCTCCTCCATTCCTCTCATTTTAAAGATCCCATGGCTCATCAGGAAGATGAAAATAAAAAAGGAAAAAAGAATAAGAGGATGTGATAGGGATGTGTGACTGGCTGCCTGTGTGTGACACAGGAAACTCCAGGAGTTCCATGATTCCCTGAAGGTCTCAGGCATACTGAGAAGATTTATGAGTGATAACATCTTGATGTCCTTAACCAAGATGACAACCAATAATGGTTGACCTTATTTTTTAGCCAAGATTCCAGCAAAGTAACATGGTAGCCTCCATCTTGAAGAAGCCACTACCTATGATGGCAACACAGCCACATGATTGCTCTCTGCCTATGGTGAGCTGAGCTCCATGATGAGCCTACCCTCCCATCAGGGCACGAGTCCTGAGGGATTCACAAATCTCAGGCTATACCTTTACTGTTTTAAATAAGTATCTGAGTTACATTAAAAGAGATCTATTGGGAGAAATTATCCTCAAGTGTGTAGGCCCCATATATCAACGCAAAGAAGCAATTCTATGTTCTCAACCCAAAGGAGAGTCCATAGGCAGCTGTTGAGGCGGCTAGAATTAGTGTAGGTTTCCTCCCTGATGAGAAAAACAGAGAAAAGAAAGTTAACTACTATTCAATTTTAGGTTAAAACAATAGTAGGCCTGTCTTGAAGAGTTCCAGAGGGATGGGAGAAGGATGGAAGGTTACGCATACTTTGAAAACAACCGAAGGCTGTCTGTCTTCAGTCTGAGAGTAGCTTCCCACATCTCCCTAGAGAATGTGGCCCCATGCTACTTCAGACTGTGTTCTCCCTCAAGTTTTCTAAGAAAATGGGCCCCTTTCTTCCTTCTGCCCTTGATCTGCATGAAGCAGAGGCTTCCCTCCCGGAACCCAGGTCAGGCTCACCCTGAGCCATCTGAGTACACTACTGTGAGCGAGACTTGAGGTCAACGGGAGAAATCCCTTTTGTTTGTTCTGTTTTTGTTACTGTTCTTTTTGCCTCTGTTCAAGTCTTTGCTTGCCCCGTGTTTTAACCTGGTTAAGGAACTATTTGTGCATCCCCAGCTACCTACTTTGTGGTCCCTTTTATTTGGACTCAAACAGGTGGGATGAAAATAGAGAAGATAGAGGTAATTATGATTCCAAGGATAAAAGCGTAAGATTCAATCTCATCTGGGGTAAAATTCATGAAGAATTACTGCATCAGCTGTCAGGGATTAGCTCCAGAATGGAGCGGCTACAGCCCTTAGGCCTGGCTCCCTGCATGTACAGAGTCAGGAGTGGGGTGTGGGGGGGGGCTTTCCTTGCTAACCTTTCAAAGACAAGAGAAGAAACATGGGGGTCCAACTATCACCCCACCCCCTGCCAGTCTGGAGTGCTGGAGAGGCCCTGGCCATGCTCCCTGTTCTCTCACAGTTTGGCTCAGCAAGCACTGGTCCTGGATGAATCTCTGGATGAGCCAGCAAATTGAAACCATGATGGTGAAGTCGTCCAGGGTTGCAGGAACAGATCCCTTTCCTCAGCTGATTTAAAGAAGGAGAAAACAGGGAAAACAAGGATGTGGCCCTCGGCCACGTTTCAATGAAAGCAGGAGATGCTGTTGTTTCCCTGATGTGGTGCTTGTGCCTCAGAGAGCACTGAGCTGTCCTTCGGCCAAAAATTAGGGAGACCTGACAGCAGCTGCAGATCATCAGACAGTAGGGAGGAAGTGTTCATCATGTTGGCTGGCTTTTCCTCACTTGAGTTGATTCTTATTTACTCTCCTGACCCTTCAAGTCAAAGGTAGCTGCAGGTGATGTCTCACTGCTGGGAGATCTAACGGGGTTGAGATGTCTTGCCACGTTTCTTTCCTGCTGTCCCACACTTGGTGGCTATAGTAATGTATTCTGGTCAATGCTGTGCGTCATTCCCTCTCTTAGATTCTATTATAGCGTTAGGTATCTCATTATTTCTGACCAATGTGTGAGAGTTGTCGATTGATGTCTGAGTCACCATAACAGTAAGCGAAGGCTGCACTGTTCATTGGGAAATGAGCTTTTATCAGGTGTTTCTGTTTGACCTTACAGCATCTTCCTCAGGGTGACTGACTGATCCTCTTCCTTATCCTCTTTTAAGTAAAACAAAGCAGAAGGCTGGCTGAAAGAAGACATGCCAAAGACTGAGTAAACAGAAGGATCCTGCCTGTTCCAGGCTGGAGTCAGCCCACAGGAGCTCCGGTGGCAGCAGGAAGCTCAGTGAGTCACCCTCTGAGCTGTTCTGTTTGGTTTGCAGTTCCTTGTGTGTGGGCAGGATGTTTTTTTGTGTGTGAATTAATTCACAATATATGCTTAGAACATTCTCCAAGGCATTTTCATTAGGATGACAAACTTTCGTGACATATTTCTCACATCAAATGGACATTACTAATTTGGGCATGTGGTCTATACTTGTGATCTCATAATTTGAGAGGCTGAGTCAGGAAGCCAACCACAAATCTCAGGCTAGCCTGGGCCAGTGATCAAGTTCTGGTAATACTACAGAGTGAGAGCCTGCCTATAAACAAACAAATAAACAAATAATGCTACTTGGACAAACCATTGCTCAGTGGTAGAGAACTGGCCTATCATATAGGGGTCTGGGATTTGAACCTCAGCACAGGAAAAAGAAACTATTTTTGCTTAATATTTTGTCAGGTAACCACAAATCCAGTATGTTGTGTGTGTGTACATGTGTGTGATCATGTCCATGTATGCTTAGTTGCATATGGAGGTCATCCAACTACCTTAGATTTCATCTATCAGGTGCTGTACACTTTTTGTTCAAGAAAGGGGTAATCACTGGTCTAGAATTTAGCAAGCCCCATGGACCCACCTGTCTCTAACTGCATTTTCAAGATTATAGATATGTGTTTGGCTTTCTATCTGGGCACTTTATACTCAAATGCATGTCCTGTGCTTTCAAGGCAATCTTTTTGCCAACTGAAGTATCTACCCAAATCAAACCACTGTGCAACGGAGTTTTCTATTTTAAAGTATTCCCTAGTTTTAAGTACTAAAATAAGAGAATCAACTGTCTAATGCTTGTAGTGGGTTCTCTTGATTAGTTAAGTTATAGTTGCCAGTAACTTTTAAAACTGACACTCTTTGGATACTGCTACTCTTAGCTGAGATCAACCATAAACTTTTGAGATGCTCTGACTGTCACTCAGTGGTGCTACCAAAAAAAGTAAAATACTATGGCAGTCATTTTTTTTTTTTGAGTGATGAAATTAAACATGCAAGATTCTTGAAGACTTAACATAATACATTGCATAATATCTTAGCCATCCGTGTTATAGTGTTACAGTGCAGTGGGAGGGATTGAGGCCTGTGACTCCAGGATGCTAGGTAAGTGCTTCACCACTGAGCCACATTGTCAACTCATCTCCAAGTATGGATATCTAGGTAACACACAGATTTTAGACGTCTTGGTTTAAAATAAGTCTTAAACTGGAATGATGGAGACAGTGGTCTCAAATCTCACATGGGTATTTTTAAATCTGGAACATTGTGATGAGAGACTCCGAACTGTGTGGTAAATGTCAATAACCTTGAGGAACTTGGGAATGAAATATTCTGAGGGAAGGATTTGAAACCTTTATTGTTTTTATACTAAACCAAAAACTCATTGTTGGGTAGATTATAATTGGAGAGATTTCTAGATGTAAAGCCCGAGGCTTCAGAGAAATTCTCTAGTTTGTATAGTTTGCTTCAGGACCCATGTCTCCCCATTATTATAATTCAGACTCCCACCATAAAAATCTTTTATTGGAGATAGGTATAGCAACTTAGATGCATAATCCCAGTTGTGATGCTGAGACAAGGGAACCATGAGTTCCAGGAAAGCAGGGGCTATATAGTGAGTTGATGGACTGTGTGGGCTACATAGTTTGATGAGGGAGAGAAAGAATGAAAGAGAGAGAAAGCAAGTGAGGGGGGAGAGTGAGGTGGAGGGAAGAGAAAGGGGAGAGAGAGGGAAGGACTCAAGAGAGAAGATCTCCTTTACTGGACTTAAGTAGAAAGTGCAATGCCTACAGTCCTACAAGGAACTGGGCTGAATCATGGAGGCATGAATATTCATTGTTCCCAAAGATAGACATTTGTGATCATTTGAAAGACATTTTCTGTTCTAGTTAGCAGGTATATAGATCAAAGTCAAAGATACAGGCTTGTGTTCTTGTTTGGGAAGGAAGCTAAAGATTGATGGAAAACAACTCTACAGTATTCAACAGACACATCTACAGCACACCTCCCACATCCATGGCTCAGAAAGCATTGAGGAAGAAGTGGAGAAAAAAAATCGTATGAACTAGAGGACCAGGACATCTGCTATGAGATTTGCCCTCTACATATGACAGGGAAGCTGCACCTATGAAGTCTCAACAACATGGCTGCCTCGACAAGATCTGAAAAGTTCCAACAGTTGGTATCCCAGTGTAGATGGGAGAAATCTCACAGGCTTTGCACATAGTGATGAAGAGCTACACACAATGTATAACTGGAAGAGAGGGAGAATTAGTCTCCCCCAGGAATGAACACCCTGACTGCTTCCCCTGTATGGAGTAATCAGCCTAGAAACACATTTGCAGGCAACCCTGAACAGACTCAACAGACTGTTCCTGTTTACCAGTATATATAACAACTATTGTTAAAGAAGAGGCCAAGAATATGGGAGAGAGAGCCAGGCATGGGAGGGGTAGGAGAGGGGAGAAGGAGGGGAAAATGATACAATTATACTTTAAATACAGAAAATACTGTAAATGGTTAAGCACAAAAAGTTTATGTGTCAAGATAGGAACTTGGTGTTTAAGTTCTTGTCGCCAGATGTTAAAGTTTCAGCAGGACATCTTACGTATGGTTGACTCAGACACTCCTTCAGACACAATGTGCCTCTGAGTCATGTATTTCCTCTGTCCAAGTGTGACTTCTAAAACAACTTTTTCTTTTATTATTATCATTGTTTTTTCAGTGGTGCTCCTGAAAACAGGCATGGTCACACACCACGCAGACACTTTTCTACAACGCTGCATACCCAGCTGCAAAATCATGTCTTAAGGATAAACTTTCTCTCCCCCAACATTGCTTGACTGTGTCATGTAAAGTTATTTTGTATTTGTAATCTAAAAGTTGTTTACAAAACTAAGTCTCCATGTCTGTAGGTAACACATCCAAGCATTCATCTTATCTCAGATTGCAAACATTTGCAAAAGAATTGCATCTATATCAAACGTGTGCAGACTTTTTTCTTCTCACTGTTTCCTAAATAACAGTGTAATGATTTACATACCACTTATATTCTGCTAAGTATCATTTGTAATCTAGAGATGATTTAAGTACATATTAAAGTGTACATAAGTTATATGCAAATATAACACAATTTTAAAAGGCATGCACACATCTGTGACTCTGATAATCACAGGATCCTGTAAATGGCATCATGAACGTTAAGTGATAATTGTATACATGTTTTTCAGTTGTCAGTAAAACCAGATTATTCAAAACATAGCAGTGTGTTACAAAATCTCCTTCTCCCAGCATTTTCTGACCCTTACCCCCGAACAGTAACAGTTAGTGTAAATTTTGTGGTACATAGATTTGTTTTCTGGTAGCTTCTTAAACATATTTACGCATATATAAATATTTTATTTTTCAATACAAATACAGCACATCACCCAAACACTTTTAATCACTTGCTTCATCTCAGAGAGTCTTCATATTATAGCGGCTTGGTCATGTTTCCTTCTCCACAATCCACTCTTTATGTATCATTTTAAATTAGTTCCTTACAGATGAATGTTTTTTCAAAACAAGGTTTCTGTGTAGCCTTGGCTATCTTTATAGACCATGCTGGCCTTGAACTGATTTACTTGCTTCTGACTTTCAAGTTCTGGCATTAAAGGCTTGCGCCACCATGCCAGTATGCTACTGCTGAATACTGAATTGCTTCTAACCTCTTGCTATTAGTACAAAATACTTCCACAACTAAATTTTAACAGACATAATTTCTAGCTCATATGACTGTATCTGTAGAGTTCCGTGAAGTAATCAAAGAATACGTGCATTTATAATCAGTGCTACAGGAGCTGCGCAGGGCGCACTCACAACACTAGGTAAACTGAGGCAACATTTGAATAAGAGGTTGGTTTCTTTTATCCCTCCTTGGTAGGCTTTTCCATATCTTTCAGCAGGGTGTTTCTGGATAATGCACTGAACATGTTGGTGATGTAACCCAGCCTTTTTTGACTACTGTTAGCCTAGAGTCACTAGGCATGTCTTCAGACTGCACAGGCATTGGCAGATTCCAGGTTGACCAAATCAAATCTCAGCTTGCCAAGTTGAGGTAGGCTATGACATCCATATCTTGAGAGGATACATGAGTAATTATCATGGAGGCAATCAGAGCCTCTTTCCCTATGTGACGCTAGTGTACGTTTGAAGGACACTATCAAGTTTGAGGGGAAAAGACTCTAGTTTTTGTTGTTGTTGTTGTTTGTTTTGTTTTTTGTTTTTTGCTTAATTTGCTTTGTAGTTCCTTTTCCAAAGCTTTGTACCTTTAATGCAAATGCACTCTTCTGTTATGGGTCTCTAGAATTACTGCCCCTGTTCTTTAACCACAGGGAGGTATTTGTCATATAGCAAATATGTCTGAGGTCCCTTAGACTGCTCAGTCGTGGTCAGGGTGCATGTGAGGGGGCAGAGAGGGTAAGAGGGAGGGAGGGAAAGATGGAGGGAGGGAAAGATGGAGGGAGGGAAAGAGGGAGGGAGGGAAGGAGGGGAAGAGGAAGAGAGGGAGAGGGAACTGGGATGGACATGTAAAATAATAAATTAAAAGAAAAAAATAGTTCTGTGGATTATCACAGATGAGGTAGGATGCTGTAGTGACCACCAGGTGGCAGAATATGCTCACAGATTGTAGCACAACTTTCAGGGCCAAAATACAAATCATGATTTGTGGCGTAGTTACAAAGATGCATTCATACTATGATAAACATCTCAGTTACATTTTTGAAAACATTGTCAGTGCACCAGTCTTTTACAGATGTAATTGTCCTTTCATCTCTAAAACACTATTAAATTTCAGTTTCATGATGATTAAGCCATATCCCCTAAAATTGTCCAGGAGTAACCCTGCTTCAGGAGACTATCAACGTATTTCATTTGTCACATATCCATTGTCTTCATAACTTCCTAAAATTGTTAAGTAGGAAGACTTAGAAGTTATTTAAGCTGGTGGTGTCCTGTGTGCTTCCCCCTGGGATGTATGGATGTAATATATTGATTTGGAGGAGGGGCCTCCCTATTGAAATCACCAGGCTCATGAGAGATGGTCTGAGTGGTCTGCTCCCGAGGAAGAAGTGCAAGACACACAAAGAGGACAGTGACAGAAAACAAGTACTAACTTTGATGACTTCCATGTGGACTTCGCCTCTTCAACTCCAGCGGTCCAGTGGGATTGGGAGCCTTGACGATCATAGATAGTCCTTGAAGCTGAGCACTCATTTTGGAATTGCTTGACCTTTTCTATTTTAAGGCATGTTAAAAATAAATTTTTTCGGAAGGGAAGAAGTCTAAGGTCAAAGCCAGAAAAGTGTAAAAGCAGATGCAAAGGGCATTTGCTGTGCCGAAACTACGGGGAAGAATTGCACCGAGGAGCTGAGTAAATGCTCCAATGGACACAGGTCTAGACTGGCAGGGGCAAAGGGCACTCCTTTGTGTATGTTCTTGAAGCTTGGTGTTTGGATCTTCCAGCAGTTAGGGTAAATATTGGCAGAGAAAACAGCACAGAGGATTTGATTAACAATGCTTATTAAAAAACCTGTTAGCTACCCATCATTTCATAATGCATGATCTGAATAGATTATATGCTATGATATAGTTTCTGTAGCTGAGAAATGGGTCAGGATTTATCTGTGTATTCTGTCTTAGGGTCCCTTATGAGGCTTTTGTGACACTGTCAGTCAAGGCTATAGCCATATCAAGACTTGAAAGGAAAGATTACCTCTACACTCATGTAGATGGCTTTTGGCAAGGTTCAGTTACTTGACCACTGTTAGCCTGAGGGGCTCAGTTACTCATTGTTGGCAGCAAAACAAATAATGGCTGCTGAGACAGGGAAAGAGGAGATGGCAGAGAAGAGGAGGGAAGGAGGAGGAGGGAGAGGAGGAGGAGGGGGGGGGACTGGACAAGAAGCAAAGAATGAGAATACATCACAATTGCTATGTTCTGTTACTGGAACTCCGACAGTAGGTCCCGCTATAGTGGAATTACTGCATATGGGTATGATACCAAGAGGAATAGGGAACAGAGGGACTATTTCAGAAGCTATCTACCACATGTTCTCATGTCTCATCTGATTTGATGATGTCCTAATCATACTGGTTATTAAATATATGTATAAATATTAACTATACAAAGTAATAGATTTTATTGTGACATTTCATACATGCATATAAAGTACTTTGAACATTTTATCCATATATGTATATATGGATATATATTATATGTGAACACGTTTTGTGTGTGTGTATATGTATTTATATATATGTATATATACATATGTGTATTTATGATTTTTAATCTGAACCCTTAGTGTTATCAGTATGTGCATGGTTATAAGGCTCTGCGCTGGAGCATAGGGGGCCTCTTGAGGGTTACATCCATGAAGAAAACTGACTCCCCCTGTCCCAACAGCCATCAGTTGCCAGTAGCTCCTCAGCTAGGAGTAGGACATCATGGCCCCTTCCCAGTACATGCTGGAATTTTGGCTGGTTAGAACTTGTGAAGGTCTTGTCAATGTAGTCAAAGTGGCAGTATGTGCCGTGTGCAGCAACCCTGTCATGTCCAGAGGACATTGTGTCATTGTAGTCACCCACTGCCTCTATCTCTTACAATATTTCCTCACCTTCTTCCAAGATACCCATTAGACTTGAGAAGAGTCTGTGTGATATAGAGACCCCACTTAGAGCTAGGCACTCAGACTTGTTCTCTGCACACTGACCAGGTGTGAGTGTCTGAGTCAGTCTCTAATGAGAACTGAAAGATGCTGTTACACAGTGGTTTGTACTCACACAGTCAATAAATGTCCCCCTTCCCCTATATACATGCCAGCATTTGTTGTTTCTTGTTTTTTTGTTTGTTTGTTTGTTTTCCATCTTAGTGTGTGTTTTAAAGCCTTCTACACACACACACACTCACACTCATCTCATATAGGATGAGATGAAATCTCAAAGAAGTTTTAATTTGTGCCTCACTGATACCTAAGGATGTTGGATGTTTTAAAAACTGTGTTATCCACTAAGACTCTGTATAACCTAGATATTAACCATCTATAAGGTGTATGGCTGGCAAATATTTGTCCCATTCTGTGGGCTGACTCTTCACTTAGGTGATGGTGTCCTTTGTTGTGAAGGAGATTTTTCATTTCCTGAGTTCCCATTTGTCAGTTGTTGGTTTTAATGCCCCGATACCATGGTCCTTTGAGAAAGGCATTTCCTGTGCCTTTAAGCTCTTTCTGGATTGTTTTGTTTGGGGGGGAGGGGTAGCTTGTTAGCTTGTTTGCTGCATATGGACTTGCTAGTGTGAACTTCCCTCTTGGCACATAAGTGCAGTAACCCACAGACTGTTGTCACCTTCATGAGTTCCTAGAGATGCTTTCTTCCATCTTATAATTTTTTTCAGTTGTCCACTGTCTCAATTTTCATTCATTTGTATCCTTTCTATTCGTCTTTTTGGTTTTATTTTTATTATTATTATTTTTATTTTACTGAGACTTGATTTGTGGCCTAAAATGTATCTAATCTAGAAAATATTCCATGTTCTGATGAGAGGTAGTTTCCCACTTTATTGTGTTGCCTTTCCTCTTAGCTACATTAATATTTGATTTATGTGTTTATATAGCTGTTTCATGAATGTGCATTTACAATTTTTCTATATTCTTTATGAATTTAACATGTTATTAATATGTAGTGAGTATTCTCTTAATTATAGAATATTTTTCTTCTGGTCTGAGTATACTGATCCCTTTCATTATTTTTGTTTGTTTGTTTGTTTGTTTAAATTGTGATTTTCAGTGTCTTTACTAGTGAAGATTTTGTGTGTGTGTGTGTGTGTGTGTGTGTGTGAGCGCATGTTTACTAGTGGGGCCTGTGTATGCTCATCAAGTATGCATAAACAAATACACACACACACACACACACACACACAGAGTCAATAGCTGAGTCATTTTTTTTAAATGTATTTGGCCTCTGTGTCTTTTGACTGATGAATTTAATGCATTTATAGTTAAGGGTGTTATTTATAATCTTTCTCTTATCATACTAAAATTGTTTTCTGCTTGTTTTTAATTTTGTTCCTTTACTTCTCTTTTATTATTTACCTTTGTGATTTTTGTGGTTTGTAATATCATGTTAAGATTTGCTTCTGTCTCTTTTGTTTACTTATCTTTCTAGAAAGTTTTGCATATTCATGTATTATCCTGAAGGTGATATCATATTTTTGCTTCTAATGTAATTAGTCCCTTAAGCATTGCTTGAATGCTTATGTTGCTGTGGTCCTGTTGAGAAAGGGATTTCCTGTGCATTTAAGTTTTTCTTGGTTGCTTTGTTTGGGGATATGGGTTGCTTGTTTGCTTGTTTGGGACATATGGACCCATGTTTGCCATAAGCCAGGCTGAAATCCCTCAATCCTTGCTTATTTGTGAGATACTTTATTTCATCTCCATTGCAGGAGGCTTTACTGGATAGTGTCCTTGTTTGCCATGTTTTGCTTTTAGGACTTTCAATATATGATCCTTCTCTCTTGGCTTCTTTCTAGTGAGAAATCTGTAAGCTGATAGACCAGACCATCTTTATATGTGATTTGACCCTTTCTCTTGCTGTTTCAAATTCAGGTTGTCTCAGTTAGGGTTTTTATTGCTGTAAAGAGATACCATGACCACAGTAATCTTATAAAGGAAAAACATTTAATTTGGATGGCTTACAATTTCAGAGGATTAGTCCATTATCATCAAGGCACTGGAGAAGTAGCTGAGAGTCCTGCATCTTGACTCAAAAGAAGTGGTCTGAGCACTGGATGTGGCTTGAGCATATGAGACCTCAAAGCCCACCTCCACAGAGAAACACTTCCTCCTACAAGGCCACACATCCTAATAATGCCACTCCCTTTGGGGGCCATTTTCTTTCTAACCACCACACAAGGTTTTTTGTTATTGTCATGTGGAGTTTTGTTTGTTTGTTTGAAGATTTCACATTTTAACTATAATATGCCTTACTCTGTTTTGGATAGATCTAGTTGGGTTTTTTTGAGTTTCTTGTGTCTAGAAGCCTATGCTCTTTGAGAATTTGAGAAGTTTTAAAATATTCTCACACAAAATGGAATTTCATGGTCATTATCCTTATCTTCCCTTTTTGGATTCCCATAGTAGAAATACCTAGTTGCTCATCAGTATCTCATGGATCTTACAGACTGTCCTGATGCTTTGAAATTCTTTTCTGTTTGTCATCTGACTAGGTTCATTCAAAAGACATGTGCTCAAGTTCACAATTCTTTCTTCAGCTTCATCTAGTCTTGTGTCCTTATAACATCTCTGCATCCATTGTCTTGTTGAATCTCCCTATGTTTATTACATTGGCACCTTTTTCAGGCATGTCTTGATCTCCTTTTACTAGGATTTGCTTCTGAAGAAGAGTTCTTTTCCTCTGAGGTGTCCATTTTCTGAAGACTTCTTGTGTGTGTTGGTGCCTGAACATCTGGTGTGAGTATGGAAGGGCTTTCATTACAAAAATTTTGTTTGTTTAGACTGGGTAGCAATTATGTAAAAACTCTCACTTTGGTTAGAAAAGAGGTCAGAAATGTAGTATCGCTGTCATTTCATCTTTGCCTGACATCAGCAATATCTTTGAGTAGCTAAGTAGTCTATACTTAAGCAGTATAAACTCGGTATAGCCTCTGCCTCACAAATGTGTAGAAGACATTTCCAGAACGCTCAGGGTGAATGCAGGAGAGCTTTAGCATATGAAGCCAATAGTCATGGTTTTCAAGTGAATGGAAATATAATGAAAGTAGTTATTTCATTTTGCAACTGACATAGATTTCAAGAGTAGGGACTCATATTCTACACATCTGACATTGACACTAAGACTTAATTCTGTTTTCTGGTCCCTTGGGGTAAACCATGTGACACTATAGATGTCAGTAACCATGGTCTCTGTATCACAGAATGTGTAGAAGACTTTCCCAGGATCCTCGGATAAGCACCTCTGATAAGGATCCCAGGATAAGCACCAGTGATACAAGCATCTGTGGCATTGTTAGTCTTGGATGTGTGGTTTAAGAACACAAAAGGGACCTACCTTTGTTCTTTGGAGTGCCTGGCATTGGAGCTAGTTCTTTAGCTCTCTAGCAGGAGTGCAGGTTATACAAGGGCTTATGACCATGGCTAGCCATGTCCCTGGAACACTGTGACACTGCTGAGGCATTTCCCAGATTGTTATGAGCAGTTTTCCCACCAGCCTGGTCCCACAGCCATGCCAGCCCCCAAATAACACACAGAGACACTGTATTAGATATAAAGTTGTTGGCCTGTTAATAGCATTTCTTATTGGCTAGCTCTGTTTTAAATATTAACCCATTTCTATTAATCTAAGTATTTCCATGTGGTCTTATCTTACCAGAGAGAGGGTCTGGTCATCTTCTCTCAAGTCCCTACATCTTGACTGTCCACTACTACCTCTCCCAGAATCCTCCTTTTTTCCTAGTCCTGCCTATCTTGTTTTCCTATTGGCCAATAGGGCTTTATTCATTTTGGTAGAAAAGCATGGATGAAACTGCATTCTGCACAGGCAGCTAAAGTAGAGACAGTCCTCAGCTCCTACAGAGCTGTGCTGGTGGACTCAAGCATATGGCTGTGTCAGCCGCTGGTTATTCAACTGCAGGAACATGAAAGGCTTGTTCATAGGCTCAAGGCCAGGGAGCTGGCTGCCGATAGCTAGGCACCGTGTCTTCTAACTACCTAGTAGCTTGCATTTGGGGGTTGTGTGAGAGCAATATGAACTCTTTCTCTGGAGTAGAGAGTTGTTGCTATGGACTGTCCAGCTCCCTGGAGTGGATGGAGCCTGTGGGGCCATGGAATTCTCCCGCCAAGTAGACTGTCCATCTGTTGGTGAGTTTTTTTTTTTTTTTTTTTTATGTCCCACTTTCCTTTTATGTAGGACTGCATCTCCTCCCACCAAGAAGCCCTATTAGAGCCAGTTGCTCTCTGTGGCTCCAAACTCTGTGTAAGGTCCCTGTCATTTTCTTGTTGGGTTCTGGATCTCTGCCTCCATCTATGAGTCATAAACCATTATTATTATTGTTATTTTTTGCTGTGTTTGCATTGTTTTTGTATGGCAGAGATGTCACAGGCCACCTCTGTTTATCTGTCTTAGAACTTACTACCTCTAAATATTATTATAAGAGATCATCTTTGGTTTTGCAATATTTTGTCAGAATTGATGCTAAAATTCATGTCGATTTTCGATATGTTATGTTCAGCACAGCCAAGTGGTATGTGTCCAAGGGAGAACAAAGCAATTTCAGACTGAAAATTCACAGAAGTAATGAGAGTGTTTGAATACTTTTTTTTTTCAAGGAGAGAGTAGTTCTAGAAATCTAAAACAGTGCTGGTGCTCACTAAATATTTGTGGAATTAAAGGAGTCATAAAGCATCCTACCCTATTATAACCTAATTATCTTACTCTTTTACTTTTTTATTGTTTATGTAGGGACTGTGGTGTGCACATGAGTGCAGGGCTCACAGAGGCTAGAAAAAGCCAATGGATCCCTCTGAGCAGGAGTTATTACAGGCTGTCCAACCTGGGTGCTAGGATCTAAACTCTCATCCTTCTCATGAGCAGGAAGTGCTCATGACAGCTGAACCATCTCTCCAGCACTGCTGGGACAAAACAAAACAACAATAAAATCCCAGCACTGCAATCAGCTGTTGCTTTGGCTGCTGAAACTGTTTGTCTGGAAAGACTTCCAAAGGCCTCTCTGCTTAGCTTTTGCTGACATGCGCATTAGACTCTTGGAAGAGTAGACCTATGGTCTACTCGCACATGCTTGTTTCTCCTAGCCAACGGCATACTTAACTGCACTAGTCTTACATTTTCTGTCCCTTTCATTTTACCATTTAGACTGCTTTCCCCTTCTGAATTCTTAGCTTTCTATCTTCATGTTACCTTCCAACCCTCTCTTTCCTTTTCTACTAAGCTAACCAAAACACTTTTAACATCCCTTTTACTTACTTCCTTTACACCCCATGTCCATCTCAGTGCTTTCTCTGGAGGGGGGGTAGTCCTGTTGTAAGCTCCCTGACACTGCTTGGCACCCAAGTCTTCCATAAACCCAGTTTTCCTTTCTCTGTTCTCCTACTTCATGATCCTGTGGCTTGACAGTCAAAAGTCTAATTCTCTTCAATTTTTATTCCGCTTCTCCTTGACCCAAACAGCGTAAAAAACATGTTTATTTTATTTTATTTATGATACCAAATCTCTTAATACAGCCCAGGCTAGCCTCAGATTCATAGTCCTCCTCTCTCATCTTCCTGAGTCCTGGGATTGTAGATAGTTATCATTATGCACTTCATCATGCACATCATCCTCCCTTCATTGTATTCTGTCTCTGTCACATACATCAAGATTTTACAAGTTCCGATGCTAGTCTCTATATTACTCAGACTTAAGTGACTGTAAGGAAATGCCTGCAGGAAAGTGGGGCTTTGCTTATGATTTTAGAGATGGCAGTCCAAAATCAAGTGGCCCCCACATCTTGGGCCTCTGACAAGGTGTGGTGTCATGGGGTGAATGTGGCACAGCAAACTTTTCACCTCACCAGTCAGAAAGCAAAAATGAGGCTAGAATCCCATAGTCCCTTTGGAGGAATGTCCAGCAAACCAAAGTCTCCTTCCTGGAGGGACCCGGCACCCTCCAATATTGCCTTGGAACCAAGCCTTTAACCATAGTCCTTTAAGAGACATGAGCATCCAAACTAGAGCAAGTCTTTAAGACCTCTTGAAGTAGAATGTGCCAATGAGAATACAGAATTACCATAAAAGTAAACTGTCCTGTCTCTATCTTTTTTTGTGTGACTGCATCAGAGTTTCTGAGGCTAGGTTCTTTATAATGAACAGTTCTAGGGGCTGAGAAGGTCAGCATTAAGGACCTGTTGTATTTCTAGGGCTGTTCTGATATGACATTGTAGGAGAGAAGGATGAGGGTCAGGGAGACTGAGAAAAGAGGGTGTGCACTTTTGAATGAACTCACTCCCACAATAATGGCACGAATCCATTCTCAGGTAATCATGGCCTCATCACCTCTTGAAGGCCTTACCTCACCACACCCTGCACAGTATCAAGTGGGTACATATTTCGACATGCAGTTGGGAAGGATAAACCTTAAAGAGGCTCTGATGGTCAAACTGCACTGGCTTAGGATTTATCGACACCCTTACTATCTCCTTAATCCATGTTTTAGCTCAAAGTTAAGGTCTCATCCTATACAAAGCTTTTCCTGCTGACCTGCCTGTCCTGAGCCTTTGTCAGCTGATTGAAGCAAGGATCTTGTTTCACATGATTACAGTCTTGAAATCTTACATATTAAATATAGTGATTAGAAAAAAATATTACTTGTTTCAGAAATTGTTTCAAAAGTAAGCACATACAGATACTTTACATCTTTACAAATGTTTGTTCATGCATGGCAACTGTTACTTGAATACAAAGTAATTAGGCTGATTATTGTGTGAGATAGTTGAGGCTCGTGGTGAAGGCTATCCCATCGCAGTGAGAGAGAGGCCAAGCTTGGTGATAAAAAAGGGAATGAAAACATAGAAACATAAAAAACAGTTTTGAGTATCAGGTACCGTGTGTTCAGCAGGTGTCCCTGAACGATACTGAAATGTGTTATGACCCTTTATAGGGGACCTGGGGAAGGTCTTTGGGTCACAGGAATGTGCATTCAAAGTGGGCTGAGAGAGTTTGAGGAAGCCATAGAAGACAGAAAAACTTCCCATGTTCATAGGTTGGTAGATTTGGCATTGCGACAATAGCCATCTGTCTGGGTACATTTTCTATTGCTGTGAAAAAGCAAGATGGCCACCACAACTCTTACAAAAAGCTGGGGCTTGCATACAGTTTCAGAGCTTTTGTCCGTTTTCATCATGATGGGGAGCAAGGCAGCCCGCAGGCAACCAAGGAACTGGAGAAGTAGCTAAGAGTTCTACATCTGGATCCACAGGTAGCAGCAAGAGAAAGACCTTGAGCCTGACTTGAGCATTTGACATAGTGCTGGAGAAGGAGCCAAGAGTTCTGTATCTGGATTGGCAGGTGCCAAGGAGAGAGAGACAATAGGCATGGTTTGAGGATTTGAAACCTTGAAGCTCACCCCCCCAATAACATACTACCTCCTAACTAAATATAAATTATTTGACATAATTTCCTTAAAAGACTCACCTGCTTTCACAATTCAGTTCTCGTGATAACCAGTGATATGGCCTTATTGATACTGTATTTCGATTTGGTGTCATTTACAGTTTCCTGCTTGACTGTGCCCCAAGTTGCACTCTGGAATTCCAAGTGTTTCTTCACGCATTGCAGCTAAACTAAAACTACTGTTGAGAAGAATGTAGACACAGCCTGAGTGCCCTGTGACTCCATGACAATGAGCTTTGATGTCTATTAGATTTATTTTCTTTTGAAGCAGGATACCCAGCTGGCTTCTAACTCAGTCTCTGCCTGACTACCAAGTTCTAGGAGTATAGGTGAATAACATCATACCCAGGCAGATTAATTCATTTCCTTATTATAAATTATTGGCTTTGGACTTGCCTGTTATCTAAAGTTTTGAGGTCAAGCCTGTGGGAAGTATTCTTGCTAGTAATGATGACAGACACCATGCAATGACCGCCTATGATTTAGTTTAATGCCTAGCAGTCACTTATAGGAATCTTAGTTCTAGAATGAGCTTTAATTTGTATAGGCAGTATAATCTCCATTTGGAAGAAGGTAATTCAGTGAACAGCCTGGAGTCCCAGCACTGGTCCATTCAAAATGGTTTGAAATTTAACTTGCCTTTTGTTACATGTAGTGGTATAGACAAGCTTTTGTGACTTAATGGACTAATTCCCTGTTGCTTCATAACAGCTACTCCAGAACTTAGTAACTTAAAAATTATTCATTAGTTTTCTCTTACAGTTTACTTGTGTGAAGAGTGTGCATGTAGGTTAGCTAGGTGCCTCTGGCTCAAAGTCTCAGGACGTCGTCGTCAAGGGGTTAACAAGAAGTTCAGTTATCTCAGTGCTGAAGTGGGCCTGAAAGGTTTGCTTTTGGATGGTACAGTCAAAGAGCTGGGAACTCAATCTTGACCTCTCATTTGGGCCTCTCCAAGTGGCTGCTTGTGTTCTTAAAACATGGTACTGGCATCCCCAAGAATGAACAACTCAAAAAAAAGAGATGGATGGTCTTTTGTCATCCTAGATCCAGAATCAAATACTTTCCATTGCTTTATCTTCAAGAAACAGGTCATTCATATGGTCTGCGTACAATCAAGAGGAAAACACAGTCCATATCTTGAAACAAGATGTGTCAAGGTTTCTGGACAATTGGACATTGCCACACTCTCCTTCCTGCTTAACAAGACAATTATGGATATAGTAAGGGTTATAGTAATAAAGGTCATGCGTGTTTAACAAATACTAAGCCAGCATATCTTAATCATGGTAGTCTATGAGAATTACCCGGGTCTCCATCACTGGTGAGGGGACAGGAGCACCTGAATATTTAAGTCAGTCTCTTTTGCCCAAACTTTTGTATCTGTCTTCTTCCACCTTTACTCATGCACCCTGGTTTCTTGGTTATGGAAAGACAGGCAATTCTGCATGAATCTGTCCACATTTTTATTTTCAAGCTTGAAAGTGCTGTCTTTTCTTGAGTCTAACTTCCTTATGTAAAATTAAAAATAAATATTTTTGTACTATAGACAATTACAGAAGAATAATTCTGACTAATTCTGGGAAAGAGGCAACAAAAGGAAAAGCAATAGATTTCAATTGGAGATATAAAATACTTTTAAAAAATGTTAATGAAATTCTATGTGGTCTTTAATAGTTGTCAGAGTTAGTAAATTACAGAAGATGGAATGAGCTTTTTCATAAATGTTTTGTGACTAATTTTTGGATCAGCTACCAAGTATAAAAAATTTTAACTTTTTGTATTATGTAATTTTAATGACTCTCTAAATCTACATATGTGTTGAAAGTTAACTCATTGAGTGATAAGTTGCTTTCAAGTTATTAAATTGAGGAAGATATTAGTTTGAGTACTTTATTGATCCCATAGAAAATTAGGACATTGTCCTACCAGTAAGTTTACAGTTCTGTTAGGAAAGTATAGCATATATGTTAAGGGTCATGATACACAAAACAAAGTATGAATAAAAGATAGAAATCATTTCTATTTGAGGTGACTGAAAGCAATTTAAGGGAGAAGATAGCAGACACTTAAGTTGGACCCAAGCAGTGGGCCCTCTGAACAGAGCAGTTTGCTTACAGACACTGTGTATGTGTGTGTGTGTGTGTGTGTGTGTGTGTGTGTGTGTGTGTGTGTGCGTGTGTGCGTGCATGCACGTATGTATGTATGTATATATGTATGTATGCACGTATACTTGTGTATGAGTATGTAGATATATATATACATATATATATATATATATAATGTGTCTGTGTGCATCTGTGTGAATGTAATTGCTTGTTTATATTTAAGTAAAATTATTACTTAAATTATCAAATAATATCTGCACCATCCTGGTATTGGGAGAATTACCTGAATTTATGAATTTTGAGATCAGTTTGGGCAATGTGGCAAGATTTTTTTATGGTGAATTATTTTTAATTAAATTTTTAACTGAAAATTCATATAATATATTCTGATCATGGTTTTCCCTTTCAGATCCTGCCCTCTCCCCTCCCATCTAATGCCAAACCTTCTCTCTTTCTCTAAGCACAGACACATACACACAGCCCATAAAAACAAACAAACAAACAAAAACCCAGAAACTATAACATACCTGCAGCAGACCAGTAAGATTAAAAAAATGCCCACACAAAGCAATATGAGATAAAAATCATTCAAAAACACCATTGAGTTTCTTTTGTTTGGCATCTCCTGCTGGGCCTAGGGCTTGCCCTTAAGTGTGGTTTGTATACCCAGTGAGACTCCATTGGAGAAAACTAAGTTTTTTTTTGTTTTTTGTTTTTGTTTTTTTTTTGTTTGTTTGTTTTTTTGTTTTGTTTTGTTTTGCAAGAGATTGACGGTTAGAAATCACATCCTGGTTAGGGATGGGAGCTCATGCCCACTCTCAGCTCTGGGACCCTGTCTGGCTCAATCCTGTTCAGGTCCTAGGCATGCATGCTGCCACAGCCTCTGTGATTTGACCTCAGAAAACAGAACAAATAAATCACACACAGTTTCCTTAAGAAGAACAAAAGAAAAAGATTTCTAAGAACATCAGCAAGCTTCTACTCCACCATTGGCAGTTCTGTGTCTTTCACAGAGAAGACTGGGTTAGCTGCAGCTTTTGGTATTTGTGTTCATTTGATAACATAGCACTGTATCTTGGTCACTTGCAGACATTACCTCATCACTTATATTAGCAGTTGCATGTGTCACTCACTGCAGTCTATTCCAGTGTACTTATAACATGGTTATAATCTATGTCGTTCTTATGTGAATACATGTGTGAGCTGTATTGTCTAATGTGGATATTTGTCTTGTTTTCTAATCCATACAAATTTTTGTAAACTTACTGATCTACCATTAATTACCTGTTTCCAAAATTAAGAAATGATCTCTCATTTCTTTGTTTCTGAAGAGAATCTTCATAAGCTGATTTCCCTCCTATTCCCATCTGGAATGTTCTGTGGGGCATCCCACATTCCCTCACCTCTTTGCTTTTTTGGACATACTATTTCCTGAAATACATTTTATTTATACATTTAACCTTTTCATTAAACATTCAGTGAATCTTCTTAGCTTGAGAAATTTTGCCTTTTGGTCTTTACATTTTTCTTTTTGAAAAATTTATCTTATGCTGTAGTTGTTTCCAATGTTTTAAATTCTGTTTCGGTAAAAATTTCTTCCACTGTGTTTTCCAGGCTGTTTTTTATTTGTTTGTTTTTTTTTTAATTTTAAGTTTTTCCTACTTATCTTAATTTCTATTTTTGAATTTTTTAAAAAATCATTTAATATATGAATACTGTATATAGATCATTACTAGCCCCTGCTTTCACATCCTCCTGTGTAACCCCCACTCCTCCTCAAACTATTGACTTCTACAGCACACACACACACACACACACACACACACACACACGCACGCACGCACACATACACACACACACTGTATGGATTAGAAAACTCTATGTGTGTGTGAAACTTCCTGCACCAGTTGGTATGGCAACTGGCTTTGTAATTATGCAGATAATATTTAGGCAACCACACTGTTGAGACTTTATGAATGTGGCTTCCCTGTCGTATGTAGAAGACACTGCCTTGCTACAGATGTCCTGGCCCTCTGGCTCTTTCTGCCCTTTCTTCCATGATGGTCCTTGAGCTTTAGGTATAGGGTTTGTATAAATAGAAGTTTCCTGTCCTGGTCTCCTGGTCCCAGATAAGCAACTCAGAGGATGAGTATGAATTACAAATGCTTGACCAACAACTCACACTTGTTACTAGCTAACTCTTACATTTCAATTAACACATATTTCCATGTATGCTTTGCCCCATGGCTGATGGCCTGTTATCTCATTTTCTTCATGTCCTGCTTGCTCCCCGACTGGCTGGAGTCTCTCTCTGACTCTGCCCCTTCATTCCAGCATTCTCTCTGTGTCTGGCTGTATCACCTGTCTTCCTGTCTGGCTACTGGCCTGTCAGCTTTCCATTAACCAGTGAGAATAACACATATATTCACTGGGTGCATAACGATTATTCCATAGCAGGGTTGCATTGCTGGTGTGTCAGTTGGGATTGACCATCCCATAGTCCGCTGTTCTCTGCATTTTCACCAGTTGTGAAATGGCTATCATCTGCTGCAAAGAGACGCTTCTTGGACGAAGAGTAAAAAACTGCACTTCTCTGTGGGTGTGAGGATGAGTATTTAGAATGCAGTTAGTAATTATGCCAGTTCATTTAAAGTGGACGTAACATGTTCTCCTTTAAGATCATGACCTCACTAGCCACAGGTAGTTGTCTCAGTTTACAGTAGCAGGCATGTGTCCATTTATACGATATATTACATTTATTGACTACATATGTTGAACCCCTTCACATCTCTGTATCTAACCAACTTGAGGATGATGCATAATCTCTTTGATAAATACTTGTATATGTTTTAGTTTTATTTTATTATTGAGAAAATTTACATCTATGTTCATCACGGATGCTGGACTATAGTTTTTTCTTTCTTGTTATATCCTTACTTGGTCTTGATCATATAGTAATACTGGATTCGTTGAAGGAATTTCAAAGTGGTCCTTCTCTTTCTAATTTTAGAATAAAATTTAAGATGCATTATTTGTATATTTCCACAGAAAGTCTGTTAGAATTCTGCTGTGGATCTATCTGGTCCTGGGTGTTTGCATTAGTCAGAAGAGTTTGTTTAGTTTTTGTTTGGTTTTGGTTTTTTTTTTCTTGTTTTTTTTTTAATGTTTAATAAATCACAAATAATGTATCACGACAACTGTGTGACTGTGTGTGTGTGTGTGTGTGTGTGTGTGTGTGTGTCTGTCTGTCTGTCTGTGTCTGTGTTTGGGTGGAATAGTCTGTAGATATCTCATAGGTCCATTTGATATATGATGCTATTTAATGATGTTTCTTGCTTTATTTTTCATGTAGATGACATGCTTATAGGAGAAAGCAGATTATTGAATCCATTTACCATTACTGAGTTAAAGTTATTCTCTATATTGAAGTTCATAGGGCACATTTTACTTATTATTTGGGAATTTCACATAATGCATCCCAATCGCCCTGACTTGCCAGTCCTCCAGGTCTGCCCTCCCACTCTTGTGGCCTTTCCCCCAAAAAATATTTTTTTAAAGTCCAATTTGTGTTGCTCATATAATCACTACAGCATGATCAAATTTCTGGTGGCCAGCTCCTTGAAGAAATGTGAGTCCTTCCACTCCTACCAGTAAACGTCTATTGTGGACAGCTACATGGCAACATCTTTATCATAATTTTTAAGAGCTCTCTTTGGTTCCTTCCTGTCTAGGTTATTACTTTTTTTTCAGGGGGGAGGGTGGGTGTCACAGAAGCCTTCTATGTCTCCTTTCTCAACTGTGAGTCTACAGTCATTGATACCACTGCAGAAGAAGCTTATTGTCCTTTACAGTCAGCTGGAGCATGGATCATAGACTCCACATGGCCTCAGTTGGCAACACAGAGTATTCACATCTACATGGCTCCCAGGGAAGTCATGCATGGTCTACAGTCATCAGCGTAGCTTCTGGCATCAGCATAGACCTCAGCAGGGTCTCCATGACTGTACAGAACATAGATATCAAAACAGTTCTCTCTCTGCTGCAGCTTGGGCCATAGATAGACCTTGACAGCAATGCAGACCACAGACATCTGCATGGCCTTCGGTAGCAACTCAGACCAGGGACATCAACATGACCTCAGGTGGCAGTAGAGGACATGCAGATCAACATGGCTTTAGTAGCTCAGGCCTCACACATTGATATGATCTCCTCTCTCCTCTGCCACTGTGTAACAGTTTGTTCCTCCATCTTTCCCACACATCCATTGCAAATTTGTTAGTCACAGTGGCATTGGAAACTGCAAAGTACAGTAAGGTACCAAGCAAACTCTCCAAGGAGGGAAGTAGCCAACAGTCTACCCAGCTACATTTTCTATGAGTCATGACAACAACTAGCATACAGTTCCTTGCACAAATACTCATTGCCACAAGTCATTGGTCTGGTGAAAGGCCTCTAGTCTTCTGGGAAACATAAACACCCAACTGAGACTTATTCTTGAATATCCCTTGTTTGCCCAGAGCAAGGTTATCTTGTGACTAGGTGAGGGGTGTGTGTGTGTGCAGGATCTGAGCTCCAGACCACCACAAATTTCCTCTAAGAGGCAAAGACCATCTTCCAAAAACCCAACACCAAACATGAGAAGTCTTCACTAATCTTGTTGGTTATCATTGTTCAAGAGACTCACAAAACCTATGCTATTATTCTTTGCTGTCAGCTCCCAGATGGGAGATATCCTTCTGTATATATGTTTCTCTAATTGGTTGATGAATAAAACACTGATTGGCCAGTAGCCAGGCAGGAAATATAGGCCGGGCTACCAGACAAGGAGAATTCTGGGGAGACTGAGAGGAACCACCAGGAGATACCATGCAGGTACCGGGAAGATAGGATGCACCAGGCATTCTCTGGTAAAATAAGGCCATGCAAAAATATATAGATTGATAGTTATGGGTTAATAATTAAGAGAGCTAGCCAGTAAGAAGCCTGAACCATGAGCAAAACAGTTTATAATTAATACAACCTTTGGTATATTCATTTGGAGCTGAAGGGCGGCGGGACCAGGCTGAACAGAAACTCCATCTACAGCTCTCCCCACCACACACACACACACACACACACACACACACACACACACACACACACACACAGAGTGGTAGTAGGTGTGTCCTTACTAATGACCACACCACACACTTCAGACATAGGTCCCAGAGGACCCAATGAAAGCTTCCTCTCTGGGGACTGGCTTTCATAGTACAGTAAGGTACCAAGCAAACTCTCCAAGGAAGGAAGTAGCCAACAGTCTACCCAGCTACATTTTCTATGAGTCATGACAACAACTAGCATACACAATTATAAAGGCCAGTTGTGTCTTCTTTAAACTCCTAAATTTTGTGTTGTAGTTTTCATCTATGTAATTCTCATTAGAGAACATTTCTATAGCGCTAGTGGGTTTAGAGGAATCCATAAGGTCTTGGCCTTTTATATTGTGTTTTTGCAATATGACCTGTGCATCTGATTTCTTTCACTGGTTTTGTCTGATGGGAGAGTCTGGCCTTCCGCAGACTGGGTAAATATGGAACTGTGTGAGCAAAGCTAGGCCTGGGAATATGGAGCCTGTTTGGGAAGTCTTGATTCATTGGGAACTCTCCAAGCAAGACCTATGCAGGAAATGAATGCCCAAAGCTAGGCCTGTGTGTGGAGATGGTGTGGTCAGGCAGAGTTCTTGGGAAAACTTACCAGGAAATATTTGGACAGGAGCGAGGCTCCTGGCTTGAGAGTAGCTGGCAAGGTTCTGGGGAGCTCATGAAATAAAGCTTGTGTGAGACCTGCTTATATTTAATTTTTTTGTGGTGCTGAAGCTTGAATCTCAACTGTGGTGTTAGGCAAGCACTCATACACTGATATTCCCTCGACCTTCAATCTTTATTTTTAATATCGCAAATGATCATATATTCCAAATAGTTCAGAAACTATTATTTCATAGCATTTTACTATTATCTTTTGAGGAAATAAGATCTTGTCACGGATTTTGTCTTTCATTCGTTAGTATTGTCTGTCTATGGGTTTCATTTTGCTTCATTACTTAAGGTGTGATAGCACCAGAGACTGGGTTTGTCTGTTGACTTTACTTGAGTAGGTTCACTGGGCTACTTCAGATGTCAGTGGATGAAAACATTTTCCTCTTTAGCAATTTCATTACTCACATTAGGAAAAGGAGAGTTATGCTTGCCAAAGGGCTCCTGTTTCTTTGTAGATTTTTTAACAGTTCACATGTTCATGCATATTCCTCATCCTAGCCTTTAATATTTGGTGTCCAAGGTGTCCAAGACTCCTTGGCTACTTCTAGGTCACTTTCTTCCTGAGACCATGTTTGCTGAGTTGTGCTGGCTGCAGGCTTCCTGAATAAGCAGACTTCCAGTCAATATCTTCCAGCTTCTCTGTAATTGGGTTCCACCTTCTCGGCTGCTTTTTTTAACCTTGGGTGCTTACATTTATAAAGTTCAATGAGCTCACCTGTGCCTTAGCCTGGAATTTTAATTTCTTGGTTACGTGAGAAGCCTAGTTGGAGGTGGTCACATGGCAGCAGCTCATGCCCATTGTATCCTGGGCCATATGAACTGTTTGCAGTTAACTCAGTGGGCCTGCCTTGCAGGGTTCATCCCTGTGCAAGTAATGCTGAATATTGGATATTAGCTCTGTCCCTTGGGCATCTGAGTCCTGCAGAAAGCAGAGGATGAGTTTCTTTTACTACACACCCATCTCATTGAGAATCGCTTTTCCTTTTGAAACTTGTCAACTCTCCAAAAATGGTTTTCTATGAAAAATTATAGTAATTGCCAAGTTTAACATTTTCTTTTTGTATGCAATACTAATTAAATATAGAAGCTGATTATTTTTCCTAGCTAAATATTAAACACGGAAAAGAATTAAAGGGCTGACATCTATATATCTGCTCCAAGGTACCAGACAGTCAGAAATGCATCGCCCACGGCAGCAGCATGACAGTTGGCTTGCTTCCATCCAGATCCATGTGACTGGAAAAACCCTATTGTTTTTATAACCCCTGGGCCTCTAAACTTCTAGATCCTGATAACCAGATGATGTGTTCTTTGCTGAGTACACATGTGCATCTTTAATCTCATTGTAATGACATTTGATCCTTTGACACCGTTCAGAGTAGGGGATGAGGTTATCTAAGCTCGGGAAGAGAAAGAGCACAGTTACTCCATGAAAGTGTGTGAGTACGTGATGTATGCACAGTGCTGTCTGTGTGTGTTGTTCACCTGCTGACTCCAACTTCAGTGGTGGTGTTCTCTTTATCTGTGGGCTCTCATTTCCTTTAAAAAGTATCCTGTTTCCATTGCATGGTATTTGAAAGGAAAGTAGATGTCCCCATCGATAACTGAAACAGTCTGTCATTTTAAAGGACAGTTCTGACTTCTTTTCCCCATGCTCAAGTTTAAGCCTGGTGAACATTGGGTTACTGCTAAGGCATAGATTATCCAACAAGAAATTGATATTCTTAAAGTGTATAATTCAGGGGCTGATAGTATACTTATAGAGTGTAATCATTACCATTATCGAATGCTTAAATATTTCCATGATCCTTGCTTGCTTGCTTGCTTGCTGGACACCTGTTTTGTTGGACATAGTCTATTACAGAATCCATAAACAATTTATGTTCCTTAAGGTAGAGTTGTGGTGTATGGCTAAATAATTCTGGGACTTACGGTTCAATTCATAGGGCACCAAATTCACTTCAGATTCCTTTGCAGCAAAGAATTTGAGCCTAGAAAATGACTGAAGGCAGTTTTGTTTATTTTGCTGAAATTTCATATTAGTTATACTTTGCCAATTTAATATAATTCTAGCATTATGGATAAAGTCAAATTGTGTTAGTTAGGCTATGGCCAATGTTATTCAAGATTAGCATATGGTCTTGAAGAAGGCTTTGCTTTCTACACATGTGATTGTCTTGTCCACCTTCCTATTCACTAATTTTTGACAGATATATAAGTTGTATTCTTTACCTGTTAAAAGTTGTGTTTTGAGCCTTGGTATTTGTTACCAATTTTGACATGTATGCTATTCAGAATTTTACATTTTCTTGTATATTTTTATCTCTGCCAACTATCCCCCCTGGAAAGTTTGTAGCACCCGTACAATTAATACTCTGACCTCATAGCATCACTGTGTGTGTGTGTGGGGGTGTTGCTGTTCAAGTCAGGACTGAAGGTACCGCTGCTTCCCCCCTGCCTCCTTTCATAGAAAATACATTCTTTTCTCATGCAATACATCCTGATTACAATTTCCCTTCCCTCTACTCCTCCCAGTTCCTCTCCCAACCCACCCAGATCCACTCCCTATCTGCCTATCAGTAGAAAAGAACAGGCTTCGAAGCGATAACAACCAAACAGAACAAAATAAAATATAATAAGATAAACCAGAACTATCCCATCGAAGTTGAACGAGGCAAGCAAAAGCAAAATAGCCCATGTGAAGGCACAAAAATCAGAACCTACTTATGCATTCACTTGGGGGGAGGGGTAGAAAATACTAAACTGAGAGCTATACTACATATGCAGAGGACCTGGTACAGACCTGTACAATCACAGCTCTAACTACAATATCATCATCAACTCCCTCCCCTCAGAGCTCAGGAAACCCTGTAGAAGAGGAGGAAGTAAAACGTGTGAGAGCCAACGAGATGGAGGACACAAGAACAAAGCCCTCTGAGTCAACTAAGCAAGGCTCACATGAACTCACAGAGATGGAGGCAGCAAGGTATCACTTAGTTCTTTTCAGACATGGCTCTCTTTTAAATTTATTTTTAATTTTACATACTAACTCAGTTCCTCTCCCTCCCCTTCTCCAACCTCCCACTTCCCACTCTTCCCACCCTCCCATCCATTTCTTAGATGGGGTAAGGCCTTCCTGGGGTAGTCAGCAAAGATTGGCATACCAAATTGAGGCAGAACCAATCCCTGTCCTCCCCATATGAAGGTTGAGCAAGGTATCCCATCATAGGGAGAAGGCTCCAAAAACACCAGTTCATGGCCCTAAGATAGGTCCTGGTGTCACTGCCAGCACCCTTCCCCAACAGTTCAAGTCACATAACCGTCACCCATATGTAGAGGGTCTAGTTCAGTCCCATGCGGGCTCCCCAGCTATTAATCTATAGTCTGTGAGCTCCCTCTAGCTCAGATCAGATCAGCTGTATCTGTGGTTTTCCTCATCATGATCTTGACCTCCCTTGTTCATATGATCCTTCCTCCCCATCTTCAACTGAACTTCAGGAGCTCAGCCCAGTTCTTGACTGTGGGTCACTGTATCTGCTTCCATTAGTTACTGAATGTATGTTCTATGATGACAGGGTAGTCACTAATCCGATAAAAGGGGAAGGTGCATTCTGACAGCCTCTGCACTATTGCTAGGAGTCTTGGCTTGAGTGATCCTAATAGATTCCTGCTAATTTCTCTAGCACCAGGTTTCTCCCTAACTCCATAATGGCTCCTTCTATCAAGATCTCTCCTTCATTGCTCCCCCCCTCAACTCCTCCCTCAATCTAGTCTTCTTGATCTCTCATGTTCCTATCCCCCATCTCCTCCCCGTTTAACCAGGAGGTCTTAACTATTTTCTGCTCTTCGGGCCATCCATGTGTGTCCTCTCATGATCCTCCTTTTTATCTAGCTTCTGTGGGGTTGTGAACTGTAGCCTGGTATCCTTTGCTTTACATCTATTACATACTGTGAGTACATGCCATGTTTGTTTTATTCGTGCTTTTCTGTGTCTAGACTTCCTCACTCAGGATGGTTTGGTTTTGGGGTTTTTTGTTTGTTTGTTTGTTTTTGTTTTTGTTTTGTTTTTTGTTCCACCGATTTGTCTGCAAATTTCAAAATGTCCTTGTTTTTTTTTTTTTTTTTAACAACTGAGTAATATTTCATTGTTTAAATGTACCTCATTTTCTGTATCCATTCTTGGGTTGAGGGGCATCTAGATTATTTCCATGTTCTGGCCATTCCCAATAATACTGCTATTTGAGGAAAAATTATCTGTGTGGTCCTTTGGGTATATGCCCAAGAATGATATTGCTGGATCTTAAGGTAGCATGATTCCCAATTTCCTGAGAATCCACCAAACAAGTTTGCAATAGAGGAGTCTTCCCCTAAATATAACACCAGTACCACAGATCTGAGAGCAACAGTCAACAAATGGAGTCTCATGAAACTGAGAAGCTTCTGTAAGGCAAAGGATACAGTCAATAAGACAAAACTGCAGCCCACAGAATGGAAAAATATCGTTACCAACCCCACATCTGCCAGAAGGTTGATCTCCTAAATATAGGAAGAACTCAAGAATCTAGTCACCAAAACACCAAATAACCCTGTTTAAGTACGGGGCACAGACATGGCTCTTGAGGACATGACAGTTTCTTCTCCAGGCAAAAGCTAGAGTATCAGTACTGGATAATCTGGTTATAAATGTACCTGTGCTTTTGGAGTGGGGATGTAGCTCAGTGGTAGCACTTAAAGGCTCTAGAAGGGTCTGAGTTCATTGCCAAACACTGAAAACAATACACGTTTGCAGTTTGAAAAATTTCCCCAGAACAAAATGATTTTTCAGTTCCATTAATAATTTTAAGGAATAAACTGTTATTGACTGATTTTATTAGTCATTTTATATAATCTTGTCCTTTGGAAACTTTGTTACAGTCATGGGTTGCAAATGTCCATAAGAACATCACTTCTCCTGTATAGGAGCACACTAACTCCTTTAACTTTGAGTGGCCCCTGTGTTGCCTCCATAAACTAATCATGTAAACAGGTGAGCCCATTAATGGGGCAGGAGTCACAGAGGGAAACTCTGTCCCATCCAAGGCAGCTGGCCTTTTGGTTCCTCTTTTTTTTTTGTGTGTGTGTGTGTCTATTTAGAAAGAAAAATTACTCACATTTTATTTCTTATTATATAGTTTGTACAACATTTTCTGTCCAAAGATTTTTTAATTAACTTATTTTCTTTATTGATTTCATGTTATACACCCAATTCTTCTCACCTCCCAGTCTCCCCATATTCTACCCTCACCCCTGCAGTACTCACCAAAAGAAAATTTAAAATAATCAAACCAAAACAAAACATAGCAAGTGAACAAACAAGCACAAGAATAAAAAAAATTTAAAAAATAATCCCTCTTTGCTTCTCCATCTTTCCTGCCTCTCCAACACCCCTTCATTGGTCCTGGTAGCATTGCGAGCAGTGTGTCACACAGCATACTCTTTTTACTAGTCAGCTTTACTAGCAAATACTCATTGTAATGAGTCATTGGTCTGGCTCAAGATCTCTAGCTTCTGACACACCTCTGCCATTGGATCCTCACCAAAACTCCTCTAAGACCACCCCAAGTCATGGAGATCCTACCAGTATCATTCCACAAGACCAATCTCTTCATGAGCTCTGGCAGTTCCTAGATGGGGCAGATGTTGGGTGTTACACACACATTCTTACATGCTTTTGTTAAAATAGTGTCTCTTCCCTAAAAACTATCCAAAACCTACAAAGTCATGTTTTATCATAAATGAATTAGGATACTCCTCCTGCACTACTGATTTTTTTTCTTATTTCATTGACTAGGGGAAACATCTCAAATGTTTTCACATGTGAGGCACTGTCAGGAGCCCTTCAGGCATAATAGTAATAATAACAAACTGCTAGGTGCCTTAACTCTAAGTTTGTGCTATCAGGTCACACTCCAGGAGTTTAAATTCAGCTTAGCTATTTAGTCACTGGTGAACATGGACAGATTAGCCAGGGCGAATCAGATTTCTTTTACTGTTTAACAGAGTACCACTAATATTATGCCTTAAGAGAATTAATTCATGAATAATCTGTGATTATAAACTTACAGAACAATATAATTGATTTTCTAGTTATAACTATTATGGATCCATCATTTTTGGTGATATGGAAAGGGTAAAATCCACAGCTTCAGAATGGCTATTCTAATTACACAGAGTTTCAATGAGCTATCTAAATTCTGGCGTCTGGGTAATCTTGGTGTGTGATTCTTTTTCAAAGGACTTTTAAAATAAGTTCACTAAGATTTTTGTTAGGTAATAAATTTATCATCTCCTTGCTCTGTAGGTAAGAAATGTGAGTTTAGTGGGCCCAGCTGCTTTCCCAATCCAAGTCTGACCAGGTTAAATTCAATGTAACTTCTGGTCTGGCCTATGCCTGGGGGAGAACCCTTTGTCTGATCCTTCTGGGTCTGCAGTTTAAGTTCCGTGCAGTTGTGAGGGTGAAGTCCATGCTTCCTTGGTGCCCTTTCAAAGTCAAGGCCAAAGACTGCTACTGTCAGGCTCATGCCCGACGTTCAGCCTCAGAGCCTGTCACCGTTCACTGTCCTGTCTACCACTTTAGCGGGTTTCCTAATCCGCTGTGTGTGTCCTAATGATGACAGGAAAAGCTGCTGTAGAGAATCGGACACAAGGACGGTAAATATGTTGGCTTTTATTCAAACTGGAGGCTCCACTTTCACCAAAGGCCTGTCTTTGTCTCTTGTGATGATAAATCTCAACTTCTCTCCATGATACCGCCATGCCTTCAAGACCAGTACCACTAGGGAAATTGTCAAGTTCATCTGCCAGCACCAAGTATGGCGTAGGCTTACTCTGGACCACAACAAAGTCTTGATACAGTCTGCCTCACTTTGCAATTCTCCACTTGCCTGCACCACTCTTGGCATTTTTATCTTCCAGGTTCCCACACTGCACACTGAGCTCTACGCACTCAGTGGCTTTACCAGCCCAAGGTTCAGATGCTATCACAAGCCTCTCACAAACACATGGTCAGTACGGTCACAGCAACACCCCACTTATGGTACCAATCTTGGTCTTACTGTGATGGTTTGACTAGAATGCCCCCCACAGGCCCATACATTTCAATACTTGGTTCCCAGTTAGTGGGACTCTTTGGAGAAAGGTTTACGAAGTGTGGCCTTATTGGAAGAGATGTGGTCTTGTTAGAAATTGACTTGGGGTCAATTTTGAGGTTTCAGACACCCATGCCAGGGCCAGTGCCTCTCTCTCTGTCTCTCTCTCTGTCTCTGTCTCTGTCTCTGTCTCTCTCTTTCCCTGCTGCCTGTGGATCATGATGCACAGATATCAGCTACTGGTCTAGCACAATGCCTGTCTGGTTTCTGCCATGATGTCATGGACTAACCCTTTGAAACTTTAAGCAAGCACCCAATTGTGTGTGTGTGTATGTGTGTGTGTTTAATAAGAGTTGCTTTGGTCATGGCATCTCTTCACAGCAATAGAAGAGTAACTAAGAAAATTAGGGTTACTAATGATGTGATAAAACATCATGACCTCAATCACCTTGTGGAGGAAAGAGTCTATTTACTCTTACAGCTTGCAGTCCATCATCCAGGAAATCAGGGCAGGAACCTGGAAGGGGGAGCTGATGCAGAGGCTATGGGGGAGTGCTGCTTACTGGCTTGGCTCCCTGTGGCTTGCCCAACCTCCTTTCATATATACCCCCCAGGATCACCTACCCAGGGGTGGCACCACCCACAATGTACTGGCCCTTCCCACATCAATCACTAACTGAGAAAATGTCCCACAGAAAAATCTGGTGGAGTCATTTATTAATTGAGATTTTTCTCTTCCCAAATGATTTTAGTCTGTGTGAAGTTGAAGCAAAAGATAGCCTTTACAATAACTATTATTTACATCTGCAAAGTCTGCTTAACACTTTTGGACTTGTTAATTATAACATGCTATCTAATTTCTATTCTAATTTAATATTAGGTATGAGTTTATCACATCCAAATATGTTAATATGCCTACAAAGCATATTGTGACTTCTAAAGTCCTTTAAATTTTCATCACTATCTTGATGCTCACCAAAAAAGCCTTGCTTTTTGGTTTTGGGGTTTTGTTTTTGTTTGTTTGTTTTGAATCTCTGACTTGCCATATTTCCCAGTTGACCTTGACTTCCTGCAGCCCAAACAGTTTTATCCTCTTGAGTATTTGAGACTATAGACATGCACCTCTTGCTTCAAATGAACCTTTTGTTATCATTTAAGTGCAATTTATAATCCAATTATTACATACTAGCTTCACCCAACTGCTTCTATAATTGAACTAGGTTTTTCCACTTTTCTTCAAAGTACAATTGAAAAATAGGTGTTATTTGTTCCTATGCTAATTTATCAGGGAAAAAAATGTGCTTTGTTGATTAGAACAGTTTCTTGATCAAATCTAGGACCTGAAAATGAGTGAAAATATTCAATATTTGTCCAAGACTGACTTAATTGTTTTAACACAATTATCTCTAATTGAATCCATTTTTCTGAAAATTATAAAACTTTTTGACTAAAAAATATTCCAGTGTGTATTTAAATCATGTTTTATCCATTCCTTTGTTTCTGGACACCTAGGTTGATTCCACAACTTAATTGTTGGAAGTAATACTGCCCATGGACATAGATGGGCACTATCTCTGATGAGCTGACTTCTAATGCTATGCTGAGCTCTGTTGTAAGTAGACCTTTTGGACTGAGAAACTTGTCAACATTTTAAAATATTTTATTTTAATGCATTTCTTCTTTGAGAATTTCATATGTGTATATAATCTATTTGGATTGCACTGACTCTCCACTCCTCCCTCTTATTGCTCTTGGTCTGACTCCTACTCCATTTCCCAGCTTCAAGTTCTTTTGTTTAATTCCCCACTGAGTACAGTGTGTGCTCCTTTGGCATACATTCATGTGTGTGAGGCCATCCATTGGAGTGTGGTCAACCTGCAAGCAACCACACCCTTAAAGAAAATTGTCTCTTCCTCGGTTAGCAGCCTTCATCTGTCAATGGACAACCCATCTAGGGTTGGGGGTTGTGATCTCCTCACCCCGTGATAGAATGTTGACAACCACAGCTGTCATGAGTTCATGAGTGCACATATCCTGTCATATCCAAGAGATGCTATTTCTTACAGAGACTCTGACCCCTGTCCCTTATCCTTTATGTTGCCTGACTTTAATGGGAGGGATGTGATATAAATGTCTCATTTGTGGCTAAGTACTCCACTGAGATTTATTCTTGGCACCTTGTCCAGTTGTGAGTTTCTGCGTTGACCACTGTCTGCTGCACAAAGAAACTTCTCTAATGAAGTCCGAGAGCTGCACTAACCTATTAACAGAGCTACCACTGTGGACAGGGGTCTGATATTGTGTCCAGCTAGCAAAATAATAGTTGTAGCTCCATAATAGTTGTAGCTCCACCCCTGAGGCCTGCGAGCTCCCCAACCATGGCGAGATTTACAGTATCAGACATGTGTTTTCTCCCATGGAAAGGACCTCAAATGCAATCAGAAATGAATAGTTATCTCTCTAACATTAGTCTCACTATTGCATCCATATCATTATCACAGTACAGAGGATTCACCACTGAGTAAAATCTGTTTATGTAACTTCTTGTTCTTTTGTTTTGTTTTTCTTCCCACTGCCTACATAGCACCTTTCAACACTATGAAAGCTAGCCAGCATAGAAACTTCCTTATTAGTGCCAATTGACTTCCTCAAGTCCTATTTCCTTCAGCAATAGGTCAAGTTCTACTGAGCAACCAAGGTCAGTTGCAGTAGCTTTCATTACATGAAGAGCTCTCTGGGATACTCCTAACCAACACCTCATGTGGAGGTATTCCATACCTGCTACTGGGGGTTTTATTTGACAATCTGTGGCCTCTCTGTAGTATAACTCCAACTTAATTGGGTTCATTTGCTTTTTATATTACACACACACACACACACACACACACACACACAGACACAGACACAGACACACACCACTCTTGAGAGCTTCTGTGAAGGTCACAGGATAAATTGTGAGAACATGTTCCTTCCTTCCATCATCTGGGAGCCAGGAACCAAAGACTGTCAGGCTTTGTAGCAGGTGTCTTTACCTGCTCAGCCATCTGGCCAGACAACTATTTTATATATGTGTGTAAAGCTTATAAAATAGATTTCCATATGGCCTTTTCAATAATCCGTGTTAATTATTCTCCTCCACACACCACCTCTGCCCTATCCTTTCCTCTGCCATAGTACCTGTGTTCTACTATTTCACTACTCTCCTTCCCTTAAGTTATTTCTTTCCATTTCCCCATGGTCCCCCCTTTTTTCTGCAGGGGCTCCAAATTAGACATTAAAACCAAAGATTCTATTCTAGGATCCACAAGTAAGGGCACGTGGCTCTTGTCATATGGTAGACCTGTTCCTGCTCACTTTTTGAGGAACCGCCACTCTGATTCTTTTAGCACCTGTACCCATTTGCACTTTGACCAGCAGTAAATGAGGGGTCTTCTTTCCCAGCATCCTTGCTAACATTTGTTGCCACTTTTCGTTATTATTTTCAGCTGTTCTGAGTAGAGTGAGAGGCGATCTCAAAGTAGTTTAATTTGCATTGATCTCAAAGTAGTTTAATTTTCATTGATCTCAAAGTAGTTTCATTTGCATTTCCCTGATTGCTAAGAATGTTGACTACTTCTTTAAATATTTCTTAGATAATTTTATTTCTTCTTTCGATGACTGTATTCAGATATATAGCCTGTCTCTAAATTGGGTTATTTATTTCTTGATGTTTAGTTTTTGAGTTCTTTGTATGTTCTAGACACTAATCCACTGTCAAGTATATAGCTGTCAGAAATTTTTTAACGTTATGTAACTAACATTTTCTTTGCAGTAAGGGGATTTTTCAATTTGCTGAGGTCACACTTGAAGACAGTTGTACATCCAGGACCCCCGTTTCAGCAAGTTCTTGCCTGAGCCTGTTTTACAAAGTGGACTCCCTGCTCTTTCCTCTAGATGTTTTAAGAGTTCCGGGCCTAGCACTGAAATCTTTGCTTCATTTGGAATTGATTTGTATGCAGGTTGATAGAGACCCAAGGGCCATCCCTCTACATGAATAGAGTAGTTTTTCCAGCATTTTTCTCTAATAGGAGTTTTGTGTCTTTAACAAAAATCAGATGGCTGTACTTGCATGAGCTTGTATGTGAGTCCTTTGTTTTAATTCACCAATCAATGTGGCTGTTACTATGCCAGCACTATGTGGCTTTTACTACTATAACTGTGCAGTAAAACTTGAAATCAGGAATGGCGATATATGCAGCAATGTTTTTATTGCTGGAATTGTTTTGGCTATCCCAGTTCTTTTTACTTCTATATGAGTATTTTTTTTAAAGATGTATTTACTTATTATGTATACTGTGTTCTGCCTGCATGTATATCTGCTTGCCAGAAGAGGGCACCAGATCTCATTATAGATAGTTGTGAGCCACTGTGTGGTTGCTGGGAATTGAACTCATAACTTTTCAAAGAGTAGCCAGTGCTCTTAACCTCTCACCCATCTCTCCAGCCCATCATATGACTTCTTAAATTTTGTTTTGTAGATGTTTTAATTGAAATAGATTTACAGTATTTCCCCCTCTATTTCATCCCTCCAGTCCCTCCGAGTCACCCTCCCTCAAAATCCATGTGCTCCTGCCTCAAGTAGATAGCCTCTTTATTTTACTGTATTGGTTACATACATGAATTTTTAAGATTTCTTTTTAATTTTCTGTGAAGAATTGCATTGGGCATTGCATTAAACCTGTACTTTGGTAGGATGTCTATTTTTGCAGTATTAAACCTGCCAATCCACGGACATAGGAAGTCTTTTCATCTCCTGATGTCTTCATTTTTTTTTTTTCTCCAGTATTTAAGGTTTTTAGTTCAGAGGTCCTTCCTTAGGCCTATTCCAAGTTATTTTGGGAGTCATTGTGAATGATATTATTTCCATAATTTCCTTCTCATTTTGTGTTTCTTTAATGTAAGACCACTTATTTGAGCATACTTTTGTATCCTACTACTTTGATGAATTAGTCTATCTGCTCTAAGAATTTCCTGGTGTAGTCTTTGTGGTCTCGCATGCATAAATCATCTGCAAATTCCTTTCATATTTGGTATCCCTTTTATTTCCACTTTTGAAGTCTTACTACTCTAACTAAGTCTTCAAGAACTGCGTTGAGTAGGAATTTCATGAGTAAACACCACCTTTTCTTTTTGTTTCTACCCACCCCTCCCTGGCATCCTTGTCTTCTTCCTGATCTTGGTGGAATGCTTCATGTTCGTCTCCATGTAACATGGTAATGGCTAATGCTTTGTCTTGGATACCTTGATTATACTAAGATATTTCTCTCCATCCACAACCTTTCTATCTATCTATCTATCTTTCTTTCTTTCTTTCTTTTTTTATAACACTTTTTAAATAAAATAAAGGTACCAAGTCAAAACAAAAGTAATCATATATTATATTATATTATATTATATTTCAGGAATAAACTATTTCCCACCTTCAACTTCTCATCTATCCTACACGCTTTTTTAAATTTTTTTTATTTAGAAGCAATCATATTTTAATATCAGTCTCCTAACCCCCATTCCCTCTCCCTCCCATCCTCCCTTATCCCCCACTGACACCCCCAACCCATACCCCACCCACTCCCCAAGGATAGTGAGGCCTTCCATGGGAGATTATCAGAGTCTGTCACATCATTTGGGGGAGGGCCTAGGCCCTCCTCCTTGTATCTGGGCTGAAATAGTACCCTTCCATAGGAAATGGGCTGCCAAAGTCCATTTGTGCACTAGGGATAAATACTGATTCCACCATTAGAGGTCTCATGGACTGCCCAGGCCTCCTAACTGGCACCCACATTCAGAGGGTTTGGTTCAGTCCAATGCTGTATCCCCAGCTTTAGAACTAGGGTCCTTGTGCTCTCATTAGGTCAAGTCAGCTATTTCTGTGGGTTTCTCTAGCATGGTTTTGACTGATTTGTTCATTCCTCCTCCCTCTCTACAACTGGAATTCAGGAGTTCAGCTCAGTGCTTAGCTGTGGGTGCCTGCTTCTGCTTCCATTAGCTACTGGATGAAGGCTCTAGAATAGTAATTAAAGTAGTCATCAATCTCATTATAGAGTAAGGGTATCAAAGGCAGCCTCTCCACTACTGCCTAGATTCTTAGTTGGGGTCATCTTTATGGAATTGTTTACTGAATCCATCTGATCCTGTGCTTTTTTTTTTAGTTATGAGGGGTTTGTTTTGTTTTGTTTTGTTATTTTTTATTTTTTGAGACATAATCTCACTATGTAGGCCTGCCTGGCTGTTGAGGAACTCTCTACAGATACCATATAGGCTTCAGACTAACAAGTCACTTGCCTCTGCCTCCTGAGTACTGGGAATAAGGTATGTTCCATCAGATCTAACGTAGCTGAGAAATCTTTAATTACTGCTCATTGGCTATTATGGATCTATTTAAATGATTTACTTATTCTTGTTATAATTTTGGTAAGTCATGTACCTAGAAATTCATTTCTTTTAGATTTTCCAATTTAGTGGAATATAAGAAAATTTAAACTATGTCCTTGTGGAAATTAGATGAAATTGGCCCCCATAATCTCATAATCTCATAGGGAGTGGCACTATTAGGAGATGTGGCTTTGTTGGAGTGGGTGTGGCCTTGTTGGAGGAAGTATGTCATTATAGGGGTGGGCTTTGTTTCATATACTCAGGATATTGCCCAGTGTGTCAGTTAACTTCCTGTTGCTTGCAAGATGTCACACTCTCAGCTCCAGCAACATGTCTGCCTACATACTACTATGCTCCCCTTCATGATCATAACGGACCGAACCTCTGAATCGAAAGTGAGCCACCCACCGTTAAATGTTTCCTTTGTAAGAATTATCATGGTCACGTTGTGTCTTCACAGCAATAGTAAATCCTAACTAGTGTTATAATAAAGTGTGTGGGGACGTTGGTGGATTCCATGGCAGAAGAGGGTGACCAAGGTGGAGGGACAAACATTCCAGGCAGACAGAGCACAAGTGTGAAGTGTTCTTTAGAAAGAGAAGATGGGGGAGAAAAAAGTAGATAAAGAGACACAGACACAGAGACAGAAAGGACAGAAGAAGAACAGTGGGAAAGAGAGAGATAAAGAAAGCAGGAAATAGAGAGAGAAAGAGAGCAGGAAATAGAGAGGGAAAGAGAATGGAAGTGGGAGGATCCTTTCTTTTAAAGAGCCAGGGTACATTCACCTGCCAAGCACAGGTGGGTGAGAGGCGGGGCCAGGTTTGCCCGGATTAAACACTAAGACAGTCCTTATGATTCTCTGAGTTTCCTTTGTATTTACTGAATTGTTCTTCCTTTCCACCTCTAATGTTACTACTCTGTATCTTCTCTTTCTTTTCTTTAACTTGGCTAAGGGCTTATCAATTTTGTTTATATTTTCATTGACTCATCGATTTTTTTGTATTTGTTTTCATTTCTGCCTAATGAATTTCTACCAGGAGATTGAATTTTCTTTGTCTACTGCTTTTGGTTTATTCTTGTTTTTCCAGTGTCCTGAGGTTCATCATGAGGCTATTTGAGATCTGTCTGGTAAGTTTAATTTTAATGGAGGCACTTAGAATTATGAACATCCTTTTATACATGCCTTCACCATATTTCATAGATTTGGATATGTTGTGTTTTCGTTTTCATCTAATTCTAGGAATGTTTTTATTTCCTTGATGTCTTCCTTGATACATTCATTCCATGATGTGTTGTTCAATCTCTATGAGTTCTAACACTTTTTGAAGTGTAAGTGACCACTCCTGGTGGTCAGATAGAATACAGGATGCTGTTACAATTTTCCTTTATTTTTTTTTTGAGACTTGCTGCTTCTTGGGATTCTTAATAATCGAGATTCTCACTGGGGCAGGATAGACGTTCGATGTAGCTTTAATTTGTTATCCACTAACATGATGAACTTTCATATTTTTATTGACCATTTGTACTCTAGCTGTTGAGAACTCTGCTCATTTGATTAGCCCATTTGATTAGATTGTTTTAGTTCTTGGTTATTTAGATTTCTGGGTTCTTTTTATCGTCTATATATGAATACTCTGCCAAATGTGTAATCTGCAGATTATGTCTTTACTCAGTTGTTTCCTTTGCTATACAGAAGCTTTTGAATTTAATGGAGTCTTCTCTCTCTCTCTCTCTCTCTCTCTCTCTCTCTCTCTCTCTCTCTCTCTCTCTCTCTCTGTGTGTGTGTGTGTGTGTGTGTTTGCAGGCATACATGTGCCAAGACATACAGGTGAAGGTCAGAGGACAACCTTGGATGTCAGGCCTCACTTCCCTGTTTGTTTGACATGGGTCTGTCTTTTGTTGCTCACCACTGTGTAACTCAGGCTAGCTGCTGCGTAAGTCTGTGAGGATTCTTTCTTCTCTGCCTTATCTAGTTATACAAAGCCTGGGATTAGAGACACATTCTAGTGCATGAAGCTTTATGTGGGTTCTGAATATTTGAACTTGAATCCTTGCATTTGGACAAGTGCTTCATCCACTGAGCCATATCCCTACCCCAGCCCCGTCCTTCATTCAGTCACGTTTTCCCGCACTGCCTATGTTTGTTCCCCCGATCTCACTTTGCCTCATGAAAAAAATTGAGCAATAACATGTGCTCGCACATAGGCATCCCGTCTGTAGGATTCCTGCAGGCTGTCAGAAAAGGTGCTGTTTGTCACATATCTCTGGAAACAGTACAAATTACAGACTTTCAGGGTGTTAGCACGTAATTAGTGTGAAATGAGGTGAGGATAAACGTTGTGCTAATAATTTAAGGTCTTTACTCTGAATATATTTGAACAGAGATTCAGGAGGAATAAATATTTCAAAATTGTGGGTGGAGTGCACACAGATGGCTCAGCAGGTGAATATGCCTCACAAGCCGAATAACCTGTATTCAATTTCCAGAACCCACATAAAGGTGGGGATAGAAATCTCATTCCATCACCAAGTTGTCCTCTGACTTCTTCATAAGGCCCATAGCATGTAGGCATGCATGTGCACATGTGTATACATGCACACACATACACATGCAAATAAATGTGTTGGTATGGCATTATTGAAAATATATGTATTTTGTATATATGTCTTCTTTGGATTTCATTTTCTGGTCAAAGCTAATCCAAAGACTCTAATCTGTGCATTAATCTAGTTGAATCAATGTTTTAATTTAATGTTTTAAGCTAAATTAAATCTCCTTGATGCCTGTGAAAGGGATAGATTGTGATTCTTCCCGTATTTGCTATGAAAAATTTATATTTTCTTTGAGATAACACTGAAGCTGGCAAACCAAATGCCAAGGAAATGGGGGATGCTTCTTTGGTTAGCCTGTGACTCTTGGCACATCACCAGACATTCTGGGCTTCATGCAAGATTATTAGACTTTTGTATGAGAATCACATACCAAATTCTGAACTTCAGTCACCCCTAGGCCACTCCTTGACTTTGTGAAACTGCAACAAATAAAACAGTAGAGAATGCTATTCTGCTACTAGCAAGAGATTGCTTTGAGAGAATGACGATTTAGGTGTTACTATACAAAGTCTCGGCTGAAAGGTAGCTTGAAATATTAGCATCCTGGCAGTCACACTCTTAGACATATACCCAAATGATCCACATCCATGCAACAAAGACATCTGTTTAACTATGTTCATAGCAGCATTATTTGTAATAGCAAGAACCTGGAAGCAACCTAGATGGCCCTCAACTGAATGGGTAAAGAAGATGTGGCACATTTACACAATGGAATACTATTCAGGGGGAAAAAAACCAATGGAATCTTGAAATTCGCAGGCAAATGGATGGAACTTGAAGAAACCATCCCGAGTGAGATAACCTAGTCACAAAAAGAGGAACATGGTATGCATTCACTCATATATGGATTTTAGATATAGATCAAAGGATCATCAGCCTATAATTCACACCACCAGAGGAGCTAGGATGCAAGTGGGAACCTAAGGGATTTATACAAGGTCCCTCACAGAAGGGGAAAGGAACACAATCTCCTGAACATATTGGTGGGGGAGGGGCATTGAGTGGAGAGGGAATTAGGAGAAAGAAAAGGGGAGGAGATGAGAACATGTGGGACCAGGAAGATTGAGTAGGGGGATGAATAGATGAGAGCAAGGAAAGAGATACCATAATAGAAGGAGCCATTATAGGTTTGAAGAGAAAACTGAATCTAGAGAAATGTCCAGAGACCTACAAGGATGACCCCAACTAACACTCTGAGCAACAGTGGAGAGGCTGCCTTAAATGCCCTTCCCCGATAATGAGATTGATAACTATCTTATATGCTATCCTAAAACCTTCATGTAGTAACTGTTGGAAATAGAAACAGAAACCCACAGCTAAACACTGAGCCAAACTCCTGGAATCCAGTTGCAGAGAAGGAGGAGTGATAAGAAAAGGAGTCAAGACCAGGCTACAGAAACCCACAGAGACAGCTGACCTGAACAAGGGGGAGTTCATGGACCCCAGACTGATAGCTGGGAAACCAGCATTGGACTGACTTAGACCCACTGAACATGGGTCTCAGTTAGAAGGTCTGGGTGGTCTAAGGGACCTCTGACAGTGGAACCAGGATGTATCCCTGGTGTGCGAAAGGACTTCAGGAACACATTCCCCATGGAGGTATACTCCCTTAATTTAGAGATAGGAGGGAGAGCCTAGGCCATACTCCAAATGACTTGACAGATTTTGATGGTCCCTCCTGGAAGGCCTCACCGTCTCTGTGCAGTTGGGGGGGTTGAGATGGGAGGGGGCTCCCAGGGGCCTGGGAGGATGGGAGGGAGAGGGAACTGGGATCAATATGTAAAATAAGAAAAATAAAATAATAATAATAATAAAACCTCAAAAACGGAATCAAGTTTTAAATCTCCAGAGAGAAGCAAAATTCCATAATGGGATTTTTAACTCAAGAAGACCCTTCACTTTCATGGGAAACAGAAACACATGATGCCAAAGATGTTTGTAAAAGGCTGAAAAGATTGTTGACATGAAGAATGTGTGAGCAGTCAGCAGCAGGAGTGAGGCTGGGGGCTTACAAGGAATCAAAAGCAAGAAAGAATCGCTGGGGCTCATTTCAGTAAAATATACAAACTAGAGCGCTAAAAAAAGATGCCCAAGCTGACTAAATCACAAATTTCCTTCAAGGTTTTGTGCAAGGAGACCTGATCACTGAGTTTATTGTTCTTCTTGATAACGCAGATAGGTTCCCCTATCAAAGTTCATTCAGCCAATAAAGAGATTCTTGTATTTTACAAACTTGAAGATATGTATGAGGTGGAAAACCCTGCTCTTAAGTTAAAACCTAACAATTTTGAGGAATAATGCACAAAAATGAGATTCCTTGAAATGGTTTTATAGATTGAATAAATCAATAAATTCTTAGACATAAAAAAATAAAATGCTCAAGACTGACCTCAGCTTCTATGGATTATTTTCCAGAATAAAATGTTGAAATGTTTTATTGTATCTGCATGATTTTTCACATCTGAAACATACTTGAGAAATGTTTTATTTTTCTATTTCTAGAAGTCATAAACAATGCTAAGGAAAAGAGCTGAAGGGACTCAAGTGCTGCCACAGGCGGCCACTACTGTCTGCTCAGGTCTTCTGCCAGATCTTAAGGAAAGAAGCTGAATATCACAGCCACAGCTGCATGGAGGTCCAGCTCCACCCTCAGCTTGGGCCATTTCTCTCCAGCGAGTCAGGGAAGCTCTCCTATTCATATCACCATGTTCTCTTTTCCATTGCTACTTCTTTACATGGGTGCAGTAGCATCATGCAACCTAAAAATTTAACCAACCTATAAAATACTCTCTCCCTCTCTCCCCTTCCCTCTCCTTCTCTCCCTCCTCTTCTCTGTCTCTCTCTTTCCCTCTTCCTTCCTCTATCTCCCTCCCTTTCTCTTCCCTCCCTCCCTCTCTCTTCCTCCCTCTCCCTCCTCTCTCTCACACACACATACACACACACACACACACACACACACACACACACACACACACACACACACATTCCTATGTGCAGATGAAATGTGATTTCTCCATTTCCTGATTCCTGATGGTTAGGCCAGCCTCCTGCTGCCACACTTTTTCTGCTATGATGGACTCTATTCCTCTGGAATTGTAAGCCAAAATAAACTCCTTTCTAATTGTCTCTTATCAGTGTATCTTATCACAGTGACAGAAAAATAACTAATACAAAATTGTAATACAAAACTGGTACTAAGGTGATGGGGTTATACATCTGATAAGCCCTACCTAAACTTTGAACTAAAAAAGCTACTGAATACTATACATAGAGGTTAACAGGTCATTTTTGTAGAATATTGGAAGGCAGATAGATTGCTGAGAGTAATGCAAATAGTGGATGTCTGAATCATAAAGTCTCAGAGAGAAACAAGAACCCTATTAGACACCATTCATGGGATATTTTGGTAAAGAATCACTGGGTTATGCCTACACCTTGAGAATTTACATGAAGCTGAATTTAAAAGTAATGGGCTGATTTATATGGTAGAGGAAATGTCAAGACAGTGTAACACATAAATCTGTGGCGTTCCTTTTACTGAGTGCTCACATGCAGATGTACAGTGAAAAGGAGCAACAAGTAGGCAGAAAGAAATTTTTTAAAAAGGCAAAATTTGGGAGGAAAAGTGCACTAGAGAAGTTGATGGGTAAGGTCAAGCTGAAAGAGTCCCTCGGTTCTGCATCGGAACCACACGAGAACTGCTTGAGGAGGAGAGGGATGTAGGAACTTATTGGAGAAGTTACATCACTGGAGGCAGGCACTGAGGGTACAAAAGATTCATGCCATTCCTATTGGTTCTCTGGGAAGCGATACTCAAACATATGGCCCATGGAGTAATTTTCACTGAAACCACTACAAGTACTATATGAAAGACACTGCTAAATTCTGATGCCAGCTTGAGATGGTGCCTGTCCTTTTGGGCCACAGTTGCAGCTGTAACTGGTGAAAACTTCCCTACATAGTTGATTCCCAAGATCAGGAAATGCCTTGGTCTATTTGTTCAAATTGGAGCCTTAGCTATGTGAGTTCTTGCCCCGAAGAACTTTCTCAGGTTACCTTGGCTCTGCTAACTTCCCAGACCAACCTGCAGTCACTGGAGTCTGATCTTATTTTATTTTTTAAATAGCTTTGGGAACTGTGAATCATCTTGATAGAAGCCAGAAACTGAGCAGGTGGCTGGCTCTGTGTTTACTGTGCTTTAGGGTTAATTACAAACTAACTTACTAAATGATGGAAAGAAACAAAAGACTATTGATCTTGAGCTCATTTCACTTTTTAGTTTTTGTTGCTTGATAATATTCTTGGCACTTTATATCAAATTCATTGTGTTCATTTTAATTAGTTTTCATAACTTAAAATCATCAATGCCTTTAATCTCTAATGAAAGAAAATTTCGCAATTGTTGCTAACATGTAAAGCGTTTTGATCCAATGACGTTTCCTGCCTTTGCTTGCTTTGTGGGTGTATGTGTGAATGAATGCTTCCTCTTGAACAAGCATTTCATTGCTAATCAGTAGCATTGCACATGTTCCTGGAGCTTAAAGAGATAATCAGTTGGAGACTGTGAATTCATTCTTCCACATTTACTTCTATCAAAGATGATACAAGTCACTTAGTGCCAGAACCAAAAATATTTTAATAGTTTGTTTTCTTCAGAAGGGTGTCTTGCCCAGTTGTCCAACCTAGCACCAGACTTGTGATCTCTCATCTGTCTTCTGACTGCAGGACTTATGGACTTATGAGCATATACCATGATAGTTGTTTTCAATTTAGAAATGACTGCAAAATTCTAATATATGCCATTGATGACATGCAATACATTATGTTCTTTGTTTCTAGAATCAGACTATTCATATTGAGTGTCATAAGAGGCATTTTCCCGCTTTATTCTTCATTTGCCAATTTCTTGGGAAAGACATTGTCTTCTGCCAGAGAACTCAGAAAGTTTTTTTTCTAGATTCCACTATTTCAACTTAGCTTTTTACTTCAGGTAAATAGGGCTGAAAACTTTAATATCTCTATGTCTTTTGTCTAATAAAACAATATTTTTCTCCATGTATATTTTTCATACTTATATTTTTATGACCTTAAATTTTAGAAGCTTTAAACAGTACATAAAATTATGAAGTATGGAATAAAAACATACAAAATTATATTAAATAACTTTAAGTTATTCATCTGTAACTTTTGTTTTTGTAACTTCAAAACTTTGCCTTTTGTAACCCAAAAAGAAGATATTGCGGTGTTATTGACAACCCAAAGCACCACAGGCTACTGGTTGCTCTCCACAAGGCCCTATTACTAAATATGCCACTTAAGTCATCAGACATGGAGAACTTGGGCTGGTGCTCCCTAACAACTTTACTCCTGGTGACTAGTTTTCATTGTTGTGGAGTGATGCATGCTACCACAGGAGAAAGTTGATCACCAATATTACCCAGTAACAAACCCTGCATCCTGAAGCAGTGATGTACCTGGTGAAATGGTCACACAATTGTTATGGGAGTATGCAAGCACTCCTTAAAATTGGATTTAAGACCCTCTCCATAAGATGGAACTCATACCTAGTACTGTTACTATCTCTCCCTCGGCTCCACCTAATGTTAGGCTGTGAGTCTCTACATCCGCTCCCATCAGCTGCCAGAGGAAGCCTCTTTAGAATGCAGTTGGGCTAGGCGCCAATCTATGAGCATACCAGAATACCATTAGGAATAATTTCGGTCTTTTTTGGCGGGGGTGGGGAGTGGGGGGTGGGGGGGATATCCAACTTCCCTTGTGTTTTTATTTGGCTCAGCATTTTTCTATTTGCTTGTTTTGTGTTACTCTGTTTCTTTTTATTTAATATAGTTTTTGTATGCCTGTTTGCATTCTAACGAGAGGGGTGGGGGAGAGAGAGGAAGAGAGAAAGAAGGAAGGGATGTAGATTTGTGTGGGTCAGAAAGTGGGGAGAAGCTTGGAGGGGTTGGGAGAGGGAAAAGCATAATATGAATATATTGTATGAAAAAATAGTATATTTTCAATTTTTAAGAAAGAAAATAAATACTAAAAAAAGCACAAAGCTGTAAATTTAGTTCATATTTTGGGCACAGTGAGAGATTAACAACAATAGGTATTTTATTACAAACATTATTATATTATTCTAGTCTAACTATGTCCCAATATACTGTAATGAAGGATTGTACTTTGAGCCTATTATTAAGGAAAGCAAAGGTTACCTGAATAGGAATGCTGAGATACTGAAATCAATAACTGAGGTGCTATCTAAGTAACTGATGGGCATATAATGTGTGTGGTGCTATATGCTGATCAAGGAGTAACCTATGTCCTGGGACACCATTCAAAATTTATGAACTGTATACTGTTAGAATTTTCCATTTAAAGCAACTAGACATCAAAACACCAAATAATCCAGTTTACAAATGGTGCTAAAGAGTATTTCCCACCAATACTAAACCTAAATGGACCATTCTTTATAAAAAGTCTGGTAGGGAGGCTACCATAAAAGAGTTAGCAATGGAATATAATGAGATGTGTGCATTATACGTACTTTTTCACACATGGAATCATTTCCTTTGTAATATTGAAGAAACAGTGATCCAGTCTCTGTAGCCACAGTGCTGTGATGTAGGGTTGGTAAAGTGTGTGACCTCTTCTCAGGAATGTACCACTCTAGGGACTAACCAGGCTTAGTGGTCTAGCACTGCTGACTGGGGCCAGAGTCAAACTTTCTTCAGACTTTCTTATCCTTTTAAAAATAATCCCCTGAGTCCTCCAGTCTCGGTGGGAATGTGGTGACTAAGCAATATCTGTTCAGTAGCTAGTGATCATCTGATGCAGTGCAGGCTCTAGCATGAATGCAAGATCCTTTAAGTGAGTTCTTACTGAGAGTGCCCAGAGCACATCAATACTGCTCGAACGACAGTCTGAAAACTTGCACATTTTGCTCTAAACATGTTCTCAGAGAGCTTGTGCACACTTGATATTGATTCTGTGTGTCAGTCTTTGGAGGAGAAAAGCCCAGAAGATTCTAGTAAAGGCTGACACGAGGCTTTCTTTGGGCTGCCAACCAGGATCCAAATAAAGACATGAAAACTTATTAGTTATGAATACTCAGCCTTAGCTTATGCTAATTTCTAGCTATTTATTTTTTAAACACAATTTAACCTGTTTCTCTTCATCTATGCTTTGCCTCTGAGCTTTTTCCCTTTCTTTTCTTCTTATGTCCTACTTTTTTGCTTTCTCTATGTCTGATTGACGGGCTGGCCCCTGGTGTCTCCCTGTTTTTCCCTCGTTCTTTTCCCTCTCATTCTTTCAAGCCCAGATTTTTCTTCCTACCTATTCTCTCTTCCCATCAGCCAGCCTATCCCTCTACTGCGTAACTAATGGCCATCCAGCTTTTTATTAGACTAACCAGGTGCTTTTGACAGGCAAGGTAAAACACATCTTTACATAATTAAACAAATGCAACCCACATGTACACAGCTAAAGTAATATTCTGCAACAAGGCTCTGTGGAATGAATAGATGTTAGATGGATTAAAAAATTGGCTACAAGTAATAAAATTACATATGGTATCCAACTTAGAATTGCTTGACTTCTGATTTTACAAATTTTTGACTTTGTATAAAAATGCATTCAGTACAAATCTGAAATTTGAATTTTGATTTCTTCTGAGCTAATTTTCAAGCAGCTGTATGATAAAGGTAAGCAAGTCTTCCTCTCTGTGGTAGTCATTAGCTTAGGTATATTCATAATTTTGGCCCACAAAATCAGATGATCTCATCACTTAATGAGGAGCATCTCTAATAAGCAGGAAGGCAAAGGACAGGCTGTCGTTTGCTTCCTCCTTTGCTGAGTTTCCTATGGGATACACATTGCCCTCAAGAAGACATTTTCTAAGCTGCTACCTGCTGAATGCTACACTATCACTCTAGTACTGTGCTGCCTGTAGAATTCACATCCTTTTTTGTGTGGCTCATGCAGGCTTTGACTTGGTTGTTTAGTACAATGACTTGATGACTGAAGAGAGTGTTCTTTGCAGACAAAAAGGGAAAAATTGCATTTTGGTAACTCCAGCTTTCTTAGTTTTTATTACCTTTAAAAGAATTTTGGTATGAAAGTAAAATTATCTTACTTACATATTGTGGTTGTCATCTATAACTTAAGAATGAAAACTTCAGTGCAATGTGTCTGTTGAAGAATAATCTGGAAAACACCTCTTGACTTAAATGACTTTCAACATCATCCAGGGATAACAAATTGAAAATGGAGGCATGAACACAACAAAGTGTGTAAACAGAGACACTTACATGAACTGTTTGTGAAATCTGGTGGCACTTTAGAGTCTCAACAGGATACAAGGCAGAGGTGTGTTGCACATTCATGAACTCCAGAATTATTGTCTAACCACCCCACACCTTGACTTTTACCATCGCCTTTGTTTTCTATGGAGAGATTCTTACACAAATTCAGACTTGAGGGCAAATTTCCCTCTCTCTCTCTCTCTCTCTCTCTCTCTCTCTCTCTCTCTCTCTCTCTCTCTGTCCCTCCCTCACTCCCTCCCTCTTTCTCTCCCCCCAAGTTTTCAAGATCCCTGAACTCCTAGTTAACCACTTTTGTAACTCACAAATGACTGCATGTTTCTGAAGTTCTATTTCCTACACGCTGATATATGAATTGGTTTTCATCATTAAGACTTTTAATATAATTTCATTTTCCTGTAATTTTGTTTTTGTAAATTTCAAATGTTATTTGAAATAAACCATGTGCCAAATCTTAGCCAGAGGTCCGTCCCAGCCTCAGGGAGTTAATAATCTAAGGGGTTGGGCGGGGGAGAGTATTACCATAAGGGAAGCACTGTATTTGAGACCAGTGTCACAGTGATGTTTAAGGTAGAGCCTCCCCTCCCCTTCTTTTAATTCCAGAGTTTAATACAAACTGTTTGATCATACTGACTCACTCCCCCAGTTGCTACCCAGAACAGCCCCTCCCTACACAACTCTGTGTCATTTCTTTGTCTTTTTTTCTTTCCCCCACTAAGACCAATTTGTGCTGACCAAATACTTTTGGATGTGTGACCTTGAACTGGTCATCTCACCAGGGGCTGCACTCTTAGAAAAAAAAAAAACTTTCTTTCCCTCTCCTCATAGCTAACAGTTGCCAATAACTCCATGGATGTGGAAAGAATATTGTGCTTGTTGGCACTGGCACTTGTTTTACTACTGTCTAATTAGATAACTCTGGGCAATTCACACATCTTCTCATCTTGTCTTTCTTGGGTTAAGAGGTGATAAATATGTCACTTCAAAGGGTACAAGCTTAATAATCTTACAAGGTTAATATTTTTTAATAATTGACTGAGCCTCATTTATTTAACAAGTGCTTACAGGCAATGCTTTATATGGCAGGCAATGCCTTATATGGGTGATATGGTATCAAGCTCCTGGGTGACCTTTTCTTGAGAATTCAGAAATGACCTTTCTCTGTGGGTGACATTTATACTGAGATGGAAGGTATGAGAAGTAGCAAAGAGCTCAAAGATGAGCAGGCTAGGAAACATCCCTCGTAACACATCAGCCAGGCTCGGGGTTCTACCTTTATTCCCTGTAAGCCCTAGGACTGTTTCCTTCTCTTTCTGAGCCTCAACTTTCGATCTGTACAATGAGAATAGTAACCTTGTCTTTATTGAGATGGGAGGAAGAATTGGTGTAACAAGAGATGTATATGCATTGAAAGCACTCTGCGTTCATTTGTTATTGTCTTTATTGAGATGGGAGGAAGAATTGGTGTAACATGAGATGTATATGCATTGAAAGCACTCTGCGTTCATTTGTTATTGTACTTTTCTCCCAGTAGAAAGAACAGAGTAAATGTTCTGCAGATACCTTGGCATGTTTCTGAGCAAAGTATTTTTGGATAATGGTAGGAATGCACATATATGCATGCTCCTGCCACTCTTCCAATCAGAAGTGCTCATATTTTTCCATTGCCACCTTTTACCAAAACCCCTCTGCAAATGTACTGGGTAGCATCTCTCAGAGCCAAGTTGTTTTCCTAAAGCCACTTAAGAAGTCCTTCTTGACTACTCCTACATGTAAGCTTATTGTCCCTTGTTAGAAAACAAGCAGGAACCTGAAATTAAGGTCTACGTTAATATCCCATATCTGACACTTAGAGACTGTTATCTAGACAAACTATTTTTATAAACCACATTTTTTATATTTAACATATGTATTATGAAAATTATCCTCAGAGATGGACTTTAAGGATAGAATCAGATAAGCTAATGTGGAAATTTATCAGTTAGCACTTATCTCTAATACTTTATATGCTTCGATAATATGACCTCTTGCGGACAGACTTTTTAGTTGAGTTTATCTCTGCTTAATTTCCTTACAAATATTTCATATATCTAAGATGTATGCAGTATCAACATGGGAGGGTGGTTATAGCTTTCAAACTTGTTCTTTAAGAATTCCTTACATGTTTTGTTTATATTCGTGCCCACAACTCTTCCAAGATCCAACCCCATTGCCTACTAGCCCAACATTGTCTCCCTTTTTAAGGTCAATTTATAGTACTCAGATACTCTTGGATGTGCAGCCTTCCACTGTAGCATAGTTGACTCTACCCCTAAGAAAGCCAAGCTCCCATTTCCATGCTAGGATTTGAGCAGTATTGGATTTGTACAGGTATTATACAAGCTGTCAGAACTTCTTGGAGTTCAAGTGTGTAGCTGAACTGCTGTGTCTACAGGACACTGTATCCTCACAGTCATCTACCCTTTTCACCACCTCTCTCTCAATGATCCCCACTTCATTGAAGGTCAAGATGTGGTATATATGTTCCATTTATAGCTGAATAGTCTACAGACTCTTATCCTCCACACCTTGGACAACTGTCCCTAAGTTAATCACCACCTACTGTAAGTAGAAATTTCTCAGGTGAGAGTTGAGAGTTACATTAATCTATGGGTATAATAATAAATCATTAAGAGTTGGTTTAATATTGTACCCACTTAGCAGAGTAATACTGAGAGATTTTTTTGCCCTTAGGGCTTATGATCTGTCTAGCCAAACATTCTTGGCTGGTAATGGTGTCAGGTAAGAGTTTCATTGTATGGAGTGGTACTGAAACCCAGATGGTGGTTGGTTATTCCTGTAATGTTCATGCACTGTTATACTAGTGAATATTTATTCTCATACAAGTCATTATTGTAGCTTGCAGGGGTAACAGCCAGGTAATTCCAATGATTACTTTTCCTCTCTGGTAGCATGCATAGCACCTTCTAGTTCTATAAATGCTAGCTAGTAGGGATGAAGCTCCCAGGAGAGCTCTAGCTTGATTTCTTCATGTTCTATCACTCAGGTGTGTAGAATCTTAAGCAGTGGGGGTCTTACCATCAAATTCTGGAGGACAGCCAGGAGATCTGACATTTCCCCTTGAAAGTTCCTTAGCAAATTCCTGATCTCTATGGATATTCCAAATGGAGAACGTGTATCTGAAGATTCAATGCTAACACCTACAAATGAGAGAAAATATGTGGCATTTGTCTTTCTGGGTCTGGATTATCTTACTTGAAAGGGTTGTATTAAGTTCCATCCATTTGAGTGAAAATTTCAAAATCCACTTTTCTTAATAACTGAATAGTATTCAATTATTTAAATATACCACATTTTCATATCCATTTATAACCTGATAGAAATCTAGGCTGCTTTCATTTCCTGGCAATTGTCAATAGAGCCTCAGTAAACAAGGATGAGCAATTATAGCTGTAGTTGAAAAGGGCAGGATTCTCATGGATATCAACAAGCCTTGGCATATCAAGTTGCAGTAAAACTAAGCGTATCCTCTCCTATTAAGACTGTATGAGGCAAACAGATAGGAGGAAAAGGTCTCAAAGTAGTCAGCAGGTCAGCAGAGTCAGAGGTAGCCCCTGCTCCCACTGTTAGGATCCCCACAAGAAGACCAAGTTACACAACTGTAGCATATGCACAGAGGGCCTAGACCCTGGTTAGCGGCTCAGTCTCTGTGAGCCCCTACAAGACCAAGTTAGTTGAGTCTGTGGGTGTTCCTTGATTCCTGCAATCCTCCAAACACCTGGCTCCTACAATCCTTCTCCCCCATCTTCCACAGGGCTTTGTAGGATTGCTTTATTTTCGACGTTAATTTCAAAGATTTTCATCATTCTTTCCTGTCTACTCTTGGGTTTGATGATTTTTCCTAAATCCTTCAGGTGCATCATTAAATTATTCGCTTATTATTTATTAATTTGTCATCTTGCAATTTTTTTGGCATAGGTGTCAGTGCTGTAAACTTTTTTCTTATGTCTTAATTCAGTGTGGGTCATACCTTTTGCTTATGTTTTAATTTTCATTCAATTCTAGGGATATTTTAATTTTCCTAATTTTTTTTCCTTTACTCATTTTGATTGTGTAGTGTAGTGGTTAGCACCTATTAGTGCTCATCCATGGAAAGGATCATTCCTCAGGTCTGGGAAATGAGCAGAATTAGTGGATAGAATCTAGTGTTTATACCTAGATAGTGGGGCAGGTGTGCTTGGTAGGGATGGATGGAGTTGGCTGTGGTGGGTGGAGTTGGTGGTGTGAATCCAGACTCCCAGACTAGAAATATACAGGTTAGGGGATTCAGTGAGCATGGATGGGTTATTGGCATATAGTTATCTTGGGTTCCTATGTAAAGAGGGACTGAAATGGAGAAGGAAGGAAAGCAAGTGATACACGGTGGTAAAGCAGGTTGTGGGGATTATAAATGGTTCTAATTTTTTTATATGACCCCACGCATACCTAACATGATTATAAGCATTCTTGTTGAATAAAACACATAATAATTTGATGATTCATCAACAAAGTTAATGCCATTCATTCCTCTTTTTAAAAAGCAATTACTTAAGTTTATCCTAGATTTAAATAATAAATTCACTGGGTTTGGAGAAAAGGCCAGAAATACAATGGGAAAGGACATAACTTTAAATAAAGGAGAGAATAGGAACTTTCAAAACCAATAAATTAGAAATTATTAAGCAGGCGATTCCCCTACTATTAAGAATGAAAAATGCACATTCCTCAGACATATACAGAAAAGAAATGGGGAAATGGGTTGATAATACCTGTGAAGTGTCCCAAGTGGGAAATAATGTTTTATTGTACAGAAGGTGATCATTCTAGTCTCTTCCATCTAAGTCAGAGCAAAAAAGAAAAACATAAAAAGCTGGGTTGTTCTTTTTTTTTTTTTCTTTTTTTTTTTTTAAACAAAGTCAGCTTTCTCCTCTTGCTATATGAAATCAGGGATTGTGGTGCTCTGCCCCACATGCTCACACCTTGTTAGGGTATAAATGGTGGTTCTTCACAAAGTTGGATTCTTTACAAGCTAATAGGAGTAAGAATTTCTTTGGACGATGACCTTTGTTTGCAAGTGGGTGATGTGGCCAGAGCTGAGTGCAGTTCTAACACCTATGGTATTTGAGGCCCTGGTGCTGCTGCTTTGTGTCAAAGATAGTGCAAGTCAGTTTTTATTATTCTTCTGTATTGGTCATTGGGCATAGAGACTTCGCAGGCTCCCACCTTTAGTCAACAGTTCTTTAGCTGATAAGCATTCTAGATCCTGGTCCCCTGGAAAACAGGCAGATGTGACCCTGAGAGTTGACTACAGAGTAGGGAGCAGACACTCCTACAGTTTCTGCCTACTTGGTGGCAGCATTGAGCAATGCTTAGAAATGAGATACCTGAGGAGAAGAAGCATAAAGCTTAGTGCTATTCAGTGTGAACTGACTTGCAGTCTCCAGAAGAATTTCCCTTCCATCACTGGGGCCCACCTCCTAACTCCAGAGGGGGCATTTCATTCCTCACCTGGGTTTGATTACTGTGATGGTTAGTTTTATGTTAACTTAACAATAACTATAGTCATTCCAGAGGAGGGAACCACAATTGAGAATTTTTTCTGTAAGATTGAACTACAGGCAATTCTCTTAATTAGTGATTGATAGCGGAGGGCTCAGTTGATTGTGGGCTGGTGGTCTTGGGTTTTATAAGAAATCAGTCTGAACAAGTCAGGGAGAGCAAGCCAGTAAGCAGCACCCCTCCATGGCCTCCAAATCAGCTCCGGACTCTAGGCTTTTGCTGTTTGAGTTTCTGTCTTGACTTCCTTCAGTGGTTATGTGGAAGCATAAGCTGCATAAACCCTTTCCTTCTCAAGTTGCTCCCAGTCATGATTTTTCACCACAGAAATGAAAACCCTAACTGAGACTATTGGTTTTTCCTAAATTGCAATAATATAGTATTTGTCTCACCAACTTCTTCCCGCTGTTCTGTCGGCATCTGTGCTGTGTTATATTAGCCAGAACCCTGAGCATTGTCGGGAAATCTCACTTAAAACTTTGAGAGAGAGAATTCCTGACCTTTCTGAGGGACTCACTCTGTCAAGGAGAACCAGATTCTGCACTAGTGCACATCTGATGGGGAAAAAAGAGGATTCCTCCGCCCTTAGTGGGCTTATGCCTTGTATAGGAAAATAGACAAAATCACCAAAACATGGCCATGGCAATAAGCCTGGTATTGGTACTTATTCGCTGCCAAGTACCATTTATCAATACATTATACGCATTAATTATCGAAACTTATAAATAAATATACAGAAGTAAGTTAAGTGTCACATAATATTGGATTAGTAACATAAGGAATCAAAATTTGAACTTGGGCAGATGGCTTGGTGTCTAAATCCTTGGTTCTGTACTGTAATTACAAAATGCTATAACATCTGCATTATAAAACACTAGGGCATGGTGCTGAGTTAGGGGATACAGAAGAGAAACCATGACAATTTTCTAGCACATTAAGTGTTTAGATCCTATGTAGTTGCTATAATACGTGTGTGCGTGTGTGTGTGTGTGTGTGTGTGTGTGTGCGCGCGCGCGCGCACTATGTCAGAGGTGCTTAACACGACAATTCTTACCTTGTGAACTTTTTTCCCTTGTGGTTCCTAAAAGAAGCGTTAATGTGAATAGAAGTCAAGACACACAAAACATAGTGAACACTGACTGATTCTCAGGGATTCTACATCCTAGAGTTTAGATAAGATGGCAAGGAGTTTCTGTTAGGCATACGTAGTGTAGCTGAACACCTTTAGGTGAAAGGACAGTCATGGTTCCTCTACAACTATAACCTTCAAGTATGGAGGGAAAAGGCCAGAGGCAAGTGAAGACAGGTGAAATGCTAGGCTTGGTGATGTTCGCTGGTGTTATGCAATGCATAGTTCCCAATATAGCTGGCCTTCAATGCGTGTAAGGAGTAAGAACCGACAAGTGATCTGTGAATTTTTTAATAGTGTAAGAAAAGGCCCACAAGAATTTAATATTTATTTTGGAATGTAGCTGTAGTAACTATGTGACCCAATTATTAGTTCTGTATCAAGTACTATCTGTTCTAGGAGGCCTTTTCAGCATCATCCTCACCAAACACAGAATTCTTCATCCTTCTCATGGAAGGACCTACTGTGCATTAGCTCATATCTGTCTTATAGAAATAGTTTATTAGATGTGATGCTGATATATCACTCTTACTCTCAACCCATAGAGTAATCTCTGGGCAGTGTACTCCCTTGCTTTTATGCTTAGTATTCCCTGAAGCATTTCCCACCTGCAAAGAAAATCATAGGTGTCTGGTAAATGTATGTTGGACTGAGTTGAGCCCACTTTTGCATATATGTTAAATTAATTCTTTTGAATGTTCCCAGTCCTTTGAAAGATATATAACTCTATGCTCTTATTGCATCCTGTTGCTTAACTTTGCTAGTAAATACTTTCATTTCTTGATGAGTGTTCAGGAAGTTTTTGTTTATCTTGAGTGGAAGCCAAAGCTGATGACATTTTTTGGCACGCAGGAAGTTGTTTACAGTTTCTTTCTCATTGGTACTATTGTGTAAAGGGACCTGCTTGGGGAGTGTACTGTACACCACACAGTTTATCCTAGGCATTAGTTTATTCAGTGGCACACCTATCAGCTGACCTACTTACCACTCAGATGGTTAGGTAAGCTATGCAAGTTTAAAATGCTCTTAGTATGGTGCCACGCGGCAGAGTTTAAGAGACAGTTCCCTTAATGAACAAGAAACTATACAATATGAGCTACATTTCTCAGTTTACATGTATGAATTGTATATATTAAGGAAATCCAGAATGACATTTTCATGCAGGTATGTACTGTGCACTGATCGGATCTATCCACCTCTTCCCCATCCGTCCATTCCTGGTTCTCATTTAAGGATTAATCTTAAGTAAAACTATTTTCATTTCAAATGGACATTCTCTGTATCATTTTACATGTGAGAACATGTGGTACTTGATTTTGGAATCTGGAATTTTTTTAACTTAGCAAATATCCTCCAGTCACATCCATTCACTGCAAGTGACAGGATTTCATGCTTCATGGTAACAATTACATTGTGGATAAACATTACATTTTCTTTCGTGTGTGTGTGTGTGTGTGTGTGTGTGTGTGTGTGTGTGTGTGTGTGTGTGTGTGTTTGGAGACCAGAGGACAATCTCAGCTGCCGTCTTCAGGAATTCTGTCCACACCCTTTAGACACAGGGTCTCTTTTAGTCTTAAGCTCACCAGTTAAACTAGATTGGTTACCCTGCAAGTCCTAGGAATGACCCTCCCCCACCTCTCCCTCCCCAGCACTGAGACTACAGTATGAGCCACCATATCTATCTTTTAACAGGACTTCTGGGAATTGAACTTAGGTCCTTAAGCTTGGTAAAGAGGCAAGCACTTTACCAAGTGAGCTATTTCCCCAACTCATGCATTTTCTTCTGTCAGTTGATAAGAACCTAAGCTGGAACTGGAGCTTTCAGGAGTGTTCAACCTTTTGGGATTGTAATATGCCATTGTCATATATAAATGTGTAGGGCCTTGTTCTTACCTGTCCCAAGCTATATGTGAACCATGGGCCATACCTTGGAAACCAATGGTTAGCTCCTGTGAACAGTGGTGCCATGTATGGACACTATTTCCTTTAGATATGTACCCAGAAGTGCAATCTCTGGATCATATGATAGATCCCCTTTCAGGTTTATTTGAGGAATTTCCTCTATATTCTCATTGGCATCATATAAGAATTTTAGGGGTCAACGATGTAGCCATGGTAGAGCACTGCTCTGCCATGCACAAGGTCATGGATTCAATTCCATGCACTGAAGAAAACGAAACAAATAAACAAAAGGAATGCCTTTTTCTCCACATTCTTGCCAGCTCTTGCAATTTTTTTTTTAATAATAACCATTCAAATTGGAAGGAGATAGTATTTCCTTGCTGTTTTGGTTTCCATATCTATAGTGGTATTTTTCATGCATTTGTTGACCATCTGTACGTATTCATTTGAGAAGTTTCTACTAAGATTATCTGCTTGTTTTTTAATTTTTTATTGGTTAACAGTTCCATCTATTTACATAACGATTTTTTCATTGTTTCCCCTCCTCATTCTCTTTTCTTCTACTCCTCCCTCTCCCACTGGAAGACTTCCTCTCAACAGGTCCTCACACTTTCACAGATTTTCTATGTGTGACCCACTGAGTTTTCTTGCCCAGGTGTGAGTAGGGAGTTAATTACTTGAGCAATGCCAACCTATCAGTGCTGATCAACTGAATAAAATGGCATTGCCTATATCAACAACCTTTAACTGCCAGTAGTCTTTCAGGGAGGGGTGGGGCCTAGTGGCACCTCCTCCATCAATAATTAAATGTGGATGGGGCCAACCATGAGTAGGTCTTGCATGGATAAGCACAGCTGCACTCAGTTCATGAGTGCCATGGGTGGATAATATCAAGGAGTCATCTTTTTGTTGTTCAACTCCCCATCCTGTGGTTTGTACATTCTTTCTACTCCCTCTTGCCCGATCTCTGGAAGGACTCATATGGCTGAGCATTCATTCAACCATCACTTATTCTTGTTATTTTGATGAGTTATGGGTTTCTGCTTCAACTGCCACACACAGCAATAGCACATTTAATGGAGACTGGTTACACCATTAATTTATGATATAAGCATGAGTGTAAAGAAGGAACTTTTACAATATATAACTCTTAGCAAAATATTTGTAGTCCCCCATCCTAAAATACACTATGTCTTGGTGGGCTGATGGCTAGATTTAAAGAACGAAGCATGAGTATTCTCCCTAGAGTGGGGTACAAAGCAAATCAGAAAATAGTTAACTCCACAAATGTACCACTATTGCCTGGCAAGTCAGCCATTAATTTAGGTAGCAGTATTTACAGCTGAATAAGGCTGTGGATGACTTTTCTCCATGAACAACCTTCATAGCACCTTCTGGCAATGTGAAGGCTAGCAAACAGGGAGAGAGCCCCCAGCTCATGTCCGACTTGACTTCTTTATGTTCTGTGACTAAGTGTGTGGTGTCTTCCACAGTAAAGTCGTATCTTATATTTCTGATCACAACCAAGAGCAATGACAATATCCTGTATTGTGACCAGTGTCTTTCAACCCCGCCTCCCCTGCAAAACAAGGTGTAGGTAGGCATTTCACACCCTGCACTGGAATTTTCACTTAACATCCTGTTGTTTCTGGGAGAAGCATTACCTATCCATGAAGGGTTCCTCTGTCTAAAGTCTTTTGTTTTTCTCTTGGATTATATTTTTTAATATGGTTAAGAAATAATAGGTTTACATGTTTTGTTTTGATTTTTTTAATATATTCTTACTTTTAGTTTCCCTTATCCTCCCAAGCCACCCTTCATTATACCTTCTCATTCTCCGTATTCCCTTTCCTGTCCAATGTGTTCTACTGTACCCCTCCCTTCTTCAAATGACACCTTTTTTCTCTTTCAGATCCTGTTTGTGCTCAAAGGACAGCTTGCTATTCTAAAAAATTTCATAATGTCTACTTGCTATTCTAAAACCCTCCTAGTACAGAGGAGAACTTGTGGCATTTACTGCTGTTGTGTCTGGGTTGCCTCAGTATGTTTTCTGATCCTTCCATATTCCTGCTGGTAAAATTTCACCGTGTATATATATATGTCACAGTTCATTATGTGTTCATCCATTGATAGAAATCTGGTCCGTTGCCTCTGTATTGTGAGCAGGGCCACAGTGAACATGAAAATGCAGGCATCTCTGTTGTAGGATATGGATATGCAGTGCACAGGAGTGCTGTGGTTGGGCTGTGTGGCATTTCCACTTTGTAACTTTTTAAGCAAACTACACTGATTTCCAAAGTGTCTGAATCAGCTTACATTCACATCAGCAGTGAACAAGCTTTCCCTTTTTTCCTCAACTGCACTATCATTGTAGTCATTTTTTTTATAATAACCATTCTGATTTGAGTAAGATTAAATCTTAAAATAGTTTTAATTTGCATTACTTCAGTGACTAAGGGCATTGAACACTTTTTAAGCATTATCAAGCATTTGTGTTTCATCTTTTCAGAACAGTTTTCAGTTCCCTAAAGTGTTTTTAAACTATTTGCTTATTTTCTTGACTTATTTTTTAAGCTCTTCCTCTTTTCCACACATGAATCATCTGCTAGATGTATTTCTATTTTTTCCCATTATATTGGCTTCCTCTTCTTACAATTAGTAGTTTCCTTTACAGTATATAGGCTTATTATTTTTATATGGCCCTACTCAGCAACTGTTGACCTTATTCCCAAACTATGGTGTCTTATCTTTATCTACTTTTCTTACTTTATTTTTTGATTAATTTTTGAGAGTTTCATATATAAATACTACATTTACAACTTTGTTATACCCCAAATCCTCCTGTGTTCTCCCACTTCCTCTCAGTGGGAGAGGACCCCCACTGACCTCTTCTTTAATTATATTGCATATGTGTATAATGTATACAACAATATACATATAAAGCTTATATATATCATATATGCTATATATGCCTTTTGAGTCCATTTAGTGTTTCTCATATGAACAAATGTTTAAGACTGGCCATTTGGGATTGAATGACTTATTGGGGACTCTTTCTGGGGAAAACAAAATCTTCTCTTGCTCAATATGCATTAATTATCTGTAGCTCTTCATCTAGGGATAAGGCCTTGTAAAATTTCCCCTGTTCACATTGGGATTTCCATTGGTGTTGTCATCATGCATGTCTTGTTTAGACAACCATGTTGTTGAGCTTCTTTGTCATGTCTAGAAGACCCTATATCACTAGATGTCATGGTCTTCTAGCTCATGATATTTCTACTCACTATTCTTCAGTGTACAATGGGTTATATTAAATAGTCAGAAACACCACAAGCATATGACTTAATGATGTAACTCAAGAGTTTGGAAAAAACAAAAACCGAAAAATAATAAAAGTCAGAGCCAAGAATAAAATCAATGCAAATTTAAAATAGAGTTGCGGGTGCATTCAATCAATCCTAAACATCTTGGGTAGTTATAAAATTAATAATTATGATGAAAACTACATTTTAAACTTACTTTTCAAGTTTTTATTTAATTAATTTGTATTTAAATTATAAACACTCTTACTTTACATAATGATCCCAGTTCCCTCTCCCTCCAGTCCTCCCACTCCCCCCATCATCTCCTCATCCCACCCCCCATCAACTCCTCAGGGAGGGTGAGGCCCCCCATGGGTCTGTCACATCATTTGGGGATGAAACAAGAAGAACCCTAAGAGAGACATACATGACTGGGAGGCAGTGATTAGACAGGAGTGCCGGGGGCCTAGCCGGCCTGCAGATATAGCCAAATCCATGAGCTCCAAGCTCGGTGAGAAACCCTGTCTTGAAACCTATGGTGGTGAAGTGTTGAAGAAGCACCTGGTGTCAACCTCTGACCTCTGTGTGGCACAGGATTATGTACACACAGAAAGACACCCTAGATTTTGTCACTAACACCACAGAAGAAAACAAAAACAGTGGAAGAGAAGTTGCGATTGTGTTTCACGAAGTTCTCTAGTAGTAAAGAGAAAAATCACAGGCTAGGGTTGCTAAGATGTATGCTAAGGCTAAATCTTCTATATTCAACATTGTGAAGAAAGAAAACAGCCTGGGTAGCTTTGTTACTGTATCTCAGGTTACAAAAGTTTAAATGGTAGCATACGGTAAAGACTTTGTTAAGATCAAAGACATAATACATTTGTTGTTGGGAAATATGAACAGGAAAAAATGTTCCAATTGATAGCAATCTGTTAGACTTCTGTGAAGATATGAGCAAAGGAGTAAAGCAATGGTCTAAATGTGGGTTTGTGTAATCATCAAGCCATTTACTATGAGTGGGAGGTAGTTACATAGATTCAAGAGTAACTGCACCGTAAACTTTAAAACATAGTGCAGAGGTTGTGCCTACCAGTGAAAAAACTTCTGTCACATTTTTGACAAAGTTGAGGAAGTTGGTCAGGAGAAAGGAATACATCTAATGTACATATGTTGTCATGAGAAAGTTGTGCTCTTTTGGAGACAGACACCCAATAGAACCCACTGGAAAAGGACAAAGGGGGTATCAGGCCACAAATATGAGTGAATGGAATACCTTTGGCACTGTGTGGCAGAGCTACCAGGCATGTGGTAAAGCCAGATGTTGAATGCAGATAGAAGAACCCATACTCTCTCAAAAATAAGAACAAAAAGTATCTATCCCAATTCTGGCAATGTGACCTAACAATATGGATGATAACTATCTTGTTTACCAAGTCATATTTATCACTGCTTTATCCTTGAAGTAAAATAAATTCTGAAAATGAAGAGTTGGCATTGACAGGACTATTCACAACAGAGTACATCTGACAACCCACACTTTTATCATATTGGAAGTGTCAATAGTGATGTTTGATTTTTACCTTTATCTTTATTTAGCTCTTTCAGTGGGAAAATATTCACATTGTCAAGGCCACATACATCTGCTTAATATTTGATCACTTTAATCAGCAGTTGGTATAGATTTTAATCTGAACATAATACAGAGCTTAGAATTATGGACTGATTCACTGTCATTGGTACATTGTCAGCTTGTCTAAGAGTGTCTCTCAACAGTTCTTACTGCTTGAATAAGCTTGGGGGAAGAGGGACCTAGTAAATTCAGTCAGTTTTGGGCTCTTCCTGAACCCATTGAGTTGTTTACTTCCTGAACTCAGGGTGGCATATTTTACCTCCCTTACCTCCCTTTAAATGCCCTGTATCTTAATGACCTTCCTTCCAAAGTGGAATATTTTATATGAGAGGAGATTGCTACACAGTACTTGGCTATACATCCTTAACAGGCCAGTTAAAGAATGAGAATGAGAGGCAATATTAAATTTGGCTATATCAAAGAGGACATAGTGGCCCAGTGTCCTCCACAGGTCCATAATTGGGGTCCTGATATGAGATGTTGTTTACATAATTTTGTGGTTTGCTTTTTTTCAAGATTTATTTTTCAATTTTTATTCATGTATGTGTGTTTGTGTCTCTGTGGGTGGTACCTGTGTAGGTCAGAAAAGGGTGGAGTTGGAGTTTTAGGTCATTGTGAGCTACCAGATGTGGGTGTTGGGAAACAAACTTGGGTCTTCTGGAAAATCAGCAAGTGATCTTGAGAGCTATGTTTAGCTAGAAGAGAAGAGGTATGCATAACTGAGCAGTCATGGTCAAGCTGTGGCCCGTGCACATCATTGACCTATCATTGTTTCAGTTCTAGTCTCTTTGGGCAAATAGATGACAAGTGATCAGTGCTATGAAGTCCCTTCCTGGGAGTCAAGTTTGTTATCTGGTTAGCACCAGGTTTTAGTTTTTTCCTTCTCTTGGCTTGAGATTCCTATGGAAATTCCTATTCCTTATTTTTTTTTAAAAAAAAAATATTACATTTATTTATTTGTGGGGGATGGGCACACAGGTGATATGTTGAGGTCAAAGGATGACTTAGATGAGGTAGTTCTCTTCTACCATGAGTTCTGGACATTTGACTACCATGGCCTGTCTGGGCAGCCACATTTACCTGCTAAGCCATCTCACTGGATAAAATTCCATTTTCTTAGCTGAAAGGGAACACAGTGTGTCCTCAGAATATTCTCACTCTTGCCAGGCTAGGTTAAATTTTTGATTCTTGTTCTACCATTTGAGACATCCTTCACAGCTGGATGAAGGCAACATTCTTCTGTCAGTTTCACAGGGATTTCCTCCCACACTCCCATTATAAAACAGACATATCCATAGATCTTTTTAAAACAAAGGTCTTTGGCTTGTGAGAGAATGGTGGAGAAGCAAACTGTGAGATCTGCATTTAGCCACCTGATGAGGACCTTCTGTCCCAGGGTAACAAGACTTCAGCAAATGCTCCTCCTGTTTAGAGCTGGCACTGCTCACAGTGATCACTGTTGTCATGTGAAATGTCTGAGACTTTCTAATCAGGTCTATTTTCTTTCTGTAATAATTCTCTTGCTGTATCTCTGCTTCCACTTTACAACGGTGAGAAGAAGAAAGCAGGTGGCACTTTTGAAAACATTATTTGGGAATTTGTTAAACCACATGCTATGCGAGCTCATCCTAGAGCTCTGCTTCTGTGTACCTGTTGATCACACTCTCCCGCGCTTCCTGCCTCCATCAGGTTGAAGCTGCCTTCCTCCACCTCTGACAGCACTCACCCCATTTCCTGCCCAGTCTGGAATCCATACAGTCCAGGCAGGGTCCACTCATAGCTTTCCCTAGGGCATCTCCTCTTGTGATCCAGTTCCAAAGCTGTTCTACTCTTTGAAGTACTCCTTAAGGAACTACCCCATGCTCACATAACAGGTTCTATTAATGTTTTCTAAGAAACTGCCACTAACACAGTGGCTTACTGTGACTCCCTGTGACTTTTCCTGGGGAGACATAAACAGAGATCCATTTACCATAGATAATTTGACATCAACATACCAAAGAGATTGTTCCACCCTAGTGCAGCTTAATGAAGGATTGAATTCATTACAACAATACAGGGGAGGGGTTACTTACTGGAGGGAGCACGGATGACTCAAGGGCAGCTCCGTCACTGAAAACCCTATCCCAGCACTGGTAGAAACCCATACCCCCCCCCAAAGGCTACAGACTGTGAGCTCCCTGAAATCTTCAGGCAGCAAGCCAAATCAGAGAGTCCCATCTCCCCTGCAATTTTTAATAACTTTGGAGAAGGGCCTTGAGTACTGCAGATAGCTGGTTGTCTGCCCAAGACGTCGGGCTTAGTCACTGAAACATGTAAATGTTGCTTTATATAATGGGGCGAAAGAGCCCATTTCTTTTTTCGAGAGCAATGAAGATTAGAAACTTGTGGGGAGAAGACTAATCTGGATTATTTTGGTGGACACTAAAGGCAATGAATTGTATTCTTATTAAAAGGATACTAACTAAGAAAATACACACAGAACAAGCCACATGAAGACAGGGCCCAGGGTCTAATGGTGTTGACTTTTATCAAAGATCTGTGTTTCACAACCATACCCAGGGATACTGGCCACTACGCTAAGTGAGGAGAATCTAAGACTCTGTTCTTATGGTAGCCCCTCACTGGTCTGCCCAGCTGATGTTTTTTAGCCTTTGATACTAGTAATGCTGGTTTTGTTCTTTTGATCTCTAAAACTAAAAGATGGTAAGTTCTCTTGTTTTAAGCCACCCAATATCTGGTAATTTGTCATATCAACTGTAGAAATATAGTACAAATGACAGTAAATGACTCTAAGGGGCTAGAAAGACGGCTCAGCGGTTAAGAGGACTTGCTGCCCTTTAGAGGATCCAGGTTCAATTCCCAGCACTCATATGATGCCTCACAGTCATCTGTAATTCCTGATTCTTCTGGCCACTACAGGCACAAGACACACAAGATACAAAAGCATACACACATGCAAACACACACACACACACATACACGCACATACACACACACCTTTATTGCATTTTAAATGATGTCTAAGTGTCACTTCTTAAATTTGTTTAAGGGTTTCTCAGTGAGACTCAATGCTTCCATAATGTTGCTGACTACTCATGGTTCTGCTTGTGAGTTTCCCAACTGTTATCATCTTGTTCTTCTGGATGTATTCTCTTTCCTAGGTTAGTAAGTATTCCTTACCTAGTCTAACAGTATATAATAATCCTATGTTGTGCAAATGCTATTAAATAAGACACTTGACCTTCTGATTTCTAGCTTGTATTTTACTTTGTTAATGGTGTATTCTGCTCTCAGACTTGCTTTAATGTATTTTTGTCATGAAAATTTTAAATACTGAAATGGGAGAGACATATAGTACAGTAGACCTTTCCATTTCCCATTATTCAACTTCAACAACAACTGGTGTTTTTTTCAAGAAGCAATATTTTTCCTTTAATTATAATTTTTAAAGATATATTTTGGTGTGTGTGTATGTGCGTGCATGCATGTATGCATGTACACACATATATCTATGCACATACATGGGGTTGTACATAACCATGCACTCACATTTAGAGGCCAAAGGCTGATGTTGGATGTCTTCCTCTATCCTTCTCTGCCATATTCCCCTGAACTGTAGCCTCTCACTGAGTCTGAAGCTCACCAGCTTGGCTTGACTGGCTGAATTCCTAGCGCCAGAATCTGCTGTCTCTGCCTGCATCGACTGAGGTTACAGGTATATTTGGACAGGCCCAGCTTTGTTTTCACGTGAGTTCTAGAGCTAGAAATGCAGGTCTTCAATTTGAAAGCAACTTCTCTTAACCACTGAGCCGTCTCCCAGCCCTCCCCCCCTTTTTTATTCTTTGACAATCTTATAAGTGTATATCATAATGGATGACCCTTGAGAACGTTAGGCTGAGGGAAATAAGACAGCCATGGGAGAGCGAACCGTGCAGAAATGTACCTGAATGATGTTTCCCACAGCTTGATAGGAGCAGAGAGTAGAACCTGGCTTCAGGAAGATGGCAACCCAGGGTTGCTAGTCAAGAAGTATAGAGTTTCAGTTATGAAAGATGAGTGAGTTCTAGAGAGATGGACTTGAGCTCATAATACCATACTATCCACTTAAAAACTCAAGGGTAGAAATCATCTCATTTGTTTGTAAGACAATAAAATGTATGACAAACAAAAAAAAGTACTAAAATAGAGCTCATTGAGCTTCCAGGAGTAGGAGAATAATCAAAGGTGTGAAGAGAAGGATGGGTTTAACTGAAGCCTTACTTAGGCTTCTCACAAAACCTATTGAGTGCAAGCAGGAGGCTGGTATGAGCAGTGAACGGTTTTTTTCATAGGCTGTCTAAGGCAAAGGGTTGTCCTAATGTCTATTTCTGCCCAGTTGTCACTAGTCAGTAGCTGCTGCAATCATCACGAGACTTCATCAGCCTCAGCACAGACAGCTCCTTTTAGGACCCAGAGCAAGAGTGAAGAAAGAGTTTCCCCTGGACACTTTCAGCTACACTTCTGCTACCATTCTCTGGGAACTACAGTTTCTATACCTACACACCTACCCCCCCCCCACACACACAATATCACATGACACTACACACACACACACACATACACACACCATGCACATACCATACACACACCACATAATACAACAAAAACAAAATACATACACAATACACACACAAAATATACACACATACCACACACTGTGCACAAACCACATTATATAACACTACACCACATCATATCACACTATACATACACACAACATACCACACAAAACTATACACCCAATATATACACACACAAAATGCACATACCACACCATATACATACCACATTACACTACGCACACATGTGTGCACATGTGCACACAGGCATATATACCAGGTTCTGTAGTGTTTAGTCACATTTACTTGACATAGTTATTCCAATTAAAATAATTTTGGATGGACCTCTTATAACTATACAATTTGGAGTAGTCTACAGTCTGAAGAAGTCTAAAAATATATGTTTCAGCTTTTGCTTGCATTTGATCTGTTATCTTTATTTTCTGAATCTGGAAAATGCTTTGCATGGTCAGTATAATAGTCATTCTTTGTTTCACTCATGATGAATTTTCTGTCCTTTCATTTTTATTGTGTTGTAGGCTTAAGGAATGAATGTAGTTAGAAACACATTTATTGTGCCAAACTAGAAGTTTGTGACTATATTTCTGAATAATCAAGTTAAGAAAAGCATTATTTTTCAAGTTAGACATTTAACTGTCATGACTTCATTTGTCTGGGTGCAAGACACCTCTTCAGTTTCTATTTAGAGACGATTAAGTCTAGAAATGACACTGTTCCCTGTTGTCACCTAAGAACTAACAATATCAACGAGTTGTGCTGAATCACAGAAAATTCGGCAGCAAAACTATGGTAAAAATGGTGGATAGGAGATTATAAGGAGAATGAAACAAATACAAGAAAACACTGGGTGTCTACTGCAAGCAACAGTGTTGTAGGTACAAGGAATGAACAACACTGAAAATTTCTATTCTTGTCAGTCTTCACCTAATGGGGAAACAAAACATAGCAGGCAGGTTTTAACATGCCATTATCAGTATGGGGACACGTGCCACGGAACATGTGTGGAGGTCAGAGGACATCTTTGTGAAGTCACTTCTGACCTTCCACCGTTATGTAGGTTCTAGAGATTGAAATCAGGTTGCCAGGCTTGCACAGCAGCTGAGTTACCTGCTGAGCCATCTTGCTCGCTCCAAACACATATTTCAAAAATAAAACGTGCAGTATGTGGAGGAAAACAGAACAGGAGTGCGCCTAGTGAGAGAATGGAATGTCACTTATTTATTTACTGAGTGATTAAAGTACTTCACTGATGGGGGACACTTGTGCAGACATGTGACCAAGGGGAAGGAATAAGCCACATAACTCTTGTAAGTAGAACATTCCAGATCAGAAGGAGCACACAGAGTCCTTGAGTGGAGGAGGGCCTGGCTTGTTTGGTGAGTGGTGATGAGAGGGCCAGTTTGGGCTGATTTCACTGAGTCAGGAGGAAGTAAAAGGAAGTTGGAACCCCGAAGAAACAGGGCCTCAGTCACGTCCATCCTGAGGACACGGCCGGGACTTTGACTCTGGGTGACGTCATTAGGTGGCATTGGGTACAATAATTCGATGAACTGACTCATGTATTGGAGATAACAATCTGACTACCAAGCTGGAGGGAAAGAAAAGTAAAAGCAGGGAGGCCCCTAGGGAATGTATCACAGGCTATGGCAAGGCGTGAGTTGTGTCAGTGGTTGTGGAGAGTGAGCTGCCTAAAGAGAGGTTGTGTTCGTGAAATGAGTGATTACAGCAGAGGAGAAGCCATAACCGAAGAAGAGGAAGTGGTTGATGAGTGGGAAAAGAGACTACCAAAGTTTTAGAAATCTCTTACAGATCCTGAATTTACCCTGAGGGTGGCAGCCGTGCAGGCAGACAAGGTGACAAACAGTCATAATTATTCATTTTCTGTATAAATGATGTGTCAATTATGTAATAAAGTTCATGGAGAGTCTCATATAGGTTTACAGACCATAAAGTAATCTATTATATTAGTAAACATCTGTCTAGAAGTGTCTGGCTGAGCATATCCTTGTTCTAAATAAGCCTCTCATGAGTTGTCCTCGTAGGCTAGTGTTGCTATAGTTCACATCTGCAGGAATCTTCCAGAGCACATATTATTCCAGAGCACATATTTGTCTGTGTGTCACTGACTACAAAATCTTTGTACTTTGCTGCTTTATTTGGTTATGGGAAGTCAGCAGTAGTCATTTTAAGCACAGGAGATCAATAAGTTGGGGAGTGGTAATCAATTATTAACTTTTGGGTTAAAAAATGAAATAGAGCCATAAAATACTCACACTGACTTTCTTGTGTGACATATAACACAACTCACAAAGCGGTCATTGAAAAATGCTCTGAGAAGAAACAAAATACTAGAATGAGCCCTGATTAGTGTACAAGAAAAACTCACCTGTTAATGTATCATGACAAGATTATCTACAGTATTCAGTATAACTCATAGAACCACAGTCAGCATACAAACTGATGCAGCTCATAAATTTCCTAAGCCATTCCTCATCTTTGTTTCTTGCTCAAAATCATTGCCTGTATCTCCATTTCATTTAATGTCACGCCTTAAGCACAATAGAATTCAATGAAAATTTACTTTCTTAATGCAAAACTAGTCACTTCAAAGCATATGAGTGGGTGCTGGGGATCCTCGGGCGTGGGGGGGGGGACTTGATTCACCAGAAGCTGATAGTGTGTAACAAACATGGTCAGTGAAGATGCAGAGGGACAACATCAAGAAAGGGGCTTTACATCACAGAAAATTCTTCTATTTCTATTATCTCATGTACTTATCATACAAGCACTGTGAAAAGGGGGCTCTGTGTTAGTTACTCTTTGATGCACACAAATACCCAACAAGGGGCAATTTAAGGAGAAAGGACTTAGTGTAACTCAGTTTCTTTGTGGAGAAGGTACTGCGTCTATGGCTCTGACTATGTAGCAGAAGCTTGTAGCATAGTTATTGCACTTCCAAGGAGCGGAGAGAGAGGACAAGAAGCAGAGCCAGCCAAAATCTCAAGGCCCGAATTCCAGCAACCTACCTCCTCTAACTGAGATCTGTAGTGAGATATCCACGCAGCCAGCACCTGCAGTGGTCACACCTGCCCGTTTGGTCACAGGTGCAGACAATGTGATAGAGAGTGGGTTTCAGGTCTGGGGTCCAGACAGGTGGCGCTCTTGTGTCTGGTGCGGTCACAGGGAGCAGCCTGTGTGGATCCTTAGCGTGGGAACCTGCAACGGCCATCTGCTTCGTGTGTAAGTGAAATCTCCCAGAAATAAATTATATTTAGTCTATATTGAGCCTAATCCCGTGAATCTTTATCCGTGCATCCATAGAGATCTACCTCCTAAAGGTCCCAAAACCATGTTACCAGCTAGGAATCAAGTGTTCAAACACATGGGCCTATGGAGACATTTTACACCCAAATTTGTACTTTCTCCCACTGGTCTCCATCAGCTCATGGATTCCGATAATGCAAAACACACTCAATGTGATTCCAAAAGTCCCAGAATATTATGCACTCAATATTGTTCATAAATTTAAAGTCTTCTAAGAGTCCAGGCAATCTCATCAAGTCTCTTGAGTTCCTGTAAGATCACAAAACTAGTAATGTACTTCCAATATACAATGACCATAGAACAAACATTCCTATGAGAGAGAGATAGAGAGAGAGAGAGAGAGAGAGAGAGAGAGAGAGAGAGAGAGAGAGAGAGAGAGAGAGAGAGAGGAGAGAAAGGATGGGAGCACAGTAAGGAAGATTGGGCCAAAATAAGATGGGAAACACCAAATCCCACAGCTCAGTTTTCAACATCTATGACTGATGAGGACATGAATGGGCTCCAGGAGTTGGGTAACTGCTTTTCCAGCACTGTTGCCTATGCATTTGTGGCCCCTCTATATGGCCAGATCCCCTAGATGCATGCAGCTTTTCTTGTGAACATCTTATGATTTTGGGTATCTCCGAGTTCTTGGTGTTAACACTGAAATTTAGGTTTCCCCTTGTCAGTTTCAGGCAATTGGCCTCCTTGCATGGATTGACACTCTGCCACACATGATCTTCTCTCGTTTCTGGTTATTTCACAAAGTTCCATGACCCTATCAGTCTTGCATCTTCTTAAATGTTCTTGTGCTTCCAGAGGAATTGCTTTCTGGCGGGCTGCATCGCAGCTTCCCTTGCAACAGTGAGTCACAGCTGCGAGCTATCACAGTAACAGAGTTGGTGGCACAGGACAAGTAGCTTCTTCTCCTGTGCCTCTACTTCTCTGAAGAAGTAGGAAGTAAAACAAAAGGAAGGGTGTCGATAAAATACTATCATGGGGACTGAAAGTCAGGTTGCTGAGGTGCAGTGGGATTGTCATGCATGAGACAGAGTTTATTCAGGGTTAAGGGCAGATGCTTAATATGAAACTAGTCATTTTAGCTGCTCTATTTCCAACACAGAGAGGCATATAGCATTCATCCATGGTTGTGCTTCTGTAAGAGGAATGGACTATGGAGAGTGGAAAATGAAATCAGGGGGTTTTAGAAAAAAAATCATTAAGTGTGAGTTTTTTGATGGTAGAAGTAAAAGCAGAAGCAAGCAGAAAATTTGTGGAAAATCAAAACTGGGATCTTATTTATTCATTTAGTTTTCCTGTCAACAATTAGGCTCCTACTGTGTGTAAGACCCTCTTCTGAGCCCTCTAGAGGTGGCCATGGACAAGACTGACAAAATCCTCAAGAATTAAGGACAGGCAGACAACAACTAAAATACTATATCAAAAGTTAGCTTTTATAAGGAATATGGGAAAATATGGAATGTGTGGGAAATCTTAAGTAGCAAGTGGGATGGGAGCAGTGCTGATTGACAGGCAGTGTGTCCTGAGCAAGAGCCTGTCTCCAGGAAAATTGAACAGAGCCTGGAGAAGGTGGGGCCCCAAGCAGAGAAGAGCTGTAGAGGCCATGTGCTAAGCAGATGAACAAAGAATGTTGTTTTCTTTTTTGATGTCATGTGTGGTTGAATAGTATGTCCATGGACTGGATAGTTTTATGTCAACTTGACATAAGCTTGAGTCATCTGAAAGGAGGGAACCTGAAGTATGGAAATGCTTTTATAACATCAGCTATATACAAGCCCGTAGGGCATTTCCTTAATTAGCAGTTGATGTGAGAGGGCTCAGCTCATTGTGGGTGGTGCCACCACTGGGCTTGTAGTCCTGGGTTCTATAAGAAAGCAGGCTGAACAAGCCATGGAGATTAAGCCAGTAGGCAGCACCCCTCCCCCCATGGCCTCTGCATCAGCTCCTGCCTCCTGGTTCCTGCCCGGTGTGAGTTCCTGTCCTGATTTTCTTCAGTGATGACCATTGATATGGAAGTGTAAACTAAATATGCCCTTTCATCCACAACTTGTTTTTGATCATGGTGTTTCATCACAGCAATGATAACCCTAACTAAGACAAGTCACATGAGCCATAATGAATAAGATTTTTTTCTTTCTTGATTATGTCTTTAATTGATGTCTTCGTGATATTGTGACATAACTGGCTTCAGCGAGTAGTTGATACACAAAGTTATTAGAGTATGCAGTCAATTTAGTCAAAAATCCCCTTTAGCCAGCCAGATCATTTGCTTTAATAAATATGAACAGGCTCTGGCTGATAGATTCATTTTCAGTTTAGCTCTCTACCCTCCAGTGCCCAGTACTGGAATGCCATCATAACAGGTCTCTATTAATATTGGCTAAATGACTTTTTAATGCCCATATACATTGTAACACCTAAAAGCACAGGGCATTCCCCTTAAAACCTTTTCAAAGAAGTGACTTTTAACGGAAGAATTTGATTCCTCTCTTTGTTCTGGGAATATGGGCATTTCTTGGAATGCTTTTATAAAGGACTTAAATACTATGTGCATAGCATAAAATTCACCCTTTTAAAGCATATGGCTCATTGGTTATTAGGATATTCTAAAAGTTGTGCAACCATCATGATTACCTAATTCTAGAAGATTTTTATCTCCCCTGAAAGAACCCTTATTCAGAACAAACCCATTAGTAGTCACCCCGTGTCCCTCTTTCTTCTAGCCCTGGGCAACCATTGATCTGTTTCCTGTCACTATGTATTTGCCTGTCCTGACATTTCGTATAAGTAGCCATCCCATATGTGTCCTTTGTCCTTCTTCATCCCTTATTGAGGTTGAATAATATCCATTGTGTGGTTCTACTATATTCTGTCTCTCCATTCATCGGTAGATGGACATTTGAATTGCTGCCACTTTTAGGCTTCTCTGAATAATGCTGCAATTAGTATTGTGTGTGACTTCACGTGTGGGAAAAAGTTAACAGTTCTCTTAAATATCTACAGGTGCAACTGTTAAAGCTGTAACTTTTTTTCTTAAAATATTTCATATTGAAATCTACACTTTAAAGACTTTTTCATTTGTAATTGCCGTGTGTGTGTGTGTGTGTGTGTGTGTGTGTGTGTGTGTGTGCGCGTGTGTGTGCAAATGCCCACAGAGTTCAAAAAAGATTATCAGATCCAGAACATCTGGAGCTGAAGTTACAGGCAGTTGTGAACCATCCAGTGTGAGTGCCTAAAATCCATTTCCATAATCTGCAAGCATAGCAGTTCTCTTAACTACTGAACCATCTCTCAAGCCCTGTCTGTGTGGTTTGTTTTATTTTGTTTTGCTTTAATACCTGACGGTGTTGCCCATTATTTACTTAGGCTATCAGTTGAGTTGTTTAATGTTTCTACAGAATAAGTGTGTGGCCTCAGCCATCAAGCAGCTAGGCCCCGTATCTTTGCCTTTGGAGGCTCCTGACCTGCTGCCTGAGTGAGGGACCACACTGTCTGGTAGCACTCTGGGGACAGGAGTGGGAAGCCCTGCAGTGCAGTGGAGTCCTGAGCAGCTTGCTTTTATGTCCACAAATACTGCTTCTTTCTAGAGGAATCCTGAAAATGTGAACATAACAGAATTCTGTGAGCTCATCTAATCCAGCCCCTGTATTATTGGCATTGAACTAGGTCCATGAGACTTAAGATGATTGCCCAAGTACCCACAGCTGCTTTGTTAGAGGTTTGGGTTGGTTGCCTGGGACTAGGCAGTTTACAAACCGACATGTGAAGCAGTTTTCTTGGCTCAGTGTTCTATCTCCCAAACATTTCTTTGCCTGTTTGTCTCAACTTCAAAATCATGAAAGAAAGATTAAAAATCCAATGGGTTATATCCTCAGATGAAAGCTTTAGAGTGCTTTTAGAGTCCCATAGGGGGAGATTGGTAGTCAGACTTATTAGACATGGAGTGATAATAGGGTTAACGACAAAATACTGGTATGTGCCCAACGAAAAACAATGGGCATATTTAAACACAGAGGCAATCTTAAACAAAGGTTAGCTGTTCCTACAGACTGCATTAGGTGCTATCAGGTCCAAAGGAAACTCCATTTCTCCAAATTCTGAAAGGCAGAAAGGACAAATGGCTATGTGTAGTGCCTGTTAATATTCCGAAACACATGCCTGCTTCCAGGTGCCAATACAGTACTTGTTACACATTTCAGAGTCCATGCACCCTAGTTCTTTTTAGCTCCTCCCCTGACCTAAACTCCCTCCAGCTCACAGGCTTCCCTCCCCAAAGTGACTCCTTCTCCTTATAGCCCTGCTATTCCCTCTCTCTCTCTCTCTCTCTCTCTCTCTCTCTCTCTCTCTCTCTCTCTCTCTCTCTCTCTCCCTGCTTCTCTCTTGACCATGTCCAGTCTACTGCCCAGGTTCAGTCTACTTCTTACTCTCTCTGCTCTGAATTCTTTCCAGATGCTTCTGGCTGTTCCCTTTCTCCTATTAACAATATAAACCTTCCTCTTCACCATACCATTACATACCATAGAGCGGTCATGTCAGTTTATGCTGCAAATGTGTTTCTTTTAATCATATTTGACCATTTACTTACCAATAAAGGGGGTTCAAAAACTAATCATAACTATTTTTTCCAATTTTAGTCAAATTGGGCGATGGATTATGTGTTTACTCACCTGGCCTTCCGAGATGCCCTGATGGGAATAATTTATCCTGTAAGTGTCAGTCAGAAGTGGGAATGGATTCATTCACTATTTCCAGTAAGTGACTTGCCACCAGCAGCTGTTGTAACTGCTAAGAACGGGTAGCACTACAGCATGCACTTGTTTCTAGACCTCAAAAATGTGCCCTTAAGTCCTTGTGTAAGGCTGTAAAGAGAAGAGTGGCAGCTAAGAGAATTGGCAGCTCTCTCTCTCTCTCTCTCTCTCTGTGTGTGTGTGTGTGTGTGTGTGTGTATGTGAGAGAGAGAGAGAGAGAGAGAGAGAGAGAGAGAGAGAGAGAGACTGGGAATATGCTGCTCTCAACAGGTGCTGGGACAGAACCCAGAACAAGGATCAGTGATGTTGGGCATGTCTCAATGTAATAGTGCACATGTGACTCAGAATCCAAATCCCTTGTCTCTAAAGTGGCTCACTTGTTGACTTAAACAAACAAACAACAAAAGTCCTTTCGGCTTTGAAACCTGAACTTAGTGGTTAAGTTGCTATATAGGAGATGGAGAGGGTGGTATGAAGGTAGTTAGGATGCAGGCCTTAAGGTTGTGCTGAACTATATTTGCACCTGAACTTGGGAACATTTTGTCATAGTAATATATTGTTCCCTTTAGAAGTAAATGAATGTAATGCCAACAAATTTTAATCATATTGGCAAGTCTGTAGACCAAAATTTGTTTGAAAAATCATGCCTGAGTGTACCATAAACTTGTGAAGGGAAGCTGGTGGTTTAGATGACTGGATTTTACGAAAGACGTAAGATTCCAAAATAAAAGTTATAGAGCAAATGAAAGAACTCCAACATCATTTCTCCTTAGCTTTATTGCCTGTAATATTACTTCTATTTTTCTATGTGAATTCAAAGGAAGAATGAAAAGAATCACATTTGGAAAACTTGCCCAAGTTCATGGTTACTCAGAAGCTAGGCTGTCCACTGTTGAGAAACACACATAAAATTGTCATTCTTCTTTAATGTGAAATAAATGGGTGGTAAATCTACCCACATCTATCTGTCTTGCTTTCTTATAACTTCTAATATTGTTTTCATAAATACTATTTTAATATGAAGCAAAGACAAGAATTTAGTAATTGTGGGAAAAATACTCAGATATTTCCCTCAGCTGGGGAATTAGTACATTTCAGCAGTTTGTTCAGTTACCTGAAAGACTATCTAGAGAAACATTACCCATAAATGGAGCTGTGCGGTAACAATTAACTATTGGTTTCCCAGCCTACAAGCATGTGAGCTGTCTGCGAAAGGAAGTCGTTGGGTATAGAGAAGTTGTTTGGGGATGATCCACACTTCACTTACCTGCTCTTAACCTCAGTGTAGTAAAATGGCAAAAAGGGGACTTCCTGGTTCCTCAGCCTAGTGCTGACTTCTGATGTAAATGATTCCTTTAGGAATGATCTCCCCTCCCCCATGCCCACCCAGGGCTGATTTTTGTCTCCCTTGTCTGGGAAAGATCAAGTCTGCTAGGTGGACACAGCTCTCTGGGAATGTTTTTTATCAAAAGGCAGAAAAAGGGAGATGTGAAAACTGTCTCCAAAAAACCAACATGTGTTGCATGGCTCCGTGGCCCATGGTGGGAGGCCCTCTGCTTAGCTCCTTGGAACCTCTAGCCCCAGCTTCCATTACTTGCTCTGAACATTCTATTTAGAAAATTTAGTCAAAGTTCTACTCAAAGGGGGAAAAAAAAATTCAAGACATACCTGTTAGTTTAGTTGTACTTCTTTTGGAAAACAATTCTCTTCTGCTTCCATGTGCTTTCTTTATCCAGAGGAAACTGCCTGAGGTAAACCTAGTTTTAGGCTACTACCAAACATGCCATAAATACACAAGATGTATTTTCCTTTCTAGGAAAAGTGAAATATTCTATTCTAATGTTTCATCTTCAAAATAGAAATAACTGAGCCAGCAAGCTAGCTCAGTAGGTCAACATCCACACACACAGGATGTGGCAAGTACAAGCCCCCGTAATAACTTCATTGAATTTCTTCATAGTTGTAAAGACAATAGATTATTAGTTGAAAATGTTTGAATGAATCTTAACAAGATAACAATGATTACAGGTATGTTAGACTAAAAAATCTAATGTATAAAATTGTACTAATTAAGAAAAATCCCAAGTACAAATTATTGTTCTATCAGCAAAAAGAAGAAAAAATCTTTTAATCCAAAAGCATGTCCTGAAAACATCATCGCTATCACTCAGAAAAGTTATCATATGAATTTGAAGTCCCTTGTTTAGATTATACTTAGTGGTTATATGTGATATTCCAGACTAGGCCCCGAGACATTTATACAGCTGGGTTCTTTTTTCCAGTTCCAAGACAAAATATTCTCTAAATTTTCTTGATTGACTAGCAGCAACATTAAAAGGAATTCTTGTCTCTTGATGTTAAGTACAAGTTGCAATAAATTATGGCTTTATTTTCAGAGACAAACCAAGTGGAATATTATGCCATGATATGAAATATCATGCCAATGTTTTATTTATGGCAGTGGCTCTTTTAAAATAAAAACATGCATTATAAATTTGATCAACTTTGATTTTCATCCTCTTGTTACCACCAAAGGCTGAGAGGATGAGAATGCAGAGTTTCACCCACCCCCTCAGGGGCTGCAGCACGTGGGGAGAGCAGTTGCCATGCCTCCACTGGGCAGCACAATAGTGCTGACCCTGTTAGTGGGGGCTGGAGGAGCTGGCCCTGAGGGTGTGAGAGTGGGAGATCTGGTACTGCCCCCCTCCTCTGCCATGTGGTGATGAGGGGCAAGGGAATGATGCCCTTCCCCCTGGCGCCTGCTATCTGTGGCAGGTGAGGGAGTTGACCCTCCTCCTTACCAGTTATAACTCTTGAGAAATCGGGCTAAGCACCTTGCCTGGACAGCACAGTGCAGCTGACCCTGTTGACCAGGGCACTGGTAAGCAGGCCCTGAGCACATGAGCGTGGTATATCTGGCCTTGCCCCTCACCTGTCATACAGTGGCCTGGGTGAGGGAGAGATTCCGCCTCCACCCCATCCTACCGGGCACCTCTCACCAGCTGTGGCAGTCAGGAGAGTGGCCCCTGCATCTCCCCTGGTGGTACAGACTTGGGTGAACCAGCCCTGAGGATATAAAATCAGGAGAACAAGCCCTGCCCTTGCTCCTTGCTGCATAGGGTGAAGTAGCCTGTGCTATGCTACAGAGCTCACCCTGGTGGGGAGGATGGGGAACAGCTGGTGGGCTATACAACTCTGCAACTACCCAGGCTCAGAACCAGGGCTGTGAGTTAGCCCACCGAACGTCCACCCCATCTGTGATCTTCTGCAGCATGTGAAGAGGCTGGTCCTGCAGATCCAAAGCTGCAGGATCTCCAAAACACAGGGCAACAATAGAATATCCAAGAGAAGTCCTATTGAACTCCCAGCATCAATAGTGTAGAATAAACCAGAGGCCTTGAACTAGACCAATGGCTCTTTGCAATGAACACTTATAAGTAAAGATGGACTAAAAGGTAAAATCTGTGTGACTCATTGTGTCACACTACAGCTCAAGACAAAATTTCTCTTTTCTTCTGTTTTCCTCTTTTTTTCTTTTCTCTTAAATTTTATTTTGGGGGGGAGGTTGCAAGGGTAGATAAGAAGGGACAGAGAGATGAATGGGATTGAGGTGTGTGCCGAAAAAGACACAAAGAATAAAAGTTGATAGAAGTGGCATTCATGAAAAGGGGACTTGAAAACCTGGTAAGTAGGAAGTTGCTATTCTTATCTACCCATGAGCCCTGCTCATATTGGAGTAGTCACGTCAAGGATCAAAACCCTAGATGGTGTGCGATATGTTAGAAATTGTTGCAAAGAATTCTGTCACTCTCATTAGATTAGCCTCATTTGTAAAATGTTAACCATGTGAGAAATGGATACTTAATATGCCCTTCATATACTCCTCCATCTGTCAATTTGCATGGTTTATAACTCAACTAATTCACCAAAGAAATTATTCTGCATTCATTCTTTAAGCTGTGGTTTGTGCCTTTGGATCTCTGTAGACGTACATGATGGCGTTTCACTTTACATGCTCAGTGTAGAGGTGAATTCAGCCTTCCGTAATTCACCGAAGCATGTGGGCACAGAGGACAGATATGGAACTAACTCTGTCACCAAGGCATTCATTTAGTTGGATTTTAAAAGCTAAAGCTGAGAACATCTCCAAAATATGGAGTATATTCATTCCAGAGTGACTGTGAGCTACAAAAAGGTTATGTGTCCTTGATATTAGTGTTACCCATTTGGCTGCCACCTCTGTCTTTCTCAGACATCTCTAGTTACAGCTTGCCTTGGACAACTAAGTATTTTTGATCCCTACATGGTTCAGAGATATAAAGTGACAATCAAGAAAAAGCCTGGAGTTGGTGGTGCATACCTTTAGTCCTGGCATTTGGGAGGCAGAGGTAGGTGGAACTCTGTGAGTTCGAGGCCAGCTTGGTCTAAAGAGCTAGTTCCAGGACAGGCTCCAGAGCAATACAGAGAAAGCTTGTCTTGGAAAAAAAGAAAAGAAAAAGAAAGAAAGGAAGGAAGGAAAGAAGGAAGGGAGAGAGAGAGAGAGAGAGAGAGAGAGAGAGAGAGAGAGAGAGGAAGGAAGGAAGGAAGGAAGGAAGGAAGGAAGAAAGAAAGAAAGAAAGAAAGGACATTTATGCATTGGCTCTGGTTTGTCTCATAATGTGAGCTATTTGTCCCCATATGTATTTCCTCTACCTCCAGTTGTCTTTACCCTTGGGCAATAAGAAGGATTGTATTTCTCTTCCTTCCTTCTTTCCTTCCTTCCTTCCTTCCTTCCTTCCTTCCTTCCTTCCAGGAAAATCTCCTTTTGGTTTAAGTTCAAAATGATAAAAAAGTACATATAGTACACAATATCACAGCTTACTGGATAGGCAATGACCCCAGAACAAGTCCAAGGACATGCTCATACAACTGCCATGTGTGGAATATTCCTTTACACTCTGTAAATACATGTCACTGTGAGTGGATTCATAGAGAAACTTACTGGTCAATATCTGGACAGAATAAGATTAAGCCGGAGAACCAGAAAAAGGACACTGGGAAGAAGAAGGGTGGAGTTAGAGGAGGCACCAGAGACATGGAAAAGAAACAGGAGATGCAAGATGAGAGGTAATGCCTTTTGCAGAGTAACAGAATTGGGTTAATTTAAGTTGTAGGAGCTAGTCAGTAATAAGCCTGAGATATCAGCCAAGCATTTATAATTAATATTAAGTCTCCATGTCAGTTATTTGTGAACTGGAAGGTAAGAAAGAAAAGTCCACCTATAGCCTTGTTCAATACTGTGCTACCTATGGATTCAAACAAGTCGAATAAGAGATAGAAGAAAATAATGGTTTCTTAAAGAGATATAGACAGCAAAGGCAAAGACACAGTTCCTGGTAACCTGGTATGATCATGATTATTAGAGGAGATGAATTATATCTCTGTTAGAAACAAACTCTCTGAATTACTCTGACAACTCATATTCAGTACTCACAGCATCAACTTTGAGAGAAGACCAGCAAATTGAGGCAAGAAGCTCACCTTCCCTCTTACGTGTCTTGGGTCTGCTGTGGCCTACGCTTTGCTCATGGAAGTATCATCTAATCAGGGTAATTGTCAAAATCACTCAGTGGAAAGATGAAGGGAAATAATAAGAATGGCCTGTTTCTTTCCTGACTTGGATCATTGGGTTAAAAGAGTGATAATAATGAAAATTTCAAGTACATGATAGTTGTAGATTCTGACCAGGCTTTTCTAGATGTGTCCTTCATGAAGCTGGAGAAGTAGACTGCCACGTATGTGTGTGCTGAGGGTGGTGCATGTTGACTTCATATCTGGTAGACAGGCTACATTTATTTCAGGGATTGTGAATTATTTCAGAAGGTTCTCTTCAATGATAAAATCAGCTCCCATGGGCATATTATCTCAAATATTTTTAAAATATTATTACTTACTACTAACAGAAACCAGAAATTAAAAATAATCTAGGATCATATGAACTTCTAGTGGCAATATAGCTTCATTTTCAATGAACAGATGATTAATTGAGTCACAGTAAGAATTTGTCCAAGTTATTCTAAAATTATTGTAAGTAGATATTTCTTGCATTTTGTGTTGCTTTTATCAACATAACCTTTTTGGTCTGCTTTTTCTACTTAATGATATTTCTACTTGATGTCTCATATACCAGCCTAGTTTATACACCTGCTCCCTTATATGACTGAAAATGACAGTAACAGAAATAGTAGTTATGACAGCTAACATGCTAAAATCCAGGCACTTGTAGTTACTCCATCACACTTATTATCATACCTAATATAGCTCAGATTTTTGTCATGATTGGTCATTTTGAGTATCTGTGGCAAGTTTTAATTTGCTTTTGACATGAAGAGACACTATATCATATGAGTTAATAATTTTTGAATTTGAAAGATTATTTCAAGGCATTATTACCTATAGCCAGACAAAGGAATGTAGACAGTTTTCTGAATAATTTTCAATAATGTTTTATCTCTGCTCCCTCAGATAATGTTTTTAAATGAAATTTATCATTTCTGTGCATGTTTAGCTACCTGCTATCCATGTTATTTATGTATGATGTATATATTAAAGTTCTACAAGTTAAAGGTTTGTAACAAAAGAATAATATGTAGGGCTTTTCCATCAACACTTTCTTCCTACGGACAATCATTGTAAATATGGACTCCAGCCCTGTGTACAACAACTAAACAAAGGAGCTCAGATCCTTTAATGACTTTGTGGAACAGACACTTATGTCAATTCTCATGAAGTCTAGGTCAACCAAGAAATAAACTATTGTGTGATGTAACTGAGATTTTTGGGTAATTTGTAACTTCATCACAATCTAGTCTACCATTATTAATACATGTGGACATCTTTTACATGTGTTTGTGTTTTCCATACATTTATTAAGTTTTGATCACATGGTTTATTAATCTGTGCACTGCCTTCTCTTATCACTTGCAATTTCACTGTTAGGTTGTTTGCTCTTATTAATATATAGTCATTTCAGTAGTTGTCTATTGTAGGTACTTCAAATAGTCCCATTTTATATTGAATTTAGTGCTTTTCATTTATTAAAGGTTTTTAAGATATAGTCAAATATATCAGTCTTTTGTTTTCATGCTTCCCAACATCTGTCCTAAAATAACTTCATCTACCTGGAACTAATTAACAAAATCTTTTGTTGTTTTTCAGATGTTTTTTCAGTCTTGTTTCCCAGTTGTACTTGTCTTAATCCACTTGGTCAAGTAAATGAAAGTTAATCATCACACATTATAGGAGTTCATCTTCTCCACACAATCTGAAATGTCATTTCTGACGTATCATTGGATTTTCCTACATCCATTCTAAGTTGTCTTATTTGGTGGCTTCAGGAGTGATGTCGACAGCACAGGTCTCTATTTTTGTTCACTGATGATACTATCTGGGCCATTTTGATATTTGGCTTTCATAGTTAAATATTGCCAAGTTTTATGAGAATATTTTTTTGACAGGGTCACATGTTGCCCAGCCTGGCCTCAAACTTGCTTTGTAGCTAAGGATACCTGATAGCCTCTACACACACCTGGACATCCCAGGTGCTGTGATTACAAGTGTGTATCATCATGCCCAGTTTATGTGATGCTGGTTATCAAATCCAGGGCCTCTTGCTCACTAAGCTGAGCGTCAGAGCTGACTAAAGAAAATTTATTTAAAATTGACATTGAATTATTGCAGTTACATAAGGATCAGGATAAACAAATAGGCCGAATAGATGTTTATTCAGAGAGAAATAACTTACAACCTAGACAGATGGACACCAGCAATGACACCAGCAAGTTCCACTGGATGCTCTCCTCTCCATGTCCCACCAGCAAGAGAGCATTCCCTGGCTCCTCCTCAGACCTCCTTCCACAGGTCACTTCAGCCCCTGGCTCCACCCCCAATGGGCGTGGTCAGTGCCACAGAAGGAGACAATGTGAATATCCCACTACATTGAACCAATAGGTTTATTTTTTATGAGAATTCACTTCTTATTCATAGCTCATGTCTAGCTCCTCACTTGCTCAACTCCTCTTCAATTCAGGTGTGTGTGTGTGTGTGTGTGTGTGTGTGTGTGTGTGTGTGTGTGTGCATGTGCATATGTGTGTATATTATGTATAATCATCATAATGCCCCAAGTAATTCACATTTTTAGATACTATAAATGAATTCTTGTTTTCAAACCTCATTGCTAATATTAGTCGTGAAAATTATTTGTTATTGATCTGATATCTGAAAACCTTGCTACACTTTCATACATTCTAATAGTTTGATTATCAGTTATCATTGACTTCATATGCAACTATTTATGTCATATGGGAATAAAGAACATTGTTTATTTTTAAGCTCTTATTATTTATATATTTACTTGTTTTTTCTTTCTTTCTTTTTTTTTTTTTTTTTTTTTTTTTTTTTTTTTGTCTATTTTGTTGATAATGCTTCCAGAAGATTGAGTACAAATGGTAACAACATAACATCTTTTCTTGCTTCCTGGTTGTTTTGGTTTTAAGAGTGAGGCTTTTAGATTTTTTTTTCTTTATTTCTGAAACTCTCACACATATACTCATTTCTCTGCCCCCATTTCCCTACTCAACCTCCTCCTAATAATCTCAATGTCCCCCTCTCAAAGTCATGTTTTCTTTTACTTCTAACTTATATATTGTGTTCAGTTAGTAGTGCCACCCACATGTGTACAGATACTTGTAGTGGCATCTTGCTTTGCCAGTGGTGGCCATATCCTGGGTGTGGCTTCTGGTGTGCAGACATGACTCCTTATAAGGAAGAGGAGGGGCTGGCTTGCTCATTTGGGTTATGTTGAGAGCATCAGCAGGGCTGAGACTGCATCTTCAGGGGCAGGAAGACTATTTGCTATTATTTGTTCAAGTGTTTCTATGATAAATACCTGTTTATCATTTATCTTGAGTCTTATGGACTCATTTAAACCCCGTCTTCAGATACTGCACCATCCTTTGTAGCATGGAAATCCTACCACTGGCCACACCAGCTGAAAGAACTGAGTCTTACTTCTCCAGCATCTGTCAACTGCCAACAGCTCTTCAGTAAGAGGCAGGACCTAAGAAGATCCTCTTCCATCTACCATCTACACTGGAAGTTTGGCAGGCTTGACGTTGGGCAGACCTTGTATAGAAAACTATGGCTGCTATAAGTTCAGAGTACAATAGCCATGCAATGTCCAGAAGGCTACATTTCTTATTATTTCCCCACCCTCCAGATCCTGTATTCCTTCCATCTCCTATTCTATAAGACTCTCTGAGCCTTTGGACGATGGGGATGATATGATGTTCTGTTTAAGTCTGAGCACACCAACTGTTAAATAGCCCAGATCTGTATGTATAGAAAGCACGCATATTTAGAAAGCTTGATAACAAAATGACCACTTAGCAAAAAAAAAAAAAAAAAAAAAAAAAAAAAAACAACAACAAAAACAAAAACAAAACCCCAAAACTAAAGAAAACAAACAAACAAACAAACAATATCAGGTTTTAATTAAGGCCTATGACTTCTTAGCCTTTTGGTTGCTTTGCCAGCATTATGATACCTGTCATGAAATTCTTTCCTATGTAATAGGCATCAAATTCAAAAGAAAACTGTTAGTTATGCCATAATAGCTGCATGACTATTGCACCAATAGGCACATCTTGCCTGTCACACTGGTACTGTGTCCTGCAATATATAGTAATGGGTAAGAATGTTAAAATCTTTTCTCTCCCAACAGCCTGCATAACATACTTTGGCACTATACTATAAAAGCTGGCCATCAAGGAGGAATAGTTCCAATGAGTTTGAGATTGACTTTTCTATGTCCTACAGAAAAAGTGTGTGATGTCATCATTCGGTTCTTATCATGTAGGTAGAGTGCGTAGCTAAGAGCAAAGTTTGGAAATGACTGGTACCAAGCAATGCCTTGCACTGCAAATTTCCTTTAGTATCTACACAAGAACTTTAAGTGAGATTATAATTGTCTGTGAAGATGTTCTCCCTCCTCAGGCCCTAGTAGACCTAAATAAATAAATGACTTAAGTATTTCCTGTATTTGGTGTGAAACTGTATAGCATCAATATAGGTGTGTCTTCACCATCTTACTGTGAGGATTATGACATCGACTATAGATAGTTCATATGTTTGTCTGAATGTCATATTCTACATCAGTGAAGATAATCAGACAGTTATGTTACAGTTTTGTCTTTTGTTGCAGAAGGTTTCTTAATGATTCTCTTTAACCTTGAATCAATTCTACATCATGGGAATATACCAGTTCTGGGCCTGAAATTGGTGCATATTTTATAAAACTTGAAAGCAGCTGGGTATTGGTGGCAAATGCCTTTAATCCCAGCACTTGGGAGGCAGAGGCAGGTGAATTTCTGTGAGTTTGCTAGCCTGGTCTACAGAGCTAGTTCCAAGACAAGCTCCAAAACAATACAGAGAAACCCTATCTCAAAAAAAAAAAAAAAAAAAAAAAAAGAATACTTGAAAGTTTTGCACAATGGTCCTTCATTTCTGTCTCTGAGACCTGTTAGGATTCGAATAGCCGTTCTTTCTGTATTTGTCAAAGTGTGCTCACAAAACAGTCTAGAATGAGACTTATGGGTTCATTTGCTTATATTTGATTCTCCATTTGTGTTGATATGTTGTTTTTTAATAAGTGGTTGGATTTATTTAGTAGTTGTAAGTATATTCATATTTTATACTCTGAATTTACTTTGGTAAATTATATTTTATAGGAAATTTATGTTTTAATTCACTTAAACATAAGAAATATGTCAGTGATTGTTCTGTTTCTAAAGCCATAATTCAGCCTTTTCAGAAGAGACCTTGGATGGGCCAACAAGATGGCTCAGTGGGTAAAGATGCTTGCCACCAAGTCTGGTGATCTGAGTTCAATCCCTGGGACTCACACCATGGAAGGAGAGAGTGGACTCCAGCAACTTGTCCTCTGACCTCAACATGCATACCACAATATACAATAAAAATAGTGTAAAAAATTTTAAGGAATTTTTACTGCATTTATGTATTTGTGTGTTTATTTACTTGTGGGGTTGGGTATGTATGTCATAGTGGGCTTGTGGAGGTCAGAGTAACAACTTCTGGGAATTAAATCTCTCTTTTTACCCTGTGGGTCCAGGGGATCAGTCTTAGTGACAAGCACCATTACCTACTAAGCCATCTGGACTGTCCTTGTTCTGTATTTTAAAACTGCATCTTTACTTAGTTACAAAATTTCTCATTTATAATATTGTACTGAGACAGCTAGATGATTCAGGGGGTAGGCTACTATCCTATGAGTTTTTCTTTCCTTCTTTTTTTGAGGGTCTTGATTAAAGACATTGGAAACATCTGTTTTCCTTTGTTCACATGTCTATATTTATGGTATGCATTATGGTCATATGGGAGGTAATTATATACTTGCACATGCACATGAGTCAACATGTATGTATAACCCAAATATTGATGTTGAGTGTTTTCCTTGATTGCTTTCCACCTTACATATTAATAGAAGGTCTCTTACTCATCCCAACCTATATATTATTGGTAGCCAACTTGTTCCATTTGTCTGCTGTCTCCAACTCCCATGTATTGGGAATACATGTGGGACACCATACTTATTTAGTGTTCACACGGTGTAAAGGGATTCTGAACTCCTATCCTCACATTTTCACAGTGTATTTATTGTTCAGTTTGTAAACTAAACATAAACTACAGTCACCTGAGGAGAGGTGGCTCAATTGAGAAAATGCCTCTATCTAATTGGCCTGTAGCAAGCCTGTAGGTTATGTCCGTGATTCACAATTGATGTGGGCTGTCCCAGCCCACTGTGGATGGTGCTCTCCCTGGGCAGGTGGTCCTAGAGAATGTAAGAAAACAAACTGGCTAAGCCAAAGAAAGCAAGCCAGTAACTCAATTGACTCGGCTGGTTTTCTCATCTCTGAGCTACCTTTGGGCTCAACATCCTGTTGATATGCAAACCAATCAGATGGTTGCTTTAATTCTTGCCTAACCTTAAATGGCTCCTTACCCTCCCTGGTCCAGGTTTCCCTTATGCTCTCTTCAGCCAGGATCAACCCCAATGGAAGTGTAACAAAAACCCCATAATATCACAGGACTAATATTTCTTAAAAGCTTATATCTTGGTTTTTTTACATCCTGATTCCGGTAGGTTGTAAGTCCCAGACAACAAGCTTCCGAGCATAATTCACTTCACAATTTCTACCATCTTTCAACTGTGCCATTAAGGTGAAAAATAAGAGAGAAAGCCTGTGCAGAGTTCACAGGCCCTTTACTATCTCAGCACAGAAGTGACACTTGTCCCTTTAGTGACACCCTGGAAGACAGTAGCATTCATGAGAAATTGGGAATCGTCACTCTCCTGCATGCCACTGAAATTAAATAAGAGCTGGACAATAAATAAAATTGTTGTTGTCACAGCTTACCTCATATTCACCAAATACAGCTTTTTCCCCCCTATCCCTCAATTCATGAAAAACCCACACTCAGCTCTCCTGCACACACACAAAGGTTAATTACCAAAGAATGAATCAATCAATACAAGTAGCTCGTGCTCCAGCATCTCTGGGTATGCATAAATATTTCCTCTTGGCCTAGACATGGCTTCCTTTGGTCTAAGAATAAAATTAAATTGCCTTCCCCTCCTTCTGTACACACACCCATATTCAGAGGGACAGCACAAGCACGTTGAGTCCTGATCTCACTCTAGCACATACTCCAGCGGAGCTGTTGGTTAGCCCAACTGATTTATGTGAACAAACCCATTCTCTTTTCTCTGGCCACTGTCGTTAACCCCTGAGAATCTCCTAGTTGCTGTTATTCCCTGAACGTGTGTAGAGAGGTGTGTCTTGCCCAAACTATGCAACTTGCCTCCCATTCCTGAAAGTTGGGTGACTCAGGCATTGTTCTGAGTCTTGAACAGCAAGGCATGTTTAGTCTGGCTAGTGCTTTTTGTGGTTGTGATCATGGCTGTGGTTTCAGGGAGGCTGGTGGTAAATTCCCTCAAAGACGTAAGATTGTAATCCACCGCTAACCTTTCTGCCTTCAGTCAGGCCCAGGTGCCAGTTATAATTCCCAAAGAAGTGTTCCTGCTCCCCACCTTCCAAGTCTCATGGGAATTGTCTCACCAGAGTTAATTACCCAGATTCGTATAATAGGGAATGCAAGGAAATGAAGTTCCCAAGCCTTGTGTCCCTGTGGTACAAGTATTCCAACCACGTGGGATATCAGATGGTGTGCTTACCCATAAAACTGATTAGAGCCACCTTGGTAGAGATGGGACTGAACTTGAACTTGTGAAATTATTCCTTGCTTATTTCATCTACTTTATTTGTAAGTCCTTATATTCTATCTTCTGCTTGCAAAGAATTCTTTTGAGTTTGCAAGTTTGGTTATTGGGTTCTTAATTTCATCTTCATTGCAGTTTGAGTCCTTTTCAATGTTTCTCTTTATTGAATTTCATTCTCAAGTCCTGTCTTGTGCTCATCATTTCCGTCAGCCTCTTGTTTGTGTTTTCTCAGGCATGACTCGGGTGTTTATTCTTCTTATGTTCTTTTTCCTTGACTTCATTGAGCTGTTTCTGTGTCTTCTTTAAACTTCTTAAATTCCTTGATGAAGTTTATAATTGTTCGTTTAAATTAAATATTCTGGAGTTTATCTAGGTACACTTCTATAGGACTGGCAGGTCATGAGGGAAGGAGAGACTGACTTGCTCTTTCATATTTTTTTGTGGTTTTATGGTAAAATCTGGGTTTATTGGACATCTCTTGTTGATTTTCTGTCTTTTAGGGACAGATCAGGTTGAAGCAGAAGAGAGAATTTGTGGGTCTTTTGGCCTAGAGATTGGAAATGGCTCTAGTAGAACAAAGTGAGGTGGGCAGAGGGTCTGGCTTGGTGTACAGGATGTGCATCTTGATCCAAGTCTGAAGTGTGGGGGTTGATCTGACTGAGTAGAGAGGGCAGATGTGATATGGAAGGAGATAGTGGGTGTGGATGTAGGTGCATTGGGTCCTGGTAGATGTCTAGAGGGAGGCTGCAGAGCATGCAGGGGTAGATAGACTAGTTCAGGCACTGGATGTAGGACCCAGGCTAGATCTGGTAGGATAGGGAGAATGTATAGATGGGATGGTCAGGCAGATTCGCTCTGAAATTAAATTCTTGAAAAGCAAGGTTGGGCTTAATGTGGTGGTCCCAGCCCTCAGGAGGCTGGGTTTGAGACTAGTCTGTCTCAAAAAAAAAAGAGGTAAAAATAGGATGGAGACAGATTTCAATTAGGCCAGCCTACTGAAAGAACAGGAACTCTTGTGTCAAACACGCATGAGTAGAAAAGTTGTGGATAGAAATACTAACTTTTGGAAGATAGGCTGCAGCCAGCTCACAGATGGACTTCATCACTAAAGTGACAAGACTTAGGGAACAATCAACTGGAAAGTAAAGAAAATGGTTTGCCCATCTTTGAGAAAAGATTTCAGAACAAGAAGGTGCACTTATAAGTGAGAAGACTTTATTTGTAAAGTTAATTTTAATTTACTATTTTTTTTCTGATGCAATGCCTAAGTGACATATGTTTGGCTTCAGAGTCACCTAAATGTAACTTTGCTGCCTGATGGAATGTGTCCTGAGTCACACACACAGCAGGCTGTGCTCTCTCTATTCTCTCACAGAAAAGAGGAATAATAATACATTGACAGAGTGGGGTGACACAACCATGTGCTATCTGCACACTAGACTAAAATGTCCTTCTCACGCTGCTTCACTAGACCCTCGCACACTGTAGGATAGAGTGGCATCTGTCTTCCCTTATTGGTTTGTTTAGACTCCAGTAACAAACACTCTCACCACCAAATGACTTCTGACAACTTTGTTCTTGTCCCTACCACCTGTCCAATTCAAAAACATTGGTCTCTGCTTACTAAGGTCACAGGGTCCCAGCAGCCCATAGCAAATGTGACCAGTTGCTATGCCAGGAGATAAAGAGAACTATCTGAACTAACATTGAGGATTAATGCTCTGACCTAAAAGTAACTCCAACACTTAGCCGAAAGCTCATCATTCAGAAGGCATCATAATGGCCACCTCAGCTATGAGGGAACAGGAAGTATAGCCAGAATGTACTTGGAAGGGCTACCTTACCAGTACTTGGTAAACGTAATTGGTTCTCTATTATAATTATAAGTGTAATAACAGAGGGCTTGAGTAAGTCGCTGAGACTGTACGAGCAGCAGAAGTTTTCACCTCATCTTAGCTTCTTGCCTGCAGTCCTGAATGTCCTAGCATGCCACATGCTCACAGCTGTGAGCATTACACCTGATGCATTTAAATGGTATTATACTACCTGGGACTTTAAGGCAGATGGGTGACTCAGTGAGGGTTTCCTTTTGTTCTTTCTTATTTTGCTTTTAACTTATAATTTAGAAGACTGCTCTATTTTGGGTGACAGATACTTTTCTCTGTAATAACCATGGAAGTCAGTGAGATCAGTAACTTTAAATAAATGATGTGTATCAAGTCATCTGATTGAACACAGCTTTGTATTCCCAGTATGCATTCCTAAACTATTTTGTATGTGAATGAGGTGGCTGACAGACACTATAGGACTGTATCAGGATAACCTTTCAACTAACATAGACTTTGTTGGAATAGGCTAGAGATTTAACACCTTACCTACAATGCGATTGTTGTTTTTTTTCTTCCTTTGTATTTTGGTTTTTTTCAAGACACCGTTTCTCTGTGTAGCACGGACTGTCCTAGAAATCACTCTGTATGTAGATCAAGTTGGACTCAGACTCACAGAGATCCACCCACCTGTCTCTGCCTCTAGCGTTCTGAGATTAAATGTGTGAACCATTCTAGCAAGAGCATGGGAGACAATGGTGTTAAGAGTGATTTCAACTATATGGAGCTGGCTCCAGAGGGTTCAGAGGAGAAGCATTCTAGTATCTCTAGTTGCCTAGAGATTATTCTTGTGATATATTTTGGTGAATAGTGTGGCTACTTTTTGCCCGTGTCCAGAGAATCTGAGGCTAAAGTGAAGACATTGGGATTAATTCTGCCGGCAGAAGAAATCTCAAACCGGCCTAGTACAGACTATCATGTTGTTATTAGTGGTAAATCTAATGAAGATTTACAATTAAAAGGAGCAAGGTAAAATCTGAAGAGAAAAGAAGCACCAGGAAGAGGAATGGAGCTAGGGCTGTGTTAAAAGAGATAAACAGATTAAGAAATGGGATACAGAGAGTGGAGATGCCAAGGCAGTATTCTACCAGCTAAGTTTCCAACTTGTGAAAAGGAAATAAGAAAAGCTTAGAGTCAGGTTGGTGGTATGTACCTTCATTACCAGCACATGGAAGGAAGAGGCTGGTGGATCTCTGGTTTTGAAGCCAACCTTGTCTATATAACAACTTCTAGAACAGCCAAACTCAGGCAGTGAAGGACAGAAAGCAAGGGGGCCATATTCCAGCCCCAGCAAGTAGCAGAACTTGGCAGCTCCAGCCTCATGTTTCTGGAGTTAAGGATAGAAGAAGAGGGCTGTAGAATTTGCCTCCACAGCTAAGAAAAACCATTGAGGCCAAGCGTGACTCAGGGGTGTCCCTTAATGGAGACCTAGAGAGGTCATTAGGCAAAGCTGTGAAGTTGAAGCCTAGATTTCCTCGGAGTTCCCAAGTTGTTAGACATGCCAGAATGATGGGATACTTTCCAAGGAAAGCTGCTAACAGAGAATGGAACCAGCCCAAGAGAGAGAAGTGTATTGTAGTCAAAAAAGCTGAATGGAGTTAGAGATCTGAAGAGTGCTTTGGTATCAGACACGAAGGTGCAGAATTTGGAATTTGCCCAGTTGGTTTTTGGTCTTGCTTTAGTCCAGTATTCCTCATTATGTTCTCTTTCCTATAGTATAGAACAGCAATGTATATCATGTGACATTATATGTTGGAAGTATATGGGTAATCTGCTTTTTTTATTGTGATTTTACAGGGATTTACAGTTAAAAGATTCCATGAATCTCAGAAGATACTATGAACTTTAGATTTTTAAATACATTTGAGACTGTTTTAGACTACAGGGAGTTTGAAGTTGGATTGAGTACATTTCTGAATTATGATATGGCTACAAATAAGCCTTTGGGGACCAGGAAGTAGAATGCGGTGGTTTGAAAGAAAGTGGCCCCCAGTAAGGCCCCGAATAAATGCTTAAGCCACACCCAGTGTCTCAGTCCACTTACTGTTGCCTGTATGTCAAAATGGAAAACTCTGAGCTACCTCTCCAGCACCGTGTCTGCCTGCACAAGTCCACATCTCACCATGATGATAATGGACTGAACCTCTGAAACTGTAAACCACCCCATTAAATGTTTTCCTTTGTAAGAGTTGCCGTGGCCCTGGTGTCTCTTTACAATAGAAACCCTAACCAAGACACATTTTACTAGTTTGTTCTTTTTGTTCATTGTTACAAATTTATTTAGTGTCTTCACTGTCAGCTGCAGATTTAGAATCTATTAGGTCCTCTAGAAACTTATAGAAATTTAGTTGCTAGAATATACCTATTATTAACCCAAATTATTGCTTATATTTAGGATATATACTAGAAACCAACATTGAGTGTCTGGGTTTATTTTGCATACCAAATACTAGTGAAATGAATTTTATTTTGAAACCATTTTTAACTTTATTTATTACTGTGTTACCTCCTCCTACCTTTGTGTGGACCCTAGATATAGAACACATGTCTTCAGGCTTGGATTGCAAGTACCATTACCCACAGAACCATCTTGCCGGCTGGGAAATCAAGTTTAAGTAAGAAAGCAAAGCTCTTCGTGTGGAATATAACAACTTATTTAAATTAATTTTTAAACAAATATACTTCCTGTTAGGAAATAAAAAGTTAATTAGTCATTATTTTTAAGAAAAGAAAAATTATTGGGATAATGCTCCATTTATTTTATCTAACTCCAACATCTGAATTAAATATTTTTATGGAGTCTAGGGAAAGCCCCAAGTTTCTTCAGTTAAAATATATCACTTTCTAGATGGATCAAGCTAGAAAGTTTCAAAGAAGACTGAATTTGTTCATTCAACCAAGTGCATTGAGAACGAGCACCTGAATGGATGGTCCCCCGCTCAGGCTCTTGTTATGTGTTGAGTTCAACACACAAAGGGTAAGCCTGAGATAAGAGTCAAGGAGATGGTGGAGGTAGACTGAGGAGGACTTTCTCAGTTAGACTGATACTCACAGATTTACATCTTACTAAATACAGTAGGAGAAGTATATGGTAGCACATGCTTGTGAATCTAGCACTGAAAAGGTTGAGACAGGAGGATTGTGAGTTAGAGGCTTGCAAGCCTGGGCTCCATTGGACGACACTTTAAAAGTGAGAAGACTTGTTTTAGGTAACCTCTATTATAACACTCAAATAACATAAAGAAAATGGACGGTAAAGAGACACAAACAAGTTTTTCCCCTTCTTAATGTTTTGTCTGATTTCCTATCTCTACAAATATGATTGGAAAAGACACACTGACACTTGACAGCATTTTCTTTTCTGATTCTTTTTGCCTATAATGTATAATTATCAACGTTTCTGTCAGTTCAAGCTTTGTAATAACAGTGATGACCAGGGCTGGAAAAATGTCTCAGTGGTTAAGAGCACTGACTGACTGCTCTTCCAGAGGACCCAGGTTCAATCCTCAGCCCCCACATGGCAGTTCACTACTGTCTGTAACTCCAGTTTCAGGAGATCCAAAACTTCCCATGTCAAAGCACTATTGCACATACAATTTAAAAAATAAAATAAAAAATAGTAATGACCTTTCTCATTGTTTCTCAGATGTTCTCAGTGTTACATTACCTACTCTAATGAGTGATGTGTGGCTAGTTTAAAGATTACAAATATTTTTGTATTCTTCAAACAATGCTAAATTTTTACTAAAAAAATTATAAAAATTATAGATCTGCTACAAAACGCAAGAAGTCGGTTGTACACATCCTCCCAAACATAAAATATTATAATTTAATCTTTGTTTCTGAGCAGAAGAAATACAACACCCTGACTTTTAAATTTTATATTATTACATGCAATGAACCTTCTTGTACTTCTGTATACTGGCTTACTATTTGTTTTCCTGTTTTGTAAAGCATATTTTTTGTTTGTTCAGGGATATGTCACTTCTTCAGCAAAAGGATCAACATTTTGTGAGATATATATATATATATATATATATATATATATATATATATATATCCTCCCTTTGATAATGTCATTTATTATGCATGAAACTTTCAGGGAAAAGAATGGAGAGTCAAAATATAACGTTTCTTGAAAAATGCAACGCTTATCACCATGAACTATTTTCTATAAAAATAATTCTATAAAAACCATCTCTATAGAGTTTGTTTTAAACTACTTTAAGTTGAAGAAAGCTTCAAAAGTAAAATAGTTTAATTTCATGTAATTTTTCCATATAGATCTCAGTAGCAATCTGTGTTCTTGCTTACAAAGCAGAATGGGTTAATTGTGCACTATAAACATTTACAGTGAAAGTATATGAATAAAGGGAGGACCAAGGATCTGGCTGTGAATCAGATTCATCTAACTGTGGCCAACATGAGTGCCTGGTGCTATGGCTTTGTGTGCAATTGTGTTCTCATACTGAACGGGCCAGTTTTTCATTCCTGATCCTTTGCATTTTATCCAGTGGTGATACTGTACTTTTAATAAACTGCTTTCCTCTTGCACTTGGCTTTCATCTCTGCTACTCTACTCATGTGCTGTGTAAATGCTAACTGTTCTATAAAGTAAAGAGGGGTGCACACTAACTTTCTTTAGAACCTAAGATGCATGATAAATTGAAATTGTCATAGCCTTGGTTTAAAATTAATCTTCCCTTTTGTAAGTTGGTACAATTCAACAGAATATAAACTAAATTATAGTTTATAGTGATTTCCTGGTTCTCTATACTCTGGGCATATCATGATTTTGCTTGTGTATTCTAAATAAGTTTCTATCCAGTGTTGGTCATTGTGGTTATTTCATGCTGAGTCATGTCTGTTTTATGTCTTTTATTTTTTGTTGACCTACATTAATTTATTTTTATGCTCATTGCATATGATGGTGCATGCCTTTGATCCCAGCATGTGGAACAAAGATGAACCTATCTCTGAGAGTTCAGGACCAGCCTGGTCAACATTGAGATCAAAGACTAGCTAGCTAGAGACATCCACAGCTACATTGTGAGACCCTACCCTTAAAAAAATCCCAATGTGTGTGTGCTTTCATGTATGTGTAAAAGAGTGATGGTGGGAGGATCATCTCAGACACCATATCAGCACCTGTCACTGGGCTCTGGGGCTGAATAACCATTTGGATGCTGAAGCTCAGGTACAAATGCAGACACATGTGGGCACAAGGTGGGAGAAGGAACTTGTGAGCTATTCAGATCGTAAACATTCTCCTAAGTGCAATGGGTAGCCATTGATAAATCTTAAATAAGAATAACTATTAGTAAATGTGCACTTAGAAAGTAAACCAGCTGATTCATTAGGAAAAGCTGTGCTGTGAGTGATGGCAGCATGGGAGTTGATTAGAAAGTAGTTGTGTTGTCCAGATAGTGATTTTTAAGGCTAGAAAGGATGGAGATGCAGGCAGATTTATTTGAGATGCACGCTGCTTGGGTTCCTTGTGTGGAAAACTGTGGCTGGAGGCCATGGAATCTAATGACTGGATCCTGCCTAGCCTACAGTTGCTGTAACTTTAGGTCAACATGTTGCAAATGAAGTTGTTTATTGAAGCTCATGGTCAGGTTGGTTCGGAGGTCAGAAAAAGAGGCAAAGATGGGCATAGTTAAGAATTACTGTCACATACAGATCAAACATCTCTGATGTGAGCATCTGAAATCTCCCAAAATATTAACTGTGTTGAGCACTGGCATGACACCACAAGTGGAAAATTCCACCACTGACCTCATGTGGCATGGGCAGTCAAGTGTGGGTGCATTAATTGTTTTGTGAAAAATTACCTTCATTCTATATAGGAGGAGGATATGGAACATAAGTGAATGGTATGATTAGTCTTCAGCCCCATCTGCAAGATTTCATTATGTATTTGAAATATTTTAAACTATGTAAAAATCCAAATGGTATGCACTCTAGTCATAGATATTTAGATTAACTGCAGTCTGCCTATAGGTAGAATTTGGAGTGTAAATCAGAAGTTGTACTCACTTCTGTGTCATGCTAAACAAAATATGGAGAAGATAGTAAATTACTGCTCAGCCTATGCTAATCTGTGAAGGGATTGCATGTGTATTACATAACTAAGATGGAAATTCTATTACATGCTGTAAAAGGACATATTGTACTGAGAATATCATGTTAGTCATTTATAGTATATCATCATGAGTCTGGGAAAATGGCAAGCAAGGAATCTACAGAAATTGTATGATTTTTTTTTATTCAGCTAAAGACTGAAAACTATAGGCTATAAAAAAGGGAAAGCTGGTGAATAATTTTAACCAGGTAATAAGATAATACAACCTTTAGCAACAAAGAAAGTGGATTTAAAAGGGAAAAATCTAAAATGATAATTGGGAGAGGAGATAAGCAAATACTATCAACACTGGTAAGTGTTAATAAAGCATGGACAGGTGAACCTCCATATCTGAATAGGTTGATCCTGCTTCCTCTAGGCAAGAGCAAAAGAAAATGGAACTTATTGGGAAATCTGGAAAGAGGACAAACTTACTTTGAAGGCATGTGCAGTGTGCAGACTTTTGGAGAAATAAGGCAGGGGGGCAATTCACTCATGAATTGCAAGACTGAGCAAAATGTTCTTCAAATAAGTGTTAGGGATGCTCGTGCACTGAACAAGCCTTGCCAGATATACCAGCTAGGTGTTCTGAATTTACCACAGTTCTGAAAGTTACTGGCCAGAGTTAGCATAAACCCATAGACTAAGGATTGAAGTCCCATGAGACCTAAGACACCGATCACAAGTTCAGGTTGTGACTTGCACGCACAGCCTGCTGGCCTACACCCAGGGTTTCCACACGCCTGTCCTGCCGCTTCAACAGTGATGCATGGTCCAGAACTCTGACATGCAATTCACTTTGCAGCAGCTGGCTGGAAGAAATGCAAAGGCCAAGATGATAATTGAGGTGGGCTGAAGAGTTTCCTTAACCTCTTCATGCGCCACTCAGCCATTTCTCCTTTGGATTTGTGAACCCTAAACTCTTAGAACTGCACTTTCTGACTTGTTTTTATTGATGTCTTACTAAGTAATCATGATTCACCCAACCACTGTGCTCTGATGACTAAACACAATCTCCATCCTGCTTTCCACTCCATGGAGTTTAAAGTCCTCATCCTCTGATTGCACAGTTGGTTCCAGTGGTGAGCCTAAGAATTCTTGGATTTTTAAAGATTTTATTTTCCCACTGGGCCTGTGAGGCAACTTGAAACAAGATAGTGAAGTTGATTTCACAAATGTATCAACAGCTGATTTCCCCCCCCCCCACACACACACCAGAAACTCAGAAGCTTTCACTAGCTTTCTTTTGTGTGTGCCATTACAGAACGTGACCTTGTTTATACACCACTTCTGCCAAACACTTAGCTTAGCCAGTGACCTTTAAATCCACAGTCCTGTTGCTTTGACATGCAGCCAAAGAAGCATGTGCTTACTCCAAAGTTAGTTTGAGATGTGTTTAGGTCAGATAAAATTTCAAACGAGAAATGTAATTCTACATGAAACCTTTGCTTTCATTATTACAACCTATTTAACAGCAAAGGAGATGTACTGGCACAAATGTCTGAAATCCTGGAAGTACCACAACTTCCCATTTTTTGCTTTGAATCCTGTGTCAACTTCATCTTTGTGTAACTGTTCTCACCCAGGTGACTATCGGGGGCTGCCATGACAATATAGCAGGAACTGGGAACTGAAGGACTCTGAAATGTTGCTGTATACTTAAGGCTGACGGGTTAATCTGCCTCTGTTCATGGGTGTTGGCTAAAGGCGTAGACTGCTGGGTCAGATTTGGACAGTTCACTAGTCACAACAACAGCAAAGTCTGGCACCTTCTGTGCTCTTACACTGACGGTGATTCAGAGAAGCCTGGGCCGCTCCAGTGGGACAAGCTGTACTACAGGAGGCAAACCTCACACTTGTGGAACCTGAATCTTTAACATCTATTGAGCATAGACTATCCACCGCTTCACAGGGAAATGCTATTTCTGTCTTTGAGTGCTGTTAGATAAATAAGTCTTTGCTCCTGATTGTTTAAGCTTAACTGAAAGGTAGACCAAGAAATAGTCAAAGGGGTATTAAACTGGCATGAACACAATAGAAGTGATGGTTTCCAATCAGGTAGAAGCATGCCAGGAGACTTCAGAGAGGCCTTGAGAGATTAGTGTCTGAAGTATATGGTGGTGGAAATTCAATATATATTTCCTTAACCTGTTTCTAGATCATACCAGGCTGTGAGCTATACTGCTAGCATAGATGGTTTGTTCAATGAATGAATAATTTATTTTCTCTTACTCTATTATCACATTGTATTCCAATTTCTACTTTTATAACTTCTTAAATACAACTTTATTTGATTCTCATCTTTGGATATATACTCAAGTAAAAGAAAAATATATATACTTTAGCCTTTTT